>NC_139046.1:7007939-8257629 GCF_965140915.1 Aythya marila | reverse complement strand
GAGGAGAGACGGGCAGGCTGTGAGGGGAAGAGGCAGGGCGAGCCTGAGCCCCCGGCGGCACTCACCTGCCGGTAGCAGAGGCGGAAGGGCCGTAGGTAGAGGGAGGAGGTGCAGGGCTGGATCGCCAGCTCCTCGATGGCTTCCATCCCGCCGGGGGCAGCGGCCGTCAAGAGGAGGAGGAGGAGGAGGAGGAGGAGGAGGAGGAAAGGAGGAAGGGCAGAGGAGGAAGGGCAGAGGCGTGCGCAGCCGCTGCCGGCCGGCCTGGGAGCAGCAGGCAGGGCAGGGAGCGGTTTCACCCCGAAACGGGGGCGCAGAGGGGGCTTGTCGCGTTGACATGTTAAAATACCTGTTTGTAAAGGTGTTTTCTCAAACTGTTTGCGACAGTTATCTCCAAACGGGGTGTTGATACTGCTGAGGGACTCCGACATTAAACAGAAACTGGGCCCCATCCTCTGGAGAACTGAAATAAGTGTGGAACTTTGTCCGAATTGCATCCCCATCCTGGCTGTGTGTCAGGCTTTGCAGGGTGCCGACCTTGATGTTAAAAGCCCGGTCCCTTACATTCACCTGTGTGGTGTTTGTGTGTCAAAATGGAATCATATCAGGGCCATGGAAAGCATGGGTATGAATACATGCTCATTTGTACCTTAAAACATATAAGGCAGTGCTTCTTAGGCTTGTCCTCATGACCAACTTCTAGTCAAGGCCACGCAGGCAGCCCATGGCATAAGAGCAAAAACCACCTTATTAGGCCCATCTGGCAGTTTTTAGCTACAAAGTTATGAGATAATTACTTTCTCCCCCTTCATATATATTTTTTTTTTTTTTTTAAGCAAATCACTATTAGATTTAACAACCTCCTGGTCTTTTGGACTTTCTGGAGTTTGATTGTCATTATGTAACATCAGGTTAGATTCCCTTTGGTATTTTAATGTTCCTGATAATGTTTTTTATAGATTCCTGAGCAACAGAGCCCACAATTTGTCGTGGTTATTTTCTCTGACTTGTGCTCACTTCACATGCAGAAGTTCCAGTGTACAGCTATTTTAGTTGCTGTATAAATTTAATTATTTGGTTGATACATTAACTGCACTGAGAATAATCTGAAATCCCTCCCACCTGTTTCTTTTTTTTTTTTTCCTCTTCTAATCTACTACCACTGCACCAGTAAGAAAGTTTATTGTTTTCTAATGTAGCACTCAGAGTCTAAACAACATGGCTAAAAAGAGGATATTCAGCAATTACAAAGCTCAATAAAAGTAGGTGAGGTAGCACTTCCATTGCAGAACGTTTACCATCGGTTCTAATAACACAAGTGACAAAATAATAAAATGTTTTGTAGGACTGAAAAGTGTTGTGTTCCAAAAAGCATATTTGGAAATCTCTCATGACAAATAGACAACTAAATGTATTTTATTATCTACTTAAAAATATTGGTTTAATTCTATATTTGCGTCATTGGATATGTCCCTGTATTTTTTTTTTTTTTTTTTTTTTTTTTTCAGAATGATCTTGAGGTCATTCAGAGCTCCTGGGAACTTAAGCTATATTTTGCTATTAAATTATTTCAGTCTTCCAAGCCCAATTTAAGTATAAACACAGTTTCCATGCATAGCAAGTTTACAGTATCTCTGTTTGCTTATGTTAAAAGTTACCCAGTACCCAGGTCGGCTCAGCCAGTGAGATTGTGCTCTTCAATAAACATTCTGACACCACTTTAAGGTTTTCAGTGTGTGTGTGTTTTTGGGAACATGTCATAGTGTGTGATGGATGGTTTATTCCATTCTTAGTCTTAGGTGGGAAGCTTTTGGGGTTGTGATATGTCACAGACCTGATCTTGCTAATGTACCTGGAGCAGTTGAGCACAGTGTCACAGGAAAAATTGTTTTGGGGTGCTCTAGCATTGCAATTGTGGTTGAAAGTTGTAGACTTCTTTATCGGACAGTGTTCTTGGTGAATGTGACAGCTGAACTAAGGATTTAACAGTCTGAGATTGAGAAGCTGGCTTGGTGCTATCATTTTACAGGTGAAATCTGAATGAGAAATTAAAAATATGCCCTGCAGTGAGACTACTGTTGAGCAACTGAACATGAATTTGTTACAGTTCTTCATTAATGCCTAGATACCCCGCATAGCAAGTGGCCTTGACTTTGCTAGTCCAGGAACAATCCTGAGAAGGGAATGACCTGCTCCTACTTACTCCCATGAGCAGTACTCAAGGGGAATAACTTACCTTTCGATGGATGAAATGCACTTCTGCTTTCCTGTTTTCCTGCACTGCTCATGTAGCTTGCCTATGGTAATCGGTGCAGTGACTCCGACCTGGTTGTAAATGCACTGACTTCACAAGAAGAAGCAAATAACAAATAACGAAGCAGAAATGCTGCACAGCAGCTCAGCACTGAGGTCAGGATAGCTGTGCTCACGTGGTGCACATGAAGTTCCACTAGAGCAGAAGTGCACCCACCATGTGCTCACGACTTTTGCTGGGGTAACTTGATTCCAAAGGACATTGGGAGGCCGGGCATGTTTGCTCAGAGCGCTGCCCCATATGGATTTATTACCTCAGATAACTATCACCTTGCAGATCTCCATACTACTCTGTTGTGTGTTACTAGACATCTCTGCATGTTTGTCTGTGTTTTAAACTGGTGGTTTCATTCCTCCAAAAGCTTGAGAAAATAGACATTCATAATTCCAAGGTGTTCAAGTGCTGCGCTAGTGTCTATTACTTTCAGTGAGATGACTCTGATGCTTAAGTTGAGGCAGATGTTTAACTGCTTGCAAAATCTTTTGGTTTCCATTAGTAATAGCCTGTAAAGTATCATTTCCTTTTCTCTGATACTGTCCCTAGATTATCAGTTCCCAAACTTCTTACATTCTAGGTTGCTCTTTGCTATCGCAGTTTCTTTGCAGATTACTACCTATGTTTACCATTAGACTCCTGATTAAAATAGGCACAGATGGTATGCTTCCACAGACCGATTGTCTTGTGCCATCACATCGTCCTTCCTAAGTTACTGTTAATTTGACTCACCCCAAAACCAGGAAGGTGTCAGAATGACAGGTTGCTTTTCATTGCATCAAATACATTCCTTTATCTTCCTTAGAAGTGGCTTCCGTACTATATAATGTTTTCTCGCTTATTAAATAACATATGTAATGTTGCAACGAGTATTTTCCTGGATCTGATCTATTATAAATTAGTAAAGTATGGATGGTTTACGGGCATGGGCTTTAGCAGGTCTGAGAACATTTTGTGTGACTGTGTGACAAACAGCCAGGTAAAGAAGTGCAAAAACATGAGTGCAAGTTCATTTCTTTCCTGGAAAGAAAGATCAGCAGATTAGGTCAACAGAGAGAGAAGAAAAAAGAAGTGTCCTGTCTGGAACTAAAGAGTCTTAAGGGAAGATTCACTGGGATTTCTTATAAAAAATGAAATGCTAACATTAGTGCTAAAAAGGAATTCTTTCCTCGGGGTAAGGTTCTTTGTTTAACAGACTTCTCTTTCCTTCAAAGCAATGTTTGCTCTGTGTTACATTGTGAGTAACTTTTATTACCAGCAAAATATCCAAACAAATTTTGTTGTTGTTGTTTAAAAAAAAAAAAATCCCCTTGAGGTTGAAGTTTTTGCAGACACAGTCCTTCCCTTCCCTTTAAACACACACAGACCTTGGGCATGTACTTTGCAGAGGGTCAGGTTGCATCCTTATTAGCAGTTTGTTTTATTGCTGTTTGCTTTGGGACGGAACAGGGAATGTTTCCTGCATGGGGCTGGCACTGCTGTCCCCTCTACCTGTGGCAGCTCGTGGAGCCACGCACACCTCGTGGAGCCTCTCCACCTGTGTGCCTGGGGATCAGCGTGCAGGGAGCTGGGTTTGTCCTTCACCACCTGCCCCAGCCCATCTGTTCAGGCAGCAGCCCCGCTGTTTGCCATGTGCACCGGGGAATGTCCCTCGTGGCACTTCCCTCTTCCTGCTGGAGCTTAGCAAAGCGCCTGAGCTGCTGGGCTCCTTCGTGCACAGTTAGGTGGCACATTTCCCACAGTGATTTTGGTGTGTGAGTGTGTGTGTGTGCTAGTAAATTCAGTCTGCCCTTACCAGGCACCATGGCATGGCCATCGCTTAACAAAATAACAATAAATAAATAAATAAATAATAATAATAATAAAACATCTCATCCAGAGCTTTTCTTTATCTCCAGATATTGCAGAGTATCATTATATATATACAATCTTATATTTCTTTTGATATCTGCGTAGTTACTAAGATACTGCGAGGATGAAAGCCTCAGCGAGTAGAGGCCAGCTGACTCGCAGTTCTCAGCTCTCATTTTTAAAAATTATTTCCAGCTCTCGTGGTTACAGGAAAAAGTCAGGAAATGTAAACTACGGTAAATCTATGGTTTGTGAGCCGTTGCACGCAGGTCCTGTGCCAAGGAGATGGCACGTATTTAGTAGAAAGGCTTTGATGTTGGGGTGACAGATAGCCTGAGCCCATGACTCTGGGCAGAACAAAGCCAGTAGAGGCTGCTGAGGACCCAGCTGCATGCCCGGTTCAGCATCATCCAGCCTCAGGCAGCTGGGATGCCCGCAGAGACATTGTCTTCTGCCTGGAAACCACTCCCAAAACGCCCTCCTCCCCAGCTCTCTGGACCACATACAGTTTTTGTTAAGATCAGATAATGGTATCAGGGAGGTTGGACACCTTGGCTGTAAATGCTTAGTGTGACAGGTGGATAAAAATGTCCAAAATCTGGTATAATTTTTGATTTTGTGTTGGGAAACCTTCCGGCTGCCACCGCAAAAGCTTGTCTTCTTCACGTGGGCCATCTTTGCGTTGCCACAGAGAGCTTAGTTGTGAGCACCTCTCCGGGGATCAGATGCAGGTTCTTTCCATAATGAAGTGGCTGTTCTGAAGTTTGCCTTCTGAAGTTTACCCCCTAGGCTCCTGCAGAAAAGCAAGCCTGAAGCTGCCAATATCTAGCTTTTAATTATTATTCAGTTCTGGGGCATAACCACCCTGGTTACATTCATGAAAGTCAGGAATCGTGCTTATGCAATTGTTCTGGCATTGAAAATAGAGCCCTAGAGAAATTTGTTTTTATTTTAGTAGTAACTTTTCTGAGAGACTTATTTTTTTGTTGGTGCTGTTTTAAATAATTTACATTTCCATTACTAAATATAAAATCAGAGGTCCGCGCTGCAGTACATAACAGTATGTTCCAACCATTTTATTTACCATCAGTTGGTTCAGAGGTGCTTTAATCACATGAATAGCCCCAGTCAGAAGAACTTGGAGTAATTATTCCTGTACAGGTTTGCAGAATTTGGTTCATAAGGACTGAATGCGTGAGCAAGACAGGAACTGTGTGTGGTATTGCTGGCGTGCACCACGCCGAGCTAGGGGAATATTTCAGTTTGCCTTCCTTAGATCTTACCATTAGCTACTGTTTGCTTTCAGAAAACCAAGATGTGTCTCTTTTAATGAGAAAACGACCTTCTTGGTCTGTACTTTGCAAAGTCAAGTACTGTCTCATGGCTATAGTGGAAAGCTCACCTATGTCAAGGAGAACAGCACCATTTTCCAAAACTGCTGGAATTTATCCACCTCCCAGGGGAATGAACGGCTGATACAAAGCTTTTTTTTTTTTTTTTTTTTTTGTGCATATTGTCATTAAAATTCTTGTACAAAATACAGTAAAAAAAAAAAAAAAAGAGACGTATTCTATATAAATACAGATACAGATACCATGACATGTAAAATTGGTCTCTAAAAATAGTGAGGGAAAAAAGCTCTTCAACATAAATATGTAACTAATATGTCAGTAAGACAGTTCATAAGATATTCATAATAAAATATGACAAGTTGCAATATGGTATAAAGTAGAGAGAGGGAGGTGAGAACATGGGAAGTAAATTCTGATTCCTAGCTTTTCAGCTGGGGGAAGAACAAACACATAGCCTGTGAAAAAATAAGAAACAATATGCATGCAAAAATCAGATGCTTTTTTAATTATTTTTAATTACTATCCAACAAATGTTGCCTACAGCTAGCAGAGTGAGAATGATTAGAGAGAAGACTTTGATTTTTCAATAAGCTCCTCTCTAATGAGGGAAAAAAGAAAATGATAACACCTTGTTGTTTGTGTTACAGTACCACGCACAGCTACAGTCTGGGTCTCATTATGCCAGAAACTGTGCAAATACAGGTAGAAAAATGGTGTCTTTCCCAAAAGAGCTACAAACTAATTTATACAAAGGAACAAACAAGACTAGCATAACATAATAAGGAACAGCTGAAGGAGGGTAAAGGAGTAAGAAGAATCTGCTTTTGTTTGGCCCGTATGTATGCAATAGAGCTGTAAGGAGAAAAGTATTTTGATTTCTCCGGGAACCTTGATGTTCCAATAGCTGGAAATTGTCTGTGAAAAGGACTGGAGCCCAAGCTGTTGGATGCTTGAGTGTTGGCCGTGGCTCCAGCCATGACCCTGGTATCTCGGAGCTCTCCAGTCACCGTGACACTGTGCCTGGTAGCCTGCCTTGGACTGCAGGCATTAAAAGCCCAAGGGTCCTTAATCTTCAGGCAGTTTGCCTAGCAAGATTTGTTGAAGCTGTGGGAGCTGGAAGCCCTGGTCCTCAGGAGACTACCAGCTGGGCTGCTCAGAAGCTGGGGGCTGGCATAGCTCCAGTGGAAGCCTGCCTGTTTTCCGAAGGAATTTAATTGAATACTTGTCTGTATGAAACATTTCTCTTCGGTAAATTGAGACATTCCAAAAGAAAAATATGGTTGGAGAGTTATTTTATTATTTTTTTCTACCAGATGTAGGGAGCAGGTACATGGCTTTTATTCTGACATGTATAGACATAAATATCTATGTAATTTATGAGAGAATAGTAAGGAGTCACAACTGGCCATTTCCCTGCCTCTTCTTCATTAGATGTACAATCTTATTCTCATATTTATTAGTATTGCAGCAGTGCTTAGGAATCCAGAGCTTTATTGTGCTCATCAGTATCAAAACGGAACAAAACAGCCGAAATGCTTTTGAGAGATTCTTGTGGTTAGAAGTGAGTTGGAGGAGGGCTCTGGGGAAGGGCAGGCTCAGCTCTGCACAACCTAATTCAAGGGAGCGTAGCTTTCATCCGAGTGTGAGTGTGTGAAAGGCAGCGTAGAGAAGGGATCTGGGAGCATTGCAGCAGTGGAGGAGGTGGGCAGCTGGATTTAAGTGCTGGAGAGTTAAAGTCAGGAAGCAAAACAGGGGTCAGACTGATTACATTCGGGTGGTTTGGCAACGAACTTGGAAGTAGCTGAGCTGATCTGTTGTTGAGAGCTTGCCGGAAAGTTAGAGACCGGTTCTTTGATCACATGAAGGGCTCTGTAAGAACTGAAGTTCTAAAAAAGAAATCCTAGCCGTCTTAAATTGGACTCTCAAAACTGTTGGCATTGACATTTCCTAACTTTTGAGTGCTTGACTTTGAAACCTTGGCAGTGTTTTTTTTTTAATAAATGTTGTGTGCATTTAGACAATACCAAGTCTTTGGTTCTAGTTCAGCAGCACCCACCCCCACATCCCCCCCCAAAAAAGAATAAAAAAAAAAAACACCTTCTTCATTTGTGAACGATCTTGCTGGATTTATTATTTTGTACTATGGCCTTAGAGGCTGCAGAGAAGGTATCCAGTGCATTTCAAGCGGAGATTTGGGCATTAGCATGCTCGCAGCAGAACTGAGCCCAAGGATATCCATCCCTAATCTCTGCTGATCTCCCGGAGCAGTCTGTTTTCACCTTACTTTTGCAGTGCTCCTTCTCTTAAAGCCTCTTCCTTGCCTGCAGCCTCCTCATTAGAAATCCTGCAGAAGGGAAGAGGCGGATGTATTAAAAGTTGGTAGCTGTCAAGAGACACTTTGTTTGGCTACCTGCTTGTGCAGGGCAATGCTGCACCTTGGCTGGCTAAGGCAAGGGACTTTGGGACCCGAAGCTGGCTCATGCTGTGCAGAGGATATTATTGCTTGTAGATCTATAGCTATTTGCTGTATTGCTTTCTTTTTGCTGAGATTAGATTTGGGATTCTCATAACTGGGTATGCTGTATGAAGAAAATGCCTTCCTTCATCAAGATCAGGAATTGCATGTTGTTTTAACAACAGTGTTCTACAGTAACTACTACGGTTTTCTACTCGGTATTTTAAAGATATACAATCCATGTATGCTAATATATCTGCATGAGAGATTGCCATGACTGAGAGCCAATCGTTGGCAGAAACAATAGAACAGACTCACAAACAGGTGGTTCTCATCACTGGATGCATAATGCTGTATGTATGCACTTAGCCTTTGCCTAACGCCCTGATCCTGCAGAGAATGTGGCTCTTTCTGGACATAAAATGGAAGCACTTGCTGGAGAAAGTGGCAAAGTACTTATTTCCCTGAGATGCTCCTCTCAGTAACTGGATAAATCTCTCTCACTACTTAGGTAAACCAAAAGCACATAATCTGTCATTGCTAAGGACAGCATTGCTCTTCTGTGTACCTAAGAAAGGAAAACGTATTTACAGCGAATGTAGATGTCCTGTTCTTCATTCATGTGTGACCAAATTCTAATCTCTCTCAGTCTGCCCTAAATCCAAAATAACCAACTGAAGTCAGTGCAGTTCCTGGGGATTTGTGCTACTGTAAATGAGAACGGAATGGAGAAATTTTTCCCCTCCCTCTCATAACAGTGAGAAGAAAAGCTGCAATGTCAGACTGACTTTTTATTTTTTTTTTCCCTTAACTCACGTTGTCATAAAATGGACATCATTTAGACCTCCTTTTTTATGTATTTGGAATATAACAGAAGGAGAGCCTTGATGGTTTCTTATTTTACAGGAATATAAACATTAAAAGTCATTTTTCTTTTACACATGAGTTAGGAAGCATAATTTACTTGAAAGGACCCTATTATATACTCAGTACTGTATTTGTTTATCTAATTGAATAGAAGAGCATTTACTGCAGTTTCAAAGCTAAGCCAATAAACATTTGTCTTTGTATTGCGGCAGCAATGTTTGACAATTGGATTGGGCAACACCCATTTCAACTTCAGTTTATTTTATAGTATTGATGAAGCAAAACTCCTTGTACACTTTCACTCCCTTGCTCACACAATTTCCACGAGTTGGGTATTTGGCAAAAGATGCCGAAAGCCTTTCTTACAGGTCGCCTGTGTTGCATTGTCCTTGTTTCATACACCACCTCCACTTCATACACTGGCTCACCTCACAACTTAATATTTTATTTCCCATATCCTTGTGAACAACTAGGTATAGAGAAATAAACAGCAGCTTTTTAAAAACATCTACACGTCTAATTTCTCTTAAAATCCAGAGCACTTAAAAAGCTTTAATTTTCACTGTCAGTTATACAATGCTGTCAGCATTCTTGGACGTAAAAATATTGGAGATTACTGCCTTTTTATTGACTCGCTGTACAAATGTCATTCTGGATTGTGCTGCCTGTATCAAATAGCTTGTGGAACATCTCTCCTAATCAGTTCCTTTTGGGAGCAGGATAACCCCATCCCTTCTGAAGCTGTGTCAGTGCCTGCAGTGCCTGGGACTACAGATGAGATCTTTGTTAGAGAAGCATGAGATGAATTCGTGATTCCAGGCCGTGTAGTAAGTGCATTCCTGACTGAATGTTACATCGTTTTGATTTTCCTGGGACAGCGTTGCACTTTGTCTCCTCGCTGAAAAAGCTATGTTCATTAGATACAGGAAGTCCTGCTAAACACCCATAACGTTACATTAACAGCTGCTGGTAGGTCTTTGAATGTCCAACGAGCAGGGGAGAGTTTGCCAGAGATTAGGTATTTCTTAGCAGTGATTGTTTTCTTCAGTGAGCTTCAGAATCTAAATTTCTGTTAAAAAAAAAATAATAATAATAATTTAAAAACAGGGCAGTTAATCCTTAAGGTTGTGAAGAAAACTTTTAAAACATGCACCAGATGGGAATCAGTGCAGTAATGTCTGCAAGCAGACATGCCGAAAAGCAGTCTGAAGGCTGATACTATTTAGATTAAAGGAGAAAGAGCTGCAAAGCAGTCATGCAACATAGACAGCATCTCTACAGTGCAGGGAATCTGCAAGTCTGCAGCAATCCCTGCTTTGTTTTACATCATCGATGGGTTTGCTCTTGACTGTGGCTCAAGAGAAACCCAATTTTCTCTCCTGCTGATTTGTGCTCCCTCCGTTTTATATAGACAACTCCCATTACTTCCTTTGGCAGTGCGCACAGATAGCTGACTCAATAACAGAGCTGACTGAAAAAAAGGAAAAAAAAAAAAAGAAAAAAAAAATTTACAATCTATGAATTTGTGTTTCTTCTCTTGTTTTCTGTACTTCCCAAGCAGGGACAACAGACTGCTAAATGAAACTGCTTTGAAAGTTCTGAGTAGAAGGAAAACATTTTCTCACAACAGCAGAAAAAGAGAAGAGATCATCATGTCTAATGAGTGATGAGATTTTTGATTTCAACTGTTTCACTCTAAACCTGGTGTTAGAACTGATAAACAGAGTGGCTTCTTTATGTGTTGTGATGTCTTCAGGAAGCTGTAGTTCTGGTCACCATCCAGTGACGCCTTTGCCCCAGTTTCTTGTCTCTGGTCCCTCCCCAGAGGTGGGATTTAGCACAATTTCTACGGAAACTCTCTCGAATAATCATTTGCTCATGTCTCCAGGAGTGCTGCATGGCCAGCTCCAGTTCAGCTCATTTGGCAACTCTCTGCTCTCACAGTGTTGCTGATTTTGATAGGGGAAGATGAATCCTTCCAGTCTTCTGGGTGTCACTTCTGAAATGGTAAAAAATAAATAAAAAAATCCCAAGAGGAAAGGTGGTTTACAATGCCTGGGAGGAAAATTACATACTAAGTTACATCTTGTACCTTCAAATCTGGATGAATATCCGGTATCAGCAGGGGACAGGGGATGTGGTTTCAGGGAGATGGATATTCCATGGTCAACAGAGGTGGCCTGAGACTAAAGTATGTGAAAGCACCATCGTTCCTGGCCCCTCCAGCACAGGAAAATGCCTGTGACCATAACAACCTGCTCGGGAGTGAAACCTCTCCCAAGTGAATATACAGACCTGGTTACACCTGATGGCTAAACCAGATAGGCAGCTTGTGCCAGAATGGACAGAGCCCATAGAGGGGAACTGCCCCAAGGGACAGCAAAGGTAAAACAGAAGAGCAGGCCCCATTTCCTGCTTACAAAAAATTGCAGTATTACCCGTGTGTGCCTCTTTTTTCCTAACTGACCCTTACGGGGAGTTTCTACCTGTGTCAGGCAAGGCAACTGGGGACAGGCACGTGGCAGAAAAGGTGCTGGTTGCAGTGCCCCACTGCCTGCTGTCTCCCCTTCCCGTGCAGCCCTCCTGTGCTCTGCTCCAGCCCGGGGTCTCGGGAGGACAGCCCACAGTGCTGGCATCTCCTCTGCCTGCAGCTCAGTGACAACAGGGCTGCTCCTCTGGTACTCCAAGGGGCACAATGTTAGGGATGGAGGACATAGGTTTCATGTTTCTGCCTCTTCACCCTTCCTCTTACCTCTTCTTCCCTTGATTTTGGGGCATTAATTGCTGCTGAAAGAAAAGGGCAGGAGATCTTGCTTCAGAGGAGAAGAATCCACGGACAAAATAGGAGTCTTCAGGCCGTTATTTCTACCTTGTCACAGATAATAAAGTCGGTCTGCTGTTATCAGATGCTACGTGCAGACAGGATGAGATGCTTGTAGTGCTCAAGTGCTGTCAGCCCACAATATAAAAAATGTAATGCTCAAGCCCCAAAGTCCTGGAGACTGGCCATGATGTAATGAGAGTTCAAAATAAATAAATAAGCATTTCAGTTTTACTGCACCGAGTCTTTAAGGCTTTTATGTTTTCCTGTGCAAACTTGGAGGCTGGAAATGAATTATTTAGGTGAAAGATGAGTCTTTCTTATGATTATGTTTTCTTGCCTGGATATACTTACATGTCCAGTGCTGTAGGAGCTGGGAATTTTAAAGAAACCTCTCAGAAAGCTTGTGATTATGTCCTTAAAACTGGCAGTGCTGGATGCTGTTATATCATAGAACGGGACTGTTGTGAGAGTAAAGATGAAATCCTGATTTTAGTTGCACTCATAATTTTAGGAAGTGCCTACATGTGCTTAATAAAACTAGATTTCCACCCTCCTGACTGCAGTTTTAGTCATAGCAGCACATTTTGCAGCTCCCACTCAAGCCAAGCTGTATATGATAGTAATGGCAGTGTTGTTGAAGGGGGGAAGAGTTGGATTAAACACTATTGCAATTGATCTCCTGTGTCTCAGCTCGCAAACTGAGCAGGAAAGCGTTAAACCTCCTCCAGCCGGGCTGTAAGGGGAGAGGCTGCAGTCATCTTTACCTCCTAAGTCACTTGCAAACCAAGGAAAGAAGCAGATCTCCAAATTCTGTTTGCTTCATTCTGAAAGATTTTTATTAAAATGAAGTGTTGTCTATTCCTTCTCCCAGACAGAAAACAAACATTGGCATCTAGAGTGGCAGAGGACGAATATTTGGTGCTGAGCAACTTGATTAAAGTGTATTCCTCGCAATGCGCGGTGCCTCCCTTATCCTGCCATTGTGTTCATACAAAAAAAAAAAAAAAAAGGAAAAAAAAAAAGAAATAGGAGGGCTTGCCCTTTCCCATTGTATAGTCACATTTTCTGAGTTCAGCCAAAATGAGTTTTATAAAAAGCTTAAAGAAAAAGATGAACTTTGTCTTTTAGTAAACCACTGAGGCAATCCTGAAAGCGATCTTGTGCATTTTGTGTATAGGAAAACTGCTGTAGTTAGTGCTCTGGCTAATCTGCCAGGGGAGGAAGATAATACTAATACAAATGGTTATAGGATAAATCTTATCTGAGCTTTGCTTAAGGGTTTGCTACAAAAATTGAAGCTGAATTTTACTGAAAACACTGAGAAAGTTTATAGAGGAGGAAGTGATTTGCAGCAGAAGAGAGTGGGTTCGTACTGTTACATTTTTATCACTGCCATCAGCAATATCAGCATCTACATTTATCCACCGATGTACATTAAGCTAGTGATCCTCTGATGTAATTAACAAACATTATTAGCCACAACAGCCTAATTCAATCAGAGGATCCGAGAGTCTCTGCATCGTGTTTGCCATTACCCAGAGACAGTTGCTTGTGGGCATTCACCTGTGTGCAAACTGGGCATGAAAAATTAAAATAGCGCATCGTATGCTTACATTATGGAAACACTAAAAAGAGGCTGTAGTTAGTTGACAGATACAGGTATCCACAAAAAAAAAAAAAAAAAAAAAAAAAAAAAAAAACAGAGACCTAGGCTGAGCCATGTCCTCAGCTCTATTTTGTGGCACTTTTATCTGTGTTAAGGACTCAGCCATGGATTTTCCTCTGTGTCTGTGTATACTGAGTTTTACTGTACTGGTTCCACCACCACCAGACTTGGTAAACAAAGATGTGCCCAGGGAAAAACAGACATGGTTACAAAGATCTGTGTTGCCAGCCAAAATCTGGTTAGGTTACTGTGGGCTTCTAGCAGCCAAAATAAAACAGTTGTGCAGGGCCAAGAATTTTGAGATAGAGAGGGCTGGAGGAATTCGAAATATGCTACAGAAGTGGAAGCAACAGGACTTGGCAAAATCCTTGATCTAGTTAGAGAAACAATGCGTCCCGGTAGCCAAACAACAGGGTGGTGTCAAAAGAAAGAGTGAGATGGCAAAACCCTTGGGCAGAGACAACAGAGGATATCCAGGAAGGGGAGTTTGAGACCTGGGTCTGGATGGAGATGAGAAGTTAGCTCTAATGAAATACCCATTGGCTCAGGGTTTTGGTTCAGTGTAACTGTAAATTCCTGACCTAAAATTCTTCTCCAGTATTATCAAAGGATCTGTGCTGACCAAATAATCCTAAGGGATCCATCAAAAGCACAGCATTCTTGAGATATGTGTAAATATACCTACACCTCCATCCATACTTACATACATGTGTGTTAAATGGAGATGGTTTTGCCACAACAGTTTAAGTAATAGAGACAGATACGTTGTACTATAACAGCATTAAACAGTTACAGCAAAGAATCTGATGTCCTTGTGCTTAACTCCAGTTCTGTATGGATGCATTTGTTTTTAGGTTTTCTTCTTTTTTTCTTTCTTTTTTTTTTTTTTTTTTTTCCTTACTTTAGCAATAACTGTATTCCCCATAGCTGTTCCACTAATAGAAATTTATCTGAGGAACTTGCATCTGAGGAGCTGAACGTATAAATGCTTAGCAAGAGGATTAGCAAAGTGATATGGGTATTTCTGTAGTCATCAGTTGCACACTAATGTGTATTGATCGAGAGGAAAGCAGTGCACATACCAATTTCTCAGCACAAAAGAAAGATCTCTCTTGCACTCACTCAGCCAGCGTGGCGTTTTTGCTGTATGATTTTCTTTGTTTTTAGCACCAAGTTCAATATAAAAGGCAGGTACTTTCAGTTAATTAAAATTACACATTTTATCCATGAACACATCAATAGATAGGCGTGTAAAAGGCAGAGATTTTATCTTGCTCAAAGAGAACATGGGTTTGGTTGAATCTTACTCTTTGAATTTGTGTTTGTGGCTTATTACCATTGTAATCAACAAAATATAAATCTCCTGCTCAGCACTGGCTTGAACCTGACAGCACTGAGAGAGGGTTTCTGCAGCAAGACTCTTCCACTCAAGACCCCTGAAAGCCAAGGGTCTTTTTCCCTCTCGTGTTGGAGCGGGCAGAGCTGGCGGACTTAGCACAGGGGTGAGTCAGCAGAACCCAAAACCGGGTCACTCCGCCAGCCACTGGCACCCAAAACCCCGAACTGCCAGAGCAGAGGAGCTGCACGTGCCTCTGCAGGGCCCCGAGCCCGCCGTCGGGCGGAGACAAGGCCGGTGCCAAGGTATGCAAAGAATTGAAATGAAGGTTCTCCTAACCCTATACAACATGCATTTAAAATAAAATAATAATAAAAAAAATAGCCTAGATCTCTCATCAAAGAAAAATGTAATTAGGGGCATTATTGCATGCCTTCTTAATTGGAACGGCTTGTGACAGAGAAGTATTTGGGAGGATTTCAACCCAACAACAAAGCGCGAGCCTTGTGCCTGCTCTGCTCGCCTGGAAGTGCAGCCCGGTGAATCTATGTCTGGCGCAGCCGAATGGCAAGTGGCACAGCTGCAGGTCTGCAAGGGTTTGCATGCAAGCTTAAACCCTGGTCACAGTGAGAAGCTGCTGAAATTTCCCTGGGCTGCTGAGCAAGGTTGAGTCATGTCCCTGTGAGCAGCAGGGAGCACGTTGATGAGTCAGGTGGTATGTTAAGTGAGATCTTCACTCAAGAAGCACAAAGGAGTGATCGTAATGTCCCAAACTTGAAGCCAGTGGTGTCACCAAAGGCAGTATGAGGTTCTCCCAGAAAACCTTATTCCCCTCATACCCACCCATGTGAGTGAGGTACTGGCAAATGCATGGGAGGAATTATCGTGGTGAGACCAGTAACACAGACAGGATTCAGGCACTTTTAGGGATGAATAGACATTAGGGTGGGAAAAGATGCCATCATTCCTGTGCTGTGGCCAGAGGAGTCACACCACAGGGGGCCGTTCACCCAAGCAGCCTGGCTAAGGGCCAGGTATTAATTTCTCTGTGTTCCTGCGTGGGAGTGGGGAAAATGAAGGAAAGTGTTAGAAATTCAAATGAGGTGAAGATGCTAACGAGGTCTGCCATTGGGTTTCTTCTTGGACAGTGCACTGCTCACACAGCCCCAGAGTCAGTGCAGGAACAAGGTTGTTATATTTCATTTGTACTGCTACTAATTTACATACCTGAAGATTACTAGAATATAATTTTATTATTATTATTTTTTTCCTCTAATATATCTCTTGGTGGAAAGCAGATGCATCTGAAAAGATTTGTTTTAATGCAGCATATTGAGAAGACCTGTTGCCTGGCATGCAATAGTTAAGCTATGAAGTATTGGGCACTGGAGTAATAAAAACCGATTTGCTTTGATCTTGTAGTTAAAAAATGATTAAAGTATAGAATTGCATGTGCCGACATTAGATCTCCACCCACAAAGAGATTTAAGGCTGTCGGGGGAAAAAGGAAAGTTGAAAGACAGCTTAAATGTAATAATTCAGAAATTGAGCTGCTTTTTTAATTTAAAAGATGGTCAGGATAAAGGGATTTTTATACCTTATTTGTTGTACTAGACCTAAGAGCCTTATCCCAAGATATTTCCTCTTGCACACAACTGAAAAGCTGAAACTTGGTAAGAAGAGCTAGCATGTCAGGGAGCTGAGTTTCCATATTTTCTGTTGAACTGAGCTGAGTGAATTTGCAGCTTCGAGAAGGATTCTCGCTTCCCCTCTTGGTACCTCCACCGTGCTCAGGGTGACCCCTGCCCTCCCTTCTGCTTGCATGCTGCAAATAGAAGACAGAGTATTCAGTAATGTACTTTGCAGGGATGAAAAGCTTTCTTCTTTTAATTGCATGCATATTGTCATCTCCCAGGCACATGAAATTACCTTGTGGAATTGCAATTATGAACTTATTACTGGTTTATCTAATTGTTAAAGAATACAGAGACGTGTTGAATTGGGTTTCTGGCCCCTGTCATGTAAACTGCTCCAGCGAAGGCACACCCTTACACCCACACACAATCCTGAATTAAGTCAGTAGGAAGCCTCTGGTTTTGCATAATCATTTTGTAGCCAGTATAAAAAACATAAGAAAATACATTAACTGATGCTTGCAGTATTACATCTGCCCAGCCAGACTTAATTCTTCTGGAGCGACAGCTCTGCTAGTGTAAAGTCAATATTTGATCTTTAAGTGTCCTTGATTGTTTTGGATAATTTTGATTCTTTGTCCAATTACAGATCCTTAGCATTCTGTTAAACATTGCTTAGTGAAAGAAAAGACTTTTAGACTTTTTATTAAAAAAATAAATAAATAATGCAGTAACATTCATTGTAAGCAACCTTGGAGATCAGATGCAACGTTGAAGAGCAAGGACAATGAATTGGGTTTCAGTAGTGCTGAGCTTGTTATTATACACATGATGATCCTGGTCAGAAATTGCAGTTTGATACCTGTTAATGTTAATGATCTCTGAGAAATTAAGACCTAGGAAACACACCACGCCATCTCTGAGACATGAGGTGTACTAGGATAAGAAGACTTAGAGTCAGTATTCTGGGTTGGCTTTTATTTGCACAGGAGTCAATATTTTTGCATTTCAATTGACTCCTCTATTTGCAGTGCCACTCTTCTACTGTGTACTGGATGTTCACTGCTGAAGCACACACTTCATAAATTGTTATTGGTACGATTTTTGTAATTCACTGTTTTGTTACACATTACTCTCTTCAACATCAAAAATTAAACACTGTGAATCTGGCTGCTAGGGTGGACAAGCAGCTCATTTTGTCCCTCCAACCATCAGGGATCCACTTTCCATTTGAAGAGGTCTCAGACTGCTGCAGGACAAGCTCCTGGTGCACCAGCCTTGTCTTTTGGGGAAGCCACACACATCTTTCCCATGCAGACAAGGGAATCTTCCAACCACACAGAGCTTTCCCTGTACTGTTTCCTCAATGGGACAGTGAATTCATTTCTATCCTGATCAGGTCAACAAACAGAAGTAGAAACATAAAAGCGTGATGGAACAGAAGTGCATAGGACATGGATTAGGTCAAAATGGGGGAAAAAATATGGTTCACAGAAAAGCCATGGCGAAGATCTCCATGTTTTCATCAACACAGAGGAATGTTATCTGGCTTTGGGGATACGTCCTCTGGTAAATGGGCACTTTCAGGCAGAGCTGTGAGAGAGGTGCCCAGTCAGAATCATAGAGAAAGGAGCACCAGATGCTTTTGGGTTCCTCTGAAAATGGACCATCTGAGGTATTTACAGTTCATTTCAGAGGGCCAAGGTCTCAGCTGGGGTTTTGCAATGGCATGATGGAAATGGACATGTTTTTTAATGGTCAAATCCTCTATCCCAAATGCAAAAATGACACCTTCAAGTTAAAATAGCAAAGAACATCTTGAAACTTTTATGTATAGAAATAAGCTCTCTAGGTAATAGTAAATGACTTTTTATAATTGCTTGTTGGGATGCCTGACATCAGATGGTTGTACTGGTAACATGAGAACAGTATGTGACAGTTTGGGAAAAACACATGGCAGAAGATGGGAATATTGATTTGTAGGCAAAATTTGGAAGGGGGGGAGAGGGAGAGAATGGCCAAGAATGTGCTTTACTTTTTAAGAAAATGACATTCCTGCCACCAAAACAAAAACCTGAGAAAGAAAGCACATTCCAAAATGAT
The DNA here is from genome assembly GCF_965140915.1 of Aythya marila. NCBI lineage: Eukaryota > Metazoa > Chordata > Aves > Anseriformes > Anatidae > Aythya > Aythya marila. The sequence continues at coordinate 8,239,236 of NC_139046.1, read as the reverse complement.
ATCATCACATTCCTTCTATTCGGACAAACACGATTCACTGTAACTGCTGTTTCCTGCGTTTGTGATTTCCCTTAAAGGGTGTTTCAACGAGAGATGTTTTCAAATAGGAAGAGAAATTCAGTTTCAATGTCCTTAGGAGCCTCTTGGCAAAGCCAGGCCTTCTCTCTAAGGCCAAGAGAGGTTTAAAAAACAATGTCTGGGTCAGATAATACACCAGCTTGTAAATTAGTGACGTAGGTAGAAAGTAGCTTTTCCTCTCATCAGACACTTTATAGACAATTTGTGTATATCCTGAGCACCAGCTCTCACTTCTGTTGAATGCTTTAGACTGAGCAATAGACCCAAAAGGAGATTTTTATTTGTGTTGTTCTGAAAGAGAGACTGCAAAATGTATTGTAACCATAGGAGGCCTGTGAGGCTCAACAGCATTTGTGTTATGGTGACTCAGAGTGAGCAAACCACTGCAATACCTGACCAGGGATGTGGTGATTCTCCGTCATCAGGAGACTGCAGCAAGCTGTAGTTTCTAAACCGCCACCAACCACAAATTGAGACCACAGCACTGTGCAGGAGCTTCTGCATGAATTTCTCTGCCCTGGGTTACACCAGAGGTCAGACTATACAATCACGAGATCATGACAGCTTCTCTGGCCTTAAAACTTGTAGGATTACAAATCTGGGAGTTGCAGTCATTGCCCGGACTTACTCTTCTACCGCAGGAGAAGGCATTCAGGCCTGAGGAGAAGTGAATGCATGAGCGACCACAGCCAGTGTTCAGCATGAGGAGCACGTTAGATATGGAGAGAGAGAAAAGGGGATGGACTCAGGTTTGTGTGGGAGTAGTTTACTGGATAGCAAACATGTCCTACAAGAGCAATGCATGCTGACTCTCACTACAACATCAAGACAGGTGACTTTTTTTTTTTTTTTCTTTCTCTCTCTGCTGCATCCCACTCTGGTAGAACTTGGTAGTTTCTGACAAGTGAAATCAGACTTGATGAATTTAGAAAAGACAAGCCTGAGATTCATATGTGTTTTTTTTTCAGAGGATAGAGCACAGAGCCATGGATCTAGGGATGTTATTCATGAACTGTGTTATTCTGAGTTCTTTTGTTATGAATAACAGAGTGGTGTTCCAAAAGCCTGAATTTTATCATCAGCTAAGCAGCGAGCTCCTGGAAGATTTCCTTAATTATTTCCCAGTATTCCTACTATTTATCATTAGCTTTCTAAAACTGGCATTCAGGCACTTCCACTAACATCTTGTGTGATTTCTGACCACCTAATTTCTTCCTTTCCTTTCTGTTTTTGTTACCCTTGTGACACAATATACTTGTCACCAATATCAAATGCAGGTCTGGAGGGTCTGCCTCTGTGGGTATGCAGCAGGTCTAACACAAACAGGTCTTGTTCTCAGTCAGCTTTATAGCCCAAATAATACAAAATAATATTTATTGAAAGGAGAGACACTTATTCAATCCTTAACTCAGATTGGTAACTTGATCCTCATATATCAAAGATGTCCATTTGTACAAGTGATGCCAAATTATGGTGTCTTCACTCACACCAGGCTCATTATAATATCTCACTTGGTTTCAAAAGAACTTCCTCAATGAAGTCACTTGCCATAACAGAAACCTGATGGTCCACCAGCAAGAATTGCCATGGTACCAAGGGGAATGTCCCTCTCACCCTTTTCCAGCCCATTCCCTGACTGAGTGCAGCTTAACTACAGTTCCTGTTCTGCTTTTATACAGGGTGTGATCCTCCTCCACCCTGCTGCCCCCAGACTGACAGCTGTTCCCTCTGTCCTTGAAGCACTGAGGGAAGTGTATGACTGGCTTGTAGCTCTTCCTCTCCTCAAAGCGAGTGACAAGGCTATGTGGCAGTTGCATGTTTCCTTTGTTATCCATTTGTTTGAAGAAACAGGAGTTGCACCTGACTGAGACTGCAGAGGCATTTAATTAAACAAAGATGTTTTATTTTAGAAACCATGTAATGAAGAGGAAACCAATAGACAATCTTCTCTTCCTCTGGGCAAGAAAAGCATTGACAAATGCTATATTTAGTTGTGAACTATACAACCTGCAAAAGGATTTCATCCAGCTTATCAGGAAACGAATCCCCCTTCACCTCTAACAACATGAACTTCAGGGAATGAGAGCAGTTCACACAACACTTGAAACTCATGTTCCTAAGGGCATTTGTATTAAAAAAAAAAAAAAAAAAAAAAAAAAAAAGGGCATTTTTAGGCAAGTAGATCTTCCTAGACCTACCTAAGTCATAATCTGGGATACATTTGTTGACATGGGAAGGCAGGACAGCTTATTGCTCTTGTTCCACTCAGTGCTGTGATAGCTTAGGACCAGTGATGGCTGAACCAGAATGGATGGGGGACTGTGCATGAGGAATGGCTTGTTCAATGGAGCTCCATCTTCAGGACTAGGTATTGGCCTCAGTTATGGCAAGAGACAGCCCATCTGAGCTGAAGGACCTTGATGTGTTCATTGCTGATGATGATTCATAAGACACTTGAGAAGACAACTAGATTCTCAGATCCTAAAGCAAGTTTCCAAGGCTGGGTAGTGTAGGTATAAACTGAGATAATTAAAGGTAATTTTTTTGTATGTGACAGGAAAAAGCTGATAACCTCAAACCCTAATGGAGATAGATGGGAGAATTTCCCTGAGCTATCTGCTTTTCTGCTGAGAAATCAGCACTTGGCAGATAGACGAAGATGAAACTGATTTCCAATTTTGTCTTCTATTAATGTTTTATGATTTTAAATTTAGCACATCAAAACTTCCTCTGAGCTCTGTGGCTTAGGTCCAGCTCTGCCTGGGTCTGACTCTTCAGATAACAGAGGATGCAAGTAGTTCTTCCTTTCTTAACCTCCTGGCTTAATGTTAACCATCTCCTGGTTGAGCAAGTAGGTTCTTGGCAGAGAAACGGCGAGAGCCACAGTGCAAATCCTTTCCTCCCTGCTCTGCGTATATTTGGGATGTAGGCTGTAAGATTTTATGCAGGGAGCTCTTATGGCACATGGAGAGTGCTCTGGCACCAGGCTGAAGCATGTTGATTGTCTCCCATTATAACTACTTAGGAAAATGAAAGAAGGTAAAATACATATGCACCTGTATGGGCACTGGGGACTATCTGAGAGATGGATGCTGATTCATTCCACCCAAAAAAAGGTACAGAGAGAGCACAGAGTCAATTGTCTTCTGCATCTCTTTCCATTCACTATCATCTAAACAATATCCCTCAGAGTGCTGGCTCTCAGCAAGCTGAGATTTAGGCAGAAGAAGATGGGCAAAAGGCATTGCACTCAGAAGACCAAGATGGGAACAACAGGTGATTCCTCTCAGGGCACATTTCCTCCCATTCTGGTGCAGTCAGTGTGCAGGGACTAATTCCTGGCAGCATCCCCATCAATTTCATACTGCCAGTCCCTGTATAGGGTAAGGGGCCATTGAGACAAGAGTTAGTACGTGCCTACAGGTTAGTTTGGTTCTTGTTCATACTGACATCAGTATAGAGTAACTCTTCCAACAGTTAATCTCTCTTTATATTGCTGATGCCCAGAAACCAGTGAATGAAATACTGTGAGTTTGGGAACTTCAATTAGCAGTTCCTAAAATGATGAAATCCTAGGAGGCAGAGAATGCAGGCAGAAGGAAACCTGAAATGTAAGTATGATTCTGTAAGATATCAGTAAGAAAAGCAGACTAGGAAAGGAATTTTACCCAGCAGGGTCTCTTGGCAGGAAGGGAATCTTTATTTGGAGAAACATGACTTCATTGTGCCGATTGTAGCACTTTTTCTTATCTTATGCTGTTGTACAAATGAAAACAGGCATCCGCAAGAAGGCCTAATACGCTGGTGCTAATTTAGGTGTGACTGGGTGTAAAAACACAATCATTTTAAAGCGGGGGTAAAGTACTGCTGGCGATCGGGAGTTGCATATCTCAGGGTTTCAGTCGGCTCGGACAAGCTTCCTGTCACTGTCCGCCATTATGTATCAGCAGGAAATTACACTTTTATGAGTGATTTACCTTTAAACAAACACTACTACACAAACAATATGGTATTGAATTTGGTGGTTTGCCTTTTAAGTATTACAGTGAAAGATTGTAACAGCTGTCTAAGCTGATAACTACTACCTAGGATAAGAATATTGTTGACTGAGTTATTAGCCGATTGTTCAACTAAATCTAGCTGCTTCTTTCTCTTTTAACTGTGTGACATTTACAGTTTCTTTAAACAATATAGTTCCTTGAAACACGAATGTAACTGGTTCCTTGGGTGGGAACTTTATGGGTAAAGAATTGTTTAGGAGATCAGATCACACTTTTAATTTAAATTTTTGTATTTTTGTTTTATTTATTTATTTTTCTTAGCCGGTTCCTGGTGGGAATGGTCTCCTAGAAGTGAATTTCCATGCAGCTTTCTAATTTCAGCAGATAAGCTGTGACCACAACCTGTGGCTAAAGACGACTAAACGGCACAGTGGGATGCATTTTGGCAGAGAAGGAATGAGACAACATGATGGATCCACTGCACATCTACTCATAAGAAGTTTTATCCTGAGATGGGACTTCATTTTGCAAGGTGCTGAATGCCTACAGCCTTCTAGGAGACTCATTGTAAAATCAGACGCAGTGTGTGTGGAGGAGGTTGACCTTGCAAAATTCTTATTCTGTTTTTGAACAATTAGGGCTAACTCTGTGCCCGGTTGAAACTTCCAGACTTAGAGGCTCCAGAGTTTGGGCTCGATCCAAGGCCCAGTGAAGTCACCTGGAGTTTTTCCATTGACTTCACTATGCTTTGGACCAGGCTTTTGGAAAGGCTATTCCCATGAACATAAATGCCAAAAGCCAAACATGGCTTTACACAATTGAAAAATCACCTACTTTGTATGTTTTCAAAGGCAACTTCACTGGTCAGCAATAACAATATAGAATTGGGATGAAAGGGTGAAAATAGATTTGAATGTGGAGTGGCTCTTCAAAAAGGCTGTGGCAATGCTCCAGCACTGCAGCACTGAAAATGAGAATATTTAATGCAGACTTTTTTAATGATCGTTACTGAATTAAGTTTAAAGGGAAAAATCATGCCAATATACCAGAATTAGAGCACTCTTTTTGTTTTATGTGCTTGAATAATGTTTGCTGCACTCTTTGAGAAGGAAATATCTTATTGCTTTGAGGCATTCCTTTTGTTGAATCAGTCATACTATCACTTTAAAGCAGATTTCTTTATGCCAATTTTGGTGATACGCTGGAATAAATCTATACCAACAGCCCATTTTCATCAAATTTATTGCTATGCTTCAATGACAAGCTCTTCTCAGGAGCTTTGCATCTGTTCAATGGTCTTGTTCCAAAAAGCTGGACTCATCCTTGAGTTCCGGTATAGTTTACACATAATGGCAACCTCATCTCTTTTGTCCCACCATTAGTTTTTTCAAAGCACAGCTCCTCTTTGCCTACAGATACTCTTTGCAACAGAAACCCTGACTTTTATGAAGTGTTTTTGTCATGCACGCTAATATTGCTGACTTTATGTCTGCTATTTTAAATTAGGTCAGTTTTGAAATTTGACATTTGTGCATAAAATATGTGGGTCCTGACACGGGTCCTTCTTTTTCATATTACATAGATGAAAAGGAAGAAAAGAAAGCTTTATATAGCCTTATGAGCCTCACGATCTACCTCTATTGCTTATTTCCTGCCCACATCCAACTTTTCAAAGGGCCCTTTCTTTGTTAGAGGACTAATTATTTTGGCTAGTAGGCCAAAGCATAGATGCATATTGGATTAACAATGACCATTAACTGTCCCTCAGCAGGTGGAAGATTTGATTCTGATCAGCTTGATGCTGGTGTAAAGGAAGAGCCATGTCCTGGAACCAAATGGAAACACCATGATACAAAGGAGGATGAGACCAGAAGTGAGCTCCATTACTGGTAAAAGCATCTCCCTCTTGATGTAGCCGTCCTTGAAAGATTCATAGAAAACTATTGACTTTTCAGCTCCACACATATTTTGGGGCACAAGGGTATTGGTAACAGAGAAAATCAATATTCTCTTTTTGAGCTTGTTTCCTTTTTTTTTTTTTTTTTTTTTTTTTCCAGCAAAGTGGGAAGAAGTGCAGGTGACAATGAAATTGAGGTTCTTAAATGCACCAAAATGACAGAACAGTCTTATGTGCAAGTAGAAGGGGGCACTTCTCTGTTAAACAAGTTGTCAAAAGCACTGCCTCTTAATGCAGAACAATAAAATAATCTTTTCAAACAGTTTAATGGCCAGGATGAATGAAAGAATCTGTGTGTGCTTTACAAACGGCCTGATTACTGCCAGCTCACATGCTTGCTCTGCAGTTGTAGTACATTAGAATTTGAAGTAGGATGTTGTTAGCAACTCTTTGCGTGGGGTGGAATTTGAATCAAAAGCTATAAATGACCTGTGACAGCAAAAATGAAAGTGCAATTGCTTTCTCACATGACCTGTTTCTTTTAGTGTCATTAAACTTAATCAATGATTAACCTTTGGTTTAACAGTGCTTGTCATTTCATAGCAAATCAAGTAGAAAAAATGTTGTCTACCTGAATAATTCCCTAGAAAATGTCTCTGAAGTACATTAATAGTTTGAGAGGTGAGAAGCTGGCCTAAATGTATGTAAGCAAAAAGCATTTGAAGTGCAAAATCACTAAGAGCAATTGAGGGAATACGAAATGTCGGACTATCCACTTAAACTTGTACAAGTCCTGTATGCAAGCCCAGATTTTAGGAAGATCTGGAGGCTCCTTGCACAAACAGGACACTGTTGAGCTTACTAATAACACATGAGAAATAGTAATGAATGATTTCAGAGCCTTCATCTCATTTAGGTTGTTTTTGCATAACAACTTTATGTAGTAAATATATACAAACAAAGCACCTTAATCCAAGATTGTCTGGATATGGTTGTCTTTTTTTGATCTTCATTGAGATCAAATGAGTTACATTGCTTTACACTGAATAACGTTCTAGCTGGAATGAATTTCCTTTTGGCAACCAATTAGGATGTTTAAAGAATTTACTTTCATTTCTTGATCTCAGAAGTATTTGTGGACAGTTCACACGGACTGTGTATTACTGTGCCTAACTGTTATCAGCCCATATAATTATCTCATTTGCATATGCTAACAAGGTACATTATAGGTATAGTGTTTTCACATGCTTTTTATCCAATTAGCCCATTGTTCCCACCAGGCTTGTGTTCTCCCCCTCTGTCACCAAATTAATAAGAGTTGTGAATTGAAAATGGTTTCATTCATCTGGTTAGTCTGTGCAGACTTCACCCAGAAGAAATGGGGCTTCTGCTGTTCACAGTCTTATTTATTCATTACACAGGCAGAGAGGTCGGTAGGGCTCCCAGATAAGCTGGGGAGATTGATGTAGTAGATGCTGACTGAATTCAGAATTTCACAAAAGTTTGTGTGCTACAAAAATGAAGCTCCTAGGATGACTTCTCGCCTTCACCAATCACCTGGAATGATTAACCTTTGCTTGCTTTTATTCATTTTGTTTTCAAAAGGAAAAGTTGCACACAGTGAGGATCTCTTTGCTCTTTTTTCCTATGCCTAACTCCTCCAATTGATTGATTTATTTATTTTTTTTTGTATTGCCATTTCAATCACATTGAACGGGAATTTATCACATTGAACTGGAATTTATTCAGGCAATACAGCCATGTTCATGTGCCTTTGTGCATGAAACCATATCTAGCTATATTTACTCTAAAATAAAAGGATTTGCCTGTAGACTTGCACCAGAAGGATGAAAATGTTAAGAAGCTGATTTTCTTCCTAAAATGCTGGTAGAAAATACGATCTTGCTCAAAAGTCATGGTGACATAATTTCCCCTTGTGTACTTTTTTTTTTTTTTTCCCCTAATGAGCAACTACTTACTGGATAGACTTGTATACAAGTTTGCCATACCACCATGCCTCAGAATTTGACACTGGCATTTTCTTGTGTATCTGCTGTAGACCAGCTTCATCTTCATTTCAGACTACCCAATTTCCCTTTCAGCTACTGGCCAGCATCAACCAGGAATATGCTCATCACAGTCAACTAGAGTAGCCTTGGGAAAGTATAAAAGAGGCTAGGTTAGGCTTATTATCCTCAGTGCTCTTTTGTATCTTACCCTTTTGTGAATCAGAAATGTTCCCAAGCAAAACCAATCCTCTTTGTGAAGAAAGGCTTCTCAGAACTGGTGTCTCCTGATGGTGTATTTAAATTAACTGAATATTCAAGTAGTTGAATAAAAGTTCTGTATATTTAAATACCAGTAGTATAGAGATATTTTAAGAACATCTCATACTTTGTTGTCATGGAATGAAAACTCACTACACTTATTAACATTATAGCCTAAATAGACAATGGAAACATGGTAAGGAGAGAAGAATTTAGGAAACAACATGACAAGATTATTCAGGCAAGAGGGAAATGAATTTTAAAAAGTGTGGAGAACATGGTTCACAGTTACTGTTTTGTCCTTTTCCCTTCTTTCTCTGTCTTCCATGTCATTCCAAGCAAAGCAGCTGGCATCTGTAGCCTGTTGTGCAGATGGGTTGAGAGGAGCACATATTCCACTACGTGTCTGGCATGCTTCAGAAGTAGCTGGTGACTGATTGAGTACTTGCCAGCAGCTAGTAATGAGGGAGACTTGCTGTAGCCTGTATGTCTGACAACACACAAGGGTCAGAGAGATGGAGAATACAAGGAAATATTAGAATAGTACCTCTCAAAGCACTGACCACATATGCTGCTGCTTGGTAGATGCAGCCTGGGGGATGAGCAGGATTTTTATTGGGATTTGTCATTTTATAGCAGTCCTAAATACCCATTTTGACCTCTAGGCACTGTATGCACACCCTATAGGAAACAGCTCTTGCATAAACAATTTGCAGTTTAAGTAGACAGAAAAAAGCAAAGGATGGGAGAAGAAAGATGAAATTCCTCATTCCATGGGGAAGGAACTGACACCTAGAGAAGTAATGTTGTTTGGTGACACAGGAGGATCATGGCAGTGGTAAGGATTAAATCCTCTTCTTTCAAGACCTTGTTGGGAGTAAGGCAATTTAGCTGTTTCGTCAAATAAAACTACTCACCTTGGGCATAGGTCAGATGCAAGCCCCACTGGGATTTTGTGCCTCTCCAAATTTCTACTCTGGCATCTCCATCATCTTCACTCTGCAGCGTAGCTGGGACCTGAATGGTCCTTGCTGCTTGCAGGAGGCCCATGTCTGGGGGCTGCTCCGTCCACACATGCAGGACCAGGAGAGGAAGGGAGGTTCAGAGGGACTGGTGGCCAACAACACCAAGAGCATCCTGACCGAGGCCCAAGGGGCATTCCTGCACGGAGCCAGTCACTGGCCATTTGTCATAAACTGCTATTGCAGAACCTGATATTGCAAATTTCCTGTCAGGCGACATGGGCAGAAGCAGAGAGAGGTTTAAATGCTCCGTGATTTCATCAGGTGTGATGGATTCCATCAGCCTAAACCCTAACCTAGGAAAACTAGTACACTCAGTGTGTTTTTATAAGGCAAAGTTTCCTGTGGACAAAGCATGAGTTATAAGCATGTGAAAAAAGGAAAGGGGAAGAAAATCTAGCACAGTCTCAATGGGGAAAACCCGACACAGACTGCAGGCCCCTGAGAAGATGAAACCTGGATGTGGAGACGTGGGGGAATGGCTGGGGGGCACTCGGCTTGAGGCTGGGCCAGGCCTGCATGGAGGCCATGGTTAGGGCAGCAGGCTTGTCCCCAGCATCAGGCCTGGCCCCTTCAGCAGTAGCACAGGCGGTGCAGAGCCAGGGACTCAGCACCCAGCCATGCCTGGCCTGGGGACGTCAGATGTGGAGGCTGGGACAGGGGCAAGCCTGGGTGATCCCGGCAGCCACACGAAGGGGAGCAGGTTGAGGGATTGGCCTCAGACACGTTTTTTCCCTCACAGAAGTAAACTATTCAACCCTCTGCATTCCAGCTGTCCCCCGGGAAGACATGCCACCCAGTTTGAGAATAGGTGCATTAATAAACTGACAATATCTGTGTCTGCATCTAGATCTAATCTGTGACAGCTAAGTGAGATTCACTGTTTCCCACTCCCAGCAGCTTCTTGGCAGTAGTTTTTGAGCTTGGTTCTCCACCTGTAGGTTGAACATCCTGCATGATGGTGTTGATTCAGCTCCTGCCCCTCTTTGCCATTCCTGTTGACTGGCATTAGGGAAGTTCAGGCAATCTCCAGCCCTTCAGGGAACTGATGCCCTGCCTGCTTTCAGAGCTTCAAAGATTAATTCAGCCAAAGTGATCCCGGTTCTCTGGATAGACAAGTCTTTACCAGATCTTCTCAGCTAAGCTGCAGTCCCTTGCTGCTTCAAAAAAAAAACCTCTTCGCTGGCCATTAAGTTGGCACCAATGTTTCCTCATGGGGTTGCTGTCAGGTTTGGTGTGATCTATGTGGGGTGCTCCAAAGAGTACCTGATGGCACCCAGGTCCAAGCAGAGTCTCTGCTTCCCCAGGATGCCTTCCTGCCACCTCTCGTTTTCTGTTTGGTCTGAGCTCCAACTTCACACAACAGTGTTTAGTACCTTCAGATTCATTATTTAGCTACGTTTTGGCCAAAACACTCTAAATATTAATGCAAACAAGGCCTGTCTCTTTTAACTGTTTCCCTCTGCTTGCTAATAGAAACAAGAGGAGAGCTCTTCCCCGGGGACAGTCTGCCCATCTGGAGTATTGAGGCTTTTAGGGGCTGCTTTTCATCCTCTTCCCTGGCACAAGCTTCTTGCAGGGCTGGGCTGCACGTTCACAGGTATATGACATTACAGATAATACCACAAAAATCTGGCATTCATCAAGCATCTTGGATGAAGGCTGTCTTTAAAAAGGCAGGTAGGGGCCTGTGCCACTGGAAAAAATGACCAGGTTTTCTAATCATTCATATGGAGTTATCTGGACACATGGCTACCTTTCATCACTTAGTCTGACGCCAAAAATGGATTATAAAGCCAACATGCCTGTTGAAATGTCTGTGTGTATTAAGCTGTCATGGACTTGTTTTGGGTCAGGATAATATGTGTACTCTTTTTTTTTTTTTTTTTTTTTCTTTTCCTTTACTCTCTTTTCTTTTCTTCTTCCATTTTTTTCCCTGCTGTCCTGATTTTCTTCTATGATTGAGAATGAAGAAGACACAGCTCATGCACAGAAAATATAATACTGCCATTAAGCAACTCTGCGTCTTGAAAGCTATGCATAACCTAAATCATATTGCAATGATAGAAAGAAATACAAATCTCTAGGTCATTTTTCTCATAAGAACTAAACACTTCAGGAAATGCAAGCACAACTACAGCTGCCTTATCACAACTATCTGTACCACAAACATAAAAACAGAAGAGTAGCCATACCAGGTCAGACCAAGGTCCATCCAGCCCAGCATCTAGTTTTGGACTGTAATCATTAGCAGATGCCTTGGGAAGAGTAAGGAAAGGGCAAACCTATAAGATATTTTCCCATGATACTCTTCCAGCATCCAAGTATTCTCAGTCCAGGGACTCCCTGAGCTAGGTGTGGTTTCTGTATGTTTAGCAACCTCGGTGCATTTCTCTACCATGAACTTGTCCAGTCGCTGCTTAAATCCTTATAAACTTTTATCATCCACAACATCCTTTGGCAATCAATTCCATAGATTACTATCTTTTGCATGCAAAACTAGCACCTCTAGTTTGGTTTGAACCTAGCTAAATATTATATATATCTTGTATAGAAAAAAAAAAAAAAAAAAAGGAAAAAAAAACAAAAAACATAGACAATCCATCCCTATCCATCTTTTCTGTGATTATGTTAAGTGATCATGCAAATTACCACCAATAGCATTATTCAGATCTGGCTTTACATTGTTCGTGGAGCTCTGCTGACATATTCCAGGCTAGCAAACACTTGTTTTCTGCAGAACTTGCTTGGAAAAGGCACAAAACCTTTAATAACTAATAAAAGAATGCATTCAAAGGACTTTCTGGCCTATGCAAATAACTCTGAGCAATTAGGACAAGATGTAGGGCTTGGTTTTCCATTGCATGACACTAACGGATTTACACTTAAAGAAACTGCGTGTAAAGCTCTACAGTTTGGATTGGATCGGAAGGGAATCATTTTAATTAAAATTCTATGAAAAAAAAGTATGGTGCAGTGCCAGATAATGTAGTTTTCAAATGTATGCTTAGGTAGACAGTGATGGAAGAATATATTTATTTTTAAAATGTTGATCTAGGATGTAATATTGGTCCGTCCAGTTTTTCTTGGCACTGGAGAGTGATATGGCTCTGCTTTGCTCCCCAGTGAGTAAGTGGCATGTACCACTCCCTGGCATTTATGGCTTTTCATTGAACATTGTGCAGCATTTTGTTCCCATTCTTGTGGGTTTCCCTCCACTGCTGCCATTTGTATCATTCCAATCAAGGCGTTTCTAACAGGGATGCTAATAAATGGCAGCAGAGCATCAAGACCCACAGAGAAGGGAGCCAGCGTCTCCTGCAACTCCAATGGGAGATCTGCAAAGAATTGCAAGGGGAGGGTGCCAAACCAGACAGAGCGAGAGAGTCACTATGGGAAGGGAGGACCAAGAAAGGGAGAAGAAAAGAAGAGAGCTTGCCACCTTTCCCTGCAGGACTCATGCAAAGTGCTGATAATGTGTTTTATTCATTCCTCTCCTTTGTTCTCTAACCATCTCTTGAGAGACATTTCAAAGAAAGGGAGGCGAGGAAGAGACTAAAAGTCTCCTTTTAGATTGAGGAATGCAGGCTCCACCCTTGCTCCCAGCTCCATCCTTTTTGTGCTGCTGCAGCTGGGGAGTCTCCCTTGAGGCTCTAACTTAAACCTGGGCTTGGTCCTAAGCCAAATGGTCCAAAGAGCAGGGGAGCCATTTTCTTCCCTGAGCTCAGGGCCAGCCTTTCATTCCAGTATATGGAGCTGGGGGGGTCAAAAATCCTTCTGCAAAAAGGAGGGCTCCATTTCCTACTTCATAAGGGACTTGGAAGGTTGTAGGGGTGATGGGAAGTAACCAGATCAATGTCAGCTCCTTGTGTGATCCTGCTGTGCAGAATGTCCTGAGTATGCACAGGAGGAGATGTGACCTGGATTTATTTCTGTGCGCAAAAGCAGGGGGTTACCGCAGGAACGTTCTGTCCTGTTTTCATGTCCATGCTTCAAAAAATGTTGACAGGTTGGAAAGGCATCAGGGAAAGGTACATGAGCAATCTGAGATCTGGAAAACTTTATAATAGGAGACTAAAAAGTCAGCGGAGTTTGTCTGTTTGAAACAAGGCTAAGGGGTGACTTGATTGTGGTCTACAAGTACGAGCATGGGGAAAATGCAACAGATGTTTCGAACAGAAAATAAACCCATAATAAAATCCAGTGGTTGGTTGTTGATGCTAGACACATCCAGAACAGAAGTAAAGTAAAAATTGAAGGCAATTAACCACTACTTACTAGAGTAAAGTTGGATTCTCAGTTTCTCTTTAAATCAAGGGTGGATGACTTCCCGAAAGCTCCTCTGCAAGGTCTGAAGATGGAGAAGAGTTCATGGGAGATAATTTTACATTGGGGTTATACAGCAGGTCAGACGATCATCATGACAGCTCCCATGACAAAACTGCATTTCCAGCAGAGTAGATCTTCCATGCCGATCCCCATTTGTCCCAGGTCTGGCAGCCCTCTTGTGACCCTGTGTGCACTGGGAAATCCAAACGGTCCATATTCACATTGTGCTCATACACCCCAGAGAGATGAATGAGACAAATGTTTCCATACTGGGTAATCAGAATTAAATCTCACTGAGATTACAGCATTCAACATAGGGCCTCAGAAACTGAGATAAAGAACAATAATAAATAAAAAATACTCTTTTTTATTATTATTATTTACTTTTTTACACAATAGGTCTGCTATCAAAAGTGACTGATCTGCTAGCAATTATATTAAAGTATATTTCCATTTTGAGAAAATGTTGTATTGTTTCTGGTTACAGTGGGTACCCTTACCTAAAACCAATATGATCCAAGGAGAGCTTTAGAAATGCTCTGTGTCTGGTACTTGGGCACTGTGGACATCCACTATGCTACATGGAGGCTTTCTGCACTCTTTGGACCCAGATCTCTATGAGTTTAAATTAAATAATAATAATAGTAATAATTAATTAATTAAATAATAATAAAAAAGCAACTGTGTATCAGACCTGAGAGGGTTTCTGGGTGAACGTTCACACATCCATTCTGCAGTGACCTCTACTGGCAAGGGCAGGACCTATAATGTTCCTTACATGTCATTATGTTAAGGGCATCTGCAAACGTATTTTATTAGCACCTTTATCTGAAGCTATCTCATTACACTCTGTGTCATTAGTGTAGGGCAACACAGTTAAGGTTATGGAGCTGTCATACAAATTGGAAAAAAAAAAAAGTGCCATGAGGCATATGGAGGTGGTATTTAAACAGAGATATTCAGATCTGATTAATAGCAGTGATAAAGGAATGTCAACATATGCCTGTCTCACTGATGAAAAAAAAAGGTAGCTGGAAATTAGCAATTGTTGCAGGTAGCTTAAGGATATTGTTATTTTTTCACCTTTTGAAACATCCTTATGGGCATGTCTGCCAGTGAAATCATTGAAATATTCCTTAAGCGCGTGAGGAATTACTGTCATGCAGCAACTCATAAAAGATGCCCCTTGCTCTTCTGGAGGGTTCTATGCTTTTAATGGCAGAGACTCTCTGCTGCTATAAATCAGATTAGTGCAATTTACTTCATCGCTTGTTTACCCCGGCAGAAAACCTGGCTCCAAACCTTTACCCTGCCGTTGTCCAAGAGCACCTACCAGCACTGGGTTAGTTTTTGGCCCTTAGACAAATCCCCAGTGCTCACTGTTGCAACTTGCCTTTTTATATCTGATTTTTTTTTAGTATACATTTATAAGTTGTTTTTCTTTCTGTGCTTGCCATTTGTTTCCAGTTCCAGAACTGCTTTGTTTGCGGCCCTATGAGTAATCAATAAAGCCATACTTCCATGCAGAGTGCAGCGAGGAGCAGCGTTTCTAGGTGCTGTCCTCAACGTGAATGCTGGTGGAAACATTAAAGGCTCGGCTGCCTGCCTGTCCTGAGCATTGCCCTCCTCACCACCATGTCTGAATATGCATGGCTAGTTCTGAGTATGAAAAGAAGCTCAGAGCCAGAGTACAAACAGAGCTAGGAGAGCAAAATTAGTCCACAAATTACACGTGCAACATGGGACCCGAGTTTTGGGTATGTGTTGGTGCTCTCTGAGAGCACCCAGGGAAGAGGTTAATAACAGTGGAAGAGTGTAATAACAGCAGCAGATAGTGGTATTTCCCCAGACTGCTCTGCTAGCCACCAGTGACTAATCTGACCCAGGTGTGGCACCTGGCAATGCATAAGATGTCAATGAAAAGCTACTCACTTTCCAGCACTTATATCTACAACACAAGTGACAGCCCTTAGCTTTCAGAGGTGTTCTGATCTGGAAGCAGAAGGGTGGAAGACCCCTTTCTGAGAGGTCTTCCCATCCTTGGGCTGTTTTTTTCCACACCCCTTTGGGGATGCAGCAGCTGATGGAGGTGGGATGCCTTCCCTTCCCTGTGGGGCATGATGCCCACATGTGATGGTGTTTCCTGAGTGAACTGTGCTGGAACACAACACAGAGGATTAGGGAGGCAGTACGATGCCACCATGGTCAAGGTGGTGGAAAGCAGACGTTTTCACCTTGTAGGTTTTCCCATGATGAACATCTTCAGGAAAACTCGGTTTTGCTCTCCATGGCAGAACACCCTGCTGCCTCCAAACTCCGTGGGGACCTCCACGTGCCCACTAGACCACCCCCTGCACACTCTAGTTAAGGCCAAGTCGCTGTACCCCTGCACTGGGAACAGCTCCTCTGCCCAGTGCCTTTGCCTTTTTCTCACCGTCAGATGACTCAGGGTATATTATTCATGTCACTGACATTCAGTTGGTTAATGTATCTCTCTGGGGGTTTGGAAAAGACTCAGAGCTCTTCAGGTCTCTTCCTGTGAGCTCCTGGGACTCAGCAAGCTTACCCTGTTACAGCCAAGGTGCAGGGGAATCTCATAAATCTTCTACAGCCCTACTGTCTGCTTCGTGCATATTATCGCCCTCAACATCTCTACTCATAGTAATCACTTTTTAAAATGTAATTCTTTAGCTGCAATGTCAGTAATTAATCAAATGCCTTTGTTTTGTTAGCCATAATAAAACCTTTGGTTTCATGTTCCTAGGTGTTCCTCTTTATAAACCTCTCATGCTGAGTTTCTCCTCCTTAGCACTCAGTCGCTGCAGATGCTTTAACATCACTGATAAGGTGTTTAATTGAAAGACTATGAAATCATTTTCTTTCTCATATCAGACCAGGATCTATAAGGGTTGGGATCAGCATCAGGTCTGCTTTGCAGCTGCAAATATTTGCTGTGATCTTTGCACTTTGTAGCTCTCAGGAGACTCCAGAGAGCTGCTAGCCTGTGCTCTGTCTTCACAGTCTGCAGGCAGAGCTTGCATTAGGGCTCCCATCCCGACTCCCACCCTGACCCACACCTCCAGTGAGGTCTCTTCTTGGTTAATAGGAATAGGATCAGGCCCTACAGGAAAAGGAAAAATAAATGAGTGAATAAAAAGTGCGGATTTTGGGAGGAATAAAAAAGGAGGTCTGATCCCAATGCTGCATCTGTATTAATTACAGTAGTAACAATGATGGTATATCTGCAATGCATGCCATTACACATTATGCCCACTGAGAGCTGGGGTGTTGGGACTTCATCTCTCACAGTGACATTCACAGAAGCAATGCTTGCCACACTGACTGGTGAAGCCTGGTTATTCGGTACCTCTGACTTCTTGATTTGTGCTATTAAGGCCATTACTGTATTCTTCAGAGTCATGCTGTACAACAGGGACTTCCTTCTCTTCTTTTTCCCCTGGGATAACCATTTTATTTTATTTTATTTTATTTTATTTTATTTTATTTTATTTTATTTTATTTTATTTTATTTTATTTTATTTTATTTTATTTTATTTTATTTTATTTTATTTTATTTAAGTCGAGCAAAAGAAATTAATTCTGGCATACTTTGGGGAGTAAAATAATTGTATAAAGGCATTGGCAAACAATCTCTGCCCAAACAAGCATGCAGAAAGCAAGTTCTCACAATTATGGTTAATGCAAAATGAAGTCAGATTACACAGGCCTGCAGCGTGATTTCTAGCATGATAATGCTGAGAAGAGGAGATTAGCCTTATCACAGACAAAGCTTGTGGTGCTGGGTTTTTAGTAATTCAAAAACAGCCACAGTGCTACAATGCACTTAAAATGCTTATCGGCAGCAAGGCATTCACAAATACTGCAGCTTTTCAAAATGAGGCAAAGGAGGGCTTTTCTGCTCAATTTAATGCCCCGATACAGAAAAATCCTGCAGTATGGGTGCAATTTTCAGCACGTGGAGCAGCTCCATAGGCTCCTCTGGGAAGTGCCATGTGCCTATGTGCCTAGAGGTGCACAGGTGCTGCTCATTACCTGGGTGCTCGAGTGGTTGTTTTTTGTTTTGTTTTGTTGTTTAGTTGGAGCGAGGCCTTATCTGAACCTCCTGCAGCACTGTGCATCTGCCATGGGAAGGCTGGGAGGAGAGGCTGGCAGGAGCCCGGAGCAACCCTCACCCCGGGTCTCTTTGGTGCAGTGCGAAGCCCAGAGCTGCTACGCCCTGGTGGAAGTCGGAGTCGGCAGAAAGCCTTTAAAGCACGGCGTGGATCCAAAACCCCTTACACAGCCGTGTTCCCACGCTGTGCTGCACAGGTTGGAGATAGGGCCTGTCTCAGAAGGAATGGAGCTGAGTGCTGTTCCCTACACCCCAGAGATGTCCCACCAGATACTCGCAGCTGATGCTGGTCTGGCCATGGCAGACCCAAGGCCCATTGTCCTTGTCCTTGTCACCTCTCTACTGTCAGGACCTCACAGTACCAAGTTCCTCAGCTCTGGTCGTTGTGTCTTACACCTTATGTCCCTCTGACTCGATCCCAACGAGGGTCTGCCCTCGCTGGTAGAGACAGTCCTCCCTTCCGGATAACCCAGGACAGCCGGCCATGGAGAAACACAGCCTCCAAGCAGCCATGGGGTGAATTAGCCCAGCTGGAAGAGAGCCAGGCTGCAGGAACAGCAGTGCTGAGTCAGACCAAGGGGTCACCTAGCCCATATCCTGCCTCTGGCCAGCCAGGAGCGGATGCTCAGCAAAAGAGTACAAGAGCAGGGCAAGCACAGCGATATTTCCTCCACTTCATCCTTCCAGTTTCTGGCAATCTGGAGTTTAGGGACTTCCTGAGCCAGGGCAGTATCTTCATCTCTGCAGTCTAGGGGCCTTTGATGGACTTCTCTTTCAAGAATTTTCTAATTGCTTTTTGAACCCATTTATACTTTTGGCCTCCACGACATCCTGCGGCAACGAGTGTCACAATGTGGTTATGTGTTGGGCGTGTTTGCTTTGAATCTGACACTTAATCATGTGAAGGCTCCCCGGTTCTTGCGCTGGGAGAGACGCATTTTTATCACATTCTGCAGGCCATTCCTGGTTTCACATACCTCTCTCATCTGCTGTCCCAGTGGTCTCTTTTCCAGCTAAACAGTCCCAGCCCATACGATAGTTCTTTATTTTGAAGGCTTTCCGTAGCTTTGATCATTCCTGTTGATCTTCTGCAAACCTTTCTAGTCTTAATCTATTTTTCCAAGGCACTGCAAGAAGAGGGCATGCACCACCAATGTGCACAGAAACACAGGGATGGAGACAGCACCTTCCTTTTTCTCAGTTTCTTTCCTAATAATTCCTGATGTTCAGTTTTTCTTTCTGAATGCTGCTGCACCCCGAGTTATTACTTATAGCACTATCAACAGTGCTTGCAGGCTGTCTTTCCTGAGTGGTAGTAGCAAATGCAATGTCCATTACTGCATAGACATTGCCATTTATTTATTTTTTTTTTTTCCCCTGTAAGCATGAGTTTGCATTTGTTGACATGAAACTTTTATTTGCTACTTTATCATCCACTAATGGGAGATTGCAGTCATTCCCCATGTGAGATTTTCTGTGACTCTGCACAACCAGAATTACTTTTTTTTTTTTTACTGCTCAAAGTCATGATTAGCTTTTGACCAATCTGTACAAGATTAATAGAGGCTAATGCTTAGAGTCCCACCACTAAGGCTGGTATTGGACACAAGGGTTTGGGTTTTGCACTGGTGTGATGCTCTTCTTTGGACCAAAACTGTGCTGGACATCTCAACAGGAGAGATGATACCAAGAGAGTCCCTCACCTCTTGAATTACAAACACCAGTTCCTACCTCGCCACCCTACAGGGAGTGCTGAGTTGAAATGCCTGATTAGTGAGATGAGTGTAATGCACACGCCTGGGGCTATTCCAGGCACTGGAGCTGATCCAGGCAGCGGGGTACAGTGATGGGCCTGGAGCTATGCTGGCTGCAGATTGGATTCCAGGTTGAAATTAAGCTATTGCTTTTCTCTGTGAAGCTTTAAATGTTCCATGACATTTGTGTTAGGGAGGCACACCTCTTCTGATGCTGGTCCGTTGGTTCTGTCTCATCCCACAAGCTGGGATCTTCTTTCCCCTATAAAATTTGAGTCTGTAAATCCTAGGGGTGCTGTGGGGGACCCAGTGATTGACCAGTATGTTGGGAAGTAGGGATGCAATGAGGCTGGGGATGACTTTTGAGGCTCACGTTTAATTGTGACTGGCTGTTGCAGGGTGGGAAGAAGTCAGCTTTCCTCGTGACAGATGCCAGGGAGGCAGAGCCAGGATAGGTCGTTTCCGATGGGAGCCCATGGTATGAAATAAATAAGGGGAAAGTGAGAGTGAAAGACACATTGTATAAGATGTACAACTGGCGAGATGCCAGCATAAATATTCATTGAGTATGTTAATTAGCAACTATTGCTGTTACTCATTAACTAATTTATTCAACAAATAGCATTCAGGCCACTCTAGAACACTGCATACTGTTACTGCTAAAAGGGGTATCAGTTTCCCTGGCTGTCACCTGGAGACATTGATACTCCCTCATCTTTGCAAGTACTTTGATATGTGGAGATGAAAACTGCTACACGGGGCCAAAGGAGCACAGTGTATTGCTTATAGAGTGGGAGAAGTCCAATCTCATTCCCAGCAACATGCATAAGAGATTTAATTCATTAGTTCAACATCAGTTGGAGAAGAATGGCAGGTCTATGGCAAGACTTCTCTTTGGATGACAGCAAAGTGTATAGGTTGCAGAGAATTAGCAAAGGGACGGATGGGCTCCTGTGTGAATTGGCTTCTTTTAACAGAGAGAAATCAAAAGTGGAATAAAGGGTCAGCACAGGGGATTCCACTGAATCCGCAGGCACCTGGCTGCCAGAAGTACAGCTGACAGCAAAGAGCTGCAAAAGAGGTTGGCTTTACTGAGCTACCGGGTGATAAAACAGCAAATGGATTCAGTGTTGGAAAGTGCAAAGTAATGCACTGCAGAGAAAAACAACCTGAATATTACATACAAAATGAGGGCTTCAGATATAGCTGTTACCAGTCGGGAAAGGGACACTGAAGGCACTGGTGACGGTCCTATGAAAATATCATAGCAGTGCTCAGTAAAGGTCAAAAAGGCAAATGGGATGTTAGTAATTATTAGGAAAAGAACACTGAAAATATAGTAAAGATTATTAAGCCATAAATTAAATCCAAGTACATTGAAGCAGGCCAGGTTCTCCCCATCTCAGAAACACAGAGCAGCACTAGATTAGATCTGTAACTCTGACAGAATATGGAATGATAGTTGTGGATGAAAAAATTCTGTGCAACGGCTGAACATGCAAACTAGAACCTTTCTGATGGAAAAAAAAAAAAAAAGATGATGAAAGGCAACATCTGAGAAAAAATGTTTAACATCCCAAATGGCATGGAAAAGGTAAATAAAGACAGCTGTTCTTACAATAGAAGAGCTGTGAGACATGCAAAGAAATGATCAAGCAGCAGACTCTTTCAGACAAAAAGAAATATGATTTCATACCACATCTAATGGAGTTGTGGAACTCCTTGCCCAGGGTGCTATGGAGGCCAGCAGTATAACTAGTTTCAGAAAAGGAACAGAAACATTGATGAGGAAAAATTCCTTTAGTGTGTATGGAATGCAAAGGCTTAGGCAGTCACTGACTGATAAAAGCTGGGAGGAGGCCATGCCCACGGGAGGATCACTATGCCTGTCCTGTTTTGGAGTCTCTTTGCTACAGACCTGCTTCAGGTCACTGTCAGAGACAGGGTCATGGGTCAGCTGGGTGCACAGGTTGCCTTTGTTTAGGGATTTTTATGTCAGTACTCTGCAGTGAAGTGTGAGATCTCTTGGAGGTCCCATCTACTGTACCTTCTCTGACAAGACATCTGAGAAGAGCCAAAGGATGAAAAATCCTGATCTGTCTGTCTATTTATCTATGCGTCTATCTGCCTACCTACCTATCAAGATAATGTGTGTCATTCAGCAATGCCTTAAGCTTCACGGTGTATCTTACAGTACTTAAGAGAAATGTCCCCTGACGTGCAATTGAGCCACCAATTGTGGTGGTATGCCATTACGAACGGCAGGGGTGGGTGGCACCACAGTGCTGATGGCTCCTGCAGGTGAAGCAGGGGACTGATGCGTGTGCTTGCACTGCCTCTGGAGTCACTCAGGCAGCCACAGCAGTGTTAATAAGTCCAGGTATGCCAGAAGCATTCCCAGGTGCTGAGCCAGGATTGCCTGCACTACCAGTCTGTTAGAGCATCCCCGGTGTGAATTTGGCCCATTCCAACACTAATCCTGGACACAGCACTTAGATCAGCCCAGGAACCATTTCCCGTACACAGCTACCATGCAAACACCTTAAAACTAGGTGGGTCACCAGCACAAACGCTGCCTGCTCCATGCCAACTGGCCGCAGTGCCCAGGAGCACCACTGGGCATGTTTAATTTATCAGTGTGCATGTGGCTTCTGTGTCTGGATCCAATTACAGGATTAGCTCCACGGGGACACAGGAGATGAATTTGTGAATCGAAGTGGTGCAGATCTGTTGCTTTTGAACAGCGACAGTCAGCAACAACATTTCTAATTGAGGCCAGAGGAAGAGAGGCTGCTGAAAGAAAACCCCAAAGATTCTTATCTCAGCCTTAATAAATGTGTGCATTCTGGAACTACATCACTAATGGTAGGAGGATGCTCAGCTGGAAGCTGGAAGGGCTGGAACAGAAGTCTGAGGGCTGAATAAGAAAGGGGAATGGCCTAGAGAAAAAGCCTACCCCCCCCCCCCCCCAAAAAAAAAAAAAAATATATATATATGTATATAAAGAAAGAAAGGAGCAAATGAAAACATAGCTGACATTTATGCAATGTCTAAGACAATAACCTCCTAGCAGAACTTCTTAGAACTGGTGTATTTTAAATAAAATACAAAGTGAAGCAGCAATTAACTAAAAAGTGTATCCAAGTCCAGCCCCTACAACAAGTTGCAATATGTAGAAAAATATGCATGAAATTCTTTGATGGGGGTTTAAAGTCTGAGATAAAAGTAGCGTTGAGAAAACAGTATTCTCCCTCCTATCTGGTCCATCATCAGCAGCAACTATAAGTCAATCCTAGTGACTGCCTAGCACTCTGCACTGCTAATTGTTAGGGTGGTTGAGACCAAAAGAGAAAATGTGAAAGTGTGCTGTTCCTAATGCTTGTTGCATTTTATTAAAATGTGAAAAATATCAATGAGCTCGTGTTACTTGTGCTCAAGCAGCCAAAAAATGCTGCATGAAAAGGCCATAGAAAAGGCCTCTTCCTGTATAAACAGGTCATGATGGCATAAACTGAGACTTTCAGAAGAGCGTGAAGATATTTTTCCTAATTTGCACTATGCTCCAACCTCAGAGCTGGGTAAATCCAGGCCCTGATCCTGCACCGAGCTTCATGCACAGAGCTGCCGTGTTCGCTGGGGTAGTGCAGGGTGGACAACAGGATGGATCCAGCATGCTGGGTCATGGAAAAGGAGATGTGATGTGTGATGGGGCAGAGCCACTAGGCCTGAGAGGTCTCTGCAGCACGGTAGCAGAAGGGGCAGAAGCGGGGTCAGCATCTCTCAGGCTTCACCCTAAAAGATCATCTGGGCTCCACTTCAGGAAAGCTTCCCCTTGCTTTCCTATTTTAATTTGCTTGCAAAATATTTTCTCACAGCACACAGACACTTTTTTTTCATTATTATTATTTTTGGCAATGTTTTCCAGGTTTATTTTGGGTTCAATGCAATGGCTCACACTCTTTAATGCAGCGAGGTGTCTTCTCTCTTTGGATAAAGCCCTTGTGGGAGAAGATTTTAAAGTAGCCTGGGGAGGGGAAAAAAAAAAATAATGGATTGTTTTCTCCCAAAGAAGATCAACTTGCATCTACAAATCAAAAAGATTTCTGCAGCCTACGCTTAAAAGTCCTTGGAGAGTCCCTCGTAGGGAGGACGTCACCCCCAGGGGGAGTCCATACCTCCCTCCAGCCCCTCCACGTGCTGGCTCAGGGTGAAGATGCAGTCTGTAGACACAGACAGCATTCACATAGCTGCAAGCCCTGGCTCCAAACCCACCCAGCCTCTTTCCTCCTGTGGGAAAGTGCCCCGCAGCTCAGCTCCCCGGATGCAGGCACTCGCTTCCCCCGCAGTGGGAAACAGGGGTGCCAAAGCCCCGGGCGAGCAAGTGTCTGGAGGGTGCCCCCCATCCAAACCCAGGCCCCATCCATTATGTGGTTGATGTGGGGAAGCCTCACATGATGGTGCTGGAGGAAAGAGGGATGGAGGAAGGAGGTTCACAGCCAAGAGGTTTCTTTCTGGGGATGTGGCCACTCCTAAGGGACACCCCCTGCCCGCCACCCGCTCCCCAGCGGACAGCCTGGAGACAGCACATGGTGGGCTCCTGGCTTGTCTGGCTTTTCCAGGTGAGCTCTGGGGGCCTGCCTGGGGGACAAAATCCCTTGGTGTCCAACCTGGCATCCCATTGGGGCACCATCTATGAGCAGCATTTTCTCTAAGGGCCAGGAGGAAATAGATGGAAACCACAGGATCGTGTTTACCTCTCTTCCCTTGGGAAGGTTCCTTCATGGCATTAATTTCATGGATGGATCCAGGCCACGTAATTCTGCAACCATTTACAACAGAGGGAAGTGAATGCTCTTACCATCCTCCCAAGGGGGATGTACTTCAAATAACAGCAAACACTGTAATTTCTAGATGATGCCTATCTACTGAGTATCCTTCCTCCGTCCAGTTACTGGAATGAAGCATATCCTTTAGTAGCACAGAATATGAAACACAGACCCATTTTTACTCTGAGCAAAGACAGGGACGTGGTTGTCTGTTTTGTCTAGTGAAACATATGAAGACTTTATAATGTCCCACAGGGAACATCTCTTTAAAGCAGCTTGTCAGCTTTGCACTTTAATCCATTAGGCTACAAAATACAGGCAAGAACAGAAAAAAACTAATTCTTATTTTAAGCTGAAGTTGCTTAATCTATTTCAGTATTTACACATTTAGCATCAGGCAAATAGTGGGCTTGCTCAGTAGCATGGGGTTTGCTTCGTGCCACTTACTTTCCTCACAGCTTTGTTGGGATCTGATAGCCCATCAACAATGCACTGGGGGAGATGTGTCATGTCATATGAATTAGCTACAAGGCACTTCTTGGATTTCCAAGTGCTTGCATGCATTGTTCCATTCACAGTATATGGTGTCCCACTCCCTTTTGAGTAAGGACAAATATAAAAATATTTATATACATAAATAAAGCAGGACATCAGACAGCTCAAGCAAATTCTATTTTGACTGGATTCTGAAGGACCACACTCAGAAAGCAGTCACGTGTATTCCCCCTCCTGCCTCACTGTCCACACTTCCTGACAATTGGTCAGTTGTCTTTCTTGGCCTTTTTTTGCTTGGAGCAGCTGAGTAAAGCCACATGCTCTCTGGATAATCAAACAGCTGATCCTCGAAGATTGCGTCGCCAGTCGTGACTCAGTAGATACGGAGACACTGTTGCTAGCTGGCCTTATGATATGTTCCTCGTGGCTCCTGAATAGGCAGTGACACAAAGGGATGAGGAAAGACATTCAGGGCACATGCACAAACCAAGAGCATGGCGCGGCAAAACATAGCTTTGTTTGCAAGGGACGTGTAGCTCTCAGCCAGGTCTTCATTTGTTGCACCTGGACATCACATCCTTGATCACTGTAGGCCTGCTCCTACACATTTCACCCAGAGACCCAGCTTCTTTTTTTACATCTCCTCTTTCAGATGCTTATCGTTTGCAGAGGGAACTTGCTGGAGATCCATTGCCCAGAGTGAGGACAGAAAACATGCACAGAGACCCCATTCTTCCCTTTAATGAGATGCCATCTCCATTTAACTAGCTTCTGGCAGAATTTTCAAGCGTTGCAGATCTCACATTCCAATTACATCAGTTGGTATTTTGCTCTTTGGCAAAGGCCACCGATTTCAGCAGCTCGCTGCATTCACTAACAGTAGCAGAGATTACCTACGAAACAGGGCGACAGGCCTAAATAAGCAAGTTACATGCAAGGAGCCAGATCCTTGGCCCAGCTGGGGCTGCTTTGCCCAGCTCCGGCAGCACAAAGCTGTCACCAAGCCAGCCCAAACAGCTGTTGGAGGATTCCCTTGGCGCAAAAGAATTCCTGAATGGCAAAGAGCCACTAAAGCAACTCCTACACAATCTCACTCTCTGGTCCCCAGAAATCCCTGACAGCTGGGACGGCACAATGGGGCCAGAAGCACCTGTTACCATTCAGAGCGGCCTAAAGGCTGCTCTACAGGGTAATGAATGGAAAAATGAGCACCCAGCATCTTTAGGAGCTCACAGAAGCCTGCCTTTATCACCTCGTGTCCACGGCCGGAGGTGCACCGTGGGAATAGTTTTTTAAGGCGCTGCTGTGGTGGAGCCAGAAGCTCAAGGCACTCCACACATGCCTGTGTTTTCAGACGTTTGCATTGGTGGAGACTTTTTTCAGATATGAGCCTCCTTCCAGAATTTTGGAGCCCTCTACACTGAAACAAATATTGTAGCTTGGCACCTCAGTTTAGTAAAAGACAGGGTTTTCTCTCAACCTGCCATCCCAGACAGGCCTACCACAACTTTCCCCTTCATCTTTCTTGCCCTTGTGGTTGGCTGTCCCTTGACAATTCCTTGTGTCAGACTAAAACAACACCTTTTTCACCAGGGACTATCTGCCATGAGGTTCCTTGCTGATGCTCCTAGGGATTCTGCTCTACTCAAATTTGGGGTCTGACATCATCTAACTTCATTAATCCTTTGGCACAGGGGAGCTGATGAGTCACTTAGAAACACGGATATCCCAGGAGAGCACGCTGGATGGGCTGTTCCCCAAATGGGCCACAAGTGACAATAAAAGGCTCTGTGCTGTGGCATGCTCCTGAAGAAGGTGCAAAGCAGAATGAAGCCCCTCATTATGGTCAGGTTTGAGGGCTAATATTTAGGCCGATTAAACTTTTTTTTTTTTTTCTGTATAAATTTCTAAAATAAAATCTATAGAAATGATATATAAAGAAAAAAAAAAAGTTATTTTTATTTAATCACACACATAAAACCCCTGAATTCCAAAACAGCAACAACAAAAAATCCAGTCCTGCTAATAATCCTCTCCTAGTGCTCACCATGGGATTCACCCCCAGCCCTAGACAGGCTTCACTCAAATGACAGTATCAGCATCGAGATTTTAGGCAGCATCTGAATGGAGCATTGTCTCTGTGCTATGCTCTTAACACGCTCTTGCTCTTATTAATTGGGTACTTAATAAGAATTTGCGAGGAATCCACCTTTCATATAGTGCCAATGTGAAAGGGATTAATATTGAAGAGATCTAACAAAGGACACAAAGACAGGCCCTGACCCGGAGACCTCCTAATCAAGGATTTAGACGATGTACAACAGGTGAATGCCCCGGTAGGATAAATGGAGACAGGAAGGAG
The DNA here is from genome assembly GCF_965140915.1 of Aythya marila. Classification (NCBI taxonomy): domain Eukaryota; kingdom Metazoa; phylum Chordata; class Aves; order Anseriformes; family Anatidae; genus Aythya; species Aythya marila. The sequence continues at coordinate 8,212,073 of NC_139046.1, read as the reverse complement.
GAATGGAAGACAAGTGCATTTGCCTAAGCTAATAATCACAGTGATCTCAAGAGTCACAGGTGGTCACTAGCTGAACCTGTGATTCAACAGCCAAAAAAGTTTTGTCCAAAAGCCTAGGAGATGAATGTGCTCTATGTGAGCGCAATTCAAAGCGTGTTAAAGCCACTGGAAAGACTCTCTTTGATGAGGCCTTAGGAACTGAAATATTTACCTCTCAGATTTAATTGTTACTGGATGCAAAATTTGTGGATGCAGTAAAGATGGTGTTTTATGGCATGTTCTAATCCCTCACTAACTATTCTCAGTCAGTCTGTGTTCCTCAGGTGATGAATTGCCTCATTCTCCCTGAGCCCCACGAGCTAACGCCCTTCTACAGCCTGCTTTTACTGGCAGTCCCTTCTGACACCAACAAGCCACAGCCACCAACTACCTTTTATCTCAAGTGGTCTTCCCAATGTATTACCTGCATTCAGAGCAATGGTTTTCAGCTGTATTTAATTTTGAAGATCAGTACTTTCTGAATAACAGGTTGGTGGTGAGCTCAAAAAACTTGTATCTAACCCTTCCAAGTGCAGCAGCTGTTCTAGTAAAAGCTGCTCTCTCTCCTTACAAAACTTGACCTTCCTAAAAATTCACTGAATGTTCCGAAACTGAAGTTTTTTCTCTTTTACTGGGAAAATGGTTCCAAATGCAAAGCAAGTCTATCATTTTGATATAGTAAACAATTTTCCATTACAGCTCAGAACACGGTCAATCAGAATAATGTGTCATGCAGTCAATGAGAAATCAGAAAGGGTGTATGGGGGGCTAACAATATTGTGTTTAAGAAAAACTTTATTCTAATTTGCTCATGAAAGCTACTCATTCCAACAAGAAAGTCACCAAGATTTTGCAAGAAGAGGTAACAAATGAAAGTTGTGACCAGCAGACCTGTGGTTTTGCAGACAAGAAAACTTGCAAGCACCAGTCTGTATTGGATATTTTATATACTCCCTCATTATATGCCAAAAGGGCATGGCTGCCACAGAATGAAACTCTGGAAATAAAGCCCTCAAGAATGTTGTGTAATACTGGAGCATATAGATATGGCAAAATAAACTGACAGAAGTACCCAAGTGCAAAGCCAGTGGATACAGACCTGCAGTTCGTGTCTGTGCTGCAAAGATTTGCAGGTGCAGCTGCATCAGGCGGTTCAGAGAGGTGCCCTGTCCTCACACAGGACACCCTCGCTTTGCTTTTTTGGGATAATACATTTACCCCTGGGCTGGGGGTGCAGGTGAAACAAGTCACACTGGAAAAAACACAGTTCTCCTGATATGAGCTACATTCACAACAAGGTGTTTTGCTGTTGGAGAATACTCTGAAAGCTGTATTGGCAAAGTAGAGGGTTGTGGACCTGATCCGAAGAAGCTGGCAGGTTTGCATACTGTGTATTATCCCTTTCCAACCTTCTCTTCTGAATAAAAAATGGTGTGGAATCTAATTTCCTCCCTGAATAAAACATGAATATAGATAAGACAAAGTAAGGATCCAAAGACCACAGCAGCATACTTTCTTGTGCTTCTTACTATTCAACATCATGGCAGCTCACATATAGAGCAGCTCTAGAAACCATCTGTCATTGAGCAGCTCTTTATTCAAATGAAATCAACTGTGAAGTAATCATGGTTCTCATTTTTATTATCTCTCCTTACAGTGAACTTGATTAAAATCCAGCGCACGGTATGCAAACAGGCTGTTGTAAATTTGTACTCTGACAAAAGGGGAAAGAAAGTGATCTGCCCACGTGCCTAGAACTTTGTCATTATACATGGGGACAAAAAAAGGAAGGGGCATACTGGGTTGCATAAACAAGTTTGTCCGGACACAAACTGTCCTAGCCCTATACAAAGGCCACGTCTGCTGTGTGACACCATCAGAGGGGCCGAGGAGAAGCTAATTTTACTAGCAAGTATAAAAGGCTTGGGTATGTACTGAATAAACTAGATAGCCTGGCTTCAGCAGCACGTGCTTTAAAGTCTTTTGCCCAGGAGGATGATCCGAGCTTCTGAGGAATGAACTCAAAACAGACGTGATTCTCCTTTCACTTCTGGCGGTGTAAATGGGGAGTGATTCCATTGTATGGCTGGTATGAATGAGACTGGGAAACAGTCCCAATCAGTCAATCATTCGCTGCTTTGTCTATTCATTAAAACCCTCTTCTCCTCTGCACAGATGGCCAATGTACTATTGTACTCTAAGAACTGGCCAAGTTAAAAAAAAAAAAAAAAAAAAAAAGGAATATGCCTGACAAGTCAGCAATAAATGTTTGTTTTTCAAAAAAAAAAAAAGGGGGGGGGCATATTAACCTGCTTCTACAGATAAGGCTTAAGCTATACATACACACGTATATGTAAGTAGATATAGATGCGTATATATGCATAGATATGCAGTATATATATATACACACATACATACATGCACATGTGTGTATTTATATATATATAATCTAACTTCAACACCCACAGATTTCCCAGCACAAGGCAAAAGGTGTGATTTTTTGACCTCATGGTAGCTAGCACTGTTAACAAACCTATCTTCATGCCTTGGAAAAGGCAGGGTCGGAGAGGGAGACTGCAGGTGACATGAATTGTATTGAGCCACACTTTGCAGTCATGCCACCTACAGAAAGGAGCATGAGCAGGAGTGCAGCCATGTACAGACATTGAGTACAGCCATGGGCTGTGCCATGGCACCTAGGGACCCTTCTCAGGTCCACCCTGGATAGCTCACCGGAACAGACATCCTCCCCATGATGTCCTCAGCTCAGGTAATCTGCCTGGACTGAGGGTGTCTGCAGAGTGATGGCCACAGCTCCCCAACCTGCATGCTACTTGTCTTGGCACACAAGGACTGACAGTCCCAAGTGCTACTCACAAGTCACATGTCAGTTAAAATTGTTGTTTCTCACCTCATATCGAACTGAGCATTAAATATTTGGAGCCTGTGTAGGTGTCAAGAGGGTGTTCCCAATCAGCTAGTGTTTTGCAGAAAATGTGCTGACCTGGTGCGTGACTGAAAAAAATACATATGTAGTAGATGTACACAGGGAATGGAGTCGTGTACACTGCTCGACTGGTCTCCAGGCACCTGGTACAGGTGTCCCTGCCTAAATAATGAGCTGCAAGGCATGGGGAGCTTTCCTCCCTGCAGTGGAGACCTGGATGCCCCCATACTGATTCACTGAGAATGGATTTCAGAGGCTTACAGGGCTCAGAGAAATAGCAGACCTGATAAAAACTGGACAGATTCATGGTAACTAAATGAGTTTTCAATCCACTTTTGTCTGGGAGTTTTAAACTATTCTTTGTGAAAAATAAGCATAGGGAGCGTTGCTTACAGATAACAGGATGTTCATGGTGGCTCTGGTATATGTCATTGTTTCCTGTGCAAACAAAATATTGCTGTAGTCCTTCAGTGAAGAAAGTGATGCCAATAAAGAGAATAGAAAGGAAAATCTGAGAGAGCATGGGGCACCTCTGAGTGTACAGGATGCAGCTGCAAGAATAAAATGTCTGTTGTGTCTGTGATAAGTAGGAACTCGAATATGCAGCACCCAAGAAATAAAGGGATTTACCTGGGCAGTAAACAGAAAATGGAGATTACTTTGGAGCTGCATACAAATGCTGAGATGCCTTGGCGATGATTTCATACCTTTTCCTGAGGCGTGCTCTGCTGGTACATAAAAACAGCATCTTCCCGTGTCCCGCAGGGATTAATGTTTTCGTTAGTCACTCGAGGTGGGGCAGTGGGCAGGGTCACACAATCCACCTAGAGGTGAAAATGTGGGAGCAGCTCTCCCTCCCGCTTCTTTTCTGGGGGTTTCATTTGCTGCATTTTTAATAATGAAAACCAAACCAAAACAAGAGCGCAGCATCTGAAATGTTTAGAAAACACAGGGCCCCGCTCAGATGAAAGCAAACTGTGCTCCCTCATCAGGTGGATGGAAGTCTGCAGCCTCCTATGTTTATCTGCTCCCTGCTAACCTCAGTTCACCTTGATGGCATCCAGGGAATCTTTGCTACAGGGCTCATGTATCAAAGGCTTCAGCTTCTGAGAGTCTCATTGCCCCGTGCTTCATCAGATTAGGCTGTTGCACATCCTTCCATTGATCCGGTGGGCTTTGGGTCCTTTGTGCCGTTTCCAACTTCCACGTTGTGACTTCTCTCAGGATTGATGTCTGATTTTGGACACCCCTCCTATAACCTTGGGTTCTTTAAAAATACCATCACTTAGAAACAAGTCCAAGATACAGCAACCCCACCTCCCCTCCCCAAGGTAACTTCACCTTTAGTTAACCCACAGGATGAGGGGCCACAGGAGGAGTGCTGATGGAGACTGAGCTGCATGGGGGTGGAGGCATTCAGGAAACAGAAGGAGAGGGAGCTTTGGGGTTCCCCTCAGAGTCTAGGCAAATAACTCTGCTGCAGAAAGACAGGGACTTTTTAGCAAATAATCTAAGGGTGGTTATGAGGGCAAAAATATAGGAAGCTTGGATTTATCCAGGGTACAGACCAGCCCTGACTTGGTCAGACAGCTCTATGAATGCTAGATACACACAGCTGCCACGCAGTACTTGGGGGATGTCTTAATGTTGAACAGTTGAAGAAAAAGGACATCTCTCTAAAAATAAATAATAAAAAAGCCTGTCTTCTTCCTTTAAAGATGTATAATCTGGATAAATTTGTTGCTTGTATAAAGTGACTCACAGGGCTGGCATGAGGTAGGAACAGCACTGGGAGGCTCTTTGAATGCACCCTATCCCTACTAGTGAAGATTTTTTTTTTTCTTCTGACCTAAGTGTCTTCTGCTGTCCAAAACCAGGGCCTCTCTTAGCAGACACCACCATTTCCAATGAATTGAGCAGTAGTTTTGCAGTCTGTGCAGAGTATCCCAATTAAAGTGACTTTTGAAATTCGACTTGTAGAATTTACCTTTACACTATATTTCATTTCAAAATTAACTCAATACTCCTTTTGCTTCAGGCTGTACATCTTCTTAACATAGATTTTAAAGCCTAAGCTTACATTCTTCATTTTCTTGAGTAATTATATGCATAGAGTCACCATCTCTACATAATTTAGCACTGCAGTAATTATGATTATTTACAAGATCAACTGAAGATGACCTGACATGAAAAAGCGGACCTGAAAAAGGCTTACATGCCCCAAATCTTATCTTTGTTTTTCCATCCTTATCAGTTGGCTTAATAAAAAGATACTATCGTACCTTCCAATCAACTGCCTTGTTTATATCCTTAGATCATCATGACTTTAGCAACTCTCTCATCTTGTCTTCACCCTTGGAAACAGAGACAGAACTCACGTTGCTGCCTACAGCTGCTGTACTAACACTTATTACCATGCTTATTTAGTCATTCTAGCTATACAAGTAACTCATTTGAGCAGATTTGGAGAGAATCATAGAAAAACTTAGGTTGGAAGGGGCCTCTCAGCGTTACCTGGTCCAATGCCCACTCAGAGTAGAGCCAACTTCAAAGTCAGATGCAACTTCAAAGCTAGATCAGGTTGCTCAGGGTCGAATCCAGCTGAGACTGGAGTAGTTCCAGCGATGGAGACTCCACAAGTCAATGATCTGAATCACTCATTGCTCTCTTGAAGTTGCATGATACTTAAATACAGCCCACCATGCAGCTATCTGATGAGCTAATGGGAGTTCATGTACTGGTCAACACAGTGATATGGCTTGGTTCTTCAGAGATGTTGCTGTTGCACGTGCATTCCTTCTTGTTCCTCATGAAAAAAAGAATTATCCTCGACACTGGAATGACTAGTAAGGGCAATGTGAGATGCTAGTTCTTTCTTCATCTTTGTTTTTCTTGGTTTTGGGAAATATTTCATACCAGATTGTCTGAACGTTTATCATATTTTGATATTCTTTTTACCCACTCCCCCCCTCCCTCCCCCCAAAAAAGAGAGACACAAAAAGCCCCAATAAAACCTCAAACAGTGCAGCTATAATTAAAAAAACTTATAAACTTGAAAATGAACCTGAGGCAAAATCATGGAGCAAAAAACTGTGTGTTTAATCCAAAGACTGTTTGCCTGCCTTTGCTTGCCTCCAATTTTACCTGATCTCCATTGACCTGAAGAGAATTTTCAGCTATCCCACTGGCATGCTGCACGGTTGTATTTATGGCATTACCTGAGGTCCTGTGGGCTCAAAAGCTTTTTTCTCTCATCCTCAATTATTTTGTTTTGGTTTGAGACATCACTATGACATTATTTGTGGACACTAGCATGAATTTAATAGGTAAACACCAGAAATGGTGGAAGAGAGCAGGGACAGTGCTGCAGACAGATGATTTGGGCCAAAGGAAGGAGTTTACACATGATTTATAGGGGAAAAAGTGTGAAGCATTCAAGGGTGTGTCCTGTTCTAGAAGATCAGTATTAAAGCAAATCCAGATTTATAAGTGGAAGTAATCAGATATATGTAAAAGAGCACATTTTGCTCTTTCTAGCATTAATACCATTAATAGTTAAACGAAAGCATATGTGTTATTTGCAATGCTTGCCAGTATTTTGGTGTATTCTTTTAGATCTGTATAATATATTTCAGGAAAAACAATCCAAAAAGTTTGCATCAAGGCAGACTAAGAAATCTTTTGAAACCATTTCTGATAGACTGTTGGTTTCACCAAAATTAGTTTGGATTTTGCTGCAATTCTTTTGCTGAAACATTCCAGGCTTTCAGACAGCAGCCCATATTTTCAAATTAAGGATTGATATTTTCCACTGAATAATTTGCTAAAAGTGATTTCTTTTCCCCTTTAGTCAAATATCTCCAAGAAAATAACACCAGTTTTCTTCTGAATTCTACTTGGCCCGGTGCTTTGCAAGAACCAAAGCCCATTTTAAGGGATTTGGATAAGACTCTAATACACTTGAAATTGCTTTACTCCCACTCAGCTGTCCAAATTCCTGTAGTCCAGATCTCTGGCCATTCTTGATGAGTTGACTGTAGCATGACTCATCTCTTTGACCTACCCAGCTGTTCTTATTTCATTTCCCTTTGCTGGGTCAAAGACAATCAGATCATTTATTTCAATCTTTCCAAAAAGAAGGGAAATTAAAATTTTTAAGGGGCAGCATATCATGACCAATGACACAATTACATAGTCTCATACACAAATCTGTTGACCTGGATTTTGTGTAGGACTCATTTATTTGATGTTGATTGATAACACTTGTAGGTATTTGGATTCAGACAATACCATAATAATAATGACATATCTTGCTGAGTTTGTAAGGTCAACAAAAAATTTCCTCTGTATAGCATTACACTGTGGCTCAGCTGTAATACAAGTACTTTTCATCTTATTTTGAAAGATTAATTAGCAGCCACATCTAAAAAAAAGTTACTAGCCCCACTGAGCCAAAGGTCTGGCTTTCCATTGCAGTTCCTTTATATATCACTACAGAAATATCAGTATTGCTTAAGGTCAGCCATTCATGTTTCTGTCTACCTGCAGATTCTTGCCATGTTCTCCTTTTGCCAGGTTTCTTGGAGGAATGTAGTATGGTAGGCATCACCTTTGTCTTGTGAAACCTCATGGAGCAAAGATAACAGGATGGGAGAGTTAAGCTGGGCAGGAAAGAAGGATTAATGAGGGGACTGGAAACAGATCGGAAAGAGGAGATGATGTGTTTCAATAGGCTGGCCAAGGCAGGCAATATTTTTTTTTCTCTTGTGGCTCAGTGTCAAAAACTCCATTATCAACAAGCAGACAGGAGAAGAAACAATTTGCAAAACATGAACACCTCAGCTTTATGTGTCTGGCATAGATCTTCCTGAATTTTTTCCATCTATTTTATTTTCCTCTTCTATGATAAAAGAACAACCTAATGAAAGAGAAGTAGCCCAGGACAACATGAGTGGTGTGATGCATCCACCAATGCTTTCTTTGAAAGCAGAAACCTCTGCTTACATGTTCTAGCACTTGAAAAGAAAAAAAAAAGACAGAAAAAAAAAAGACAGGTCTTGTTCATATGTGAAGTCAAGTAGGAGGCCAGCTCTTGCTTGCCTTAGTCCCATGAATAAGACAGCTGAACTTGCATATTTGGTGTGAACTTAAAGTGAGTGAAGCTCTGGAATGTACTTCTGATTGGCAAAAGGGAAGTCAGTCCCCAGAAGAAGCTTCACTTGGATCCAGGTGCCCTGCGTGTGTAAATACAGATGCAAAGGCCGCGGTAAGCAAGCCTCTTCTATTGTGTAAATTAGCTAGTTCTAAGGTGGGGATTTAAGGGGAACTTTGTCCTGCAGCGGATAAAAGTGAGTGAGCTCTTCAGTACAAAAAAAAAAAAAAAAAAAAAAAAAAAAAAAAAAGTCAAGGAAAGAATGTGCAGCTAATCCAGATGAAAGACCTACAGGCAGTCTTTAAAAACATGTTAGTACAACTGCCTGGGAAGTTTCCAAATGGATGCCACATCTTGAACATCTTTCACAGCCTTACATCTGCCTTCAGTATGGAAATGAGAGAAGGGAAATGCTGATAGGAGGGTTGAGAGGAGTAAGTTGGGTACTTTGAAATGCGGTTGTTGTTCTCTGGTGTCCCCTCCTTGCACCCCCACAACAGTTTCTCATTTTTACAGAGACAAATCTATGCCCTGCCAATTGTCTACCTCTGAAGGGCAGGACTAGTGACAGGTTTGCAGTCCTAGATCTCTTTGAGATGTGAGTTCTCAGCATCAAGGTCAAAAGCAGGGGTCGCGATCCCTCGCCTGCCTATCTTTCACAGTGCTCCTGGCTACATGTACTTCTTTTTAGACACGGCAGATGGTGAAATACTAAAAGTACAAAGGATTACCCAATCCTATTCAATAGCAGAACTATTTGTGTATTATTGTTATTTTAGAGTGAGGGCAGCCCTATGACATCCTCACAATGTCTTTCACTTTAAGCTGCCCTTAGATATCTGAGTTCTGAAGGCTAAGGGGGAAAATAATGTTCTTTGCTCTGCTTCCGAATGCTGCAAAACATCCCCAAAATGCCTTTTCTGCAGATTTTAACATAAACAAAATCTATGATTGTGTACTACAAAGGAAATATTGCCGCTAGTTGAAATGAGCTCTGTGTGTCCAGAGCACTGCTAATAATACATCAGCCTGTGCTTTCTATAGGCCAAAAAAACACTGAAACCTGAATGAAGTCCTCAATCTTTACTTGAGCCTAAAACTTTAATGGGAGACCTTAATGAACTAGAATGTTTTGAAAAACTGCTCTGTGGCTTTATGGTAGTACATCATGTACAAGCAGAGGGGATTAGAAAGTGAAAGGAGAAGGCAGTCTGTCTCATACTGTTAAAGTGCTGCTAAACTATTATTACGTGTGTATTTTAAAGATTCTCAGGGATACGCAAACATTGAGTTTATTGCCGAACTATGAATCTGAGAATAGAAAAGGTTGTTGAGTCAAACCATTAAATGACTTTACAAGTTTCATGTATTTTTCTAGATGCCTTTTACAAGTACCGTGGGAGGACATAGACCAAACTGCGTCTGTATTGATATCAGTTATGCTAGAGTATGTTTTTGAAACTTCTGAGTCTTTCCCAACCACTCAGAAATGTCAAAATAGTCGCTCCATTTTCATCAGAACAGCAAACACACTGGTGGGGGTGAGGACATGCAGCCAAGCTATCACTTGTCAAGATGAAAGGCCACAATTGAGCCTCTTATTGGGAAGAAAAAAATAAAAATAAAAAGGGAAAGACAAGGGACCAAGGGGTTGAACTCCCCCATTTTATTGAGTTGCAGAGATGCTGCTTACATGCTGGTTTGCCTGCAGAAGGAAGATGATGTACTCTGGAATTGCTCTCACCAGAAGAATGAGAGCTACGTCTCGGCAGCCAGTTGAAGAGGCACAACCGCAGCTGGATCAAACACTGCAACTGCATCTGCCCCATCCACGAGGATGGGGTGGAGGGCAGAGAGGAGCTCCAGAAAGGGGATACTGCCCCAAAAGGCCTTGGTCACCCCTCCTCCATCCTTCCCTGTTCAGGAGAGGGTGTGCTCTGTTCCCTAGGAGAGATGGGCACAACCTTGCGTAGGAAGCTACCAGCTCACAGGTGTTTTGTACAAGTCACAGAGCTGACGGCAATGTTGGAGAGAAGCACATGGTTGGATTATCTCACCGACAAAGATACAGCGTTGGCAGCTGGTGCAAAGGGAGGGAGCATTTGGGAAAAAACAGAGCCAAGCCCTGTTCTCACAACCACCAAGGTAGCTCTGAAATGGCTCCATAGCTGCATGAAGGTTTGACACAGCTTAAAACCCTTTGGTCCCTCTTAGCAATGACCTAGTGCAATGACACATTTTGAGCAATTTCCACTACCTAGACACAGGCAAATTTAAGGGTTTTGTTTTTTATTCTCCACATGAACAGAAAGCTTTTGAATGTCATTAATGAGGATATGAAATGACAGAAATACCATCAGAGTGAAAGGTGGCAATTTCTTGGACAGTGGAAATGTCATCAGAAGTATAGTTTTTATGGATAATTGTTCCATAATACAGAGCACACAAAAAGCTCCTGGGCTACCTTCAGTAGCCAAGTTAAGTCTACTGTTAACAGAAGACACAGCAAACCTATCTAACAGAAGGCACAGCAAACCTAAGACCATAATTTTGTGCTCGTGCAGCTTTTTGAAAGGTCTCACCTGAGCAATCACAATTTCACTTCTGAATACCTGGAAAGATAGATAGTGTAGGTATTTTTCAGCATGCAGAAATAAGGACAGTCAGCCATGTGCTGTGGTCCTCAACCTTAGTGGGATAAACAGGGATTGTTCTGAGAAAGTCAGCAGAAGATATGAGGCTCTGGCTCCATTCTACAGCCTCTTGGAAACTGATGTGAGAGAACTGAATCTCCTCAGCAATGTTTTTCAAACCATAGTCTTATTCATGTGAATAGTCTAAGGATGCATTCACTGAAAGCAAAAAACGTATTCTCACATGTATTAAAATTCTCAAAAGTAAAAATAAGGTATCATTTCTTTGAGCATCCCAAAACAGAACCAGGCCCAATGTGTTTAAATAACCCTGGCTTTAACTTAAAGGTCAAAGGAAAATGAGTAATGAACTAATTCTTAAACAATGCAAAATTCAGAAATGTTTCTGGTGTGCAATGTATGTGGCTGTTATCCTCCTTGTGCCATTAGAGTTCATAAATACAATGTAAAGGAAATGTCCTTTCATCTAATATTAACAATCAGAATCTGAAAAAAAGACCATTGACCTTAACATGAACAGAATTCAAATGAGTAATAATTTCCTCCTATTTTAAAAAAGCTTTCAATAAATTTATTGTTTTTAGTTTTCATAGGGCTTGGCTGGTGTGCTGGGAACACTGTTATTTGCTTATCAAGCTTCTGCCCATATATATTCTAAGTTAATGAAAAGCTCTCCAGCCTGGTGCTGGCTGTGATAGGGCTGTGCTCATACACGCACTGTTGAAGGGTGGGTGGAATATTCTGTATTTTCTCATGCACTATATTTCATTGTGGATTTTTTCTGTGTGGGTGAGGGGGGAAGTGGATTATAAAATTAGGACTTTATTTTAGTTGCAATGTAATTGCTTCAGCCTCCTTTAGATGTTTTGAATAACTTTAGAAGTAACAATGCACAAAAGCACAGGAAGCAATATGAGAAGCAAGCCCTTACCCAGCCTAGTTAAAATACTTTGGCCACAGTTTACAGAGTTGGGTGTACAATATTAGGCACCAAGACTTCGTACTTGGATCCTGAGAGAGGCTCCTTCCACACCCCCAGGTCCCATTGCCTGAACTCTGGCATCACTTGCACAGGATAAATTCAGAGGACAGAACATGTAGGAAAAAAAATATAACTTTTTAGGATGGATTTCTGCCATGTCTGTCGAGCATGGTCAACGTACTGATATGTCTGGGTCTAACCACTGCTGCTGATGCTGTCACCTGTCCTGGTCCTGGCTGGTAGCACCTATGATCTGGAACAGTTCTCCAGGTGAGCAGGAAAGGCCCATGTATACGATTCTGGCCTGCCTCACGAGCGTACCTCAGCAAACCAAGATCAGAATTGTTCCCATAGTTGGAGGGAAGCAGGGCCTCTCATTTATCTCTTTCCTTCTAGGAAATGATTTCAAGGGCAGAAATTGCATATCCTTGGGCATGAAACAAATCCACTTCTGTTCTTTCCGGTGCTGTGGGCAAGTCACTGCCTATCCCAGGGACTGATTTTTGCTCTGGTTTAACCTCATGAATGTAGTCACTGGAGTGCTGTGGAGAAACTCTGCATAACTGAAGAATTTGGGTAATTTTCATGAAGTTTTTGCATCAGTGCATGTTGTGGTTGAGCCTGTCACAGTCTGGAAGAATCCTTGGCACGCTTTCACTCTTCCTGCCCATATCTCTGTGAAGTGCTGCACAGCAAGGAAAATAAGCTGCTGCTCCGGGTTCTACCTGAATGCCAGTTTTGGAGGATGAATCTGGCCTGTGATCTGAAATTCTGCAGTCTAAAGAGAAAGGGAGAATCCTCAGATGGGAAAACAAAGAAACCAGGACATTCTCACCCTAAAAAATGTACAGAGAGAGAAGAAACTGGCAGAATAGACGAACAGGAGGGCATACTGTTATAGCAAAGGAGCTACTTCCACATCTGAAGATCAAAGAGGGTGGCTGCGTAGGATAAGAAACTGATATCTCCTGATCCATAGGATGCAACGAAGATCTCAGGATCGCTGACCAAAACCTACAGAATGCTCAAGAATGGTAAACTTCATCACAGAGCACTATGATGCTGTTTTACCATTTTGCCTAGATCTCTGCGTTTGGTGAAAGAACAACTACTTCTGGTGCCCTTTGTAACGCCTGGAGTATTCTGCACTTTGGCAATTCTCTGAAGGGTAAGCTGTAACCCACAGTGCCTGCAGGCTGGAGGTAGGGAAATGTTTGATTGAGCAGCTGGGTGACTATGAGGTTGTCTCCACCAGGAACAAAACAGCTGAACTATGAGGGCCCAATTCTAGGAAGAAGAAATAATATGTTAAGTATGGAAGCAATGGCTAGTAAAGAAACAGCTTGGGAATTATCAGACTTGGGAATATGGGGTCACTCGGATGTAACAATTTGGAACCCCAAACCAGCAGCGAATTCCACAGGGGCCTGTGAGTTTCTTAACTCTTGTATGGTGCAAATGTGATGAACTCTGTCCTTTCCACCCATAACTCTAACACACAAGACAGCGTGTGAAGCAGCTACGTTTCACACATGAGGAAGACCAAATTAAAAGCAGATATATTTTTTCTGTGCTGTAGCGGCACCTAAGGGCAGCCAAGAGCCTCAGTCAGTCTGCGATAGGTACTCGCACCTACCTAAGGAAAAAAACTCCCCTGCCTCTAAAACGAGTAGACGGAGGATAAAACAAAAAATATGGGGTGAAGTGGTGAACAAGGTGTCACACAGGAGGTGGAAATATATGTTTATTGCACTTATTTTATTAATAATATGCATTTTTTTCTGCTTTACACTTTCTGCGCTTGTACTCCTGTCCCACAGATGTCCATTAGTGCCAGGCTACTTTGGTTTGTCTTACAGATTATGGATCAGATGTTGCTTGGGAATTACACAGAAGAAAATCATTTTTTCTGTGGTGAAATGATTCTCCGGGTGATCCAGCCTTTCAGAGGATACATCAGGCCAGAGCCTCCTCTGGGTGATCCAAAAATGCCAATGAAGCAGAGGACATTTACTGGGTGGATTGGAAAAATATTAGAGTGGGCTCTTTTCTGACCTGTGAGAAACATTCAGCTGGACAATAAAACTCTTCCCCCCCGCCCCATTCTCCCATTGCTGCCACTTGTTCTTTCCACCAGCGATATGTGAGCAGGGGCTCGTTCTGATGTAATCAATGCAGTTCCCTGAAACCCAGTTGAATGACTCTGATTAGCACCAGCCAAAGACCTGGGCCACAGACTTTCAGGGGAGCCTTCTTGTCTCAGAGCTATTGTTAATGCTTCCTGTTTATAGCAGTTCAGCACAAAGCATTAGAGGTCCTGTCCACATAACAAAACAGCCTGAGGAGACGAAATGGTTCTTAGTCAAGGTCTCTTGCCAGCTTCTGCAAGTTTCCCATATCAGTGACAAGAACTGAAACACCTACAATGTGCTGAGTGCCAGTGCCCCCTCCTTCGAGATATTTAAATTAAAGTTTAAGGAGTCACTTTGAAATAACCTTACATTTCTTACCACGCTCGGGGGACCTAGCTATTTCTCTTGCTAAAGGCAGATCTAGGATAGTGGGAGAATAATTTGTCAATACACCAAAGAAAGAGATCCATAGGGACTGAGGTAGGAAAGATGCATGTGTGCTTCAAAGGGCAGAATGACAGCCAGGAGCAGAGTCAGACACAAAACTGAGGAAGGGAAGGAGGCTGATGAGGCCAGAGGAATATGAAGGATCCAATACAGGGAGCAGGACCCTGATGGACAGTCAGACTTAATCATACCTGAATTAGTGATGCCTCAGGAGCTGCAGGGAACATTCTTCCTTTCTTCTCCCTGTTACTAGTAGAGAGCTGTTTCCAAAGGTACAAGAAACAGCTGAGTGCCTGATGGCTGTGATTACTCTGTGAGGCCTCCCTGCTGCCTTTTAATGGCACCGAATGTCATGAAAAGAAACACAATCAAAGCCATGGTTGTGGCTTGTGGTGAAAGTTGCTCTTGCTGATGGACCAAAATCAAACTGAACATGTGCTTGAGTCAGAAAATGCAAACAGCCCCTAATTAGGGCTACATAGTGCAGTAGTGCTGGCAGGAATGGGTTCATAAGCTATGTCATGACTGGCACCAAAGTCCCTGTTAGCCTCTAAGCAAAGCTGTACCATGTCCTGATGACTCAGCTGCATGAAGTAAGCAAAGCACATGGGAGTGTGAATTGCCTGGCCAGGGTATATCTGTAGCCATAATATTGCATAAACCTGCAGTGCGGACACGGACTGAAGAAAATTTAGCTGAAGTGATGAACTACACGAGGGCAGCAGCCTGCCTGTTCACTCTCTCCTCTAATCCAAGACCTGAGGATGTCATACAGAGAAGGCAGGGAAAGGCTCTGAACAAATGAAGTCAAATCTTGTGTGTGTAGACAAGTTGTGGAACTTGGTGTGAGAAGTTGTTGGTGCAAAAGCCTTAGGTAGGGGCAATATGAACCTGCACAAGGTCAGGCAAGAAAAATCTATTTAAGATTACTGCATATGTAGAGACTACCCTGATTTACAGTATCTTTGAACTACAAGTGGTTAAGGGCTGGAATAACAAGGAGATCTCATATTTACCTGACATGTTCCTGAAGTGCTCCCTAGGCATCCACTGTTGGTGACTTTTGTAAACAGCATACCAGACTATATGGATCTAATCCAGTATGGCCATTCTTGTGTTTAAGTGCATTTAAACTTTATTATGCATCAAAGAAAGATCAGTTGATCCGGTTTGATGCTAGAAAGCTATGGCCTCTCTGAACACTTCCAGACTCTGGGCAATATTAGAAAAGATAAACTGAGGGAAACTAGAGGTAAAACATTTTCTATTTGTCCACCCAACAACTAAATAATCAGGGGTGCCACAGCACTGCCTCTTAGCATTTGACTCAGTTTATGAGGATTGTCTTGCTTTGACTTATTTGTTTTGGATTTCACAGGCTCTATTCTTTGGATAATTAACCTACAGCTAACATATGCAAAGGAGAAACTGATTTGAGTCAGAACACAGTTTCTAAAAAGGAAAATAGAAAACAGCAAGGTTTCACGCCCTACACAGACCCCCTAAACTCTTGCAATAGCTTGTAATAGAGCCACCTACTGACTCTCAGATATTATTACATTGATATTGCTTGCCTCTGCTTCTTCAGAGTCCTCGGAGCCAGGCTGCATCCTGACTGCTAATGACTGAAATAAAGATTCCATATAGAAAGCAGCCTTTTAATAGAAAAACTCTTGTGAGCAACACAGTCATGGGAATGGCAGCAGAGATGAGTCCTCAGCTTGGAACAGAAGGTTGGCTATCGTGGAGGCCAGATAGTGTGATAGCTCTGAACACTAGCTGAAGAGCACAGACACGAGAATGGTGTTATTTGATGAGAGCTCACAGCAGATGGGCAGTGTGGTTAATTAAAGGGCTAGGGATAATATTTCCTAAATTAAAAAAAAAAAAAAAAGTTGGGAAACATTTTAAAAAAACGTAATCTGCATGTATGAGGTCTCTCAGAAAAGAATAATTAAAACAACAAGAAGAAGAAAAATAAAAGAAATTCTGATTTCTTTAAAGTACTGGAATATACTCCCAAATGAGGTAAGTAAAATGGATCCATTAAAATGGATTGTGATAAGCTTATGCTGGTGATTGGATGTAAGGTTACCAGCAATGGCAGGGAAATGGAATAAGTAACCTAGGAGGCCTTTATTATTCCTATGTGCCTAATCTCCATTAACGTCAGGAAAGCTGATCCACATTACACCAACTACAGATCTGGTCCAGAGAATTTGTTAGTGCAGAGATCTGTAGAGGCTGTTGAGGTTCTTCTGTAGACTTTGCAGAAGGAAAAACACAGCACTTATCTGGAATTCTTGCTGTTGCTGTCAAGCTTTTACACTGCGGTGGTCCTCGGGGGTTTCAGCTCATCAGGATTCAGAGGTGCTCAGTGTTGTACTAACAGATCTCTTGCTTGTTTTTGCAGTTGCAACTTAATTTACTTTTCAGATAAAAGGTGCAAGCAGAGGTGAAGAGAATGTTTGTTAAGGGAGCGTCTTTGATGACATATTTTTATATGTATAACCTATGATTCAGATAACCCATATCTATCCTTTTTAAAGTACCATATCTTGAAAATGAATTTTCCCTCAGATAGTTCTTGACTGACTCACTGTCTCCTTCATGGGGTGGTTACATAGTCCACAAATTCCCCAGGTCGTGGTGGAAACTACCTGCTGAAGGAGTCTGGGGTGGGGAACAGGTCAGACATGAGTAATGCCGGGATCACAGGAGAGAAGCAGCAACTCACGTGAGACTCAGAGGCTGGTGGGATGTCAGGGAATAGGGCTATAAGTTAAATTTGCCCTTTTAGTACTCGCTATTTAACCCTCAATTCTCCTGAAATCATAAAGGTTTTGGCAGTTGAAGCACAGATTGTACATATGAAAACACAGTAGATTAAAGCAAGGCAAAACAGACAAAGAGAAATACCAGAGACTTAATTCTCCCATCTGTGAGATGATGATAATATCTATCCAGCTATGAAAAGAGCTAAAAGTTAATATTGTCCACAGAGTTGTTGGTAATGGTTAGGGTGAACTGAATTATACTGACTAATGCAGGGCTCCCTTTGAACAAAGGCATTACAAAGAGTGTTTAAGAGATCTGAAGACTAACAATAAATTAGTAGAGTTGTTAGAAGAAATGAAAAGGAAATTGAAGTATGAGTAATGCAAACAAATTTCTATGAAATAACAAAAAGCCCTGTTATGACCATTCTTCTTAGCCACTTGTGCAGTTAACATGCGAATTATGTGTTTTATATAGACAGTCCAACATTTTTAAAAGAACACAAAAAAGATTTTATACGCAAATTTCATTTGATCAGATCTTTTATGTTGGTAAAAACATTTTTCATGTGTTGTATGATTGGCCTCTTGTACTTACTGTACCAGACATTCTTGAGTCAAGAATTTAGCATGATTAAGGCGATTAGCATGTTTGAATAAGAGAACAGTCAAGGTTATATAAGACAGTTAGACTGGACCATGAATAAATTAAGAAAAATTGTTAGTAAAATGCTTTTTTTTTTTTTTTTTTTTTTTTAAACAACCGAAGCATTCAAGTTTCTAGTTGGAAGTTGTGCTCCATTGAAAAAGATTGAGTTTTGCATTTCACTTGTGTGAAGTCTGGCCTATGTGCTTAATTAGACACTTCATTGGAGGCCTTCTAGTTACCTAAAATTTGTGGACTGAAACTATGCACGTAATTTTTATTTTATCTTTTAAATCTAAGTTTTAACAGGTCTTGAAAGGACAATCTGTGATAAGTTATCCAGTAAAATGGCAGATAACTTAAAATTCAGCACATTTTACTTGGCTTATTGGGAAGTACTTAAAATTCAGCACATTTTACTTGGCTTATTGGGAAGTATCTTGTAATTTGCTATTTCATAGGAATTATCTGACATTTCTTATCACCTTCTCTGTCTCATTAAACCAGAATTTAATTGTACATCACTGTGTTCTTGGAGGAAAGTTATCTTATATACCAAAAAAAAATATATAATAATAATAAAAATCACTTCTTAAAATGTCAGCTGCATCTGTAATAGATAGCGAACCATTATCAGGATATAGCTGTCTTGCACTCTTCCTTAATATTTAGGGCAAACACTAAAACACTGAGTATCTATGTAGAGAAAGTAAATTGTAAAGATCCTTGCCACAAGAAACATAGAAGTCAGGAGATCCCAACAAGCTTCTGTGATGAACTCTGTCACACAGTAATGGATGCAAAGAATTTTAAAATGTGTTTTGTCCCCAAATGAGCAAACATGTAAGCAAAATAGAGTCTTTAGAATTAAGCATGAAGACCAATTGCAGAAGAAGGTTTCTAATAACACTTGTATTCTGGCATGTTTTAATGTTACTGTCTTCTACAAATTTATACTGCTTTGCTGGCCAAACTGACTTCTCACCCTATATACCAGAGTAAGAATCTTAAGTGAAAGGATAGAAGGTCTTTCCCTGCTAGACTCCTCCTGTTATAAACATGAAACAAATATCAGATTCCTCAACAGTCCTTATTTTGGCTGCTGCCCAGAAGGTGTTGTTCTTTTTGGAATTTATGAAAGATGATAGGTTGACCCGTGGAGGAAATCATACACTCTGTAGTAAAGTCATGAAATATATTTTGTGTGAACATTGTAAGTGGAGATGGGTCAAGTGGTATCTCTTTAATGTGAACACTGGCAAACTCAGCCTGTTGCAAGAATGGGAATAATGTGGCTTACAGTACCTCGCGTCATTCATTTCAGCTGGGAGATCAAGTGTGCAGTCAACAGAGACTTCAAAATACCTATGTGCATAAAAAGGCTCATACACACACCAACTACAGTTGTATTGCATACAAGCACAGGCACATGTATTAATGGAAAAATATAAAGACCAGCTCAGCATACTCTTACAGGCCACAAGGGGGGATTGTTAAATTATCAGACTGACTGGGCAGCATAAAAAGCACTTATGAAGAATTCTTCCAATCTCAATGCCTATTAAACTAAGGGAAACACAACCCTATAAACATTAACAAAAACAGATGTGATGATTCCTAGAGGCTCCTGTCACTATCAGAAGAGACTCAGTGACAGTATACACAAATACTGAGTGAAGTGAACATTTACTGGGTTTGCCATTCATAAAGAACCCTTTGGAAAAGAGAAAAAAATAAATAAATCTCAAAACATTCTTCCCCATTGAAATGCATAATCACCTATGTTTCTTTCCTCCTGCCTCAATATGAGCCACATCCAGCAAGTCACACAAATATTTGTTTATCCTGAAGCATGTAAGTAGTACAAATGCAGTGAATGGGATTATTCACATACTTAAGAGTTAAACATGTGCTTTACTGGATCAGAGCCACAGATCTCGGCAACTTTGTTGGGCTAAGCCATAAATATGGGCTACATAAAGATCCCTACTCTATATTTAAATATTGCAATACTGGATCCCATCTACAGAGAATGTCTGGTTGTCAATTTTCTGCTTGCATATTTCAACAATTTGTATTATTTCACTTTGTATTTTCACTGTGTCCTTAATCTCTTTGGCCTCTCTCTCATGACTTAGTAAATATGTGACAGTTATTAAACTTATTAAAAAATAGAGAGCATTCCACTTGTCACCCGAAATAATCTTAAGGTTGTCAGAGATAGCAGAGAAACATTCTCTGCAGTTTAAAAGTGGTCTTAAACAAGCTCAACATTAACAATAAAAAGACCTAACAATGTCAAGTCCTTTGAGTGCAGAGCACACAACACTGTCACAAATATTTTTTGGAAAATGGTCTGGAAATGTTGAAATATCTTTTCAGTAAGTATTCTTTTTTCAGCCAGCTTGCAGCAAAACATCACATTTTTCAACTTGTGAAAAAAAAAAAAAAAAACATTTTAACACTGGAGCAGTTAAATAAAGAATAGATATCCCTCTTCAACAAGCTATTTCTCTATATAGATTGGGAAACATTAAGCCCAGAGAGAAATGTCACTAAATCATGAGCAACCGGAAAAAAAACAAGTCATCCAATAGAGTGAAAATGTATTCTCTGCATGACATTGCTTTACTTAGGCTGACCCATCTGTTACTAGTCTTTCTTTTTAATCAGTTATACTGTTAGGGAGTATTAGCAATGTGAATGAATATTAGTTGTTTTAAATTCTTGAGTAAGAATATCAAGCATGAGACCTTAAGCAGTGCTCACATATGGCATGGATAGTTGCTTTGTGCATGGTGGTTTCTTTGGACAATACTAGAGGGCAGGCTTGGTGGATCCAGATTTACTACCAGACTAATGAAGGGGACAATATCACCAGCTTATTGACTGTTAACCCTGATCAAGTGTAGTTCACCCCCTCTCGGCTGTATGAAGCAACGTTTGCTCTGTGTAGACCCCACCTAGAGACTGGCTATATATCAGGAATTACTTATTCTTTTTTGATAAAACGGTTAAATTCTTGTGATGTGAATGTTCCAGTAGGTCTAACTCTACATTTCTCACATTTAAAAAAAAAAAATTTAAAAAAAAAGAAGAAAAAGAAAGAAAGCATACATACAAGTGTAACCAAGACCAAGTAAAGAGGAAAAATCACAGAAAATATTAACTTAGTGAAATTAACACATACTTAGGAACACAGTTAAGAAACTAAAATGGAGCCGAAGTGTCTATTGTACTCAAAGTACTGAGTAATTAATGTGAGAAATGGGACTCAGTACAACTAGCTCCTTGCTAGCTGAATCCTACCACAAAGAAACCATCTCTGTCTCATGAAGTTCCTGACAAGAGACAGCAACCTCCAAGGAAGAATCACTACATGCTTACTCCATTTTACACTCCTTCCTTGCAATTAACTGCGGATTTCAATAGGAGAAGGACACCAGGGCCCAGGAAGACTGGGAAGACTGTACTTTTTTTTTTTTCCTGTTATGGTTATTTCAATTAATCTAGAAGCAGCAAGGAAGCAAGAAAAACGAACTGTAAAGACACAGAGAGATTTATTTATATGAAGATTTATTTCCACAAGGTGTGAAGTACAGAAATTTAAATTATAAAATTACTGTTCCTCCCCACTCTTCTTCAGTGATGACAGCAAAATTAGTAAAATGCAGCTGCTCATACCCATGCTGCTGATGGATAAACTAAACATAGTCTACAATATTATAGGTAATAACCACAGATATGGATAATAACCATCAGGAAACACATATGCACTGTTGCTCAGTAGCTTTCCTCCACCACAGCACATTTTCAGGGGGAGCTTTTGGTAGACTGAGGTCACAGGAAAGCAGCATGTGATCCTGCGTAGACTTCACTTACTGTAGATATCATTCAGGTCAGCCAGCAATTTATTAACAGCTGGTGGTTCTAGCCCTGGCAGAGAAACTAAACTAGAGAAAAGTACCAATAGAACACCTCTGGCTTTCTGTTTGCTGATCCATCCTCATGGCCAAAGCATAATTCAAGGTTTACACATTTTGCTTATGGTATCTCATAACCTAAATTGCCCATAAGTGCATGAAAGCCTCAACCTCATCATCCTTCATTGCCAGCACAAAGCCACAGCTTCCATCTCCTCAAGTACTCCCATCTGCAGAGTAAATCCTGAGCTGTTTGCCTCAGAAATGATCTGTGTGTACCTGACACAAGGGGGATGCTGACCTGTGAAAATTTCTGCCAAACTCTTCAGTTTTGGCACTCTGGAGAAAATCCTCACTGACTGAAAACAGCCACTTATGGCTCCTGGCAGGGGCCTGGTAGGCAAGCCTTGACTCCTTTGCTGGGCTGCCACCTTAGGGAGACCTCAGGGCTGGCAGCAGGGCAATTCATGGGCCCACGTCCCCACATGCAGTGACAGCCATGGGAAGAGGGGAGGGTGCAGGGTCGGCAGCCATCTTGTCTGCCCAGGAACCACCTGAGGTGTGCGGCCATTTTGTGCCAGGATCCTCACCGCCCACCATCACCCCCCAGCAAACACACAGCCCTTCGCAGTAATGAGACTCTTGGCAGATAACCAGGCACCAAAGACTTCCCTTTTGCATAAACACAAGAAATTAAGGGCAATTATCCGTGGCGTATGGCGCAGGAGGCAATTTTTAATTAATGTCTAAAGGAGACATACTTCTGGAGACATCCAGCCCACCCATCAGCCAAAGCTGCTCTCCCCTCTCCTCATGGTGGGCAAACAGACATAGAGCTGTGTATTGCCAACTATGGTCTGCAGGGTTTGGAGGGCTTCAGCATCAGGGCAGCCACGTTACTACCCATTTCAAGGGTAAAGAGTCTTTCAGAAGACATGTTGCAGGACATGGGCGTTCCTCCTCACCCTGGCTGCGGCCTGTTTCCTCTCACATGCTCTGTGTTAGAGGGCTGGACAAAAGCCTATTTTCCACAGGGCCTGTCACTCAAAATGTCTTCCTGGAAAGTGGGAGCTGTAGTTTCAAACTTTTCTTGGGGCTGAAAAGGGCCCAGGAGTGGAGGGAGCTGTGATAGGAGCACCCCCACAGCTTGGGCTGGGACAGTTCTGGGCATGTGCTTGTTTCGATTTATTTATAGTCAAAATGCTAAGTACTTGGAGTTTTGGTGCTTTTAGCGTTAGGCAGACACTTCCTGGAATGTTTGGAGGTTTGTTTATTTAAATTTGACTTCCCAACTCAGACACCAGAATTCTAGACAGGTGCTCGTGCTGGTGGCACTTGTCCTGGTGAACAGGGCAGGAGAGGCTGTGGAGGTAGGGAAAAGCAGGGTCAGCCTGCAGGGATGGTTGGAAAGCAGCAGCAGAGGCACTGCCTACACTTAAAAATGCTCAGGGCTTCAAACCAAGCCCCAGCCACGAATTCAGAGCAAATTTTAACAAATGGTCTAGCCTTTCTCCTTCAGACCTGCTTGACAGCACCCTTGCTCTGAGAAACAATGTGCATTTTCCATCTGCAGTGAGGTCCAGGCACTCTGAGGTACTGTTGGTGAGAGGTGCCAAAAGCGCAGAGATGTCTCTGAACACTGCCACTGCGTGCAGTACATCTGCTAATTGGCTTCCTGCAGGAGGAGAAACTCATACAACAGCCTTTTCCTGGCATAGGCCTGCATGATGTTGTGATCTCTTTAACATCTCAGACCTGCAATGATTTTTGCATGGAAGGGACACATTCACTTACCCCTCCACTTTGTCCTCAACTGGGCTGTCAGTACTGTATGCAGCATGACAAGTAGCTGGGGTCTCAGGTCTTTTGTGCTCCTCACCTGGCACATCCCATGGAGCCCTGTAAAAATCAATCTCATGGATTTGCTTTCAGAAATGTGGTACTGACTGGACTGGCAGTTTTCTTATTCTCAGTGCTTTCCTCTATCAAATTGATGATGCAGCATTTAACAGAGGAGTACCAGGGCACTTTATAAGAAGAAAGTGTTCTTATAAGTGCAAAGGCTGCTGAAAATGGTTGGTCTGATGGTAGATCCATCTATGCTCTAGTGTAATTTAGGTTATGGCAATATTGAGCAACCACTGTATAGACAATTGGCCAGTTAATAAGCTAGCTGTAAGCATCACTGTGGATACTGGCAGGTCCTGACACCAACCTGTCTTGCAAAATGTTTTCAAATGCAAAACAGAGGTCTGTTTTCCACTTGTGTCGGAGTTACCCTTCGTAGCTTAAGACAGACTTTCAATCTTCATCCAAGGTGTGGAATTGCAAGGATGTTGTATCAGCACTGCAGCCTTGGCAGCCCCTCTTCTTTTGGAACAATTATCAGAGAAAACAAGACAGAAAATCTATACCATTGAGGACTAATGAGCCAAAGCATGTACTTCAAGTGAAAATGTTTGCGGTTTTTCTTTAATGTGTCACAGAGCCTCATGTAAGGTAGCTAAGAAAGGCATGAGCAGCAGAAAAACATTCATTCAAGGTACAGGAAGCAGCGTGTTATCCCCACTATCACACACACACAAAAAAAAAAAAAAAAAAAAAAAAAAAAAAAAAAAAAAAAAGTAACATTCAAGTGGTATTCAAGTGGTGTGATGGTCTACTGCAAACCAAATGAACTCAGAGACTTCATGCTTTTTAAGTTGATATTAGACTAGGGAAACGACTCTGGTTTATTCAGCCCCTTTTCCTAGATTTCTGCTTGGGGAGATTGCAGTTACTTTATTATTTCTCTCCTTTATGTTCAGGCTCTAGTATGGATATTCCCAGTGGCAGGAGGAGGCTGTGCGCGTTGTCCCTGTGCGACTTTTGCATGCATTAACGTGTCTGCATGGGCGGTCTGTGCGCTCAGCTGTGCTGTCACGGAAGAGTCAGGACTTGTTACGCTGGTTTGATGCAAAACATAGCGCACACGTGGATTTATTTATTTTATTATTTTTTTTAAACTACTTGCATAAGCACTCGGCCTGCTTGAGGCTTGCAATGCTGCGAAGGGACAGACGATGGCACTGCAGCATCACCTTTCTTCTGCTGTTGCTGCCAGGGGCTCATGGCTGCAGATTCAGCTCCTTCCCAGAGCTCTGATCTCCTGACTTCCAGTTTCACTTTTTTTTTTTATTTTTTATTTTTTTTTAATTTTTTGTTTTGTTTTGTTTTTGCATCCTCCTCTCTCAAAACATTATTGTGCATAGACCTAAACACCTCCTCTCCATCATTGGATGGAGTATTGGGTCCCTGTATTATGTACAGATTCTTATTCCCTTAATTGTGCCAGAATATGCAAGGGAAATGCGCAGAGCCTCCCTCTGTAGAAGACAGCCTTTCCTTCTCTTTGATTGCTGCGTCTTTCCCAGTGCTGTTCATCTGTCTTCAGCAAGGACTGTTGTATACCGCACGCATGATGCTTTAACATCACTTGGTACAATAGTTAATATCTCTCCTGACAGCACCTAGGACCACATTTTCATTTTATGCAGCTACATCACATTGGCAGCATATAATCATCCCATAATCACCTTATATGCATGGGTCTTTCTCTGCATCACTCAGTTCTAGCAGATGAGTTCCCAGCTTATAAAAAAAAGGAAAAAAAAAAAAAAAAAAGGTTTTGTCATTGGTTTCTTCTTTCAACAGCCTGAGCATTGTACCACTGAATTTCATCATATTTATATTTATATCTCATTCCTCAAATTCACTTGGTTTCTTCTCAGAGTCTGCATCCCTAAATCTTTTCTGCACAGGTGATGCCTGCTAACTTCATGTCATTGACAGATGCTGTTAATAATGCTCCTAATAGTTATTTCAGATCATTAATGCAAAGATTAATAATTTCATTGTTATGACCACCTCTGATGATCTCCATTAACAACTGCTCTCAAAGATTATATTTCCCACCTTAACATCAGCCATTACTGCATCCCCTTAGCCAACTCCTTACCCACTGTCCTTAATTATCCATTTATTTGAAATATAAGAAGAGTCATTCACTTGAAAGCCCTGGGCTAGCATTTCTCAAGGGGGTGGATCACAGGGAATGAAACCAGTGAGTGAAATTGCCCCCATGCTGTTCTTGGCTAGGCAGAGGAAAAGGGATGCTCTCTGCTATCATCACTCGGAATGGAGGAGAGAGCACTCAGGTCCCTGAAGTTGCTCCTCAGCCACACCATTAGGTTTTTCTTGTTTGTTTGGAGCTCGCTAAGAGGGCAGCTGGAAAACTGGCAGCTTCCCCACTCTGCTGTGGTGCACTTGCAGCTGCTGTGCTGCTGCAGGACTGCCTCTCTGCACTGGCAGCAGGGCCTTGGCTAGGAGGAGGTGATAATACCTGCTGGATGCCCTGTGGAGCGGTGGGCTCGATGCCAGCTTGAAAGTGGCCATCCCTACTCCAGGCAAGCATTCTGCTTTCTGTGCAATTTTTTCCTGTTAGAGTAGTCGCCCTCCAAGTAGCACAGGTCACAGCCCTGAAGGGCTTTGCCAGGGAAGTGATGATAGAGAAATCAGCCCTTCCCCCCCAGCTCTGTACCTCCAGGGAGCCCAGTGCTCTGTGGAGAGCAGGGAATGCCAGCTACCACAGACTAATAGTGTCTGGCCCCTGTGCTGCTCTCACTGGCAGGGAAACCTCTTTGCTTCTGTACAGCCAGCTCGTGGAGCGTCAGGAGCTGCTGCGATAGCATGCACTGGTAGCAGCATTCAAGCCCTGTTTTGATCGCTTCGGGAAAATGAGACACAGTGACTTGCTCAAGGTCAGCAAGCAAAAACAAGAATTAAAGCTAGAACCAATGCTCCCTATAGAAAGGGTGGGAACGGGAGATTTTCTTCGTCACCTTTTCACTGCAGCACGAGGTCACCCAAGGGCTGTACTGTAAGGCGTGGGAGTTGAGTGCAGCTGAGTTACTGCACCTGAGAGCTGGGCTGTGCTCACCACCTGCACACGCAGCCGAAATTGTTGCAGACGTGAAGAAAAGAATAGGTTTCGGTTTTAAACTGTTGGTGGCATTTTAGAACAGTGAGCTTGAATCAAGCTAGCAGGTTCTGTTTTGGGGTTGTCTAGACAGTAGGGAGCACACTTCCTTCATTTTTCAGCAGCTCTGCTGGACACAACCAATAAAATCCTCTGCATTTCAAAGCAGGCTATAAATGAAATGCTTGTGATGTGGTTGTGCCAGATAGACAGGGAGCTCACTGTGTGCGAAAAAACTTTACAGCAGCGCTTCTGGTGGGGACTGGCTTACGTGGATATGCAGCAAACCCTACAGCATGGTCCAGGGACGTGATTCTGATCCCCAAACTCTGGGGCCACCATTTAATTACATATTGCACAGCTTAAAATCTTGATAGGATTTAATTTTTAGAATATGTAGAAAGTTCTAGCCTAATGTACTTATGATTCAAATATATGCAGTTAATTGATGTTTCCTGTGGCTTCCAGATGGTCTGAAAGGAACATTTTATATTGCCCTGATTGCTAGCACAAGAAAGAGATTTTAGGAAGGAAATTGAGCACTTCAACCTGAGAGCAGTATTTGCAGTAAAGCTTAGGAGCATACAGAGAGGTCACAGAGAAAAGGAAGGGACTGTCTGGGCATTCTGCGCTGCCATTTGTTCAGGATGTCATTCTCACCTTGGTCACTTTCTTTAATGATGTTTAGTATAGGGAAAGACAGAATCAGTTGTAACCAATTTTATGTGCTTTTTACCTGATAGAAGAGGAAGACAACTGCTGCAATGATTGAACTGCCTACATGGAAATTACAGACAGCTTTTGACATCTGTTAACCCATAAAAGAATGGGACTTGGTAGGGCTGGCATTGATCCTGCTGTTCTCTCTTGTGGAGGATGCAAGAATCTGGTCTGTTCATCTTGAATGCAGTATGGTCGGGGAAAATGCAGGACCTGCTCTTGGGCCCTCTAGTTTTGACCCTTTTGGCTGACACAGGTAGTAGTTTGCTAAGGTCATCTTAGGAGAAGGGTCCTTCCACCAGCTCAGTGTTTCCAGAGTGCCTCTGGCTGTGCTGTATTTCCAGGACATTGCAGTAGGTACTGACAATTGTGGTGGGATGTTTCTCAGCTACCAGTGCACCTGGGGCTGCCCCTGATGTGTTTTAGGGTGGGATAGTGTTGCTTTTCGGTCCTTGCTTTGTCCCATCCTATTTTATGTGGCAGGCAACTGATCTAGCCCTGTGTCATTTAGGCAAAAGCCATTGCAAAGACAGAAGTCTTATGCTAAGTAAAATTTTTCTTCACTTTTTGACTCCAAATAGTGAAATTATTTCTGCCACACGTAACCCTTGACGGACAAGTGCCACCCAACACCACCACCACCTTGTCCTGTTTACATCCAGGAACTATTCTTCCCTCCTCCTTCCAGGCAGGCTATCAGACTCCATAACCTCAGTCAGAAAGATGGAGTACCAGGGACCTCTTCCCCTTCTCCTCAGAGCCCAGGTGACTCCTTAGGGACCACATCCAGCATGAGAACCAATCCACTGAAACTCACATGTACATCCCCCGCAGTAACCTGCTTTTCTCTAGCCTCTGATAACCTTGTCCAGATAAGCCCTGTGAGAGGCAGGATATTGGCAAGACCTTCCTTTTCAGGATGATTTTATGCTTTGCTTGACTTTCATTAAACTCACTCATATTTACCTTTTCACCCTGCCACTGGCAATTCCTACCCACTCTTATTTCTTCAGCTGTATTTTAGGGTCAGTTGTGGAAAGGCTTCCTGGTCATCCACTGGAAGAGCTATTGTGGCCACGTTCGGAGACATACTGAGAAGCTGGTACAGAAATGACTGCCTCTAAGTTCAAAACTGGGTCTTGAAAATCCTTCTTGCTTGCTACTTGTCTCTGTAGGTACCTGTAGACACCATTGCTTTGCCATTAAAATTCGTAGGGTGCCCAAACATCTCTCCTGGTGTACTGAGGGGCACCTCAGTTTTGACAAAACAGATTAGATTGCTGTCTACCCCACATCCTGCCCTTATGTTTTTAAACTGAGGTGGTATCAATCACTCTCCACTAGTGCACCGATTTAGTGAGCATATTACCACTACGGGCCTGACATTTTAAGTAATGAAATTATTGGATTTAACTCTGAGTGAATACAAGAGGTTTGATGAAAGCTTCTCCACCGGGACACCTTCAAAGAAGGGACACTGTCAACCCACTTTGAAATCACTCCTGAAGACACAGCAAAGGGAAAAAATTACATATTCTCAGTAAACTATTTGAAAATTCATTTTTATGAAGGAATGAACGGTCTGGATGTACTACATGCCCTAGAAGTACTCGATTACCTAGGAGAAATAACACTACCTGACCTACCTTCCCCACTGCAGTCAAGCAGTTCACTTTAAAGGCTTGAAGCTGAGATGTTAGGTAGCCTCGCTGTGCACACACTTTAAAAAGAAATGTTTGGGAAACGGGGCCATAAAGTGTAATTGCAGTAACAAACCCAAGGAAATGTAAGCTGGATCGCAGGTCCCCTGTGACAGAAAGAGTCTCAGCTCTTCCCCAGACACATGATTTGCTGCGAGTATTTTGCGCTGCGCTGTGCACAATGAATCACACAGCTTCTGTACTCATCTGCACCCTGGGTCACCCAGTGGGGATTCCTTCACTGCAGCCATTCAAGGCGAGATGCTATAATAAAACTTGCTAATAATACTTGCCAGCTTCACTGGAACTTTGTCTGCGAGCGCTTTGCAGAGAACAAGAAAACCACTCGTCTGGAGAAGGGTGAATAAAGTTTGGACAAGATAGTTTGCTCAGCTCTGGTATATCTTTGTTTGCTAGCAAACCACCTTAAGGGGTTTAGTGTTTTCTTTGATATTATGGCCTAATAAGAGTCTTTGGGAAAAGCACAAGAACATAATCGATAGACAGAAAATCCAGTTTCTCCAAGGCAATCCTTACCCCAGCTGGAGTACTTTTGCAGGGCTTTAAACAGGGAAATGCATCCACTCGTTAAAGCTAACAAACATTTATGTATTTCCCTGATGATGCACACAGGGGCAGGAGAAGTTAGCGTCTAAAAGTAGAGGCATTTTTTGCTCTGATACCCTTCAGGGCTCTGATCGTCTCCTGATATTTCAATTAGTTCTGTTAGCAGAGACGGAGTGGAATTGGGGTTAGAAGGTGTACCAGGTCGGAGCAGAGGTTTGCAGTCTCTCCAGATCAGCTATTAAACCAGCCCTTTGGCTGCAGCCCATTTATTCGTCTTCCGCTCATGTATTTTGACTGCAGGCCTGCTGGGAGGCAGGGTGAAGCCCCCCTGCTTGTAATACGGCAGCGAGTTGTGCATACCCCTTCAGCGCTGCCTGGCTGAGTGGGAGTCGCTGAACGGAGCTCCATTAAGATGTTTCTAATTGAATTGGTCTGTAAGAGGAAGGTGACTCCTTCGCTCGAGCCTTTGGCCTCGGCCTCATTTGCTGCATGCCCTCAATTCCCCTCACTCCCACTGCTCAGGGAGAGAGGCAGAGCACGGGGGTCAAGAGCTGCCTACGCATCCCCTGCCCTGCTGCCCTGCACGTCCCAGCCCTCAGCAGCTCCTGGGCTGGAGGGGAGCACAGCACAGCCTCCCCCAGCTCCCTGCTCTGCAAAGCAGCCTTTTTTGTAGGGCAGCTAAGGAGGAGAGGAGCGGGGGCATTTTTTTCTCCATCGGCATTAGCACACTGGGCAAGAAAGCTGCTGCTGGGAACAGTCAGCTCAGCAGGGCAGAGCTAAGGGGGAGCCGTGCGTTTTGCATCAGTGCTACCAAACCTTGCCCAGCGTGGGATTTCTTTTCACTGGGACGGAAAATCGTCTTGTGGAGCATCTTGCAGCTCCTTCCCTTTGTCTGTACCCACATCCCTCTTACACCAGTGTAAATCTGGAGCCAGTGCGCTGACTTCAAAGGAACAGCATGCCACATTGAGTCAGCAGGTCTGCCTGAGAGCAGAATCAGGACCCTGGGGCCCACATGAATTTCGGGGTGGGTGAGGTTCGTGCGCATTTAAGAGCGGCATCACAAAGGCTGGGCCAGATGATCCGGCCTTTCAGCTCCCGAGGAAATGGGGAACAGCTTGATCCTTTAGGGCTGACAAAACCCCTCAGCATGAGGCTCACCACAGAGGGCGAGAAGTAGGTAAAGCCACTTATTATGGCAGTCCCCAAAATAGAGTCTGTGGGGAGGGCACGTGGCCAGACACTGCCGAGCCCTGCCTGGGCTGGGCCCCGAGCACTGCAGCTGGTTGCTGTAGCCCAGAATAGAGTTGAGGCACCGAGGCTGCTGCAGAACTGCTTGGGGGTGGCAGGAGAAAAGCCCTCCCTGCTGCCATCACCCAACCATACCCCAGGGGAAAGGGGGGATTGGGGTGCTTGGCACTCTATTTATGCACTAGGCAGTAGGGACCGCAACAGCAGAAGGTTGTGAGACAGAGACAACAGGGTCCCCTCGATTTGGAAGTTTATTTTGAACTTATAATTAATTCTGCTAGGTACCAGCAACCTTAGGAGTTGGACTCCGCTATCCTTATGGGTCCCTTCCAACTCGGGATATTCGATGATTGTATGATTTAAGTCTGTTGACCCTCGCTGCACCAAACTGGAGACTTTATCAAGCAGCTGGGTAATGCCTGTGTTAGTAAAACACGGTCATGTTTTACCTTCACACCCTTCACAGGCAAGACTGATGGTGGGTCACTGAGCTGCACCATGCCTCATCTTGCCTCCTTGGTCTAATTGCACTTTGCTTCCTCTTCGGATTTTTTTGGCAAAGAGAAGCACTAAGGAAATGTGCAATTTTTTAGGGAATGTGCAATTTTTTAAGGGAATGTGGAATTTATTTTTAAAGGCAAATAAAAGCACTAAGGACAGCCAGTCTGTCTGGGTTAGGATGCAACACACCATGTGCTTTCATAAAGAAGCCTATTACCCCTTCCCTGGCTCTGCCCTCTCACTACGTTTATCCTTTTTTACACTAAGGTCACTTTATTTGTGAGGCTGCCTTTGTGTTTAGATTAATACAATATTAATAAATGCTAACACACCACGTTTCCTGCCTCTTGCCTTTTAATGCTGCGGTACGGTATGGTGCTGATCTCATTCTCTGTGCATTCACCATTTCTTAAAATGAAATGAGAATGGACTTCCCCAGAAGCTGTTCCTCTCTACCACATGTAATACCACAATGACCTGTGGCTCCAGCTTTATCATCCTGCTGTTTGGTAATGTTTCCAAAGAAGCTCTTTCTGGCTTGTATGTGTACTTGGACTCAGTCCAAAGAAGACAATCCCATCCCTATGGGTTCAGCTGCCTTCTCCTGCTTGACTTGTACAAGCAGATCCCGGATGAAATTTGGGTACTTGCATAATACAGCATCTGCTGCTGCTGCTGCTGGCATATGGCACCTCATCCCACTGCTCTTCAGAGAGACTGCGTTCCTACCAGCCAGACTTCACTGGGGACAAGCAGGACCCCTCCTGTGGGTTTTTAGTAGGGGAAGAGAAGGGGCTGCTGCTTCCTAGTCTATGGATTCTGGAATTAGAAACTGGAGGGATGATGAGACACAGGCTGGAGAGCGAGCCCTGGATTGGTCTGGGACAAGGTCCAGCTCTTTCCATGAGCTGGATGGGTCTCTCTCATTCCTGTTACTGAGTATCATTGATGGCATGCGTTTCTTGAGATGTCTGTGCTAATTGGAGATTTTAAGTCACTAGCAACTCAGTTTTATTATAGCTAGACATAGTGGGCACCGAGCTGGCTGTCTTTCCCTGCAATATGGTCCCAGGCATTACGAGTCTGGTACCAGTCTGGGTACCAAGGAAGGGAATGTGGCTGCAGCTACGAGGGTCTCTGTGTGTTTGCATTTTTTTTTCTTAATTTTTCCATTCCAGTTTAAATGAGTTAAGCAACAATCATTTTCGTTTAATCCTAGTTATGAGCCTCTGAAGTTTTCTTTAATTAAAGCCAGATCCTGATGCTGTTACTTCTGTAAATTGACCTAGAGTCAGAGGGGCGACGCAGGGAGTGAAGAGTGACACAGCTGGAACATGGCCCATGGATTGTGAATTCCTCGGGGGCTGAGTCTCACATCATTCGCCTGCGCAGTTCCATGGTGCTGCATAAACAACAAATAAATATATTTTTTCATCTTCCTTTTTAATTTTCATTGTCTTCCAGACTTGGATAAAGCATTTCCTTGTGTTGGAAGAGCAATAATATCCCAGACTTGCTAGGAGTTAGGCAGACAACATTATGCACCTGATTTAGCTAATTAACAAAGAAGAAGCCATGTCGCGCGTACAGTGTTTGCTTCCCACTGGCTTCTTACATGCTGTGCCTATCAAAAGAGAACAGCAAACATATGTAGAGAGATGAAAGAAGCCTCTTTGATTGTGTGGACTTTCTAATAAGTGGCACTTTGCATTTTGTAGATCAAGGTCTGGAAATAACACTGGCAGTAATTATGCACATGTGGCATGTCACCTTGATGCACTGGTATGGAATTGAAGGCAAGAACAAATTTACATAACTAATCACTGACAAACAAGATAAAGTGATTGCTATTAGCAAGTTAACTTTTCTCTACAATTACCACCCTGTGCTATCTGAGATACCCCACCAAGTATCTCTGTGAAGAACAAGGGGGGCCTGCTGTGCTTTAGATATCACCACACTACCTTTTTCAAGGCAAACCATAGAATATCCTGTTAATTTGCTTTTCATCCTTGACTGTGAAACTGGGAATCATCCCATGGGAAGAACAAGGGAGAACAAGGCTCTTCCCCTCTGGCATATGTGTGGGTGGAGATTGCGCACAAATATAAACTGCAGAACTTCATGGATGGTCTTAAAAACTGGGCTCATGCAGAACAGTGCTCATGGGAGGAACCAAAACACCAGAAATCACAAGTTCTACGTGGCTTTTGAAACTGCATTATTCCATTATTTTCAGGTTCCAAGGGGACATATTTTCATGCTTTCCTCTGCAGATCTTAAGCCTGGAAACTACGTTTTAAACCCTGAGATTTTCCAGTTGGTAACTGGGATTATAGCTGCTGAGGTTGGCACTAAATATTGTGGATCCTGTCATTAAATCAGGCATTCCTCTGTCACTTGGATGGCTCCTGTGTTTGGCAAATACACACTTCTTGTTGAGAAGAAAGCGGCATGAGTTGCTATATCTAGAAGGGGACGTGATGTATGGGGCTCTGTAGATCATGGGTGGGACTGCTGAGCTCCACGCTGTTCTGCAGAGAATGACCTCCCTCTTGCATGTGAGCCATGTCTGTAGTGGCTCTAAAGATATGCTGAGGATAGACAGAAGCAACTTCATGGAGTCCTTCTGAGAAAAGAATTTTTTTTTTTTTCTCTATTTTTATTTATAGCTCTTTCAAACCCATTCTTTGAAAATAAAGAGAATCACGCCAAAAACATTTCACTAACTACAGCATCATTTTTCTCCCTTTTATCTGGAACAGTCCTCAAAGAGAGGGAAGGCAACTGAGCATAATTAGCACAGACTATGCCAGATAATTGAAAAACAAAAATGGAGCAAAAGAATAAATACTGAAGATGGAGAGAGGGTCCTCCTCACCCCATACAGCCACAGAGAGAAACCAGAGGGTAAGACTAGAGCAGCATGGCCCCCCTGTAGGTATATTTAGTAACATTAAGGCCTGAAATGCACATTTACAAAATGTGTTCATCAGGTTATCCTGATTTGTCTCACCTTCATGTCTCCATAAAGGTCCATTCTTCTTTGAGCCAGAGTCACGTTGGCAAAGCTCCTCTTGTCTGGAGACTGCAGGAGAGGAGCAGTGTAGAAGGGGTTACTTTGTGGTGAGCTGGGAAGTCTGCTTTGTCCTGCAGGCAGCCATTCACATTCACATTCACTGCCCTGCTGGGGAGCTTGTTGTGCCTCTGTGATGAAGGGTGAACTCTGAAAGCCAGTGAGATTGTAAGGGTCCTTTGTAGGCATGTGCATCCCCACAGGGTTAGAGGTTTTCTTGGACTGGTGCACAGAAGACCAGGGAGTGTGTTCTGGCATACCGAGGCGGTGTCCTGACTTGGTATGGTGTGGCTGAACTGGAAGCAAAGAGGATCCAGCAGCTCATGTCCACATGGTGAACATAAAATATGAGTGTCAGGCTGAAAAGTCATAGCCCAAAAAAGAAGCAGAATGGTAAAACGTTCTTTAATCTAGGAGGGTAATTTCCTTCATGAAGCAGGGGAGGGTTTTATTCATTTTGAGGAGTTGAGGATTGGGTTGCAGGGGGTGATCACTGCAAGCATTAATGTAGTTGAGGGGTTTCTGAGGGCTCTCCTTGTGCTGGAGACAGTGGGTAGAAGAGACAGGGAAAGGGAAGATCTTGTCTTGGCAGCTGTAGTCTTCAGCAGACATGTAAACCACAAATGCTGTCTTCAGACACGGGAGAATTCTGGAGAGCTAAGAGATCATTAACGTTTGACAGGTTTTAATGATTATTTCTGTGGGAAGAAGCTTTATTTGTGTGTAGTAAGAAAGGGATGACTTGGGTGTAGATCAGGTTTATGTCAGGAGACATTTTGTCTTTATCATATAGGGAAGAGTAGGACTGGGTTCTATATGGAGGACATACGTCAACTGTGATTTAAGTGATTCTTTCTGGAAATGACCCCACCCTTCCTGGCTTCTTGGATGAGCCATTTCTCAAAGCAGAAAAGAAGGCAGCAAACAGATAACAGAATAGAAAGTCAGTGTGACATCTGTCTTGCATATATGCTTATGTTTTGCTTTCTGATCTTCTGTGAGTTTTTCAGGCACAAAATGACTAAATTTCAACAAGTTCAAATCATGCCTCAGATCATCCTATACAGCAAGTTGTTTACCCACTATATTACAGGCAAGCAATTTCAATATTGACAGATTGGCTAAACCCCAAATTTGATATGCTGCTATTAGCATATTTTTACTGTTTCTGTGCTTACAAAGGAACCAGAATGTTCCCTGGCAGTCGAGGCTAATAAGTATGCAAATCATGATCTGTGCTTATAGGCACGCTCTTTTTTGGTACATGGTCCGTGTGCCAATTTGGCACTCCCCTTTCTGATCAGAGATAAGCAGAGCTGCAGGGATTAGGGTGACAAATAATTTTTCCTGAAAACTGTCTGTGCTTTGAAACATGCAGAATTCTGACTAATCCCCCTTACTCTGCACAGAGGATTTGCTGTAAGAGAGGCTACCTACCGAAGGGCTAATACACAGGTCTCTGTGCCAGAATATGTGAGCACATAAGACCTCCTACATTTTTTAAGGTCATTTTCCAGCTTAAATCTTCATGAGCTAAGAAATGGTTTTGTATCTAATGATTTTAGGGACTGAAAAGAGATTTACATTGCTAAGGGATCTGCAAGAACCAAGAGTGTGTGAAACGAGATCTTAGCACAAGAAATGGTCGTAGGTACTGCGCATATATTTCTCAAGCTCACACATTTCCTATCTGTGCGCTATCTTCAGTCATGACTGTCAGCATGATGGATCA
The DNA here is from genome assembly GCF_965140915.1 of Aythya marila. NCBI lineage: Eukaryota > Metazoa > Chordata > Aves > Anseriformes > Anatidae > Aythya > Aythya marila. The sequence goes on along the minus strand of NC_139046.1, from coordinate 8,175,810 downwards.
CACTGCTTTAGTAGCTCACATCTCCCGAGTATCCCCTCCAGACCACTATTCCTTGTATTGCTGGGCACTGCCACACGAACCCTGTGTGCCTGAGCGTTGGCTTTGTCATGTAAGAGGAATGACATCACCTTTCTTGTTTCTTCAGTGCTGCTTTTGAACTCTGGGACCACTACTCCCCTCCTTCCAAAGAGCACTGTGGGAGCGGGCATTGAGAAACCTGCAAGGCATTTAGACATTACAGCAGTGGAGGTCATTGAAGTGCATAAACAGACAAAATTATACTGGAGGATACTAAAGAAGATCAAAAGGAAAACTTAAGGCTCCTTTCATGTTGCAGGCATTTCTTTCTCTCAGCCTCAGCCAGTCCACCGTGTCTCACTATCCCTTTGTTAACTGCACCCGACTCCTCTCTACTTACAGTAATAGCTGCTGTTTAAGTCCCAAGGTATAACTCTTTTATCTCAACTAACACTCCTTTGAGAGCATCAGCAAAAGGGCTGGTAAGTGTCATCCATGTTGAACGTAAAAGGGAGTCTCTTGTGTGTTTGAATATCAGTGTATTTGATCTTGAGTCAGGCCACATAGTGAATGATTTGGGAGCTTCTTTGTGTGTGCTGTTGCTGATAATTCCTTTATAATTCTTGTTATTGTCTTCTCACTTGGAAAGCTTGCAAGTGCAGCTTGCTTTCTGTTGCTTATTTTTGCCCAGAGAAATAAAATGAACTTTGTCCTCTTTACTGGCCTACTGGGGTTAGATACAAGCCTTCCTGAACACCTTTGGAAACCCTCAGAGCACACTGGAGAAACCTACCCTGTAGAACAATCTAGATAAAAGATCCTATTATATATGGAAAATCACAAATAATCAGTGCACAAGAAACCCTGAAGTTGCCTGCACCTTAATGGAATGCCAGCTCAGAGGATGCATCTTTAAAAGCCTGATATGTATTTTCATCTGCCAGGGTCCTGCTGAACATCCAGCTGGGCCACATACCATATCAGGACCATCAGAACATATACCTCACAGGATCTTAATTGTCTAGTGTGATTTGTTCTACTGATGAAGGTCTAATCCAAGATTTAGAAGCCCTGATCTCAAATTTCTCAAATGTCTTAGGCAAAAAAATGGTATCTTACACTGAAAAATATTTGAAGGGGAAAAATAATAATAAAAAAGGTAAGAATGGATTCCATTTGTGGAAGTGTGGGTTAATGCTCAGATTTATCCAATGTCTCTTAAATACATTAGCTCCTTGTTCAGTCACAATATTAATAAATGGTATCATGGAGTTTTTCTGCTTATCATGATTTTAACGAATGCACATGTAAATATTTACAGAGTACTACCCAGATGTCTCCCAAAGCAAAATGACCATGTTTGGGCTGATCTCAGGATGTTAAGACATACTAGTGATCAGTGGCACAGAGTCCAAATGTGTCATTGGTTACATGCCAAATGCACTGAAAATGCAGCCTTCAGAGCAGACCCAAACCAGGAGTTTTTCCCAAACCAGGAGTTTTTCCCAAACCAGGAGTTTTTCACGCTCATCCCTTTCTCCATACAGCCACCTCCATGAGCACTGCTGACCGTGACTGCTCAGGCTCAACCTGAGCTCTCTGGACCATGTGCCCTCCTCTGCACATGCCTACAGGTTTGGCATACACAAGGCAGGAGAGTCTAATTTGAGAGTCATATTAGAGGCAATACAGACATATTCTTTGTCTTTAATTCCTGCAGAAACTTTTCCAGTGGTCTTCAGCAGGCTCTGAGCCAGAATGCTAATCCCTTCTGTAGCATTTGCATTGCAAGTATCAAAGAAAAGCACATCTATGTCTGTGATTTATTACGCTTTGTCTTGCAGAGATAATAGGCAAGTATAGAATCTGCACTGTTGGAGGAAGAAGAAAGAGAAGCTTAAATTTCCATGCTAAAAATTCGATATTGAGACAATGCACTTTATGAAGACTCCTTACTCATGAAACATTCACTGCTCATGAGGCCACTGTTTTTACAAGTGATAATTCAAATCCTGAGGTAAATGCCAAGGCTTGTGATGAAAAATCATATTGAATACTTAGGGCTGTGAGTAACATTGACCGCACTGTGAGTAACATTTCTTCACAGTGGATCTTCTATTTCTGCCTATGGTCCAACTGATCTGGACAAAACATGGGCTCAATATCCATAACAAAATAACCCCTGTGCAAGCTAATGGGTGAATAAGAAGGTCATGGTCTATTGTCCTGGTTTTGTGTGGTCTCTCAAATTTCAGTTAACATCTGAGACTCCCGTGCTGAAAACAACAGTGTAATGGAGATATACTCCATTTTCCTGTTGGATCATATGGATATCCTAAAGAAGATAGATAATGGGTTAAGGGACATTATTTTGTGTTATATGGAGAGTGGGAGAGGAGCTATCTAGAAAGAGGATCTGGGTTTCCTTTAATTAAGTGTGCCTGACACAGCAATTAGGCTAAGGCAATCTTGTTTCACGGGGATGTGGTGTGGTAATGAAGTTTTCCAGAAAAACCATCCTAGATAGGTCTTTCACTTGCCCACATTCTCGATGGGAGAAACATGATAGTCCTACTCATTCTCCAGTACAAGTATTCAGAAATCCTTCCACAGCTGTTTTGTTTGATTACATAGTGACTGGGGCTTGGACAGGTATTGCAATTTATAACGTAAGAAGTAAAGAGCACAAAACTATGCGACGGTGTAAGTCTTAAAGCATGTTGCTCTTTAAAGAAAGACCATTGGGTCAACCCCACAGAATAATGCATGACTTTGCATCATGTATCAGGATATACAGTCAAACCACTAATTTAGCCTGTAAAAATACTAGAATACAGGAAGGCTTCATTTAGCTACATGAATAGCTTGTGTTAATATAAAAAAAAATAAATAAATATAAAAAAATAATAATCAAACCTTCTAAAACTCATACCATACTGGTTTGAAACCATTCATTATTGTAGCCAAAGGGACTATTTTGATGACCTAAACTAACCACTTTCCTAACAGAGGCAGAAGACACCATACTCATAACCTCTTTTGAAAGTGTATCCGTGTTATTTAAGTGTTTGAAAGACATACAACTTAGATGTATATATATAAAATCTAAGAAGATCTATCATATCCCTAGGCAAGTTATTTTAAGTTAATATCCTGACATTTAGGTTTTGTGTCTTATTAGGAGCATGACCTGGTCTAGTTTCAGTTCCCAGCAACTGGCTCCCAACATACAGTTCCCAAAGGCTGCCTGAATCTTCCTCAGGTAGATGTTTGTAAATTGTGGTCAAGTAACATTTTAACTTCAGATAGAGCTAGACTAAATACATCTTAGGTACCTTGGAGGACTTATGTCTTTATATTGATGAATATTTCTAAGAATTAAGTATTAAGAATTAAGATCTTTTCTGACCCTCTTTCAATTTTTCAACATGTTTTTAGAAATGTGGACAACAGGATGGACTTAAGCATTCCAAAAAGGTCTTCAGTAGAGCCATTTGCAAATCAATCTCCTTAATCTGCTATGAAATCTTATTCCTTGCCAATACCGCAACTGTGCTTAAACTAATTGCCACAACATCGTACTTAAAGTATGTCTAAGTAGCTATCATTACTTCTAAACTGGTGTGAGGCAATCTGCATTCCAGTGTATATGACCCACAATCACAGAGTGGGTGGAAGGCAGGCAGGGGAATTAACCCCAGTAATTTTCATGTTATTATGGGGTAGCGCGTGAGGTTGAGTTTTTAATTTTTTTTTTTAATGTTTTGTACAAAAATATATCACAGTCCTTTTCTACCTTTGGTAAGGAAGAGGTTCTCCCTGCTTAAGATAAATCTTTCTGAGGATCATCATTCTCTCCACCAGGTTTTTTGTTTTGATCCCTCCATGATGTAGAGATACTCACAGGGATTCTTCTGTATGAATGGTACTCTTCACCCTGACAAGACTGACATCTTCAGCACTATAAGCATTGTTTTAAGCCATTCTAATACCTAAGAAATATTGGTAAGTTAGCTATCTTTACAATGTGACATACATGCTGACTTTTGTCATGGCAACGGTTTTCAGTTGCCACCAAAATACATCAAATAAGGAGTCTTTTGCCCAAAAGAAAAAGGTTAATTTTTCACAGTTCGCCTGTTGCTGTAACTAAGAGTGTTCCCTATCCAAATCCTCCATCTGTGCACACACTATGGGATATTGCTATGCAATGAATTCCTGATTCAGCAAAATACTCCAACACATGCTCAGCTTTGAACATACTTCAGGAAGTATTTGCTGAAGCAACAGAAAAAATAATAATCCGTCAAAGAAACAGTTAGCAAAAGGAGGCTGAAGCAGGATGAGATGTGTGAAGAGACAAAGTGAAATCAAACAAAAATAAACATTTGCCTGCTTGAATGGGAGCAGACTTCTATGGACTGATGTATGGATGCTAGATTATACCCCTGCTCCAGAAGAATCATGTGATGGGAGGTGAGAAGTAACAGATCTGAGACCTCTTATGTGACTACCTCTTAAATTTGCATACAGAAAATGCCTGTTGGTAGCAGCATATGCTCCCCTGAGGCTCTTTTGCTCCTCGTGGTTGCATCTATTACTGGTCGAACAGCAAAGGGCAAAGAAAGGGAAAATGCTCCTTAGAAATGTTGCTCCCAAGTGGCTATTGCTTTTAAAATGGTGCTTCTGTTAGTCATACTGTAAGCATGCTAGGGAAAAGCATTTAGAAAGCATTTTTACAAAGTAAAGAATATCTGTGTAAACGTGCAGTGCAGTTTTAAATCTCAGCTAAGGCTAGAAACAATGTGGAAATGTACCGCATACATTTAAAATGTAAGAAAAATACATCTTTTGGTAATCTTATCTACTTTGCCTGTAAAAGGATCTTTTTCAGAAGAATCACAAAATTATGGAATGGTTTGGGTTTGAAGGGACCTTAAAGGTCATCTAATTCCAACCACCCTGCCATGGGCACGGACACCTCCCACTAGACTAAGTTGTTCAAAGCCCCATCCAGCCTGGCCTTGGGCACTTCGAGGGTTGGGGCATCCACAGCTTCTCTGAAGCCTGTGCCAGGGCCTCACCACCCTCAGAGTAAAAGCTTTCCTCCTAATATCTAATCTAAATCTGCCATTTTTCCAGTTTAAAATCATTACTCATTGTCCTCTTACTCCCCTCCCTGACAAAGAGTCCCTCCTCAACTTTCCTTTAGGTACTGGAAGGCTGCTATAAGGTTTCCCTGGAGCCTTCTCTTCTCTGGGCTGAACAACCCCAACTCTCTCAGCCTGTCTTCATAGGAGAAGTGCTCCAGCCCTTTGATCATCTCCTACAGTGGGCTGTTCATCATTCTCCTAGTCTCTGCCTTTTCCTACTGGGGCTTGGGCTACTGGCATCTTCCTTGTCTGTGATATCACAGACATATCACAGTCACCTACCTTGTATGAACAGCTGCTACCATTTCATCTTAAGGCTTGTCAGGTCTTCAAAGTCCTGGAACATTTTTTGTTGTAAATCCATGATGACCCACAGCTCAGATAAAAAAAACAAAAACAAAAACAAAAACAAAACAAAACAAAACACACAACAACAACAAAACAGCTTGCTTCTAGTCTGTTGGCTATAAAATCATTTTATAGTGCCCTTGTTAAATTGCCCAGACCAAATCATCTGTCAGACTTACCCGGGAATAAAATTATTTTGTGCTCTCATCAAGTGTCATCCAGATCTGACAGCAGCATTCAGTGTTCTGTACATCTTCAGACCAAAACTGAAAAACAAAGCCACTATGAGCTCTAAAGATGGGAAATTACTGTAGTGAACATTACAAGGGCAAAAATTCCCATCTGCTGGCTCATTAGGTCTGTCCATTGTTTCCTTTCAATGTCCTCTGGATCTAGGTATCAAGATTTTTTCATGCATTTTATATTGGGGTCAGCTGCAGAAGGCTAACTCAACCTTTTCCCAATTACATTTGCATTTGACTGTAAAGATTTGAAGCCATTCCACTCCTGTTTCCATTTTCATTTCCTCATTTTTCCATTTACTATCCTAAAGAGAGTAAACAAATGGGAAGACTACCCAAATACCAAAGAATATTTCTTCACTAGTTAAAAGCTCTGAAAATCAGTATGCACTTTAAGGCATGAGAGCAATTGGATCTGACACAGCTAACTGTTGAGCTAAGCAGTGTCACTGTGTTGTCTGTTGAGCTATAAAGCTGCTCTGCTGCCACTGCTCCTTCAAGAGCAGCCTCCAGTTTCTGGCACGAGAACTGGCCACAATCAGGGGACACCTAGGACCCCAAATGATTTCACATTAGGTATTGTTTAACATTTCATCTGGAAACCTGCTTCCCTCTTATTTTCCCTTGGTAAGGGTCATGGAACTTTGGAAACTTGTGCACATTCTTATCTTTAAACAAGGCCCATCAGGTGAAATGCCCAGGTAAGCCTTTGCAAGGTGAAATCCTAGCCTTGCTGCACTCACATCTCCCACTGACTTCCCTGAACCAAGATGAGCAGCTGGGTGTGCTAAGTCACAGATTTCAAAATACATTAAATGCTTTCTTAAAGTCTTTTTGTCTGGAAGAGAAGAGGCAATGGTAGAAGATAGTGACACTAAGCAAATCCACACACATTTGCAGCAAATTTTTGTTACCCAGCAGATGGGGCGGGTGCGTATGGCCACAGAGCGAGCTGTGCCTACCAGCCTCTATCCATACACTGCATTTCACGGCCACCACAACTTACACATACAGCTTTCTAAAAAAAGCCCACGAAGTACCAATGAGTGCAAACAAGCTGAGTGCACCACTCTTCAGCTGCTGTGTCTTGTATTCCTGCCTTCAAATAGCTTCCCAGCTTTGGGACTACAATTTTGCTCCATATTTCTGAAGTATCTCCCAGCTGGTGATCTCCAAGCAACTTGAAAGCTCCCATGAATTCAAGACAGCTATCTTGGTGCAGCTAAGTGTAATTACTCTGCCACTGTCTTTTCCTCTTTCTTTTCCGACTGGAGAAACAAACGAGACAAATTAACCACCAAGTTCTGCAACCTTTATTTAAATTGGAGAGCTCTTTTGTCCCTGAATAGTCACCTCAATTCCTCCTGGCTGAACACTGTACTGTTTAATTTGGGAAAGAGGAGCAGATGCAGGTGTTGCATGATTTGTCTCAAGATCTTGATAAAGAAAACAGAAATGAAATCTACTGGCCCTGAGTTTGCTAGCCTGAAATTGTTAGAATAAATAATCCGTCCAACGGGACTTTTCTTTCAGGAGCTGGTACTATCAGACTCAACAACATGTTGCACCATCTTTCACAAATATACTATAATCACCCAATCCCTGAGCAAATTTAGGCTTTTTCGGTAGGTTGGTATCTCCTTTCTAAACTGGTGATGATGAAAAGAAGACTGTGTGTACAGTTACATGCCTAAAGAGATGTCACCATTAAATTTTCTGTGTTCTATCATCTTTTCCAAAGTAGGAGCTCTCTTTGTCCCAGTGCCATTTCCAACTTCCTAATCAGTGCTGAAAATGGCTGAAAGGAGAGCCAGGCTGTGATGAGTTGATAACATCCATATATAAGTTCATGATTCATTCAGTGGTTTTAAGGGATTTTGTCCTCCTCAGAATGAGAAGCACTTACTAATATTTTCCCCAAAAATGTCTAACTCACAGGCAACATATTTCTACCAAAAAGTTTCCCTAAAAGATCTATACCTTTTCACAGATTTTCATAGATTATGCGTTCACCTTCATCAGCTTCCCCATTCCTGCCTCCAAATGCATAACAAAATGGGAAAAAGTGTTCCCAGATAATTTGCAGGAGTGCATTATACTTGCTCAGTGCTGCCTAACAATTAGTGTCACTTGGCATGTTACTGTCTTTTCCCTTCTAGAAGCAAATTCAATAGCTGTTTCAACAGAACGGGGGTGGTTTTGGCAGCTATGTGACCCAGATACAAGCCTCGGTTTGAGAGTATTTTCAGCATTGCTAACTTGGCTTATCTCTGAGTTGGGAATCTGAAGCTCTCTGTAAGCATACAGCTGCAGTGGAGTTAGGCAGCTGGAGTCCTGGCTGCTTGCTTAGGGCAAAACATTAAGGGCCAAGCTGCATAGAAAATGCCCTTGGCAGCTGCTCAATGGAGGGAGGAGAGGAGAGAAGGCAGCAACAGTGGGCAAAACAGATCCTGCAAATAAGGATGAAAAGAAAACTCTGCCACACCTGAGATGGGGAGATGCTCCTGTTATAGGGGTAGGGTTATCTGTGTAAGAGGGCTTGGGTTTGGTTTCCAGCTTTGCTTTGGGATCCCTCTCAGCTCAGCAGAGTGCAGGGCAGTAGGAGTTGAGTATAGCTCTGTTCTGTTCCCTCATTCCCAGAACAACCGAGAGCCCTGCAAAACCTACAGAGGATTAAGGAGGATGTAATGGGGAGGGAGGCCTTCACACCATCCCGTTTTCATCACCTCTTAGCCTGGGGAGCGGCGCTGTCCTGTCAGAAGGTGATTTAGAGCAGGGCTGGGTGCTGCCCTGAATGCCTGCACTCTGCTGTGCCCACAAAGGGCTCCACAGGGACACGAGCCAGCGAGTCAAGTACCTCTAATGGGGCAGTGTGTTCATTTTCCTGCCTCCAACTGCTGCCTCTGCCAAGGATGTGCCAGCGTGCTACACAGCCTGCCTTATCCTCTCCCCGGCTTGCTCATTGTACTGTATTCTGTAGGCTGGCAGAAAAGTGGCCGTGCCAGCTTGTTGTCACCTAAGAAAGCTCCTGTGTCAAGGGGAGTCTTTGACAGCTTCATTTGGGCAGCCTCTTTTGTTCTCTGTACTGTATTAGCAGTGCAAATGGGTGGAAACCGGACCACCTATCCAGCCTCCAACATATGATCTGGGATAAGGTAACATTTTTCCTGTATTTTGTGCCAGCTGCAGGAGGTGGGAGTTGACACAGCTCAGTACCACCTGTACACTCCTTATTATGCTGTGAGTCATGTCCAGGAAAGCTGGGGAGGAACTCTAGCAGGTGACAACTGTGCAAACAGATTGGGGGAATGGTGTGGAGCTGGAAAATCTGCCAGATACTTCCAAATCCAAGTGCCTACATTTAAACACATCAGTCACAGAGACTGGACCAAGAGAGGCTGCTGTCTGCTGTCTGGTGGTTCTCAAATACTGTTCTTGCTGTCCCTCTCTGAGTCACTTTGGGCAACCATGACCGCAAAGGCTCTGGATGGGCTACAAATGTGGGAACAAGGAGACCTGCAATAACGTGCATCCTACCCAGCATGGGTCCTTGAACCAGAAAGCCCTGAGGGATGGCTCAGTTTAGGTGTCCTACCTCTAAATGGTGTTCTACAGCAAAGGCAGGGAGTCTTCATCTATCAGCTACTAACAGAGCTGGCTCCTACTTGTTAAAATTTAATTGCCCTGATTAGTGCAGTCCGTAGAGGATGAGGAGCCAGCTGGTTAGGAAACACATATCATGCAAGCTATAAAAATTATTTGTGTTTATTCATATCTCCTGTTGACTTCAAACCCTTGTAAAAGAATGAATGAGTGGAGGTTCTAAAATTCATCAGTAGAAACTTTTTTGTGCTTATTTTCTTACTTTTTTTATTTTTTTTTGAGCTAATGGGGAAAAAAAAAAAACAAGAAAGAAAGAAAAAAAAAGCCATAAAGTGTTCAGTTCTACTATACCCGATTTACATGTTAAAGAAGTGTTTGATCTCAAAATTGGAGGATATTTTAAAGATAGCATAGTCCAGTTCAAAGATAATATTGGTTACTTATATTGCTGATACAGATAAATCTTTTGTATATATATGCATATTGGGCACTCTTTTCCAGCTGCAGGTTCTCAGTAGATTTCTCCAACCCTGTGATACCAGTTTCCCTCTGTTTTGAGCACACGAGCAGATTTATTCATTTAAAGTGAAGAATACTTAAGATGTTTAAAGTGAAGCATATCCTTAAGGGTTTGGCTGGACAAAGGCCAAAGATGTGCAGTGTTGCTCGTGTCTCATCATGTACATGAGACTTCCACTGATAAATAAAACAAGTTCTGTCATGTGCTAATGGCACTTCTTTTCAATTTGCTGGTCAATGTGCTTTCCTGTGCAGATGTTTTTGAATGTAAACAAGGAGAAAACAGCACTGAAGGGGTCAACATTTTGGTCAACATGGTCAAGATTTTCATTTTGTTCCCAAATTACAATTTTAAGAACAATTTGCCCTTAAATTTTGCATCTGTGTGTGCCTTGGCACCTGGAATGGCACTGGTTGTGGAGCACTGAAAGGAACAGTGCATTCAAGAAATGCTGACACATACAGCTTCACTCAGCTATGGGAAAGTGCTGTTATAATTAACTCCAGGGACTCTCTTCATTCCCATTAAAATTATGATGTATTTCCCCCTGTAACCTGAAAAATGGCTCTGGGGTTGAATTTTTGTCCCAACCCTTATTTTTCATTTCACATGCGTTAAAAAATAAATACATTTTTGTGAACTTTGATCCTCTGCCAAAACTTGTATAAGCAGCAGTTCATGAAATAATGTTTCTCCTAATTTATGCAAAGAACGGGAAAGCATTTCTACTAATGCTACAGATGGCTGTGCCCTGTCTGTAGCAGCCATGTAATCACATTAATGGAGATCTGACACTTCTGCACTCTTTTAACAGAGTTATAGCACCTAACAGGTTTATTTGGCTAAAAACAATGCCTCTGCCACCCTGAGAAAACCTGAAGGACAAACTATTTCTTTTGCATTAATGTTATGTTTTCTAAAGCACTTCAGGAACCAATGATGCACAAGCCTTGCCTAACACTGAGAAAATTTGCTGAAAATCTGTATGGGTTTGATAATCTATACTGGCGTGTTGAACCACCCTGGTTTCTGAGTGTGCCTCCCAGCATACGTGTGTCAGGCACATCCCGCACTACAAAAATCCCTGTTATCAACTCCTGCCCCTAATTAAAAATGATCAGCTCTGAAGCTGGAATCACAAAATATCCTGAGCTGAAAGGGATCCACAAGACTCAGTGGGTCCAACTCCTGGCTTCACACAGGACCACCCAAAAATCAGACCATATGTCTGAGAACATTGTCCAAGGGATTCTTGAACTCTTTCAGGCTCAGTACTGTGCCCACTGCCCTGGGGAGCCTGTCCCAGTGCCCTGCCACCCTCTGGGTGCAGAATCTTTCCCTGACACCCATCCTGACCCTCCCCTGTCCCAGCTCCATGCCATTCCCTTGGGTCATAATGCTGGTCATCAGCAAGAGGAGACAAGAGGCTGTATCCATGCTGGGGGGAAGGGATGGCTGTGAATTAATGAGGACCTTTCCCCCAAGGTTGGCAAGCTCTGGATAAAGTCTTTGGCAATCAGGAGCTGCCCATGAGCATTGATCACCCCTCTGCACATTGGACCAAATATCAGAGGACCTTTGTCCCATTCACATCTAGGCTTGCAGTGTGACAGCAGAAGAGCAAAATGCTGGGTGCCGTGTAGGTTAGCCAGCTCCTTTGTGAAATGGCTCTTCGTGTTACTTATTCCTCTTCAGCAGCTGCTCTAACAGCCTTCTTCTGGTGCTTAAACAGCAATGTAAAGAACAGAAGATGAACTGAAAATGATTGCTACCATCCCAATAAGCTGCAAAGGCACCACTTATGTGCAGTATTTGAGCGTACTTCTTCCCATCTCTAAAACATTTGTGGTTGCACTGAGTGCCGCAGCATCTTGGGAGTGTGCGTGTGTCTCCAGCAGGCTTAGCATCTCTCTCATGGGCAGACACCGGCTGCTTCTTGAGCAAGTTTCACCGAATGATAAAGAATAAGAATTGCATAAAACATCTGCAGTGTGTCTCTGGGTAAGCCGCTGATAACCTGTGTTTCAGCCCATTCCTCCTGCTGCATGGAGCACACGTCTGCTGTGCGCGCTGTAAATAAGGAGCCTACTTATGCACTGAGAACAAGGGACCTGATGAATGGCAAAGAGACGTAATTTATAGGGAAGTAACCTGAGAAACCACACTGGAATCTTTTCTCCCATAAATAAAGTGCCTTTTAATGTGACGCTGAACATCTAAGTCTTGTGCTGGAGCATGCTATGAAATTCTTCTCCGTGTTACTTCGGTGGACTTCGCACAGCAGAGGCAACCCAAGCTATGCAGTGGCCCTTTGTTTAAAACTGCTCTTCAGGAAAGAGATGAAAAATCTTGGGCTAAAGCAGGGGCCCTGTGGGACTTTCTGCCCCAAGCCTGCTGTTTGTCAGAGCTTGCGGCAACAGCCTGGGTGCATGAACTGCCCAGATCTCACGCCCTCTGAGCCCTTTCCCCTGCTGTTTATTAATCTTTTCTTGTAAGGCTCCTCCCAGTTATAAGCTCCAGCTCTGGCTTCTCATTAATTGCCACTTAAGAACCAAACTGGTGGTTTGGACAATTAATAGCCTAATAAGTGAAGGAGCCTTTCACCTCTGGCTAGGAAATTCAAACCCAACCCGCAGCAGTAGTCTGGGGAAGTCATTAGCACCAGATGGCTCTAGGCAGGCAGCTGAAATACAGCGGGCACCCTCACCCCCTCCTCTCTGCACAAGGCACCAGCTACCACATCTCCATAGCCACAGGGACCACAAACTGATCCAGGCAACGAAACAGCTCATCTGCCCGGTGCCCAGAGCTGGGGGTGACACTGGTTTGTTCCTGTCCTCTGCTTCTAATAAACCCCGTGAGTCCTGCGAGTGTCTACAGGACAGTCAGACTGAGATGGGCTCACAGATGAGGAGCTCGAGGTTTCAGCTGTCTGTCCCCTAAGAAGTCAAAAACCACTTGTCTGGCACGCTCATACTCAGACCAAAGTCTGATTTCTTATGCATCTTGAATCCAATATTAGCTTGGCGTGACTTATTTCCTGTGACCCAAATTAATGCCTCTCTTTTAATTATCTGTGTCAGACTGAGTGCAGAGAGAATTCAGTGCTGGTGGAAGTGGCTGGGCTCACAGCGGTGGGAATGGGGGCCTCCTGTCCCACACAGCAGCTACTTGAAGCACCACTGTGGAACCTGTCCTTCATCTGCCCCTGTCTGGGGCCAGGGAACCTGCTCATGCCACCCCATAACTAGTTCCTGTAGGCACAGCCTGCAGATGCTGATGACAGCTTGCAATTTCATTCTTGCACCTCCAGTGCTGTACACTTGGGGATGCAATGTGAAATTCAATCATCAAAGTCCAAATCATATTTAAAACGCATTTCCATCCTGCCCTCTGCACAGCAAGCTGCAGGTGGCTGTGGGAAACCCGCACCTGCATTTCAATGGGAGCTGCTCCCATCAGTGCGCATGTCTGAGGTGAAGAAAAAAAAAAGGTCCTGATGAGCCACATTTTGCTCCTGTTCAGTGTGTGGGCAACTGCACACATGGGAATCAAACTGGCAGAAGCCCAGGTGCCCTCTGCATCGCTAGACCTGAGTCACCGTGTAAAAAAAATAATGCAGGTCTTTGCCTCAATTTGCAGAGGAGATTTTCTGAGCAAACCTGTCATCAGCAGTGCCCTAAGCTGATCTTGTGGATGGTGAGAAGGACGGGGAGGTTAGGATGAGGACATCTGTTTTGTTCTATTCTGGTACAAGGACAATAACCGCCGGTCAAGGGGGAGGGCAGACAGTTCAGCATGGTGGCATCTCTAACCACTGCAGCTAAATCTGACTGCGCTCACGAGTCAGATGGCCTTCCAGCATGGCATCAGACAAATATCTGAACTGCAGCCTACAAAGGGTCTATTCTTTCTATTTTAAGAGCTGTGTGAACAGAGCTAGAATACTGCAGCTATTTTCCACTATGATTTATCCAGGCCTGGAAAAATCCTCTTCTCATGAGCGGTGGCTTCTGGTGAGAAATCCCAAAGCAAGGATAAAGCATGAAAAGAGAACAGGAGTTGGCGAAGGCAGAGAGAAACAAGAAGAGAGAGCAAGTGGAGAAAGCAAGGCAGAAGAAGACGTCCAAAGTCATAACTGGAAGAGAAATAAGATATTAACAAGAGCAATTGCAATTGGGAGGAGAGATGGGAAGAAAACAAGATATGGTGAGATCTTCTATTGAAGAGAATGTACATGGTGACATTCAGACATATAAAAGAGGTTGGGAACAAAGGACAACATGTCTTCAAAAATGCTCCTGGTGCTCTTTAGATCACCTGGACCTGCTGTGGCTCAGCCTCAACGGCAGGGTGTCTCTGGCCCCAAAAAGAAAGAAGCTCCAGGTGAGACCTAAAAACCTCTTTAGCGAAAGCTCCTTCTCAAGGAGGTGGCTCCAGTCCCTCGGTGTCAAACATCCCCTGGGTCCACCAGAATAGCCACCAGCTGGCAAGGCAGAAGGTCTTCTCCACCAGCAGCCTGCCTGGCTCCAGAGCTGCTCCTCTGGTCCTCTCAGAGAGAAGCTTTTTCCTCAGGCCAGGCTAAAAACCAGCAGGTCTCTCTTTCCAACCTCTGAATTTCATGAAGTGGCTTGAGAACTCTGGAGTCTCTGATGCTGTTTCCTGAGGCAAGGCGTTTAGTTCTGCTGTACAATGGTCTTTTGAAGAAGATACAGTCTGCTAAAAAATGGCCAATTCTGCTTTAAAGGCAGAAAATAAAACTTAAGGTGTCAAATCATAGCACTGTCATTCACTGAAAGCAGACACCATATTTGAAAAGATTCACAATAAAGTCCAGCAAATAACTTTTTTTTTTTTTTTTCTCTGAATTTGCCCATAATTGACTAAATTCCAGCAGAGAAAAGAGATAATGAGAGGCTGCTCATCTCTTGGCTCAGGCCAGCAGCAATGCTGTAGGCTGTATCTAGCTAGTGAATCACACCAGCTCTGTCCCTCCAGGGCTGGATTTTAAGTGTTAAGCTCTTGCAGCTCTGCAGCCGCTGGAGCACACCCATGGGGCCTTGTTCCAAATCTTTGCAGCGCGTCATTTGCCCTCGAGAGAGTGTTTCTTGTTTATGTTTCAGAGAAAAAGTTACTTTTTTTTTTTTTTTCTTTCTTTCTCCCAATCAATTCACTAACATAAACGTCCTCGGTGCAGAATTTCTAACATCAACAGTACTGTACATCTTTACCTCTCCAGGGTATTGCTTTCTTCTTTGCAATAAAATAGGTCTGCTGCAGTGGGAAAATTCCCTACCTTAACTTATATACAGCAGTTCTCTCTCTTTTTTTTTTTTTTTTTCCTTGGGAAGCAATAGAGAAATACGCTAGCAACTGTTCACAGTCTCCATATTTATTTTATTATTCACACAAATGTGAATCACTAATCAGCATCTCTCTTAAATCACCATAAACTTCCTGACTAGCTTGCTTTGTCTTTTTCTCTAGGCAGCCAGCCCAGCTGGTTCCCATAGGTACTAGCAAAATAAATCCCTGGGAGAGAGATCTAACATTTGATTCTTGCAAGCGAAAGCTCCTAGTATTACAGCCCGATAAAACATCAATCAGCACCTGGCAATGTTCCTTTCTTCTGCTGCAGCCCCTCCCTGATCTGCATTCCCTCCAGCGGGTAAGAGTCTAATTGAAATATTGACCAAAATAAAAGCCATTCCCATAAATACGTACTGTTACCAAGAGCTACAATTTTCTTCATTCATTATCACTCACAGTGACAGCCTAAGCCCAGGATGAGTAAGGGCTCTGGTGGCAGCCTTCAGGGATGGTCTGTCCCTTTTCTTGGGGCTTCTGTACTCATGCAGCATGTAAAGAGAGGGCCACATCAGCTGGGAGAGCTCTGTTGACAGCGATGGGACTGCATCGATTTTTACTCACCAAGCTCCAAGTTCCTAATGCTGAAAGGGAGAATGTTGATATCTGTATTGCATATCCAGGGGATTTTTTTTATTTACTTCCTTTTTCAGGTCACACTTAGAGATGATATTTGCTCTTATTTCATAAACTGTGCGCAAGCATCTTAAATGCATTCACCAGGCTTCTCCCTGAGGGCAAAGCATAGCTCTGAGGGCAGACACTGGAGTGTGACTGGTGTCACAGCCCATCCTCGTCACACACCTGTCACTCCGCATGTGACAGAGAAAAAAAGTAGGAGCTGAGATGGCGCTTTCTAACAGAATAAGCTGTTTTAGATACTAGTTGTCCATCTCTGGGATCAAACAGCCTTCAAGAGAAAAGACTGACCATATCCTAAACTGCATGCTGTCTGCTTCTGCTCCTCTTGGTTTGTCTCCTGAGCTGGCCTGAATGCAGTGTGCAAGGAATGACTGACAGCAAGGCTGGAAGGGAAACAGAGAATGGGAGATGGGATAGCCTGCTGCCACATCTGACAGCAGGGAGGGCTGCAACATGCTCTGCGGGCTGTGTCAGCTCCAGATGAGTAGCTACACCTTAGTGGAACAGCAACCTTTCACCTGTGTCCCTTGACAACAGATATGAATATCAATACATGCAAGCAGCAGCAGCCCCCCAGGCTCCTGGCTGAAGTCTGATAAGCTGCCGAGTGCCACTTTGGGTCTGCTTTTGATCTTTGCCAGACAGGAGGAATCAAGCATGTTGAGATGCCAAAAAAGAGCATGTCAGGCTCGATGCTGTAGGCACTGGGAGAGGGTGGAGGTCTGTGCCTCTGTCCAGGAGGGGAGGTTGCAGTGAAGGGGAGAGTTACTTGAGGATTGCAGCAAGTTGTCTTTATCTGGCCAGCTAGCCAGATAACACCCGGTAGTCACAGACTGAGTCACTTTGCATGGCAAGCATATAAGAAATTGAAGGTTATCACTAATGGGAGTCTTGCCTAGAAAAACCAGCAGGATCCCTCCAGCTTGTGCATGATTTCCACCCTGAACCATTGTAAAGCCTAAAAGTGAGAAGCTGAGCCCATCTGGCTTCTGTCCTACTTTCTTACTTATATTTTGACAATGTTCATATTCTGAATGCTTTGGTTGTTTTCTGCAGCCTTTGCTTTGCTAGAATGTGCCACTAGTTTTTTTTCCTGTTATCTTAATGAAGCACGTTTATAGTGTGAAGGTCGAATGCAGGAGGAAAGAAACACAAATGGAAGAATAAAAGGGCAATCACGCTTATGAATCAGAGTTCTGATGTTTTACAAATACTGTTAGAGACATTGTAATGCAATTTGTTTCAACGAATACAAATAACCATGCTCTAGAGTACAAAACAAGGTAAGCTAAAGCAGCCGATGGTGTGCTGGATGGGGAGTCAGGACCCTTGTCTTCCCTCTGCAGGGCTGCTGCTGGCCTGCTGCAAGGATGCAGGCATGGTCCTCATATCTGCTTGGTGCTGGAGCATGGCTGTGCTGAGCCCCACTGAAATGATGCAATGAACCCTGATGGCTTTTGCAGAGGCAGATCTTCATGCAGCATCTGTCTCCCACCTCTGCCAGTGGTGTCTGGCAGGGGTGATGGAGATATCTCTGTCCATGAAGCTCCAAGCAGTGTCTCAAATGCTCCTGAGACAAGATGAAACAGTAAATCACACAAAGTTTAATCAGGATGTGGTATGGCAAGGCTCTTGCAAGGCCTAAGCACCCTTCAGAAGATGACATTTGTTCTTCTCTTCTGTGTGTGCTCTCAGCAAACACCACGATGCTACAAGCACCCCAAGGTGCCCTGAGCACCTGAGCCCAGGTTTACCTCTCCACATCCCTCCTCTCATCTCCAGAAGAATCTTATCAAGAACATTTTGAAAACACTGTGAAGTTTTTGTATCATAGACAAATATTCTTCTTGTCCCAGTCATTGAGCCATTTGGGAAAACACTTTATCACTCACCTTCTTCTAGAACAGAGGATGTCTGATCATCTGTTTAATTTACAAGCCTGTTTATCTTAATCTTATAAAAAGATTTCTCAACAAGAAAAGGATCAAAATTGTTAGATGTTTCAATAATCACTTCATTGGAGAAAATGAAAAAAAAAAAACAGTGACACAAAGGCTCCTTCCGTGATTGAAGAAAAATGTAAAAAAAAAAATAGGTTGGTAGTTCTTGAAGAGTTGAGGAAATCTCTAGGAGTCTAATTAGCAGAAAAATATGCCCTTTCATTGACTTCTCAGTTGGAAGAAACACAAATAGAAGATCTGTCTATTCAAGATCACAAATGGGACAGAAGTAATGCTATGCACATATTCCTTGGAGCATTCTGGATTATGCATGGTTCTTCAAGACTTTACCAAATCTACATATTTTTGGCCTTTAGCAAGATAAATTATGAGAGGGTGAAAATTGTACATTCTATCCTGAAGTAAAATATCTACTATTTCTCTTAAGAGTTTCTTAACTTTACAGCCCAAATGAAGACTGCGGGTTCAATCAGCAAATACAGATTTTGCAGCTGGAACCAGTGCTGAAAGAATGTTTACATTTTTCATCAGATTGAGGAAAATACCTAGAAAGCTGCTCTTTGATAACAGTTTCATCACAAACTATGACACAGGCATAGAGAGTCCTCCTTACTTGGTTTTCCTGGCACACGGCACACAATGAATACTTCGTAACCCCAACAAACTGTGCAGAATGAATGCGATGCTGAAGTCTTGTGCCTGTCTGAGGAGCAGGCACAGCTCTGAGGGCTCAGAATTGCCCAGTTTGACTTCTCCCCTGTCGTTGACTGTATTAATGCAATTAACCTGTGCTAACAGAGAAGATGAGCAGAGTCCAAAAGCTCCCTCCCTTCCATCCCCTGGCCCTGTGGTGCTGTGTGAGCAGCAAGGGTTTGTTTTCAAGGCCAGAGGATGCAGCACAGGAGCAGGCTCGGTGCAGGCACACATGGTCTTGTGTTTGCTATTCCTCTGGTCCCTGCAGCACGTGCACTTTTGCCAGCTCCCAGCAGCAGGCAATATCAACTTCAGCAGATTTGGAAGTGAAACAGAAATTATTCTTAGATGAATTATTCAAATATTTGTTTCTATTTAAGGGGGCTTTATGAACTTTTCAGTTAAATAAAATATGAAAGTAGCATGATAAAGCATGTAAACATCCTTCTCCAGGCTGGGCGGGAGTGAGGGACAAGGGATGAGTTTAACATCCTCCCCTTGCTTACAGACCAAACACCAAAATGCCAAATCCCACAGGCAATTGCCCCAGGCAAAATGCTTTTTATTTATTTATTTATATTTTATTTTTTCCCTCTCCCTGAATAAAGGCAGCATTATGAGGGTCTTTTGAGGAATCTTACAATCTCATCATAGAAATTTACTGCACGGGCTTGAGCTGGGCCACGTTCTCAGACGCAGGGAAGGGGCTTCAGCCTCTTTTATTTCCTGTTATATAGGTGGCCACCAACTCTTAAGACATCAGCTCCTCACACAAGAGGGGAGTGAGTTCTGTTTCTTTTCCATGCCCAGCTGTGAGTAGTGAGGCCACTGCATCTGGTCTCCTACCATACGAGGATCCAGCATCCAGTTAGTATACCACCCAATTTCTCTTAGAGCTTGTAGATGTTTCTGCAATTTTATCAATAATGTATTTAATTCCACAAGGCCCAGCTTTTTACAGATATGGCTGACTTGGCTCTCATTCATTTTTTGCACAAAAGCATTAGCTAAACTGTTGGTGGTTTTCTTTCACATCCTATTTATTCTTCCCTCTAACTCTCTAAACAGAATGTTTTGTTTTGTATTTTTCTTGTGGAGGAATTTGTATCAACACCCTCCCTTCCCAAAAATACTGTTTTTATCTGTGATTAAGAACATATGTCTGGTACACCCAATCCTATTGCAGAGCTATGTCTTAATTGTTCTTTTGCAGTAGAGCAGAGAATATGATTTTAAGTATCAGCTTTGTTTCATAACTCATGGAATGGACTTGCTTAGCAAACCTGGGTAAACAAAATTGGTTGTTTCTTTTTGGATATTATTTTTAATGAGACAGATGTATGCATTTAGTTATTTATTACTGGCCAGGTCTTTTATCTTCTGAAATGCATGGCTACTTGGACCAATGCTGTATATCATAGATATACATCTATGCTTTGCACATACATCTATGTTATAGGTTTGCTTTTGCATAACTAAAGCTGGACCCTTGCTCCTTAGACACGTTAAGAATCACAGATATTCTTAATGTTGCATCATGCTAGAGTCTTATATTCCCCAACCTTTCCCCATCCAAGCATTTAAAAGCTGCAGGTTGGTTCTCAATATTACTGCTAAAAATCAGAACTGACAAATTACTCATAAAAATGCAATGGATGTTTATTCTCTCCCTGGGAAGATGAAACCACAGAATCTCAGAGGCTGTGGCAACAGGAACACGTAGGGGAGAAGGATTTACAGAGGTCTGAGAGCCCTCACCTGCTGTAGCTGAGATGGCCAGGGAAAATGAAAATGGCACCTCCTAGGGCTAAGCTGGAGACCTGTCCCTGCCTGTGACTGTAGCAATTTCTGTCCAGTTTTGCATTTAGGGCCACCCTCTGAGAGGTCTTTAAAAGACACCATAAATTCAAACACCAAATTTCTGCCTCTACCCTAATTAGTGTGCCTTTATCAATCAAATTCCTTGCTTTGTAATTGGCTGTGCGCCTCCTGGCTAATTAATTTGCCCTACAACAAGCTGAGAACAAATCCATGGCATCACACCCACTAGCTTCTGCAGAAGAGGGTGGGAGACCAATGCCATATGTGAACTTGTAGTGTTTGCTCCCCACTTTGGATGTTTCTCC
Source organism: Aythya marila (assembly GCF_965140915.1). Lineage (NCBI taxonomy): Eukaryota > Metazoa > Chordata > Aves > Anseriformes > Anatidae > Aythya > Aythya marila. The sequence goes on along the minus strand of NC_139046.1, from coordinate 8,155,137 downwards.
TTTGCTCTTGGCACGAAACTGAATTTTAGTTCAGAGCACCTCAGTCTGGAGTATTAAATCCCTATACAATTGATGGAAAAAGGGGATTTTGTTGCAAGAAGTCAAGTCAGAGACCAAAGCAGGGCATGTCTCCCTGATAAGACTGATGCTTATATCATCTTTCCAGAGACCGCAGCTGTATTCCTGAACAACTAGAGGCTATAATATCTTGGTAGCAAGTGTTGCATAGTTGCATGGTGTTTTTTTTTTTGTTTTATTTATTTATTTATTATTTATTTCCAGCAAGAGATCAAAGGATGCAAGGAAAAGCACTTTCCAGGTGACAGGGGGACTTGGCTGAGTGTATACCTGGAAGGAAGGATGCAGTGGGCAGGGGAGAGACGGGGCTGTCAATCCTCCTGTTTTCTAAGTGTCTTTGCACTTTCTCTATTTCAGAAGCCAAGCACTGAGTTTCTGTTGATACTTGTTGATACAAGTAGCTAGAAAAAAAATGGAGAAATTGACTATTTCAGAAAACTTAGGGACATGGGAGAAGTACCCTTTTTGCTGCTGCGGCTGTGCAGCTTTACCTCTCTGAAGACAACACCAGAGCTGCCTGCTCTTGCATATGACAAGGGAGAGATGTGACAGAGGGAAGGAATATGGCCATCACCTTGGTGATATATCTCCCATGTACCACTTAGGAGTTAGAATGCCTGTCCAGGTGCCAAGGAAAAAGAATAATTTAATTACTCCTGCCTTAGCTGCAAGCACAACAAATCTACCTATTATACTTGCAGGGGGCATCTAATTAAACTAGACAGGAGCCAGGGAAGAGAGGAAACAGCACCAAATATACACAACAGAAACTTGCATATGACTTTGAGGAGTTGATTGCATGGCTGCGGAGAGCACTGCAGGCTCATTAACCTCTTATCTCTCTGCTTCCCCACAAAGACCTTTCGAATCCCGCTCCCTGTGCCTGCAATTGTCCCAGGCTCCACAAGGAATTGGGTGAACTCCACTTGATTACAGCCAGGTGCTGGTTCAGCCCACTCTGCTCATGCCACATCCTTTGGAAAGAGATTGTATGAAATCAGACAGAGAGAGACAAGCCAAGATGCTGTGAATGAACTTGGCATCATCTGTCAGCCTCACTCTGATGTGCCTATGTTTCCTTTTCTCTTTCAAGCAAAAGTCTTCCTGGAGTCTGAAGGTTGCGTCATATAATAACAGCATTTTGCCCTAAAACAGGACCCTGCACCCTATAAAAAATGGGCTTTGTCTTAGGATCATTGAAAAAAGCTGAAATCCCTTAAACTCTCAGAATAAGGCTTGCAGATTTGGCTGTAGAACACAAATACACCTAAACCACTGTATGCAGACTGTTGTCATTGTAAAGGTTAATATACATGTCTTTTTTTTCTTTTTTAGATGCTCATAACTCAGCAGTGGGAGTTTATTTTTCATAGATCTTGCCCAAGTAGGGTGTCAAGCTTATTTTATTACATTTCTGAGAATCAGAATGTGTAAATAAAAGAAGGAAAAATCCTGACACTGCTAAGGCCATTTGGCTTCTGGGGTTTTAAATATTAGAGTGGTATATGAAATTTTCTTCAGAGTACATCCAGCATTATTTTCATGAGGGCCCCCTAAGAGTTCTATTTCTATTCAGTTTTGTCAGACAGGATGGCATGAGAAAAAATTCTGATCTGCCATATACACTTCAGGAAAACTGAATGAGATATGAGAGAAGAAGGGAAATACACAATGACTTCTCTGGGTATGTTTTTTTTCTTGTTTCTCATCAGCAAATTACAGAATTTTGACCAGCTCATTTATTGCATTAAAAAGGCCTTTTAAAACTTTTAAGTATCCAAGGGACTGCAATAACACTAAAAAATCTTACACAATAGTAGACAGAAAAATGGATAAAGGCTTTTAATACAGAATCATACAAAGCCAATGGACTGTGCACAAAAAGACATTTCAGCACGAAGACACTCTGTCCATCACTGGGGCATTCAGCCCTCCGGCTGTTTGTTCTGATGACAGCTCCAGTGAAATTGGGGCTTTTGGGAGCCTGTGATTTTCAGCATTGACTCCATCAGAGCCACGGTTCAGCTGCTGAAGGCTTGAGGCTAATGGGAGTGAGAGGTGAGCAGATAAAGTGGGAAGGTATCGGTTGGCTGGGAGGATTAAACCAGCCAGAAGGAGGAGTTCAAAGCATCTCTTTCCATGTACTGAATGATTTGGGTTGGCAGAAACAGAGGACCACCAGGGTGGTACGGTGTGTAGGGTTGGCCAAGGGGAGTAAAGCTGAGGGTCATCAATATCTAGAAGACCAGCAGAGATGTTCCTGGTCCTGACACAGCATCTGTCCCATGGTAGCTAGGTACAAGCTTCATTTCCTGCCCAACATTAGTTAATAGTTAGTTAGTTGTTAATTATAGCAGAGGTTTTCCCATTTTAGGCAAGTCCATCCCAAGCCTGATGCTGTCCAGTCACCATGCTAACACCCAGTATCAGCAGTGATCTTAAACTTGCATGCTTTTCTCAGGTACAGCTTCTCTCTTTTCATACTGTGATGACCTTACATCTTTAATGAGACTACAAACAAGCATAAATGCTTTGCTGGAGGGGCTATGTGTCTTTTTTTAGCACTGAAAAATGTACATGAAGCTTTGAAAATGTCAACGTTTCCCCTTGCAAAGTCAGGCTCAGGTCAGCTTCTCTTTGCTCATGATGTCCTTTACATCGAATGAACAGCTTCATCTCCTCTGAGCTCCATGAACTCATCGCGAATACACACATGAACTTGCTCAGCTACATCAGGAAAATAAGGCCTTTGGGTTGAGTGACAAAAATGGTGAGGACACAGAAAGCTTTGGTCATCAAATCCATGTAGTCAATCAAAAGCTGGACTTGGAAAGGCTTATGGGAATGATGTGCTGATAAAAATGGGGAAGGAGGGAGTGGGAGTGCAAGGGGGAAGGAAAGAATTGATTTATGATGAAGCCAAGGCAGCTGATCTGAAAGAGATAATTATTCTTCTATAACTGGCCAGGGAATGGGAGAGCCATTATGTGGATGAATGGAGACAGCAGAAGCAATTTGTCAGCCTGACTTGTTTGAGTGAGTAACTTCAATTCCTCCTTGTCTTCTTCTAAGTGATTTTTCTTTCATTGTCACATAGGAATGTGTTTTACATTTCAAAATCTTCTGATGCTTGCCTGAGTGAGGGAAGAGAAAAAGGAGGACTTTTTCATGAATATCTGCCATGTTTTTTTTTGCAGCTGTGCCCACTGGCACTTCTGAGACTGCATGCACAGTGTCAGCAGTTCCTGGTTTCAGGGGATTTCAGATTATGCTGGAAAAGATCCCTTCCCAGTTAGAATTTGGAATTCAAAGGCCTCAGCCCAGGAGCAGAATATTTCATCTCTCTTTTTCCATGGGTATTACTTATTCATATTTTTTGAAGTGAACAATTTTATTATTTTTTTTAGCTTCCACTTTACAAGCCTAAAGCCATGTAGCTCCCATGCACACTGAAATGGTTGTTGTTTTGTTTGTTTGGTTGGTTGGTTGGTTTGGTTTGGTTTGGTTTGGTTTTTGTTTCTTGGTTGGTTGGTTGTTTTATTTATTTATTTTCTGAAGTTTGTTTGTGGGAACAGTTTGTACATATTCTACAGTGCTAAATTCTTCCACTTTAAGAAACAAAAGCCACCTCCAAGATGAGGAAATAAAGCCAGGCATGGGATGGAGGTTAAGCATAGGAAGAAGACCCCCAGCCGTGCATTTGAACACCCCTGTCCTGGTGCACTATCCCTGGCAGCAGCCAGCTGCAAATATATTTATTTTTATTCTAACTTCAATTTGGCTGTTGATCATGAAAATGTTTGTTCAAAAAAGACATTAACACTCATCAGCATGGTGTATCTTGTATGCTGAAGGCCTATGAGGACTCAAAAGCAGTTTTTCCCCATGGTTGATGGTTGTTCTGTTCTGTTCTATTCTATTCTATTCTATTCTATTCTATTCTATTCTATTCTATTCTATTCTATTCTATTCTATTCTATTCTATTCTATTCTATCCCATGCTATAAAAGTCCTGACAGTGACCTTTCCAAGTTGTGTTTTAGAGGAAAAAAGAGAACTCTGCTCTGCTCTATGAATGGAAGAAGCTCTCAGGAAAACTCTGGCCTCTGGAGACCAAGCCAGTAGCCCCAGCAGAGCACGGGAAAAGGGATTTTGTATTTGTCCTTTTCATCATTGTTTCCTTATTGCCAGGTTCAAGGTTGCTTTGAACCTTCCTCTGAGAGGCCTTACCATCCCCAGGTACTGCAGAGGGCTCTGTGGTCCTCTCCTCTGCGGACACCAAGCATATAAAAGCTATCCACTACAGTGCTTGATTTTTCACTGCTTCAGTCTTTTATTAACTTTGGGATTAGTGGGAATTTTAAGAGTACATGAAGTTGTGGCAGCTTTTGGAAAATGTTCCCTCTGGTGTGAGCCTGGCTGGAAGCAAGGGCAGAGCCTCTGGAGACAGCACACAGCTGTGCTGCAGAGCTGCTTTCCAGGGACCCAAAGAGGAACCATGAGTGCTTTCTTCTTACCACGTGTAATGCCTGCTCCTTGTTACATTCTTAAATTAAACTCTGGATTTAGCCAGTTACTCAATGAGTAACTATTCCATGTCCACATGAATCTTGCCAAGGAACTTGTCAAGAACCCAAGATTGGGTGCTCTTATGGTTTCCTTAGGAGGCTGTAGCCAAGCTTGTGAACACCTTATTCTGCCCCCAGACACATTTGCAAGTCCCCCTTAAGACATTGACCACAGCTCCCTCGAGAGAAACAGGCACTTTTAGGGAGAGAGCGATCCATCTGACCTGCTCTAGGCACCTACCTAATGACTAAATAAATTAAAACCTCAAAATGCCCTTTTATTTCTGCTGGCTAGGAAAGGTGACAAGCTCAGATGCATCTGCATTACCTGGACATACCTGATGCAACTTCTCCAAGACTTTACAGAGTTTTTCTGAAACCTTTCCTGCAGGAAAATGCAACAGGAAAGATACTGGGAAGACAACTGGGAAGATACAACAGGAAATCTGATGCAAGGTTCTGTCACCTTCTCTCCCTCATGTAGGGTGTCTAGGAGGCAGGGCAGAGGGGTGGAGAATGGGTTTGTGTGACATGTTTGGTCCCCAGGCTGCTGTTTGGATAAGTCACGTTTCTTATATCTCTTGCCTGGATGAGCTTATAAGTGCAAATACTTGCAACTTCAAATGTGTCCATTCATTATTGAGTAGGAAAGGGCAACAGAGGGCTTCTGTCAGAGGATAGAAATTATAAAAGAAGCCATAAGTGATGTTGGTAAAAAACATGCTGTTACCAGAGGAAGTTAGGGGGTATGTAGAAGGCAAAACCTCTTCATTTATTCCTCTGAGACACAATTAAAACCTCAGTGAAGATTTTTGGGAAGGACTGTGTTCTCCTTTCTGTTTCATGCACCACGCTCAAAACGAATTATGGCTTTGCAACAGAAGGAAGTCTTTCATCCCAGCTTTAGCCACTTGATTCAAAGCCTGAGAATAATGAACCCACAGGGCACCATTCTGCTTTTGCACCAGCACAAGCCAGAAACATCTCGTTTGCTGTTGGGAGGGTGACTGTGGTGCAAAGCCTGGCGTGAGGTGAAGGAGAGATCATGACAGCAGAATAGGGCAGATCTGTGCAAAATCAGCCATGGGTCAGGGTGAGACCAGCCATCTGGGGATTAGTTGGTAACATTCAGAGTTGTTGCTGCATGCCCAGAGGGAGAGCCCTCTCTTTCAAAGAGCCAATTCATTTTTCATGGCAGTTTGGAGTTGGCTTTTTGGTTTTTTCTTTGCCCCCAAAACTCAGAATTGTGGTGCAAAGAAGCTGTTAGAGGTGGCATGTGATTTATAAAGAATTAGCATCTCCTTCAGGTCAGGATATATAACAAGATACTTGGAAATCAAAAGCCAGCTTTATATAGAAGATTCTTTTCATTCTTCTCCCTCAAATGTAGAGAAGAACATTGGCCCAAGGTTTGTAAAAGCTCAGATAACCCACGAAAAATGGGAAGTGCCTTTCTTCAGCTGAAAGAGTTCCTCTTTGTCAACTTAAATGCAATTTTATTTAATCTATTTAACCAGATGAGCTCCCAGGGCAGCCTACAAATGCAAACAGCAACCACAGAGCTTACGTCTGGAAGCCGTAAGACAATCTTTCTCTCCCTTTGATAAGACTGACATAACCCATCCTGGGCTTGAAATAATCATCATTGTGTCGCTAAACATTCAGAGGCTGGAGAGTTTAAAATTCCCTGGATGGAGATGAAGTTTCCCATTCACTATAGGAGTTAATCTTTTTTTATTAGGGAAGTTAATGTGATATTGATTTTGTGCGGGGGAAAAAATATACTGCCATATTGCGAAACATGCGAAGGGCGAAGAGGGCTGACAAAAGGAGATTAATACTTTTTATTCATTTTGAGAACGTTCCCAGCAAATCTGTAATTGCCCAACACGTGAAGCTTTTTCTGTGAGGTTAAACATTTTACACTGTTCTTCTTGCAGCTACAAGTCTCTTTCTTTCCCTTTCTGAACACATACGTAAGAGAAGGGTAATATTATTCCTTGCTATGAAGTGTTGCAGTTAGGTAGCAGCTGTGATGGTATCAGCCAATATGTTGCTTTTAATGATCTCACTCATACATTATGAATGAGGAATGTGAAAGGCAGGAAAACACAGCGTACATAATCTTTAACTGTTCAGCTGCTAAAGAGCTTTCTGCATGAAAGTTACAGTCCCCCTGACTTTCTGGTTTGCAAGAACATCTTGGCATCATGCTCAGCGTTAGATCAATGTGAAACGGAGATGTGGTCGAACCGCAAACCATGTTAATAGGTTGTCAGGAGTTCAGAAAAAATCATGCCTTTAGGTTCAGTCTGCTTTGTTCCACCCCAATAAAATTAACCTGTTCATTTCAAAGCAGTGATTTTGCCTACCAGGGGACATGCCATGAGTTCAGATGCACGTGTTTAACAGATGGTGGGTCTTTGGGGTGCACTGCAGCCCCATTTTGAGATGACACCAGAAAGGCTCCATTTCATGACCCTCAGATCAGACACCAGATTTTCATTACTCAGGGCTGGATTAACCTTTCTGGGGCTGCTGAAACACCCAGCCTGACCAGCAAGGCCAGGTGGACCTCTGAAGGGGCACTGGGGCAGCCTGACCCCATCCACACCGCAGGGACTCCTCAGCCCCACGGTCTCTGCTCACCCAGGTGCCACTTGGCCTGGCAGACACAAAATGCCTCTTCTCACCACTCAGGCTGTCACCTTCACTCTCTTTTTCCTTTCCATCAGTTATTTAGAATCATAGAATCATAGAATATCCTGAGTTGGAAGGGACCCTTAAGGATCATCAAGTCCAACTATTTCCCTCCTTGTGCTGGAGAATCAGGGGCTGGCTGTAAAGCCGCCCTGTAGGATGCTCCAGGCAGCTGCGTGTGATCATTTGCTTTTTCCTCTTACACCGAAAGGCTTGATGTTTTAGCCCTGAGTCCCCAGAGATGAGAATCAGTTGCAAACTTCTCTAATGCTGCAGGAAGCTGCTGAATCTTACAGCCTGTCTTTCCTACCTGATTATTGCCCTCTGCCTTACAGCAACCTTTTGAATACTGTGGCAACCCCCACCCCTCCAGCCAGGCTCCATGTCCTTAGGATCTTGGAGTGGTTTTGCTGGCTGACCTACACCAGGTCCCATTACAACCACCCCTGTGCAGGAGCCAGTTGCAAGCACTGAGGTCTAAATTACGTGCTGATGTCCCTTCTTATTCCTACAAGAGGTTTTGCTGCAACTTAAAAGACATACCAATTTACATTACTGGAAATTAGTCTCTTTTTTTCCTTCCACATTAGTAGCCCACTAAATATATTGCAATATATCCTCTTTCCTTCATGCAGGATTGCAACATTCCCCTTGCTCAATGAAGGATTTGGAAGATTCTTGCTCATTTATTTTCCCTGCACAGTAAAGGCTTTCTCCAATTTGGGGGCTGATGAGGTCAGATAAGAGGAGGAACAGGTCTCATTCCTGTACTTCTCTCAGAACCTTCAGCCAAGGGCATTGGAGGTGAATACAGCAGAGGAGGAAGAGAGAAAAAGTGACCCCACAAAGGAAAGAAGAGTCTTGGAAGATCTTTCTGCAGCTTTTGAGTCTGAATTTTCTTTGTGCAAACTCATGTAAAATCGAAGCAGGAATCACATGGAGAAAATTTGCAGGTAGTTCATTGCAGGAAATGAAAGTAGATTTTAATTTCTCTTGCTAATTTTAGGATACCATCATTCTAGATGCATTTCTGGATTATATTTATATGCAAATGTTTTAATATGGATGATATGTTGGGAGAGGAATATTCACTGCCCTACTGACACAGACGAAAAATGAATATTTACATCTGCTTCAGGAGTCAGTCTGTGCATGGAGGGCAGCCAGGAGGAGACTCTCAGAAATGTTGATTTTATCCCTTATAGGCAGGTATGCCGAGCTGCTCCTGTCTTCACAGCATGGCACCCACTCAAGAAGAAGAAGAAAAAAATAATGCAATCACCTCACTGCAGGGTTCCCTTGTTCTTGGCACGAGGATTACTGAAGACAGGACGGGAAGCACAATGTGCAAAGGAAGAAGGGCCGAAAAGCATCCCACTGCTCCTCATGAGTGCTGCATGCGCCTGCAGAGCATTCTCACATACATCATGTGAGCACCTGAAGTAATATATGGTACATATGGCTGCTTGCACATGGCTGGGGGGATTGCTCCATGGCTTTTTTGTGGCATTTGTGCCAGTCTGCATCCTCTCGGATCTTGCCCCACTGATAACACCTTGTGTCAGACCGCAGCCTCCCTCCCACCAGCCACTTGTGCTAAGCCACTTGTGCTGACCCTGTAGGGATTCCCTCACCTTGGGCATCTTCAGAGAGCTGCTTCTGCCAGGCTTCACCAGGGCTGGGGGAGTGAGAGCCTCACTGGCCCCTGTGTGGCTGTAGGTGCATGTTTGCTGGGGAGATGTGTCTGTGTGGGTGTCCATAAGAGGAGGACATGCAGAGGGGTCCTTGCCCCCAACTTCTGCAACCAATATCAGGTGAACATGCTGGACATGAGCTCCTCCATGGGCAGCCCTGGTGCCAGGTAGGCTGGGATAGGGGCACTTGAGCTGGGATTTGCTGGGGTGAGTGGTTCCACATTGTGCTGGGGCCCTGCTCACAGCATGGGCAGGCTATGGGACTCTGCACCAAGCTAGGTTCAGTCCTTCCACAGAGGCAGAACTGGTCAGAGATGGCTCCACTGGGGATTTCTGGCATCCTGTGTTTTTTCTGAGGTCAGCTCTGAAAGTCAGAGCACGTAAGTTTAGGGCTACGCCTTAAAGAAATCCATTTTTGGCCACACCACCCACTTCGTCCTCCTTCAGGCTCCTTGCAGACACATCGCCTTACAGACAGTGGCTGTGATCCAAGGCTGGACATGATGAACTGTGACTGTCCTTCTTCCTATTCCACTTCATTCTTCTTTGGATTTTTTGTTTTTAAATTATTTCCCTCTGCCTTTCATTTGCCATTTTAAGTGAGAAAATGCCTAACTCGTTTATAAATTAGTTTGCTCACACTTTGCTTTACCATTTTCTGCTTCTGTTTATTTAACATCTATGACTTCCACAAATATGACCACCTGTAGACAGCAGGCTTTTTATTCTAAGTCAGTTTTTGGCACCTTAACCTGCGTTTTTTACACCCTTCACTAAATACTGTTGTAGTTAGATGCCTGCAAAGAGAGGCATTTGCTTACTTCTAGGCACCATGCTAATATTTACATATCGAAAACACAGCAGTGTTTATTTTCTCTTGAGAAAAAAGCATTTTAAGATCTTTAAATGAAAGACACCGGACCAGGAAGGACGACTTTGTGTCCCACTGCGTGCTGTCCCAAGCGCTGTACCCCAGGAAGCTGAGCAGTGTGGACCTCTTCACCCTCCTGTGCAGACTTCTTGGAGTGTAATGCCCTAATAATTCCATCAAGAAAAAGAAAAAAAGAAAAGTCTGATGAAATTTTCTCATTACTAGTAGATATCGGTGGGCTCTTTTGATGGCTGCAGCACATTACAGTTCATCTCTGCCGTTTACTTATGGCATTATCTTACGTTCATTTCTCCTTCATAGGGAAAATAAAATATTTTGTTAGGCTGACAGATGAGGATTCATGCTCTGTTCTTTCAGTAATTTGGAAAATGAAAATATACTGCTCACAGGGTGGTGGGTTTTTTTGGACAGATCTATATTTTATCCTTTCATGTCAGAAGCGAGACAGATTAATGGCTTCTGGAATTTATTTCCAATGCTGATTTTGTTTCCAAAGTTTCAAGAGCGACGAGACAGATCCACAGTCCTCTCTCTCCGCTGGGAGAAGGAAGTGGCATCTGTTCCTGCTTTGTCCTCAGAGCTGCCAGCGAGGGTGTCTGGATCAACCATCCATCCTCTGCCAACGCATCCAGTCAGCTGGCAAAGGGGGCCAGAGAGCCCTTTTCTGCCGATGTAAATGAGAATTGGCCTGAAGTGCTCTAATACATGGGAAGGAGCCAATAGTCCCTCAGTTTGCTGAGGGAACAAAAGAGTTTTAAATTATCTTTGTTCTGCTCATTCTTGGGTCTTGTGCTAAGCAAAGCTCAGCTGGACTTAAAGACCTTGGCTTCCTGCTCTGGCTGTTACTCTGATTTCTGTTGCACTGGCTGTCCCGATGCTGAGATACACAGCAGGTACACTCAGCTAGTTGCTTTCTGTCCTAAATGCTAAGCTTCACACGTGGCCACACTACCTTACAAGTGAACTACTGCTTCTGCCTGGCCCTACCGCGAGCCAGAAGATCTGTGCTGCAGTTCCTCAATCCTTCTATGAATGTTTTGATCAGTCCCAGCTTTCTGGAAGGCATTTTTTATGTCTTTCTGGACGTTACTGATCCAGGATGGTAGCTTGCCAGTTACAGGCAGCACAGGGTAGACATAATCCAAAGAGAGCCAGAAGTACAGAGGGTTTGCACAGGGCAGCTCTCCCAGCTAGGAGAGACCTGAGCACGAGGCAGCACGGGGGGATGAAGGCGAGGGCCAAAGAAGCTGCTGGCTGCATCAGATGCTGTTTCACCCTCACCTCCCTGCTGACTACAATATGCCACTGAAGCCAAATCAGATCAGTATGGTGCTTGCTCTGATGCAATTTTCAGTGTGAACTGGAGCGGGAAGAATAGCATATCTGAACTCCAGAAGAAACGGTTCGCACACTGGCTTTCTGACACAACAGATGCCCAAGCCTCCCTCCCTCCCACAGCAATCCCTGCCTCTCTCCATAGCTTGTTGCTGAGCTGGAGCATATTTTATAATCCAGACTTGATTTAAGCTCTTCAAGTGAATGGTGAATTCACAACCTACTGATCTAAATTGTTCTAATTAACTAAATGGTTAAGAATTTTCTGACTCATCCCTTATCTGAATTTATCTGTCTTCAGCTTCCAGCTGCAAAATCTTATTATGCCGTTGTCAATGAGATTAAGGTTTCCCCTCCATGCAGGTACACAGGGTGGCATTAATCTGTCCAGTCTGAGACATCTGCAGTGTACATCTATATCTGCACTAATTGTTGGTGCAACTTCTATGGTCAAAGGAGAGAAGCGGAGCCTAACACAATGCAAATTATCTCCCTTAAAATGCCAAGTACAGATCATCCTGCAGAATTGGTGATTTCTGGTAATTTCCTTTTTTTTTTTTTTTTTTTTTTTTTTCCAAGCTTGACATCCAGCTCATCTGTAGACATTAGTATTTTAGGGAGGTGAACCTCCACAGCCTAGAAGTAGTCACTGCTTCACCTAGTGAAGCTATTTGGACCAAGTTATTGTTAAACCTGCTGAGGAAAAAAAAACCTTTATGAAGCTGATAGAAATGCCAGGCCTTGAGCATACTTCTTAGGAAGATTCAGCTCTGTTCTTCACTCTGTACCAGCAAATGTTGGTTGGTGGCTGGAAATTACTTTCATCTCACTGCAGAGAATCAGTGCCATGTCTATTTGTCACTTTGGTCCCATTTCAGCTTTCAGGGTTTATGCATGTGCAAATTATACCTGTTTCCTGCTTTCAGTGTTTGAGTTACCTGGAATTTATCTTGCTTCCCTGCAAATAGATTACACAGAAGAAAGAGTGTTGATTTTAAAACTGAAGAAACAGTGGTGTAATATTTCCTTTCCTTCATCTGATCTGATTTAGAAATTATTTCTACCTCACCCATGGAAGAGAATAGACTGTCGGTGTTACATCCAAAGAGAGTTCAAAGCCTGTTTTTAACCATACGGAGAAATGGGTTAAAATCAATAAGATTCAGCTTTAATTGATTTCCTATAGGGAAGAGTCTGCCTTATAATATCTGAAAGCCATTAGTCAATGTCTCTTTGAAGTATTAAATTTATTATGAAAACCCTGAAGATATTCTATTTTAAATCCATGGAAGCTTATGTGCTTACTGGATTATAGCTGTGTGTTAAATCTAACGCTCACCATCTAATGGATCACAGCAGCATTTTCACACTGCTATCGTTGCTCTGAATCTCTTCTTGGTCCTGCACGCTCACACAAAAGGTACCTATAAAATGCCTTTCTGGCATTATGCCCACTTAATTATCATCCTGGGGATTATAATAATGGGAGCAAGGGGATCTCCTTGGAGAGTACAAGGCCCATGCGATAGCTCCTTTTTATCCTTTAATGTTTAGGACCTTCCTCCGGATGCTCCAGGTGCTGTTTTGGGCTGTTAGTGTGGTCTGCTGTGCTTGTCTATGTGCCTAGCCATGGGATTTTCTGTCCCTGCGTGATGTTTATATTTACTGTGCCTCACACCAGCAAAAGTGTGACTCGGTGAACATCCCTCACCTCCACGGTGCTACAGCACAGAGCACAGAGCGTCTCAGCTTGTGGCTGCAGGCTACATCCACTGATTAAACCCACTGAGCATAAGTAGCCCTGACAGCTCTATCAGTGGGATGTTTTATGGGGCTCCAGCCAACCCAGCACAACAGACAACCATTGGGATTTCTGCCCGGTGCTCATGCGCCACTGCTGGCTTTGCAAAGCATGCACAAAGGCTGATGGAGGGGCAGGAAGGTCTAATGCTGAAATCATGCTTTAGAAAGGGGGGAGGCTGGGGGCAGCACCTTGATGAGACCTGAGCTTGCAGAGGAGGAAAGGGAAAGGAGGTAGGACAGCTTTTTCTCAAGGTGAACGATCTTGGTAGTCAAGGATAGTGGTGGCACCACAGGACCTGGGACACTGCTGTGGCCCCTGACTATGCACCCTGGCCGCATCCTGGCTTTCCTGGGTGGGAGCCACCGTCTGCCTCTCCTTGGCAGAAAACCTGTGAGAAACGATCCAGTAAGAGCAAGGCTCATGTGTTACCTTATTTTATCAGATTCTCAGCCAGGATTTCTCCTGGTAGCAGAGAAAAAAACTTTTGTAGTAAATAAAAACACTGCATTTCCAAAGCTCCTACAGGGTGTATCTGCAGATATTTATTCAGCTGCTGAGGAAACATGCCCAGGTCCATTAACAGAGAAAACAATTTATTCCCAAGAAATAAAACTACTGAAAGATGAAAAATTAATTTAGATCAGGGGCCTTGTGTCAAATAGATTGCCTTTCTGTTTATGAGCTAGAAACAATGTGTTGTTTTTTTTTTCTCTTCATCCTTTTAAAACTTCTTTATCAATGTTCTGAATTGTTCGAGCTTTGGCAGTTCTAGTTCATGAACTGGGGAATTAGGTTTTAATTCCTTGTCTTACCTTAACATCTTTAATAAATCAGAGTTTCATCTCCTATCTTTTTCTCTCTTTTTTTTTTTTTTTTTTTTTTTTTTTTTTTTAGAGTGGGGAAGGCAAGTGAAGTTATGAAGTTATAGGAAATGTTCATGTTCAGAGCTATGCAAGAGGAACCAGTTTCAATGTAGAATGAGCTGGGCACACCCAGGCACACAACTAGGGAATAAATTCACTCTCTAATTACTTGCAATTTTTGCCCCATGGAACATTCAAACTGGGAGTTTCTGCCACAGTACCAGAAATAGGGCATTTCCCAGGTGAATGTAAATGCCTGAACGCAATTCTCTCCTTCCCACCTTGGTGAGAGTGGAGCTTGCTCAGCACCATGGGGATCTGAGCCTGCCTGTGCATTGCAGCAGTGCAGAGCTGGAGCTGTAAAAAAGGTGATGCCCTCGGATGGGACAGAGTTTGGGCTGCTAAATCCAAAGCTATTAGCTCTGGGCACGCAAGCTGCAGGCTGCAGAAGTATGGAAGTTTGGGTATACCCAGAGAGAAAATTGCTGTCTGCATGCTCTGTCCATTGCCCTTTCCCGAGTAGCTGCTGTTGGTCACTGGTGCAAACATGGCACTGGGTGAAACAAGCCCTCAGTCTGAGCAAAAGGGTCCTCCCAAGGCTTTAACATACTCTTGGAGATGTGGCTCCTACACCAGTCTGAGCAAGCAGGAGCTTGTTCTCATTAGTCTAAATACAGATCTAAAATTTTCTCAGTTCTAGTTTTGCTCCTTTTCAGGAGTATTTTCTGCCACAATTTTCAAACTAATGTGGAATTGGAGGTGGGCTGATACTACTCCAGCGTCTGGAAAGTCAGTGTGGCTGCATTAAGAGCAAAGCTCTTCATCAAGCTACAGAGTCTTACACCAGCATCACCAGGCTGAAAGGTTGGATTCTCACAGTCACATATGGAAAATATCCCCAGTAAAGGGATGCACCATTTCAATGGTGTCCTAGAGAACCAAGGGAATAAGGGAATAAACAAATAAATAAACAAAACAAAACAAAACAAACAACTCCACAGCTATTTCTCTCATCCCAAAGGCCTCTTCAGACTGCTTTTGCTCATATAAATGAACAGAGTGCAGAAATGGCTGTTATTCGGGAATAAAACTGTCCCACTGAGGGACAGAGAGCTTGGATACTCCCATACAAACCAGCCCATCCATTTGTGAGATCAGAAGTGTCACATCAGGAGTGTACGAGGCTCCTGAGGAAGGGCATTGAAGTAATTTCACCCAAACAGGACAATCCTGCTGATCATTGCTTGCTCTTGTCTAAAAGGCTGCAGTTGTCCAATCAGGGCAGAAGCAGCAGCACCCCAAGAAGCATCTGCAGCAATCACATCTTGATGAAAAGTGCTTACAAAATCAGCAAATGAAGAAAAATGTGGATGAGTTCTGCAGCCTGGAGGGCTCATCCCTCCTCTTGTGCTGTGTGAAGTAAGTTTTGAAAGTTTTTGCAGTTATTTCAGAACAAACAAAGTGATAATTTTCATTTTAGGAGTGGGACTTTTTATGCTTTTAAAATTAAATCCAGGCAAATTTTGAACTGAACTATCACTTCAAACTGTAAAAGTCAATAGTTTGCATTTTAAACACATCAAGACAAAACATTATAATTTATTTAATCCCCAAAGTTCTCTTTTGAAGGTCAATGGGGCTCATTCTTATATATTAAAATGATTTTTTATATTCAAAATGAATGTACAAGTAATTTGCCTAATACAAGGAGATTTTAGTAATACAGTATTTGCCTGAAAATTCTTCTCCTCTAGTTAAATAAAGGCTTTTTAATAGTGAATAGAAGACAGGGCTATTCCCTAAAGCCTAAATACTTTTACATATGGATGTAGGCAGTGGTTCACTAGGTCAAACATCTAATTTTAATTTACTCTTGCTAAGTAGAGCAACATTTTAGACTTTTTAATAAAGACTTATGATGAACTTTCATGCTATTATATCCAGTGTTTTCAAACCCTGTTTGCTGACTCAGCACATTTTCTCCTTTGTTTGCAAAGTTTCCAGTAACTATTCAGACTATGAAAAGGAATGTTAAATATTATTAGGGGGTTCATACTTTACTGTTTGTGAAGGCTTTGATGGGGTAAGAATCAAAAGTCTGGAAATGACAAAATCTGGTGCTCATAATGGAAGAAGAAAGGAGATTAAGTGTTTGGTGAGACTCAGCAAATGAGAGACTCATGGCTGGGTAAGTAAGTATTCCTGAGTCAAAAACACAGAATTATCAAAATGCTGTATTTGTATTCAGACTTTGTATTTCAAGTCTGAAAAGAAAAGAGAGATGATGTGATGGGGAACTGCAGATCCCTTCCATGAGAAAAGTCACTTTCCTCCATGCTTAGATGCCTTGGCAAAACAGCACATATAAATATAATACAAGAAAATAATGTATTGATTTTGCCATTAAACATTATAACACACGCTCTGCTGTTCCAGGAAAGGTTAATCGTGTTGCCCAAAAGAGAAACATGCTATTATGTTCTAACCTATTCCTTTAAGTAATGAAAGAACATTTAAAAGGTATTACCGTAGGCCACAACAGAGTGTAGGAGAGGCTAACTATTAACTTAGCATACATGATGAGAAACAGGCATCAGTGCTTACTGGAGGGCCAGGCTTTGCCAAACATAGTTTAAAAGACCGTTTATTTGTTAATGTGCCAAAGGCATCATCAGCCCCCTCACTTGTCACCCATCCCTGTTTTCCTGCATACAAATGAGTTTCTTTTATTTCTCTACCTCCGTCCAGTGGTAGTAGCAGTTAAAGCAGAGTGAGGCAGAGACACTCAAGTAAATAAAAGGAACTTTGCAGTTCACCTTGGCGTGGTCAATGAATCTTGCCTGTCAATCTGTGCCATCCATTCAGTAAAGCTCTGCTGCACTCTATGTTTGTCAGGTACTATGACCCTATGGCTACCCAGTCCAAGGCATGTCCTCCAGCCTAGCCAAATAAATCCCCTACATGTATCTCATGGAGAGAGACAGGTCCTACATGTATCTCATGGAGAGAGACAGGTCCTTGTAGAAGGCAATTCATCTGAGCGTAGATGGCTGTTTTAGACTCAGATGAATGATCCACTAGCAAAACCTCCTTTTGCCTAGAGTCTGAGCATCAAGATTAGAACTAATTTTCAGACAGCTAGATGTAGATGACTCAGTTAAGATATCTAAATGTAGGTGTTGTTTTTTTTGTTTGTTTTTTTGTTTGTTTGTTTGTTTGTTTTTGGTGCAAGAGCTAACTGCCCACATTACTTTTACAAGTCATGGCATCTGTGGACAATGCCATCAGTAGAGCTGAGGGAGATAAGCATGCACTGTTGACTGCAGGATGGGTTGAATTATAGAATATTCCGAGTCATAAGGGACCCACAGGAATCAATGAGTCCATCTTCTGGCTCCACAGAGGACCACCCAAAAAACAGACCATCTGTTTGAGGCTGTTGTCCAAGTGCTTCTTGAACTCCGGCAGGCTCAGTGCCATGATCACTGCCCTGGGGAGCCTTTTCCAGTGCCTGACCACCCTCTCAGTTAAGTCTTTCTCCAGACTTCACTGACTGTAAAGATAAGGGAGAAGAAAATCTGCTCAGTTCATGCATGTTAAATCAAATCAGGATAAGAGTGGTTTATTGGTTTATTAGCGACATAAAATTAATGAGTAATCAACTTATATTCAGAATCAATATTAGCAATACAACAGATAAACCACAATAAGACATGCTTACACAGCACTAATGCACAACTAAAATTTTCTAAACACCTCTCTTTAACTAATTGCCCAAATTCCTGTGTGACACCTACACTCTCACTGAGTTGTACACACCCACTAATGTGGGTTACAAGCACAACCTCCCTGGAAATGTGGGTTCCCCTGCTCCACTCCCCTACTGATGGAGGTGTGGGTGCTCCAGCTCCATGCACACCTGGGCTGCTGCCTGCAATCCCCTGCCGTGCACACCAAGAAGAAAGACCCCGTGAATTCCCTTCTGTGTGCACACCAGGTGGAGGTCTTGACCCTATGGGCATGTGCCCTGGGGTATATGAGAGGTGTTGGGAAGACTGGTGTATGTGACATGGGACTTAGGTGAGACCCACGACTTCCTGGATAGTAGTTGGAAGTCTGATAGGATATCCTAGAACATTTCAGTTGACATTGGACAACTACATTCAGGTAACTGAAACCAAGCTGTGTTCTGTCCTCCTCATGTCTGCATCAGGATAGGCGTTCAGATGGGCTGTGATCAACCAATCAGTCCCAGAGGCTCAGTCCCATGAAAACTTCCAGATTTCATGCCTTGCTGCTTGTACCTTACACGCTTTCTGCTCCTGAACAAGTTTAATGGCTTTTTACCTTTAGCTAGAGTTCCTCCCTTAGTGAAATAAAATGATAGCTCTTTAGGCTCCATGCTCCAGTCCCTCCATCACCTTTACCATTAAGTACAATTCTCCTAAGAGCTGAGGAGGGAGTGATGGAGAGATGGGAGACTTATCTAAGAGTGCAGGAAGCTCTCAGTGCTGAGGCATGCCCTTTTTGCAAAATTGTGAGTATGTGAATTGATTTAGATTTCAAGGAGATCAAAGCAGACTAGCAATTAACCATTTCCAGGAATGACAGGCTGACCCCTGCAGTGTAATGCATGGGGAAGGCATTTTTACTGCCAAGCCTGATGTTTTATTAAAAGTTTGGGGTAAGAACTGCTGGTTAGCTTGATAGGGTCAGATCCTGTCTCAGTCCAGTCTTGCCACCTCCTGTCTCTTGGGGTCCATGTGTGATGGAAAGCAGTATATGGGAAAGGGGGTGTCACCAGGCTCTGCAAGAGTAGGATGATGCAGCACTGTGAGAAGACATCTTGTCCTGACCTCCCCAAACCAAAACCCAGGGTGTCCCGTTAGCTGCTGAGATGGCCATTTCATAACAGCATCCAGGATGAGTGTTTATTCTTCGTACCTGGAGATTTTCCCCTCTGCCTCCATCCCTTCAGCTTTCACTCCTCCTCTGTCTCAGAGCAAGCCATATCTTCCAGATCTTTTCATCCATACTTCTTCAGGAATATTTACTCAATTACTGGAGGATTAGAGGTTGTCACTCACGGCAGGAACGTGCTCCTTGCAGCTCCCCACAGACATGGCTGGCAGAGGCGCATTGCAGGTTTCTCAGGAGTGAAAGGGATGAAGGAAGTCTTCTGTTTAAATAGAAACAACCCAAAACTGGGAATTTGGCTGTATTTGAGTTTGATACTGAATGCTGTGTTATTGCCAAATCAGCCTCTTTCTCCTGTTCTTTTCAGATTGGTTTTGTTTCTGTAATGATCACATTCAAAAATACCCTTTAAATCTTTTTCAACTAAAAAAATGACTTTTTAATGACATGGAAGTTTTGATGGAACTGTTTCCACTTTCATTCCTTCTAAAAAAAGAGCTACAGCAAACTTTTTCAATTTGCGAACAGAAATTTAAATACATGACAAAAGCACAACATTTTCAATGACATTTTTCTTTCTTTTCATGTAAAAAAGATTATATATATATATGTATATACATATTTATATCTTCCCAAAGCTGTTTTTACAAAGAAATACAGAAGAAGCTCTCAAAATTGTTGCAGATGACTTTTCTTTTTCAAAGCTGGAACAAGAGATTGCTTATGGGGA
Organism: Aythya marila; assembly: GCF_965140915.1. Taxonomy (NCBI): domain Eukaryota; kingdom Metazoa; phylum Chordata; class Aves; order Anseriformes; family Anatidae; genus Aythya; species Aythya marila. The sequence goes on along the minus strand of NC_139046.1, from coordinate 8,135,556 downwards.
CTGCTGAAGCCAGTCTGTCTCTCACAGGTTCCCCACCAGGAGAGGAAGGAAGGTTGAAAAATTTACTGCATTAATCTATGAGCTCCCCATGGAACACATCCTCTTGCTTCGTGCTGGAGTTTCCCAGAAATTCATGTATTCTGGCATACATAGGCATTTGTTCAGTTTCAGACAATGGAAGATGTAAATTACAAAGAGGTATTTTATGAAGACTCAAACCCTCAAACCCACAAGGCAGTTCAGGGGGACAGTGAACAACACTGGTGTTTACAGGGTGGTGTTTTTTTGTTTTGTTTTGTTTTGTTTATTTGTTTGTTTTGTGACTCTAGAGTCTTTCTTGGTTTTATCTGCCACCTCTCTAACTGCTCAGTCTCCTGTAACATCTTCTACATCTTATACTGAATCCTTTTGGAGAAAAAAATAAATCACTTCCTTCAACTATAAGGAATTGTGGTTTGTTTTCTACATGGTCATTGTATCCTTCTCCTCCAAGCTCTGTGCTTTCTGACTGCTTACAGGTGTTACAGACTTGCCAATACTCAATACTAAGCCCCTGGACGTCCACCAAATCCTATTGTCTGATTTCCCATTAATATCTGAAGGCATTTCATTTTATCTGTTTAATCCACTCCTCTAGAGACTAATTTTTTCTCTCTAGGAGGATACTTACGCACTGCAACAAAGACCCCTTTCATACTTCTTTCTTCCTTTTTACATAATCCAAGCTATTTAAGACTGAGGCAAAGGCATTTTCAGGAGCCTTCCCATCATTTCACACCTATCTTCAACAGTTGCCTCAAATTTGGAACAGCTGTAACACCAAATGTGCATGCACAATCCAGCACTGCACAATGTACCACATCCTGGAGATCAGTGCCCTGCACTGAGGACAAATCTCCCTTTTCCTTCTCACTGGTATCCCGGTTTGGCAGCCAAGGACTGCAATCGCAGGCTTAAAGCCATGGCATCATCTGGAGTACAGGGTGTGATTCCACTTACAGTTGAGCAGCTTCTACATTATTAATCTGACATCCTCTCCAGAAGTAGTGCTTTCAAACACATATTTTATGCATGCTATATGTAGGTTTTACATGCTTTCTGTGTTCCCATATTTTGCACCTTTCTGTTAAAACTCAAGTTGTTAGAGGCCCAGGTTAGCAAGGAAACCAGATTGCTTAGATGACTAACTGGTACTTTAATTTATTCAACAATTTTCGCATGAGACAAATATTTCTTGACTTTTTTTATTATCATTATTATTATTATCATCATCTTTTATTTTAATTCGGATCATTGCTTATCTGGTTGGATACTGTTTGGCCTAGAACTGAAAGAAATTTTGTCAAGCATGTGTGATACAGGTGCATCTTCCTGCTCCTCCTGCTAATACTATAAAATTGCTTATGGGAAGTTTATGTCTGTGATGCACCACCACTACTCATCTCTCAACTTCCTCTTGACAATTAGCCTATCTCAGTTCTTCTTTTAAAATTCTTCATATTGTTCTTAAGGATGGATTTTTCTCTGGTGCTTTTATACACATTTATAACTTTTCTGTACCTCATTAACTTCTCATTTATATTGATTGCTAGCTACTTTCCTTTTTTCCTCCATTTATTATATAGGGCTATTTTATTTTCAATTGCTGCTTGCCTTCCATCGCTGAACTAGGATGGCCTCTTGCCAAGGTTCTCAGCTTGACATCAGTTAGTCTGCCGATACACCGAGACTATGAGCCGCCATCCTGACCAGTAACATCTCCTTGCTTCTTACTTTTTCCCTTTCCTCCCAGGCAGTCTGCCTGTCTCCAGCTATTGTCTCATTTCCTACTTAGACAAAAAGCTTTTTGGTCGGAGATTTCTGTCTTTGCACAATATCTACCAGGGTTTGATCTATTGCAAGAACTCAGTGACTCTAAGCTATAGGTTGATGCCCACCAGAGGAAACTACTTCAGAAGGTGCCACCAGGCAACTGCAGCAAACAAAATGCCAGTGAGAGCATGCCTAGACCATTTTGGCACAGAAGAAGGCAAGGTAGCTGAAACCACTGCTAAAGGTGTTTGCAATAACCCTGTCTCACTTTGTATTGAAATGGATTAGGGCTGCTCGCATGGTTGGTTGACTTGTGTCAGTCAAGCAGGGGGGTGGTTTTTATGTACAATAATCTCATAAATCTTCCTCAAATATCACGTGAGCAAATGATAATAATGAATTGAATCTAGACACAGGACACCGATGTCTTTGACCCTGATTTTCTTTGATTGGTTTTCCCATGCACGAAATGAGAGAAAGGAGGTAAAAGCTCCCTCACATTCTGGTTGCAGTAGAAGCCACCCTGGTGACGTGAATACCTGTTTCCCTTTCTCTAAATAACACACTGCTGCATGTCATGATCAGCGGCTTTGACTAATGTAATTATTAAATCCTCAAAAGTTGTACTTGCATTTGTCAAAACAGATCAAAGTTATGCTTTTATTAGTCTCCATGCATGCAGTGTGGGTCTGATAATACATCAGTTACTACTTATTATTCAACCGGTACAAGTGGAATGAAAGAAGAAAAAGAGGGTTTGTGTGTGTGTAATGCTATTTTTCAATTAGTCTGCTTGTGGTTTTCAGCATTAAATTGGATAAGTGAAAGATGGTGGATAGGACCCATCTGCCAGGAAATTGCTAGCATGTGGCCATCTGTTGCTATCCTGCATTTGATCAGTGGTACAGAGTGTGTGCTGATTAATTCATTCAAGTCCCTCTGAGGTACACAGCCTGCCTAAGAATATACATCCTAATAAATAAAAACTCAAGCAGTGAAAAGCATTTAATGCAAATATTGACTATTGTCACTGTTGTGTAGAACAAACATGAGGGACTCTTCCCCTTCCTTCTTCCCTCCTCTCCCTGCTCCAGCACAGCTAGGATCCCATCCGAAAGAAAACCAACTCAGCTGCTCGGAAGGAGCCATTCCCATGTACTATGCAGCTCTCTCTGGCGTTGAATAAGTAGGCACTGTGGAGAGAATAGATCAAATTCTTGGCAGTTTTAAGCTCACTAATGGCAGGACACTTTCACCAAGGACTCAGTCTATCAGTTCATCTGAGGTGATCCATGCCCTGCTCCCCTCCTTTCACTGGGGGCCTCCAGGCTCAACTCTGCTTGTTGGGTACCTGCTGAATTAAAGTGCACCCTGAAAGTCCCTGCATGCCCTCAGGCCATGTCAGAGACACAGCCAAGGGTGGCCAAAAAAAGCAATGCACATCTGGAGATCCTGTAGTCATCTGCATGGGATCCTGAAGGTGTATATGCTTTCCTCAGCTTAGCAAAAGGATCTGCACGTGTTAAATGTCCTATCTCTGAGCTTTCCAAAGGGGAAAGCTTATATGGCTCTTTTTGAAATTATTATTATTATTATTATTATTATTATTATTATTATTATTATTATTATTATTATTATTATTATTATTATATGTAATGGAAACAATTAAAAATTGGAAAATGATAAAATGTTTCAGGAGACTGAAGTCCTTTTCCTCTTTTACCAGTCCTTCTCCTCCACTAGCTCAAGATGGATAAACTGGATCTTTCATACTTTTTCAGGGTAGTTACAATTTTCAGAAACCCATAAACTGTAGCCCCTCCAGCCCTAATCCTCAACATCTTCCATGTGTTTCCTCTGTTGCACCTCCCAACGCCTTCTGCAGTTCATGTCGTCTTTTCCATGCCTATCAGATGTGGATAGCCAGGGAATCCTAACACCAGTCCATAGAACTTCTAGGGAGTCACATACCCTGGGATTACAATAAGGTGGATGAAGGTGAGCTTTGAGATGCCACAAATTGTCACACACAGGTGGAACTAGAGAAAGATGTGTTTACAGCAGCAAGTAGGCTTTCTGGAAGTAGTAGCAACTATTCTGAACTGCTTGGGCTTCAGATATCAGACAAAAATATTAGAAGGCATTCTAATGCTTGACAACATTCCTCTATTCCCCATTATATTTTCATTGCACAACATCCGCTTGCAAGGTGACCAGGGCCAGATTCCTAAATTCTTTGAGTGAACAGTTAAAGGTCTGAATACATCACACTGTTTACCCTCTAGAGTGCAGAGACTAAATATTTCCACTTACCAAAAAATTGTTATAAAACATCTACTTTTGTGGCTGTTCGGTTAGCACATCACAGCTTGCTTCGCTAGACTCATCATTGCTTTTATAGCCTTGATAAGGTTTATGATTGTTTTAATACATCAGGTCCTTGGGTAAACCCAGCAGTACCATCCGAAGCTTTCATTAGGGATGTTATAACTAAAAATAGCAGTCATGCTCAGAAGGCGTAGTGATCAAGTACATCCCTTGCTACACCAAATAACTCTCGTGTTTATCTTTTTCTCAAAACATGTTTTAAATGCTGTGGTTTTTTTTTTTTTTTTTTTTTTTTTTTTTTTTTTTTTACAGCATTTTATTCTAACAGAAAGTTCATAGCCTTTGTCCTTCCTTTTGTCATGCTTAGGCTTGGAGGAGCAACAGAATGACTGAGCAGTGGTAAGAGCTGAATTAAGAATGCTATCTTCTACAAAGCAAAATCACAGATTAAGTTGCTTCCAGGGAGAACTATTTACTATTCAGCCTTCAAATAAAAAAGCAAATGAATAGTATCCCTTAGCAACCCTGACAAAATCCTTGATTTATAGCTGGAAATAAACAGTTAAGCTTTATTAGATACAATCACGTAAGTCCTCAAATCAGAGGTAATTCAAAGCTGGTGAGGTCCAGAATGCTGTATTTGAGCCCTCAGATTTGAGTTCAGTTTATCCATCTTTGCAAAATTAGCTTTGTCGAAGTTGCAAAATGTGACTGTAGCATTGAAGAAAGAATGAAATTCACCCAAGGTGGCAGCAGTCCTCAGCAGCGTTCTGGCTCCTGGGAATTTGCTGGGCCCTTCTTCCTCCTCCTCTTGCAGGATTTACACCACTACAGGGGTGAGTGAGCCTTCGAATTTGGGCCATTTATGAGCAGGGTTGCACATGCCTGAAAGAGACAGGGACTTCGGGGCCTCAGCTACTGCTGGATTGCTGTACCATGGCCCTGTTCTAGATTCTAAGAATATTTAGAGGTTTAGGGACCAAACCTGGATGCAGCTCCAGTCAGCATGGGAGAACTGGCTGAAAATTCACTCATGGAGAATCTGCAAGTCTCTGATCCTTTCTCCTGTAGACTGATTTCTGCCCCTGGGATATTCTAACCTGATGTGCTTAACAGCAGGGAGAAATGGCTTGAACAGAAAATAACTATCCTTAAACATTTGGTTTTGCTTTCTCTTCCATTCAGCTCGACATTTTGAAGGTGGGTGACTGTCACTACGGGAGGTACTATGAGAATTAGTGGGATAGCCGTCTGCAAGTATTTTGGGTGTCTGTGATCATTGCGAAGTTGCTTTTTACCTCCAATACCAAATTCTGGGTGGACAGAGCTAATTAATTGGAGCTTATTTTAATATTAAATAGGAAGCCCTTGTTAGTAGAATCTCAGAGAAAAATGTCAAGGTTTAATTGCTTTCTGTGCTTTTGCATACACACATGTAAACGCACACACAGAGCTGTCACAGATTTTCCTTCACACCTTCGGGGTTCAAGTGCTCTTCCCACGCTCTTCCTGTTTTAGGGGATTTTTTCCAGGGGCCTGTGGGCTTCCACATCCCTCAGCACAGCAAGCTTGCAAACCGGCACTGCAGGCAGCTGAAGGACTGCCCCGTTACCTTGCAGATACCCAAGAGCAGAGCTTTGCATGACTAAGCCAGGAGCTTATTTATAGGTATTGTTAAACCCAGAGGAATGGTTTCCTTGTGCTTGTGGCAGTTACCATGACATTTCTCATTAAAAAGAAAAGAAAAAGAAAGATTTAGGTAAAAGCAAATGTAATAAGCAGCTAAAAAAATAAAAATAAAAAATCCAAGGTAGACAACATTTTTGCAGACATTTTAAAACCAGAAATGGAGAGAGTTTGGAGAGCTGTAGCCATTGCTCTCACCCTGCTTGCATCCAGCCCACAGGCTGCCAGACTGAAGAGCTCTGTACAGCCCTGATGTGTCTGGAGACACTGCTTTTCATATTACCCCTGTCCTCAATTAACAAATGAAATTGTCACGACTAACAAAAGACTTTCCATGCCCATGACCCAAGCAGCTTTATGAGTGTTTAGCAGGCACCAGCCTCACGTCTGTAATACAGGGCTGTTTGCTTCCAGTACTGACTTATACAGTTCCCCAAATGCCTGTTTATTACAGGATGTGAGAATGATGGGACATACAGACATCTGTGTTAACCTCACTGTGTTCCCTGTCTGAGTCCTGCCCTAATTAAATTTGGGAGCCTGGTAATTTCTCCATGGACCAGTTTGCAACACAGACAGCAAGTTCTCTGCTGAGATAATGAAACTGTTATAATCTGTAGGATATGCTTTCCTGGGCTGCAGAGTTTATATTTGGGGTTAAAAAAAAAAAAAAGCAGAAAAGGCTTGAGTTTTTATCATTTTTCCATCTAGATGGTAACTAGCAGTTCTTCAGCTCCCTGGGAATTCCCCGCACGCCACTGACACCGTGAATCACGGTGCTCAGCTCCATCTCTGATGCTCAAACATGTCGAAGTTCACTTTAATTTGTAACATGCTGTACTGTGGGGCCCTTTTGAAGCAAACATGATATATTTGTTATCAGTAGCTGGTGCCTTTGTTTTTCTCAGTGAGCAGAACGAGAAGCCAGCAACCCCGCTGTGCTGAGATGGAGCTGGAGAATAACACAGCTCAGGCTCCGTCCTCACAGCCTGGTCTGCGGAGTGGGCTAACGCTGCTCTCAGCATTTGTCTGACATCCACTGGGACGTGCAGAGGGATGTATTATCTTTATTTATTGAGGCCCCCACCATGGTTTGGATCACTCCTTAACAAGGTCACCATAATCACATTGCAATCAGGCTGCCCTTTTCCTTCCCAGTCCTGTAATTAGTGTTTGCCCTTGTAACTGGAAGATTAACCACATGACCTATTATTAACCTCTCTTCACCTATTATGGTCTCTTTGGTGTTCTTTTTTAATGCAGATACTGTTGAAACAGGGGCTGGTTTAATTATATTGTATTAACATGGGAGAGATTCTCAAACATGTAGGGAATGTGGTGATTATAGATTTAATGATAACTGCAGTATCTGAAAGTGTAAATGTTGTATAATTAGAGCAACTCCAGTGCAACAACACATGGTACTCTGTGCTTGCTACAAATCACAGTGGCTCCACTGTACAAATTGATGACATATGCAGATACACTCTGTCCCGTGGAGCCCCATTTCAGGGCATCCAGTCCTGGTGCTGACAGTCAAGAGCCTGATTAGGGCTCATAGCCTCATTCCGGGTGGTTTTCAGCTTATCTCCATTTCAGCATCCTTTCCGCTGGGGGGAAATGTGCCTTCACACATTTCCCCAGTGCTCATCCTGCATCTCCACCAAGGCCTGAAGTGGTCCAGAGGCCACCTGGTCCAGCCAAAGGCAGGATGCAAGAGCAACAAAATGTAAGAGGAAGGATAATGATATCAGCAATTACATTACAGTTATTACAAACTATTAATGGCACTGAATCATGCTATCTAATCAGGTCCTCCTGAGATTTCTTATCCTGTGAGTCTAATTGAACAAAACCTGAATAATAAACATAAACAGAACACTGGTGACCAACAGACCACGTCATTATTTTGGGACCGAGGGCTCTGAGCCAGCAGGCCTTTCATATGCTGTGAATAGTCCCTACTAAGAAAATTAAATAGAGAATAGTCTGTATAAATGTTTTTGGGACTGCAAGCCACCACAAAAAGTACTTGACATTTACTCACAGGTAAAACAAGCAAAGTGAGTTGTACAAGTGATACTCTGAATTATTCATCCAGTTTTGGCTCATTGGGAATGTGCTCTCATATCCTTCAGCAAGCTGCTGAATTACCTGTTACCCTTTCCGGTATTAAGGTCATGCCCTGCATCACTGTAGGAATGTGTATGCATATATATATCTCTCCTGGTCCTTGTACCGTGATTAGATCACCTAATGCCAGGTCAGAACAGTCTCCTCTCCAGAAACACACCAGACTTTTACTTAAAAACACACCACAGTTTTACTTAAATGGCTAGAGGAGAGTGGATAATGGGTTAGGTAACAATGCTAGCTGCCACAGAGTGGAGGAGGACGCTGGCAGCAGCGCCTAATAGCTTATTTCCACTTTCTGTTGGTTCTTTGATGCAAACTCTACATTTATAAAGTAAAAAACCTTCTCGGATGAACATCAATCTGATGCTGTGTTTCCCTTCCTACTCATGGTGCCTCAAGTAGACTCTGTGTGACACACGATGTCCAGTCTATGATCATGTCTGAACTGGCAGACCAAGAGCTTTTCCTGGCTGGTGATGATATTCTGACTGGTGATTGTGCATCCACCTGCCCGGCAGCTGGGATGCAGACTGGGAGAAACCTCATATGAAACACGCTCAACTGCTGCTCTGTGTGAGTCCTGAAAGTCAGGAAGGGCATACAGTTTCACCCTGTAAAATGAATCAGGCAAAACAGAGCTACTGAACTTCCTTACTGAGCCTCTAAAGCAGCAGTGGGTGAAGTGACTCCTTGATGTGGAAGGTCCCATATGCCTGCTTTGTGCATACCCTGTCTCTACTTGTCCCCAACCGGTCTAGCACGCAATCCATATTCTGCCAAACTTATGGACGATCCTTCTTGTTGAACCAGGGCCCAAGAGCTCAGATGTTGGTCTCATTCTCCATGAACTCCCCATGAGCTGCAGATGGCAAGGTCTCTTTCCATGTGATAGGATCATTTGCTGAAACTGTGGCCCCAGTGAAGACAATGGATGGGAGCACACACGCAAAGGCAAAGGTATCATGGAACTGTGGGCACCACCACTATGTGCACTTCTCTCTCTGCCATGGTGCATGGTTCTGGATCTCCAGTGCTGTAACTTAACAGCCATCAGCATCCAAAGGCTTCCAGCGCTGCCCATAGTCTTGGACTTTGTTATGTAGAATATAATTCTGGGCTTAGGTGCTGCAGACATATCAATTGAGGTTAAATTCGGGGATATCCCACTGGAAAATAAAAAAAAAGAAAAATGACAGTGACCAGCTCAGCAGGATGCCATCTTTTCATTTCTGTTAGCAAAAAGAAGTAACAAATTTAAGCAGCATTTTAATCTAACAGCTTCATAACAAGTAAAAAACAAAAAAGAAACAAACAGAAAAACTCCTATATAACTGCATTTGTCGTCAAGATTATCACTATAAATTCATCTCATAAGTCTTATCCCTCTAAAAATACCTATAAACGCTTTATGTTTGATCTCTATTACAATTTGCTGTAATCACTAGAGAAAAATTTGAAAGCTGTCTAAATCTCACAAACAAGTAGAAAGGAAGATTTTTATGATTTATAGTGTAATCTCCTTTCCTCAGTTTTTAGGGGATATCAAAAGTGGTAGTTTAATCACACATCTATCTATGACAGGAAATAAAGGAGAGATACATGTAATACAAAAGGAGAATTCAATCCAAGCAGATATTCTATGTCGTCTGGTGATGGGAAAAAAATCACCCATGTTTGCTGCTAATTCAAACTCACTCACCATAGATTGCCTCTTAAAATATTTCATTTTCTACTTAATTTGTTTTCAGTGAGTCTGAATTGTACTAACTGATTCTCATTTTTCATCTACACGCAGCTTGATTGCTGTTGTTTTCTGATCTACACAGCCAAGGAAATACCTCCAATGGGGACCTGACAGAGTTGTTGGGATCTCTTTGCACTTAGAATTTTGCTTTCTGGTAGCATTCAGATGGTACCTTCCCAAACATCCTGCAGGAGAAGTTGAGAAAACCATGCTGCATTTTCAAGTGAAGAAAAATGCTACTGTCAGGTATTTCCCATGTCCAAAATCATGTATACTGTTACTTTCCCCTGTGTTGTTGGACAGATAAAGTATCTGAGATTCACAGGTCAACAATTATATGATTTACCTGGGAATGTTTATGTACTACTCCAATTTCTCAAGCCTGGATGAATAACCATAGGAGACCTGATGTTCAGTGGACCCAGAACTGAGGACAGAAATATCTACCTGGGGGCTGAAATCAGTAAAGACCCCCTAACATTCAAAATCCATTTGATAGATAGGAGAGAACCCACAGTAAACTCTGAGATCAAGAAACCATGGGGCTCTACTCCTCGTGAAGGGCAAAAATGTAACATAGGATGTCTCTTAGTGATTCTATTAACACAAAGGGACAAGACTTTCTGCAGACCTGAATCACAAATGCTTCTCTGTTGTCTGCAGTAGTACAGTCTTCCACACTGCACATGTCTAGCAGAATGGTAGATGACATCTGGTGTAGACTGGAGAGAGGGCAAAGTCTTTCATTTAGTGGCATAATGACAGCAATTACTGGAACTCAGCTGGTAGCAGGAGATGGTGATTTTCTTGTGGGCTTTAGGTTGAGGCTTCAGACTATTAGCAAACTTCCTAAAGTCCTACAGAGATGCATGCAGGTGGAAGGATGCACTCGGATGTAACTTTTCTCATTCTTGCCACAATAACAAGAGAAAAGGAGAATGGAGCTCCCTATTTGTAAGAGTAATTATGTCAAAGTTCCCCAGGAAATACCAAACAAAGCATTTTTTAAAGCCATTGCTCTATGCCACTGGATAGATTGTAGTCATGGCTCTCATTATCTTTGAAATTAACCATCCCTGGTGTAGTTATAAAATTTTCTTCATACCCATCTCTACATAGTTCCTATACCACTACAGACCTCTTACCTCTCCATTGCTCCCCATGGCTGCCACATATTCTGGCCCAGAGCGCTTCTCACTGCTGGGCATTAAGGCAAGCACTTGTTCTTGCTCATTGCTCTCCTCCACCACTGTGATTCCCTCCAGATTCATAGCATCCAATATATCTCTTACCATCAAAATAACAAGCCATAAGCTTTACCCCCTTTTCAACACCAAGAGAAGGCCACTTGGATCAGTCTTGGAGGATCAAAAGTACAGATCTGAGTGTGTTACTGCTGTTTGCCATGCTCTGAGGTGCTTTTTCTAAAGTTGTTCTGCTTATTTATAAACCACGTGTTCACATCTTTTACATGCAGTGGTTTATTTCTTCTGCTTAATGAAAGCTGATGCTTTACATGGAGAAAGGCCTTTTTTAGTGAATCATGCAGAGCATTCAGGACACAATTTGCCTGTAAGAAATCCCGGAGCAAATGTGACCTGACAACAGAAAGTTTGGTTCTTCATGCCCAGTTCCCAAAGATTTGCCAACATGAAAGCTACAATTTATGACTAATACAGCTGCAATACAGTATTTGGAAGAAAAAAAAATATCATTGATTTACACAGAAAACTCTAATTTATGTATTATCGAAGTATATGACCTTCTTGAGCCAGAAAAATTTTGGTACCATTCAAACTGAGCACTTTCCAGAGCTATGGCACTATTTCAATGACAAAGAAGGGAGTGACATGAGCAGGCTGTAATTTCCCCATAGAACTTTGTGTGGGAGTTCAGCTGCATGCGTGCAAGTGAATGAAAAAGAAAGGGACAGGCAGAGAGAAGAAGAAACTTGCTGCATTATGCATTAATGTGAGCGTATGTAGGCAGAGCACAAGCCAGAATTTTCTCTCTTGGGGGCCCAGACTTAGGTCCTTAACTTCGTATTGAGGTACTTATGCAGAAGTGCTCCAAATGAATTCCGGGAGTGCACAACTGCCCACTACTTCAATTATGGTCATATTAAGAACTCAGCATTCACTCACATTGTTTAGTCCACTTACGAATCTGAATGGCTTAGAATAATAGGAGTTTGCATTGCAATTGTTCACCCTAAACTCAAACAACCCCCTTTTTCTGACTTCTCTTTTTCAATGCTAAGAAAACATACTGCTCTGTAAAAACAAACAAATGAACAGTCTTCCACTCCCCAGCAATTTAGGAAATATGTTTGGTTTACCTGACACTGAGCAAAAAGAGGAATCCTATGAGAGCATCTCATAGGATGAGATTCCTAAAACCCTCTCACATTTTGAGCCTGGCTCCTTATCCATGGTGAACAGGGAGGACTGAGCCACCACCTTCCCTTGATAACAGAGCTACTCCTGATAAGGTCTGAGCACTAACCAGCAGCATGACAGTGAGGAAGTCTAGAGCAGCAAGAGGAAACACGCAGAGATATGAGACCCAGTTTTGGAAGATGACTTCTCATGTTGACTTCTGACAGGGCAGAGTTCAGCACTCTCAGAGCAAAACGGCCTCCTAAATTTGTGGTGTGGGGGAGGACAGGTGTTGCAGAAGTGCTCTTTTGCTCTTTGAGGAATTGGCAAGGTTTCCAGTGGCACCGATAGGACCTGTCTATGAAGGTGGGAGCTCAAAACACTAAGGATTAGGCCTCTTCCTAATTCCATGGAAAATACACATGTTTCTTCAGAAAACAGGCACTGGGGCCCAGGGGCTGCTAGGCTTTCACATGCCACACAAACAGCACCCAGTGCTCCAGCTCACCTCCATTGTGCTGACACTCTGAGCACTCCCAAACTCTCCTGCCAAACCGCATCAGACTTTTGTGAAAATTGTCACAATTATATCCACAAGCTCTGAACTGATTTTTTAAAAAAAAAAAAAAAAAAAAAGCTCCATCCAAAGCTTTCAGCCTAACAGACAGCTTCTCCTGAAATGACAGCTCCTCCATGTGCCATGTTATCTAACACCCCAGTTGTATCTTTATACATCTCTGTCACCTCCTCTCAGGCTCACAGACCCAGAGCCTGGTACTTTCACGGCTATCATTTTGCCAAGCCTCATCTCCAATGCTCTCTCTAACACAGGGCCATGCTGATTATTTCTTTGATTCTGTAGCATGTTCAAAGCCATTTGCTCTTTTCTTTCTTGCTGTTTCTGATCTGGGCTCCAGCCTCAAGAAGAGCACTTAAATGTATGCTATGCTTAAAGCCAGTCTCTATGTGATAGCCTGAAAGAAGATGATTTTCTGGATCAAGGTCCCCTTCACCAGGACTATTCTTAAATAGCCCAGTCTTTTTGAAGGAATGGGACACTTAAATGATTATTCCACTCCCTGAATATTTCTCTAAGGCAAATGAAGATGGCTTACTGTCATGCACCTTGGAGCTGAGGTCTTAGACACGCTGAGCAATGGGTGTTCCTGCATGGCTCTGCTGCTCATTGTTTCCTCAGCTCCTGGGGGTTATTCCCTTCCCTGGTAGCCCAGCCTGCCCCAGGCTCAGCTTCCTTTTGCCAAGCAGCATGAAAAAACAGCCAAGACCCAAATATGTAAGGATCTCTGTGTGGTCCAGGTGGTTCATTCTGCAGTGCCTCCAGGAAAGGATGCTATAGTTTAGCAGCTCCATTCCTACTATTTTTTGGGAGAGGGAATATAGAATAGAATATTCTGAGTCGTAAGGAACTCAACAAGGATCACTGAGTCCAATACGTGGCTCCACAAAGGACACTAAAAATCAGACACTATGTCCAAGTGCTTCTTGAACTCTGTCAGGCTCTGTGCTCTGACCACGTCCCTGGGGAGCCTGTTCCAGTGCCCGACCACCTCTGGGTGCAGAACCTGTCCCTAACCCCCAGCCTGACCCTCCCCTGTCCCAGCTCCATGCCGTCCCCTCGGGTCCTGTCGCTGTCCCCAGAGAGCAGAGCTCAGCGCCTGCCCCTCCGCTCCCCTCGTGAGGGAGCTGCAGGCTGCCATGAGGCCTCCCCTCATCCTGCTCTGCTCGGGGCTGAACAAACCAAGGGACCTCAGCCACTCCTCATACATCCTCCCCTTCAGACCCCTCACTATCTTTGTAGCCCTCCTTTGGGCACTCTTTAATAGTTTTATCTGCTTATCTTGTGGCACCCAGGACTGCACACAATATTGGAGGTGAGGCTGCACCAGTGCTGCGCACAGTGGGACAATCCCTTCCCTCACCTGGCCAGCAGTGCCATGCTTGATTGTCTCCAGGGTACAGTTGGCCTTTTGGCTGCCAGGGCACACTTCTGACTCATATTCAACTTGCCATCAACGAAAGTTTTCTTATTCCTCAGAGATGTACTTTTGCTATCACAGCCTGCATCACATGTATCAAGCAGTCCTGGCCCTTAGCCAGCTTTCTCTTATGGTTCATCAACTTCTGAAACACCCCAAAGTATTGTTCCTACATACATGTGCACCTGTTTATATGGGTCTATACACACAGGAATGAATTAAACCCTGTAGCATTTCAATATTAGTTTCCTTTACAAAGGCAAAAGTAGGACAGACTTGTAGCATTTGTAATGATCATGAAGTGGATTCACAACAGACCTGAAGCTGAACTATTATCCCCACCTAACCATTTACAATCACCCTGTTAGTCCACTCCTTACGCTTCTTAGGAAAACTGAATGTTTCATGATATCGATAAGCAAAAATCTCCCACAGTACATTTTCTGACTTTCTGTGGTTGTTAACCACATCTTGTTAATATTCTTTTTTTTTTTTTTTTTTTCATTTTTCCCCCCTCTATTCTCTTCACAAACATTACTTCTTAAAAGCTGTCAGATATTTCTGCACCCTTAAAAGTCACCCCAGATCCAATCATGCAATAAACTATAGCCCCGGATGGCTTACAATTCTCAATTATTTTTCTGAAGTCCTTGTATAACACAATGCTTGCAAGAAAGATGGAGAACTTCAGTGGTGTGGTGTTGTGTTTTTTTTTTAAGAATTAGTGTCAAAACAATTCTATCAGCCCATGGCACTAAATACTTTAATTACTGTTTCTTAATTTCAAGAGACAAAACTTCAATTATAGTAACAGAAACATCCATCAGAGAAGGCATCTTTGCCTTATGATTAACAGTTGTCCTGATAAAACTCAGAGAGCAAGATATTTGCAGGACTATATGTTAAAAACATAAGCAGAGGGAAATGAGCTTGAGTGACAGAGGAATATTTAGTACCTTCTCTATTGCTTCAGGGGTAGTAGGGAATTAGGAACAGTTTCTGGCATGATAGCCCCCACTATTTATGGGATTATATGCCTGGATTAGCTAGTATGATTCTTAAGATATTCTCAAAAATCTTGCCTCTAAAGCCAACATTTTAGTCTCTTAAAAAAAAAGAAAGAAAAAAAAAAAAAAAAAAAAGAATTACAGAAGCAGCCTGTGCAGCTATTTGCCTACTGTCAGAGCTGAGTGTTGCAAGTGATGACATGAAGCCAAAGCTAATTTTGTACTCGAAGAGTTTCTAAAATCTGTGTACATAGAAACAGACTTTTTTTTTTTTTTTTTTTTTTTTTTTTTTTTTTTTTTTAATCAGCAGAGTAATAAGACTGTTTGTATTTTCCCCTGTATAAGTTCACTAGATCACTCTGCTTACAAAATTAGCTCTGGGCAGAACTCTTCCAGGAGCTGAAGTAGGACCTCTCTCCTACTATACTCTGAATCCTTTTTTCTTTCTTTCTTTTTTTTTTTTTTAATTTAATTTAATTTTATTTTATTTTTTCCTCTTATTAGTATACAAAATCCTTGGCAAAATTCAGGCATGGTTATGCAAAGAGCCACTGGTCAAGCTTCGTTACAGCTGTTGGTAATGCTGCTCCCTGCCACAAGCCAGTATAGGTGTAGGGCTGCACTTTCTGTAGTCAGTCACAGTTTTATATGCCTAACCTGGACCATGGCAAGGGGGTACATCTGTCAGAAAGGCCTAAGCACTTGTGCTCTCTAAGAAATGTCCTAGAGGTATTTCAAGAGGGACCCTCTGAAATTGGGACACCTTGCATGACTAAAGACCTTGCAAGTTGAGTCCATTGTGATTTCCCATCCACTATAGTGTAACTGTGTATGTATTTTTGAGTTGAATAATTTAAAACCCAACATGAACCTTGATACCTTTTAGGAGTGCATACCCCTTGCATCTTGTTTGGAGCTTTTTTTTTTTTTTTTTTTTTTTTTGAAACATATGCCCAGCTGATGAAGAAAAAGATGCCACCTCTATAGAAAAGGGACAATAATCCAGAAATTAACACTGCAGCCCCTCAACTCCTTGGCTATAGTGAACTCTGTGCTGAAAGCACACTGAAGAGAGCAAGTTGGATTCTCTTTTTCATTAAAATGAAGTTATCATACTTTTCTGCTTCACATGGACATTTTCAGTAAATGTTATTAATTGTAAAACATCCCTCTACAACACTGATGGGGATGCTTCAGATCGCTATCAAAACTTTGGAAATGAATATAATTCATCCTAATACCTTCCTGAGTGGGGAGTTGAAAAATAATTCAATCTTCCTGATAAATTTCCAAGTAAAAAAATATTAGTAATCATCAGTTACAGGAATGTATGTGAGACCTAAGTGTTTAAATCTTTGTAGGAATTTGTCGTTAATATGCCTAGGCTGATTAAATGCAGCAAAGGAAGTCCAGGCTAAACTCTCTACAGCCAGGGAAGGGAACTGGAAGGATATGAAGGATGGGAGTTTGTAATAATATGAGCAAAATTGTAATCAAAGTCCTGTCTGAGTAGAAGCCTGCTAGAACAGTGCTCTAGCACAACACTCTTGAACACTGGAGAAGACTTCTGGGCCAAGGCTGTGAAACATGCTACCAGTGTAGCTGGGCCTGAAGGACAGGAGTGAAAGGGTCTCCTGTCTTCTCTCACCCATCTCTTCTCCTTGGCCCATGTGCCCTATATCAGTCATATATCCCATAACAGTAATTTGGAAGGTGAAGGACATAAAGGAGAGAAGGAATACCCATGCAGGGAAATGTTCAGAGTCTGAACACATTGGAAAAGGAGCAGCCATGGAAGCTATCAGCCATTATCCCCACCGAAGAGATGGGAAAGTGAGGCACTGACATTCTACCACGCTGCACCATCCCAAGCACTCTTGAATGCCACTGTTCAGATGCAGCTGGAGGCAGTCAATGGGCTGCCTGCAGCCTGTGCAGGTGCTAGGAGCAAACCCAGCTCTCCATTTCAAGCATTTCAAGAAAGATACAGAATCATAGAATTATGGTATCATTTAGGTTGGAAAAGACCTCTAAGATCATCAAGTCCAACCTTTAATCTAGCACTACCAAGTCCGTCACTAAACCGTGTCCCTAAGCACCACTCAGCTACTTCCCCGGGCAGCCTGTTCCAATGCTTCACAACACTTTCCGAGAAAAAATTTTACCTAATATCCTACCTAGGCCTCTGGGGGAGCTTCTTTAGTCTCTGTCATGTGGGAAGTCAGGCGGGGTTAGGAAGATCACTTCAAGCATTCAAACTCTGCAAAACTCTGGTGTCTCAGGCAATCAGCTGAACCCCAGGGCCCCACTTCCTCTCTGGAAGCTGCAAAGTGAAGTGTGTGTTGATCATTTGTGGCTGTAAAAATCCTTTCCTCACTGAAAGACGGAAGCCTTTCTTCTCTTGCGGTTTCATTAGTTTAGAAATCAAACAACCAGCTCTGAAGGCAGCTGCTGGGACACAGATCTGTGAGCTTTCCATTAACCCCCTCTTCGGGCTTCTCCTGCACAGGGATAACATACGTCTTCTTTCTAAGCATGGCAAGATCTTTAGTTGCGATGGGCTGCTCTTTCATGCAGGTTCTCATGCAGACATTGCCTCTTTTATCACACTGGCAGATGAGGATCAGCTTCCTAGGAGGAAAGTGGGCAATGACCCTGATCGATCGTCCATCACTGTAGCCTTGGCTGAGTTTCAAAACAGCTGGAAAAGCGCAACAAACAGAGGAGCCTCAGAGCAGAATACAAGCTACCCTGCTCCAGGCTCAGTCTTGCACCCACCAAAGTACATGGCAGCTCCTGACTAAATCCAGTGGGAAAAGGTGTTTTTTGTTTTTTTCTGGTGTCTGCAGTGATCAATGAGGAACCAGTGCAGAGTGCCTGCAGCTCCTGCGGCAGAAAGCAAGGCAGGTGCCGGCGAATTGGATTGCCGTGAAAGTGGCTCTCAAAAGAACTGCTGGCTCCTACGAGGGCTCATGCAGGGTTGTTCATCACCATGGCAGATACCAAGCGCTATCAGCAGCATGGAAAATAAATTAAAAGTGGGTAAAAAAGACCTTTCTGTTTAGCCAGAGGATAAGTAATAGATCAAAACATTTAAAGTGTCAGCATATTGCTGCAGCCCAGGCATGCAAGTGGGTTCCTGCAGTTTAACACACGGCAGAGTTGTCACCTATGTGATGGAGCACGTTGGTGGGCAATAGCCAGGAGAAAAGTTTGAGTGACCTGTGGCAGCTCACTGCTGTGCCCATGTATCAGGCTCCTGGCTGAGCTTGAGAGCAGAGTGGGGAGAGCAGCTATCCTGGCCATGCAGGAGCAGGATAAGCCTGGACACAGGGTACAGGGCTCTGCCCATTGCCTGCTTGGCCTTGGAGAGGTAGAACTGTTCCCCAAGGAAGACTTCTAGTGTTGGTTTTTGTTTGTTTGTTTGTTTGTTTGTTTTTTAAGCTCACTACAGTAAAGGCACCATTTCCTGGATTACTAAATTTTCTTTTCAGTTTTGAGGCTTTGCAGAGGGTGCTTATGCATTTAATAGGACCACAGCGTGCTCACTGCTGTGCAGAAGGAGGAGGGAAGAAGCAATCCCTGCCTATTAGGAATATTTGCTGCTCTTTGACATTGAAATTTTAGTTCCTTAACTTATTCCCTCCAATTGCATTGGGTCAACATCTGCAGAGGTGAAGGTATGCTCAGAGCAACCAAAGGAGACAGACCCAATTTCCACGTGCTTTCTCCCAGCAAGGTGCATTTGCATGCTCTGCATCAAGTCCCTGGCATCACCTCAGCAGGTTTCGTGGCTTTCCAGAAAGGTAGCACTGCCCACACCACCTACTCCAATGAGTTAAACCCTTGCTGGGCTCTCACCAGCATTTTGCAGCTTCTTCTGTCACAGGGAGGGAGCGGAGCAAAACCCCACAAGACAGCAGATAACCAAAGTTTTCAAATACATATCACCTCTGTAAACTTATTTCTTGCAGGGCAGGGACAGGAGTGGATCTCCAACTCCCAGTGACACACCTGTGCCAGCAGCCCCCAGCCAAATGTGTGCTCCTGGCTGAGATTTCCCCACCTTCCTGGGCCACTTGTCCCCCTGCTCCCTCCTGCCATGGTCCCACTGCCTGGTGGGTTGGGGTGTGCTCGCCTGCACCGAGCCTGGCTGTGTTCACTGGAGTGGCAGTAACAGCCTCGCAGACCTCCCCTTTCTAGCTGAGTGCAAACCTGCTGAATTTATCAAAATAAATAATATTTATATGTATTATGCATATATGTGAGGAAATGGGCTGACTGGTGAATGCAGGCTTCTGAGCTTACCTGGACACAGAGAGCACGTACAGACCTCTCAGGATTATGTATCCTGTAGGCACGTCAAAGTGGCCAGAAAACAGAAAAGCAGCTGTGCATGTTTTTCTCTCTCCTCTCACTTTGGGACTAAACCTATAAAATAATAATGTGTCTTTCTAGTATTATCATTTGTCTTTGATTTTCTGTAGAGAATTGCATAACAGCAACAGTCCTATTAGCATTCAGCACTCCATTTTTTGCTTTGTGCTTTCTCCCTTATTCCTTTGGCTTAATAAAGAAATGAATTTTGCATTTGCTAGTTGCCTGACAGCCCAGGAGGCTGGGCTGTCCCCTGTTTAGCTGTTAAATAGGAAAACATGGGACTCACCTATGTGGTAGTCCCTTCACAGTATGCCAGCTCTGTCCATACAGTAGGAAGCAGGGAAATTCAGATCACATGAAACTGGTGATGCTGATTGGAACTTAAATGAGGAACAGGGACTGAAAGCTGCCACTGCCAGGGGCAATTAGTACTAGATGGCCACATTTACAAGCCCTAGGGTATGAATAGGTTGAAAGGTGCTGTGTGCAAGGTCTGCTTTTGATCATGGGTAGTGTGGATACAGCACATGTCAATGGGGTTTGCAATGCCTGGCTGCTTCAGAGGGGCTAAAGGCCGGGAGGAGGTAGCCTTGGAAATATTTGCAAAGAGCTGCTGCCTTTAAACACTGCCTAAGATGCCTCAGTCAGCATGGAGGGGTGCAACATTTCCCCCACAAGGAATCAGCACCAGATTTGGGGCCTAGAGCAGCAACCAAAACCAGCAGCAGCTTCACTTAATCTGGTTGCACAGCTGCAGAGCATCACAGCTGGGTCAGAAACACTGCTCCGAGAGTGTGAAGGACCTGCCCCTCTCCCTCCCCCTTCGGGTAACGCCATGGAATAAAATATTTTTTATTTCTAGTGTCAAGAGAGGAAAAAGGCAAATTTTCCAGGGAATGAAGGTTATTGAAATTTCTGGCACAGCCACTAGATGCCCCTGTTTTCTGATGAGTGCTGCAGAGTGGGGCATGCGCCGGGTGCTGCAGGCAGGGCCTGGAGTTGGAGCTCAAACTATGCAGAAATCCTGATTGTTTCAGCCTTTTCCTCCCTAATGACCTTCTAATTAGCTGGGACTTTGCTAGCAATTAGGAGAGATGGAGATGCACAGCAAATGGGAATGGTCTCATGCACCTGCCTTTTCTGCTCCTGTTTCATGGTGGCTCTGGAGGAGGGGACATAAAGCTTGGTCACCGATGGGCTTGGACCTGCACACCCCGTCACTGTGACCACACAGCCTGTGCAGGTGGATCTGTCCCTACCAGAAAAGTCACTCTCCAGCAAAGCCATTAACCCAAGTGGAAACATTTCCCTAATTAATCCCAAAGTGTTTCCTTGAACATTGTGTGCAGGTCCCAAAAGGAAGCTGACGCCATTCAAGTGGGAATTTCGCACTTGGTCAGCTTTTGTGGCTCTCAAATTGCTGTGCCTCCAAAAGATAAATACTTGGGTGCCATTCTTCCAGCCCAAGGTAAGGCAGGCAGCAATGGTCAGCACTTGGTAGAGAACACATTCAGCATTTGTTCTGTCTGGAGTGGTGCCTCTCCAAAATGCAATGAGCAAGGATTTATCTGAGGGTCTCTTGATTGAGGGAGAGCAAATGTTGCTGCTCTGGTAGAGTTAGTTCCCCTGTAAGGTTCGAGGGGCTTGCACCAGCTTGTTTCCTCTTACCAAAGTCCACAGCAGGCCTTCAAGTAAATATTACAGTCAGTTACCCAGCTCAGAAATCCTGTAAGATACAGAGCGGTGATTTATTGATTCAAGTGCAAAAAGGCCTTGTTTGTGTCTGGGCACTCAGTCTCACAAGGGAAATGATAGAGCTTGAGCTTTTTCCTTAATGAGCTGAGTAAAGTGCTGGGAAACCTTCAGAAGAGAACAAAAGTGGGCTCTCAGGATGACAACACCTATAAAGGTCTTTTGCTGCCTAATTCTTCCTGTTTTCAGGAGCATGGTGCCTAATTAGCACTTGTGAGCGTGATGGGAGCTCAGGGGGCTGAGTCATCTGGCAAGGCGTACTTTTTTTGGTTGACACTGCAAGAGGAGTAAAGAACAGCTCTGAAAAGGAGGCACAAAATATTCCCAGCTACCTAGTATCACACACACCAAAAAATAATCAAAACAAAACAAAACAAAAAAACATATTGGGATCCAAAATACCTTTGCAGATGTCTAGAAACCAGTAGTTGGTTTATTCATCACACACTGCAATTAAACAAAACAAAACAACAACAAAAAAACTCTTCTTCCTTCCAGAAGCTCCAGATCAGGGTGCAAACCTTGTGGCACCACTCCTTCCAGCATCCTACTGCACACAGCTGTGTTTGGTGCAGCCTAATCCACAGGTTTTTGGATGTGAGACATGAAAGTTGGGTAGCCCTCCTTAAGATCACGATGGTGCCAACACAACAGCGTTTCAGGCAGGCTTACATGGATGTGTTACTGACACTGTGCAGGCCAAGCCATTTCTCTGCAAGCCACACATCGCCTGCCATTTTTTCCTAAATTAAAAAAAGACTCAGATGCACAATAGAAAATGAAGCCTGGATTAACTGATATCTCTCTTCTCTCAGCGATTTGCTTGTGTTTTCCCTTGGGCCTGTGCTGCTCTGTAGGATTATGGCGTTCCAGAGTCATTGGCATCGATAACATGATGAAGAAATATGGAGGCTTCCCCCTCTAGGCTAATCCATGCCAAGAGGATAGTGAAGGCAGGAGATAAAGGAGTCACTAACACTGAGCTGCATTTCACTTCTAAGAATTGCCTCCCAGAGGCTGCAGCCATTTTGCAACCTTTTTAATTTTCAGAGAAAATGCCTCCTGTGCCCATAATTAAGAGTTTAATATGCCACAGGGTCCTGTTTATCACGATAACTTATTTTGCCAGAGAATGCATAGATAGAGTCTATTTTATAGGTCCTTTGAATATCTTCCCACCAGTCCATTAGATGGGGCTGTGATACTGAGGATTTTAATCACTGATATTTATTATTCCATTATTATTCTTTTATTTTAATAAAGAAGCTGCATATTTCCTTTGTTTCTCAGATAGCAAGATCTGGTGAGGGATTTCAGAGCACAGATTAGTATGGTTTACCCCCACCACTGACTAACTATGTTCACAAGTTTGCAGGGTGAACATCAGGCTGAGCTTTCTCTTCCCCTCTCAGCATCAGACAGGAGGTATGTGGATCCAAGGCAAAAACACCTGTAAACGTGCCATACATCACAAGACATATGGAAGCGGTCTTTAGTCTCCTGTGATGATTAATTGCACGTTCCCAGCTGGAATACAGTTTGAGCTCTCTATGCAGTTCTTCGGTAGGGAAAATAAATAAATAAAAAAGGTCTGTGTAATCGTTCTAACAACTGTGAGCAGAGGGCCCTGGAAATGGAACATGGCATCAGTGCAATGTCCTATTAGGAGTGCACATGAGATTTTATGGCAAAAAGTCAAGATTGCTTTAGTTTCTCCGTGATGCAGGATCATACAAAGGGCAAAAGTAACTGATCTGCGATACCTCAACCAAGAGGGATGGCTGTAAGCATGCTTGAGTGGCCAGAGAACAAGTGAGTTAACACATACGCTGTGGATGTGTGTGTGTATGCTAATGCACGGTGATGCTTTCTGTGACAAATATAGTATATAAATCACGGTGTCTCATGACTCGCTTCCTTGCTGTTCCACTTTGGTTCCAGGAGGCAGACTGATTTCCAGCTGACTTCTCCCCCAGCTCCCCTGCTTGTATGTGCTGGTGGACGATGTGCCCTTGTTTAGTTTCTTTTCTCTTTGTTGTGCAGAGGACACAGGGAAATAGAAAGTCAGCCAGATGCACATCGAGGTGAGCAGGGAGGGAGTGCCTGTGGTACGTTAGCTGTTAGGAATCAGTATGAAGAAAAGCTTTTAGGATGCCAATCTCAAATGGTTCGGGCCAATGTTAACAGCCTCAAGCTATGCCAATTGGATTTATTTTCTCTTTTCACCTGTCAGCAATGACAGTGTTGATTGGTGAGCAGTGCAATGAAAATCCTGCAGTCCACTGGGTCTGGTTTTGTTGTTGTTTGCTTTGGTTCAGCTCAACCAGAAAGCTGTGACTCATCGAGGCAGACCTCAAATACCTAGCCCATTTTCTGTTTACTACCTGGCTGCAAACATCTCTCAGCTTAGGGAAGACGCAGATGCTGGTTTGGAGGAGTGGGAAGGAAGACGTGAGGGGACAGCCACCCCTGCTTACTCCCAGCTGTTACCCTCTGCAGCACATCTGGATCCTGTCCTGAGTCTGCCTTCTCCATGCCAAAGTAGCTCATAGAGGTCTGTGATCCTCTATTTTGGGAAGGAGAGCTACCACTGACCTTATTGTCAGGAGTACAGGGGGACAACGCTTGCCTGTGCTGCAGACCTCCAGCTCTGCCTCAGCAGATGCATTTTTAAGTTGGTAATTTTCCATACCACTTTGCGCTGCAGACAAGGCCTATTGAATGGTGTAAAATAGAGAGTGCCTAACATGCACAAAATCTGTAATTATACATATCTCAGCAGAGACCTTCACTTCACACTCTTGCATTTTGCTAGGCTGAGGCACTCAGACAGTAGAGGAACAGCTGCTTCTGTTTCAGGTCAGTTAAGTGTTGCGTCAGGATCAAAACATTCCTGTAGGCTGCTGTAAAATACAGCATTTAAACTGAGAAATGACTGGTTTCTCCGCTCCTGTACTTTCCGGTTTCTTGCTACAAAAAGGGATATTGCTGGAGAAAATACCCTGGGTTCCAGTAGCCCTACCAAACCCATAAGGGTCACTGTCTTCACTGAGACTTAACTGAAATAGTTTGGGCTGTTTCACTTAGAAAGGGATACTGCTGGAAAGGCCATTATATATTTACCCTTTACAGTGGCCACAGCCAGGGTCTAGGGCATGATTTGATTTTCCAGTTAGAAAGCAAAGAAGAAATCAGGTGTTGTAAATCTAGCATGCTGCACACCACGAACTGCCAGCTTTATGTTGTAATGAATGCAAACACAGCGCTGAGGCCACCAGTCCCTAGCAGGCAATTCCTGGCTGTTCAAAAGTGCCCCAAATACAGGGATCTATTAATCCAGCTGTTGTCTCATCAGATGTATCTGCTTCATTCCTTGCTCCTAATTATTTCCTGTATTACAGTACCAGAGGAGCTAGCCTACAGGTGATTTTTAACATGCTGTTTGCAAAGAAAAGATGACATCTTTAATAACCGTAAAGCTGGTCTGTGACAAGTCATTGGTTGGCACCATCTGATCCTAACTGTTGTTTCCTTGGGCTGTCAGATAAAGGCAATAATCCTCTGATGTACAGCGACACCAGGACTCTGTGTCAACCTGCGCTGCCGGTAACCACCCACATCCTGTGACATCCAAGCTAAGCTGCACATTTGCACAGATTGGCATTGTTTCCAGCGTAAATCATCCAGCAACATGCCTTTCTGTAGGAAAATGATTTAGTGATCTCCCCCTCCTCACATGCAGGATCTATCTGCATACCTTATGAAGCAGCCTAAAGGAGCTATATGTGACAGAGGCAATACTGAGGTGCCTGTATCCTTGTAGCCTTTGTAGGTTTTAATGTCTTCCCTGATGTCAAGGAGTCGAAGAAGAGAGAAGAGAGACATGTTCAATATTTTGGAACGTCAAAAGCATGCAGGAATGCCACTTCCATACAGAAACCCAAGCCTACTGGATTTCCTCTAGCAATGTTCCAGCTTAAGCTGGGGGAAGAGAGAGAGATCCCTTAGAGTTTTTCCTACCTTGAGAATATCATCTCTACCTTTAGCCCTTTCATCATTCAGATATACCAAGCCACCACATAGACACATCTGGAAATATTGGGCTCCACTTTGGGCCAAGTAGGTTTTGCTGGAAGTGTCCTCTCTTCCACCTAAGCTGAGTTCTTGGCTTTTACGTGTTTGACCAAGGTCTCCAGGCTTCTTGTGGGTGGGTGGTGTGGTAGCTCCCAGAAATGTCGCTGACTGCTGCATGAGTATCAGCCATAAGCAATGACACTAACCCTTCTGGAATAGGACCTGTTGTCCATTTGATGTGCAGTTGGTCTGGGTACATACAGAGTGTCTGATGCATCTCAGAAGTGTTAGACTCAATGTTGTACACATATTTTGGACTTGGGTTGTCCATGACAGTTATGTCCCCTTTATGAAATGTGTTGCTATGCACTCAGTCTTCGTAGTGCAGAGATTGTTAACTTTTGATACGTAGAAAGTTTCAGATATCTCCAAAATTATAGTTATATTTTTAAAAGTTAAACTAGATGACTGGCTAGAAGAACCAGGTAACTAGGTAAGGGTGACAGGAAAGTGGTGCATTTTATTACATTTAGTCCCTCTCCATGTCTGACTTTATTAGGAATCTAAGATACAGCATTCTAAGTTTCCTAGAGATGAGTAAAGAAGTAAAGAATGCAATAGTTTTAAAGACACTAATACTAAAATACTGTGAAAAATAAAATGAAATAAAAACTGCCAGGAAGAGGGGAAAACTGATGAATAAAATATGAAGATGCAATAGAAAGTGGATGGGAAAACAATAAAAAAATCAAAAGAAAACAAGCACGCAAACAAAAAAAGAACAATCTTCCTCCTTCTGAACACACATCCACAGAGCTCCACAGAGGCCAATTTAACATGAGGAATTTGCATTGCTCTCAGTGGTTGTGTTGTGTCCTCTGATGGAAAGGACAAATTTGCCACTAATGAGGAAACCAGTTAAGCACCTGATTATCTCCCATCATGCGTCGAGGTCCCACTGACTTCAGCAAGTTGGTCAAAAGTCAATGTACATCCACATTTATTCACCCCTCGCTTTGGCTCAGAGTGCTTCAGGGCAGAGATTATGGCCACTTTAGGAATGTGAAACTGGTCATCAAATCCAGACCCTCCCAGTTGCAGGAACTATGGAGCAGATGTTAAGACCAGAGGGATCTTCACAACATCTGTTCTACATCTTATCCGCCTCCCCAACAAGCTGCCAAATACTTCTTAAGACTCTCTAACATAGTCTGAACCTTTCTTTGCTTGTGGAGCATCTAGCACAGCTTTTGGTTCACTTACGTAGAAAACTATGCAGCTTGTTTTTTATCCCTGCTTGGGAGGGAAATGAGCTGTTATACAAATTCTACCAAAAGGAGTCTGTGACCACTCTTCTTGTCTTATTACCTATGCTAAATCCCTGAGCAAAAAATAATAATAATAATAAATAAATAATAATAATTTAAAGATTTTTTGGGGTTTAGTTGACTTCTTTTTTATTATTATTATTATTTTTTTTTTTAAGTACATGGTTTATGGTTACATTTTATGAAAAAGTTCATTGAAATTGAAAATGGTCATTTGAGTTTTGAGTTTTTAAGTTCACAAGAGTTCACCTCTGCTGCTCCTTCCTCCTCACACTCTTTCCCTGCTCCACCATGGGATCTCTTCCATGAGATGCAATCCTTCAAGAACTGCTCCAACGTGGGACCTTCCCATGGGCTGTTCTTCAAGAATGTCTCCAGCATGGGTCCCACCTGCAGGGTACTGTCCACAAGGAACATACTGCTCCAGCATGGTCTCTTCTTCATGGACCACAGCTCCTGGCAGGATGCTGCTCCTGTACTGGCTCTCCATGGGCTGCAGCTTCCTTCAGGACATATCCGCCTGCTGTGGCATGGAGTCCTCCATGGGCTGCAGGGGAACAGCGTGGTTGTCTCCATGGTCCTCTGCTCCAGTGCCTGGAACATCTCTTCCCCTTCCTTCTTCACTTACATTGGTGCCTGCAGAGTTTTCTTTCTTGTTTTCTCATTCCTCTCTCTCACAGTTGCTGCAGAGTATTTTTACCCTTTCTTAAATATGTTATAACAGAGGTGTTACCAGCATCACTGATGGGCTCATCTTTGGCCAGTGATGGGTTGCTTTTAGAGTTGGTTGGAACTGTCTCTTACCCAACATGGGGCAGCTCCTGATCTCTTCTCACATAAGCCAACCCTGCAGTCCCACACGACCAAGACATTGTCACATAAACCCCATAAAGCTGGCCAAGCCAATTCATAAGTCCTGTCCAGTACTCCTGTAAATGGGCGAAATCATTGATGAGTGAGGTGATGAGCAAAGGTATAATACAGCTGTGAAACTCTTCAAGGCTCAGTCTGGCATCCATCAAAACTAGCCTTCATATTGTCCTTGCCCACACAAGGTGATAACTGTAAAAAGGAAAGAAGAGGGAAATCTAGCACAGAGAAGATAAAAGAAAATAGATATAAAAACGGGATCTGATTCATGTTTTGGGGCCAGTTTGGCAACACATTCTCTTCAGAGTCAAGTTCACCCAGCTTTTTTGCCACCCTGTGTTGGATGCATGCTATCAGTGATTTGGCAGGGCTGGGAGAGCCAGGTTGCCCAGGTGAATGTATCTCACAGATGAATAATCAATTGGCAGCCAGTCCAGGCTGAACCCTGACTGACCTTGAAAACATTTTCTTAACTGCATGGGGAGAGGACTGAACTTCAATATTTAGTGTTTTGTTTACCCTTCCCATCTCTCCACTGCAGAGAATGAACCATCACTATAATTCATATTTTAAATACTCATGTTGTTTTCCCATGCTTCTGGCTGGAAACCAAGCAGCAGACATTTCAGAATTTTGGTGGAAACCTGTAGAAATTTCACTCAAGACGTGCGACTGCCAAGCAATGCCAAGGAAGGATGCTACCTTGTGACAGAGGAGGAAAATCAGAGTTCCCTGTTTCTACAAGCTTAAAAAAAGACTACAGAGCTGTACATAGAAGAAACAAATATGTACATCCCAGCTAAGCAAGACAAAGCTACCCTTAAGCGATGGCACAAAAGTTCAATGAGATAATCACATTAGCATTACTGAACTAGCCATGCATGTGAAGCACAATACAGCTCCTATTTCCTATTTGTCTGCATTATGAATCTAAAATATTCATATTTTATTGTCCTGTGTTGACAGCAGACTGTTAGAACAGAAGAATGGCTGGCTTTCTGTCTGGAGTTTCATGTCTTATTTAATGCAAGCTTGAATGGCAAGCAGAATTAATCAGGTTCTCAGCTTCACTTTATCCAAGGTTATTTGCACTAACAGTCCTTAAATAGAGCTGGGGATGGGAGACTGGTGTCCTTTTCATCGGCTTTGATATATATATTCAACCTGCCCAAAAAATCCTAAGAGAATTGAGCACTCAACTCTTGAGCAGTTTCAGTAGGATTTTTGAGACTTAACCTATTTATGCCTCTCTGAAAAGCCTTGAGTCAAGCAATGACGGGCACCAGGCTGCAGTGTGCTCTGCCCTGAGTGTCCTTCAGCCCCACGTTGGTGCTGCTGGGACCTGCCAAAACAGACATAGATTCAGTCCCCACCCAGCTCTACTGGAAGGCAGGCACTGGGGACTATCAGCCCGTGACAAAATATCAGATGTATCCAAAACACCATTTGTACTTTAACAACCTTTGGTATTTTCCCATGTGTTTGCAAAGGATGGACAGCCAGAGACAAGAAATGCAATGTTCTTTGTGCAGCATCCCAGTCGGAGGGCCTGGTGGAAACCCCAGGGGGACATCTGTGATGTCTTCATGGGCTTTGAGTTGAGGAGCAGGCGCATCCTGCTGGCCCAGCAGCAGCTGCTGTGGCCTCCCCATCAGAGGGGAAGGGGACAAGCTGGGTGTGCTCCCCGTGGAGAGGCTTTCCCAGATGACACGTACATGGGGCCCTCAGCACAGGTGGCCACAAGGAGCATGGAGGAAGCCTCTGTCACAGGGAACTACAGCAAGCAGCTTTGCCTCAAGAGCTCAGCGTGGTGGAAGGCCCTGAGCAACCCCATGCTGCCTGCCACGCATGCCTCAAAAGGAAGCTGTAATGAAAACAAGTGATTTTCAATAAAGCCTGTGCATTCATTTAGAAATAATGAAAACAAGCACAGAGCAACCGAGGAGCCCTTCTCAGGCTGCGTACCACTGCTCTCCATGGTCACACTGTCACCACTACCCCCTAGAATGGGGTCCCAAATGGACACAGCCATCTGCCACAAGGTGCTGTGGCCCCACAGAGAACTGCAAACTAAGAGTTCCCACTAAAATTAATGAGAGGAAAGAAAGGAAAGGAAAGGAAAGGAAAGGAAAGGAAAGGAAAGGAAAGGAAAGGAAAGGAAAGGAAAGGAAAGGAAAGGAAAGGAAAGGAAAGGAAAGGAAAGGAAAGGAAAGGAAAGGAAAGGAAAGGAAAGGAAAGGAAAGGAAAGGAAAGGAAAGGAAAGGAAAGGAAAGGAAAGGAAAGGAATTTCCCAATTACTAAAATTGGTGTTGCAGGCTGTTTTTCCTCCAGCACTTTGCAGAGCTCCTGTGCAGTTAAAGCAAGGAGAGAATTCCCTGCTCTGGTGTTTTTCATGGATCACCAGCCCGTCTCCATCCCCTCCATCCCTCCATCCCCTCCACAGGACCAGGACTGTTCTGGACTCTTCTTTACCATAGGATTTCCTGCCCCACTGACTCCCCTGGGAGCTGGCTGCAGGCGCTGCACAAATTCAGTGTGAATTCATGCAGTCGTGACCATCTGCAGATGTCTTCAACCCAGATTATTCACTGTTCTTCCTTTACCTCTTCTTAGTTCTCAAGAAGTCATGCTAAAAGAGAGGGAGAGGAAAAAAAAATATTTCTGTGAAGCCATCTGAATTACCTAATGGTTTTATTGATCATGTTGCTCGGAAGGAAATACCCCTAAAGAGAGTAGTCTGCATCCCTGAAGGTTTTAACCTCTTTTCAGTTGAACCTGATGGTCATTGCATGAGGACTGTGATAGTCCAGGAGGATGAACTACTCCAATAGTATGTTTTAAAGAAAATATTAAATCATTGATTTTTATTATTATTTTTTTTTTATAATGTATTTCACAAGCTCATCTCCCATACCACAACTCAGCAAATCAAGGTCTTCCTCTCCTGCTTGTGATGACTTTCAGCTTCTAAAGCTTCTCGAAAAATCTTGCTGGATCCCCACATGGCTTGGCTGACACACTACATGTTTAAATTAGTGACTAAAGAGATGACTTAAAGTTTTTGTTCTTACCTTTGTCACTGACTGGGTGTGCACTGGGTGTACCTGTCCCTTTCTCTGTTTTGTCTGCTGAATGAAGCTGAAACCCAGCTATACCATTGTCAGGCATTTGCAACAGCAGCAGAATAAAAGCAGCAAGTTTTCCTACTTTCACTCTTCACCTTATCATCCTCCATCAATGCAACCCCACCAAATCTAAAGTTTAAAAATACATCCAATAATCATTTCTTCCTACAGCACAAACCCAAACTATTAAGGCAAACTAGTAATTATTCTTCCACACTAACATCAACATAAAGCAGATTAGAAGAATTAAATGCACAAGAGTGCAGTTCTTTTATGATTATGTACCCTTAATCTTCAGAAGATGGTTAATTACATTTTAAGCAGCATAAGAACCCTAACATATTTGTATGTTAATAAAAATTCTCACCAGGGGTTTAAATCTAACATGTAGTCACAGGTATAACTAATGGCATTTTTCAGTAATGCTGTGAAAAAAATATGCCTGTAAGTTAGTAGCTTCACACAGAAAACTGCTGGGAGTTTTTAATTTACTCTCTAACTATTCTCCTAATCATTCTCTTATCATGCTGGGATGGCTAAATGCATACAGATTATAATGATGGTGTGCACCCACCATAGCAGTGTCAGCAATGACATTTGTCAGTGTTTGAAGTCAGGCTGCTGCAATCAGAGCTCTGCAGCCCAGGGAAGGAGGGAAACAAACAGGGATGATACTGCAGCTCTGCAGTTTCACTAGAACTTGTGTTTGCTGGTTTAAGGTTTATTCCAGTGCAGAAAGGGATTAGCTTCTACCCAGCACAGGCCCAGACATCTGTCTGTGATTCAGAGCTTTTAGGACTACTTGTTAACTGTGTCATAGTCAGAGGTTTTGAAGGTCCAAACAGATTTCTTTCCTAGAAATCCTCATAAGGGAAGACAGAGCCTGTCATTTACCCTGCTTCCTACCTCTGGGAAGCTGAACCACTGGGATTAGAAGTTGAATTCACATTCACTACCCAGGGAAGAGAGGGACTCATTTCTTCCACTGAATGGTAGAGCAAGCTCAAGGCAATGAGTATCATGGAGAACAGGAAAAAGAGGGAGCTGGTAATGTCTCCTGGAAGTGCTGAGGTCAGTGATCACAAGCTTTGCCCCTCCATCGAGTATGTCTATTCTGTTGGCTGATCTGCATCATGCCAGTTTCCTCCATGGGAACCACCTGAGTTTCAGGGGAAGAAAAAAAAAAAAAAAAAAAGAAAAGAAAAAGAAATTTTACAGCTTAACTTCATTTTTCTTTACTATTTGGTCATTTCTTCCCACAGCGGATTTTCCTCACGTCTGTCTCCTAATGCAGGCATTGTCATTCCGAAATATCCCCAGGGCATAAAAGATAATTTGGGGAAGGAGGAAAGAACAGAACTTTTGAAATATGTTGCCTAATTATTAGTATTCCTCATTCTGAGCCTTATTTGTGGCAGGGATGACTCATTGCCCTTGAACACCCACTGCCTATCTATTTCCTCTAATGTTGCTTTCCTTTTTGATTTCCCAGATACGGATAGCTGACTGCTTATCTATTCCTACCGTTAAAATGATGCATAACTACTGCATTTTGTGGATGGAAACATTATGGCCACTGAAATGTCTTCACAGCCCCATTTGCTCATCTGCTGTTATTTACTTTCCAGCAGACAATATTCGGTCCACAGGCACACACAATGCCGAAGCCAGCACAACGTTCATCACACTGATATCAAGACACTCAACGCACACCGCCACTGATCAACAGCAACAGCCTGGACTGGAGGATTTACAGAGCTCCCCATCTCCCCTCAGGCTCTCGTACACATTTCTGAGATTCGGCAGCTCTGGAAAGGAGCTGAGGCATGGCTACCTGCCAATGGAAGGGGTTCCCAAAATAAGGGGACAGAGAGACCCATGGTCAGAGCAACCTTCCTCTCTAGTGGAACCAACGGTGCCCTGGTTCCCTCCACAGCCTACAGGAAACCCCATAATAGTTGTTGTGAGGACTGTGGCAATATTCAGCCAACTAATGGGACTCCATTGATGGGGAGCCAGCATGAGTGAGGACGTTGGTCTGGGGCTCTGTAGGGATGTGTTCTCTGCTTCTGGGTGAGTCAGCAACAGCATGGGCATCTCTGGAAGTTAGGTGGTAGGTCACAGGTAGGCAAGGGCCTGTACCTCACAGGGCTTTAGGTCTCTGGAGGTTGGGAGATTGTCACTGCATACCTGCCTCCTTTTATTGCTTCATTAGCATCCACCCTCAGCCACTTGTTGAGAAAACGTCCTCTGTCAGCTGGTGGCCATTCTGATATGCTTAGTGACTCATAGTCCTAGAGAGAAAGCTCAGTTATTAGAGAGGGATGGAAAGTGAATTTTGTTGTGTGATGAAGCTCTTTTGTTTCACGTTTCTTTCTTATTGATTCAGTCAGCATTCACGATGTGTCAAAACTTCTGGCTTCACATTTGCATCAAGATGCTCCTCAGCCCAGAGCAGAAAACTGCCACACAATGCTGAAAAAGAGCAAAACAACCACCCAAATAACGCATACAAAAAGGTGTGCGGATGATAGCAAACAAACAGAGACATTTGGAGAGTACTGGGGGTGGTAGGCAGCTGGCTGCGAGGCGAAGAGATCTGGGATGAAATACTCAGCCCATACAGGACTGGGGCTCAGCCCAGCTGCTTCCCTGGAGCCAGATCTGCTCCAAGTTGACGTTTCCCTTTTCTTCCACATGGTTCTGAATTTTTATCTTTTTCTTTTGATGCCCTTTCAAGCAAGGAGCTTTGCCATATGGAAATTTGCAATTCCACCAGCTTGTAGTTGCCTCGTATCTGCCACATAAAACAAAGCCAGTCGCTCCCAACATCTGGAATTAGCTGGCTCAAGAGGTCAGAACCAGCTTCAAACAGCACTCACATTTGTGGAGCTTGTCCTCCAACCCGGGTTCACACAACTGTTTTGACACAACCAGAAAGACAAGTGTGTAATTTTTCTAAGATGTCTCTTAATGCAAGAACAAGGAACAGCTGTACCAGGTCAGCCTCCACTCCCTGTGTGCCCTCTCCAACCTGGACAGGAGTGAATAGACATGAAGGGAAGCGAATATGGGCATATCAGGTAGGTGGCCATACCTCCTCAACACCTAATAATTAAAGTAAAATAATGTGGTCAGATATATATTTATTTCTTGTGGAGGAAGGGGGGGTGCAAAAAAAGGTGCTGATCTGAAAATGACTATACAAATTTCTGATATTGTCAGCTTCTGCCCCAACCCCTGTTCTTCACCTCCTTCTTCAGGGTTTGAGCCTGTGTCTCCTATTTGCAAATTACTTGGCTTCATGATGATCACTATGTGGAGTCATTATGGATATGAATATGCACAGAAGACTGGGAATAAAAATGGTGGAAACTTAAGGCTTTCACAAAAAAAAAAAAAAAAAAAAAAAAAAAAAAAAAAAAAAGATGCATTTAGGAACTCAATTTTACTAATCTTAAGGTTGTGTTCTGGAGTGATGGTGTTCAGGGTGGCATGTCACCATCACCAAGAGCAATTTCTCCCCACTTGTTTCAAGCAGCTATGAGGAGATTTTCAGTCATGCAAAAAACTTCATCTGTGTAAGCTGTGATCTGGAAACCTCTGCTCACACAAGGAAGAGATTTTATTGGGACACCTAGAGGGTAGGAGGTTGCACATTTCCCATTTGCATCCTCCCACCCCACTCCAGCTGGGTGTAAATCCTTCCTGCTCCTGGGGGTCCTTCCACCCTCACCTTCCTTTTACAGCCCTCTGGCTGAGATGAAGCCAAAAGCCATTACCCAGAAATATGAGAAATCACAGAGAATCAGGAAATGTGGGGTCACCTTCTTTCTTGGCTAGAGACTTGCCATGACTCTGAGCTGGTCACTTAGTCTTACATCCAGACCACAAGCAATGAAGGTTTCTTTGGTATTGTATTAATCTGTAATCAAAGCCTCACAAAAGGATTACAGGAATAAGATACTGCAGCAACAGAATATTCTTTATCTGAATGATCCCTTTGTTCCAGGAGTCTGTGTGTATTATTGTGTGACTTTTTCACATCTGTTCATCACTTGAAGAAACTTTCTTTTGTCCCTTAGTAAGCTCAAGCATCATCACTCTGCCACGCTCCCCCACACCATTATTTTTAAATCTAAATACATTTTCTAAAGGTTATGACATGTTGTGTAATTAAAATCAAGTTGGCAGCAAAGAACTATTTCTTTCACTACAGCCCTTTTCACGAGCTGCATAATTCTTCGTCTGGAAAGCAGGTGGGGAATTTGAAGTGCTCTCATGCTTACTGACAACAGCAAGGCTGAGGTCACGGACATGACTAGTGACAGTGGCTGTTCACTGTGACACTTCTTATGGGAGCCTAATTTTCAGAAGCTTTATGCAGTGTGTTCTGAAAATGAGATCTCAAGGAGTATTTCCTGTTAGCATCCCCAAATCAGAAATAACTTCTGCAAGTCGTGACTTTTGCACTCACACTGGGGATTGCACAGTGTAGGAAAGGTGAAAACTGCTCAGCACTTCCACTGCTCCTGAGGCTTTTTCTCTCTTTTAACTTCCCCCTGTTTTATATGAAGTAGTGTCCTTCTCCTTGTAGACTCCTTCCCAATATCTTGTAAAAGTAAATGAACTTTAAAATTGGAGGTGGTTCTCCAGAGAAGCAATTCAGCAATAATTCAGTCTACAGAAGTTCCCAAGTCTGTAATTTATTGATTTAGCTAACAGTTTGTACTGACTAGATAACAGTTTCCTATCTTATTGCCCTGTGTTTTCATTATACCCAACCTGTCTGGTAGAAGGAATATTAATCTTTGGCAGCTTACAATTGCTGTTAAACATCTCTAAACTCTCCTCTGCTTCATTTTGGAGTCTCTTAAAGTTTCCCAATTTGGAGAGCTGGCAGAGATTTAAAGAAGATACGCTTATTTTTTTTTTCCAAGAAAACCAACAAAAAATATTTTGATCTGCACTTTTGTCTCCAAAACAGAGACAGACGGTTCTGCACTTCTGGTGCTTGCACAAAATCCTCTGCTGCGCTTCCCATCCAGCCTGCAGAAAGTGTTCACGAGCTTTTCGTCACGTCACCCCTCCCTCTTCCTAGCCATAAATGCAGACAATATGTGGTTGCCTAGTAGAAGGAATAACAGAAAGCATTGATGCACTTTATGATGCTTGGCATGGAAGACAGGCTAGATCTTACGGTGTTTTTAAGACAGACTAGGTGCAGATTGCTGACACTTGTAACTGAGAAAAGGTTCTCGAGGTCGGAGCTGCTAAAATCAACCCAGTAAAGAGGAGTGTGTGAGGAAAGTGGGAATAACACAAAGCAAATGTTGGGTGAATTTGCATTTGTGAAACATCTGTATTTCAACAATAGTCATGTATTTTTTTTCTTGTTTTTGGAGGCTATTTGAGTGATGAAGTAGCAAAAGGCCTGCAAATTGTCCGTCTAAATTGCAAAGGGAAAAAATAGGTAAGGAATTCAGAGTTCACATACATGTCACAGTACTGACACATGCGTTGGAAGTGTTCTTATGCTCTTACAGAAATGCTGGTCCCACGGTGCAGACAAGAACGGGAAAAGCCCTCATGACTCACATGACCGGTCACAGCTGAACAAATGCCAAGTGCATGCTGCCTGCTCAAAGAGAAAAGGTCCAAGGACATTTTTAGGCAAGGGAAGCAAAGAAGCCCTTGAATTCATCGGTTACTGCAAGCTACGGTTACTTAGCTGAGTTTGTCAGCTCAGACCAGGCTCATCTGATGAAGAGCTCTAAGCTCTGCAGCAGGTATTTAGGGACCACTTGTCCCATATGGCTGATGACAGTGTTAATAAGGAGGTCTGCTCAGGCCTAGGAGAACACAGCGCCCACAAGTCCCATGTGAAAGAAAATTTACAAACTTTCTATTGCACTGATGGAGACATAGTTATTTGTCTGGCTTTGCATGAAAACAACAGCTGTTTCTTCTTCATTATGTGCAATGGCACTATTTTGTAAGAAATAGAACAAACCAGATCAATGCCATCCACCTAATACACCTACCTGCCCAAATTGGGATGTTTTTAATGAAGAAAATCTATATATTCTGCTCTCTTTAAACAGATGACGTTACTAGAGCTGAGGCTTTGCTCCCAGGCAGATCCTGGCTCTATCATCATTTGCATCTTACCCTGAGAGCAGACCCATTGGGTTTCCTATTTCTGGGACTGCCCACATTAATAAGGAGACTGTAAAGGGATCTGCACAGATGCCCTACATGCCTGTGTAGTGCCCACCCCCTCACCAGAGCCCAAATACCCCCTGATATCACCTCCTTTGCCCTGTCTTTTGTACACCCTCTTGGACAAATAACCACAGGATGTTTCTTAACTTTCCCAATGTCCCAAAAGAAATAAAACAGCTTCCTCTTCCTTTTCCCCTTTTCTTGATCTCTGTGATGATCAAGTGACTCTTCTGCTCCTCCTGCCATTACTTAGAGCCTGAGAGACTGCAGCAGTCTAGACACATTAGCACTTCTAATGTGGATCTCACAGACTGTATCAATTAGTGGGCTGGCTTCAGCCCACATATCCCAGGAGGCAGCACATAGCTTCTCCTAGGTTGTAGCGGTGATGAGCTTCAAGAGGTGGCAGAGAGCCCTCACCCAGGGGACTGGTTAGTGTGTGCTATCCCTGTCCCTCTTTGCAGGGCTGAGATTTGCTTTCTCATCTTACTTCTTTCCAAGATACCCGGTTTCTTATAGAGTCGATGGGGTCTTGGTGGGGCTTTTAATGCAGCTTACAGCTTTCTTCTACTAAGAAGGGTCAAGCCAATTCCCTTTGCATGGCAGAGCACATACTCAGCCCTTAAGCAATATTTTTGTTCCCTGAGCTTCATCCCACTCATAAACCAGCCACTGGGAACTTCTACATCTGCTTCTTTTCCTTCTGAAACAACCAAAGAGGATGAATCCCCATAACCCCACCGCCTCCACATCCAGCGGCACGGCTCCGGCTGAGGCAGCCTGTGTGACTCAGCTCTCCCTGCCAATGTGACAACCTTTGTTAGGAACAAAGCCTACGGTTTGGGTACCAAAATAAACCCAGCCTTGAGTCTGGCTGATGTCATCAGACAGGCTGCATAGTGTGGTTCCAGCTCTACTCTCCCATCCCTCTTCTTAGTTGTCTCACTCAACACCCCCTGAGCCCCCTGGGCTGCCTATTCCCAGGTGTGAACAAAGAAGTCTGAGCTGTGCTTTATCTTCTTCTGCTGACAAACGCCCCAGTTTGAACTTTCCAGCCAGTTATTCCAA
The DNA here is from genome assembly GCF_965140915.1 of Aythya marila. Lineage (NCBI taxonomy): Eukaryota > Metazoa > Chordata > Aves > Anseriformes > Anatidae > Aythya > Aythya marila. The sequence continues at coordinate 8,097,646 of NC_139046.1, read as the reverse complement.
GCTGTGGTAGCATTAATCAAGCTAATGATATCTGGTGATCTGGAGGAGAATCACTATTATATGGCAAAAAATAGAATCCCAAAGTTAACAGCGTATTGTACAATATCTGGGTTCCCTTGCCAGTCTGGACATAATATAAATGACTTCAGCTTCTCTCTCTTATTTATTTATGTATGTCTACTCTCTGGAGGGAAATTTGGTGTAGTGACAGTTATTGGAACCCTGCAGCTGTTCAAGGAGGAGATAGCTTAGCTGTTGGCTCTACTACGCTGCTCACCCAAGGTTATTATGGCCATGGATGCCAGTGACAGCTCGGAGTCTCTCTTCTGCCCAGACACTTCATGCAAAATGTTTGTACTGAAGGTAGAAGACCTAGGATAAAGCCTTGGAGAAAAGAGATTGCAAATCTAAATGAAACCTCAATGACCCGTGGTTTGGGGGATACCAAATCAGTTGTGTGAGGAGAGGTAACAGCCATCACCTCTGTCTGCTCTGTTCCTTTAGAAAAGAAAAATAAAGCATGGCCCCTTTCCTGCAAACAATGCAGTGGTCAGGAAAGGATTTATCTTAAATCTGTCTGCAGTACTCACTGCTGGGTTTTATGATTGTGGCTCTTCAGCAATCCAAGAGCAATAAGAATAATTCAGTGACCAAAAATTCTCTTCACGTCCCTGTCAGAGCTCTGAGCTCTGAGCTTTGTGCCCATTGCTGAAAAACCAATTTAACCCTTTCAGTGTGCTGCCAAGAAGTGTTGTTTGATATGAGATCTTCCAGCCCCTGCCCAGCTTTTCCAATAAAGGCAGTGCTGAACAACCAAGGAGATAAGAGAGATGTTCGACACTGGCTAAACCCAAGAGCAGGATCCTTTATGAAAAGATGCTGAATGTCTCAGCTCTTTCTAAGCAGACATTTTGATCCAAGTTGCTTGTAAGGGAGGCTCATTCTGGTAATGGGGGCTCTGCAGCGTCTTCAGTGACACTCAGACCCCAAACGCCACCCAGCCTCCTGTCCCTTCCTCCTTCTGGTTACATGGGTATCTTTGAAATAATAATAAGGTAGCATGATGCCCTTTTCCTCTCTAGTGATGTCTTTCTCTAAATTTGTCAGCCCTTGGCTCCCTGTTCAGGGTCCCTCAGAGGCACACCTTCAACCTGTTCACTCAGGTCCAGAAGATCCCCTTGGCACCGTGACCCAGGGAGATTCGGCTGGCGGTGGGGAGAAGCAAGCAGAGAAAACCACCCCCCACTGCAGCACGTATTCAAAGCCAGAAAAAAAAAAACCCTCACATTTCCTCTTTGTGCTGGAAAAGCCTTTGGTGAGGATGGGGTGTCAGCTGGAGGACGTGTCCCCCAGGCACATGGGGTGGAGGAACAGGGCAGGCGGCATCTGGACCCTGGCCACATCCGGACCCCAGCCGCAGCATGTTCGAGGGAGAGGCAGGAGAGCAGAGAAGCAGACTCCTGCAGACTGCTTTAGGAGGCAGCTCTGCTTCCCCATCTGACATCCCCTGCTTCCCCAGTCATGTGGTTTGCATTTGTCTCTTTTTCATGTGGAGACATTGCTTTCAAAGCCATCAGCGGGGACAAGCACAGCAGCCGTGCAGCCACTGCCAGCACGCTGCTCCCACCTGCAACTCGGCAGCTTCTGACAAAGTGGGAAATCCTGAGGGGGCTTGCATGGCTTTGGCAGGTTTGTTTTTCTCTTGCATGCAGACAGTCTCAATAAACAGCAGGAGAAGGTGTCAGGGACATGGAAGCAAGAGAGAGGTAAGTTAATTAGGAGGCAGTGACAATTACTGTGATGTGTAATATCAATTCTTTCCTTCTGATAGTGAGCTTTCTTTTTTTTTTTTTTTTTTTTGCGGGGGTTGGGGGGAGGAGTGGGGATCTGCTGCCAGCTTTAGACCAAATGCCAAACAAATAGACATCAGCAGAGTCTTTGCCCTTGGAGCCACATGAAATCACCCCTGTGGAGGACCTGGCCCTGCCCATGGTGCACAGCCCCATGGCTGTCTCAGCACATCCCTCTTGGAGCTCAACACAGGCACTTACAGACAACCTTGGACTTCATCATACAGATCTATTATTTCTTATAAGATTCTTTGGTTTTATTCAAATCTCCACTAGGACTTGTCACAGAAAAGCCATGAGTTTTTTTTTTTGTTTTTTTTTTTTTTTTTTTTTTTAAAAAGGAAAGAAAGAAATAAAAAAATAATAAAAACCACAAACAGAAACAAGGACAGAGCTTTCCTGCTGCTGAGTCCAAATTCACACTAATGAGATCTGAGCAGATAAATAAGAGGCAGAGCAAGACGCATGACTCAGAGTGTGCTTGCACTGCACTGCAGTCAGCAGTGCTGATTGAAGCTAGGTGGAAATACTCCCCCTGGCCTTCCTCTGGCCATGCTGAAGAAGCAGTGCAGGTTCATTAATGACCCCCTGAGTACCTCCAAGACCACAGAGACTTTAGCAGCTACTTCACATTGCAGTCCAGCCTGCTATTTCCCTCTAACTAAGTTCCTGACCAAAACTATCATGACGAGGTTAGCACGTACTGCAAACACTCCTCTAAGCACAAGGCCTTCAGATGACTATGGCTAACTCCAGGGGATAGATCCAAGTCCCAAAAATGTGTCCCATACTCTCACCTCAGCACTCTGGCTGTCCATCATTTCTCCACTTTGAGAGTGCTGGATTCAGTTGGATTAGTTTTGAAAGATATGTCTAATGTGATTAGCTGCAAATGATTAATTTTCAGCCAAAGCAGCTCCCTGATCCGTTTGCCTGCCCCATTTTGTGCTAGTGCTTGCATAAACCAATATATTGTTTGGGAGGAGGGAATATGAACCCATTCCTTTCTATACCAATGTAGATTCAGATCAGCATAAGCAGATGGAAAAATTGCAGACAAAAGCACTGGAATGGGAGACCAGGATATCTGGACTGATTCCTACTCAAGCTCTGAACTGCCTGTAGAACCTTGTGCATCTGTTCCCACTTTTCTGCATCTGTGAAATAGCCTCCCAGGATTTCCAGTGTGATAAAAGAAAAAAGATGAGCATGGCAACTAAGTGAAGAGAGGAAAGAAAAAGGAAAGTGAAAAGTGAAAAGAGTGCCTGGGGAAAGGACTCCCAGTGCAAACAGTGGTCTCGTAAACTAAGCTAACAAGACTTTTTAGGCACAGCTAAAATATAACGTTTTGTTTGGAAACTTTGACATGAAATAAAGTTATTCATTACTAGCGATCATTTCAAAACTATGAAGATATTGTCCCCCATCATTTATGTCAGTTTTCATAGAAAAAAAATAGCATTGACTCGGATTTTCAATGAATCTTTGTGCTTAAAAGAGTAAAGAAGGATTGTGATTCAGCAACCAGTAAAGCCACTGCTTGATACTTGATGTTGATGGCACCTACACTGTCAAAGTCCTCTAAACTCTACTTATCTCTTCTAGCTCCAGCATCACATTAATTCCCAACAACCAATGTATGAAAGATCTCTCAGTTTTCTCTTCCTCAGTAGGGCAGGAGAAAGAAGAAACATTTGCAGGGATTTCTACCTGTTAGTGAACATCAGTGAAATGGCACCGACGCTTTGTCAAGCCTGGGAGAAGAAAGGTTCTTCCTGCTCAGGTCACACTTTGACTCTCCTTGAAACTCTTGGATGCCTGCACCAAAGTATTGTTGCTTTGGTTCAAAGCTCTCTTTGTCCAGTCAGTGGCAAAATCATTTGTAGGGACAGCAGAATTGCAGATGACCTCATGGGCACTCATTAATTTTGTGTTTGCACTTCTAAATAGCCAAAGGAGCATTTTCGACTCTTCATTTTCCACCTCCATGCTTCAGCTGCTGGAGTGAAAGGTCAAACTGGAAGCATTCACAAGCCAGCTGTGGGCAGCTCTCTGCCCACATGCTGTCCCTCCCTGTCATCCCAGGAGATGAACATTGCATGGCATCCTCAGCCATGAGCAAGACCTTGCCAAGGAGATTTCCCATGGAGAATCTACAAATTCAGCTGTCACTTTCTTGCAGCATGTGCAGTGAGGGCTCCAGCTAAGAAGGGATATTTTTAGCCTGGAGGTACTCGGCCAACTGGCCAGAGGCTGTCCCTGGTGCTTGAGGATATAAAAGGAACGAGGAGGTCCCAGAGGTCCCAGTACTGTCTCTATTTTGGGAAATCTGATGGCGATCTCCTTTGCAAGGAAGGTTGTTCCCCTCCTCGTGAGCCAGTGTCACATGTCAATCAAAACTGCAAAACTCATGCAGTTCTCTGGTGAATGTGTCCTGAGCCATTGTAAGGGGGAAAATGTATATATCAAATAATATATCACAGTGCCCTGGGGAAAAGGAGGGGATGGGAGCTGCCCTGATATGCATTATATTAAGTGTGCCTGGCATGCACAGTCATGTTACAGAGCCAGTCCTTGAGTTCCTCCTTGCCTTTTGCTGCCTATTATTAACTTGAAGGAGAAATGCTCTAAGTGGTGCAGGGAGTCAGGGACAGCTACTGCAACAATCATCATCTCCAAATCAATAATGGACACCATCCAGAGATGCTTCAGGATAAGAGGCATTTCACTTTCAGAAGACCAGTCCTTGAAGGGAAGCAGCTGGTATTGTTAAAGACACAATGAAACAGCAGAGTGGGGTAAAAAGTGCTAAGAAAAGAGTGTTCATCAAAAAGTTCTTTGTCACTTGATTAAGAGGGGAAAAAAAAGGGCCAAATTCTTAGCTATTTTCAGCCGTCGTAGTCCACTGAGACTGATGAATCAAACTTGAACACTGACATTGGGCCTGTGCAAAAACTTGCAGCCAAAAAGGTCTGCCCTGCCTGAGGTTCAGGGCCCACTTTAACAAATGAATCTTTGGTGATGCTGCAGATGGCCCCAGTGCTTGCTTGCTCACACACACAGTCGGGGACACACACACAAAGAGAGCCCTGACCAAGACTAAGAAAGAAGATTTTCCTCCATTTTTCCAATTTAATTCAAGGTCCCAGCATCTCCTGGCCCCGTGTTTGGACATGGCTGCGCAGATGCAGCTGGCAGGAGGCAGGAGGCTGTCCTGCAGCTCCATTAAAAAACTCAGTAAGCTGTGGTAAAGCAACAGGACATCTGTAAGAAACACATGCAGGCTTGAGTTGAAGTTTTGGCTGAATTCAGTTATGTGCCAGTTAATCTCACAGCAAGGACTGTGTACCTGGGACAGTCAGTCCCTGGTTGTGATGCTGGCCTTGGTCTGCCCTGTGCAACCCTAAGCAGTCACCTCCATCCACTGTGGCATGGACAGACTTTCTGTGAAATGGGATAATATCATCTCCTAGGATTAGGAAAAAGCTTGACCACAGTAAGTACCGCCCGGATCATCTGCTCTTGCTCTCTGGAGCCTATGGGGAAATTACTGTATACAAACACTTCCAGTAACTGCTTTTGTAGATTCAGTAAACAAAGTGGTTAAAAATTATACCCTGGGTGAGTATCCAACAGTGTAACCTTTTAAGGTTGGAAATGAGTTCTGGATTGCCTGAGTAAAAACAGCTTTTAACTAACAGGATGGAGTCTAATGAGAGATCAATGTCTATTGTGGGAGAATTATCCCCCTCCCCAGGAAGCTGAAGGAGACATTTGCCACCGTGAGGAGAGCTGAGATGAGGGAAAGAGGCTGGGAAAATGAAACAGGTTTGATTTTTGGTCATCGGCACCATGAGAGCAAAGCATGGTCACACTACAGCCTGAGAAGAAACTGCCTCTAAGACCCAGCCTATTCAGGATTTTTGTTTTCACATTCAACCATCCTGCAGGATCTTTAATTAAATGCACAGCACATACTAGCATACAAGCTAATAAAACACAATGAAGCCCAAAATCACTCCTTCAATATCCTCCCTTTGCTGGCCAAAGCCAAAGCAGTCAGGTCAGTGGGAGATGTGCCCTGAAGGTGAAGAGCCCTGCAAGTGCCAGAGCAGCCAGAGGAGGATGGGAGAAGTCAATATCTGAGGACTTTATAACCCCACTACCATACTACAAGCTCCAGATAGATAAAGCCAAATGTTATTTAGGAAAAATAAATAAATAAATAAATAAAAAATCCCTATCGTAATCCCATTCATTACAATAAAGCAGATGGGATTTGGGAGACTCCAGTCTCATCACAGGGCTTTATAAAAGAAAGAATTGAAACTCCATAAGTGAAAAATGTGTAAGTGAAACACATCTTGTATAAACATTTGGAAAGGATGCTATGGAGAATCATCAGATTTGCCAGCTGGGAAGGCATCTGTAAATTTCAACCAAAGGGCAAATTACAGAGCTGATCTGATATGATGAAAAGACTCTATCGACCTCTCTGGGCATTGGGTGAGATCACCAATTTCACTGAGGAGTTATTGTAGGCATTTCTTCAGGTTATGAAGTTGTTTAATCTTAGGTATCTCGAAAGGTATAAGCCACACCATCTTTGTCATGTTGATTAGCCAGTGGATGAACAGGAAAGATAACTGGGGAATAAGTCACCAGAAATTAATTCACTGTTGCTGGAATGAGAGGGGGGTTGATAGAGAACATGCACACCTCTGCAAACCTCCTTTGGGTAAGATACTTCAGACAAACAGCCACTAAAACTTTTGCATTGGGCTGGGAAAAATCCTGGACGTGGTGAACCATTCAGCACATCATCGCAATAAAAAGGCAAAAGATGAAAATTGTTGTACAGCTCGAGGCTGGCCTTCCTGAACAGTTGGCTTCTGTGCACCATCTTGTTTTATGAGCTTTCTGGGGGCAGCTGGGTTAATGGTCTTACAAATCAATTTTATGGACTCAAGGAGCCTGATTCTACTTTAACCAGAAAATCATGCTTTACCAATAAATTGGAACAGGGGAGATGGACTCGGTGGCTTCTTAACGTCTCTTCCAGCTCTGTCTGGAGAGGTTAGTGATGTCTGACCAGTCAGTGTCATCTAGCTTCTGCCTTACACTTTCAATGCTACCAGCAGGTTCAGAGGCTCAGGATACTTTATGCCCTTGGAAGATGTGCTACAAGGAAGCAGGGCAGATCCAAGACATAATCAGAGCAATGCTGTTTAACCAACAAAAAAAAAGGGAATTTGATCCAGATTTTCCCTCCTCGCTTGGGTGGCAGGATGATGAGTACTGAGGAAAGCGTTTTGCCTATAACATTCCTGCTGAGGAAGCTGCAGTGGGGTGCATGGCTGTAAAGCATAGCAAGGCTTGTTAGCAGCTAATGCTCTTCTTGTGGGGTCGTCTTTGTGTTCTGATTATCTGCCTAAGTGCTTCCATGCCTCTCTGCATAACAGCTCAGCCATTTCTACCTGGGTGAGTGATAAGGGAATCCATCACCATTACCTGCATTACCTGCTCATGTTCCCTGAGTAGTTCTGCTCTATGAAGTGTTGATAATGCTGTGCTTGCCTCTTAACACATTTATTTCCCACTCCCTGCATTTAGTGTATATTTGATTATGTTGGAAGAAAATCTCATTCTGAAACTGGAAACCTCCCTGTGCACAGCTCCTCTGCTGCTGACCTTCTTCAAAGTCACAAAGACAGCCTGTGCCCTTTAGGGATTTCTCCTCATCTGGAATTAATAACTTTCTTCCCAGGATAATCACCTCTCTGTTCAGCTCATCATGAATTTCCTGTAAAATAAAATAAAATATTAAAAAATATAATAAAATATAATAAAATAGTAATAATAAATAAATAAATAAATAAATAAACAGTCTGCCTAGGAGCACTGTCCTAGATTTGGAGCACCTGGTGTCTTTTTAGTTACTCAGACACAGGTGAGAGTTTTTGATGGTTTGTTTGTTTGTTTGTTTGTTTTATCTTACAGCTGACCCTGTTTTGTGAAAGTGGATAGACTAGAGACTTCTTGAGGTCACCTCCAACCTGAGTTATTCTCTAATTCCATGATTCAATCTTTTTATCTGAGCATTTTTATCTTTTTTATTCAAAGGCAATCAGAGGCTAGAATTGCCCATAGTATCAGTCATCAATGGAAACTTCTTACACCTTTCCTCCTTTGTGCATCCACACACGTGCTGTTTATAACACTTTTTCTTTCCTATGATGATCCACAAAACAGAAATGTCAGATTTCCATCGTTTCCAGAGGAAGCTCAGCATCTTATTTTGGACATATGCATATGTTGTCAACTTAGACTGAAATCCTTGGCATCTGATTCTATATGACTGAGGTTCCAACATCCTAGAAATGTCCCAGCTGGAACTCCAGAAGGAATCTGTGAATTTGCCCCCACACTGGAGCAGAGTCAATTTATACCCTTATTATATCTCCTTTGCATGAGGCACATGCAACTGTTTGCTGAGTTCCTGTGGTGCCTTCCATACAAGTCACGATGGAGGCATCACTTTGCACCACACACTCACTTCATCTGGAGTTTTCTTTGTAAGATTTAGGCCAGAAACCACAGCAGAACTCAGGAGATAAAAATCTTTGGTGTATTTTATTTTATTTTTTTATTTATTATTATTATTGTTTTTGTTGTTTTTTGTTTATTTGTTTCTTTCTCACAGAATAGAGAAACAGAAAGAAGAATGAAATAAAATCATAATTTCACCTTCTGTAAACAACTTTGTAGATAAATGCAATGAGATGTGTCCTGAATATGAATACTGCCAGGCAACCCTTTATAGATCTTAAGCTTGTATTGATCTGTGCATCCATAAAAGCTCTTGTTCATCAGGCATAAGAGAACAGACTCAGTATGCATGACCACACATGCCAATGCCAATGGAGCTATAAAGCTGCACCCTCAGAAAAATAAATTGTAAGTCAGATTTTAGTTCAAAAGAATGGAAATATGTGACACTAAGAATTAAAAATCAAAGTCTTCTGACCCAGATTAACTTTCTTTGCTCAATCACCCATACATAACATACTCTAAATCAGCTCCTGGAGATGTTCTTTTGCATGTTTTTCATGATTAATTGAATTAGCAATTGATTTGTATAATATGACTCACTTAGAAATAAAGACACACCAGCCTGACACCGGGCATACCATTCAGGTGGCAAGAAATAACAGGCCCTACAGTTAATATCACCCTGACTTTCCCGGGCAAAGCAGATTCGCTATTTACCAACCAGAGCATCAACTATCAGAGAAAGATAAGAGTGCCTGTGCATGCTCTGTGTGTGTGCATACTAAACAAACATGCATGCACTTGCACTATAAATGCTCAAATAAGTGTAGGCATCGCCGGTTCTTTCTATGGCTGATTTACAGATACTCTGCTGAACCCTGAACTTGGCCCTGTGCGGTACAAAACAAAATAAAACAAAAATGGTTTTCCTTTTAGGCCAGGGAAGGATTGGGAGAATCATTTAAGTTATTTAAGATCGGAGGTGGGTGCTTTAGTGATCCTTGGCCTAGGTTAGAGTAGAACATCCTGTGTTCTGGGCTTGGGTTACATTTTAGACCTCACTAGCAAGATTTGGGGCTGAGGCCTATAGGCTTATCTCAGGGCAGAGCTGGCAAGGAGGATGGGATAGAGACCATGCAGGGACATGTAAGGTTCCACAGAGTCAAACTGGGATTAAATGGAGTGCGGGGAGAGAGGAGCCCCACCGTCCCTGTACTTAGAGCTGGTGCTGGGGCCTGCAGAGCCACCCAGGCTGTATTTGCATTGTTCTTCAGGAAAAGGTCAAGGCTCGGAATTAAATGGATACCTGAGCTGTGGTTAAAGTTCATCTGAACAAGATCCATGGACTGTTTTTTGACACGAATGACTGAGACTACACCATAGTCCAGCACCGTGTATATGGCTGGTTGCTCATGGCTGAGGAGGCCTCATGCATGAGGAGGTCCTTGCCCTAAGCATCCCATCCATGGCATGCCATACCATGATTTTAACCCGCCATGGTGAAGCATTTAATTGCTGTGCCCCAAGAAATGATTGCATATATTGGTTCCTTAACTCAGCCGTGGCTCCTCTGGTCCTCTGATGCTGTGCGCCCTTATGAGGTGCTAAAAGCTTTCACAGGAGCACAGCGAAGGAGGGCGGCTAACAGCAGCGGGAAGAGATGACCTTTCCCCAGCCCAATTATTTTGATATTTAAAATGTGAATCCAGAAATAAGAGTTCATCATTTCCTGTGCTGGAGATCATTATGCAGTGAGAAATGGGCAATACTGTGAATTATTATAAACTGGCACCAGACCGAGACTGCTCTTTTCTTTCCCCCGTTCTTTTTCTTTCCCAAGAAACATCCCCATTTGTGGAGAGAAGCAGCGGCTTTTCATGAGAAAATAACATTTTTATGCCTGTCAAAATTTCCTTTCATTTATTGCAAGAAGTCACGACTGATGCCGTGTCTCCTTTTCTCCAGGGCGCGAATCTCTCTCCCAGCACCAGTTAAGTGGAGTGAAGAGCGAACTTTATCTTTCCTGTCAGCTTGGCGAGACACTACTGGGAATGGGAAGGCACAACAAGGAGACCATTTTCTTCTCCCTTCTTCCACACCAGTTTAACCCTGCTGTTCATGGCACACTGTAATGCTTGGATGGATATTGTTTAACCTGGTCTAAGCCATAGTCATTTCCAGAGTCTCGGGGTCATTTCCCCTTACCCACTGCACAATTCGGAAAAGCGATCTTGACTTGTTAAAAACAGCATCCCCATGTGGAAAAGGAACAGGGTTTCTTCCTATTTGCCTCAGAAATATTTTCACTTCTTTGGAGTGGGACTGCAATTTTTAAGAGGTTCACGAGCAGGCAGGGCCTCACTGACGTAAAGACCTTAGGATTTGGCTCACTGGTCATCAATCTGCATAAGCATGCAGCAACTATGTGGTCATTACCATAGTAATTCCACCCTTTCAGAATTTCTGTGCTATGCATACGCACACTGGGGGAAAGAGAATCATTTTGTTCTCTGCAACTGCATCATTACATTAAAGCAGTGTCCCTGCTGGCCTCGGCTCCTGCCTGAATAGAGCTGCTCAGCAAAGTTGTGTAGTGCCTTGTTTTGTTCAGAAATGCTGATTCCTAGAAATGAAAACTGGCTTTGTGGGAAATGGTCAGTTTTGATGCATTTTTCAACTTTTTTTATTCTCCCTTTTTTCTCTTTAGAGAAAAGGGTTTTGAAACAGTGAATTAGCTGCAACATATTCAAAACAAAAAATGCTGGTTGCTTTTTCTGCCTAGAAAATTAATTACACTGGTTAGAACAAAAATATTTTGAAACTAGGGTTGCTTTGAGTCAAAGGGAAATATTTCTGATACTTGAATTGCCTTTTTCTGATTTTCATTTCTGAATTGTGTTTAGCTTTTGATGTTTTTACCCTCTCTAGGTCCAGATTTTTCTTTTTTTTTTTTTTTTTTTAATCTTAAAAAATAATATTTGCAGGGTGGGAAAATCATCTCCTGAAAGACCCCTGAGTGGATGTTTCAGTGCACATAACGACTGTTACAAAGCAAGTCACTGTTCTCATCTGTTCCTGGGGGACCTGGTACTAGCTTCTTATTGTGTGTTTTTTTTTTTTTTTTTTTTTTTTTTTTTTCCCCTTGGAAGACAAGTTATCTAGTGTAAAAAAATCATTGTGCTCTTTTAGGGAAACAAAAAAAAACAAAACAACAAAAAAAAAACAGGCTTGAGTCTTCTCTCGGTATTGTTTTTATTATTTTTTTTAGTCTATTGAACAGGGAGGGAGGTTTAAATCAAATGCTGTGATCTGGTGCCAGCTGCTGTTACAGGGCTGCAGAGGCAGTGGTATAACGTTCACGTGGAAGTCACTAAGAAGACAAAAGCTGTGCTGTTACTGTTTCTGCAGGTATGGTCTGGGTAGAAAGAAAAGCCCAGATCTAGGACTGATCTCTTTGAAAGTAGTAAAACGACATCTATGCATCTCTGAGCAACCCAATCTCGTATCTCTGCCCATGTAGGAGCGGTGGAACTAGATGATATTTAAGATCCCTTCCAACCCAAGCCATTCTATGTGTCTATGACTCTGTTCTTTAAGCTGAAGTCTACCCGAATGTCAGTAACCAACACATACTAACTCTGGCACAAATTCACTTCTTGTGTGCCAGCTGTGACCGAATTGATAGCAGCACCACTTTAGATTTGAATGTGCCCAACTCTGGAGATAATAAACTTGATCTTCCCTGCTAATGACTGCATGGAATGAGGACAAAAGAGATCAAAAGAAACAGCAGCAAATCTCAGTATTTGGGTTAAAGCTCAAGGCCACTTGGAGCTTCTCTGCACTTCTCAAACTGAGAAATCCTGCAGTGTTTCCAGCTAAGCTTTTTCTTGTGGTCTCCCCTTACACAATTGCACACCTCTCAGATCACTCGCTCAGGGAGGGTCTGGGCTGGCAAAACTTCCAGACAAAAATACTCCACGTCTTTGCTACAGGCTACACAAACAGCAGGTGAAAACATCACTGCGCTGCATGGATCTTCCTAGCAGCTGGCAGGCAGCTCACAGGGAGTTTAACTCTTCAGGGCTCGTCAGTAAGATGGTTTTCCTCAGGTGCTTCAGACTTCCAGGAGCAGTCTGAGGTAAAGGCTGAAAAAATAGTGTTGGTGAGGTGTTTTGAGTAGGCATAATGTAGTTACAAGACTGTTTACAAGAGTGTTTATATGGTCAGCATGAAGAAAATACCATAAGATCTTCATCTGGACATAGATTGCTTTGCAAACTCATCTCAGAATGGCTTTACTGGAGCAACTGGTTCTCCCCTTTACAGCCTTATGGGGGCTCTGATTTTTGGCCACACTACGCAAAAGGCCACCAAGAAGGCTTTGCTCAAGCACTCAGTTGTATTACAGAAATGCTCTGTCCCTATCCTGACTTGAACCAAGTTTACCTGGTTTAGGGGAGCAACCAGGATCACAGCAAAAAGCAGGGGCCAGGTGGGGAAAACAGATCTGCTCTTCTCATCAGATCCTGCAAAGAGGGGAAGAGGAGTGTGATTAGGGAAGGTGGTGAGAAATTCTCCCATTTTGCCAAGAAATGTGCCTCTTCTTTTGATCATCTGTCTAGTCCACATTTCCTGGGATTTTCCATGATTTAAATTCACCTTTGGTGATAGCAGTGAGATTACAGTCGTGATGTGGGATTGGTCATGTTTAATTTTGCTGGCAACCCGCCTCGAAGGTCAGTCCAATATGCTGAATCGTATCAATCAACTTCTCAAACTTTGGGCCCAGCACTGTAAGCTGGTTTTCATGTCTTTGGCAGTAGGTTTTCATCTGTTGAAACTTTAGTCAGTAACAACAGTAAAGATTAAAGAAAAAAATAATGTAATGGGACTCAGAGAGTAGCTTGGCTATTAGAGTCAAGAGTGAAGGTCATCATTAATTTGGCTGCTTAGCATAAAGACAAGCATTTTGCAAATGCTATAAAAATATAAAGATACTATAAAGATATAAAGATTTTCTATTTTTTTTAGAGGTTGTCTCCCAGCCATCAGGCACAAGGAGATTAATGTGTATTCAGTGCCAGTGTCCCAGGGTGTGTGTCAGAGCAGGGCAGTGCTGTGGTGGTGGGACTCAGGGCTAATTAACACCCGACAATGTGTCCCCAATTCATACCGACACTAGAAACAGTGGCTGATAGGGAAATTCAGGCACAGCAGCTGCTCTTTTCACAGCGGTACAATAACTATCTCTTTAATGAGAAGGGATGTGGGGGAGGGATGCAGCCTAAATAACAGCACCTGCCTGCTTATGCCACACCGAAAATCGCAACAGCTAATCCTCCTTGCCTGTCATGTTAATTGTTACGAAGCTCCTTTTGATATCAAACTATTTGTCCTTTGACTGAAATAAATCAGGCCTTAAGCACCGCATTTATCTCACTGCGATACAGGACCAGAGGTGAGCGCTGCGGGGAGATTTATACAATGGGAGCAACATACAGCACGCCGGGGCAGTATTTATGGGCTCAGGATCTTTTCATCAGGAAAAGCAGTCTGTTGACATTGTTCACTACAAAGAAAAGTTCAAATGCTATATATTACACTACAGCCCAAATACACCATTTGACATAAGCGGGAGGTAAATAATGCAAAGGAGGAGGGGGAATGCCTGGCCGGCTTTTACACGGAGAGCTGCTTCCAGCTGGTTCAGCGAGGTATTTAAGACTTGTACACAAATATGGGGCCCAGTAGCTTCATCCAGAGTTTGAGCATTTGATACTGAGGTTATATTTAATGGCATTTGTTGAAGCTGGCTCACATTATGGAAAATTGACTTCTGCAGAGCCCTTGGTGTGCACAGGCACAGCCCTCTTGGCACAGGGAGGAGTAGAATCATAGAATCACAGAAACTGTAGAGCAGAGGATAATGTCACAGAGGGTGAAGTGGCCCTGTCCCCTGCCCTTCCCACCTGTTAGCGTCCACCACTGTGGTAAACCTCTCATCCAAGATCTTGGGAGAAGATTCTCAGAGAAAATCACATACAAGAGCCTTCCAGACATGTAGCTCAGGGAGGCTAGAGGGTGGGAAGTGGGAAACGGATCCTTTTTATTTATTCCTTTTTATTTGTTCCAACAGTGTCCAGATGCTTGTGTTGGGGTCCTCTATCCCTCATGCAATCCCATCTGAAGAGGTCCCAGGCTAATTGCTCCTGAGGGTTTCAAGGGGATCTCCAAAAGCAGAACCAGGATCTGCAGGGGCGAACAAACTGGGTATTTGCTGTAAGCACTCTTTGCCTGCAGGGATGGCAGTAACAGCAGGCACAAACCTGCCTGAATTTCACTAAGCACCAGTGAAAGCTATTGAAAATTTTCCTATATTCTTGTGGAGGAAAAAAAAAAACCCTACAGATACCCTACAGTGACAGCGTCATCCACAATCCCAGAAAATCCTGTTAATCTTTCACACCTCCTAAGAAACACCTGTCCTCTATTTTTACTGCTTGTGTTACTAATGGAAACCAAGCAGTTTAACTTTGTTCATGCAAACGTGCCATTCTGCCTGGGAGAGAGAAACCAGCAACTCCCTTTCAGATATGTCGGTGTCACTAGGACAAAGATCTTGGGGTGTGTTGATGGGGCAAGTCCCAGAGCAGTGTAGAAGTGTTTTACACCATCTCTTCTAGCAGGGGTGAAATGGAGCTTTTACTGATTAAATGAGGCTCCCTTGTCCCTCATTGTGGAGGCCTCTCTGTCTCCAGAGAAATGCTTCTGGGCTTCAGTGGGCTCCTCCATTAGCTCCCCCGATGTGGGCAGTGGTGGGGAGGTCCTGCTGCCCCCAGCAAGGTGGTTGTGATCTCCATCCTCCTGTGCTACTCTATAGAGCAATGCCAAAGCCATGCTTGTGCCTGGGAAGGAACAAGGCTTACATCTTCCTTCAGACTTCAAGCAGGTTCCCAGGTTCCCTTTCCTCTCTTTGTCAATGCAAAGTCTGCCCCCAAAAAATCAAGCCAAGCACTGAGCAGTATCTGACCTCCCTGCTCCACGTCCATGAAGCTCTTGCACAACCCCCTTGCCAGGAAGAATAAGCCTCACGGTGAAGCTGGAAAATGCTACCCCAACTGCTTCAGGTTACAAGGTGTGCTAGAAATTATCAAACAGGGAATCCAAACTGTGGGGAATTCACTGAGAAAAAAGCATTGCATATGGTCCCAGAGCACAAGGCAGGCATATTTGGGGATGATCTCATCCCCTTTAAAGCCAAGGGCTTCTTTCTGTTCATTGAAGTAGTTGCACATAACAGAGTGAACACAGTTGCTTTCTGAGGAGGAGGCTGTGCTGTGCCTGCACTCATCAGCTCCAGCTCCTCTCCCAAACCTGAGCTGCCCCAGGGTCTGCTCTGCCTGGCTTCCAGTAGGAGCCGGATGAATCTGGGCAGTGAGTCAATGCCTTTCCTATACACCCACCAGCCAGTCCCCTGTTTCCAGTAAATCCTGAAGCCCATTGACTCATTTTATTCAGATCTCCCAGAGAGGCAGAAGTCCCAGAAATATTACACTCCATTTCTCATGAAAATAAGCAGCCTCTGCAGGAGAGAGAACCTGTTAGCACCATCACCATGGGGGAGGCTGAGCCATGAGCTTAATTAGACATGGGGGAATCTGTAGAGACAACTGTGTCCCAACAGCTGGAAAGCCTTCAGTCATATCTTGCAACTTATTAGACAGCAGAGAGTCAGAGGTGTGTAGCTCAGAAGGATGCTGTTGCACACTGCTCATGAAACTGCTGTACAGTACAGCCCAGCTGCTTTCAGCATCACATAAAATTAATCTTCTGTTTTAAAAATGTACATGTATATGCTTATAACTTCATGTCGAGGATGGAAATATGCCATAAATACACAGGCCCATCCATCAGTGAGAGCATTTATGTCCTGTGCATGGCACCAGGTGATATGTGCCTTGGGTACAGGAGCTGTGATGCTCCTGGCATCGTGCACCACACAGAGGTAACTCAAGGGTCCCACGCCTGCTTCAAGACATCCTCAAGCCACCCATTGCTGTGGGCAGAGAAGGCAGTTCTGGGGAGACACCGCTCTGCGATGGCTGTTCTGCACCTTTTGTGGCCATCTGGGTGAGATGAAGTCTTACCTCGAGCCAGAGCATCCCTTCATGTGGTCTTTAATGCCTGTGAAGTTTCTTCCAAACTGAGCTGCACCATAAATACCAGGGCACACCCTGTTCCCAATACATCACAGTTCTGGAGAAAGTTGTGGTTTATGTTTGCTTGTAATTGGCTTTCTTTTTTTTTTTTTTTCTTTGCAGTTACAGCCTGCTTGAGATTGAGTTACGGTTGGTTTTGCTTTTCCAACTTTAACACCATTTTACAGCAAAGGACAGGTTTTCTGTGAGAAGTGCTGTTCGCAGGCGGTGAGGCTGTGTTTGCAGGCTGCAGGGAGTTTGAATTTTAATTTCTTAATGACATTCTTTTTGGCTCTGAAAGTTTCTGGCTCCATTACATGCTTTTTGTTGTTGTTTCTGTTGAAATTTGCAATTAACAGCCTCGCTACGTGAAAAGCAAGCCGTGAAACTGGCACCGCAACCTGGGTCCTGGGTCACTGCGGAGCACATCCACCCATCTGTGCCCACCAGCATCTTCTTAGGGCAGAATCACCCATTTGCATTACTTCGACTCCTTCCTTTTTGAAGCCTTTCTGCTCTCTCATTAATTTGCTTTCAGTGTCACCGGCAGGTCTAATCTCTCATCAATATGTACAAACTCACCCCCTTCCCCACTCGCCTCCCTCCAGCTCTGGGAGGGGTGGTACCTGCAGCCCACACGCATCTCACCTCGCCTCGGATGTGTCTGTGAAGGTTTCGTCACTGTTTACAAACATATTAGATCTGCCCAATGGTCCCTGCTCTGCCTTTCATGTTCTGTGCACAGCAAACAGCGCTGATCTGCGCCTTGATCTGTAGTCAGCAAAATCACTTGCTCGCATTTTCTACATCAAAGCAGGGAGGGGAGGGGGGAGCAGCCATCTGGTGAATTAGCTCTAATAAAAATAAAAGGGGTCTCTTTGCATAATAGAGTATTAGGGGATGATACTGTGGGGTTGTTGGGACAAATGGCTCTAAAGGGTTTTGACAGCTCACAGGCATCTTGGCTTATGTTGCAATATAAACATCATGAAACCAGAGCTCCATTAGAGTCGGTGGCAGTGTGTCTATTGATTGCAATGAGGCCATGATTCCTTTCCCGCATAAATGCCTCGGTCAGCTGAATCCCATTACAGCAATGTGCAAAGTGTTTATTCAATACGGTTGTGCATCGTGGGTTGCTCCTTCCTTCTACCATCCCTGTAAAGTTTCTGTAACAGTTCTACTGTTTTTTGCTCATCTAAGCCATTACACTGCTGGGATCTTTTGGTGACTTGTATGGGTTTCTTGAGATGCTTAAAAGTTGGTCCTCATTTGATCCTTATTTAACTTCTCTTTGTAGGAGAGCAGTCCTCCTGAAAAGGAAGGGGATTTTTCTTGAAGGCATCAGGACCCACGGGGGCCACGGCCTTTCCCTGGTCAGCAGTTAGCATCAGCTGTGTTCAGTTCACAACCACAACTTTTAATTCCCACGTCTTAGGGAACAGTGAATGGTTATTGGTTTGTTTCTGGTTCCAGTTGTGGGTGAAAGGAGATTGTACTCAAGAAGATATAGATGAGGATGACTAGCAGGTGGGGAGATTTTATTTTTAAAGTAGGTCCAGTTTACAGGCAGCTGGCATCAGCTCAGATTTCATTTGGAAACTATCTGCTCCAATTTGCTGTACAAAGAGAAGAGATTAGGAGTCTATTTCTGTTTGATTCTGATCAGACCTCTCCCTTCCCTTCCACCACACATCCATCCACACAAAGATGTACACACTCTCACTTCCAATGTATTTGAGGCTCTGGCTCTGCTAAAGAGTCAACACAGATCCATTATTTGGTGGATAAACAGAAGACTGGTTGGCTGGAAAGGACTTTCAGTGATGGGGAAATGGCCACAGGTGCCTCACTGCAGGGAAACCACACCTGAAAACACAGATGAACACAGATGAAGAGTGGTTATAGCAGTTTTTGTCAGAGGTGAAGTCCCACTTCTTTTGAGTTACTCATGCACTGGAAAGTAACCACAGACATGCTCCTTTGCAGGAGGTATCTGTGATTTGCATGTGGGTCTCCACTGTGCTACGGCTCACAGCAGAAACAGAGCTAATGATAACCTCTGTCCCAAAAAAAAGAAAACCTTGAAGAAGGAGGATGGAGGTTGGAGCAGGCTGCTCCAGTGCTGCAGAGCCCTTTCCATCTGTCCAACCTGAACGTCCCAATTCACAGTCAAGGCCACTGCCTCCTATTCAAGAACAGCTTGGTTCCTTCATCACTCTAACTGTCCTACTGGCAGCTGTAGGCTGCCATCTGCTTGGTCATTAGCCTCCTCCTGGCCATAAAAATCAAGCCCAGATGCCTTGGTGTCTCTTCATGGGGATTTGAGACCCAAGATCATCTCCACAGCACCCTTTCCAGCTTCTTTACAGCCCTCTTGAACAGGAAGACCCCAAACTGAAAGGGATATTCCAGGTGTGGCCTCACCCATGCCAAGCAGAGGAGGAAGGTAACTTCATATAACCTGCTGGCCACGCTCCAGCTTGTGTAGCTCAGCATGTGGCTTGCCTTATCCGAGCTGAGAGCATATGGTTGGCTCAAATTTGTCATAGCATCCTACATCCTTTTCATCAGGGCTGCTTATCCAGGTGGTTGTGTCCTGACCTGTAGTCATGACTGGCATTGTTACAGCCCTTGTGTAAAACTTTGTGTGTCACCTTGTGAACTCCTTGGCTTTCTTCCCTCTTATGGCTATCCTATGTGTACATAGATATACATATGTATGTTCATAAGTATAAGGCAAGAACAGTGATATGGGAATTCAAAACTGCTGGGGTCTAGGCATTTAAATCTGAGGGGGATACATTAAACAAAAAGCTTCTGTGGTAGCTGAAATTGTCCTTATCAGTGAGAGAACATGCAGCTATGAAGTGATCCAGAAGACCCATCCTGCAATTTTGAAAGAGCTGACCTGTAAAATGCTGGTGTTTCCAAATCATGAAGACCTAATGCCAGTAATTAGGTTTGTGTCAACATCCTTTCCCTTAACTCTGCCTCACACAAGAGCAGACCTGACTCCTTCGCTCAGTTACACTTCAAACATCAGCAGTCCACAAGCCCTCAGCCTCTCCTGGGCAGCTGAGTTGGTTTCTTCCCCAACACCCCAGCTGGGCAACTTCCAGCTGCTGCAGCAGAGGGGAGCGATGGAAAGCTGCTGGCTAAGTCAGGGCACTACAGATCAAACAGCAGATGAAGAAAAGCTGCTCCTCCTCCCAGCTCCCCCAGGGCTGGGTGCAACGATTTTTGGAGAGAGCCTGGCAAGCAGGTGATGTGGGGTAGGAAAACGCCCATGAAGTGCAGTGACTTGAATTCACCAACTCATTTTGGACTCTCCTTAACAACCCCTTGCCAAAATTGAGTGACCTGACTGACCCTGGTACAGGCACTGTAGGATGATGCAGGACATAACCCCTTGCTCCCCTCTTCTCACCACAGAGGTTTAGCCACTCTGGGTTGTTGCTCTCCACGTTAATTGGCTGCGTCCAATATTGTGCTCACTGCTAGCTGTGCCTCCCCTTTAAGCAGTGGGCAGGTCCAACATCTGCTCTGGGCAGCTGAATTGCATTATAATGACCTCTTTTTAGCTATGTTGCAGACTTTGTTAAGTCTCTCTGCTTCAGTAGTGCTGTTGCTGCTGCTCCCCAGTGCTTCCCCCAAGGGGCTGATATTGTTTCATGTTACTTCTTTGGCTCAGGGTTGCATTAATATTTGCTAAACAGAATCAGACCCTTTGTGAAGAAACAGCATTTGGCTCTAATAATTACCAAAAATCAATGTGTTGCACTGAAGAAGGAAAAGAGTACAAGAAACACAAGGCAAGCATAGATCTCATTCCCCTGTGATGTTGTTTAGTTTCAAGACTTCTCCTGTTTGTGTTCTCCTATAGCATGGTACCCACCAGCTTCTCAGAAGCAGAAAGACACAATCTGCTTCAACAGCAGCATTTCTAGAAGCACTGAGCATGTGGGGGGACAAGTAGAGCCTCCTCGCAATGGAGCTGTCAACAGAGCAGCTATTTGTAACATCACAGCTTGGCGGACCTCCTCCTATTTAACTGCTTCCCCTTTTGGTTTTGTTCTGCACTTCTCAGCTCTGGAGGAACAGAGTAAAAGCTTTTCTGGTGTAGGAGTGTTGGTTTGAGTGGGGATGGAAGAAGCAAGGCTGCAGCAGAGCAGTTATCAGCCAGCAGGTAATTACAGGTGGCCATGGGTGTGAGAGCCAGGGTGGCACCAGAAACAGAAGCTGGGGAGAGCAGATGGGGGACAGGCAGATGTGGTGGTGCCCCAAAGAGATCCATAAAATTGTCTGACTATCATGCAAGGGGGCACTCAGTACATTGTAAAATACACATGATCTTATATACAAAGTGCTGGTGAGCCAGGCCGTGCATGGCCAGAAATGAGGAGGAGGGGAGCTGCACATAGACTGGCTCTTGCAAAGTCTGGCTGCATGAGGTTGCTGCATTATGCAGACATGGTGTTGCATGGTGCTGCTCAGGTAGGAACTCAGACAATGAATGAAGCTATCTTCAACCATACTGTTTGGCTGTGAATGATTCCTGAACACCACATTGCTGAGAGAGCAATCTTAGCAGGTTTATTGTATGTTTTGGCTTACCGAAATAAACGTTTTTAATTGTTCGGCATTTGAAGAGTCTGAGATGGAGCCTGGGTGCAGCTGTACCAGAACTGTTCACCTCCCCACCTTTTGTCTCTCCACCCGTATCCATTCTCGGCTTCCTCTCCATTCTCAGCCACCATCTCCAGAAGAAGATTCCTTCTGCAAAGCCTCTGCGAGAGGCAGCAGAGCTCAGATGCAGCAGGATGCAGGTGCTTCCCACCTAGTTTGGGATTCACCTCATCTAACTTGGAGCAAGTCCCCCTTGCCTCCTCTCATAGTTAGCTGAGAGAGACAGGCTGGGACTGATTTGTCTCGCTCCAGAGCAGATGTCAGAAGGAGATCAGCTGTATCACACGTTGGGTGTGCCTGGTTTTCATTCAGCATGAAGGGAATGTGACAGCTTGTCCCAATGAGGGGTGTGCAGCCAGGCAGCTCAGCCTGACCCAGATGCTCCTGTGAGCAGCTGGGTTCCCTGACCTCTGCCTACGGATGAAGCAATGCTCATCAAATCAGTTCCCACTATTATGGGCCCGCTGTTCCCAGCGGGGCATTCCCTTGGGTATCATGGACAGGTCTTTCCAGAGAGTCTCAGACCTCCGTGAGGGCAGGAAAATGGCCGAGCCGGTGTGGGCAATGCACATTGATCCCCCAGCAAAGTGCCACCAAGGGGCCTGTGGGGCCTGTGGAAATGAGACAATCCTGCCTTGCTCTCATAGGGTTCATGGGGTACCTGGTGCTATGGCAGCAGCTGACAGCGTGACACTAATGAAGTCATTCTGCCCTAATGCTGTCTGGGAGTTTTATCACCACTGAGATCATGCTAGGCCTGCAGCCTGCAGATGAGCCCATCCGAGGGACAGCACCTTCACAGGGGAAGGCTGAGCAGCTTGGCAGAAATCAGCACACAAAGTTTTCTTCCAAAAGGCAGTAAAGAAAGAGGCCTTACTCTGCTTTGGGCTGAATTGTTGGCCTATGGGTGCTGTGCAGGCCTGCTGGGCCAGACAGGGAGTGGTGGTGACACTTCCCTGGGAGGCCACTGCCAGCGTGCCACTCCATGCATTCAGCACTTAAACAAAACAAGACAGGGATTCGCTAGGTGCTATAAGCAGATTTTGTCATTATTTGAGAGCAAGACCATTCAGGAAGGCTGTGCTTGTTGTGGACTGGGTCTCAAAATGAGGCAGCTTGTCCTAATTAATAGTACTTCATCATTTAGTCCTCAATATGAGATGTACACTACAGCTAGTGAAATTAGACTCACATGTGGAAGCCTGTCTACACTACTGTCCAGCAGAAGATGATCTCCTGAATGCAGAGAGAGCAAGGAGTGCTTCGTTCTGGGACCAGTAATGTCCTCACCTTTTCAGCAGCCAGACCTCGGCCATCAGTCCCTGAAATAATCAGTGGGCTGGAAGAGTATTTTCTCTGTTCCTCCTGGAAATGGCGCTGGATAACACGGCTTTACTGAACCCTACAAGTACCATGATGATCAGGTCTGAACAAGCTCTCTTGCTCAGAGACTGCTCTCTGCTCCCAAATTCCCTGCTGTGCTCCTGGGGTGGCACAGTCCCATACCCCAGGGTCATGTCACTTCCCCCAGGGGTGCTGCTGTGGCCACAGGGCCGTGACAATCACTGATGGTTTCAATAACTTCCACTAAAAAGGACTTGTGCAACCTAAAAGCAAACAAGTAAACAATCTCTTGAAGAACACAAACATTTTTAAATCATTAATGCCACTAGTTCTTCATTTGTCACTCCCTGTGTTTAAAGTTGAACACATGTAGCAAAAATCAGCTTGCCAGGCTTGATTTCTGGCACCGTTTATAACTGCCAGCTAATTGTACTGAATGATACATCTACTTGATTTATTTGCTATTCAAATAAAAAAGCAGAACATAAGACAATCATCATGAAAATGTCTTGAATGCATCACATGAATGTGAGAGGGATTAATTTATTAATATTTAATCAGTGATTTGAAAAGGTGAAGTGTCTAAAAATGAAAAGGGTTATGAGAACTCTGTTAATGATGAAAGATGCAGGAGATATTTTATTTATGCAGCTTGACAGTATAACAGCCAGAACAATGCGACTCCAAGCAAGGGCGAAGAGACGGTCCCTGCAACGGAGAGTTTTTCTCAGGAGACAAATTCTGGATCCATTAAATTAACAGCTTTCCTCTCTGAGAACAGCTTCTGTGCACCAGAGAGGTTTAAGTAAGGCCAGGTCAGTGCAACGTGCTGCTGGTGGTGACACGGTGAGACGTGAGATGCTCACCCTTCACCCATGTTCCCAGACTTGGACCTCACCCAGTTTCTGCTCCCCTCCTCTGCCTCAGAGATAATGTGTTTCTTGCAGAGAGAAACTCAGGGTCAGGATCTCCACAAGGCTTTTTGCTGCCAGGCACAGCTTTGAGCTGTTTTGTGTAACGTAGGCTGAAAATCTCTGCTTTTCATGTCTTGATACTAAATATATATATATAAATAGATTTGCGTGCACCTCATGTACCACAAACAGTTGAACATAAATCAAACTGCCTGCAGGCAACGCATTTAGCAAATGCACACCCATCTGAGGTGTGAGCAAGAAGTAACTTTCAAAGCTATCAAAGACTAATATTTGCTTGGGTTGGGAGGCCAAACAAAGGCCAAACCTTTCCTCTGACTACCTTGTATGGTCTTCACTTTGATATAATCTCAGCTGTTCCTATATCATTTTTTACACATGCAGATACCTTCCCCACCTCAGCCTCCGTAAGTTTCCATCTGGTTTCATGATTGGAAAATATTGGAAAAAGCTTGTTAAATTTTCTTCCTTCCTTAAACTTTCCTGACTGGTTTTCACAAAGAAAAGGCTACAGTGAGAAAGAATAAATCTTGAGAAATAATCTATACTGCAGGTGGACGGCTGCAACCACCACCAGCATTCAGTGTCAGAACATTCATTGCCTTGTCTCTTGGAGACCATTAGGTGGACTTCAGATCTCCTCTCTCTGAGGTGGTGGTGGTAAGGGTGGTGTAAGCACGTGCACTTAAGCTCTGCAGAGTGGGCAGCTAAAATTTTATCCTTCCCATGCCACTGGGGTGAGGTGGAGTCCCCTAACCCTAACCCTCCTAGCTGATCTAGGCACCACTTGCCTTGTATTCTGAATCCCCAAAGACAGTCAGGATGTTTTTCTCCCTGGGGAAAAGCACTGTGACTTGTTACCAGGTGCCAAAACCTCAATGAAATTCCACCTGGAAGGGGAACAGGAGCTCATGTGAGCTCTATGACAGAGCAGCACAGTTCTGTTTTCTGTCCTGTCATACTGTCTGTCCTCGCACAGCTCCTCTCAAGCCAGTGTCAGCCATGACAGAGAAAAAACATTTATTGCCCTGGGAGACTGAGAAGTAGCTACTATTTTGTACTGTGTAATCACTCTTTTAGAGGACAGAGCACTGCTGAGACACAGGCTCTGGGTTCACAGGTTCAAGGGTTGGTTTTGCTTTAGACTCCGGGTGAACTGGGACAAAACACTTGTTCCCTCTGAACACTTTCATGTGCATTAACATTTTTCCCATTCTGGTTTACAGAAAGTTCATAAGAGTCAGGAGGTCATGAAATCTGAGAACAAAGGGTCTGACACATGTGGTGTTATCTTACAGTGATGATACCTACACCAGAAGGGAAAAGAACACGCTCATAAACACAGCCTTACCCACACAGACAGGTATTTTACTTTGGGCAGTTTAGTTTCCTGAGGGAAGAGCTGTCCCTGCTAAGTGTCCTCGTAGGAGAGCAGGCTGTGACCTGAACAGCCCTGTGTTGGGGGTGACAAGGTGCCCCAGGTTTGTGGGGTGGCAATGGGCCCTACGGCTCTCAGAGGTTCCTTGTTTGGGTGTCCTAAATGAAAGTTCATGTAGCTGGTGTACAGCTTCACCCCCACAGTGTCACTGAAAGCAGTGGAAGAAATCAATCCTTTTCCCTTTGGACTCAACTGGAAGTGGTTTTCTCATACCAGCACCTGTGGAGCTCAGGTTCTGGGTTGTATTTTTGATGGGTTTGGGCTATAAAAATCTTTTTTTTGTCATCTATTCATTAATGCCACATATAATTTGAAGTCCCTCTTAGCAGCTACGCATTTATTCCTTTTCTTCTAAACTTAGATGTGAACTCTCCATTACTCATATACTTGCTAAATGATATCACTTAATAGGTTCTCTGTGCCTCTACCACATTTCCATAACTTGTTCTTTAATCTTCCTTTGATCCTGAATACCAGAGAGATTTATGTGTAATTTATTCTTACGTTGTTGTACTTGTTTAATCTTTCATTTTCAGTTGGATTCATTTTCAAACAAGAGTGCTTGTTATAGGTTCAGATTATTGTTGACAGTTGGGACCTACCTGCTCTTTCTGAGACAAGTTTCCATTATTGTGTTTTATCTTTATCAGTTCCTCTCAACGTGTATTTAACTCAAGGGCTCTGAGAGACTCAGTATAACTCCTTTCTACCTTCAAATAGAGATTGGGGTTTTCCCTTTCTTTGGCACATGCTTGATTAGCCCTTCTTGCTCTAAAGGCAAAAAATACTACATCCGTTTTTCCATCACAGGCAGTTTGCCTGTGATCTGTAACATCAGCTCCATCCCTTTCCCTCCCCTTTGATCAATGAATGAAACTCTTTTTTCTTTTTTTTTTTTTTTTTTTTTTTCTATATAGAGCAAGATATCAACAAATTTGGTGCCTTAAGAACACCCATATTCTGGTAGGTCTAACAGATGACTGGGGTCTCTGAAGCAAGAGGAGTCTCTACCTTGCAGAAGTTCCTGAATTAAAGCTTCCAGCTGCCCTCAGAGTTGAACACACCAGCAAAGAAACAAGTTTGCTCTCCAGGTCCATCTCTCCACCCGATTCTTCAAAACAAAAGAAAGATGAGCAAGCAGCTGGCCAGCCACTGCATGGTGCCGGTCAGACAGCTCACCAATGCCACAGAAGGTGATCCATGAGTGAACAGTTTCCCACAGTTTATTTTGGATCAAAGGAAGAAGGTTGCCTTTGGGAAGAAGCTGTGGTAACTGAAGCAAAGAAGAAAAAACCTCCCCAGCTGAGACAGAGACAGCCCACGCCTTTTCAAACTATATCAATCCCTGAAGAGCCCTGGGTTCACTTTGAAATCTGAGACCAGCCTAGATTTTGCCATCAAAATAATGCTTGTATCAAAAGAAAAAAAAAAAAGGAAAAAAAAAAAAAAAAAAAAAAAAAAAGGAAAAATAAGGCACTCAAAGTTTCTAGCTTACTCGAGAGTAAATAATTTGTATAATTTGTGAATACTATGTGGTATTCAAGACCTGCAAAGCAGACACCCTCCAGACAGATGGCATTATGCTCTGGAGTAACCCTGAAAATCTCAGTGCTGCTCTCCAGCTCTCACATCCGCTCCTGGGAAACTGAGGTTGGGGACAACCCCCTGGCAGGGAACTCGGTACTGGACACAAGGCAGGGACACAGCCAGTGGCTGGGCTGCATGCCAGGAGCCAGCACCACCAGCATCGCCAGCATCGCCAGGTCTCTTGGCAGCTCCATGCTGCCTTTCTGACGCAGAGCTGCTATAAATACTGCCTGGCAAGCTGGTGCTCCTTGGCAGCTCCAGGATCCCAGTGAACCTGCCTTTAGCAGCCTTGCTGATGTGGGAAATCTGAAATATTTTGGGGGGAAAAAAATAAAAAGGAAATTCTACGAAAAAAAAAGAAACTATAAGGGCCTAAAAACTAAAGACAGATTCTAAGAGAGAGGAATAGTAATTTAAAGACAAAAAATAAAAGGTACAATTGGAGGAAACTCTTGGTTTAGTTCCCCATATGGGATATAGACTTATTGTAAAGGAAAAACCACAAAGTGAGGAAGCTAAAAGGAAAACAAAAAAGTTAACTCTGCATTGTGATGGTGCCAGGAGGAAAAAATATGGGAGAAAAAAAGCCCATCTAATGTCTCGTTAAAATAGATTTAATCTCATCTCAGACCACAGATGCTAAAGTGATTTCATCATAATTGTATTGTTATGGAATGACTGTTCCGTGTAATCTTCGCTCTGAATTTCTCGGCGTTATAATGTTTGATTATGAGGGGAGGGAGGTTCAGCATTAATTCTTCCATTCAGCTTTGAAGAGGTGTAAGTAGGTAACAGAAAAAGGGATGTCTAATGGCAAGACGTGCAAATTTTGTAAAGTTGGAGACATTTTAAAAAGCAATTTGGTAGCAGACTTGATGTTTTACAGCTTTTTATTATTTTATTTTGTTTTCCAAAGTTGAAGGAGAGACAAAAAAATCTTCATTTTCAGACCCGCTCTCCATTCTGAGCTGCTACAAAGCCTGCTGGGATGTCCCTGGAGGACAGCGGTGTGCTCATGGGCAAAGCCCAGCATCACTCTCGTCCATAATGAAATTAGGGCTTCACAGTCTATTCACAGTCCAGGTACAGACCCTGGCTAGAATGTATAAGATCTCACAAAAAAACAACACATTAGGCCATGGCTGCTCCAAAGGCGAGTGGGAAGTGGGTGTCACCTTCATCTTCTTCTGTAGGTGGAAAACACAAGGGACTTACAGCACTCCCTTGCACAGCTGACATAACCTGGATGTCCTGTACATCCCCAGCTTGCCTAAGGCTTTTCTGGGTTATGATTAGTCTCCGAACAGGAATTGCAGCTCCACCCCAAATCCCATATCAGCACATCAGAGCGAAATCAGTCTGGAGATAACCAAGGAGCTAAAGGGCATTCAGCTGTGCTCCTCCTTATCTGGGCTTGCACGAGGAGGCCAAGCAAGATGAGAACCTTGGATGGGAACCTTGATGCATAATTAAGTGGTTCTGCCAGCAGAAAATACAATTAAACCTGGATTCCTACAGATTTGCCTCTAAAGTCTTATGTTTGTCTCCTTTACAAAGCCAATAGATGTCCTGCAGCATCTTCAGCACAGGATGCCCTCCCCAGGCTCTCTCCTGACCACCTCTATCTCCTCCATGCTTTTTCACCTTGGGCACACCATGGTGACACTACCATCTTGTGACGTGTTCTCTATATCCAATTTTTGGGCAAAAAGCAGGACACAGAGCAGCCAGGAGCTTTCTAGGGGCCCTGATTGGGCATTGATTCAGCTCTCCCCCCAGTCTCTCCTCTAATACAGTAACCTCTTTTTACAAAACTTGCCAAGATTTCATAGCTTGAAAACATTTAGTCCCCTGACAAATTCTGTTGACATTGGCCAACAGATTGAGAAGGTGTGCGGAAGGGCAGGGGGTGTGGGCAGGCAGACCAAGGGTTCGTTGTCTTCAGCCCTGAGGCTTAGAACCAAATTGCCAAAGAGAAAATTCAACCATTTCCCCAGGATGTGTGACTTGGACAGGAGTCAGGTGGGCCTGATCCTGCTGCGATGAATAAGGGGGAAGGCATCCAGCTCCAGCAAGAGCAGCCGGGTGGGTTCACACATTCCTATGGAGACTTTGTGCTGCCCTTTATCCCCTCTTGCTAGTAAAGCCCTGTAACTGGCAGCACTTTGGAGCATTACACAATAAACACTCAAAATGGTGACAGAAGGAGAACAGCTTGATCAGAGCCTGCTGCTGCCACTAATCTGCCTGCTTCAACTTCTGTTGTTGCTATTTTGGCTGCTGCTTCTTCCATATTGTCTCTTGCAGCATGTTCAAGAAAGCTGGGCTATTGATCCTAAACTCAGATACACCAAACTCAAGCAAAGACCGAGCAGGGAGATGCCAGAACAACATTCAAGTGGGAAAAAAAAAAAAAAAAAAAGAAGTCTATGGCCAGATATCCCACTTCGGTTGCTGCTATTCGGGATAGACCAGAGCTGCAGTGCCATCATTTAACATGGTTTATCCACAACTAAACCAAAGGAAGCACACAGAGGGTTCAGGGCACTTCCTCACCGTCCAGCCCTGGGGAGCCTTGCAGGGAGCAAAGCCCTTGATAACTTTTCCCATTACCAGTAGAGAGCATTCCTCATGCTAAGCTTGGGAAAGGAGAACTTTGCAAATCCAGGAGCAATTTACAGCTTAAAGTCAGGCTCAGGTCTGACTTTTAGACGCAGGAAGGGCTATGCAGGGGCACTGCTGGAGCATCAGGAGGGTGCTGCACCACGCCAGGGAACCCTGCAGTCCTCGGGGTTCCTGCAAAGGGGGAAAGGCACAGAGCTTGTGCCAGGGGAGGGGTGAAGAAGCATTAGCGGTGATGAGCTTTGCTGAAAGATATGTTTTAAGGAGGAATATGAATGAATAAAAGGAACTGTTGCCCTCGAAGATGGGAGAGTGAAGGTGATGGTTATAGAGAGGTTTGGGCTTATTCAGTCCATCCTGGACTTGATGTTGCTTCAAGGCCACTGTTGGAGGTTAGCTGCTGTTTGGATGATAAATAATTGCTCTCTCAATTAGAAGCACTTTGGTTTTGTGTCTGTCAACCCCTGTGTCACCACCACAGTGCCCTGCACAAGCCCGACAAGCCCCAAAGGACACAGCAGGGTCAGGCTCCAGCCGGGGAGAAAACCCCATGAGAATGGCAACAGGAGGGTAGGGGAGACACAGCGACAGTGAGACACGTGTCCTGCCAAGCTGGGATGGAGACCAGAAATACACCAGGCTTTGGTTTGATGCAAAGGGCTAACAGCTTGGGCCTGAGGAAGCAAAGAGCCACCAAGGAGCTGTGGAAATGATGGCGGGAGGGGGTGGGAGAGATACTGAGGGAGAGGGGAGGGAAAAGGTTTTATAGAAAGGATGTCTACATTTGCAGGAAGGCAGAGCTCCAAAGGTTTACTGACAGTTAAATATCATTCTCCTCAGTTAATTAGTTTCATAGCTACTGTTAACAATATATCAAGCGAGCTGGAAACCTCACCAGCAGCACTAGGGAATGCACTGAAAATGCTGCGACCGAGCACCCTCCCATCGAAAATCCCCTGTGCCTATGAGATAAACCCCTGAGACGCACCAGGTGAGCAGCCCAGGTACTATCCACAGGACTTGTTCTGCACCATTTCAATAGCACGGGGACACTTTTGGTGTTGGAAGAAAGGGAAGTTTGGATGGCAGGATTCCTAGGTGCTTGTGGAGTTTGTCTCAAGCCACCTCTCCTTTCTGGGATCCTTCCGGGCTGATCCTCACCCCTTATAAAAGAACACAGGCTCCTGCATCTGTGCTGACTCTGTGACTTTTAAAACAAAGTAAGCTTGAGCTTGTGGCGAGGTCTTTCAGAAGTGTGAGATGTGCCACAAGACCTGGATAGTATTGCCCTCAACAGCTCACTCTCAGAAGACTACCATCCAAAAACCACTACTCCCTTGTGAAAATCTTGGCTTGCAGGGATGATTTTGTCATAGATTTACCATTTAAAAAAAAAAAGTGTCTCCAAGTCTGGAGATACATTCACCTCAGTTTGCATCCTACAATCCTACACGTATTTTTAGATCATGTTCATTGTTTTAGCAGTAACCAAACCCTCTGGCTGGCTCAGGTGCTCCTTTTTCCAAAGAAACATCAGGCAATTTGCTAAGTTAAAAAAAAAAAAAAAAAAAAAAAAAGGACAGGTGGAAGATAAATTCCCAAGATCAGGTATAACCTCCGCTCCTGTAACTCATCTCACTCCAGACCAACACAGGAGAATTATTCTGTAAATGTCATTTTCCTTTACCAACCTTCCCTGCTGCCAGCTCCCCAACACCTGCGGCAGGGAAGCGGTGGCGGTGGCACACCATATGGCTGCTGCTGCTCCGCGCTGCTGCACATCAGCTGTGCAATGAAGCCAGCCTCGGGTGGTGGTTTTTTTTCAGCAGGACTCTGCTTGCTTCTTCCACAACCCCAAAGCACATCTTGGATCTCACTGCTGCTGTTTGCCTCGGGATCTGTAAGGGAACTGCTCGCTGCAACAGATGAGTGACAGCAATGGAGACCTGGCGGGTGATAGGGCACGATCACCGGGATTCCCAGCTGCATGCTTTGCCTGGTACTTTCAGTTCTTCTGCTTGATCATTTTCAGTTTCCCCACACGTCATGGTGCTCAGGACAGGAGCATCACCTCCCTCCCAACAGATGAGGCTTCAGTGCTGCTGTGGACATCCACCCGGGGACACACTGCCTGTTTTGCACATCGATCTCTCCCAGGATGACAGCAGTTCAAAGCCACATGGCAGGGAATTATTTGTCCTTTTTTTAGTGCCGTGGCTCAGGAAAAACTTTTTTTCTCTTGTATTCCTTTGGGGCATGAATCATCCAATGGGGATACCTGTGCCAGACATGCAACCTTTGGGCTTAACACAATAAAACAAGCATCACCAGGCAGCAAAGCCTAGCAAAAGCAACCCAGCCCAAAGAGAAGTGCTCAGGGAAGCCTTTTGGCACCACAGCACCCCAGGAGGCCTTGGGGGTGTCCTAGATCAGCCCCATGCTATTCCCCTGCTGCTGGAGGATGCAGATGAGGGGTGGCCAGGTGGTACAAAAGCCAACTCCCTGTCCCATCTCTGGAGCCAGCAGAGCAGCCTAGCAGGTCAGCAGGATGGCAAGACCTGCTCACCACACTGGGGTACAATTTAACGTTTGATTCAATGATGCTTGAGATGCCTCCGAGGAGGAACAGAGGAGGGGGCAGGGGATTTCCCAGCGCTAATTATCACGCAGTCATTAGCCAGAGCGGCTCCCCCTGCCAAGGGATTAGACAAAGCATTGTTCCTTACTCAATAAATCTTTACAACAAATGCCTAATTCTCCAGGCGCCATGTAGGAAGATTAATCCCAATCCCTCCCCAGTCTTTTTTTTTTTTTTTTTTTCCTAATGTCTGGGATCTCTTCCTGCTCCCCACAGCCCCAGCAGTTATGCTTCGAGGTGGCGCAGGGAAGGTGCACAGTGGGCTGATGGGGACAGGGATTGGGACAGGGATGGTGCCCCTTGAATGTGCCCAGTGAGCGGGATAGCAGCCCTGGGAGCACTCGCACTCCGGCAGCAGGGTCATCAGTGGGAAGCACACCCTAGGAGAGAGCCAGGACCCCGTGCTGCTTCAGGCTCCCCGGGTGCAGCCAGGCAATAGCAAGGCTGCTTTCATCTCCGAGTGGCATCATTGATGGGTCAGCTAATTAGCGGCTGAGTGGGTTGTAGTGGCTGGGAAATGCCTCTTGGCTGGACATGAGGGCTGTGGTGGGAATTTCAGCACAAACATTGGCTCCAGGAGAAGAGAAGACTGAGAAGGTGCTGTAGGGTACAACAGCAGGCTGAGAGGCTCCAGCTGGCCACAGGGATATTTCTTACAAACCAGGCTTTTAGCAGCAGCTAAAAGCAGCAAGTCAGGGCAGAGCCAAGTGCCTCCGTGCCATACGACCTCAGGAGCCTCCTAAATTCCTCCGTTTTACCAGCTCCTGGAGGACAGTGGAGAAACCATGCCCTAATCCCGCTCCAGCATCCCCGTTACATGCACACTCAGAAAGACCTATGGCAATGTTACTCCAGAGTTTCCACACAGCGACACTGGAGTCAGTGCACGCAATCCTCCCTCGGCAGCGCCGGGGCTGTCAATCTTTTCACACCTGCTAAGTGGTAGAGTGCTTCTCCCAATTTACTTATCCATCATTTTTATTGAGAAATCTGCTCCAGTCCCACACAGTTATATGAGTTAATGGAACGGTGATTAGGGGATTCTGTGGGAATGAGCTGTGATTTCAGGCACGCCGGTGCAAAGCCGGCATGACACCGCGCTGCTCCCAGCACAGCTGCTGCGAGCAGGATTTGTTCCCTGTGCTGCGGGTTTCTAATCATTTGCATACTCCTTTGCTTGTTTTTATCATTTTAAATATATATATATATATATATACACTTATCATTTTTAAAGCCATATGGGCAATTATTTCTGGGTTCTTTAGCAGGGATATTGCTGTGCCAGCCTGCTCACTGGAGAGCCTTTCCTCCTGATTAACCCTCTTGGTGACAGCTCGATCCCCACTGAGCCGTGGTGCAGTCACTGCTGCTAACACCGCAGCGAAGGCAGGGAGCAAGCAGCCTCCCTGTCCATGGAGGCACTGAGGCACAGAAACTGAGTCATACAGAGGAATACAAGAGCAAAATTAATGGAAAAGAAAAAAAAAGGCTCCCCTTGAGCCCCATTTCAGTAGGATATGAAGTCATCATTAAGGCTCTGCATATCCTAAGTCCCTGAGCACTTCAGCACCTTCAAACATGTATGAGAGCTTTCACAAAGCATCACCTATTAAAAAAGCAGGAGGTTGGAGGTTAAAGCTTGACTTGTGAAGTTTAGAGAGCTCCTGCTCTACCTCTGCAGATAAATGTTCTGTTCTGAGCTCAGATCTGGGCCCAGGTCAAGGAGGAGCAAGAGGGACCGAGGAGGGTTTGGGGGTAAGTGTGGCTCCAGCAATGTCTCTAGCTTAGTCTCAACTTGGGAATCTGCACAGTCAATGGTAAAGCCAAAGCGAGGTAAGTCTCAGCCAATCTACAAGATATTTTAAATATGTGTGTTGAAAGGCACCGAGGGACATTCCCATCTCATCAGGCCTGGTGTTAATGGAAACTGGGTAAGTGCTCAGTCATCCACA
Organism: Aythya marila; assembly: GCF_965140915.1. NCBI lineage: Eukaryota > Metazoa > Chordata > Aves > Anseriformes > Anatidae > Aythya > Aythya marila. The sequence goes on along the minus strand of NC_139046.1, from coordinate 8,063,838 downwards.
AGGGAACGGAGCATCACCCTGATGTCCTTAATCACACACAGCCCAGCAAAAAGCACCTGCAACAAGGCACCTGACCAGTACCTGTAACACACAGGAAACATCTGCTGCTCCTTTCAAATGCTCGTTTTGTGCTCCTGCCCCTCTGACCTGTTTGAAGCAGGGCTGGGATTTGGCCTCAGAACTGATGGAGGAAACATCAGGACCCAGGGAGCAGGTGAGCAACCAGTAGGTCCCATCCAGTGCCCACCCTACAATCTCGTCACCCTATATGTGCTATAGCAGGAGACGTTTGAGCTGGATCACGATCTCTCTAATCTACAGAGAGCAGCCAGACGTTGAGAGCGAGCTTTTCTCAGCCACTACAAACTGTGTCAAATCTGCCTCAACCCAAGAGCTGCTGTTCTGCGTGTCTTTGACAGTCAAGTAGCTTGTTTAGCACATATATATCACAAAGCTCCAGGAACCGAACTCTCTTTAAATGACAATTGATTAAACATTCAAGCTATATAAAGTACTGAAGTATTGTAAATACATTTTAAAAGGAAAAAAAAAAAAATCTTTGAAATTCACTTTCAGCTTTCTTTTCAATTATTTATCACAGAATCTAAGCCCATTAAAGTCAGGCTTAATGGGCTTGTTTATATATTACAGAAAACATTCTGCTTTTAATTGCCTTCTGAAAGGCTCTTACACTCCTCTCAGCTTTGCAGCAGTACTTAACCGGAAGGCAGGAGCCCAGCCAGGCAGGAGGAGGGCAAATCCCCCCCCCGCACCTCCATCCTGAGATGCTGGGGGGATGAGACCCCACCATGGAGACCAATCTGTTCACTCAGAGGCCCTTTTGCTGGTGAAAACACCTCTGCTTTCCTCCCTGGTCAGGCAGTACATTAGCAGATTGTGTTGACTTGTGTTGACTCTTCCCATTTTTTGTTGTGTTGATATTCCTTCCCATTCTTCAGCAGATGCATTATCTTCATGGTGTCATATCCATAGCTATTCCCATGATGCAGAGTTGTTTTGCCCATGGCTTCCCTTCCCAAGATCCCTCTTTTTCTCCCTCCTCGCTTGCTGGAAATGATCAAAGCTGTTTCCGTGAGGACTGCCACAACTGGAGACCCGTGATACTTCAGAGCTCGAGGCCCCAAGCCCTGTAGCAGCACTCTCCAGTGGGTCAGACGCTGACTGCACCCTTCTGCTTAGCCAGCCGTATCAGGCTCGCAAAACAAGGCTGAGTATAGGCTGAAGGGCACAGCTAAACAAAATGCATCATTAATTGAGGAAATGAGATGTATTCAGCAGCAACTACCTGAGAACTGGGGAGGGAAATAAGCTTCTTCTCCTGGCATACATTGGTGAGACTCCAGAGTAAATGTCTGTGTGGGCTGGGAACATTACTGCTGGGAGCTCTGAGGGACGGGGACAGCCATTCTTGTCTGCCATTACTGATATTAGAATAATGAGTCTGTACATAGAGTCCATACAGCATGAGAAAAAAATGCCATCTGTGGCATTTCTTACTTTAATACCCATTCCAGACACAATGATCAGTCTGAAGATAGAGGAACAAGTTCTCTGAATTCACTTCAGGGAAACAGTTCCAGTTTCTTCAGAAGCTGATCCTCAGGTACCTTAAGTTTGGAAGAAAAATAAGAGTTGATGTCATAATGACTTCTGGATTTTGTGCTGAAATTACATTTTTGGCGCCGTTAAATCCCACTGTGTGCTATGGAGGATATAATGTAATACTCATCAGAGGCAGGCAGCAGTGAGGTTTACTGGCACTAAAATCAATAGGCACTGAATAAAATGGCTCCAAATGATTTAGGATCATGCACACATCTTCTTTTTGTAAGCTTAAAACCATTTGGAGAAGCATTAATTCATTAAAGGCCTCTTGAAGAATGTCATCATACTGTGTAGTCTGGGCCTGTGCACATCAACAGCATCATAGATTGTGGCTTTTATTAAGGAGGCTGGAGAATATAATTCTTCCTGGAGTACAACAGGCTTTAAAATACAGTGCACTTTGAGATCAAAACAATGTTTATAGCAATGTAGTTACTAAATATTTTAACATGTACAATATAAAACATAGTGCATCCTGGAATGTGAGTTTATGCTACTGAAATAGCCACAAGATTGTCAGATCCATTACAAACCACCATGTAGAGTATTTTATTTGTTTCCATTTCCTCCTTTTTTTTTTTTTTTTTTTTTTTTTTTAAATTTGGCTGCATGATATTAAAATTTATTTTTACATAGCAACACCAAACCAAAACTCCATGCCTTTTCTATCAAACATCATGCAGACACGCAGTTAGCACATCTGTCCCTATTTGCTTACTTCTGAATACGGGCATCTGTATTTTCACACCAGTAATCAAATCCCTTACTGGGAGGCACAATCTGATCCCACTGAAAGGAAGGTTGTCTGCAAATAAGCGGGGACCTCCACATTGCCTCACCCAACACAAGATTGCAGCTCACAGTGCAACTGTGGCACAAAGGTAAAACTCAGAGCTTCTCATTCTGAACAGTCTGGCTGATGGAAATCAGGGTGGCTCACTGAACCTAATACAGGCTGTGGGCATGGGAGCCACTGACACAGCGTGTCCTACTGCACCTCTGCAAAGCAGATGGAGATGGGCTATGGCACATCTGCTGGGGGAGATGCACAGCAGAAGCTCCATGCACAGCAGAGAGGAGGGATCTGCCACGGTGTTGAGATGTGGGCAATGGATCCCAGCAGCTCAGCATGAGAGCAAGGCCCCTTTGATGTAGAGTCTCTCTTCCTGGGGGTGGGATTTCACGTGCAGGAAGGGACGGCCCTGTCCCTCTCTGCCTGCCAAACCACAACAGAGAAGCTGACCATTAGCTTCAATACTTAAAATCAGGCCCTTCCTTTCAAACAGCTGTGGCTTCCCAAACTTTCAGAATTAGCTACAGTCAGCGCAGGGCTGTGCAGCTTTTGAAGTTCTCAGCACTCCCAACACCAGGAGGGAGGGCTGGTTTCACGGGGCTGAGTGCTGTGCTCAGCTGGGACACAGCTGGCTTCACGCCACCCTGGAAACTTCTCCGTCTGCACCCGTTAAGGGGTTAGCTTAGGGACACCAAAGATGCGTATCCAGCTGCTTAGGGCTGTAAATCAGACACTGTGAGGCGTTGAATCACATCAGCTAACTCTCAGCCCTGACCCTGCCCAGCCCAGGTGATTCTCCATTGTCAGCCTGAGCTGGTTCCTAGGCTGGCTTTTTCCATTTTACTTTAAACAGAATGGGATTTTCTTTCTCAAATGTTGGAAATGCGGCACAGGGACAACAGAATGAATTAGATTTGACTGGGGAGGGTGGGTAAAATTGAAGCGTGCTCTTTTGTCCTCATCACATATGTTTGACAGAGCCTTCTCATGAACATTTTGAAGGACGTGGGATGGAATTTCTGTTGTCACTAGACAGGGGGAGACCTAAGCAAAAATAAATAAATAAATAGATAAAGCAATAAAGGGCATTTTGGCTCAATTCTGTTTTGCAAAAATCATTTTCAAGGATCATTCTTTACTCCTCCGCACTCCAAAAACTAATTAGAAAACTTCTGAAACTGAAGTTTCAGACATGTCCTTACACCTGGTTTGTTGTTTTTTGTTGTTTGGCAAGAACAAAATACTGCACTAAGGCTGGAGATAGTCACATGTGCACCCTGTCCAGCCTCCCCACCCAAAACCTAACTGCAGCACCCAGGCACCTCCACAAGGAGTGAAGGGTCCACACAGAAGCACGAGAAACTTGAAATTAGGAAAACAAATCATGGCTGAACCATCAAGCACGTGAAGGAGAAAGGTTAGTTATCTTTGTGTGAAATTCCTGGGCATCTTCCAACAACTGAAGTTCAAAGAAAATTATGTTATTTGAGAAAGCTTTGAAAATATTCATTGAAAGTTACAAAAAATCACTACTTAAATTCCAGGGCTTTTTCCCCATTAATTGGAATGCAAAACAGGTTCCTGCCTGTCCTGATTTTTCCACCATTTTACCTGTTAGTAGAAAAACATCATCCTCCATGGAATAAGCTTCAAGATATCCACAACCAAAGAAGAGCTGAAATTTCAGGATTTATTTCATAAATATTAATATTTACATACCTAACAGTTTCCCTCTTTCCTTTACAGAGTTTATATTCAGGTGTCTGAAAACAGAAATATTCTGGGTCAGAAAAATACCACTGCTTCCTTTTCATTATCAATCTGATATTGCACTGCACTGCCTTTCCATGGGGTGGAAGCTCCTGGCTCCCACCAACTTCAGCAGAAGCTGGAGTGCCTTCTGCCAAAGGAAGGTCTCCTGATGCCACCACAGCACCCTGATGGCAGTGGTAGGATGCTCTGACAAACCAGATGATGCCAGGAAACCAAGGCGGATGTTTTCCCTTCTCTCGCTGCTGTTTTTCAGAGCGCTGCACAGGGTGATGCAGAGGAAGAACAGACACTGCAGAGCCATGAGCGTGTGCTGGCAGCAAAGCCTCCCTTTGGGAAGTTTTTCCTCCTGACATTTATCCCTGCTCCCAACTGACCCTTTAAATGGTGTTAGGGCAGCACCCTGCCTACAACTACCTATGGTCCATGTCTGCTGCCACCAGGACTAGAGGGTTCCTCTGAGCAGAAGCAAAATCTTAAGCACAGGCTGAAATCCCAGGGAACATAGGGCTCAAGCGGGCACAGACTCAGCCGCGCTGCTCAGGACGCTTCCGCAGTAGGTCTCCTTGTGGAAAAGAAACTGCGCCATAACATCTCATCCCCTCTCCAGGGAAATGCAAAGCAATCAAGTCATTTAAGAATATATTTCAAGCTCTTCATAGCAGGTGTGAGACACCATTCGCTGGCTGCTGACAGGAAATGTGTGTGCAATTCTCCTAGGTACCATGCTCAGAATGTGCTTCTTAAGGGCTTGCTGCTTAAAAAATTCTGCAAAGTGTAAATGGCTCTCATAAAATCAGATAGTAAATTGTCTTCTCTGTTTGTCCTGAAAGTGCTCAGCCAGCTGGGTCTTTACTACACATCAGAGCCAGCCAGACAGCACATCACGGGGCCATAATGAAACCTCGTGTGGAGCAGACAAATCCAGGCTCAGAGTTCATCTTAGGAGGACTTTTCAAAAACAAAGCGGAGTTCAAGGTCTCATGGGCTGAGAACAAATTAAAAGGGGAAATCAGCGTTTCCACAGTGGCTTTGTAAAAGCATTTCCCACACCTTCCTTTGCCATCCTGGCCATGGGATGGAGGAACTAGTACAATATAAGCCAGCAGGCAGAGATGTATTCTCATGGGGAAAAAAATCTCGCAGCCATATAGGCACTGAAGCACTCCCTTTTGCTTGCTACTCATCATAGGGGGGATAAAAAAAAAAAAAAAAAAAAAAAAAAAAAAAAAAAGCATAGGAAAAGAAAACCAAGGAAGAGCAAAGGAGAATTTTAAAGCCTCCTTTCCCTCCTGTTCCCAAAATAAAGGTGATTGCATAACAACAGCCTCTGCAGAGAAACTCAGCGGACGTGTGGAGGATCACAGCGGGAGAGGGGTTTGGACTTCACGCACTGTCCTGTTCGACCCTGAGCACCACCTCTCCCCCAAACACTGGTGGTGCGTGACGGGGATGCTGGCGGGGGACACCCCTGTCAATAGGGGCTGTCAGCACCAGTGATGGAGGTGCCGGGCAGGAGAGAGCAGGCGGCCAAGTGGGGTGCCCCCCAGGAGCATCTGTTGAGGCTCGGGACATATGGAGTCTTTATTCCTCCTTGTGGAGGCACGAGCGCTTTCCTCACCTTCTGCCATCCTCCCATTGTGGAAGGGGCTGCGACCGGCTCCAGGGACAGCTGCTGCCTCAAAGCTGCCTCCTTGGGGATGCCACATAGGGCCCGTCCCCTTGTCCCCTGCCTGAATCCCCCCCATCACCCTCCTCAATCAAGGCAAGGCGTGCTAGAGGGGTGGCTGATATCTTGGCTCTGGTTACCAGGGGACACAGAGGGGGAGGATGAGGTCGTGTTTCTTTTTCCTTTTTTTTTTTTTTTTTTTTTTTTTTTAGGAAAAAAATGAAAGCTCAGAAAAAAAGTCTGGTAGGCTGCACCTTCTCTGAAAGGGAAAACCATCCTCCTTTTGAATTTCTGTGAATTTTGAAATATGGATATTTAAAGATGTGGAGGAAAAAAAAAAGTAGTCATCCAGAGCTAATTATACAGCTGTTGAAAAGCCCAGTAAATATGTTACTCAGGGATATATAATACCTTTGATGTAGTTGTAATCCGACTGAAGTTATTATAGGTTTTCACAGCTGCAAAGCAATCCAGCTTAGGAGCATTTTTCCCCCCCCTTTTTTTCTCTCTCTTTTTTTTTTTTTTTTTGGTAATTTGCAGAAGCAAAAAAGAAATTCTGCTGCCAAAGCAAAATGAAGATCCTCATATAAACACGGTAACACAGCCTAAGAAAAATTATACCAATGTTGAGCAGTATTAACCTGTCCTAAGGCTTAAAAGAGTTTACTGGATAATAAACGGCATCAGTGACTCCAAAAGGGCTAGATTTCAGAAAGGCTCTTCTTTAAGACAATTAAAGCCTTAAATAAAAGTGTGACTTTGCAGTTGGGAATTCTCCATTTCTTTCAAACCCACAATAAGTATAAGCTGTAAATGTTCTGAAAAAAAAAAACAAAAACAACAACAAAAAAAAAAAAAACCAAAAAAAAAAAACGTATGTACTGATGCATGAAATACAGGAAGCTTGCTAGTAAACTTCCAACATGTTCATTTAAATTGATCATGGAAGCAATAATATCACGGGGCTTTGTAAATGGATGGGTTAAGAGCTGGAACTTTATTGCTGTTTTCATTCCCTAGGGCCCTGTGGTAAAACAAGTCTCCACACAAGATCTCTAGGCACTGAATGAATTATTCACTCAGTTATGGGTCATTAAATGAGGCTGAGCAAGGGCCAGTGTCCATTATTACATTGTGGTGTATGAAAAAAGACTCATTTTGTGGAGATTGACATGGGCATACTCTCAGGATCCCTGGTCATCCCTGCTATGGCTTCTTTTGCACTCCTGGCAGTGTGGGGAGGCTGTGGAGCAGCAGCATAGCTGCACAAAATAAGGTAAAAGAGGTTTGAGGTTAAAACCACAGGTAAAGACAGGCAACATTAAGCACATTCAGATGCTAATTGCAGAGGTGTCTAAGCTGGTTTAAGCTGCTGTTGTCCTGGAGCTGCTTTTTGTCACCTTCTTGCCTGAAGTTGCATCCCCCAATACATTACCCAGGCACCCACAATTTCCAACTGCTTTTGCTGCACCCCCATAACACATAGATGGGCACTCCTGGTTTGGTTTTAGAGGCATCTGCTCACAGTTGTAGTCACAGAAAGACAGAATGGTTGAGGTTGGAAGGGACCTCTGCAGGTCATCTGGTCCAACCTCCCTGCTCAGGCAGGGACACCCAGAGGATGTTGTCCAGAACCAAGTCACTTTTAGTAACTTTCATTATTATTATTATTATTATTATTATTATTAATATTATTATTATTATTATTATTATTATTATTATTATTATTATTATTATTATTGGGGCTGGTAATTTCTAAGCCAAATTCAAAATACACTAAAGTAAGCTTTTTCTGAGAATGATGTTTCCCCCTAAAATTCATCACTCAGTTAATAAACATGGGGCAACTTCTTTGCAATGTCCAAAAGTGCTGAAATACAGCTTTGCCCCTCGTCTCATTTTCTCCTTGGAAAGAAGAGATTTTGACTGAGATCAGGAAAAGAGTGAAGCTGTTGTTATCTAAGTAGCCCATGTTTCTGGTCACAGGCGGGATCCTTCAAACACACCATTCTCTGGGGCCATCATAGCCCCTAATCCATTGCTATCTTGTATGATCAGAGACAGATTTGTCAACATGTCCCTGTTTGCACTGTCTCCACGGGAATGATTTAGCCAGACTTTTACATTAGAAGGGCAAAAATTTCAGTTCAAACTTCTGGGGCATTTTCAATCCAAAAAATGGCTAGAGTTTTGTTGACCTAGACATTTTGGTAGTTATCTTGATTTCTTCATGTTGTTTTAGTTAAAAAAAAACAAAAACTAACATTTTTAATTGACATTTTCTAAATGAAATATGATGGCTTTTCAGTTGAAATGACCTTCTGCTTATAAATTCAAAAGAAAAACACTTCACAAAGCCTCAAAAACAAACCAAAAAGGCGGTGAGCCCTAACTGCTTTCCTCCCACTCTTTCAGAGCTGTCAGAAAACCAACAGAAAAGAAAAAAAAAAAAAAAAAAAAAAAAAAAAAGAGAGAGAGAGAGGGAAAGAAAAAAAGAAAAGGTTATTATCATGGCCACATTTCTTGCTGCTTACTCAAGCAAAATTCCCAGTAGTTCAAATCCCAAGGCCTCCTTTCAGTTTTCAATCAGACAAAGAGGCATCCACTGAAGTTAATGAGAAAGCATCCAAGGTATGAGTGAAAACTGAGAAAGGACTTCAGGATTTGTCTTAATGACTTAAAAAAACTGTAGTCTGAGTAAGAAGGTATTTGTAATGAAATGTAAGCTCAAGATGCAGCAAATGCAATTTAGCCTGTTATATTGCTTTTCTTAGCCTTACTCTTTTTAATGTTATTGTTGAGCTCGACATACACAACTAGTCTCGAGGGGTGAGGAGGGAATATCTGTTCTCTAATACAGCCTTTCATTCTGAACCCTCAGTTCAAGCCCTTCAGGACACTAATTATCCAAAGCTGTTATCATCTGACAGCTGTCAATGGCCTCTGTGAAATGAGGTGGTGGTGGCAGTCATGCTCCCGGTGGGCATGTGTCAGCATCACACAAACACAACTACAGTCTGCCTGGTATTTTAGTTGGCAGCCTCAGAAAATCAAGCGGAGCATTTATGGCAACAAACTTATCTTATTCCTAGCAGGAGACACTTCTCCTCAGATCTAATGCAAAGGGGTGAGTTACTAAAGAGCATGTCCCCAAAGTGCTAATGGTGCTGGTGCATCAGTGAAGAGCATGTCCGGCTGGTGTTAATGCTGCAGGGCACCCTTAGTGATCTTCAGACTCCGGAGATGTCACCTGGACATGCTTCAGGGATGCTGACTCCAGGCGGGAAGATTAATTCAGTAATTAACACACTAACAGGCAATGGGCAGCTCTCGGTTGCAGACCCATTATGGATATGTTCATGCTCCCTCGGGCCCTCGTGTAGATCCTCGACCCATTTATCTTGCTATGTCCCAATTAGCTCAGGGTCAGGTACACAGCTCAATGGGCAGGCAACAGATTTGAGCTTCCTCTCTGCTCCATCCCACTGCTAAAAAGAAGCAGCTTTGTTTGGCAACAGATAGGGCTGCGTGGTCCCGCAGCCAGGCACTGGCTTCAGAGAGAAAGAGGCTGTAAGCAATACAGCATCATAGCTACCCATCACCAATATTTCTCTATGTATCTCCTTTCATACCTCACAATCACCTAGGAATAGATTTACCAGACTTTCCCTGACCAAAACTGGACAGCTCTGCCTTGCTCTCCTTGTATCACTTTCCAGTTTTCACCCAGTTTCTAAGATTTGAATTATCTTTGAAATACCAGGTGAGGACATGTTTGGTTTTTTTGTTTGTTTGTTTGTTTGTTTTCCTGCAGCACTGTCCCCATGCAAGCAGGAATGAGAGACCTCCCAAAGCAAGAGATGACAGGCATGCAAGGTCACTTTTGCAGCCTGGTGCATACGGCACTCAGCCAAACAGGTGAATCTCATTTTTGTTCCCTTCTCTGGGCATGTTTTCCATATCTGCATATTTTATCCCATGTCTGCTAGGGAAATGCTGGGGTTGCAACACATACAGGAGGTGCTCCAGCATGCACAGTGGGGTTTAATCTCCTTTCCAGAATTGTGCCCATAGGAAATATCAGGAAATTAGGGCTGGAATGAGTTTAGGTTGTTAAAACTGTTTTGCCAATAGCCCCATCATTAGGACATGACCCTCTCTCAGTTAATAGATCATTCAGATACTACAACAGTGTAGAGCATATGCAGCTAGTTAAATGACTTAAAATCAAGCAGGAGGGTAAAAATGAGTACTAATAAGTAAATTACTGCATCTTCTCTCTGTAACACCTCTCCCACTTCATTAGATAGAATTTCACTCCTCTGAATATGACAAACTGGGCCAAAAATTCCTGGCATAACTCAGTCATCCCACTAGCTGTGATGAGTAACCAGAGGAAATATAATTTACTTCTTTTCTAGAACTTGCACTGGAGGAGTAAAATTCAAGAAGGGGGCAAGAAAGAATATTGTGTAATAGAACATGATTTATGTACACATCTTGGGCAGATAATTCAGGCTGAATGATGCTTAAAAGGCTATTATAGACTTGCTTCCAGCAAAGAAATAGCCTGTACTGCTATAAAATGTCTGCCCAGGGCACTTCAGTGAGTTTGGGATTCTCATTCTAGATTAGCCAGGGGAAATAGCTGAAGTCTTTGATAATGTAACCTTCTCTTTTTGATGATGCTGGAACAACTCTATGCTGTTAGCATAAGGCTGCTGGAGATGACTGAAATATGTATTTTTAAACATCCAATTGTTTAAAAAAATATTAGCTTTTTTTTCACACTGAAATGTTGGGAGATCTTCCATTAGGCCAATTGGTTACTACACATTTTTAGACACACACTGAACCAAATGTGATGGGTAAAGTCCCTCTGCCAGGTACTCTCAGTCAATCCATTTATAATAAGCAGAAATAATTGGGATTTCTTCCTTCCAGCCAGAAAATGCTGATTCAGGAACATGAACCTTTTTGGCAGAAACCCATTGGTTGGGAGAGACCTGCTGGGAAATGCTGGAAAATGCCTCTGAGCTGCAGGAAAGCTCCTGCTCTCGCACAGAGACCCACAAAAAAAGAGATGGGCACACAGACAGGTACTCACTGCTGCTGCATCTGCATGTCTGTAGCAACCAGCCACCACATCCCCCATTTGAGAGGGCATTTTTCACTTCATTTTGACCAGTTAATTCAGTGTGGAGAAGCAGACATCACTGCTAGCTGTAAAGACTGACAGAGCACACAGCCCAAGCTGGCTGATGAAGACCAAAATTATGTTGCAGCACACTGATCTGTCACAAACCTAGCGTGCATTTTATTTCTGCATACAAGCAGAAAATACTGTAGTCCCAGAAAAGTCCCATGGCATAGGAACATCAATTTCCACTCAGCTCAGATAAAGTGTTTTTAAAAGCCAGCTCCATCCTTGTCAGACATGGGCACTGCAACAAGCTCAAGATGTTCATTATTAACACCCCAAAGTACAAAAACTCCAGAGACATGGTGGAAGGGCTCTTGTCAGATATAAAAACCAAGATAGTATGCAGCAATAGCCAAAGGAAACATCATAAATTGAAACATTGGCATATAAAATGTATAGTGCAGGTGTTGTTTAGAGACACCATTTTAAAAGGCCCTGTAAAAGCTCAGGCATGACTTTTTTTACACCCAAAAAGTGGCATACCCTATTTTTCTCCTGTAGTTTAAACACTTGGATTTTTTGTAGGTAACATTGGATAAGCAAAACTGGAAGGCAAACTGCAGGCTTGCCCTATAAAACCCAAGGTGCAGAAGAAGACATACATAGGATTTCTCAGCCATTTTTTCCTTCCATCAGATTGAGCCCATGCCTGGAAAAGAAAAAATAATTGGAGAGTGGGGGTTGCAGGGAGGAGGAAATTTCCAAAGCAAGGCGAAAGAACAGCTGTGTTTAACTGTTGGCTTCAGTCTTGAATCTATTTCCTTGCACACATTTAACGGAGTATCTGTGTTTAGTCTAATGGAAAGCGTCTGTCTGAAGGTGCTCACTATTCCTATGAACGTTTTCACAGACACTGTGCTCAGCCCCAGCTGGCTGGGCTGGTGCTGATGTCATTTCACACAGTGCTGACCAAAACACTCTTAACAGTTGTGTGTTGTTTTTTTTTTTTTTTTTTTTTATAGTAGCTCTTCTTCCATTTCAAGGAAATGCAGATCAGCACACAGCAAATGCCTATCCTGTGCTGTGCCTGCTGTGCTATAGAGGAGGGTTTCCAGATTTACCTGTCTTTTGTTTGGAAGGAAAGGCTTATTGCTTTCACATGGGGAAACTGCCATCCGTAGGTAGGTTCAGAGAAGAGTTAAGGTCAAGGACATTCAGCTTTAAAGCACTTTGCAGACAGATGACTTTAGGCAAAAGACAGAATTTGCACAGACTGGTGGGGGTCAAGGAAGAGAGGAGAGTAAGGAGTAGTAGGATGTTAGGACTATAAAACTTTAAAGACACTGACAAAAAGTGAGTTTTTCTTTCTCTGTGTCACCAATAAATAAAATGCTTTGTAGTCTCCCCTTGGCCATGGATTGCTTGGGTTCTGGTTCAATAAATAGCTTATAGTAAAGGTAGATGCTTTTTACTCATCTTTCCTTCACTGCCTCTTTGAAGGCACGGACTGCTGACAGCTGCCCAGGAGCAGATACATACCGTTGCTTTCACAATGCAATTTAGCACACTTGAGTCTTTATTTTGAAATCTGGGAGCTCCCAGGATGACTGGGGCTGCCAGTCCCACCGGCTGGACTGGAGCCCTGGGTACCAGGCTGCTGGCACAGGCCAGGGGCTGGATGGGGCAAGGTGCACCCCTCTTTTCCCAGAGCAGACATCTGATTGCAAGGGATGCACAGCAGGCATGGTGCACCAAGGCTGCCCTACAAAAGCCCTTGGCTTACAAATGCCTTATAATGCTTGCCCTAAGCTTAACATGGAGGGCACCATGGCACTTACCCATCACCCTGGCTTGCAGATCAGGGTATCAATGAGAGCAAGTGGGCAACTATCTCCAGAGATAAAGGACACTGTTGTTCAGAAAAAAAAATGTACATAAAGTAGTGAATTACTGCCTGGCTTTTTAATTTCTTTTGCTGGGGTGCCTGGTCTGGCTAAAAGGCTTTGTATAAAAGGTCACCCACAAAGTCTGCCACCCGCGCTGAGCCTGGATGCACTGCACTCTGCTGGAGCAAGACTGCACGGTGCTGCTCCCCAGGGCCCCTCTGGAAAATGAGATCTGTATCTTGAAAGGTTAACCCCTTCCAGGACATTTCAAAGTAAACAACCACCATCTCAAAGGCTTTCTTCCCACTCAGAAAGAGCACATGGCAAACAAGCCCAGGCAGGTAGGGCAGAGGGGAGCAGGAGCTGGCAGCTCCATGACAAAACGGTCACAAAGCAATGCCTGCAGCCACAAACACAGGCATGCGTTGTCCTTGACCCTACTGAGAAATCAGCCCTGGTGAAAAAGTGTCTTCTAGATCCTACTAGAGGTCAAACACTGCAAGCCTGTCCACAGACGAGCAATGCATACCTCTGTGGAGGGGAATATTTTCCCTAAATAAGTGGCCAGAGGCTGTTCCGTAACTTTCCTGAGGTATTGCTAAATTGTGCATAGGTGAAAAGATTCAACAGACTGACAAGGAAAAATGAGAGTTCAGTGCTTGGCAAGTCCCCATGAGGTTGGACATTTCAGGATGACTTTATCCTCATACAGAAATTATCACCAGTCTTCAATCTTTCAAAACTCTTGCGTGATGTTTGAGCACTCAGGCTGACTCCAGCTACATTTCTTACACTGCCTGCTCCCTTTTCTCACCATATGTACTCTGCAGAAATTTCTTTCAGTTTCTTTCACTGTTCTTTATCCTTTTAACCTCTAAAAAGTATCACTGTTATGAAAGGTTGGTGTAGAGACACCCTCAACTGTTTCTATAAAATATGTTAATCTCTCCATCTATGAAGTTACCTTGTTTTTAATGGAGAAATCATCTTTCATTAATATTAAATTATAAAAAGTTCTTCATTACATCAAGGGCCAAGCTCTGCTCTCAGAAGTGCGCACACAACACTTCAGAAAGGAATGGTGGTTCCACACAAGAATCCAACAGCAACATCTGGTCCCAGATGTTTTATTTATTCGTAATTTAACACAGCATTATACAATATTCATCATTTTGCTGTTTTCCATTTCAATGCCTGTTATTTGTATGACTTTAAGAGGCTGCCTGAATGCATTTTTAGTGTTCAAACAAGGAGAAATGAGCACAGCAAAGCAAATCTGCACGTATTTCTGGAGGTTTGGAAGCCTTCTTGAGAAACTACACCCGTTCAAGCAGCAAGAGATGCTGAACCACCATAATTCCATGGGAAACCAATTGGGAAAGCACTTACGGTCTGCACAAGAAATGGGTTCCAAAAACCAGCGCAGCTCACAGACGAGATGTCCATAAATTTTAGGAGAAGCAATTGGCCGGAGAGCGCATGGAAACCTCATGGTGCAGATGGATGAGAGGACAGGTCTTGGTGCAGCAGCTTACAAAGTCTTTTCCCCATGTGAGTCCATCTGGTTCATCCCCATAGCAGGGGCCAGGCTGAATGTGAGGGCACAAAGGCCTGACATGGGTGCTGTGATTCAGCCTTTCAAAATTGCAAGAGCTTATAAAATCACTATAAACCAAGTAAAAACTTCTGAGTTACCTGATTTTGCTAATTTAATACGTTTACGTATTTTGTCCCCTGTTTTCAACTAAAATGGACTCCTCGTGACTGTAAAGCTAATCCTTCTCATAAAACAGAAATCATTGTTAATATTTGCAAATCTTAACACTGGAATGGAAATGGTGACCTGTGGGACTGTCCCACTTTTTAAGCAATTGAAGCATTAAGACATAATTTATGCACTTGAGAAGAAATTTCCATATCACAGAGATTGCTTCATTCCTTGTTATGACTTATGAAGGGTGTTACTAGTAAATGAAACCACAGAGATCTGTATTACATAAGAACTTGTTTTGACATGTATAGTGCATCTTATTTATGGTGATAGTCCAAATGTATTGTACATTAAAAAGGCAACTAAACATTATTTCAAGGTAAAGCAAGATCATAGGATCTTTGTTTCACTGTGCATAAAAATCCCAGACACTTTGGACAAGCAGTCTGTGATGTACCACAATTCGTTTGTTGGATGTTTTTGTTTGGTTGGCTGGTTTTGGGTACTTCTATGGAAGATGGTCCACTGGGGAAGGGAGGGACAGAGTGAGAAAAGGAGGGAAAAGAGGGGAAGGAGAGAGAGGGAGGAAAGGGAGGGAGGAAGGAAGGAAGGAGCTGAGGACTGGACTGCCACTGCACCGCCTGTGTTCTTCACGTGTGATCCATGAGCAGCTTCCCTGAGATGTTTCTCTGGGTTTCCTCACTCCCCATCACACCCATGTCAAGCAGGGCTCCTCATCTCTCCTGTGCTCCTTGACTCACCAGTAAGTTTCTGCAGGGGAATTAAACCTTTTCTCCCCACAACTACTTTTCCTCCCCAGTTCTGACCAGTCCCATGACACCCTTGTGAGCGTATTACCTGTTGCAATGTTTTGCTCTGGCTGGTGACTTCAGTTAGTCAAGCATTGCTGTGTATTACTGTAAAATAACACTAAGCAAAAGCAGAAAAACAGGGATTCCTCTGAAATCCCTCCCTTAAACACGTTATGTGCTTTGAAACCTTATCTGGCATTTGCTGTAAGAGCTCTGGATAGAATTATTACACACGTAATTGTCTTTGCTACAGGCTTGATCCAGATCCGTCCACAGGCAAGGAGTTGTTCTACTGCTGAACCATGTACTTTATAGACATACGAGAGGGTTTACTTAATTAGGGCCCATAATACATCCCACAAAGATAGTCATCAAAGTACCAGCTGGTGATGCCCTGCATAGCCACTTTCTCTATGAATCAAAAATAAATTATTCTTTTTTCCCCCTTGTAGAAGAGTGTTGCAGAAAACAAGCTACTAAATTTTGCTTTTAGGGCTCTCAAAAGACTAGGCGAGATATATTAGCTGTCTGAGGACAGAGAACTTTCTATTCTTGGTGGAATTCTTGTTGGTTTAATTGGGCTTTGTAGAAAAAATAATGTTATTTTAAAGGAGCAACTATAGAGTGTGGGTGTATTTTTATGCACTCAATTGCTGGTGTAGTAAAAGTCTGTTGTAGAGTTAACCTTACACATATTTATTATTTTTTGTGATGTGTATAAACAGTAGTTGGATATTTTAAAAATATACACAAGTATTGCCATTACACAGTTGTAACACGCCACCCAGAATACCAGCATTTGTTCTCTTGATGGAGATTACAGTCTGGGCAGCTGCAAGGGAGTTTTTAACCATTTCGCAGCAATCTGGGGTTCAACCAGGGGATTAATTGTCCCACATTCCCATTTTCACAGTTTTTTTCCAGTTCTGAGCCTCCTGGCCTCCAAGCTGCAAGAAACCTTAGCAACACTTCAACACCCACAGGTGTTACGTGTTTGCATTGCCCTGGTTAATGTGTCCAAAATTTAGGAAGCGGGAGCTGTGCAATTTTGGGCAGAAAAACACTATTCTGCTACTGTGCTTTCCAAAACAGGGGACTCTGAAGTGCTTCTGCTAAGCAGCAAGCTGGAATTTCAGTCTCTGTCCCTTACAAGTAATGACGTTGAGAGTCTGGCTGGAGTTTCATCCACAGATACTTGGAAAACACTAGGGCTTTCAAACCAAGAGGGCAGACTGATTTCCATGCCTCCATAAGAAAAAGACCAGTGATGAAGAACTGGAGGGTAAACCTGAAACTTAAAGTTTCATCAGGCATATGGCACTTCACCTTCCTTCTTGACTCCTTAGATTCAAGAAGCCACTACGCCACAGTTAAAACTATATTAAGTTCAAGCCTCGAACTTGCCAGGTGCTCTGCTGTAGTCTTTTTCTAACCAGAGTACGTATCTTCCACTTCATAATGATTCAAAGCCCCATTGCTAATATGAACTGATCAACATGAACTAATTTAAGGAAGCTAATGCAGGAAAGACATTATAAATTATACCTTTTGCTTTGGCGGAACGAAAGTTTCAATGGGTGTCACAATGAACAATGTCAGGCTCTTTCCCTCACTTTAAAAGTAGAGGAAAGAAAAGAACAACCACACAGTATTAAGAAAAGCAACCTGGCAAGGAGCTGCTTTAGCTGTGCTCTTGTGTAACGTCTAACTGTTGTCAGCAGGCTACAGTTGAACCTGCCCAAGGAAATCAGAGCTATGAGTCCGGATTCCTCTGTCAGCATAAGCTTTTCATTCACACCTTACTACAGCTCCTGACAGCTGTGGCTTCCTTGTCAGATTAGATGTATCAGGCCTCTGCATCTAATTCCAAGCCAAGTAAGTAAAATAAAAGATTATTAAAAACATGCCAGTTGCGAAAAGATCAGAATAGCTGTACTGAGTGTACAGTCCTAATTACGTTTCATTAATCCTGAGAGCAAAGGTGGGGAATCATGAACACAGAGCAAGGCAAGTAATCCTATTCACTAGGAATACAATGACTTCTTATGTCATACACAGCTAACAGTTGTTACTTATTTGTGGTGGTGTCTAATACAATCTCAGCATTTCCCAAACACCCAGAGTTCATTTGCTCTGCAAGAAATTCAAACCCAAAGGGGATGCATTACAAACCTGTGGGAGGATGCTGAAGATGTGGGCACCCTGCTCCCCAGACTGTGACAAACTAAGGACAGCCCAGCCAGCATAGGCAGGCGATGAAATCTCTCTCAGACTTGCACTTCTGGCTCTGAAGCTGACTCACAGAGCCATGCTGCAGAGCACCCTTTTAAAACTCAGTACCTTGGCTGCCGACAGGCTGCTGCTCCCTCATGGGGGATGCCCACAACAGTTACCCTCAAGTCTCTCCCAGTACCAACAAAATGTCAAGGTACAAGTAAAGGTAGTTGTTATAGTGCAAATTTTGCAGGCGTGCAGAAGCAATGTCTGTAGTTAGGGATATTTCCTCCAAGAGGCATTTCTTTGTCTCGTTACCTAAAAAGCTGAAGGGGCACTTGCATAACTCCTGTAGGTGGAAACCCAATCCTGAAAATCACAATCTGGGAGTGACGATGTCCTTAAATACACATTTCCTGCATACTTGAGTCTTTCCCCAGTGTGAACCAAATGATTCACAGTGCTTCCTGAAGATACCAGCTATAACACAGCAAGGACTATGTGCTGTCTCCATCTGCCAGAAGGGACACGAATGTTAGATGGATCAACCCAAGAGTAGCTATTAGGTGTGAGAGTTTTGCTTAACTCTAAGCCGTCACAAAGGAGATGCTCTCATCTCACCATCAGGTTGGAAGAGACCAAACGCTATAAATTGAGACCTACTTAACACAAATGATGTCTATTGTTTGTACAAACAACCAGCATAATTTATCATTGTCTCTTCAAAAATCCTGGGCATGGTGGTAACCAAATATTTCATAATATTTGGTTGCTGTGGAGGTAAAATATTTGGTTAGTGTGGAGGTAACTGTGTCATTTGGGATGTTTTTATTGTAAGAATACTGAAGGGTATTTTCCTTGATGTGCACAAAACTGGATGATAGGATTAATCTGAAATTCTTGTTTGAACTCACATGTCTAACATAAAAGGGCTAAAAAAGAGGAGTGTCCACGTGTGTTTTCAGATGTCCACGTGTTTTCAAATGCATCAGTATATGTTATTGCCATTTTTAACTATATCAACATGTCTGCAGCTGGCTATACAGGCCATTATATGAGATTTTATGAGATCTCATAAGAGATACTATGAGTGGTGAAGCCCCTGTGGATGCCCCATCCTTGGAAGTGTTCAAAGCCAGGCTGGGTGGGGCTTTTTGCAACGTGGCCTGTGGAAGGTGTCCCTGCCCATGGCAGGGGATTGGAACTGGGTGATCTTTAAGGTCCCTTCTAACTCAAACCACTCTGATTCTATGATTCTAAAAAAGAAAAAGAAAAAGAAAAAGAAAAAGAAAAAGAAAAAGAAAAAGAAAAAGAAAAAGAAAAAGAAAAAGAAAAAGAAAAAGAAAAGGGAAAGGGAAAGGGAAAGGGAAAGGGAAAGGGAAAGGGAAAGGGAAAGGGAAAGGGAAAGGGAAAGGGAAAGGGAAAGGGAAAGGGAAAGGGAAAGGGAAAGGGAAAGGGAAAGGGAAAGGGAAAGGGAAAGGGAAAGGGAAAGGGAAAGGAAAAGGAAAAGGAAAAGGAAAAGGAAAAGGAAAAGGAAAAGGAAAAGGAAAAGGAAGGGGAGTAATTGTCACTAGCTGGAAGAATTTAACCAACTGGTGAATAGACGTGCTAAATCTCTTCAGAAAATGAAAAGGTCTCTCCTAAACAAGCAACTGAACAAGGCAATGAAATGTATGACATCCAGGACTGATGGGACCTGCCCAGAGCAGAAATGACTTTCACTGACACATTGAGGACACAGAACAGTTTCCTGCACTGGGGTCCTGTTGCAGACGATGATGGGTGAAGGGTCTCACTGCTGTGCAATGGCATGTACAGCAGAGCTGTGCTAAAGAGGAGTCCAGATCTTTTTTTGAAGGGAAAGAGCAGTCAGCCTGCTGAAAACTGAACCTCCAGTGGCAAATGTTACCATAAAAGAAGCTCAGACAGAGTCCACTGACAAGAAAAGTATATATATATATTTCATCCTCCAGAAAAGAAGTTTGGAAATCTTCTGAAATGCTTTCTATCACTGCCTGTTCTTATGAGTGGTGTTTCTGACACAGACTGATCTCAGTGATCCTTCACTTGAGAAGTACATACAGCCTGTATTATCCTGTTAATTTCCTTCTGACTCAGTGCAGGATGCAGGTGGAATCTGTAACGATTTCATTGCAGTCATTCTGTCTTGGACTCTAATCTCAGCAGATCTCAAAGATAAGCAAAATCAAGGCAAAGGCCAACCAAAAAGTCGCCAAGAAAAATCCAAATGCTAAGGAGAGAGGCAGAATGACTCAGAGCTCTTTCCCAAGGGTTGTTTCTGAATCTGCTCTCTTAAAGAGGTTGCAGAGGCCACTGAAGAGTAGAATATACTTTCAGATCAAGCAAGTTTCAGATCTAGCCATTTATAATCATTAGCAAGATTGTATCGCAGGATAGGACCTATGAGTTAGTGTCATGGCTAAGGATATTGAATTAGCCATTGAACTAACTCAGAACCAAAGACAATCTATAGGTCACAAAAGGTTACAGATGATCTTCTGAAGGAAAAAGGAGCATTAGAAGAAATCCATCTCCCCCTTCACTGTCCTTTCTCTTACATCCAAAACTGTCCTTTTTTGTCTCAATTAGAGCCTGCTTAATGGTGACTTTTTTTTTCAAGTAAGAGGCCACATTGCCTTTGCTTGCAAAGAAATGTGTCTTTTTGGCAAACGAATGGCAAACCATGCTTTAGGATCTGTGGCTGGAGAGCACTTCATAAAAATATTAACGTAATTTGGTGCTGTCATTTCTAAAGCATCTCTTTAATGAGGGGAGCTGTTTACCGGTGACTGAGGCAGGCGTTGCTATCTCAGAGATCATTTATATTTCACAACGCTGTCAAATCCTGACAAGCAGCAGATTGTAACAGGATGGCTTCTGCTTTTTGATGCAATGTTTGGTACTCTCCGCTCACATGTAAGCGGGCTTGCTGTTTGTACGTTGTCAAACGAGGGGAGAGCAGCTCCGAGGAGGAGGGTAGGTGTTTCTGCTCAGCCTGACACATTCAATTTACATCAGTTATGCTTGCAACGGGGTAAACATTTTTCTAAAAGAGGGTGTTGGCAACAGCAGTGGTTGTCTCAGCACTTATTGATATGCTTTTGCAACTCTCACCAGATGGGGAGGCGCGTGTCCCCCCACTGGCCAGCAGTCACTCACATCAGCTAGCTGGGGAATATTTTGCTGCCGGCATGCACTCTTCTCTTTGGCCACTGCAGTTTTCTCCATCCCTGGTGGAGTCAGCCCAGCTTCTTAGAGGGGGACAGTCAACGCAGTTTTGCTGAAGGCAACAGAGACACGGACCGTGACTAGCTGGCATTTGAGCTCTCCAAGCTGCAGCCTCATATTTTCTGTGAGCAACTGGTCTCACTTAAAGCAGTTTTCCACAAAGACCAGTGCAAAACTGCACACTTCTGGCATGTCTCCTGCAGCACCTGGTATTACAAGAGTCAGGCAGCAAGCTTGTAGTGAACAAGCAAACTGCCAAACTAGCAGATTTTAAAAGAAACTGAACTGAATTAAAGCTAAAATGAGGTTTGCTAGAAAGAGACGGCTCAGCTGCAGAAATAGCTGGAGCAACTCTTTGCGAGGTATTACTTCAACTTCTCCCCTACCCACCCTCCTCGCTTGCACCAAAACAATTTATGATCTTTTAAAACAATCATAATTGTTTTAAATGGTTAGCTGTGCCATCAAGCAGATTTTCAGCCCTCTGACAGACCCAGGCTTGGCGAAGCCGCAAGGCCCAGAGCCTGCCTCTTTGGAGGCCGCGGTAGCCCTGTAGCAGCGCAGAGGCAGCTGAGGTGATGGGAGAGTACAGATTTTACAGCCTTGTGTACCGTTCAGCAGCTTGCTGGGACATAAAGGCTCTGCTTTCATGCACGGCCAGTGCTGGCAGAAGGCCTGGGCTGTGCCCTTTCAGTTAAGACAAAGGCTCTCACACTGCGGCCTCCGGTGTGGAGAAATCTTTTGTGCGTGCGGAGCCGGCGGGAGAAGGAGCCTTCTGGTCCCTGAGATTATAAAGAAAACCTCTTCCTTCTGCACATGGGCCAGATGAAGAACTGGAGCAATAATGCCTTTTTATCACAGTAATTACAGTGCCCATTGTTTTAATGACAGTGTTGTTGGGAAACAGGAATAGGCCACAGTCCCAAGGAGTTGTTCCAGTGTACACAAATAAACGATTTATTATATTGTTGTCAGATTAGGCAGAACACTCAGCCTTTACTTATAGGACCATTTTCCCCCACAACCCTTTGTGCATTTGTGTATTTGTTGTATTTAACAAGATTATGCAAACGACACGGTCCAGAGGAGACAAAAGGCCTTTTTCTCTGGAGAACTTCCTTCAGGACCTGCAAAGACAGGCTGGGACGAGTGAGGGAGACCTCATCTGACCACAAAACAGCCTGCTTAATGTGTTATTTATTTACAGGGAAGCGATACTCTGCTCATAGAAAACATGCTTAAAATAAACTTTCAGACACACATCTATCTACGTTCCTGTGTGTGTGTTATCAGATAGAAAAGTACGCAGAAGCCTCTACAGGCTGAAAAGGCACAGGTTTAAGGAAAGTGGGTTTATAAAGGAAGTAAAGAAAAATGGCAGTGAAGCAAAGTAGCTGTGGAGGAACTGAAATCAGTCCTGGAAGGAATTAACGTATCAGTGACTACTGCTAGAGATAGCTGGCAAGACTTGTTGACTCACGTTGGAATATATCTGGGAAAGTAATCTCGAAGAAAAGGGTCATGGTCTGGTGACTGCCTCAGTCACTGAGTGGGAAGCACAAACCCAGAGGGTTCCTCTGGGTGCAGTTTACGGGATGTGGAGCACAAGGTCAAGACATGTCTTACCTCCAGCCCACAACAAAACTCAACAACCAGCCATGTTCTGAGTCAGTAGGACTTTTTGTTTCATCACTAGGGACAGATAGGCATCTGCAGAGGTCTGTGCTCCCTGTGGATGGCAGGAATCACCTCTGGCAGTGTTTCCTGCTCTCCACCGACTTTGGAGAGAGGAAGCCTGAAGCTTTGGCTATATGTTGGTTTGTAGATGGACAGAACTGGTTGCAAGGAGTCCCTTGCAGAGGAGTTTGTATAGTAAGAGATTGTTCACAGGCCAAGACAATGAAGATCACAGCTCTCTAAGAAAATTTGTAGACTATCTTTCTGAGTCTCAATTTGTAACAGCTTTTGGAAAATTAGAGGAGTCATGAAGCCTGGGAGTTGCTATTGTGTCAGTTTAGAAAGAGGCCACTGATAAAAGCTTACATAACTATCGGTTGTTTCATCTGGAATTGATGGCACGCAAAATCTGATATGGGAGAAAATCGGGAAATAATTAACAGATAGTAGCATAATTAATGCAATCAAGATGAAATTATGGAGAATAAGCCTGATCGCAAAGAAAGTTCATTCTGTCTTCTTCAGGACATCAACTGGTATGTTTGAGAAAGTTAGCTTTGTTGACATCAGGTACCACCTCTGGTTAGTCCTGTCTTCACTGTGCAGTTTGACATCGATGCTGCAAAAAGGATTTTGAAAAACTATGAAAAGTAAGAGATGACTTGATCTCATCCTGTTGAAAAGAAGATTTCTGTAATCAGATGTATACAGTGTGCCCTGGATGACGGCACTAAACTGAAACTAAAGATAGGCGTAGGAAAATGGGATGTGCTTGTAAACATAATGGGCAATTATATATCAGAACAGTATGTCCAGATATCTGCTAATTTCTCTGTCCTACAGTAAAGTGTCTAAAATGTTTCAAAAGCTATGAGGTCATTTGGCTTCTATCTGCATCCACTCACTTTAGCTAGACCCCAAATGCACTTAGCAATCTGTACACCTTGCCGAGCTGTAAACACAAGTTACAGTGCTGCAGTGCAGAGGGCATCAAGGGAGGGCTTGTTTTTGTGGACCCCTCAGCCTAGATGGCATGGGGCAGGACCCACCTTCTGATCAAATTCAGAAATGACCCTGATTTACAAACACCTCCCGTATTGTGCTTTTGCCACTCTCACCATAGATCCTCTGCTCCTTAATTGCACCTGACCTTCTCCACAAATGCAAAGGGCACCTTAGGATTTGGCTTATTAACCACCATAGCAGAAAGCCCTCGGGTAGTAATGGAGAGTAATTGGTATCATTCCAAGCTCACAATAATTTGTGTCACTGGGATCAAATGTTTTCCAGTTTCAGGAGAATTTAGCTCACAGTTTGTTACTAATTTTGTTATGTTTTGTTTTGTTGGTTTTATTTCTTTCTTTCTTTTTTCCTTATTTATTTATTTATTTATTTATTTTAGTTGGCAGATTGGAAATAGTAATTACAAAGTGATTTGAGGCTAATTCTCTTACGAAGCTTCTAGACTGAACTCCGTGAACTTGTTTTCTTTTATCATTTTTGGAGGCTTGTGATGGTGGTAGTACAGAGAAAAAACAGACATACAACATTCACAGATTTGTAAAAGTACAAATCATTCAACCCTACAAAATTTCACTTTTGTTGATTCCAGGCCTAACACTTCAGGAAACCAATCTGATCCCATTCCATAGCAATTTAAAAAGGGCGAGGGATGGAAAATCGGTGCTGGTTTTGTAAGATTATTTGTGTGTGTGTGTGTGTGTGTGTGTGTTTAAACACTCTTACTTATTTTTAATTTGAAGTAGCTTAGCATCAACTCACAGCAAGTGGCTATTGCTACTTAAGAAGCTTTCCTGGCATTGAGAAGGAGAAGTAAAAAATTGGGGAAAAAAAAAAAAAAAAAAAAAAGGAAAAAAAAAACTTTCTGCAAAGTTGTGTTAAAATAATCATGAAGACAGCAAACCATCATCCGTAACTTTGAAGATATTCTGTTTGACATTAATAAAGCTTAGTTGAATCACAGTCCAGGGATCAGCCAACTCAACTCACAGAGTGGAAAGCTGCTATTCAGTTCAACAATATAGCTTGTGCTTTCCCCAGACAGCTTGCAGGCAAGTGATCAAGAGCAAGGTGCCTACTTTGATGCGTAAGTGGCTGATTTCAAGGTGGACATTCTTCTTTGGTGCTGGGCTGCCCCTCAGGTGAGCTACACATGCAGTAAATGAATGTTTTAATGTGTTTTTTAATAAAACAAGGACAGCTGCCAAGTGAGGACCATGGTGTTTCATCTCTGGAGCATTTCTGCCATCTCTCTCCAATGCAAACCTTTGGTTGCAGTTGCTGCAAGCAAAATGCATTTGGTTAAAGCAAGAAGGGTAAGTCCAACTGGGCTAAATGTCATAGCTCCTGCTGCAGCCAACAAGTGCTTATTACTGCCTATGGAGGGTTGGCCAGGGTAGTAGGGAATGAGCCCAGCACACACACACACGCACACACACACACTCCCTGGACAACAGTCAAGTCCCACACCTCACTGAATCCTCCTAGCAAAGTGATAAAATACAAGAACTACCCTCACCCTCCTTGCAGGACAGAGGAAAAGCTGCATGTCTTTCCCTGTATGTTCAGGGACTGTACAGTTCAATGATAAAACAGAAAATTAGCATTTTTTTTTTCTTCCCCTAACCTAGAATTCACTTTAAAAACAAACAAACAAACAAACAAACAACAACAACAAACACATCCTTCTGGATCATTTAGCAATGTTGTGGTGTTACAAAATGAAAACTACCATTCAGAGCACCAGCTCCATATACTTGCCAAGGCTGTTCTTGAGCTGTTCTCGATGCATTTGATTTTAATTTAACACTACATTTCACCTTCACAGCAAATAATTTCACATACATGTACTAATTATTGATGGGGAAACCTCAGCAGGTTTTGAGTCTGGCTTCAGTTTAAAAAAGGAAAAATCTGGATGTTTTTTGTAAACCTCATGAGGACAAATACATAGAAAATTGGAAAACTTGTCATAAAAACAAGGTTTCTTGTAAGACTTTTGCTTGTTTCAGTTTCATTTTGAGACAGAAACCAGAAATGACAGAACCTCCCTGGACATTTCTGAGCCATTATGCAGAGATGATTCTAAAAGAGAGATCTTAAAACTGAATTGAATACAGATTTTAACTATTCTTTGGTTTTCCAGATTCCTGGCCGAGATAAAACTTGTCTTGACCTTATCTGTTTATAATACTACTGAAAAAGGAAAGGAAAGGAAAGGAAAGGAAAGGAAAGGAAAGGAAAGGAAAGGAAAGGAAAGGAAAGGAAAGGAAAGGAAAGGAAAGGAAAGGAAAGGAAAGGAAAGGAAAGGAAAGGAAAGGAAAGGAAAGGAAAGGAAAGGAAAGGAAAGGAAAAGAAAAGAAAATTCTTGTTGCACTTCTACCACTAGGACATTATTTTTTTCCATGAGAATATTGCTCAAAGTAACATCTTATGTGTGTCTGTATATATATATACAAAATGTTTTTGTGGATAATTCCATTTTTTGTTTGGGGATAAAAATCAAGCTATTGTGCAAGATTTTATGTTATTCTCTAGGGAGGGGGTAGATGAAAGTCTATCAGCTTTCAGAAAAAAAAATAAAAGGTTCAGGAGAAAATGCAGAATTTTTACACCTCCCTCTAAGCCCATATCACTCCACAGATCCTGGTGTCATGGAGGCAGAAGTAGAGGTGTGGATCTCAGGAAGGAATTCTGGGAAAAGAAGACAAGGGACCGAAGTTTGCTGCATGCTTTTTTCTGGTGGCGCTGGCTGGGAAAGGATGCTGCCAAAGTATCCTGCGTCTTGCAGGCAGGGTGTAAAATTGGCACAGCCTTACCAGCCTGCTTCCTGCCAAGTCAAATAGCTTAGCTTTTGATTTTCCTGAGAAAGGTTTTCTGGAAAGACCTTCATATTTAAAAAACAAACAAACAAATGACCAAAATAAAAAAAAATTGTTTTTTGTTGTCTGTTCCTGTATAGCTGGATTTAAAAAAAAAAAAAAAAAAAAAAAAAAAAGTAAAAAAGTTATTGCCACTCTCCAGCCATCTCTGCCTGTCCTACTATCCTATGTATACCTGACTGGTGACTTTCTTGCTCCACAGCAACCCACACATTCTCCTTGCCTTCCTCTCTTAAAAGCAGTGTCGAGCCACTGAGACATTGATACCCCCAGCTCCCACAACACCCCCAGCACTAACCACCCCCTCACCAAGTTTCCCAAAAACATGCACAATGTTTAATGCCCAGATAATATTTTATTCCTGTCCTACATGAAGCAGACAGCACACCATGGACAGACCAGTCTTCCCATTCCCTCCTGCTCCTCCTTTTTGCTCATGGTGTCCAGACACTCTGCCAGTTGCCTCCTACCCAAGGTCAGAGCACTCAGGGAGGAGAAACCCTCTTTTTACTACATTTTACACCAATTATGGTGAAGTCCTGATTCCTGGCTTGAGCCAGTAGGTGCTGCTATGTTCAAACAATAAATAATAACCATTCTTAACCACAACCATTTAAAAATAATCATGTTTTGGCTCCCGAAACACTTAGCTGCTTTTATATTTGAATGCTCTCAATGTAACCCATGTAGGTTTAGCAGTGGTATTTGTTGTTCTGGGTGGTTAAAAACATTTCTTCTGAACAGGAGGATGCCAATCAATGCAGCTACACCACTGAACAAATACAACTCCCTGCTCCAATCCATAATCTGAAGAGTTATTTCTGTATCCACTTACAGAGGAAAGTCATTTTAAAGAAATACCACGGATAACAAACACAGCCTTCTCCAATATTACAATTTTCACACGTGGATGAGTTTGGGTGATTGTTCTTGGGCCATGACACTGGAGCAAAACAGTCAGCAAGTGAATTTATGTAGTGTATTCCTTTTATTGCATTTAAACGTGGAAAGTGTGTTCATCCAAACAGGCACATCCTCATTGCAGGCTCTGCTCTCTGGCTCCCCTTTGCATATTATCCCTTCAGCTAGCCAAGGAGAAGATACTGAGGAAGCTTCTGAAAAACAACAATTAGGTAAAACACAGCATTGATTCAAACAGGCAAGAGGGAGCCAGCTCTGTCCCTTGGCCTCTGGACCTGTGAGGCCATCAGTAGCTGTCATTTATTCCTCCAGGTCTGCCACTGGTCTATGTTGAGATTCCATGCAGGGATCTGTTTGTCACCATCTCTGTTTACTGGTTCTTGATGGTTTAGGTGGGAGAAAAGGTACCTGCAGCCCAATGCTTCATATAGCCCATCACCACTGTGACATTTTTCTGGGTTAACCCTTACAGCATTTTGTTGTCTAACTAGCCAAAAGGGCTTCAAAATCTGCTTGCCACCATGAAATGGAAAGTTTCCCCATCTCAGGTGTGTGCTGTAGTACTGTGGGAGAAGAGCCACCTCCCCAAGTGTTTGCACGCACAGGTCTCTGGTCCCTGCCCACCAGGGACTGGTCCCTGCTTGCCCCTGCTCCCAGTGAGCCCGGGCAGGATGGTCACTGCCCTGAAAGTGACTCAGAAAGCACTCAGGCACATAATTGTGCTTATTACCACAGAAAGAGCGGAAAGCAGGGGTCTCAGATTTCACCACAAGCCTTGTGTTATTAAATGCTTTAACCACGCTAGTCTGCATGCTATGAGAGGATAGTTGGCTGATTTTCTTTTTCTCTCAGACCAAAAAAATGGTTAAAAAATGACAGCAACTTTCCCTTTGAAGCTCATTTCATCAAGTGACTAGACCAAGATAGAGCTGAAAGAGAGGTGCAGAAATTGCGCTGTCAGTCAGAGATGGCAGGACTCAGATCATCCCCTACCTCCCATGCCACTAGAAAACTGAGTCACCCTTTCTTTAAGGTGGAACATCTGTATTATTTGGTTTTGTTATTACAGGAAGAGGTGCTGTGGGGGTGATTCCCAAGGTCTTCTTTTCCAGCCACAACCCTTATAAATCCCTCCCTCTAATGACTGTCTCAGGAAACTTTGGACATCTGTACCTAACATAAGCATTCAGCTGCTGATATTTAGGCGTAGAAGTGGATTGCCCTTAGAAAATAAGAAAGCACTAGTTCCAAGGGTAGGGAAGCTGTTTAGGATGGGCATGTCCCAAATCTTACTCCCTGCTCAAAATCCCAGAGAAATGCCCTGGCCACCCGGTTTTGACATATTTTAAGTACAAGTGTGCATTGATAATGTACTTTAAAACTTCAGTGTCTTTCACAAGTCAGCGTGGTTTCCTCATGCCCAATTTCTGATGTGTATCATTGAAGAAAAAAATCCATTAATACAGTTGCCAAGCATCATCTCAGAACTCAGAGAACAGAAGGCAAATGACTCTGATAATTGACTTTTCATGACTTCCAAGGCAATCACAGGATTTTCTGGAATCCATCTAAGTTTTGAGGCATTGGCAGTTCTGTGAAACTGATCTGTGATAACCACATGGACAACAGGGGAGATGGTGCCTCTGGACTTTGCTTCAGTATTAAGCAGGTGCAAATTCATTGCTTATGGAGTTGGTTGCTGCATCATTATTCCAGGGCTTCTACCAGCTTTGGCTAACTCACCAGCTGATGCACCTCACACCTAAATCACCAATAAATACACAACATTCATAGTCATTAATCATATAAGTAGGGCTAGAATATAGCTGGGGAAGGGAAGAGAGGTGCAAGTGCTTCACTTTCCTTCTGAAGGGGGGACAGGGAGCGGGCAGCCCTGGGGTCTCTCTGCAACCCCCATGATGGGCACTGGTTGTTCAAATCTGTCTGAAGAGCCCTACCGGGACCAGGCTCTGATTCCACAGAAAGCTATGCTGCTGTTTTAATTAAACCACTTCATGCCAACAGCAACAAGTTATCCTAATGAGAGCAGATGTATCCAGTAAACAGTGGCATGTTTTTAGTTTAATCTACTTAAACCTGGATATATTCTAATTCCTAAGTAAATACCTTAGTGGCCGGTAAAATGAGGAACAGATGATAAAAGAAGAAGTTTGCTTGTGACCCTTGAGACACGACTATAATGTTTGGCTTGGCATCATTAATCTTATGGTCAGAAGAATACAGCCTCAGCATGTTTAATGTGAGAGAGAGCTGCTCACAATGAAGTTTTTTCTCTACAGTGCCCTCTGCAAACAGTAATTTCCACATTTTTCTCTCTTCCCTCTAATTAGGTTCCCTTTGGCCTGACACACTGTGAAAGCATTGCCAGCTGAAGAGACCTATCTATCTCCTCTCTTGAATAAAAACATGAGCTAATAGAGTTGAAGGTATTTAAGCACAGAGAAATGTATAAGGTATCAGATGCCTCAAGATAACTGATTCTTAAAGAACAGCACCTTAAATAAATCCTTTCAAAATGCTCTCTCAAGCTGATGGGTAAATAATTAATTGCTCTCCAGAGTGTCAATAAAAATCAATCCTCTGACATGAGGGTAAATGAATGGGAATTTTGTCACCAGTTTCAGTGGGGCCAGCATTTCACTGTACACAACATGGCTAGATATGATATAGACCAATTTTTTAATTTTGTAGGAGAAAGACTCCATCTCAATCTGACAAACTTTTGATGTCAGCAGCTAACTGCAAAAAATGAGTTCTATGAAAAACATAGATGGCTTTGATTTCCTCCCTCCTCTGCAGCCAGTGAGAAACAGCTCTTGATACTTACTGAACTGATCAAAACACTCATTTCAAATAATGCATGTTATGAATTTTGCTCTTTCTATGGTTAGTGAATCATTGGCAAATTGATCCTGATTCCTGGAAATGTCATTCTTAAGCAGGCTATGATTAGTGACTAGTATCACACAATATTTTCTCATCAGCTGCCTGTTTGCAAGCCTGTAACCTTTAGGTATTCAGTATCCAGATTTTATAATTGGTGACTTCAATCACAAGGCTTATACTCCCTGATTGGATGATATGCATTTCAAAATAAAGTCTTCCCAAAAGATAAATGAAATCTTCTATCCTACATATAACACTTGTGACACACAAATATCACGACAAATAAACAAAGCTATTTGCACAGAGAACAACTAATTTACAACCCCAACTTCATCAAGCTAGAGGAAGTACTTTCACTAAAAACAAAATACACTGTTGTATTTTATTTTTTGATTCACTCCATTCAGAAACATCCCCATGTCATCATACTCCATCCATGGATTCCTACTTGGGGTCCGGTGGGACCCAGAATCACACTTGGGTCTGACACAGATCACAAGCTGCCTTCCCTTATCTATGCAAAGTGCCCCATTTAATGGTCCTTCACACCATGTAAAAACTGAAAGGAACTTGTCAATATCACAAGCAGTTGATATTATATCAGGAAGAAAAAATAAATAAAGTCAAAGTATGACTGTAGTTAATTTCATTAAGTGGTTTCCTATCTCCTGGGCTGACACATGAGGTGACTAAGAATGAATCATGCCAGGTTGCTTATTTATTGATAGATTTGCATAAGTGCTGAAGCACAGTGCATTGAGACTGGCCATTTATTGGTTCACCAAAAGTTTGTGACAAGCCGGGGCTTATTCTGTGACTGATCCATTCCCTTGCAGATAGCACTGTTGTAACTTGCCATGGAGTGACGCTTCCTCTTAATAATGCTAAGAGGTAAATGTGTGTGAAGCTGCTTACTTAGACAAAACTATTTTTTTTTTCCTTCTCCATGATAGGGAACTGAAGATGCTTTTCCAGATTCCAAATGGAAAGTTGAAGACTATAAATCATTCCTTGTGAGTGTTATCTTTTATATGCCCCTCGGGTTTAGGCTCAGGGAGGAATTTGATGTAAAGAACACAAATCCTTGGAGAAAAAGGAAAATTATTTTTTTTAAATAGTTGTTGAAAGTTATGCATACAGAAGTGATTAACAAATAGCAGGATTTGTACTTGTTCTCTTTGCAGACCACTAAAAATTTTCCCCTCACCAGGCTGGCATATTAGCAAATCATACGATTTGTACCACTTTCTGAGCCTGTTCTAAAGAAACGAAAAAAAGAACAACAGGGAGGCAGAGAAAACAACTGCAAGTGAAAACAGTCATCTTCCCCACTGTACTTTCCATAAAAAGATTTCCTCCCCTCTATTAAGGTGAAGTACCTTGTTAATCCTCATGCAGCCAATGAGTGCTTTTTTCCCCACTCTTCTTCAAAATGGGATTATTATTTTTTTTCCTTTTTAAATATAGGTTATTAGAAATAGAAGAGCTGCAAAAGCCAGTTTCAGACTGAGCCTTGTTCATGTTCACCCCTGCTTGCTGGCCAGCTGCACCATTTTGCAGCCAAACCCCATTCAAGTTGTCCGTGAAAGTCGCTGCCTTTAAGCAGACTCCCCCTGACATAACACAACAAAATTACTGCTCCACCAACACAGGTGCATTTACTTTGTCTGCCCTATAAATCTGGCCTAGAGGATGACTTATATAAATAAAGTGAATGATTTTGTACTTGTAAGGACTTGATAGGGGTCAGCGATTTGCTGAACACTAGCAGAATTTCTCAGCTCAGAGTGGGTGAACCAGGAGGGCTTAATGCAAAGTGTTAGATTATCCAGGCGTGATGGCTTAATACAAGTGGGAGTAAGGCATAATACAGGGAATCATTACTCAGACACGTGCATTTATGAAATCATTATTGGGCTAAAGCAGTTCATTTGTCTGCCTTTTTAACTACAGACCTTTGGTTTGAAGAAGACCAACTGTGTATCCACTAGTAGGAGCTCTGGGCTGAACCCTGATCACCTGTAAATGAGGATTTTCTATTAACCACTTGATGCCCCGAGCTTGCTCCTTCTGGAAAGGTGCCAGGCTCATTTCTGTCCCTCTCCAGGTGGACGAGAGATGCCAGAGGCATCTTGTCTTTGTTAGGTTAATTTGGAGAGGCTCTGGGCTCTCAGGGAACGCTAGCTCCTGATTGAATGAGACACTCTGTGAACCCTTCAATTTTCACTTATTTCTTCTATGCTTACTTTTATTTGAACAGATTTTGCTGGGCTTATTTGAGGCCTTGTCAATACTCTTTTGTGACCGAAAAATCAGTCCTCCTCTGGTCTTGATTAAAAAGGCATAGAGGCAAGTATTAAAAGGCTTTGTCTTTTCCAGTTCAACAAGCCTGTGGGTCTCATTTTCGGCTGCCTTCCTTCAGCTGTCTCACCACAAAAAGCAGGTTTTGTAGGCAGCCATTTGCATTGGGTGATGTGTGGGAGAGAGGAGAGGAGAGCTTTGTCTGTATGAACACCCTCCTTGGCCCTTGGCTTCACCTCAGTTCTTCAGGGACATCTCTCCTCCAAGGCACTGCATGGCCTGGAGAAGCACCAAGTAGCGGGGAGGAGAAAACAACCCCAACCCCTTCCCACACACCCCACCCTCCCTCACCTTCAACCATCACTGTGAGGACACAAAGAGGAAACACCAAGCCCAGCCCAAATGAAAACAATCCTTGGCAGTATAAACCATGTTGGAATGATTTTATACAATACTGCCAACAAAAATATGAATCTTGTCTTCTAATCCTTCTCCTGTTTGTATCCACCACTACAGCCTCAGATTTGAAGTCTTTCTTCGAAAACATAGGGGCAGGATGTTCTCCCCAGATGATCTTATTTCCAGCTATCTCTTGCCTGTCAACTGTTTCAGCTGAAGTACATTTAGGAATGAGTTTGCTGCTTGCAGAGATGAAGGACAGCAGGAAAGGCTCTGCCCAAGTCAGCAGAGTGTCTGTGTTTGAATAAGATCAGGGTCAAGCACTCAGTAACTCTGAATAAGACATGTGAAGCATCTGATCATCACCAGAGTTAGCTTTTTCTGCTTATGCCTGACCTCTGGCAAGTTTGCTTTTATCTCTACCTTTTCAGTAATACCATTTCTCAAAAACTGTTGGGCCTAAAATGAGATGCTTCTGATCACAGATCAGTCATTACACCAAAAATACAGGGCCTGCACACAGGAACTCGAAGCAGCCAGGATATTCATTTGAATTCTTTAAAGAATTTGCCTCAGACTTGCTGGTTTTGTTTTCCATGTTTTCCCAATGTTAGCCAAAGAGCAAATCTATTTCAAACAAATTTTAAATATTTCAGGACACTTTTTCAGAGCATCAAAATTCAGATATGTTATTACTCAGAACAGAAAATATATGGTATCACTGGTATTACTCAGAACAGAAATTCAAACTTCAAGAGACACACTCATCTACCAGGGAACAGATCCTACCAGGGAACAGACACACCTAATAAAAATAGCTCAAGTTGCAAACTTTGAATGTGAAATGCTCCCAGCAAATTGCTCTCCAAGAAGCTGCCAGAGAAGAATGATTTCCAGAAGTGATTCAGCAAACAGCTCAAGAAAATTACAATCTCTTCGTGGACGATTCACAAATGGAAGATGCAGTTTGTTGAATGATATTCATTACAAACAATTCTTCTGCCTATATTTATCCCTGTGAAAACAGTCAGGGCTCTCAGGTGGGCCCTTTAACATTTACAAAACCCGTAATGCACAGTGTCTCCAGGCCAGGCAATTTTATGCAGAACTTTTGCACAAAGTAATAAAGAAATTATGCCTAATGTCTAAAACAAGATATGGTGAAAGATTTTCCTCTTTTTCCTGTTTTTCCTGTTTTCCCTTTCCACATCGTGTAGCGATTATTGCACAAAGGGCAGTAATACTACCTTAGAAAATGTAATGTCATCCTGAAGGACTGCATTTTTGAAGCAGTGCCTTTTTTTTGGAGGTGAGGGAGTTTTTGCTTCTGTGTGGCAACACTGACAGAAGCTGGACTACAGGGTCATTTCTGTGTGCCTTTGCCAACATGATATGCATCTTTAGCAGTTTCTACCAGAGAAGCATTCTAAGTTTATAAAGCATGTCCTGAAAAACAAAGTAGGAAGAAATTGATTTTCACATTGTTTTTCTCAATTCCCAAGGGCTGGATTCCCTTGCAAAATAAGAAGTTGGGCCATGAGATCAGTGGAATTTCTTCAGAGCCTCCTTCTCAAGTGTCTGGTGCTGGCCTCACAAGAGCCCAAGGGGACACAAGAGAGAAAGGATAATCAGGGAGACACAAGAACTGCTATTTCCTAAAATGCACAGCATCGTTCCTTGGTACATGCTCCTGTCTTGTTTGGAAAAAAAAAAAAAAAAAAAAAAGTTGGAAAGCTTAATATTTTTATTATTACTGTTATTATTTAATGACAGTTTTACGATAGCTCGGTTTGTTTGCTGTTTCCTTCTTGTGGGAATGTCAGCTGTTCTGGAATTATATTTATATAAAAAAGAGACAAACATTTTCTGCCATTCTCCTGCCTTGCCTGGTTATTCCCTCACTGCTAAATCCCTCGGGAAGCAAACAGAAGCTTCAGGGATTAGCAGCAAGGCCAGCGGAGGCTTCGCTGCTCAGCTGTGTTTGCCCACTGAGTCACAGCTTGGTCTGCCTTGGGTGCGATGGGGCTGGGGAGACCTCTCCCTGCTCCTGCCTGGACCTGCTACCTTGGAACATGTGGTACGTGAGCTCCCAAGCTGAAAACAAGTGGTTTGCCAGGTGCTGGCAATAGCATCACTGCTCAGGGCTTGCTCCTAGTCCCTTTTTTTTTTTTTTTTTTTAAATTTCCTAGGGCGCAGAAGCCCATGTGCACATGCACTCATAAATTCTCCCCTCCCAGCTGACAACCCCCCAGGGTGGCTTGAGCACCCTGTACTCACCGGAGGGAGATTGGCAGCGCCACGGCGTGATTCATCACATTGGAGGAAGACATCGAGACAAAGGGAGTCTTTTATTCAAGAGGGAACTCAAACAGTTGTTAGTGCTGCAAAATCAAAAGAAGTTTGATAAATAAAAGTTCAATTAGGTTTAACAAAGGCTGGGGTACCTCTGTGCTGTCAAAACAGAGACACCACTTCAGCTGCCTCAGAGCACAGAGCCTCAGAGCACAGAGCATCTTTAGCACAAAGCCTGTAGATAACAGAATGACATATATTTTTTCTTTGTTTTATTTTTTCAGTGTATTATTTTAATAGCTTTATTATTATTAAAATACAGATGGTATACCCAAAATACTTTGGAGTATTTTATTCAACTTTTTAAATCTTCCTAGATTCAGCTGGCAGGCTGACACAGGGCACTGAAAAATAAGAAAGTTTCCTCCTCTGTTCTTTCCACACTACTTGACACAGCAGTGAGGCTAAAGTAGTGAGGAAGACACAGTATCACCCAAAAATGTATTTCAAAAGGAGTGTCAGAGGGCAGATTAGGGATGAGGCAGGCTGTCTGGATGCCCATTCCAATACATTGCAATGAGCTGGTAAACAACAGTGAGGAGCTGAAAGCCACCAAGAGGTGTCAGTGCAGAAAATCACTGAAACCATAATGAAACCACACCTCTGTAGGGCAGCTCTGGGGCTGAGCAGAGCCTGGCACTCCCTTAGATTCACAGCGATGCTGCTTAGTGGTGACTGGAAATCTCTAGCACAACCTCTGCCTGAACCGAGACGATCGCCCACATAAGATGACATCAGCCAGCAGACTGGCAGGAAAACTATAATCATGAAATAAGAAGGGACAGAGTTAATGAGGTCCTGGGAAGTAAAGAGTCAGAAAGAACGAGCGTTGAGGATCAAGGAAAGGTCATATATGGCACAGACTTGAAGGCTATTTTCCACAGAAGGGTCTCGCATCTGCTTCTGGACTCCACAAGCACTGAGGCATCACATCCCACAGTCCCCTAGATGGTTTCCTGTTTCCATGGGTTTCACCTACCATGGTGTATCAATCTGCTGTCCCTTATCTTAAACTCTAGATGTACTTTCCTTGAAACTGGTCTTGAACCTGTTATCTGAGGCAAAACAAGCGAGGACAGTCAGATTGATTTGGAAGTAAATGAACCCATGCTTCCTCATTGCACTCTCTACAGTCATAAGCCTGCCTTTCCCATGAAAGTTTGAAATTTGGCAGCTTGGTTTTGCTTTGCTTGTTATTGGGAGTGATTGCCCTGGCAGGGATCCTGAACCAGCACACCACATGCAGTGGGACATTCTCTGCATCTCGTTCAGAGCCTTAGGGAGCCAGGTTTCCACAAAAGAAATTGGGTTTGGAAATTCTTTACCCTCCAGTAGAGCGAATGCATGAATATTTCTGTTCCTGACCTGATTTTCCATCAGTTCCAGGGGGTTTTTCAATTCTTTCTTTTCTCTTGATTAGTGGTAGAGAGACCGCCTTGCTTTGCTGTTTCTTTTCCAAGTTCACTGGCTAGCTGGTTCTGAATGTCCTGGGTGTTTCCCTGTCCCCTCCCCAGTAACCCTTTCTGGAAGTTTCCTGGTTAGGATTTTGATGCGTTTTGAATAGCCAGTTACTCCCGGATGGTTTCTCTACCACTCCCTTCTGAGGTCAGCCCGCCAGAAGTCAGAGGAGGTGGAAGTCACTCCTTTCAGCTCTCAGATGCTATTCCAAGAAAGATAGAAGCTGACCAGTCACAGACAGTGATGCTTTCTGCTCACACGCCAGATCCACTCAATCACAGCCTTTCCCTGACTCACCGAATTACCTCACCTATCCTTCCTTCGAGTTGGGTCCCTAAATCACTAGGAAGATGACAGACATGCAACTGAGATAAACACCATGTGTGTGTTGGTGAGACGTGCCTAATGCCATGCTCACAGCAGTTCTGTGAGCAAGCTGTGTCAAAGCATCCTCCCCATCCTCAGAGACAAATTTTCTGCCCTCCATGCCCTTCTGTGACTTCCATGGCTTTATGGCAGGGCTTGAGGCAGACTGGGGTCATCTCTTTGCACTAATGGACAAAGCAAGGTCTGGTTTATCTCCAGCTATACACCAGAGCTCGCTTCCAAGTCTCACTTGTGTGAGAGTCCAGTTTGATCAGTTTGGATGCTGGGTGAGAATTGGCTCAAAGCCTTGATGTGAGCCCACTGACACGAGCAAACTGATGTGAGCCCATACCCAAGAGGTCTCCTGAGCCCAGCCTACCTCCGGACAGTGTGCAAGATCCACCCGGGGTGATGGAAGAGGAGAAGCCACCTTTTGTGGCTGCACTGCCTCACTCCCAGGTTGGGAGCAGGCTCAATGCTTCTCATATCAGACAAATTTCATCCTGGTTGTGCAATGTTGTCAGAAGCCACATTGAGGAATGTTTGAGGGAGTTTTGCTTCTTTTGCAACTGGCGGCTGGCTTTCAAGTTACCTCCATGCAGCAAAGCTGTAGTCGCTCAGCTAATACCTATCTCCCATGTAAATGCAAGCTGAGTAATTACTGTGTAGCAGGGAAGGTTTTTTCAGTCATTTGTCTGTCCCTGAGACGTATGACTACATCCTGTCAGCATGTATCACAAGCACATCATTCGTGAGTTATTCCAGAAAAAAAAGAATAAATTACTTTTTGAGTCCTATAACCAATACTTGTAAAAAACATACACCTTGGTGCATTTAATTCACCCCAAAATTCTTGATTTGCTGGGTCAGCCTCTCCTGGCAATGCAACTTTGTATATCCGTGATGTGATGTGTGGTATCAGTCTCTCCAGGTTCTTCTCTTTTTTTCTTCTTCCTTTAATGTATAACTTGCTCCCAGCAATCAATCTGAAAATACCAGCTAGTGTGAGGGAGCACACTGTCAGTCCAACAAAGAAATAGAAGCTCTTCTATCAGATCCATGCTTTTCACAAAATTTACGGTTATAAGAAACTGCTTTTTACAATCAGATTATTCAGGTCATGAAGAAATAAGGATGAAAACTGTCTGCTGCATGCTTGAAAGAAAAAAAAAAAAAAAAAAAAAAAAAGGAAAGAGATTTATCTCTAGTGGTTTCCACCTTATGGTGAAATCCATACTTACAAATTAAAATATTAAGTGATAGTTGGTGTTTTATCAATAGAAACTGATTTAACAGTTGCCTATTACTCTTCCATTACAGGGCAAGCACTATGAGGTATAAAATGTTTGACCTTTTATTCATGGGATTACAGCTCTTCTGGGACCACAAAATCCCTGGGAAGGGACCTCTGGCAGTCATCTGGTCCATCACCCTGCTCTCACGCAGGATCAGCTTGACCTGCACTGCTCCAGGAGGTCATTCTTAAGGACCCCAAGTGGCAGATTCCCTGACCTCCCCAAGCAATCTCAGTTTCACTGAGGACTTCCACAACCAAAATATTATCTGCTTGTTTCTACTAATGAGATGCACTGGCTGAGGCAGCCTTGCACACATCCACTGCCTGATGGGCACGTTCACCGCGGGTTATGTGGGCATCTCTTCAGCTGAAATCCCAGGAATCCTCACAGTAAAGAATTTGACAGTAAGGGCCTGACTCAACAACTATTTATGAAGGAGGGAGCGGTTTAGATGAATATGGATCTATCCATCTCCTATTCATGAGGCTCTTTAGACAGGAACCTTGAAATTCAGCTTGCTTGTGTGCTTGATGTTAGATGAATGTTAAAGTACTTTGATGAATTGAGCCCAAACATCCACGTTTCTCTTCCTTAAGTAGCTAAAGCAGTATTAATTAAAGAATTTGGACAGCACAAGAAACCTTAAATTGGCTGGCAATCAGTCATGGTAAAGTTAATCCCTGTGCTTGATTTCCTACATCTGTGTGAGGGTAAGTGCAAATAAAGCACTACCACAAGTGAGTCTGATGCCATCTTCACACCAGTACAAAAAGATGGGCCTTTAACATCAGGCATGTAGTTACCTCTTCTATTTCAGAGTCTGACCATGTATTAACCCTCAATTTGTTTCCATTGCCTATTATTTCATAAGGATGTCTATCATCAAATGCAATACACAAATATAGGTTTAAAAAATAAATAAATAAATCATGGCAGGCTTCATCTACAACACCACGAAGCAGCCTCAGAAAACTTCCCAGAACAGGAACGCTCTACTTAGATTCTGACAAAAGTGAGGGATGAAAGATCCTGGGAGATTCAGCCACCACAAAGTGGTAATAATGCGTTACTAGATATCCCACAATGATTTCAAGTTCTTGGCAAGCTGGTCATGTTGTCTGGTTTAGTGTAAACTTGTCTGTTCTGGATCTATGAATATCTGCAATACATCTTCACATAAGAGTAACAAGTGGGAAATGTATGCAATTTCAACAGTGCCGCTCAGTTACGTTTACTTTTTTTTTTTTTTTTTTTTTAAGGAGAAATTAGCTGTCTTATTGCAATCTGCATTATCAGGAACCTGTTGGCAGTCAGGTCTTCCTCAGGAAGCCTTCATGTTTCCTAGCTCCAGAGCTCTGTTGTTCAGAAATTTGACATCTGCAAAGACACATGCAGTTAATTCCATAAAAGTTTCAGATCATTTGCTGATTTTTGCAGTGTTCCAGCCAGCTAAATTTGTCTCAATAATTAATGCATTTACACCAGCAAGCTGCCTTCCTTTTGAACCATCTTCAAAAATTGTCACTAGCCTCTTCACGTATCCTTCAGCAACCAAATAGAAATAAATGTATGTGTTCAGAGTCCATACTGTTGTGGTCCAGGCCAAACTCTAATTAATGAATGGTGTTTCAACAAATTACTTCTGTCTTCCAGCATTGATTAAGGATGATTGCTGGCCATGGGGTGCCTTCAAGCAGTTAGCTTTTTGCAGAGTCCTGTTTTGTTTGTGTTTTTTTGTTTGTTTGTTTGTTTTTTTGACTTTTAAAATTGTGTTCGGATACTGTAGAGCACTATGATATGGAAAATACAAGGTCAAGTCACTAGTTATGCTTGAGACAAAGCAGGATTTTTTTTTTAATTATTTTTTATTTTTATTTTTCTGTCCTATGGAATATGTGTGCTATGCACCATTGTTCATTTAAGTCCCAGAAGCTCCTGGCTAGCCCAGAGCTGGTAAATTAGCCAGAAGAGAACTGCTCCTATAGAGCTGAATTAGCAGGGCCACCTCTATTGTACGTCCACTGTGATGGATAAAATCCCTTAATCCCCACCAGAATATGCACCAAGGCTGTGCCCTTGCTTTTCACCATTCTCCTGCCTTCTCTCTCAAATACCATCCAAAATCAGTCCATAAATGCAAAACAGTCCAGCAACACAAACCATAGAGGAAAACTGTTCACCAAAATGCTTTCCAAGCAGCTGTGGCTTGAGCAATGGTTTGGCTGGCTTTCCTCCCAACCCTCAAACAGGAGCAAGGCAATTACACTCAAAATATCTCAAAAGGAAAGCTTCTGTAATTGAAGATCTGCTTTTCACCAGGATATAGTGACTGGCTGAAAATTCCTTAGATAAGACCAGAGGGCTTGCCAATAGTGACTGCTCTAATTAAAAGCAAAACAATGTTAATTACTGCCACTTTGCTTCACACAACAGCAGCTTCCTGAAACAGTCACCTTGTTAGCCTGTGTCTGTCACTGTAAGAGAGGCCTCCATTCTGCAAATGTTGTCTGCTCAGGCAATGCAAACAAATAATCTCTCTAGAATTTTAGAAGAAAACTGTAATTCCCCATGACTGAGATGAACACCCACAGTCGGTGTGCACCAGGTCTCCTCTCTTTCCATGTAACATCCTCCCACCTGTGGTGAAATGAGATTTCAGCCACCAGCTCTGAATCTCCAGCCTGGCTCACAGTCAAACCATGCTCTTTCTGGTATTGTGCTTCACAACCTCCTGTCCTGACCCAGGTGGGTTAGAAGATCAGTAGTGAAATGCTGGTAGTGCCTTGACTGTGTATTTTAGGGTAAAGCTTCTGGAACTAGGGCTTATTAATTGCATGAGTGCTGGCAGAAATTTTCACTCCTATCTTCCACTGCTTTGTCACTTCTGCAGCCCTCGAGGATTAAGGGAAAAAATGTTTTGTTTCTGAAGGAGCTGGAAATGGCTGATCCCCTGCAGAGAACAAATCTGGGGGAACAAAGGACCAGACTATCACTATTCTCAACACAGAATCCAAAGCAGAAAACAGTCTGCATGTATGTGTAGAGGAGAGGATGCTCAGTGTGTGGGTGCCAGGAAATGCAGTTTCTCACTTCCAAAGTAAAATCAGCTTATGTTCGAAGCATGACATGACTGCACCCCTCACTGAGGGCTAGCTCCTCCGCCTGCCATGGGGAAATTACCATGACTCTAAAGCTGACATGATGGCTTGTGCAGCAAAATGCTGCTCTAAGCAGCAGGTGAAGCTAGTCAGCATCTGTAGGCTCAAGAACAAACAGAAACTCCTAGTCCCATGCTGCAGAGCACTGGACTTGAGCTGAGAGATTCCAACTGCCTTCACTAGACTCCAGTTCACAGTGTTCATTTAGGATGCTCACTGTTTACATTAAAAAGCAGACAGTGAGCTGGTTCACAGGCCTGAGCCAGCTGCAAAGCAACCACGCTACTGTTTGGTAGGGTTAGTCAGGCAGCATGAACTCATGGATGAAGCAGGGATGAGTTTGAGGGTTGGGTTGGGATTTGCCTTTCAAGCAGCTGTGCAGACTTATATTGACTTTAACCAGCCAGGAGAGATCTCACCCATGCTGGATCCCCAAGCTTGGTGCAGTGTCTGCCAGGAACAGGCAGAGGGGCCTGGGAGCTTATAGTGTATCCATCTTCACAAGAGCCTTGCTCTTCCTTACTAACTTCTTCAGTGTTCAGCATGGGTAGGACTCCTGCTCAAAGGTCCCAATTCAATCTCACTCATCTAATGCACCTCAAGTCAAAAAAGTATTAGAAACAATGAAATGAAATTATTACAACCTAAATCCCAGCAGTCAGGGAATGCAAGAGGTAAGATTTCAAGTGTAAAGTTAGTTTAGCTGTTCTGTCAGTAGAAAATATTTTCCACACTTGCTGTTTCCACTAATCTTTGTAGCAGCACCATACTGATGGCTCCATCAAATACACTTCCAGAAGAGCAGCCAGGTCAGAACAGCAGCATAGGTGATGTTTTCTATCACTCCTTCCCTTTTTCACTGAGTGAACTC
This sequence comes from Aythya marila, assembly GCF_965140915.1. NCBI lineage: Eukaryota > Metazoa > Chordata > Aves > Anseriformes > Anatidae > Aythya > Aythya marila. Next base: position 8,021,355 of record NC_139046.1, on the reverse strand, counting down.
AAGCACACGGTCTCATGTTGCAGTCAGAAGGGCTTGTTCTTCTCATTTTGTCACAGGAATGCCAAGCTCACATACTCTGCTCAGGTTCAGGCTAGGTATGTGCAGTGAAGGCACATTTACTGAGCAGATCCCACAATTTCCTCTGGAGGTCTGAGATGTACACAGGTGAAGGTTTGCATCCTCATCAAATCAAAGGGTTAAATATGTCCCTGTGGAACAGCTTACCTCCCTTTGGAATGCACAGTGCAGTGCCTTATCAGGATCTGTCAGATCTGCTTGGTGAATGCACTCTCCTTTAGAGGGAGAGAAGTTTTCAGCTGTGATATAAAACCTCGAAGCAAGATATTTTGCATCTTTGCTCCCATTTGTTATTTAAGACACAGGGCTCCTCATGCTACATTGACCATACATAACAAATCGTTTCAAAGGTTGTTTTAGTTTCTGTTCCACAAATCTGCATAGGCGTCCTCTCTGACACTTTATTAAAGCCAATAAACACATGCTTACAACCAAGAACTGCTGTAGCAGCACTTGGCTTTTTGACTGGGGTATCAATTCCCCCTTTGTGCACCAGAAAAGGGGGTATTTATTTAGTTGTGCTTCCTTCTCCTGGGCTCCACAGTTCATGCCGTTCCCAGTCATGCTCCATGGAACCTGGAGGATGTCAGCTTCACCGCTAATACAGCGGGAGCTGAACCTTGTCGGGATCAGCCAAGGATTTCATCAGTGCAAGGTCAGTGCCGACACCTCCCTCCCTTCCTGTGAGAAAACTCTGCTGCGAAGCAGCTTCCCGGCCCTGAGCTCTGTGGCACCGGGAGTGCTTTCTGGAAGCTGCAGATGCCATTTCAGGGCTGAGAGGGCTATCGAGATCAAATCGCAGCCACCTGAGCATAATGCGAGGAACACTGCACACCGCAGAGCCAGCAGTGGTGCGAGGAGGTGCACACATAGGCTGGGCTGAGCTCTGCAGTGAGCCTCAGCAGTGGCTCTGTGTGAGAGGAACTGAGCACAGGCAGGCAAAATGAAGGAGAAGAATTACTCCTGGCACTTCTCTTCAGGAGGAACATAGGCACGGGGGTCTGCATCCATGCACAAAAGTGTCCCTGTGCACAGGCACTCTCAACAGGCAGGCAAGCACATGAAGATATACATTAACCCAGGCAGCATCCTTGCTACTCCTGACCCTTTTTTCCATGCTGCTCTGCATTTTCCTTGGAATTTAGCAGTGTTTAGCCCTGTAAGAGCACAGAAAGCCCTTTCAGCTTAGAGGCCTGGGCAACGTGTTTTACTGCATACTATTTAATTTGGGTTCCTGCCTCCCTCAGAATCACGCCTGCCACAAGCCAGTATGAGTAAGTCGGGTTCCCAAAAGAAACAAAGCTTTTGGGGTCCCCTCACTTTTATGCTAAACACACAAAGAAAAAATCAGAAAATCAGTAGAAAAGATTAACCCCAAGTACTTCATTTGCTGGTCATAAAGATTTGTTTCAGATATGATTCATCAGCAAATGGGACATGGAAGATCATCATTTTCACAAAGTGGCTTCAGAGGACAGAGCCAGACTTCAAATAAATGGTCATGTTATTTAAAAGGTTGCAAAGTATTAGAATCAGAACGTGTTCCTCCCTAAGAAAAATAATAGGACAAAAATAGAAGATAATGAAGGAGGCATTAGGAAAATGTAGCAGCATGAAAGGCACTAAAAGCAGTTACACGGTGCAGATGGATGCATTAGGGGGGTCCTTTCCTGAGTCTAGAAGATCGGGCTCCAGAAGACCACATGCAAAGAAACAAATCTTAACAGGGATGAATAGGGCAAGGAACTCACAATGAAGTGATTTCTAGGAGGTGGAGTAATCCTGGCTTCCAACTATCCCCTTTACATAGGAGTTAATGTCCAGGTAATTGCTTAGCTTAAACAGTCTGAGTCTGTTGAACTGGTTGCCGCTGAGCAATGTTGAAGGTCAGGTCTTAATCTCCAACCTGTCTAAAAGAGAAGCTTCCACTTATACTCAAATCCACTTCCACTTATGCTCAAATCACTCAGCAATACGGGTCTGATCTAAGATGCTGTTTCTTACAATTTGCCAGGTTTTCTTTTTCTATGATATTTAGAAAGCACTACAAAAATGTTTAAAAATAGGATGAAAGAAAACTTTTTAGCAAGGTTTGAAGAAAAGAAAAAACATTTCTTCATTTCCCATGCTATGCTCACGCACTGCACTAAAACTAATGAATAGTTTGGAAATCTCAACCTGTATATCCTAGAGGATGATAGAATGAGGATAATATTTAGATAGTGATGGCCCCACAATAGCTCCTAGGTAATGAGAGGGTAAAATCTTTATCAGATTTCTGTTAACAGTAACACCTTTATTATATATGTGCTATTGGTAATAGACTTTTCTGGGCATTTCTTTTTCAAAGCTCATTGGAGGTAAGCCCTACAAGTCCTGCTGTTCACGGGCCACACAGAAAAAACAACACCTCTCTCAAATGCATCACTACTCTCTTTTTTGACTTCGTGGCACCCTAGACTTGTGAGCATTGCTGAATTTTCTGAGTTTCTCAGAGTCTGACAAGCAGCTCCTAGAGCTGCTGGCTGTTAGAGGCACCTCTGCCGAAACACACTGTGCGTGCAGGCACCGCGAGCTGTCAGATCCGGCAAGGACTCCAACAGCAAGCCCTGCCACTCAGGAATGAGTGACTTTCAGGTACTCGTGATATCGTATCTGTTGACAGTCTGTCTGACTTATCCTTACGTTTCTCTGCCCACTTCTAACAGCCAGTCTGCAATAACAACAGCCCATGTGTGCACCAACGCTCAGGTGTGGTGGCCGATACAGACCAGGACAGAAGCGTGCAACTCCTGGAAAACTCCAGCATGACCAAAAAGAGATATCACCAAGCAAAGCAATGATTTTTTTACATGAAACACTTTGGTGCATTTTGAGCTGCACTTGTGTTTCTGACTTTGGGTCTTTTTGTATTCCCTTTTTTTCTAATTTTAAATCCATACACCCTTATTAATATGAGGCAGTATCTGAGGTACTTTATTGCAGTTTGAAAGTACTGCAGCCCAGGTTCATGCCACCTAAACTGCACTGAAGTTGCTGTGCTTAAAGTTTTCCATTGCTGGTCTGAAGCCTTTAGTTGTGGCCAGCTATTATGTATGAAACTCAAGGCATAGAGACAAATGCTAAAGTAAGAATCTAGCTTCAGTTTTCACCTCAGTTCTCCCTTCATAATAAAGTTAGCACTAAAAAGAGCTGAAGAGATAGGACAAGTGCCTTTGGACTGATGCAGAAATAAAAAACTTACACTGTAATTTCCCTCTGTGCAAAGATTTCATCTTAGATAGACTATAAGCATAGGAATCACAAACCCAAATGGTCTATGCAAAATGTATGATCAATCAAAAAAGGAGGGAAGGAAGGGAGACTACATGGGGTGATGGAAGGCTCAAAACAGAAATTGCTGTTATTTCCAGTGTGATACTCTGGAAGGTAGCTATAAAAACCACTTACTTCTCTTAAAGTACGATGCAATTTGTACCTAGCATGGTTGTCGTATCAGCCTGAGGTATCTGCAAACTATTGACTAGAGGACTCTGTATTTGTTACAGTTATTCACTGAGGTTTAACATTTGCTAGCCTTTATCATAGCCTCATGCATCTGTATTTCTCCTTTAAAACATAGTTATTAGAGTTATTAAACCAAAGGCGCTACATCCTGAACAAATTTAGAGCCTAACTTCTGCTATAATACACCCATGCAGTCCCGTGATAGATAGATAGATAGATAGATAGATAGATAGACAGACAGACAGACAGATGTCAAAAGACAATGTGAATGCATAATTAGACAAGCAATGAACCTAGTAGAAAAGCTTGGATGCCCTACCCTGCACGCGCAGGGTATGCGCATTCAGAGTGTGGATGTGCCTATGTGTGTGTGGATATATGCAAGAAAACACACCCTTTCTAAAATCAGATGCAGTTTAATATCAATTGCATCAAATCCTATCATACATTTCCTCTCAAAACTGTATTAAATGTGGCAGGTTGGGCTGTAAAGATAGCAAACCACTATTTTCAGCTTTCTTTGCAACTTCTTAGGTTACCGAAATGTCTAACTGCTGTGGAAAATCAGATGGGTCTGGAAATTTGCCCAAAACAGTTGCCAACTCAGTATATCTCTAATACTTGGAATTCTCTAAATATAGGCCTTTTATTCTGCAAGAAGCAGGCGCTGAGGACACTACTCTGCTTCCCGGAGAAGTGGTTTCATTTTTCCTTCCGAGACCCACGGTTCAAACTGAAGGGGGAACAAAGCATAGGCTGTTCTCCCTATTCAAATTAATTTATTTAATAAACAACTTAATAATTTCTTCTTTGTTACAGGGATTTTTTTAGGGTCTTTATTTTGGAAACATATTTTCTCCAGAGGAATTGCCAGGGGCCCATCGAGTCCAGTATCCTGTCTCTGACAGTAGCTAATGCCACGGAGAGTTATGGACTAACCTATTTATAAGGGAAATTTCTTAGCCCTGAGGACTTTGAGGTTGTCTGTGCCTGGAAGCTTGTGAGTTTATAATGCTTATTTTTATCCACCCATACATAACCACAGATGCTCTTGCTAGCCCTCTCCAGCTCTAATCCTTCCTGCTAGACGCCCTGGCTCAGTGATGCCTAATGGCAGTGATTTCCCACAGGTTACTTGTGTGCTGCATTGCCAAGGGATAAACATGCCTCTCAGTGTTACTGGAAGTCCCTGTCTAATGAGGAGGGGGAGTAGTGAAGCCTGATTTGCATTCCCTGCACTATTTGATAGAGGGCGGGTGTACTTTTGGGAGTCTTTTTTCTTTTTTTCATTTTATCCCATTGCCTTCCATTTCTCCCTTCCCACACTTCTAATTTTTCACTGCCTCTTTTCAGAGAGCTCGCTGTGTCTTAGCACTCCTGTTATCCCACCTATAGCTCTTTCCCGCCCCCCCCCCCCCCCCTTCCCCCCAGTATTTTCTTAGAAACGTAGGACTGGAAAGACTCAGGAGACTACTCCAAATCCATCAAGCTCCTTCTTAAAACTAGTCTGCAACACTCTCCCTCTCACTCCTGCAGGAGCTCGTGGCTCTGATGGCTGCAAACCCCCACATGCTAATGTGGAGACTGTTTGCTGTGGCCCAGCTTACACTTTTTTTGTCCTTGTGACTGTCCAGGAGGTTTTCCACCCACCAGCTCTGTGTGTGGCTGACGTAGAGGGCATCCATCACCCCTCACATTGTAAACTTAACTGAAAAGGAGATGCTTTTCTTCTCTTTTCCCGAAAGATACCTTCCTCTATCCCCTTGCTCAGATGGAAATGTCAGTACTGCTGATCTGTGAAATGGTGAAACCATCTCAATGTTGTGTGCTAAGGGCTTTCTTTCCCATTTTTATACATCCTTGAGTTTTATTTGCTCTCCTAACTGACCCTGCTCAGCATGCAAGGTATATCGCAGCCTTCCATAGGCCTGTTCCTGGGCAGTGACAGCTGCCCATGCACCCAGCAGAGACACCCCCAAACCTACCAGCTGTCTTCACACCCAGATCCAACACGGAGAGGCAGAGCAGGATTGATGTCTCAACTTGTATCAGTGGTAGGGATGCTCTGCAGATGGTACCCTCTCCTCCTTCGGGTTCTGGGAACAGATGGTGCTGGTGCTGGCCAGAACCTGGCTGGGGAGCTGATTGTTCCTAAGAGCAAGAGGGCACCATGGATGAGACTTTTCCAGCATGTGAAGTGGTGCCTCACCTCTTTTTCTCTTGAAAGACTGATTCAGAGTGGCATCCACTCACTGATAACCCAATTTCTAGGACCTGAGGAGCCATTTTGCTAAGTCAGACAGCAGGAAGGAGAGAGGGGTGGACAGCCCTTGCGCTCCCTGCAGGGGAGGTTAGAGATTTAGAGACCTTCATTAGGCAAAAGACTGACTGGAGATATTGCCTCACAGTCTGAGGCAAGGATGGGAGAGCTGATGTGCCCAGAGGGGACCTGGCAGAGCAGGGTTACCTACGCTGCTCCCTTGGCATCTCCCAGGTCCTGCTGGAGCTGCAGCCCTTCGTGGTGTGGGCTGATGAGCATGGGAGGGACAGGTCTGCCACAGGCAGAGCAGGATGGGAAGCATCAATCAGGAGGTGGCAGGAGGTGGCTGCATGAGAGCAGTGTCTGGCAAAACCACAGCTGATGCCACCCGGAGGAGAGGTAAGAGATGGGAGAAGGGGAGCTGCCTACACAGATGCTCTGTTGGGAAGGGCAGAGGTAGGAATGGGCATGGACAGCTCTGCCAGAGGGGACAGAGAGGGGACATTTGTTTCAGCTCACACCATGAGAGAAGTGAACACCAGCCAACAGAGGCAGACTTTCATCTTGGTGCTGTGTTTCTTGCCCTTCACTAGCAGCAGGCTCCCGTTTCTAAGATTAAAGCTTCAGGAAGGCTCCAGGATCCCAGCCTTCCTTATGCCTCTGCCCAAATCATGGCAGCAGTAGCCAGAAAGCCAGAACACTTCAGTGACAGCCCACCAGCTAGAGGGGAAGACCAAAGGCCAACCATTACCTTGATTAGCAAATATGTGCAGCCAGAAACAGCTAGGTGATGCCTGCAGGGTGGAGAGAGTCCCATGACTGGAGATGGACTGGAAGGCAACAAGGAACAGCAGGAGCATCAAAGAAGGGTTTTGATGAACAGAGAGGTAAATTTTACACAGACAAGGGAAAGCACTGAGCTTTCTTACCTGTGCCACCGGGAGAAGGAAAGATATCAAAGGACATCAGGACAGAACTGAACGAAGCAAATAATTAGGCAAATTAAATACTTGTCTTCTTTGCACTCAGATATGCTGAGGCCATCAGTCACTGAGGGACCTGCTAAGCCTGTTCAGGGAATGCAGCCCACTCCCCTCTGCACACAGCCAGAAGAGAGCAGCCTGAAACAGCTCCACCTGAACCACCCCAAACAGATGTACGTCTAACTGGGGTTAAAATCCCAGGGCTGGAGAGTCCACCCTCTCCCTAGACAATCCCTTCTAGCATTCAACAGTTCACTTCCAGAAGATTTTTCCTAACAATTAATCCGTGTCTTTCCTTGTTCTAATTTCAGGACCTTGCTTCTTTTCCTATCACCTGCAGAAAAACGGGGAATGGATTTCTCTCTCTGTCTTTGCAGCCACCTTTTGCATATTTAGAGCCAGTTGCTGCATCTGCACTTTCACCACCCTCGCTGTCCAAGGCTCCTGGAAGGACCCCATTAGCACAGAAGCCAACAGTCTCACGTCTCTAATTTTGTCATCCCATAAACAACACCCATTTGTGCGTGGCCAGGGCACAATTCCCAGTTTATGGCCTAAATCCTAATGAGGCTACGTGACTTTCCTGAGGATAGATGAAAACCCTTGGAGAGAAATAAGCTGAGCCTCCCGCTCTCCCTCTCCTCCAAGCCCACCTGCTGGGCTCTCCCCCTCCTGCTCCAGGAAGCAGGGTGAGAAGTGAGTGCTGTAGGCTCTGTTCCTCCAAATGACTCACTTTCTCAGTGTTTTCATAATGTGGCAAAGAAGGTGACTCAGAAACAGCTCCTCAATAAATAAATCATGCATTGTTCACCAGGGGTGAGCTGCAAAAGGGACAGCGAGTCTTTTCAGTGCTGCACAGCTTGCGTTGCACCTCCCGACCACTTCATGGCTGGAGTCTCTCCAACATCTGCCAGACCGTTTAAGATAATCTGCCTGCTTTATCTTGCGAATGGTGCTGCGAGATTGTCTGGGGGCCCTGTCCAAAAGGCAAGCCCCCCATTTATAAACACGTACTATTGGGCGGCCTCTCCTCGGCTCCCCCGCGGGGCAGCAGGTCGGAGAGGTGTGATTTTTGCAGACAGGGAATGAGGCCCAGGGAGATTTGGTGACCAGCCAAGAATCACACAGGAAAGCCATGTCAGCTCCAGGAATTAAACCCCACTCTGCTGAGCCCCAGCCCAACCGTGCACTTGAGCCCAGCTCCTGCCTGTGACCGCAGCAGTGGTTCGTGCTGAGTGTGCACGGCTCAAAAGCTGCCCGTGGAGCTCTACCAGAAAGGGGCTGGAGGCAAAGTATTTGGAACCACACTCCTGGTTACCTGGATTTAGACATTTGGTTTTTAACCCTTCCACTGAAAAAGAGAGGACTTTCAAAAAGAATGAGTTATTTTCAGAAATCAGTTTTCCCACTGAGGGTCAGGGTGCTAGAAATAAGGGTGGATGGCTCCACTCCTTGACTTGTTTCCAATTTTTATACTGTTCATGGGGATCTCCTTGCCCTCCACTGTCTCTGAATACAGCAGCTCCATAGGGGTACTTCATACTCCTCTGCCCTGCGTTGCCAGAGTGCCTCAGCATATTAAAAAAGAACGATTACTTTTTTTCTAAATTATTCATTGAAGTTTTCAAGGTAAAATATTATAAAATAAAAGCCCTAAATCACCAAAGTCCTCATCAGGATAACCACACCCTTGCAAAAGAGTGGATGATGCTCCCAAGGGGCATCATCTCATCATGCTGCTGAGGAAGACTGCAGGCAGCAGCCAGCCCTGAAGCATCACTTACAGCACTCTGCCCATTTTTCTGCTTGGCAAACTGCCTTCAGGGCTTTTCCAGCCTCCTCTTTGGTCCACTGGGAGCCTGAAAGTCCCTGAACTACCTCCAAAGCTCTGGGGTAATCCAAGGAATTTCAGGTATTTACAGGGTGAGTAATATGCGAACACTTCTCTGTGCAAACACCCATCTCCAGCCTGTCCCAAAGAGAAACCTGATGGCATACACAGCCATCCTTACCAGATGCTTGTTTCCATGGAAGGAAAATCCAGACATGCAGCCAAGATGCATACTTGATCTAGAAAATTAGGAAAGCAGGGCTGCAGGATACTCTTAGCCCAGTGTATAATAAGTGCAGTCACAGAGCCTGCACAAGTCTAAAATATATTTATATTTTCCAAAGATAAAAATCCAAAGTTGTCTTGATTTTCACACTGACCTGTCCCACTCATTTACCTCCTACTCCCAATCTGTGGGAAATCTTGAAACGTAATTTTGTTGCATTTCATAATAATACATATTTTTCTTTCCAAAATTAAAATTTCTAGTGAGCTCTGCTCATCAGCCCATTAGTACTACATTAATAAGCAAACGTTATTTAAGCAGTGTTGCTCTCACACTACCTGATCGTTTATTGGTGTCTTTTAAAGATAAGTTTAAAGGAAGAAGTCCTCTGAAGGCACAAAACTCCATTTTGAGTGACCAGGAAAACAGACCTCAATTCACTATAGAAGTGTTTGGTGCATTTTATGTAATCCCAAATTGTAGTATTTTGTGTTCCTTATTTATGAGTTCGGAGATTGGTAAACAACCACGGTATGTTTGGAATAGAATACTGATGTGATTTCCCAGGTGACAGGTTTAATACTCAATATATTCGATTCAAGAACTGACAGCTGCAGTTTAGAACAGGAAAGATTTGATTTAACAAGGGATGTATCTAGCAGTTAGCAATTTGGTTAACACGGGAAGGAATTTGGTGTGCAACTGATTCCTTCCCATCATAAAAGGTGAATAATTTCAGCCAGCAGTGCCTGTGTTTCAGCACCCTGAATTAATTCCTTTCTATGCTCCATTTCAGCACATGAGATATGCATTTCCCAATTAATAAACATCTCATACTTGACTTCTTTGGTGTGTCAAGTACCTGCAGCATTTCCGAATACAGAGCAGCCTTCCAGCACCTCACCAGAGAGCGGCGGAGTGACCCAAACACCCGAGGTGGACGCTTCATCATCCGCGCAGGAACCATGCAGGACCAGTGTCAGAGCGGGAGGTGAGAGCTCTTAAATCCTATGCATCTGCAAATAAGAAAACAAACAGAGAGGCAGGGCATTTTGGAAAGACAAAAGAAAAGGAAATATATCTTCAGGACAGATTTTTTTCAGGACAGAAAATAAAAAATAAAAAAAAAAAATAAAAAAGAAAAGTAACAGGAGGACAGAACTACTTTAATTTTGATGCAAGAGAGATCAACTGGGCTGAAGTCACCAAGATGTGGACTTGCAGAAGCAGACCTTGCAGACCACAGCTTCTGTGTCAGTGGAAGGGAAGTGTGAAGGCACATGTAAGGCACTTGTTGGGGTATTATTCCCAGAGCTCTCAGCTCTCACCCAGGGCAAACAGGGAGGAGTAGATAGGAGGGTGGGCTCTGGTACCCGAGCATCTACATAAGAACAGATAAAAGGCTGGTACCAAGCAATGCAGGAAGGAAAAGCTGTACTACATTTACTTACTTTCCCAAAAATAATCAGAAAGAAATATATATATATATATATGTTTCTCTTTTTCTTCTTTCCTCTCCAATGAAAAATTACTGGTTTCTGAAAAAGGTAGACATTTTCCTTATTTCTGGACAATATAAATACATATTTTTTTTTTCCCCAATAAAAAGTATTTCTTTTCCCACTTGCCTTTCTTTTCAGTCCCCTTGCCCCCTCCTTCTCCTTCAGGAAATGACACCGCATCTTCTCAGAATCACAAAAAAGGAATGTTTATTTTTTAAGTGCAAGTATAGCAGCGATGACTATATATTTATATTTTTCCCTTTTCTTCCTCTGGTAAGGAAGTGCAACGTGACCTTAAAACACCCGTGTGACAAGCCCTGCAGAGGAGAGCCCAGCAGCGAGCAATATCTGAAGGCAAGAGGCTCGGGTGTCCCACATGTGCCGACCCCCCCATAGGGAAGATGGAGAAGGAGGTGTCCATGTCACTCAAAAGGAGCAAAGGGGTGGCAGGTCTGGGAAAATGTGACAGCTCTGCAACACAGGCAATGGCTGCCGTTGGCTGATGTGACAAGGGCATCTACTGGATGGCTGCGGATGGCTTCAGCTCCTTGCCTGTCCCCATGTGTAATTTATGCAGGGCACAAAATCCAGCCTCTTGCCTGTAGCAATGCCCCAGCTCGTGCACACATGATCTGATTAACTCAAGTGAACGTGCAGAGGGTAAGGGGTTAACCTCTTCATTCGGAGTTCGGTTCCACTGCACTCATGAGAATTGAGTCCACCGACACTTGCTCTCTCACCAAATCACATTAGTCCTCCAGGTTCCACAGGGAAGGAGAAAAAAAAAAAAAAAAAAAAAAAAAAAAAAAGAGAAGAAAACGAATGAGAAACCCCCAGAGCCTGCTCAGACAGTGCTTACGATCTAGTTAGAAGGGTTTAGAGACTCATCACCCCTCCGCTGCGAGGCGATACACAGATTTACTCGACTGCAGCAGCTCATCGGACTGTGTCCTGATGACAGACCCATCCCTGCAATTAGCAGTGCTGTGCCTGGCTGTGCTCCCTCCTGGAAAACTGCGACCCACCAGAACACAGCAAGGCTCAGCAGCTCATCCACCAGCACAGGGTCAGGGCTGTCCCTGGGGATCAGAGCTGCTCCATCCAGGTGCCAGGGACATGGCCAGGCCCCCGAGCTGTTCAGCCAGAAGGGTTTCAGTGCTACTCCTTAACCACAATCCCCTTTAAAAACACAGGCACAGTTTTTAATTAAGCCTTCGGTGTCTATTTTCAACACCAGATATCTTAGTGCTGCTGTCCTTTTCTTTTTTAATCTAATTTGATTGGGAGTGTGTTTGGCCGTATCATATACATGACAAAAGGCGGTTTTTTTTTCCTCATTGCCTCAAATTATTTTTCCAATCATGTTCTATATACTGTGCACAGGAGTGAATTATAAGGAGTTAGGCAACATACATGGTGCTAATTAGATAGGGGACGTAGAAGGCAATTTTTCCATGACTCCAGGGAAACCTTTCTGTTATGCTTATAAAGCAAATGCAAACGGCCACGCAATACAAAGTGCTTCTTAAAAATCAAGTTACACACCGAAATAAAATACTAAGAGCAAAATTAGTTTCTCCAATTTAATTCAGTAAAACTTTAATAGCATCTGACTGCTCTCTGCAAAAGTCATTAAAAAAATTATAAGGAATTCACAAATGACTGATAATATAAAAACACGGTGGCTCTGATTCTGCGTCCTGATGCAGCACAGCGCTGGAGCCCACACCTAATCCTGCACTGCAGGAATGTGCTCACGGGCCAAAGTTAACAGCCAAAGTCGCACTGACTTCAGCAGGAGACTGATGTGGCGCGGGAGGACGTGGGAGCTTTGATCTAGTAGGAAAGGTTCAGGGAACATTCACAGCCCAAGCTGAGCCTTACGCACACATCAGTAATTGCGTGTGCTAATCAGGTAAACACTCCTGAAAATAGGACAAGCTTGAGCAGGAGAAAGGCAGGCAGAGTGAATTAGGCGAGCCAGTGGGTTTCTTTAATCTCCGACACCACGATAACCAGTGGAGGATGGTGGAAGTTTCGTGGCATGCACAATAAAATACAGATGGAAATTTTCCTAAATGTCATTCAATAACTACAGACAATAGCTCGTTCTTATGAAAACTGAACTGTTAGTAGCAGGAAGATGAGAGGAGGCAGAGCTGCCATGCACGCCTTTGCTACAGTGGCTCAGAAGAGCAGAGTGCTATGAAAAATACTCTCTGGAAGTGCAACTTTTCCAGGAGGGATTTACAGAGTTATAGCCTACCTTCTGTATTTTCTTATTTTCTTTTGTGTTACATGAAGGGCATAATGCATGACTGATCATACATGGAACTTTTCTTTCCTGCTAAGAATTTTTCCACCATTTTTGTGATGATTAACACTCCTTCATTAAAATGCTGGGTCCCCCCTGGCCAGAGCAAAGCTGTGCATGCCTTATACCCTGCTCTTAATAATGTTTCTAAGGTCATAAATCTTATCAATTAATATTTCAGGGTGATTCATACCATTTCTAATATGCAGTAGCGGGGCAGGATCTTGCAGATAAAAATATTTTCTGAACAGATTCAAAATAATTGCTTTTTGAAATTGCTGATGGGGGTTCTGCCACTCAAGCGGTTAAGCCTGAAAATGTGCTTAAGAGATTAAACAAGGAAAACTGAGCTGGTCTGGAAGCTGGCCCCTTTCCATGTGCTGAAGAGTTGTCACTACTCCAGCTGCAAGGAGATGAGTTAGGATTTGCTTTGGTTCATCCTGCACACAAGAGGTACAAGGTACAGAAGTTGTTGTGTTCAACCAGGCTTTGCACAGCTTTTGCGCGCAGCCACTAAGGCACTGAGGGATTCAGCCAAGGCAAATACATGTGCCAGGGAGCGATATGGTACTTGGAAGAGGAAAACTGCTGCCATTGCATCCAAATAGGCAGTGTGCAGCTTCTGCAGCGAGGTTTGCAGGACGATAGCTGCAGCCCCAGCAGGACTAGAGATGTTTCACCACCATGCATCCAGCAGGAGGGGACCTTTCCTGTCCTTCCCACAACAAGTTCTCCAACCTGCTTGTTCAAATTGTTCAAAAATACAATTTCTTACCAGGGTGGTACTTTCTGAGGAATCGTACCCTGTGCTCAGGGCTTGTTTACTACATAAATAAGTGTTGGACCCATCATCAAACTATAATTTAATGTATGTGTGAGTGTATATGTACACACACACACCTCTCTGCTGTTCAATATTTTGTATTTGTACAGTGGTATACATGTTTTTATATATTCATTTATAAAAATAAACAGTGAGGACGTCTTTGAAGTTTCTATGTATGCAAAACAAAAAGCAGATGGATTTTTTCTCTCTCTTTTTTATATAAATAGAGTTGAATCACTGCATATTTAACACTCGTTTCTTCTAGAAGGAAAGCCTGGTGCTCAGCCTCCCAAGGTACTTGTGGAGCCAAACTATCAGGTAATTAGAGGTTTTGGCTGCATCCATATCAGGTGCCTAAAGACATGTCAAAGCTACTTAATTTCCCTACTCTGCTATATCTAATCTTTCATATTCCATTTTCAGCAATTTTATGTACTGCAGTATTAAGAGAACTGAAGTCTCTGGTCTGTCCTTGACATCTGGTTAAATGTCCTTATATCACAAACCTAAAACTCCCAAAGTAGCCAGAAAACCTTCATAAAACTGGAGAGGACCTGACCACTTAAACTTTTCTCTTTTTTCACTCTTTCTCTCAAAACCCAGTCTGTTTTTTCAGGCTGACATTTCCAAGGATGTCTTCCAGAGCTCCGTGCTTCATCTCCATGGGAAGTCTATGCAAAGAGTAAAGAAAGGGGGCAGCAAGCAAGTTAATTCAGTGTAAGCCACACCACTAGCCTAATTAACCCCCTGTGAAGCTGAAGAGATGTAGCTGAAAAGCTGTAGGTGAAAGCTGAGGGAGGTGCAGGACAAGGAAACCCATGCGGGCAGGTAAGCCAAGAAAGCAAGCCAAGAAAGAAGGCAAGGAAATGATGTTAAGAGGCCCCAAAGGCAGAAGGCAAAGCCCAAAGCTTCATAATAATTAACTCACAGGCTCTCCCTGGAGGCTCCCAACTTTGCATTCACAGAACTGCCCTACTTTCCTCTCTCAGGTGCTTTTGACTTTGCAGAGCAATTTCGTTACGTGCTTTCCACCAAGAGGGCTCCATCCCTCCCTGGTGCTGACTTCAGGAGCCAGCCACTCTCCTTGCTTTCACACATGGTAGAAATATGACACTGAGTCCTTTTTGAGGTAACTTTGTGCCTTCAAATAAATAAATAAATAAATCATTTCTGAGGAAAATGCCAGCCATGCCACACTAGTAGAGATGATGTATCAGGCAAAGGGGAAAGGTGAACAAGGCAATTAGTGGGACAATCTAACGTCTGAGCTACGAGCAAAGGGTTTGTTCTTCTGAAATTAAGCCTTGAATTTTATTCTCCATTAATAATGCAAAATTTGACTGATAAATAAAACATGATCAGTGGTGTGGAACAGAGATAATAACACAGGAATAAATGCTAATAACCATGCCTTGCTCTCATGTAGCCGGCCTTCTAAATGCGAAAGGAGGAAAGCTACCTGTGATAATGGTAATGTGCGGAGTTTTGTGAATAGCTGACTTTTGCTTCTGATCTTGCTGTATCCAGTAGCATCTTCAAATTCTACATGGCATATGCTGTTTCTCTGAACACCAGACAAGCACCATACAAAAACAGATCATAAGGATGACACTATAAACATAAAATGTACATGCCTCAGTCCTTGAGACAATTTAATGCATGCTGATCTCCTACACTGCATAAATCTGAATTTTTAGGGAAATACATGTAGCAACAAAAATATCAACTTTTATCTCAAAAAAGTTGGATGATGCTTGAAACATCTCATCTTTGCCTGGGTAGTAAATTTGTCCTAATCATACCATTCATCAAAGAAAGATCATAAAACCTTCCATCCCAAAGACCCAGGTACTTCACAGGATTAACTCCCCCCTCCCCCCCCCCCAAAAAAAAAAAAAAAAAAAAAAAAAAAACACTTACTTCTGATTACTTATTGGTTATTTTAAATTAGGTCAGACAGATTCAAAGAGCCTGTGAAATCCCATTTAGAAATAAGACAGTCCAGAAAACATTTCACTGCAAGTAATATGCATTTTTATCATAAGTGAATTTTAGGGAACATACAATACTTTTCTCCTCATTTCACATTGTTTTTCTGTCATCTAGAATCCAAAACTTTCTGAATATAAAGCAGAGACTCAGGAAGTATCTTGGAAGTATCAAACTCGCACATCTGGATTAGTAAAGAAGCAAGTGCAAATTCTTAGCTGGGATAGAGTTAATTTTCCTCCCCTAGTAGCCGGTATTGTACTGTGTCTGGGATTTAGGATGTGAATAATGTTGATAACATGCCAATGTTAGTTGTTGTAGACCAGTGACTACACTAAGTCAAGGACTTCTCAGCTTCTTGTGCTGCCCTGGCAGCAAGGAGGCTGGGGGTGCACAAGGAGCTGGGGGGGGCACAACCAGGGCAGCCTACCCAAAGTGGACAAAGGGATATCCCATACCATGTGGTGTCATGCTGAACAATTAATATGGGCTGGCTTTGGACCGTCTCTAACAGGCCTTGTGCTGGGGGCCCAGAGCTGAATGCAGAGCACCAGGTGGGGTTTCATGAGAGCAGAGTACAGAGGGAGAATCCCCTCCCTCAACCTGCTGGCCACGCTGCTTTTGATACAGACCAGTATATGGTTGGTTTTCTGGGCTGCGAGCACACGTTGCTGGCTCATATTCATTTGTTTTTTGGTCCACCAGTATGCCCAAGTCCTTCTCCTCTGAGCTGCTCTCAATCCACTTATCACCCTGTATTCATGCTTAGGATTGGCCTGACCCAGGTGCAGGACCTGTAGCTGGAGGACTGCACCCCATCACCGCCCAGGCTCAGGTCATCCTTTTCTGGCAGAGAAATAACTTCAGAAAAATCTTTAGTTTTGTACTTTCTTCTTGTCTTCTAAAAAAGGAAAACGCTAAATTTGAAATACATTTAATTAAAAACGAAAGGGGATTACCACTTGATTAGCTGGGACTGGTTGGATGAGGGTATCCAAGGTAAAGTGTTCTCCAGCAGATCAAAGGCCTTTCCTATACAGCTTAATTAGACCGAATTACTTCTAAGACCTGATAAACCCTGGTCTAACAATCCTTTGCATGGAGAAGGGCCTCAAGTCTCCATTATGCCAAGAAGATCAGCAATGCCAGCCACTGAGTGCCCAGAGCGCCAGGCTTCCCTGGTGCTCCTGCAGGAAAAGCACCTGTCTCAGGTAGAAGTACTCACACAGGCAAGAAATATGTTTTGAAGCCTTCCAGCAGGGCACAACAGAAAGCAGGTTTCCCAGCACTAACAAAAGCAAATCTCACACAAGGAAGCTAGTAAGATTAAGTACAATATTAGGCTGCTGCCATGAATGGCTTTCCAACGGTGGTGCTATACTACGGTTATTTAACTAAATGTAGAACCCAGCTCCAGGGAAACACTTGAGAAGAGTGCTTGAGAAGAGAAAAGTACTTGGGAATTGGAGCAAGGCCAGAAAGTGCTGACTTTAGTTTTCTCTCTTGCTCTGTTGTGTGTTGGATAGAGATGTTGGGTACACTGTAGTCACATGAGACAAGGTGAACTGGTCTAACAACAACCAAAACGAGACATCCCTATGCACACCTTCACCCATCACAGTCCTAACTTTGTGCTAACTCCAATGCCCATCAGATCCCCTCGTGAGCTGACTTGCCTCATAAAATGGAAGAAGACAGTCAGAAAAAGCTCTAACTCACAGATCCACACAAGCAGCGCTGTCAAGCTGGGAGAAACTGGGAAGAGGAGAAAGAGGGAGAGAAACACGGAGTCACTCCTGTCACCACACCTTTTGTCATCAGCTGTTGGCCCATGGCCATACACAGCTGCCAGATGGGGGGGGCAGCATGAGAATATACTGCTGGAATTCACTGTCTCATGAAAGTGTTCATAAAGCCCTACCAAAATAATGAGGGTGCATAAATCAGGCGATCAGTGCACTTTCCTTATGGAGAGGAAAGAAGAAGGCTGGTCTGAGCCAAAATCTGTAAAAATACAGAATCTCTTTCCACTATTACCCCAGGCTTGTTTTGGAAAGGTTTAAATCCTTCCTGAGTGTGGAAGAGGGGAGAGTGAGTTGAAATGGGGTCCAGCCGAGGACATGGCTTTCAGCACAAGGCCACAAGTTCCCCGGTGGGCAGCTGCCCCAAACCTCCTCTGCTCAGCTCTGTTTACCTTGCTGTCCTCTCCACAGGGCTTCCACCCACGCAGGGCAGGAGGAGAAAGAAAGCGGGAGGGTTTCTGCTGAAAACTGCAGAGTTGCAAAGCATGGAGCAGTTCACAGGCTGAAGAAAATACAGTTTCTCGGATGCAAATTGCAGCACTGCAGAATTTCCATGGGGGATTTGGAAAGGTGTGAAGGGCAGCAAACCAATGGCAGGCAGTAGATTTATTTGAACAAGTTTTAGATGGCAGGTTAAGTCTGTATTTGATTATAGACTCTGTGTTTTAGCTGCCATTTTCTCCCTCTTTCTGAGAGGCTGACACTGTTTTGATAACCTTTCTTCCAAGAGCCTGCTGAGCCACCTAAGTGACACATCAAAAAGAGCTCAAATGTCAAGATCTGGGTGCTTTCTGCACTGTGCTGAGCCCTGTGGGCCACTCGTAACACCAATCACCTCTGCCCAGGTGGCCTGGCTTTCCTTTTGGTTGCTCTGCCCTATTTGTTCCCAGATAGGATCCCCACTTGAAAATCTCTTGCTTGCTCCAGCTTTTATGTACAGGTCCCCCGCACTCAGATCTGCCAGTGCAATAGCTGGTCTCACAGCCATTTCCTGTCTTGTCACTGCCTTCTCGCTCCAAAAAATCTTTATCTTGGAGCTGCAAAGGAAAAATTGTCCATAAAAAGGCAAGCTTCTCAGCTTAACTCCCATCTCTGCTGGAGCCGAAGGGAAATTTGCCAATGACTTGAACAACACCAGGAGATAACGCTCTTCCTTTATCTGCACATTAATGGTCTTCTGCTGCCAATCTCCCCAGCGAGACAGTCTTGTCAGTCCCGACACAGTGCACAAAGGCACTATTACTTATGTCTCTAACACAAGATAGGCCCATTAGACATTTTTCCCGTTGCCTTGGATAGAGTTACTGTGTGCTAATACACATGTAATTTGAACATCTGCTTTGGTTTCACAAAAAGACAATAGCTTTTTGAACGGAGGGGAAAAAAAAAATAAAGAAACCGTAGAAGCAAGCATCCTTGCACTAAATAGGACGACCAAGGACAGCCTTCACCCCAGGCTAAGGTGTGCAGCTGTATTGCAGAAGATGTCTCTTCTGCCTTGGACCACACAACCAGACATGGGGCTGAGAAACCCAGCTCCAACTTCCTACACATTTATCACTGCATGGGGAGAGAACAACCTCCCAGGATGGCAGCCTGGGAGAAGGAAATAGGGGAAACTAGGGACAAGATGGCATGCGGAGGATTTTGACCATCCCCATATTTCAATAATCCTCATTCACGCTATATATGAGGAGGTTGTTCCATGGTGCATGAGATGATGAACACATTACTGCTTGCAGGGTCAACTCTGAAACTTAGTCCAAGCCAAATCCCAGGTAATACTCAGTGACCAAAAAGTTATTCTCAAGACTTTTCTTCATTATTAGTGCGGAGAACCAATAAGCCAATCTACAAATATACATATATTTGAGAAAAAGCAAACAGATGGATTACAGACATTGGTTGCCTATTATTTCATGCTTTAAAGACAAGCAAAATCTTCAGAAAATATGCATGGCTATTTCAGAAATAAAATTAGAATTAAGTAACACAATCTTTATTGGTTTTACTGTTGGCTGTATATAGCGTGTCCAAAGCTGTGGAAACAGGAACAGCCTACCTTACTGCTTTAATGATTTCAATATGTAGTGGTGTTCAGCTTTGGTAATCTATAGATACACACATAGATACAGGCACTGGGTATGTTGCACACCTGGATGCATATGTACTATTTATCCCAGATCTCTTTGGGATAAAATAAAATAAAATAAAATAAAATAAAAATAAAATAAAATAAAATAAAATAAAATATAAAAAGATGAGGGGTATATATCAGAGTCACTGGTTATAGAGGATTTCCATATTGTGTTTACCCAGTCACTGTACCAGCATTATCTCTCCCTTCACACAATGTCCCCTTAAACCTTAAAGCATCCTTCCCAAATGTGTCCCAGAAGCTGGAGATCTTCCTTTTGATACATGTTTGGCCTCAGGTAAATATGATTTGTCAAAGGAGCTATGCCAAGCATCAGCCCCCTAGTCTGCATGTCTACCCACACCTACATGTGGCAGAAAGAGGTGTTGTCACTTACTACTTTACACTGCCTACACGCAATACAACCCTGCTCTCAACTGCTGCAAATTTTGCTAAATACTAACTGAAGGAGATAAAGTTTCCTATGTGGGTGTTCTCTTTCAGTTGAATTTTGCAATCCTTACCTAGGGGGGAAAAGGCAGGAAAAAAAAATCACCTATATTTCAAAATCCTGAGGAAATCCTTGTTTGGAGCTTACATTTGGGGGCAGGAGCTCGGCAGTGGTAGCTGGAGGGCAGGAGTTTAATCAAGGACATGCTTCCCACACCCCCACTAGATTAAAAAATTTTGCCTATATTTAGCCAAGTTTATACTTGAAAGATAACCAGTTCCAGAGGCTCACGCTCACTTCTCAGAGCTTGCCCTCCTTGCCCAGGCGAACAGGGTGTGAAGCAGCTTTACCCAAACCCTGTAGCTGCTGCCTGGGTCTATACCTGTGCTGAAAGCAAGGACATTATTTGTCCCCCTCATTCTCTCATCTGCATTTTTATGAGTAAATTAAGCAGCACCGAGGCCCGTAGCACAGTCTATAGTGTTTAATTATTAGCATGCTCCCTGGCACGGTTTTGGCTTGTCCTAGGGAGTACTCTCAGATACCATGTCTGGGCAGGGTTCAGAGAGCAGCACTTGCCAAGGGCTGTTCCCAGTAGGCAAAAAGGATAAAGCCATACTGTTATGGGAGGAAGAGAGTTTAGATGTATGGACGTGAGCCAGACTGTGCCACTTGCTTTTAGTGCCAGAGAATGGGCTCTGGCCCAGTTTAATTACAATGAAGACATATAATCAGCAACTCCTTCTCTGTCAGGCGTTGGCACCGAGGAAGGAGAAAAATCAAACTGTGGAGACGGAAAAGCTGAAGGCACTGGAGGGGGAGGGATGGCGGAGGGAGAGGGTAATCTGAGAGCTGGAGTTTGGGGTAGAAGATGGGAGGGGAGCTGGTGCAAGGGAGAAGGTAGGAATGGATGGGAAGAGAGATAGGAGGTGGGGAAGAAGGACTTGGAAGGTGATGGGAATTGCTGTTTATTAAGTGGGATAAAATGAGGTTTCTGGTCAAAAATGGAGAACGAGATGAGGGAAAAAAAGAAAAAGAAAAAAAAAGATGAGGGAAAAATGAGATGGTGGAAACTGATGGCTCAGAAGGATGGGGCAAAAAGTCAATCTGGACCAAGCAGAGGCTGAGAACAGTGAGAACTTCTGTACTCCAGAATGCATGGCTGGTTCTAGAAGAGAGCCCAGGCTTCATCATATTTTGTGTATTGCACACACATTTCTGAATCTCTATCTCTGGCTTTCACCTGTGTCTGATCTCATTCTTACAGGAGTAACTTAATCCTCCCATCTCGGCAGCCTCATGGTCAGACAGAAGAAATGTCAGAAACAGTTAAGGTAACCAGCCTGTGTGTAGCCCTGAGAGAAAACATGGAGCAGCAATTTCCATCAATAACTCCCCACGGAGATTTGGAATGGCTCCCTGTTCCCTTAAAGGTATCCTTGAAGAATCATTTTAATTAACCATTTACCTGCTGTACGTTGCCTGAGGCTTTCAGTAGCTAACACTGCAGTCACTTTAGCATCAGCTTGTCACTAGTCATATGAGCAGTCTAGGCAGGATGCACTTGCAGTCTTTGATTTCTGTCAAGAGAAGTACAAGCTCCACTAGGGTAAAAATCCATACTGGGAACCATTCCACCTGAAATTTGAGACACAAGGGGAGACCTCAGACTTCCTTCTCACTGCTACTGTAACATAAATATATCTTTCCTCTTTTTTTTTTTTTCTTTGTAACGGAATATTTTACTGACCCTGGAAAAGAGAAATTCTCTTACCATGATCACTAACGAACAAAAAAGCAGAAAGCTCCCACTGCTATTGTGCTTGGAATATAATAGTCAAGGTTAGAGCATAATAGCTAAACAATATGCATTTGAAAGCCGTCAAGAGAATAGTGCTTTGTTCTAATGAAAAGGATTGAAATGTTTTCTACTGTCTGCCTTGACACCTCATGTTACAGTACTTGGAATTACTTCAGTCAGGGAAACTGTCACATCACTCATAAAGTGCCTATAGAGCAGCAGCACTGCAGCAGCAGCACCGAGCCAGGGCAGTGCACCCACAAACGGGGGATCATTTTTATCTTCTGTTACTGCCAGAACCACGTTTGCTTGGTGAACACCAGAAGAAAGTGTTTTTAGGCTGTTCTGGTATTTTTTTGTTTGTTTATTTTCTTTTTTGGTTGCTCCTTTGGCACCACACCAGTGTATCTTTTGGGCCAAGACTCAGCACTTGGCAAGTTCAGTGACTGCATGGATTTTGCCAATTATTTCAAGAAATAAACCAAACGATGGAAATTCTGGTTCTGACCACATCAGGAGGGCAAGCAATTCCAGCTACAGACTCTTCCTGGGTTGTTATCAGGCAGGTGTCCTAAGATGGGGGCAAATAAGGAACTCCCCTACTTGGGGCAAGCCCAGTTTTGTAGAGGGAGGAGGTGTATTATGAAGCTGGATGAGATGCTGTTGGGTTTTGGAAATATATAAGCTCAGAGTCAGGAAGCAATTACCCTTTCAGGTGTAAACCAGTTCCAGAAGGACATTCTGGCTTGTGGAAACAGCTCTGAGCAAAAACCTGCTTGGTTTGGAGGGTAATTAGTGAGATGGCAATTAAAGGCGCACTGAAGTCATTCCTCCTGCCCTCCTCCCCCACCAGTAAAGGACAGCCATGAACATAGTCTCATAGGATTAATTCATTCACAGTAATTGCACAAAATTGTGTAATGGGAAAGTACAAAAGCAAAGCTCTCTAAACCAAAATGAAAAAGAAAAAAGAGGGCAATGACACACAAAAATATTTAGCCAGTTCTTCTGGGGTGAGGTTCAGTTTCAACTTTGTTAGTGTTTCATTCATGCAAGGGTAGATCTGTAGTCTTGTACTAAGCATTGCCAGGGAACCTAAACTGCATCCTTCTTATCATGCAGTACCAAGGCAGGGCAGCCCAGGGCACACAGAAGCAGTGAACTAGAAATGTAGAGACCTCTGATGTCAAAGACAGACAGATACTGAACCCTGACACACTCTCTCAGCTGGCTGATGTTACAGTTTTGGCCTGCAGGACCTAATTTTACCTCTCTCCTGCTCTGGGTACTTAAATCCTCATCTGGAACAAGCCTCAGACTAAACACCCACTTCCCTGGAGCAAAGCATCGCTCCTATTTTCATTTCTACCTGGGAACCATCCACCCCCTCTCCCTATCTAGCCTGGAACTAATCAGCCCCACATGTCTTTGCTATGCAGTAGTAATTACCCTCAACCTCAAGGCAGGGTTTTCACGCCTAAGCCAAGCATAAGTCAACAGAAAAACCTTCGCATCTATGAGCAGCAGGCATTCTCACCACTGGCTAGCAGGTCAAAGCTCCAGGGAAAATCTGGTAGCCAAAAGAGAGACACAGTTACACGGTCATTAAATGGTTCCTTACCCTGCTTTGGCACATCTCTTTCATGTGCTTCCATCCAGCCCCTTGGATATCCCCCAACCATCTGAATGCTATTTTCAGTACCTCCCTGTGTTGACTTCAGGTGTTTTCCCAGCAAACAATCCAGCACCGATATCCTGAAGAGTTGACAGGGAGGTCTGTCAGGGGGCAATTACTGAACTCCATTCTTCAAAATGGAACGGCCTTCAGGACAAGGTAGCCTGTGACAACAGGGAAAAAAAATCCAGTGTGTGCTCCACTTTAAGAAGCTCTTAGAAATGCTCAGTTTTAAGAACAAAACTCTCCTCACTCATCCAAGAAAATGAAACCTTATTCCTCAGCTCAGTGAAATAATAAAGTATTTTTATTTATTTATTTATTTATTAATGCTGAGGAAACGGTTGGCATTAATTTAAAAAAAAAAAAAAAAAAAGTGTTCCTGGTAATATTTTAAATGATCTTTCTTTAATTTAGCTGAAATAAAGAAGTTAATTAAGGGATAATATTCACGGTGTCGGAGTATATCAGGCAATAAATGTTTTTTGCAGGTAATTAGGAACTGAGTCTTTCTGATAACCACACAAGTGTACTGCAAGCTTATATTCCAATGCAATTAATATAGCTCCTATTTTTAACTATGTAAAATATGATGATGAAGGAAGGAACAATCTTAAAAATACTGTACAAAATACATTGCTCTTCATTCTTCACCAGAAGGCAGCTCATCCTGTGAGAAATGCCAACATATTCATGAATTCTGGAACACTTAGGTTCAGGAATTTTAATAGGATAGGATAGGATAGGATAGGATAGGATAGGATAGGATAGGATAGGATAGGATAGGATAGGATAGGATAGGATAGGATAGGATAGAACAGTTGGAAGGGACCTTCAAAGATCATCTAGTCCAACTGCCTGGCTTCTTCAGGGCTAATGAAAAGTTAGAGCATGGTATTGAGGTCATTATCCAAACATCTCTTCAACACTGACAAGGCAAGGGGCATTGACTACCTTTCTAGGAAGACTGTTCCAGTGTTTGACTACCTTTGTGGTAAAGAATTTTTTCCTTATATCTACCCTGAACCTCCCCTGGCACAGCTTTGTGCCATTCCTGTGTGTCCTGTCATCAGTTACCTGGGAGAAGAGATGGGTCCCTCCCTCTCAACTTCCTTTGCTCAGGAAGTTG
Organism: Aythya marila; assembly: GCF_965140915.1. Classification (NCBI taxonomy): domain Eukaryota; kingdom Metazoa; phylum Chordata; class Aves; order Anseriformes; family Anatidae; genus Aythya; species Aythya marila. The sequence goes on along the minus strand of NC_139046.1, from coordinate 7,996,844 downwards.
TAGAGAGAGGAAGTTGTATTTTGAAATATTTTGTTATCAAATATAACCATTAAATTAGCTATTAAATTCAGTAGCAATAACAAATATTGAAAATTGTTAAAAAAAATAGTTCTGACATGAGGGAAATACTATCAGAAAAGTATTTTGTTGTTGTTGTTGTTTGTTTGTTTGTTTTTTGATGCTGTCACTTTTTACTCAGGAGTTCACAGGCAAAAACTGGATTTTTATGATGTTGCCATTTTCTTGACCATGTAGCCACATAGTATCTGAGAGAACACTAAGACACTGCTCACCAGGTCAGAGGCTCTGGGTTCAGTTTCTACCTCTGTTCTTCTATGGCTTGTTTATATCACCTCAGGCAAACCATTTAGCATCCCCAAGCCTTGATTTGATCTCAGTAGTCAAGGTAATATTTATTTTCCCCTGTCTTTGCCTTGTTTGGTTAGCTCATATGCTCTTTGAAGAAAGACCTGCCTTTTCCTCATTTAAATAACACCTCCCAAGAGGTCAAAGAGGAATAGCTTCATCTTGGTTGTACGTACAAATAATGAATGACATTCACCTGAATGGGTCTGCAGTCACCTTCAGCTCTTTGCTGATGTGATCCTGTGCTGTGGAAGTAACTGCATCCCTCGTGAAGCTGTGCACTGCACTCTCCCAGCCCAATCTTTTCCCTGTTTCGATAAAGCAGTTTTGACAAATGGGATCTTACTAGCAAAACTAGCAGTAGCAAAATGAAAAATAATGAGGCTAGGAAGCAGCGAGAAGCATAGGAACTAGAGTCTGAACGAAGGCATGGTGCTGCACGCCAAGGGCAATGCCTTTCTGATATCACCCCTAAGCTGCATTGCTGAGCAGCCATTAAGCAAGGCTTACAGCTGGTCCGTAGGGATGGCACACACTCTGCTCCTGCTGAGAAGTACACAGGACAGCAGATGCAGAAGTGGGATGCCACTTCATCACACCCTCTTCCAGGTCAAAGAAAACCAACTGAAATCCATAATAATACTACCATTGTCTTTGGATAGGGCATGTGGGAGAATGGTGCAGCCCTCAGCAGGGCTGCCTACAGCCATAACCACTGCAGGTGTCAGAGGAGTTGCACGTCAGTGTCTGGGCTTTCAACCTTAGCTCTGTATTTTAATGGAAAGTTTAGCTAAATTTGGCTTGTTTTTCTGACAATACATGGAGGTAGAGGGACAGTGAGGAAAACCTCTGCTGTGCTTCAGAGTTATGGCAGGACAACAGAAAAAGTCTTGAGCTGTCCTTCCCCAGCTCTCCGTCCAAAATGTATTGTTGCTTTGTAAATAAAATATCATAGCTCAGGTGAAAGAAATCACCTTTAGCATCCAAAAGTATGAAATTCACTTCTTCAGCAGAGTCAAGTTCCAGAGGCAGGGTTGGCTGGGGAAATGCATATAACAAAGTCAAGGATGGTGGGTCCCTGGGATGGTCCTTCCCATCAGCTGAAGTTTGTTTGAGGATCCTGGATCCACAGACCCAACTGGCCTGTTACCCAGAGCAGCCTCCTGAGCTAGAGCCAGCTGAAGTGGCATCAATACCAAATCTCCAGCATAATGAGGGATTCACAGGAATACTCCTAGGGTACATATGTGGTCAAAGCCAAAAACTACCACTGTGGCAGGAGCTTGCTTCACGGTGACTGATCAGAGGATTTTTCCATCTCAAGTGATAGCCAAAACAGACAATAACCACTCAATAAAAACAGCTTAAAGGAAGCAGAGACACTAAGCGCAGGTCAGCTCCCATTATCCAGACCAGGGCTCTGCTTAAAATCTGAGACAAATTTTATTCAAAACTGAGATAAAGATCTCATTCTAAATGTCTCAGTTCAAAAGCTTTGTCACCTGCCAGCTGCAGGAAAAGACCCCTTCTTCTTGGAGTGGTGCGGTTCAGGCAATTCCCAAGGGGAAAGAATTAAAAACTGCCAATGGGACAATCAAAGATCATATTAACTTTCAAGAGCAATGGATTGTCCAACAGCTATAGAGTCCAATCTACCCTTTTCTTAATGTTAAACCAGTGCAGCTTCATATATGTTAATAGAGCTGCTTTTGTGCTGGGTTTTGTTTAAGCTTGTGTGGCTTAATTCACCAGCCCCTCAAACAACTGCCCTTAAAACTTGTCCTTTCCTCCTGATCTGCTTCACCCTTTCAGAGACAACACCAGAAGTTTTTCAACATGCATTTTCTGAATGCTATCAAAGCTGCCCGCCTCATTTTCTTCATTTGACTCAGCTCTGCTTTCCTGTGAATGTGCACAAGCTACTTTTAAGAAGCTAGAAAAGGGCTGAAAGAAATAACATGCAGGCAAAGGAAGCCAAAAAATGATGTATAAATATATATATATATTTTTTTTTTTTTTTGGGGGGGGGGGGGTTGATTATTCAAATGTTCACGAGTTGTCAGGAAACTGGACAGGTAATACCTGTTCTAAACAGAGTCCTTAATTGTAAAAAATACTAAAAGCTCAGCATTTCACTCCACTGAGATATGCCTCTGGCCACCCTTTTATTTTTCATGCTGTGTTTTCTGAAACATTACATTCAAGAGAATATATTCCCTTCAAATCATGTACACATGCATGTTTATTAAGTCATTACCATAGCCTTAAGTCCATAAAATCACTGTGGACTGCAATACCACATGTGCATCCAGCAATTAGATGAATAAATTAACCCTGAAAATTTTCTGCTTGGGGTGGAACAGAACAAGCAGTACTGTGAAAGTTGAAATAACACTCCAGAATGGAGAAATCATTTTGTATTTAAAAGACTGGTACCTGAACTAAAGCTCAGAAAAAAAAAATAAATAATAAAGCCACCACCTAATCATGCTGATGATTACCAATAGCTTGAAATTTCTGAAGTAAAAGGAGGAAAAAATAGTAAACACGGAGCTGGCAGAGCACAGAGTTCCGAAGTGCATTACTCCGTCAGTGTCATTTTCTATGCGGCAGTGTTCTTTCAATTATTTTTTCCCCTCTCTTCCTCTCTGGAAAGAAAATTGGCAGAAAAAGTTGCCTGCAGGATCAGAGAGGGGTATTTTTATCAACCTACGACTAGATTAAAAATCCTTTATCTGAAATGCAGCAGAGGACTGGCCTAAATTAAATCCCATCTCCCTTTGCTTCTAGGCTGTGAAGGAGTATCACACAAAGGGCATTTTGCTTAATTTGTATTATTTTTTAATTTCTCTTGTTTTTACCTCGCACTTGCATAACTTACCCATGCAAAAAGGAGCAAGGGGGGGAGCAGAGAGCTACACGGTGAATGTCCAAGGGGGCATGCCAGATGGGGGCTGCTCACTAAAACCCCTGGTGGGCCCAGCAGCTGAGGGCACAGGGGTACATTGAGCCCAAAGCTCTGAGGGGCAACTTGTAGCCAGCACATCATTAGCCCGGACATCAGCTTTCTACACTTGCTGTCGTGCCCTCTTTATCTCCGCAGAGACTGTTCACATGGCAGAGCATTTGCAGAACCTGAGCTTGCATGAATTTTTAATGGTATTAATAATCACTGTTTGCAGTTTTGCACTGCAGCGTGACTACCAGAGAGCCTTTCAGTAACTGGGTCAACAGAAATGCCCTTTGTCACCATGCCCACCATGTTACTGACATAATCACCAGGTGTTAATTGTACCCACACAGATGTGCTCACTTAATTACACCCATTTGATGCAAGCCTCTTTCACCTGCACAGCCCCAATGCCCAGGGGTGTTGATGTTGCAACAGATACAGTTTGATAAAAATGGGGAAGAAGACAGTAAACAAAGTCAGGAAACAGAGGCAGGAGCAAGGAGGTCCTGAGAAGGTGTCATCACTACCTAACTTGTTCCCCTCTCTGCATAAATCCTCCATTTTTTCCAGGAAGGACTTTAAAAATGTGGGTCTTTTCCCTTTCATATCTCTAAAGGACTCTACCACTGAGAACAGCACTGGGTGAAGAATCAACAGACATCCTGTCCAGGATATTTGTGGGTGATTGTGCCAATTTCTGTGCGGCTGGCTTCTCTGTCTCCATCTCATGTCAGAGTGTACAGGAGCAAACAGCTATTAATTTGGCTCAGCAGCAATTGCTGTGCACAGTGGCCTGGGCAGAGATTTTTCATTTCATTTTCATACATCATTTACAGCTTGCTGCAGCCATTCCAGAAAGTCAGCACCAATCTCCATAAGTTAACATGGAACAAACAGGAAAGGAGATAGAATTCTTCTGTTGTTATTTAAAAGTCTTGTCATGTCTGGGCACATTTGGTGCTACCACTGATTTCATTTTCAATATACTTCACTGATATAACAAAGTCATTTCCTTGAGAATACACAGGGGAGGCCTGGACAGCATTAATGTAGGGGAAAAAAAAAAGGCAAACAAACATAGCCAATTTGCTCATAAGAAACCTATTGTCTGTATTGCCCTTTGCTTGTTGTTGGGTACTTTTTCCTGACATTTTATGTTAATGTGATGGGCCAGATTCTTACGTTCAACATTCTTGTAAACCCCTTGTGTGTCCTCAAGGAGCAAATAGAATTTCTCCAGATTTATAAGTGTAACAAAGATGAGAATAAGGCCCTGGAGCTTTTCTAAAAGTAGCTCACAAAACTCCTCCTGCTTATTCCTCAACTGAGACTGCTAAAAAAAAAAAACAGGCGAAGGGTGCTCCAGAAACATCCAAAAGCCCTTCTGCACCCAAGTTCAGACAATCATTATATCTGCTTTCTTTAATCATTTATCCCCTCTGCTTCAGTTGCACACTCTTGAAGAGAAGTATAATAATAACTCCTTTGCAGCCTCCAGTGGCTATAAGGAGGATTAATTAGTTAATGTTTGCACAGTACAGAGGCCAGACCCTGTGCTGATTTATGCTTGGTGTGTGTCAGCTGGGGTGGATTAAGATGTGAGCCAACACAGAATTGAGCCTCTCACAAAGAGCACACCAGGTCCAATGCTACTAATTTGCCATTTGCTTAGTTTTTTTCCGTCTTTATGATGGTTTCATGGAACTGGCATGGCTTCATACCTCTAGTGAGCTCTGTGCCTCAGTGGCTGGGTGTGGGGACCCCGCCTGGTGGTGGTCTTCAGAGAACATCTGAGTCTGCAGAGGTGGAATTATAATAAGCAAACCCCCAGAAAAAGGAGTGGTGGCACAGGGCTCTGATTCCACAAAGCAGAGAATAAGCTACTAAACTTTGCTACGAAACAAACTCAGGCAGTGGAGAAACATACTTAAGGAGGGAAGTGTTTCCTGTGATCTCCTAGATCTCTGATTTGCACAGGTTCAAGCAGTACACTTAGGTCCTTTAGTAATACTGGTGAAGAAACAATGGTGTATATCCCCAGAGTAATGCAAAGCAAGCAAAAATTACTCTAGTTTTTTGTTGGCGGTGGTTTTGTTTTCCAAATGCAAAGGCTTCTAGGCAGTGATTGCATTTTACTGCATCAGAGCATATGGCACTATTACTTGATCCACTTATCAAGGGCAACATTAATGATTTTCCCTTAACCCAGCAGTGTACTCTGTTGAATGGTTAAAAGGATATTCCAGTAAACAAAATGCTCAAAAGCTGGAGTCGGCTCTGTTATCCTTCTCCCCTTTGCCCTTTGAAACCAGGCCAGGAACATCTCATGTATCATACGAAAGGGCTGTCGTAGTGAGAGCACAGTGACAGTCGTACTGATACCAGCTGCAGCAGTGAGCAGTGGTGTGCAGAGCAGATCTGCTGCTGAGCTCGATTTAGTGCCTGCCTGTTCTGGGAATCATGAGAAAAGGCAAAAATACAGTATTATTCCCCCCATGCAAACTCAGTCCCAGTGTAATTTTTCCAGGAGGTGCACCCAATAGACTTCCTACAATATTCAAAGAATAATATTTGGATGAGCTTTCACAGGAAACAGGCCAGATTAATTTCTGTGAAGGAATAAGAAGCTTTGATGCTTAATGTTGCCATCTATGTTAGCTGCCCAAAACCAGACAGTGTAAATAGCACTTGTGAAATAATTGTAGTGCTGAAATCACCTTAATGTGCAGTATACAGTAACAATCCTGATCATTCAAACATCCTGACAGACACCAAACTTCAGAATACATAAAGCAAAAACATGCCAAAGAGAATAATAGAATTAAAAAAATAAAATAAAATAAAATAAAATAAAATAAAATAAAATAAAATAAAATAAAATAAAATAAAATAAAATAAAATAAACACAACTCTGTATTTAAGACTACCGTGGCTTACACAGCACCTTTTGTCAGGATCAGCTCTCAGGATGTCTGCTAATGGAAGAATCTTGCCAGGGAAGGTTCTTTGCCTTGCTGAAGTTAATAGCTAACTGAATTCAATGGAGTAAAATTCCTCTCTCCCTGTGTGCTCAGTGGAATACCGCACTTGTTTAGTCCCTTGTACTTGGTCCTACTGCCCTCTGCTACACAAAACATTACTGCATTCCCAGATAAAATTTTCTCTTTTTGTTGCCTCAGTCATCGGCCCATAAAAACAGCTTCAATTGATAGAATTGTTAATTGCAGGAATGGGGAAATAGATCTGCCATCAATGTTAATGTTCTTTGATAAGTAGCTGTCTAGAAATCACTTCAAAGTAAAGAAGAGACATTGAAGTAATTTCCATCGAGAACAGTGCTTGATAGACAGACACATGAGCAGGTAAATAGAACCCTAAGTTAGCAGGATGGCACATACATATTTATATATAAATGCATGCTGATGTAAAAGGGCGCTTTCAACAGATACAAAGAGATGCGAAATATTTTGGTGAGTCACTCTATTAACCAGGCTCAAGAGCCATTAAATGAGTCAGGAATTGGTAGGCTAGAAGAAGACAACAGGCTCCTGGTGACCCTCTCACAGGAAAAAAAAAAAATAAAAATGAGGGAGTATTTCCTGAAATTGCAAGGACAAATGAAAGGACAAAACAACTACGACAAAGAGTCAGAACAAGAGTGACAGCCCGAGAAAGGTAGCTTGAAATCCTGAAGTAGACATGAAGAATTCCAGTCATGGCTTTGAGGAGACTCTGAGCCAATCAGTCACAGAATGGCATAGAGTGAAAGTGAAGAAGATTACAAGGATTTAAAATAGAATGTGTTAATAGAAAGAATAGGAAGTCTGAGTAGTGAATAAACAGGAAGGAATTTAAAAGTATTTGTTAAAGTAAATGAATCTGTGAGTTAAAAAATAAAAATAAAAAAATCAACTTTTTATGAGCTTTAATTGAAGATGTTCCAAACACAGACTGATGTAGGGGCATCGATAAAAGATTTTTAGGGACAAAAACTCCAAAAACAAATCCTAAGGAAGAGGAAGCTTGGAAAATATCCAAAGGGGATTATCACATAAGAGACAAAGCAGGAACACTGCTTCTTTATATTCCTCTTCACATTAAACTGCTAGTAAGCCGATGTTTTTCAAAGCAACCACAAAAAATTGATCATCAGAGTGATGTGCATATGACCAGTCTGGAAGCGTCAAAGTAGGAGTTCACCAGTCTGATCTGTGTGCAGTCAAAAAAGGGATCATTCATCGCAGTATTACAGCGGTGTCTAGGGGCCAGGCTATGATCTCTTTGTTCTAGGCTCTGAACAAACAGTGCAGAGAGAGTTTGTTGGGGAAACTAATGGCCTTAATAGGCAAGACAAAAGGTTGGGGAATGAAAAAATCCAGGGAAAATGGACTACTCTCCCCACATGTGCCAAGACAGGTCTACATCCTTGTATCAGCTAGGGCCAACTCCCAAGAGCAGGGTAGAAGACCCCAGTCCTTTGCACATACAACTATTGCCTGAGCACGTTTGTCAATGGCACATTGCCATTTACCTTTGATTTGGGGGCAGAGGGGCATAAGTCAAAACTTAGACCTCCTAGGAAGCTGCAGGACAAAAAAATGTAGCTTGTGCTTTTTGTAACTGTGAGGAGGCTGAATGCAGCATATGTGAAAGATTAAAAGAACATCAGGCAGCTGTTAGAGGTTTGCAAGTTATGAACTCAGCTTTGGCAGCATCTTCTGTGAACAGAGAGGTAGACAGAACTGGATAAAATTTGGTAGCGGAGTCCAGTGATCTTGGTGGATTCACAGGATTTCTGCCCCTAAGAATGCTGTTGCATAGCTACGCCATACATGAGACCATTTTTTTGGCCATATTTATTAACCAGTCACATTTTCTTAACCATTTCACCTCACCTACCTTTATTCCTTAGACAACACTGAGCGGTGGTCTGTGCTTCCCTGGCATTTCTCTCTGTGACCTGCTGCCTATCAGAGCCCAGAGAAAGAACTGAGTCTACTTCCAAATGAAAAGGTGCTTGGAAATTAAACAGAAATGGCAAGCACATACTGTGCAGAGCTGAGTGTTACCCTGGCCTTTATAAGAATCCAAAGGAAGGAAAACCAAATATAAATTACCGTTATCTTCCTGTGTTACCTCTGCCCATGACCTTGGAATCATTTTGGAGGCACTGTAAGCTGCAGTACACTAAGGTCCTTGGTTTGTCACTGGACACGGGGTCATAGAAGCAGCCCTACAGACTAGAAGTCCATCTTGCCCCAAACAATGGCCAAAGGCAGATGTCCCAGGCAGGACATCAGAGAAAGATCATTTCCTTAGAATAAACACTTTGGTTTCAACAGCTTTCTGAGTCAGAGGTGCTGTCAGTAGTCTTCACTAGCTGTTTTCTTCCATTAATCTCTCTAGGTTTTTGGGGTCATTTTGTTGTTGTGAGATTTTGTGTATCTATTTTTCTTTTGGTTTTGTATTTGTTTTTAATCTATATAAACAAGCATAGCAACATGTGGCAAGAAGAAATTTCACACAGCTACGTGCTATGTGAAATAAAGCATTTCTTTCTGCCTGCTTTGAACAAAATATCTGCCCGTTTCTCCTGATAACCTCTTCTATTCCCTTAAATGGGAGAGGATAATGAACAATTCTTCCTTATTTACCATCTTTATGATATCCTATCCATCAGTATAGATACCTTCATTTATCCTTTCTCCAGCTTAAATACTTTTATTCAGGTCAGTTTTTCCTTAGACAGAAGCTCTTCCACATTTTACTCTTGCTGCCCATCTCTGAACCTTTTCCATTTGTGCTGTATCCTTTATGAGATGGGATGTACCAGAAGTGCATACAGCAATAAAGAGTTACAAAGTGACATAAAATTGCTCTGTATTGTGTTCTCTCTTCCTCTCTAGATTTTTTAACATTTGATTTACTTCTTTATCAATATCACAGATGATGTACCACGTCATTAAAGAAGGAAATTTGAGAGAAATAAATACAGTTTCATAGATACAGAAGCTACTACTTGCAGCATGGCCAAATAGACTTAGATGTAATTGCCAACAAATTAATTCACCAAAGAGTGCTGAACCACTGATGCTATTTTAGGCTTCGTTTTGGTAAATAGCAAGCACATTACAGGAGAAGCGATCAAAGAAAATAACCTTTGACTGAGCAATCACAAGTTGATTCAGTTTAAATTAAATGGAAGAGTAAACAAAAATAGGTCTGTAATTAAGGTTCTACATTTCAAATGGGCAGAATCTGAGAAATTAAGGGAACTAATTAGTGAACTGAACTGGACTAAAGAACTGAAAGTCCTGAATGTGGGAAAGGCCTGATATTCCTTTCAGCCAAAAGTATAGAAACTACCTCCAGCACATCTCCCAAGCCAGGGAAAAACAAAGCCTGTAAAAATTACTCTAAATTTAAGTGAATGAGTAAGCCACCTCGACAAAGGATAATAGCAATCAACCAAGAGCCAGCAAAGAATGGAAAAAAAAGACAGCTCAGCAAAGTGAAGGTACTTTAGAGGTCAAGAAGCTTGAGAATAAAATGAGAAATGCCAGAAGTTAAGCAGAATGAGGCCTTGCAAGGGGTAGATTTAAACAGAAACATACCTTTCAGCCCTATGAATAAAATAAACAGTGGGGAAAGGAGTGGGGTAGCTAGGCAGAACTTAAAAACTTGAAGGTCCCTGCCCCAAAATTAAATGGATAACTTACACTGATATTTCAGCAAAGATAACAGTGATAAAGAATGGTAGCTGATGATGATGATAACAAAAGGATGACAAGGACCAAATCTGAGAGAGAAGCTGAGCTCAGACAGCTCAATGTCATCAGTAGCACCTCTGTCTTCTCAGGGTTGCAGCTACCAGTGTGAGCCAGCATACTGAATCAGAGAGTTGGTAGATGGGAGAGTGCAAAGAAAGGGGAGAGAAAAGGAAAGGGAATGGGAGATGAGGGGAGTGACGCAAGCTAAGAAAGGAGTGTAAGATGAACTGTGTGAAGTACTGTTGAATTGTCTCCAGGCACTTGTCCTTGCAACTCCAGAGGCAGTGAAGACCCCAGCAGGACAAGAAGCATTTTCACCCCCTATACCTGTGCTCGCCTTCTTTAAGAGCAGATGATTAGCTCCAAAAGCTCCTTTCACTTCATTCCTTCTTATGGGAGAGATGCAAATTTGAAAAATCTTCCAAACAATCATAGAATCATAGAATCATAGAATATCCTGAGTTGGAAGGGACCCTTAAGGATCATCAAGTCCAACTCTTGACACCACACAGGTCTACCCAAAAGTTCAGACCATGTGACTAAGTGCACAGTCCAATCTCTTCTTAAATTCAGACAGGCTCGGTGCAGTGACCACTTCCCTGGGGAGCCTGTTCCAGTGTGCAACCACCCTCTCTGTGAAGAACCCCCTCCTGACGTCAAGCCTAAATTTCCCCTGCCTCAGCTTAACCCCGTTCCCGCAGGTCCTGTCACTAGTGTTAATGGAGAAAAGGTCTCCTGCCTCTCGACACCCCCTTACGAGGAAGTTGTAGACTGAGAAGAGAAGATCTTGAGAAGAGCTGGAGTGGGCTAATGAGAGTATTCTCCTATATAAATATTGGCTATTGGTTAGTCTCCAAAAATCCTTGGAACAAATGGGATGACCTTTTTGTTTGGGAGAGCTTAAAATGTGAATCTCCCTGCAGGGAAAATGCAAGAGAAAAGCCTCTAGGCAATTTCTCACTGCTCAATTTCTGTGTTAATACCATTCTAAATTAGAGCAAAATTAAGTAAATTTTGTTCCGCATGGGGAGGGCTAATCAGGTGGGGATCTAGTCTACCAGAGCTACTAAGTGAGACAATAACTCACTTAAAAAAGTATTTAGCTATCAGCTGAGAAACACATCACTCTCATTTGGCAGGGCATGCACAACTCAGAAGACATTAATCAGGTATCCATTGGAGAAGAAAATAGTGATACTTTTACAATAGACTGTAATTTCAAGGGTGGTTAATAAGTGAATAAATAAAACAGCCATCAGTACCAGTAGGTGCATTTTTTTTTTTCTCTAGAGAGTTCCATTAAAAGAGTCACACAGCACTTCCATCACACTGAAGTCAGACTGAAATATCTCCCTGACCCCAGCTGCACTGTGCAGCCTTCCATCTTGCACCATATTCTTCAAGGAGCCTCACAATGAAGAGCTTCGTCACCTTTTCTTGCTGTACGCAGGACTTTCACATGCAGCATCTGTCCTACCAAATACCCCATCATGGAGTCCAAGCCGTGCTCAGCATCTGCTCTGGAAAATACGCTGAAATCAGCAGCAGCTGGAAGTCTGAAGTCCTTTGAAAATTTTGGTCTCAGTCACATTGCAGAGCATCAGCCATAGGGTTGCCAGGTTTTCAGGAAGCATTCGACATCCTATGCCTACGTTTCACAGATGGTCTGTGCATGGAAACACATGGCATTTATTGTGCATATATAGACCATCTGTCCAGTGTAGAGACCAAAGGCCCACAGCTCCTGGAAGTGCTGGACACACTTCATGTGCTCTATAACTTACCTGTGTGCATGCAGGGAATGTTGCTGAAGTTTTTACTCTGCCTGAGCACTCAGAGCCTCTGAAATCCCAGTCAGAGGTAAAAAATTGCATAACTTCAAATTCCTTGGGGAAGACGGTGCATGTTCACAGTGTACAATTACCACACTCACTGCCACAGGGGACAACTGGAGCTGCTGCCACATGTATCCCAGGGTCAATGCTCCTGGAATAAAGGAACATAAAGATCTAACACAGTTTCCCCTATGGTCAAGTTCCCCAGCCACCTCTTCCCACAGTTCTTTCAGAAAGGTGTTGCAAGGAGCATGAAGCTGGTAAATCTCAGAAGGTACAGCTTCTCTGGGGTCATTCTCAGTCAGTGCCATCCAACTTTTGGGAGGGTGGCAGGTCCCTACAAAACTTTCAACCTGTGATGCTGTCACTTGTTCAGAAATGTTTTTTGTTTTTGTTTGTTGTTTTTTCTTTATTGTTTAGGCAATCACAAATGCATGAATACCACACTGAGCTGCAAGGCACTTCTGGACCTCCAGTAAAGGCAAAAAGTTGCACAGGATCTGCTCCAGCACAAGGGAGATACACCCACCTCTCAGGAGTCACACATGCGTGTGCAAATTGCTGCTCCTGGTGGGAAGCAGCACACCCACATGTGATTATAATATACCCCCTAATAGAAAGCAAGTTATATAGAGCTGATCGGTATATTTGATACCTGGATATTTCAGGCAGCCCTGCCCTGAGGTTCTTCTCCGAATCATCCGATCCCATGTCACCTCAGCTGTAGCTCGGTGGGTGGAGAGGAAGAGTGATGATAGCGTATGACTTCTCCAAAGGTTACACCTGCCAGACAGAAAGGCCTCCTGAAGATGCAGTAGCAGCTAGAGGTTACTCAGCTGCTCGCCACCTCTCGCTTTCTGTTCTCCACATAAAGGGCAGCCGAGCAATTACTGAAGGAAAGGAATGAGCCACCTACGCCTGCACACGTGAGGATCCCATCACACAAGCATAAATCCTGAGTCGATGGCATTAAAATGCAGCCTGAAAAACACCGGCTTTGACAAAGCTCTGCTAGCACTGTTTAATCACAGAAAGGTCGCTGGGTGCTGACCAGACCGGGAATACCTATGTGCTGCCACCACTAGCTAAATGACACTGTGGGGACCTGCCAGGCAGAGCAGGAACTGCAGACAGGGACACCCCTGCAATAACAATGTGCCCAGCAGGAGACAGCCTCATGTGTTTTCAGCAAACACCCCCTCACCCTCCTTGAACACCCTGACCAGCATGTGCCCCTTGGGGCAGCAAGGAGGTGGAAAGCAGCCCTGGATGGAGGACGCTGGAGTGGGGAGGCCTGCTGCAGGGCCTGTGATAGCACAGCCCATGTCCTTAGGGAAGACTGATGGAAGGGCCTCATGTCCTGATGGCTGGGCTCACCCACACCCACAGAGCACAGTCAGAAAACCACCAGATCTTGTGAAACCGCAAGAAAAAGGATCAACCCAATGGAACTCAACAGCTCAACTGAACGAAGAATGAGCAAGGCGGGGACCCACCAGTGCTGTCTGAGGAAGAGGAAGGCAGCGTGGCCGGACAGCCTGCTTGCCAGCTGGGAGCAACAGGAGAGCCATGAAGGTGAGCCTGGGAGAGGGGAAATGACTCAGGGCTCGCAGTGTCAGGCAAATGGGAGGCATAAATAAGAACAGACACCCAGATGCTTAGAGCCAGGCGGCCACAGGAGATAGCCAGATTAGAAAAGGCAAATAAATGTGTGTGGGAGTGGATATGAGATCAGAGAAGCAGGGTCAGGCGAGTTCAAAAACAAGCTCTGGAAGTCCTTTGCATGCTACTGAGCTCGATGGTGAGGAAAGGAAGCCTTTGAAAGTGGTGAAGGGACAGGGTGATATAATACCACAGCCTGCGTGAAGAGAATAGCATGGCTTCGGCATAATGAAAATCTCAGTGCACTATTCTTCTCTCGCTTAGCCTCGTTTAAATCATGAATAATGACATGGCAAACTACAACAGGTTAAATCCGGTGGGAGGGAGAGAAGAATCACATCCCTTTTGTTTAGAAGGGACCCACAAAAAAAAAATGCAATAGGAGATTTACAGCAGTCAAGAGGAAAACCATGATGGATGACATGAATAGGCATTGAATCAGCAGAGCTGTGACTGTGTAAGGTCTGGAGGAGGAAGCAAAGGAGACTGCAGGTGCTGGAGGCTAAGCAAAATTAAGGGCAAGCAAAATTCAGTATAGTTTCAGTTAGAGATATAGCTTTGCCACATGCCGCATAACAAGGCTTCCTTTTCTAACTACAGATGCGAAGCAAGGAATGATGGTGCTAGCACACATGGATCCACGCTAATCTCTTCAGAGGACTTGATAAGGGAGGCCAGTGCTTCCGCCACCTCCTTTTCTAGAGGCTGAACTACTTGAAAAAGACTGCTAAAAATATACGCGGAACCGGCCATTACTTTGCCATGAAATCGGTTGTTCTGGCTCCCACATGACAGCTGTGCAGCTGCGGATGGCGGAGGGCAAGCTGATTCGGAAGGGTGTGGGGACCCTATCAGTGCTTTTGAAACATGGTCCTCACATGAGTAAGGAATTACATATTGTGAGACCTTACTTTGAATGTGACTTGCTCCCAAGTCACCAGCTAGACACCCTATTTTGCAGCCACACACTTACCAGAGAGCTCCAAACATTCTGGTGCCTGCTACAGTGTGTGTTAAACCACAGGTAGGCTGCAATGCAGTTTATCATGCAGAGAAATCTCTCCAGAGATGTTGTCATTTTAGATGGAGTTTGCAGGGCAAGAGGTTACATGAGATACCTTTTAAGACAGATAATAATTGCTTCATTCGTCACAAGGAAAGAAAAATGAGTTTGAGACTCCATAAAAGAATAGTTTGGGGGTCATAATTTTGTGTTTACGCACTTCTGATGTAAAAACAGAATTTCTAATGAAGAATGAATATGAAAAATCCTTGGGGATTGTAAGTGAATCTCCATACTTTAAACTGGCCCTCATACATAGTCTTGCAGTGCACCATCAAATGCATAATATACATCCCACTACCAATGTCTTATCAAAAATGACAAATACTGCCTAGCCATGCTGTTTCTGCAAGAGATACAGGCTTCTGTTTATTTCTCATTTGGAAAAAAATGACACTGATAGCAAGCAAGAGATTAGTGTGTGTTGCTGGATATGAAGAATAGCAGTGGTGGAAAATATCCCCTATTCCCAAATGATAGGGATGAGTATATCTAATTAAAAAGTAATCTTTTATTGTCTGCCAACTCAATCTAAGTTTCAATATACAAACCAGCAATTACAGGAAGTAGATAATCAGTTATGCATTTAAAAGACTTTCTGCTGAATTACATGTCCTTTAATTAGATGTACATTTAACAAAAATGTATTTTGGGGAAGTGAAGGAGAAACAGTTGCTATACTAGAAATGGACTTACTCTATCCATGGCCAACAGAAACTATCTGGAGTAACAAAAATAAATCATCTTATTTTAGACCATGTGTCACAAGCACCTCCAAGAGCTAAATTTCAATGCCCCAAGCCACCTTGTGTCTATGTTATCCTTCCAGGTTTTGAAGCACAAACATCGCTGAATTTTAAGATATGAAAATGAATGCTAAATGCTTTAAAGTTGTGTCTGGCACATACATCTATGCAATGATGGTACTAGTGGCATCCACATTTTTCTCTTATATACATGCTTAATACACAACAACTGCTACAGAGATTACAGTGCAGCGGTGCATCCTTTTCAAACCATGTTCAGGATGCCAAACCTTCTGCAGATAGTAAGACAGAGGATGTAAATGTCAGGGCTTAAAATATTCTGGGTTAGAAACTGATGCAGCCATCCTCTTACTGTAAGCAAGGCCCAGGAGCGAATGTCATTTCAGAAGCATGTTTCTGCCATTATCACAACCCCAGTGCTCATTAAAGCCTGTTAAAGTGTTCCTCACAAAAGACAGAGGAGGGTGTGCTGTTTTGCAGACACACCACAGGTATGAAGGGGCAAGGGGAAAAAAAGTGAGGGGGCCTTACAAATTGTTTCACAATTACAGATATCTTTTGGTAATTTTCATCTTCCAAGATGCACTGCTAAGCATTGCTAGATCCCCCACATCTTCTCTGTTTGCTAGTGTGTGCTAGTGTGTAGTGCTGTTCGCCCTATCACACAATTCCCTCCAGAAAAACTTGTAGCCCTCTCCTTTAAATGTGACCTTTTAACAGTGATGGGTATCATTACAACTTCCTCATAACAAATTTTTGCTACAGGCACAAATTCTTCCTCCGCACCTGGCAGTCCACGGCACTGGGTAGCTATAAATCTACCTGTAATATCTATGGAATTAAACATCTGATTGGGTCTTCTCTTTTTAGAATTCTGGGGGTGTTTTGTTTTGTTTTAATGCAAAGTAACCCATACAAATGTATGCATCTATGATCCCTAGGCATGCAGGGGTGACTCTCTCCAATCTTAGCTTAGATTAAGCTTGTTTTTCCATCAGCTCACCAGCATGCTCAGAAAGCGTTCTCCCTTTCTGCAGTGTTCAGGACTGAGCACATTCCTGCTCTCCAATACAGGCTGTAAACTGCAGGCAGTGAAGCTCCTTCAATGGCCTAGAAAGACAAAGGGGTGACAAGGTCCTGGAGAAGATCAGCTTTGGCACAGGTGCTCCATGCAGGGCTGCAGGCCTTCCTCCCACATCCACTGGTGAAGAAGATGGGGGCAAAGTGCAGACTCTAGGCCACAGGGTTAAGACAGCAACGTTTAAGATGATTGATAGCTCCAGAAGGAAGAGAGGAATCTGTCTGCTTCGTCTCCATGTTCTCCACTTTTGAGCAATCACTCCAACTCAGATGTGAGCAGCTGCCAAAAAAATTCAAAACCATTTCCTTTGAATTGCAGGGTAAGGGATTACCAATTTCCCAGCCATACTTATGAGCAGATTTATGTTCATCCCAGATTGCTAGAGGAAAAAATGTCACTGGCATCCCACTGCAGCTGTGTCTATCCCACTCAAGTGTGAGATATCAGATTGGCACCAGCCCACTTATCCTGACTAATTGGATAAAATTATTGACTTCCTGCAATTTAGTGTTTTATCGGGAGTTTGTTTGCAAGGGAACCTTGGATTTCCAGGTTTTAGCTAGTAGTGCTGTTATGTTTTGGTTTGCCTGGACAGCTGCTAGGTGGCAATGCTCTTATCGCTCTTTGCATGACCATTTTGTGAAGGTGAAGAGATTCAAAGGATATGTCTAAGAAGAGCTTCATTTTCAGCTGTTGCTGATGCGTCTTACATGGGTTCACTGTTTAATAGAAAGGGCTATTTGGCCTTTATTTACTGGCTATTAATACCCTGTACATTAAAATTATCACCCAGATGTATTTTAATATACATAAATCTCATTCTCTCAAGCCAATATCTGTTCTTTGATGAACACTCCTCTTAGCATTTCAGAAGATATTGATTATAACACCTTTCACCTCTGAAGTAAGCCTATATATTGCATTCTATATATTGCTGCAACAGCCATTTTAAGGTGACAAACAGAAAAGTTAAACCTTACCTCAACAGATTTTATTCTGATTAAAAAACAAACAAACAAACAAACAAACAAGCAAAAAACAGTTGTTTTTACCTTAAGGTTGTTTAGGCTTATTTTCTATAGGAAAGAATTTCCAGAAAAGTGCCAGTATGTATGCGTTAATTAAAATGGCTTTGTTGATCTCTGTCAAGGCCCCTCTCCCAACCCTCTGCTTAGGAAGTATTGTCCTCCTTCTCGAAGAGTTTCCCCATTGTCCCCAGTCCTCATGCAAAATCCTAAAATATGCAATTAGCTAAGCAGGTCACAGATAGAAGAAGGACATTCCAGTTTCAAGAGGAATTTTTGGCAACACAATGCTCAAGTAGTTTGCAAGCAGACTGAAGCTGTGCTTGGAGCCAAGGGAAGCTATGTGGACAGCACTGGCAAGTTTGGCTGGCGCTGTTGCATCCTGTCTCCCAGTGAAGGTTATTAGTTCCAGCTCAGCACCATGTTCACATGGCTTCAGTGACAAGGAACACGGGCAGACCACACTCATCTCTGCCTGGATGATATCTTGCAGACACTAACAAATCCTCTATTATCCTCCTTTGGATTAGGAACAGGACTCCACAATGCCTCTGCAAAATCAAATGATTTTTTCTCCTGGACAACCACCCCTAGCAGGAAGAAGCAACATATCCCTTTGCCAGTGCTCAGTTCAGCAAGGGACATTTAATTCCTTACTGTGCAATTCCTCCTTCTGTCTGCTTACTTCTTCATGAAGAGGTGTTCGTTTCACTCCAGCCAGATGCCTGAACACACGCCATTGCATCAGTTCTAGAGAGGACTGCTGGGGTCTCTGGCATTAGCCAGAGCTCCCAGCACAGCCAGGTGGGTGGACCTGGGGGAAATTCAAAGACTGAAACTGGAAAAGAGAAGAGAGAGAAAATAAATTTTCAGCACACATAAAAGTAATCTAAGAAACACACATTCCTTGAATAATTACTAGTTAAAATACAGTTTCCAAAGAACACGTTTCCTTAAATACCATATAGTCAAATTACTTGGTCATATTGCTTGGCCTCAGCTATGCAAGAGGTCAGGCTTGAAGCTCGTAATGGTCCCTACTGGCTGTGAAGGTCTGTGAGTGAATACTCACTTGCAGTTTCACATTTTTCTGAAAAATTTATTCCAGCCTCTACTTTATATCCAGATAACATGGCTGATAATGAATAAAAAAAAGGCTTTTAATTAACAGAGTAAATCAATAGGGATGCAAAAGGGTTTTCTCTGAGTACCAAGATACACCTCTCACAAAGGAGACAATAGCCTGCCTAGTTTTCCCCAGGGTTCCTCAATTAATAAATATATTTTCATTATGGTGATGATGATGGTATGTGGTAAAGTTGTATAAGAAACAAGACAAACAGCAAGAAGGAAATGCATTTTACCATACATCAGGTATTGCCTTTTAGGATCAAGCAGTCATTTCTGGCCTGCACAAAGAATGTGCAATAAAGAAGCACAAACTGGTGTCTCCTAAAAGAAAGCAAGACCTATAGGAGCTACAGAAGGCTGCAGTGCTGACTTTCCTTTCCACCCTTCTCACATCCCAGCAACCTGTCAGGACAGTGGCTCTGTCCTCCTTGGGTGAGTCTTGGCTGGCCCCTCATCCTTGTAAGGGGATGACAACAATGAAGACAAAGAATATTTCCTCCCCTTCTGACTCCCATGAAATTCTCAGTCTAATCTGAAGCCTTTTAATCTGTGAAATGATCCAGAAACACCAATGTGAGTCACACCAGTTCCTGACAGAAACTTTAACTTTCCTAATCATGCTGGGCCTCTCATGTAACTGATCAACACATGGCGAAATGATTATACCTTTACTCCTGACCCTAAGTCTATCCTTAGCAGGAATGATGTATATTTGCTTTGTTCACCTGAGCTCCTCAGGACTCAAGAGCTTTCAAGTCTCAATTGCAATCCTGACCTGTGTCTATCATGGTTATTGTTCCTTTCACTACAACATGCCTGGGTCTGAATGACTCAGAACAAGTTTTTTAGAACAAGACAGGAAATTTGTCTGCCCAAGGTTATTAGTTCACCCTTCTTCCACCCTGCAATGACCCACCAAATCTTCTGCTGCAGTTGTGTCACCCTGTATTTAGCTCTGATTCACCTGAAAATACAAGTTGTTTGGGGCAGAAACCACATAGTCCCAGCTGAGAAGGATTTTAATTCTTGTGCCTATAGATATTAGCCAAGAAAATCCCATGAAATCAAAGGGAAATAATTTATTCCACATACATCTACCCTAGGGCACTATCACCATCATCCAAAGTATTGTTTTCAGAGATAGGCCACTGGCTGAATAGGACTGTGGTGACAAACCAGTCTTGCAGTTCTGAGGTTTCTTAAAGCACAATCTTCATTTATGGTGGCTGCCAAATCGTGAATAATTTACCACCTTATGTCAGAGTGGTTGGATCTGTGCACCATAATTGCAGATGATGTCAGCTCAGGGATTTGTCCTGGGAGGCTAAAAGCCACTGCAGAGCTATTGTCTCTTGTGGCCAGTTTTTCAGCTCCTAAAGCAACAAGTAATTCAGAAGTATAGGTCTGAAAAAAGATAACCTATAATTAATATCCTACACACACAGTTAAAATGCTGTTGAGAGGGATGGAGAGCAGCTGATTTACAGTCACTGAAGTCTGATCTCAGCAGCAGTTCTGATCAGCTGCAGCAAGTGAAGAATTTCACTAGTGGTGGCAAAAGCACCTGGTCTGAGTGACAGGATGCACCAGACTGGCAGGACTGTATATTACTAAGGACTGTATATTACCACTGTCACCGAGAAACTCCTCACCCAAGCAGACACCTGTTCCTGGTTTGGAAATCCATCTGTGTTGTACATGAACAGTGGGATGCAGAGCCCAGGCCAGTGCAAGGGGCACTGCAGACTCCTGAGTCCCCTTTCTGCAAAGAACCTGTTCCTGGAAATGCTGGCAGCCAGAACAGGCATGCACTGCTTGTAGCATGCCCAGGAGCAAAGGGAAGAAGACAATCTCTCATATCCATTTTACCCTTTCTGAGTTGTGGAGTCAGGCTGTAACACTAATATCAGAGCTAAGGAGTAGAGGGAGGAGGTGGAGGGACTGGAGAGACAGGAGGACACTCAGACACAACTGGACTCAACAACTGGTTGGTGAAGGCTTATAGCTAGAACAATATTCCTCTTTGTGCCTAACATGCAATTACATTTATTTTGTCATTTATAGGGTTCAAATCATTTTTTACTCAACTGCTTAACTTGAAGTTGTGCTTATACACACAGCACAACCAGTATGAAGCTAAGATAAAGCCTCTGACTTGCACTTTTTGTTTTTCCAGAGGAATTACAAGGATGTCACCACCCTGCAGGTTCTGACATGACAGATCTTCCCCAGAACTGCAACACAGAACAACAGACTGAGTCATGCCTGAGAGTGCTACCCACGGAAATTTCCCAGCAGGCTGGGCTGGCTGGTCTCACCTCCTGAGCCTGACGTTGCTAAAGAGCAGCCTGATGTGCGATAATTAATCAAGTAGCTCTTGTGGAGCCAGGCACAGTCCATGTATGCACAGGGATGGTTCAACTCCATTCAGTACACAAGGGCCCAGCCTGGAGCTGGCATTCATCGCTAAGCTTTAACTTGTTTGCAGGATGTGAGGATTTGGCTCACCTCAGTTACCCATAGATTTACCTGTTGCCTCGAGCAGCTTTCAGGGGAAATAGACAAAAAGCTAACATTACAAAGAGAAAAGAAGAAAGTCTTGGGAGGTCTGAATGGGTCTCTGAGAGATGCAGAACTGTGACCCATTACCATGGTCTCTAGGTCTCCCCATAGCTCAGGGACAGGATGGCTGCTCAGAGGGAAGATAACTCCAAAGCCACCTTGTTTTTCCCATGAAGTTACTCTGGGCACAGCTGGTTTCCAGACAGCTTTACATTTACTAGTAATCAAATAGCAGACCTTGCTGATTACCTGACCCCATACAAAGAAAGTTTAAAGGCTACAGTTATGTTCAAACTGCTATGCTAAAGTTTACAATGTTTTATTGCAGTGCAGATCCCGGGACTGGCATTCTGGCACTGCAGGCAATTCCCATACAGAAATATAGAAATATACAGAAATACTAACATAGTAAAAGGGGGAATATGTTTCTTGCACAGCTTTGAGCCATTTTATTTTTCTTGACATGGAACATGGGGAGATGGGGGATCAGGATGTCCTATACTGCAGCTATTCTTGACTCCTAGCCGTTCAGGGGAGGAAGCCCTTTAAGCCAGTGTTTCAAAGCCCCTTGCTCGTCATTTGAACAATAGAAACAGCGTAGACTGAAGTCTCAGAGGGAGTAAAAGAGATGGGGCTAAAGTTAAATAGTGCAAAAGAAGTGCAGCTAGGAATGAAGCCCATGAGCAAGCCTCCTCTGGGAACTTTGCACTTGGGCTCTTGACAGACTGGAGGAGCTGCAAGAAATAAGGTACAGCATTACCATGGAGAAGGTGGCCCCTGGTGGAGCAGAACCTGACTCACATGACAGAACAATTCAGGAATATCTGATAATATCCTGACAAGGAACTTGACAGAGACCTCCCTCTTACACAGGTTTGCCAGGGAACAGTCATTTTCAGGAAATTCCTTTGTCTTTGCTTTGTCCTCGCCCACATAACCAAAGGTGAAGTGTTCATAACCAGAAGTTACAGGACCATAAACCAGAGGCTACTCTTGCTACCACCATTCACTTATCAGTTTGGAACATGTCTCCCAGGGTGATTCTGTAGCAAGGGTGAATGCTGTTGCAGCTCCTAGCTTAATTCTGCAGCAGATTCCATAAAAATATTTTCCGTTCTAGGAATTCCCCATGTATAGGAGGAATGAGAGTGAACAAAGGGGCAAGGAAGGGTTGTTTGCTTGCTTGTTTTCACTGAAAGTTTAATCATCTGTGGAACGTTGTCTTTTCATGCATTTTCTAGAATGAGTGAAAAATGACACTTCCCAACGAAAATCATTACTTTTTGTCAGAAACAAACAAACAAAAACACTCCAAACCAATCACCTAGGAACTAGTAAAGAGAGGCAGATTTTGCCTGAAAAGAGTAACTTTGGATATATTCTGGCATTTCAAGGAGAGATATTTCATAGTTCAGAAATGTGAATAGTCCATCTCAAGCCATCATCATGCCCCGTTGGGAACTATAGTTCCTCAGAGCTGCCCATAAGCCTGACTGTACTGTATCCTAGAGGCCTTGCAGCCTCCCAGTGAGGCAATGCAATGAGACACTTACTTAGAAGGCAAAAGAACAGAGATCAGGGACCTGGGAGACAACGCTGTAACTCCCATTAGCCACTGTGCAAGCGGGAACTCTCCAGTGAGATGCCAAAGTACATCATTTTGGCTTGGATTGGCTCATCCCCAAATGTGCTGTTTGGGTTTTGTTTTCCCATGGGGCACTTTGATTTTCAGGGGGGGGAAAAAAAAAAAAAAAAAAAGCGCCTAAGGTTTTCAATAGACAATATTATTCCATGGCAAAATTTAAAGAAAAATGTCTTTTCATTTACATTTTCATCATGATAGACAAATGGATATATAGATAAATATATATAATCTTAGGAGCCCTGTGATGTATAACTACATAATCCATGCTGAACTCCAAAAGACATGTAAGAGCAGTAATACTGTTTTGCCCAAAGTCCAAGTCACAAAGCATGATCATCTGTGAGAGGAGAATATGATTAGTGGAAATGATAGAAAATAGGGCTGAAAGCAACTTCTAGAGACCATTCTTGCCAATGATGACACCAATCTAAACCACCTTTAACAGATACTGATTTAGCCTGTTATGGAAAACCTTCAATGTGCCTCCACACCTAACCCAGACAATATCACCCAGTCCTTAACTACCTTTACAGCAGGAAGTTTTCCCTAATGCTTTAATGAAGTTTCCCTTTCTGAACTTTAAGCCCATTACTTCTTCTTCTGTCCATTGTGGAGACCAGATTGCCCGTTCTGCTCTGCAACAGCCTGTTGCACATCTGAAGATCACCAAATGACACACCAGTCTGCTCTTTTCTAGACTAAACATCCCCAGCTTTTTTCAGAGCCATGTTTTCTGTTCTCCTCTGAACTACCGTCTTTCTGTTTACCTACATTTTTCAAGGAGCGCAGTGTCCAAAAGCAGACACGATATCCCAGCTGGGGTTTAAACACAGCTATGTAAAGCAGAAGGATGCTTTCACACATCTCATCTCTGTTAGTTTTCAAGTAAATTCTTGTTTCAGTCCCTAAAGTTAGGCAAGGCCTCATTAATTCTTCATCTTCATGAGATAAATCTTAAAGAAATTCCACAGTTTCAGCTGGTGTGACCCTAATCAATGAAACTGTGCCTTGTCTTTCTAACAGAGTGCCACAAAATGGTTGAAGCCTTTTAATATTCAAGACTTGACAGCCTGTTTATGTTCTAGGATTGGGATATTTTCCTTTGACAGCAAGAAGAGCAAATTTGCAGCTTGTGATACTGCGAGGAGCCTGGAAACCCTTTGGCACTTTTAAACATCAAGATTTACTTAGAAGAGCAGTGGTTTTTTTAAACCATCTAAATATATCCTCTTAATTATTAGTTTGACTGTAACGTGCCTCAGAATGTAAAGGCTTAAATCCTCATGTCTAATTAAAGCTACGTATGGAGAGAGAGCCAGCGGATTAGGAGGGAGCAGTCTGTCTTTGCAGCAACTAGCAAGTTGCCGTTTTATCTATTTTGAACCAAACACAGTAGCCTTTTAAAGATGAAGAACAGGACAACAAGTGCAATATGTACCAGTCCTACCACTCAGTGGTGAAACTAATTACAGAAGAAAGCAAAACCAGACAAGCAATACAGCACTACGCTTCCCATCAAGAGAAACGTGACAAACATTTACTGTGATCAAACCAATAACTTAAAGTGCACATTACAAATATTTCTTATTCATCTCTAATTCCGGAAGCCCTTCTTTCCCCCTGTTGTGCTAATTGTCTTATATCCAAGGCTTCTGGCTCCCGGCCAGATATTTGCTGTTCTCTGAAAAGCTTCTCTATTCTGGAAGATAAATGCCAACCCAGCATGGAAATGATTTAGCAGCCAAAGAACTGATGGATTTCCAGTTTTGATTCACTCTACTCCAGGACCACTGTAGCTCTAAATACTGTCTGTCTCTTACTAATAGGTGTTGTCATTTTTTTTTAACACCACTGATGTTTGATGGCAGTATCAATAGAAGGGAATATCAAAGGAATTTTAAATAGAATATTCAGACATGGAAAGAATGTTTTTTGGTACTTTGAAAACAAACACCACTTTCAGATCAAAGTTCCCAAACAAGGGCTTAGCTGAAAGATTAAAATAAATGAACCCTAACTAAATAAATTAGGTGTTGGGATTTTTTAAATGTCATCTGCAAAATAGTGCAGCACAACATTGACTTCGAGCCTTGTAAGTTCAAGCATGTTATATATCTAATATTTAGCTGAAGTAAATCAGGAGGAAACTTGTCTCTGTTCTTTTCTCTGGCTATAGGGATGGAAATGGTCCTTCTGGATTTGTACCTAGTCCAAGACAACAGCACAGTCAGGATCTGAAACCCTTAAAAAAATTGGTAGAGGAAGAACTAAGATGGACACAGGGCCTATCACCTTAAGTTCTCAGCCGCACTCCGGGTTCACTGCAGAATCTCTTGCCCGCAGTGCATCTCCCTCTGTGCACCAACCACCTACCCCAAGGGAAGATGGCCAATGCACCAGCTTTAAGGCATCAAGCCACCCAGAGAAGACATCCTTTTCAATAAAGTATTCATTGGCCACATGGAGCCCACAAGCTTCCAACCTGATGCTGACCCAAGGAATACAAGGGACATGGGA
The DNA here is from genome assembly GCF_965140915.1 of Aythya marila. Classification (NCBI taxonomy): domain Eukaryota; kingdom Metazoa; phylum Chordata; class Aves; order Anseriformes; family Anatidae; genus Aythya; species Aythya marila. Next base: position 7,971,467 of record NC_139046.1, on the reverse strand, counting down.
ATATGACTTTCTGCTACGGAATCCCAGGGGTCTGGGAATTAAACTTTCTTCTTCCTTAGTGCAGCATACACTGGACTACATCTTGACTGAGCAATTCAGAAAGGAAAAAAAAATCATAATAATATCAAATGTCCTTTTCGTCAGTAGTCTCTACCACAGTTTCATTGCAACTCAGGGAATGAACTGAGCACTAGTTGCAAACATCTGCCCATGTATTTTGGGGCTCTTTTACCTTATTATTTGAGCTTCTATCCTCTACTGAGTGATAATGAACTAACACTCATTGACTGTATGCCAATGAGGACATATTCACATCTCTCTGCAAACAGGCAATTGTGCACCATCAGCATTTCATGTCATTATGATGCAGCTACAGTACTTCAGCGCTTTCCTGTACTTTGATCAGCAAAGATTAATTACCCTCAACTGAATTATTAGTGGTGATTAAACCTAACAGAAAATAAATGGGACTGCAATAGTACTGGGTTATAATTTTGCCAGTGTGGTCATTTGCAAGCAATTTCATTGTGCACAAATTTTTCTTAATCATTATTCTCTACGAGTTTTTTATCATGTATTAATTAGGAGGAGACAGCTCAAACACAATACCATGTTGTCCATTACATGACATATGCAAATTATGCACAAAGCTCACATAGAGCTGTATGTGCAAAGCTCAAGTTGACTTGGGCAAAATTTTAATTGAAGTCAGAGGAGGCTTGCTTGTGGTAGTACATGCAGCTATACGTGAGCTTTGCATGTGATTTGCATATGCCATGTCATCTTGACCCAAGATTTGATCAGTTGGTTTACAGGGTCAATTTCCATCAAAACTACAACTTAGAGTGATTTGGTATGAATTCTGAATGTAATAAATATTACACGAGGGACTTCCTTCAATCACAGCACAGCGAGGCGGGAGCATTAGATGGCTCTTCCTCAGACAGTACATGCCCCGTACTTGAAAATCTCTCCCACGTTACTCAGATCACATATTAAAAGACCTGCAGAAGCAGACTCATGAATGTGAACAGGGATGTGTCGCACCCTGGGCCATCCTTTGAGAGTGCTGACATATCACTGTCAACCTTACCTTCCTCTCTGTGTAGTTCAGTTCCTAGAGTATCATGAAATACAACCCTCCTGCCTTTCTCTTTGGCTCCTCAATAGAACCAGATCTCCTCAGATGTTTTCTCGCCAGAAGAGATCAGTACTACCTCACTCGCAAAGGCATCTAGGACTTAAAAAATCATTGTCAGGGACAGCACATCATATTTCTTTTCCCTCCAACACACCAATTCTACAGTAGCAAAAATAATAATAGTAGTAATAATGATCCTTTTTTGCATGCCTCCTCCACACCATATCAGTCCAAGAAGGAAATGTATTTTTCTCCTCAGGCTTTTCATTTCACAGCCAGGAGGCTCTGGAAAGAGAAGGAATTGCTGGAACAAGTCTTCTTTCATATAATGACAGTCCACAATCCTGCAGTCTGTGCAAGTCTTGGTCTTGGCTTGAGCCATAAGGTCACACAGTAATTAGTCCAATCCCCCTCTTGGGTCAGAGTTTGTCTTGTTCGCAACAACTGGTTGCTCAAATGTTTTTGCTGCCTTATTCTCAAGCAGTTCGGATGGCAGGCGGCGAATACCACGGTGAGCACCATGGTTTTAAACTACTCTAACGTAACTCAAGCCTGGAAGTGCCCTCTTCATCTCGCAGAATACCACTTAATGGTCTCCCGCAGACCGTGCCATTACCTGGGAGGCCTCAGAGCTCCTGCAGCGGGGTTGGCTCCAGCGCCAGAAATAACCAGCAAAGATTTTTCTCTGAGCAGAAAATCTCTGCTCTAAACCAGAAAACAACTTGCTTTTTATAAGAATGTAATAAGGTCAATAAGAGGCCTTCCAGGCCAATACTCTGTCTCCCGCAGTGACCAGTAGTAAACACACAGGGAAGAGAGAGGGCTTGGGATTTCTGATTTTTAACTCTTCATTGGCAGAAAAAAAAAAAAAAAAAAAAAAAAAAAAAAAAACATTCTTAATATCTGAACTAGTGCAAACATTTTATTTACAATTCTGGCTCAAGCTGTATAACATGCAGTCAACAGGAATTACTTGGTTTGTCCAAACTCTGCAGTTACAGAAAAATCTACACCTCTATGAATGACTTTAAGTCTTTTGTTTTTCCATCGCTTGGCTCCCAAACCAGGTCTCATTTCTGGACAGGCATCACGCACAACATGCATCCAACCACCCTAGGCCTTGCAAAGTGCTGAATCCTACAACCCAGCTGAAAAGTTTTGCCATATAACCCATCAATCTTTGGGAAACAAACCACAGGACTGGCTTTTCTTCAGCAAAATCTGCACGACAGCCTTATAATTTCACAGTGCCACATGAAAGAAAATGTTTTATACAACTGCAGGGGACTACAAATACCAAAAAGGAACCTCTGCACTTGATACTGGAGTATGTACATCAGCCCTATATTTGTTTAAATGTGCAGATAAGCCATTCATGACTGAGCTGAAATGATAGAGCTGAGATTGTGTATAAATATACATGTATGCACTTGTGCACACTGCAGATCAAAAAGGCACCTGGCTGTCAAACATGGGAAAGAAACGAAAGGTGTAATTGTCGGCTGTCTCCCTTGCACACCTGGTGCTACAGCCAATGCATTTCCCGAAGGGCAGCTCCCAGCACTTGCCATGGCTGTGGCTTTCACATGTGGCAGACCCTTCCTCCAAAGGCAGCTAAAAGCCCACTGAGTTTGACTTGATTTCTCTCCCCTTTTGTGAGCCCCACGGCAAACAGATGCAGACAGTGCAGCTTGTTTTCTCACTTTAGGGAATGTTTGTTTTTCTACAGCTCAGAGGGTTTTCTAATGGCTTCAGCCACCATTCCCCTTTTGCTTTATGCATTAGATGTGCACATCTGTGGTTGATAGAGACGTGATTTCACACCAGCCTTTCTTTTTTTCCTAGCAGTCCTGTTGAAATATATGTATACACACAAACACACACGTGAGTGTCTCTGCATGGCTGGCTCTGAGAAGTAATCCCTGCCCTTGCTGCCTCCTGCAGCAGTCACCTCTCACCAGATGGTGCTTTGCCTGTGTGGACCAGCACGTGTACAGCCCAAGGCCAGCCCTTCCTGCAGCAAATCCCTCTGGATCCGGCCACCCGTCTGCAGCAGCTCTGCTTATGGGCGCAGCTGCCATCGCGGCACCTTGCTGGGTGTCGGAGGAGGCAGGCAAGCAGCTGCTTCGGAGGCGCTGCTGGCTCCGATGGAGGAGATGCCAGCAGGCAGTGCTGAAGCTACTGTGCAGCCTGCATGCTGCTGCTGAGAGCTCATACGTGCCTCTGCCAGTCTGTCCTGCTCTTCTCTTCGACTAGTCCTTGGCTTGGGCACTCTCTGAGCTCACTGATCCCTTTAGATTAAGCAGAAAATCCCCCTGCTGTTGTGCAGGGCCAGCCAAGAAAGAGCTGTGTTATGCTTCACCCGGATTTTGTCCCTTTTGAATTGGTGGCATCTCCCCGCATGGAGCTGGCAGGCAAGGGGAACAGCCTGCGGACAGGCAGCAGCAGATCAGTAACAGCAGCAGCACGTCCCAGGGCTCAGCTCCTCAGGGGACATGGCTCTTTGCCACACAATGTGCATGCAATCGCTCTCCTCATGCTGCCTTAGGACTGGCACACGGGTCACCCTCCCCATCCTGGGGGGCATGCCAGCCAGGACTCGACGTGGAAACACAGATGTACTTTTCCTGTATGAGGCAGGATTTTCATCTAGGGGACTTTCCTTATCTTGTGAGACAGCCTTAGAAACCGACACCCCCTTGGGCATGTTGCTGCAATGTCCTCTTCCTATTAAAACTATCCTTTTCTCCTTTAGCCTCAGGTATTACATCTATTGCTAGCAAGGAGGTTTTGTGAAGGCACTGCAAATCAATTACATCAGACCTGGGTTATATGCTAGCACAGAAATGCAAATCAAGTTATTTATTTCTAGCATCAGTACCCTGAATTCAGGGTTCAGTACCCCAAGCCACCTTTTTGGGGTATTACAAGCTCAGCTTAATTATACTCCTTTGAATTGATAGAGCTATGCACATGCACAGCAAATGGGCGTCTGGATCTTAAAGAGAAAATAATACAGCAAAACCCTACCTGGCCCTTAACTGATTGGGAGGAGGAAGGAAGAGCAAATGCCAAGGGGAATCTCTGAGTGCTATTGACTCCCAGGCACAGGAAGCAGAGCAATTTCCAGCAGATCTGGAAGTCCCACTTGTTTTATTTTGCAGGGAGATCCCCATCCCATCTGCGGTGCCAGAACACATGCTGGGAACATTTTAACTGGAACTGGCACATAGACCTTGAAGAAGATGCTAATTCCCACTGCATATAAGCAGCTACAGCCGTTCTGTGTCACGGTCATATGAAATAGAGAGAAAACCTTATTCCCTAGAGGGTGTTATTATCCCCCCAATATTATTATTCCCCAAATTCTATAATATTCCAGATATTATTATTCCTCCAAAGCCTTGTCAGCAGGAGGCTGCTTGTAATCCCATCCCCACCGTACGGCAGCCAAAGATAGAGCCACCCCGTGAGGCATTTGGCTCGTCTCTCGCTGACTCGAGCCCTGATGGATCCAAAGGGGCTTTAAACACCTTCTGCTCCCCGCAGCACCACCCAGCCACACGTGCACACCACCGCCTGCCTCCTGGGGCTAGAACAAAGGGGCACAGCAGCAGAGATGCACGTGATGGGCATCAAAGCCCCCAGTCGTGGTGTTGGGTTAATCCTGTTGCGCCTGGTGAATGGGAAAGTCCAGGACGCTGTCCATTCCGGTCACTTGCAGCCTTTGATCATGAAGCTGATGCAGATTGTATAAAAAGGCAGCAATCCTTGCAGGCCCTCCACTCATTCCCCTTCTGAGCCAGGCTGCTCGCCCCAGGATGCGAGAGGCAAAACTTGGGGGTGGATTCACCTCTCCTGCGCATCCAGAGTGATTGCACTGGTGTTTGTGGGGTGGTTTCAGGTTTGGGCTTGTGTAAAAAGAGATCAGATCCTCATTGAAAACTTCTTGCTCAGGGCAACATTTAGTTTTGTTCTTAGTGATTGCATTAGAAAACCTGGATCACACTCACACTATCTCTTACACAGTCAAGCTGGAACGATGTTGTTTGACAATGTGTCTTAAGCAGCTAATTCAGCAGTAGAAAGGAGACTGGGTTGGGATGGGGAAAACCAAGACTATTTCTAAATTTGCTCCAAGCAAAGGAGGAAAAAAATGACAACTTTGGGCAGAGAGGCAAGGAAAGATTTGGGTGTTCCCAAACCCACCTAAGCACACTGTCTGTCCTTCAGTCATTCACGACAAGAATCTGCTTTAATACCATAAAATCTCATATTTTAAAAAGCAGCCTTTCTTAGAAATATTGCCTTTTGCTTATTCAAACTTAACCTATATATAACCATTATAAAAGAAAAAAAAATCTGCCATTTCTCCCACTTTATTTTCTTCAGATTCAGTCCAGTGGAAATGCAGCAGCCCAGAATTACTCGAGAGTTTTGAAGTCAGGCTGTGGTTCCTGCTACCTGATCCCACTCGTCTGGCATCTGGCACAGTCCTGCTTTTGTTTCCTATGACTTCAGCATTAGGCTTTACTGATGTGTGGCCATATTTTGTTCAGCCCTGCGGGTCAAGTGAATTCCACGTCTGTATTGGTTCCCAAGGGGCCAAGAAGGCGGTCGGGTATAAGCTCTCACATAACCTCTTCTTCTGCAGCCAACTTTCCAAACGGCTCTTATTGCTCTTCATGTTCACTGAGGGGCTTTTATTTAACTTGGCAACTGCTGTCACTTTTCATGTCCATTTCCGCTCCCTCCTTTTGATGTGTAAATTATCCATGGATGTTGGCAAACAGGACAATTTGGGTATTGCTGAGGGCCCCCAGCCTGACTTCCCCCCCACCTTCTACAATCATACAGGCCTCATTGACTGTCTTTCCTCCACCTCCCACTTTTAATTTGTTCAAGTAGCCTGAGCATATACGGTCAGTAATTTGACTGTGTATAATAGGACACTGCAGCTTTCTGTACCCTGGTTCGTTTCTGAGTTAATGCATATGCAGACTGGCTGTGGTGCCAGAGGTCCTCATCCAGCAAAGAGTTTCAGTATATGTGCATCTGGAAAGAGCAGAGCTCTACACTGGGGAGGGACCGAACTCCCCAGCTACCTTTCAAAGCTAAGAGAAGGCCGAGACACAATATATTTCGTAACCCCTGGGCTTTGCATCCAGTGGTGCAGCAGTCCTGCAGGTTCATACTGTCCACCACCCAGTGTCTGGAATGAGCCAGGTTCAAGGTGTGAGTGAGTCCATAGCCCACGCAGGCAGACCAGGCCTAACCCAGCCAAACCACACAGGCAGGAGCTGGGCCCTCACAGTGATACCAACCCAAAGCAGAGGTTGCCTTCCTCAGCACAAGAAAAGGTGTTTTCAAGAAGGGTAATGGACAAACCTGGTCTTCAAATCTATGCTCACCTTAGCTGAGCTTCTACTGCCTTGGTAGGGGTGGTTTCCACAACAGCCTTGTGCTGTAACTCTTGGGACAGACAAACTGTGTGACAGTACCCGAGTAAGAAGATCCTATAACATGAGATCTCTGTTTTAAGGCCTGATGGCACAGGTCCTTCCAGCCATCTCCAACTCCTCTACACATACATGTATACACTGCATAAAAGCTGTATCTCTGTGAAGGCCCAGTATATCATGTCCCAGTCTCTCCTTTCCATTCATTTCCTCTCTTACTGTGCCAGAAACTTTAGGATGAGTCAAACCACAGAGAACTACCCCTGAGCCATCTGTACCTTATAAAATAAACAAGGTGTAGCCCAGCTCTCACCTCACTACCCAAATATACTGAAATAAAGTGCAGAGAAACCAACCAAAGCAACAACTATGGCTGGCTGATAGGAGTAGCGTGGGCTGCTCTATACCATAAAGGACCTCAGGGGCCTAAACCAGGTACTACTGAAGGGGTTCTTCTAGAGAACAAAAATTACTCTGCTTGAGGTAGTTGGTCAGCAGTGGAAAGGAGAGGGATGCTGAGGCTGGTTAGCTATGAGAGAGGGGGGCTTATTTCCTCTTTGCTTTGCTTGAATGGCTTTCAGGAAAGGGAACAGCTGTCAGTTGGTTATAGTGGCACATGCTTTTTCTGTATTTGCATTTCAACTCAAGGGCATCGAGAGCAGCTGGAGAGCAGCTATTTTGTCCTGTTTAAATAAATAATGTGTGTGTGGCGGGTTAGTGTTCTCACCATATCCAGCCTTTGCTGTAATATCAGCTGTGGGAGATGCTTATGGCTTGAGACTCGCAAAATCCTAGGAGCACGTAAGAGCTTTCTGACTGTTTCTCTGAAGGCTGACCAACAGGTCCAAAGAAACCCCTTTCTGCATAGGCTCATGCAGTTAAACGCATGCTTTGTGCTTTTCAGAGCAGGGTTAGCTAAGTTATGGGTTGTCCCAGCCATCAAGAGATGGCCCCCACCTCCTTCAATCCTAAGAGATGAGCCACCCTAAAGAGCAGCCAGGCTGAGTCAGGGACTGCAGTATCCAACAAAACATCTCTGGGTATGAGAGATGGCAAGGCAGTGTCTTTAAATACAACATCCCAGCCAAGTGAGGGAATAAACTTAGTGCAAGGTACTATCATTTGAATAGATTCACACAAAACACACTCTCAAGCCCTTTAATTGTTCCAGGCTAAAGCAAGGGCACCAATCTTGTTTTCCTGGGACTGTTAACACCTGAAAAGCCAGGAGTTCATCTCAGTCACTTTGAAGCTGTAAAACCTTAAAGATATAATGTGGTTTAAACACATGGAAATTCCTCCAGGCCTTAATTAATTTAGTATTCTTCCACAGAAAGACTGTTGGCGTTGTAAATTATTCATAAGATATTATAGTCTCACTGATCTCAAATTTCATACAAAATTACAGCAAAGCTTTCAAAATGTGAAGGAAAAAAAAAAAAAAACAAAAAAAAAAACAAAAAAAAAACAGCTCTCAAATTAACCCCTTGCATAATGTGTTTCTAAAATTACATCCGTAGGGGGTGGTTTTTGTGCTTTTTTTTCCCCCCCTCATATGACTATTGTCATTGCTAATACATATAATTGCCTTTTGTTTAATGAGATATTCTACCAATTTCACATGAAAAACAGCAGCTACTACTAGCAAAACCCAGGAGCTCATTTTATGGAAAACTGAGACATATTCATCACTAGTGCTGAAGTTTGTTCACTCCAGTTTTAGTGAACTCTGCCAGTGGACGGATCATGCCAAAGAGCAGTTGCTGGTCTCAAACTGTGTATTTCACTTTGCCTGCATAATTCTCTTGATCAAACCACATCATGCTACAAAATAAATAAATAAACAGAGCATAGCATAATGATAGCTTTTTCCAAACTAAAATGACACCCAGTTTGGTGCTCTCTTACAGTACAATTTTGCAAATATTCCTTTCCTGAAGCACCAAGAATATAAACAAAACACTGAATCATTGCTTTGAATCGTTGCAGAGAGTTCAAAATGCTGGCAAGTTAGTTCCACAGCACACTACAAAATGTTCCAAGAGCTGCATTTGTTTACTGCAAAACGGTGAAATTTTCAAAATTTCTTCTCTAAAGGAGCATGCTGGGTAATGGGATCTTCTCTTAAGAATTTTCTCACAAAGAATAAATCTAATTTTCAGAAAGAGACAGTTCATATGTATGCAGCCACAGTAAAAATTGTTTGAATTCATATTAATGCAGCCAAACAAACCACTTATTGTTAAAAGTACTCTGTGATTTTGTTTAGTTAATAAGATATTAGAAAGTACTGTGTGCAACCAATGCCACAATATTATTCAATAGGGAAATCAAGATGCTAAATACAATTGCTCTGGACTAAGATTAGACAGACCATCATCAAACACTCAATAATCAGTTGTCTAACTACTTGTTGTCACCCACTGAGTAGCTGGGATACAAAATGCACAAACAGAATTGCAAATACATCTCACCTTTTCTCTGTGCCTTAAGGACTACATAAGACTGGAGTTCAAACTGAGAAATGATGAAATACAGTGTATCTAGTGAAAACAAGCTTAAAAATTTATTCCCCAGGCAGTGGAACTACCCTCGTTCCTTACTGATTTGTCTTTAACATCCCCTTTTTCACGCACAGTCCTACAAGTCCTACAATCCTTCCCCACTGTGTCCCCTTCACCACACGCACCACAAATCCTAGCCCTCCCCATGTTTCCTAACCTTCATGTATCCTACTTTTCTCCTCCCCACACCTCCAGACTTACCCACATCCATGTCCAGGTGCCTCCATGTCCAAGCCCCATGCAGTGGCTGACCTGGAAGTAGCCCCACACCAACCCACAGGCTGGTCAGGGGGCTGCTGCTGCTGCCTGCAGGCATCCCAGTCGTTCCCTTGGGGGGGTTTCTAGTAGTCTTTCTCCTTGACCTAGCTGTTGATTTGCACAAAGTGGGTAGGAATGCAATATCTGAGAGGTGGCTATCCCATGTCAAAGGTGGCTGAAGCCAGCCAGTGGATTCAAAAGTTATTAAGAAATTGATTGGCAGGAATAAGAACATAAGTCTCATTCCCTTAGGAAACCAGAACAGAAGGGACTAGATTTTTTTTTCTTTAATCCAGCCACAATTAACTCAAGAAACATCTATTATTCAAGTGTAGGGTCACCCAGAATCATGAGGTTCCAGCGAAAAACAAACAAACAAACAAAAAACTATAGCAATTTTATTTATCTTAACTTTACAGCACATTCAGATTTCTGCAATGATATTTTTTAGCATATTAAAATATTTTTTAAACTAAGCCTACAATTTTGGCCTAATTAAATATGGTCAGAAGTTAAGTACTACAGAAGCAGACCAAATAGCATGCAGTTAGAAAGTCATGAGAAACTGAGTCGCCAACCTGGATAAAGTTTGATACAACTGAACGTTAAGACTCAATTTTAACATAGTCAGAGAAAGCTATTGACTGCATAAATACAAACGTGTATTTTGTTCCTGTGTAAGAGTTTTGCACAGATCTTTTCTGTCTTTAGGAAAATGAGGATTAGTGATTGGAGATCAGCCTACAATCTGTCAGAGAGATACATAAACCTTACACATGAATTTCAAAAATGAAATAAATGAAATCTTTGCGCAATATTTCTCGCCATAAAGAGTCTTACGGAAAGAAAGTAATCATGCCAAATGTTTCCTGTGTGCGGTTCAGACACTGCAAGCAGAGATTCTTGAAAATTTTTGGCTGAAAGAAAGGTCATCAAAATGATTTGCTGAGTTGAAAAAAATATTAAAAAAAAAAAAAAATTCTTGACAAATGTTGACCTAATCCACTACAGGCTCTTGAGCGAACCTTAAGATTCCTTATAGCTCTGCTGTCTTGGCTAGCAAGGTGTACTAGTCCCAGAGCAGACAGACTTGGCAGATATTCTCCACGATCTGAAGTCAGGAGCTTTTAACCCCTCAGCTGCTCACGAATTTAGCAATCCTTCCACCTTTAAACCCAAATCAAATTTTAAAAAGAATCTTCAGCAAACTGGAAATCTTTCTTTTGCAGCCAACTTTCCTGAATATATTTGTCTTTGTAAAACTGCCATTTTCTAAATGTGCTGCTCTTAGTAAAAGGAACATCAAATCCCACTTCAGCCTAGCCCCTTGGAGGGGAAGTCACCTCTGCCAGACAGACATTAAAAAAATGGGACATTTGTCATAGGTCTGCTCCTCAACCCTCTGGACAGCAAAACACACATGTGGTTCACACACAGGTGTTCAGCCCTTTTTAGATGCTGCTGGGAATCCTGTTTGGCTGCTAACTACCTCTCCAGAGAAGCATGGGTCCGATGTAGGTCCTATGTTATCTCTTCAGCCCCTTACAAGATGTCTCAGACACTCTTGCACATCTCACATGGCCTTACATAATGCCTGAGGAACTGGATCTCACCCAGCAGGTCAAAGGGATCTTGTGCAAACAGACATTCATTCATCTTGCCCACACACCGAAATAACTAGACACAACCTAGCTCTAATCCAAAAGCCACATCATCATATCAACACAACACTGAGCTTACACTAATCAACCCAGACTCACAGTTCATCTCTGCTTGCAAAAGACCATGTAAACATAACCCTTCCCAGAAAGAAACTTCTTCCAAGAAGCAGAAAGAAGAAACAGGAGCACATTCCCACAGTTACTTCTATTCCTACTGACGTAGTACACAAGCTTCTAAGCTTTCCTTATCGCTATGTAGGACATCTCTGTTTTGTTGGATTGGCCTACCATAGCTCACCATAAGATGCACAGGTGGGACAATTACTTATTTATAAGACTTTGTGATGTTTAAAGCTGGCAACAATGTCTTACCAAGTGACTCATGTCTTTCTGCGCCATGACATACCATCCTCCACTTTGTACAGGAATTGCACAATGTTCCCAGTGTGAGCCATCAACGGCTCAAGAATTTTACAGAAAAGGCTAAATGATGTGGGAGAAAAAAAAAATGAAGTCTTCAGGGAACCAGAAGGAGGAGGGAAAATGACAGCAAAGTATTTGTCCACCTGAGACGCATACACACAAATCTGGGAAACATCTGCATATTGCATGCGACAGGTTGCATCACTTAACAATGTTTTTCTTCTTAACTGCTCATTTCAAGCTCTTCCACAAAAGAAATCAATTACTAATGACACACAGCCCTACTTTTCTTCCTGAACCTATAATTGCTTCCAATTTTAAGCTAAAATTAGCCATTCATGCTATCCAAATGAGCATAGTTTAGTGCTGATGTACGTAAGAGATGCTTTAGATTGTTGAGCGGAGCTGATCTTTGACAGTTTCTTCTTATAAATAACGGTTTCCTCTTTACACTGAGAACTTTTCAGAGGCGACAGATGTTTGAAAGATGGGACTGAATTAGTTGAATAGCCTGTAAACCCCCCCAACCTGAGATTTGCAAACATGAAAGCTCAGAATTCTTACAAAGGCAGCTTGCAAGAAGCATAAATCACATCTGCATAAATGCGTCTCTTTCAGCCTATATCTTTTACGTGTCACATTGTCAGCATTTAGTGCATAATAACTAATAAACAACAGTAATAATTTAAAGTGCTGACACAGATAGGCTACGTTGCACAGAAGACAGCACCAGGAATCCATCAAATGAAATAAAAAGTAATAATAACAATAGTATTATCAAAACTTTTTCATTGTTCAACAAGCTAGAACACGTATACTTTGTATATGAGCACTGACTGGATATGCAGCTGTATCCAGCTTTTGCTATTTAACTTGGAACAAACTTTGCAAGTTCTCCAAAATAAGAGGAGGTTCCAGCTCTGCCAAGGTGTCAGCCACAGGTTGAATAGGAGGGTAGGGTTTTATCCATGCTGTTTACTTTCTTAAAACTGTATTATTTCAAGTGGGAGACGTTGCAGTCTCCAAAGCTTTGTCTGAGCTCCTGGTACAGGAATTGCTTTAGTGCCTAAGGCTGTACAGCCAGTTTCCTCATGTCTCCCGTTCCACACTGCACTGACCCCAAGTTTCCGAAGCTGGTCACATCATCAGTATTTAATAGAAAGCCAACCATGGGTAAATGCTCCCAGAGAACAAGTTATGTAACAGAAGTCCCAAGCCATACTTTGCATTACTGAAGGGATTTATGTCACCCAAAACAGGCTTCCTCTAAAGCTGGACCCCCTTCATAGCTGGGGCAGAGAAATGGGACATGCACTAGAGATATGTGTTAAAAAGCAGGACCCAGACCACCATCAGAAGAAACTGTCCCTTCTGTGTAGGGAGCTTTGAGAGATTTAACAGAAATCTCTCTGTAGCCAGGTGCTCGTGCCAGACAGGGTCACTAACTGTTGGCAGAAAATGCTGTGCTTCAGTGCAAAACTCAGCATCAAGGTCTGAATCAGGCCTCCAAGACCAGAGTGCTCACCAAAAGGGCTGAAGTTAGATTCACAGTCCCACCCTTACTGTGATGGTCACCATCACCAGAGTCACCAAAGTGCCATGGAGCACAAGAGAGAACTGAACTGTGTGTCACAATGATATTCTGCATGAAAAAGTGATGACTGGCTTGCTTGCTTGTTTTTTGTCCAGTTGTTTGGACCATGAGTTTTCTTCACAGGACCAGGGCCCAAGAAAAGCAGTTTCTAAGAAGAAGACTGTTTAATCACTTTCCTCAATTCCTTTTTTTTTTAGGGAAAAAAAAAAAATCTTTTTAGAAGCAGCAAATAAGAGCTGGGTCAAAAAATCCTATCCTCCATCACAAGTCCATGGTCCTGTGCTGAACTGACGATATTAGAGGAGGCAGGTTCCTCTTACTCCTTAACTCAGCAAACAATATAGAGGTAAAAGTCATCCTCGTGGGAAAGCATTATGTTGACATTGCATTTGTTTCTTTCAATTTTTTTTTATTTATTTTTTTTTAATAAAAAATAAAAATCTTTTGTACCTTGCTTCATTGAAGGAAACAAGCATGTTCAAGCAGTACTTCAAATGACATGATGCGCAATTGTCATGCACGTAATCTGTTCTCTCAGCAGGCAGAGCAGGGAGTCTTTAAGTGATAGACATTTTGTTTTTATTTACACAAACATATGCAAGTACATGTGTATGCTTGAGGAGGCAAAACCAAAGAAACGTGCTTGGCACTTGGAGAGCTTCACAGTGGTGCCTTTGTTTGGGGGGAAAAAGAGAGGGACTCAAACCACAACCTCACAGCATCCCCCACATCTTCTCTGTTCTCTACTCCCTCCCAATGTAGATAGGAGCATGGAAGGGAGCACACAACCTCCTCCATCTGAAGGGCCACCCAGTAGGTTTTTTCACCTGTTAAATCCATCCAGAGTCATTACAACAGGGACTACCCAGCACACAAGTTAATATTCCAGCACTACTGAGAGACAAATTCACCCACTGACAAGTTGGTTCTCAAAATTCTGTTTTCAACATGATTTATATCAGTAAATAAAGCAGCCAGTTCCAACCACACTGTTATTACATAAACTTCACACTCTGATTAGCTATTCCGTATGGAAAATTCATGCACCAGTCCCAGACTAAATGCACGTTCTCTGTTCAAGACATTTTCTGTACTCCATGCTTCTTAAAGAAAATGGCTTCAGATTAGTAAAAATTGCAATGGCTGTTTTATTATGCTCTCTCTCAGCTACCCAGTATACGCTTTGCAAAAGTCTCCCACAAGAAATAAGATAAATAGCACCATCCCACTGCTTCCTAAGGTAGCAGGCAAAAACAAATTACCTAGCTAACACACAAAGTATACTACCAAAAAAAAAAAAAAAAAAAGTATGTGTTATTAGCTCTAAATTTATACACCAATTAAGTTGTCTGTCTCTTTGAAATCAGATATATTACCTAACTACTTTCAGGCTTGTGAATAGCAGCTGTGAACATTAAAAAGCAGGGGTACTAGGACAGCTTTCATTTTTCACACTGTCATTACAGGAACAATGTTTTAAAGGTAATAACAGTCCACGGGCTTCAGGTGACTGGTGCAAGTCCAGTCCCACCCTAGCATCAGTCACCACCTCTTTGCAAACATTCATCCAGTTAATGGTCCCTCAAGTTACAAAGTAAAGTATTAAATGAATGCCCTGTATAGAGTGACCGGAGAGAGGCTGCTGTAACCAAACCCAGAGGATCAGGCCTTAAAAAACCACCTCTAATTCACTCCATCCTTCTTGTGTGACCTCAGCCATTGAGACCGCACCTTCTCCATGCTGAAACATCTCTTAATAAACCCCACTTGTTCTGATGGCTTTTATGAATCCTTCTGGTTGTTCCTTTTTTTCCTGGCTCAGCTAACAGGATATGTGTTTCTTCAAGCAGGAATTGTCCCTTATTCCGTAACTAGAAATAACAAAGCATTGCTGAGTACTCCCACTAAGAAATAATAATTCAATGCATAACGGAAAGGCATTCATCACAGAAATTCTGATGCTTTTCTTGACCAATTCCCTCTGTATTACAGTGAGATTACAGCAATGAATAAGCTGCAGAAACAGAAGAGCAAACTTCCAGACACAGTAAGCCGGGTGGATATTGCAAACAAAATAATATAAGCATCCACTTGGAAATAATAATTTAAAAACAAACATACAAAAAAAAAACAACCAATGAAAAAAAAAAATCCTCCTGCATATCCTATTATGGCATCATGCTTCAGCAGATTTTGCCAGTTGTATTCATAATGTCAGAGAATGACATATTTGGAGATTCCTACTACAGTAAGAACTAATTGCAGATTTCAAGGACACATAAAAGGAATTAAAAGGTAGTTTATTTGCTTATGTTAGAAGGGTCCCACTAGCTTTCTCTCTGTCAGAGCACTCATTCCACAAAATGAAATAAATTGCAACTCTCTTTGAGGTCATCTTGTAGTTTCTTCTCTTTCGGATATTTTCTAGCTGCTAATCTACCTAGAGACTCAGACAGAAAGGCAGTATGCGATCACATAATTAAAGATCGTATCTGCAAGCACATGCCTGAAAGTCAAATTAAGCCTGAACAGGCCACTATTTCTGTCACTGAACACACAAGTTTTAGTATGATTTCATAAAGTCATAAAGTGGCTTGGGTTGGAGGAGACCTTTAAGATCATCTAGTTCCAACCCCCTGCCACAGGCAAGGATGTCAACCACTAGACCAGGATCCCATCCAGCCTGATGCTGAGCACCTCCAGGGATGGGGCATCCACAGCCTTTCTGGACAGCCTGTGCCAGTGCCTCACCACTCCCAAAGTGAAGAATTTCTTCCTAACCTCTAATTTAAATCTCTTTTACTTTAAAACAATTTTCCCTTATCCTCTCACTATCTGCCCAAGCAGAGCTTTCTCCATCTTTTTTATAAGCTCTTGTTAAGTACTGGAAAGCCACAATGAGGTCTCCCCACAGCCTTTTGCTCTCCACATTGTACTTCCCCAGCTCTCTCAGCCAGTCTCCATAGGACAGGTGCTCATGGCCCTCCTCTAGACCCACACTAACAGATCCACATCCTCCTTGTGCTGGGGGCCCCAGGCATGGATGCAGGACTCCAGGTGGGATTTCAGAAGGGACAGACACAGTACTCAAGTAAGGCAGAGCAGAGGGGAACAATCACTTTATGCTGGCCATGTCTAGGTTCATGCAGCCCAGTTACAGATTTCCAGGAGTTTCACCTCCTACAAGACTGGAGAGATCACCCAAATCCTTTGGACAGAACAGCAGAATTCAAACACTACCCACCTCCCCCCCAAAAAAACACAGATCCCGTATAGCCAATTAATAAACACACTAGTCAAAATCCTGTTGCACATGCAATCAACGTCTGGGCATCTATTTTCAGGATATAGGTTTACCTGCAGAGCAAGATTTAGCACTTCAAGACTACTTAAATAATTACAAAATCAAAGATATCTTCCCAGGGAAAAAAAAGGCAAGAAATGTTAACCCCTTACACTCATGAATCTGAATCTTTCACTTATTTCCAGATTTCTGTAAAAAGACACGCAAAAAAAAAAAAAAAAAAAAAAAAAAAAAACGAAGATCTAGGGTATCAGGTTGTAGCTCCCATTATGTATAAGACTATAATGTATAACTGCACTGCAAATGGACATACGTATCAGGAAACAAAGCAGAAACAGGAATTAACATCCTTGTATTCCTACAGTTTCATACTGGTGCTGGTACACAGCCTCACCTGGTTTGCACAGCAAAAAAAGTAGCAGAGTGATACAGAACGTTCTGCTCATAAAACAGATCCTCCTCCTCATTTAGAGATTAGCAAATTTTCACCACTTACCCGCCATGTTCACACTTTGCATAATTAACCTATTTCATTAAAAGAAGGAGTGCTTTTCTTATGAGAGATAGGAACCCAGGTGTTGTGCATTACAAAGCTTTCCTTGGAAAATCCTATTTTTAAATACTGCTCAGGTGCATTTTCTAGACTAAAAACAGTAATATCACTGATTGAGACAAAATTACAAGGTGGGAAGAGGAGTGAAAAATACTAAGAATCAAGGACATCACAAAAATGAATAATGTTTAATCCGCCTTAATGCTGCCAGGAAAATTAAGTTTAAGCTGCACACTTAATTAGTCTGCTAATGCTGCTTGATGGGCCCCCTCGTAATGCCGAGACCACTGGGATCTTCTGCATGTCCCCAAGAAACCTGAGATTTTTCATTATGTCTGCATCTATAGCAGATACGACTTAGTTATCTCTTCTCTTGGGCTTCGAGTCTACCAGTGTTTACACATAATTCATGTCCCTTTTGCTTATGCGTTCGCAGGAAGATGGCGCATGCTGCTCACAAAGAGTTTTCGTACTGCTACAGCTGTGGATGTGAAAATCTCACCTACTGCACAGGGCAAGTCAAGTATCTTTAGGCTTTAAAACACTGAATGTGCTTGTCGGGTGTATAGGTGCCTGCTAGCAGAATTGTGTATCGCTGCAGTCTTAAAAATAATGTTGTAGGAGAGTGGCCTCTGAGCAAGATGCGCGAAACACAGCTCAGGGGGTTATCAGCCTTTGTGTTAAGAACAGTAGAAAATCATTCCCCTTATAGCACTGGATTAAAACCACTAAAGAGTAGGAAGATATAAAGACCTCAAAGTTACTCTGTTTCATTGATTAGCTTAAAGAATTTGTTTGTTAGAGATTGGATAAGGTCAGGAAGTCCAAAGGCTCCTTAAGTCTCTTTTTGGTTAATGGATTTTGAACAGCACCACAGCACTTTAACCTTTCATCCCAGAGCTGGAGGCCAAAAGAAGCTCTCCAGCTTTAATTACCGAAGGTCAGATTTACTCCTAGCAACAGGGTCCACAAACCAGCAGGTCAAATGCCATGCTTTGGATTTAAAAAAAAAAATCTTAAATGAACATACAATACCAGTCTGATCCTTCTGGGCATGCTGGACACTGGCTCCAGGGACATTAATTAGTGCTATAAGGAAACACTCGGGGATATTCAGCCAGACCTGACTGCAGCACCATCTCTCTTTCAAATGCAAACCAGCTACTGATAGTAACAGGCTTATGCTTCATCCCCACCGTACTGCTTAGCCCCCACTCTGATTCTAGTCTGATCTCTGAGAAAATGTTTTAATACAGTATAACAAAACCTGACAGCCTATATTTCAAGCTGAGTCAAGGAAGACAGTTGGGGATTACATACATATCGAGCCAAGTTAGTCAGATTTTTCCTCCTCTTTTTTGGCTGATAATGGCGGCTTTTGGATATCAGCTTGGTGGCTTTTTTTTTTTTCCTCCAAAATAGTGATACCTAAAAATTTAGGAGAGATACTTGATAGAAACAGTGCTTTTCCTTAAATTATGCAAAGAAACACTTGCATATGCATGCATTAAAGTTATATGTAAATATGCATCTGTGACCAGGATCATCAATACAGACAAGGTTATTTTTATCAACTGCCCTGTACACCTTCAGCATTTCAATATGTGATCTGCAGCAACTATTTGTGACTTCTGCAACACCTTTTGCTCTTTGATACATCACATAAATACTCTTTGCATCCAGCAGTGGGAAATACTTCAGTACACACATTGTTGATTTATAAGTTTAATTAGCAACTTTTATGCTTTATACTGAAGTACCTTGAGAACAGTTTGACTTGTCTGAGCATAAACAGCAAAATTAGAATTCCAAACAGATCTCCCCTGTATCTTCATGCAATTGCCCATGATTTCTTCAGCAACCTACAAGCAGAGCATTGCAAGGCACGCAACAAAGAACTGGCATCAAAGCCCCTGTTCTTACCTTCCAATTCATCTAGATACTTCAGCATGTGCCAAATAATATGCAAAAGAGGAGTTTCTCTGAAGGTGACAAGGAAGAACGTGTAAGAACTGTGATAGGGCAGGACCTGACCACAGCTCCTGTAGTCTTTCACAGATGGCACTGCCTTGAACCCCACAAATGTAACGTATTAACATGCAAACCATTCACTGATTTTAATGGTGTCAAGTAACAAGCACAGGTCTTGGAGCTGAATGTTCAGCAAGTGAAATAACAGCACATAGCACTTTTGGAACGACGCAAAACCTGAGGTTAATAAAACATTATCTTTACCTCACAGTTAAAGAAATCAAGGCACAAATTTGGAGTGATCTTCATCATTAACGGGAAAGCCAGGGATACAATTAGTATTCTTGTGACTGTTCATCCCCTCTCTTGCCCATTACTTTATCGGAGGGTTCACAAAAACAATAGCTCCCAGCCAAGTTTGAAGGCATACAGGAGGAACAAGAGGATTCTGCGTTTAAATCTCCAGAATTAGGGCTTAGAGCAGCAAAATTGAGATTTTAGCTCTGCTACAGGCTCACTGAAAGATACTGAATGGTTCATTTAGTCCTATCATATTGGAGGTCACCAGCTGTAAAACAAGATTAAATATGTTTTATTTCTTGCAAATGCAGAGCATCTTTCTGTCTCCTCAGTAGATTTTTCCACATATGTATTCAGTTTGGCAAAAATCCTTTTTGCTGAAAAGATACTGCTCAAAAAAATATATATATATATTCTGCCTGCTCTAAACAGGACAGGAACTTTTTCATTATGTAATTTTATCAAAGTGTGGAAAGGTCTTGGTCTTTTCTGAGGCATGTGCACAATACTGTAGCACAAACAAATTGTAATCCTGGTACAGTACAGAATAATCTCATTCAGAGCATCAGTGGAATAGGCTCATTACCTTAAGACACAAAGCATTACTTCTGAACACAATCTCATGCTTAGACACAGTAATAAGTTAGAAACGGCTGCGGCCAGAATTTCAGAAGAAAGCACATCCCACAAACTATTTGGTCTTTGAGCAATGTGGCCAAGACATTAAATAAAAGGCTCAAAGTAGGCACAGGAATAAGGACAGGGCTATGGAAATCCTCCAACTGTGGCAATAGGATTTCTACCTGCTTTATTTCACCAAACACCTCAACAACGACTTCACCCCTGAATGTTTTTGCCCAGAGAAGGGAGTAGCACCACCTTTAACAACACGCATTCTGTAAGGACTGGGGACTTTGGGAACAGGTGAAGATGGGGAGGATAGGAAAATGTAAAACTGTTTGATAATTTCCCTACTTTTATCTTTTAGTCCTCCCCATTCCTGAGCATAAAATAAACTTAGCACAAAGATGTCCTGACCAGCTCTGTCTCTGTCCCCATCACACGCTGATGTGGTGCCTCTTCCCAGAGCCTCTGTGCTGATGCTGTAGCAGAGGAAAATCCCTTTGCCTGTGAAGAAGGACAAAGAGCATGAAATGCACACCAGCACCTCAGTAACAACAAGCACTGGGGAAGAGGAAAATCCAGGTCTGAACTCCCCTCAAAGAGCCAGGACTCTGAGTCCAGCATAATCCATGGTTTTACCAGATAACTTTGATAAGGTAGCTAATTATTGGATGAGTAACCCCTTGCTAGCCCTAAAATCAATTACCCCTCCTTCTATATTGATTTAAACTACCTGACGCTATTTTCTCACGATCCTGGCTGTCAGCAGCCCTGTTAGATGCTCTTTCTGTGAGCAGACTATTCTCCCCCAGCTTTTGCAAGTGCAACTCATCTGCAGAGGATCAGGCAGTGGGAAGATATTTTTTTTTCTCCTTTTCTCCCCACATCTTCCTCTCATTGAAGTTTTTTACTGACACACCAAACTGAAACTATTTTAACTCCATACATTTAACACATTAATGATCTGGAAGCTATAACATAGCATTTTCTCATTTAAAACATGCACCCTGGTGTGTTATACCCTTTATTTGTAAGTCAACGAATTAATTATTGAGCCAATAAGCCCTGCTTCATAATAGTGACTGGATCGTGCCCATGGAAACAAAAGCAGACAGCATCTCTCTACTCCTCTAAAGTACTCCTCTGATAAAACTTTTGGGGTTTCATGTTCAGTTATATTGTTTGCAAAGCTTTCAACCACCAGCAGAGCTAGGATATGCAGCGCTTGGACCACAAGCTTTATATCTTTGTATTCTCCCTTTGCATACTACATTTTGGTAGGATGGGGGGGGGGGGGGGGGGGGGGGGGGAAGACTTTTCCAAAGGTCAGACCCAGAAATACATACAAAAACAGTACTCCTTGTAGTACTTGTGACGCAAACATACCAACTGTTGCATGGGTTAACAAATAGCAGACAATATTTTGGGGACATCCAACTCCTGCATACACCTAGCAGGTCTCAAAACACCAGCACACTGAAAGAGGGGGTGAGAGAGAGGGGCATAAGGAATAGCAGTATCTTTCTCACAGCTAACCCAGAAAAGCACTGTCAGAGCCAGGAGTAAAGTCTCTCCCAGTCTCTACAGTGTTAACTGTGACAACCACAGACGTGAACTTGCTGCAAGTCAGGCTCAGTGACTATAGTTAATCCTACCCATGGCTCTGATTTTGAGGATTTTGAAACAAGGAAAAAGAAAGTTTGAAGCATAACCCTGCTACTATACACTGCCTATCCTTAAATCACCTTTAAATAACTTTTACATATCCCAAACTCATGGAATTGTCCCTTCGGTGTTAGATATCATAAAGCCGAAGCTGAGGGGCATGTTGATGCAAACAAAAGGCTGAGAAGTAGGCGTGTGTCTGGATTGCCTTAATTTTGTGGTTTTATGTCAAATGCTGAATCGTACTCTAAATGCTCTTGCATATTTAATTTCCCTTGTTCTTTTCAAACACTAACAAATGTGACTGCTTGCAGTGCCAAGACACTGCAAATTAAAACAATATCCACAGTCAAAATGTGATATTGAACTATTGCTAGAGCACAGCCCTGCTCATACAAGACACTCCAGCAGGCACGTTCCTCTCACAGTGTAGTCCTGTCTCATGGTACATTATGAATTATTCCAACACGATAGTCTTACAACGCAAAGTCCATTGAAATCATGGCATAGTCCAAACTTCCTATTCATTGCAATGGGAGATTTTCTAGTAAAAATAATTAGACCTGCAGGGAACTGTTCCAGAGTCTTGCCAACACCAGTGAACAAAACCCTCAAAACTTACCAGTTTTAGCTCAGAGGTTCACTGATGTTCTCCCAGTAGGATTACTCTTCATCATGAAAGCTGAGTGTAACATTGATATTTTGTGTGATGAAGACCAAGGCCTAATGAAAGGCATTTAAATCTGTGCCAGTGAAGGGGAAATTCAGACTTCTGAAAAGCTAAGAGATGTCAGAGCAGCTGGAAATATTCAGTATGATCCTCCAGCTGAATACAACTGTGCTGGCAGGCAGGAAGAAAAGGCAGGAAGAAAGCAGGGCTTGCTCTTACACACCATCCCATCAACTACCCTCTTAAGGGCTTCCCCCTGCCAAAAAAAATAGGAGAGGAGACAGGAGGGAGAGATCAAGAGCACCACATGAGAGAAACAAGCCTAAAGCAAAGTCTCTGCATTAGCCATACTCCAACACAAATGAAATACAGAAGGTTTTGCTACAGCAGGACATATAGCTGGTGTCCTTCACCAATCTTTCTAACAACAGGACTAAATTATTCAGCTAACTTCTGCATATAGAAGTAGGAAGAATAGGGATACACGGTACACATGAGGAGAATGGTAATGCTGGCCCAAAGGCTCCATATAGCAAACGCACTTGGTTAAATCAAGAAGATAAAGCCACTAGAGATGGGAAAGAGTTCTTGTTTTGTGTCTGCGTTAGAACAGCTGACTTCAGAACTGGTTAAGAGATGAAGATCGGTCAGGATGAAAAACCAGTTTTACAAGAGAAGACAAACGAGACTCGGCTTGCTTAGACTAGCAAAATAGCTGGTGAAAGGGGGAAGACACTTCTCTACAAATCTATCCTGAGGATAAACACCAGAAGACAAAAGAACTACTTAAGTTAATGGCCAACGCTGGCACAAGAACAAATGAATATAAATTGGCCATGAATACATTTAAGTTGAAAATTAAAAGAGGGTTTCTAACCACCACAGCAATTAGGGTTTGAAAGAGCCCGCCAGTGGGAACACCAGAATAAAATAAATCCAACTGCTGTTAAACTCAGACTCACTCACTACCTTTATGAAGAGCATAGTGTGGTGCCTCTAACAGCCTGGGAGTTGGGAACATTAATTCCATGGACTTCTCCACAAAGTCACTTCTCAAAACAGCACACATTGGTCTATGTTTTTTCACAGTCTTAACAGTAGGTCCTTCACATCCAACCTGCCCACAGACCCCAAGTTATTCCTTTAGAATTTCCCCCAGAAAACGAGTCCCAGGGACTCAAAGTCCCTGGTGGGGACTTTGATCCATAAAGGCATTTAAGATACCAGATTCCCACTAACTGCACTATCCTTATCCATTTGTCTCATGTAATGCAGTAGCATTACAAGCGCAGTCATTATCACCCATCAGGGCCTCTAAGCTTCTCACTGGAGCATGCGAAACTGCCAAGGGCCAGAGAGAGACCAGACCGATTTTCTACATGATAGAGTGTACTGCCTATCTGGTAGTTCCCAGCTTCTAGCATCAGAAAAACAAAGGGATATAGACAAGAATCTCCATAATTGTATAGTACCTCACTGAATACTGGGAGGAACTCTTTTCTCCCCGAGGTTGATGGTAGCTTTGCCACTGACTGCAGTAAGACTGGGACTGAGCGTGGCTGTCTCCTGCTGAGTTGCACAGCCCAGGAACAGAGAAGTGACAGGTGGTAATTTGATTAAACGCACTGGTATGAGCTGAACAGAAGCCAGCATAACCAGAACAGAACTAATAGGAAGGAGCAGCTGGTGGCTACTGCTCCTGCTTGAAGAGTACTCTGTCGAGTCAAAGACCATCCTAGGACCAGGATGGATGATTACTTATCCCCCAGCAGATGTACCCAGGATTAAGCAACAGGCCGTGAATCCCTGAGTACCTAGCCACAAGACAGGAGACTGTGCAGGAATTACTGAGAGAAGCTCATCGTGCAAACAGTCAGAATATAAAATCACGTGGTTCTAACTGGCCTGTTCATTCCATGAAACAAAATGTTTGCCTACATGTTTTTTTAAAAAGTTTCTTTCAATTTTAAATGGCTTCACAGCTATACAGATAATATATTTCCTAATTGAAAACCATTTAAATGTCTCTCCTCCAGTGATATGCGGAACAATTACCACAGCAAATGCATCTGTAGATTTTGTTTTCTTATTATCAGTGGTTGAGTGGATTTGTATTGTTTACTTGGAATTTAAAATGCTGTTTTTCAGTATACTGTGGGAGACCACAGATTGAAGGTTAACCTGTCTTGTTTAAAATAAATTGAAAGTCTGAATTTCACCCAATCAATCCCTAATTAGTTAAGCAAGACAGATGGGTGAACCCAGCCTTCCCTGCCAAGAGAACGGAGGGATATCATTAACTCTGATAGCCTGGGAGGAGGAAGCCACATAAGCATGGAGTGTACCTCAACCAACGTCATGAGGTTTTGAATATCAGAAGGGCCTGTGTAGTCAGACCCCCTTTCTTTCTACGAGAAAAGATGAAGAGTTAAAGAAACACCAATGAGTCTTGATTAGAGAGCTCTAAGAAGCCAGAAGCCTAAGCTTCACTTATCGGAAATCCTTAGGTTGACTTTTTACACGCTTACTCTTGACAGTGAAACCAGATCCAAATGTCACTGTCCCTCACCTGTGTAGGAGGTGAAGTTAAGAAAGCCAGGATTGTTTAGCCCAGACAAGAGAAGGTTGAAGAGGATCTTGTCAATGTGTAGAAATATCTTACAGGGATAAATAAAGATAATTCAGACAGATAAATCTCAGTGTTGCCCAGTGAAAGGACAACAAGTAATGGGCAAAACATTATATACAGGAAACTATACATAAACATAATGAAAAAAAAGTTAATTGCAAGGGTAGTCAAATGCTAGAACTTGTTGCTCAGTGAGGTTGTGGACTCTCCGTTCCTGGAGGTATTCAAACATGACTGGACATGACCATTCTATGATTCTATGCTTTTTGACTCATACTAGGTCATCCGTCTATTTTCTACTGTTTTCAAAAAAAACAGTACCTTCAACACAACTGAAGGGGGTCTATAAAACCTGTGTGACAAAAGCAGAAGGCAGGAACAATAAGCCAGTAATGAGGCTGGGTAAGTGAGGAGAGCCTCTTCACACAGCTTTGTCAGACTGAAAAAAGCCTCATGGGAAGATTATTCTTATTTCTACATCTTTCAAGGCATTGAGGTGCTGTAATCATCTCACTGTAATGTCAAAAGTACACAAACAGGTTTGATACTCCACTCCTACTTGATTTCAGTGTAGAAACAACAGTATCTTGATGCCTCGCATTATTAAGACACTTCTGAGACTCTAATTAGGTAATTATCAGCCTCCAAAAGTAGTTAGAAAATTTGGACATGGTTCTTCATCTCTCTCTACTTCAACTGTTTCGCTGTAGAATGGATACCACAGCACTGTCTACCACAGCAGCTTTTGAAGACAAGCCTACCACTTGATATACAAGCTAACCAGAATGGGCATAATGTCGAGGAACTGCTGAAAGCAAAAACTTTTTTTTCCTCCTTCCTGAGCAAACAAACTGACTGACTTCAATGGCTGATGACTCAGGATAGGTTTATTCGTGACTGCAGAAAAAACTTGCCAATGTTTCATATTAAAAGAAACCCATGAGACCTGAATAATTAATAACCTTACCAGTGAAAAATTGGCCCTAATTACCAAAGCAATCCTAAAAAAAAAAAAAAAATGTTAATTGCTTGGCCTATGTTCTTCCCTCAATGGGTAGCTATATTGACAAACCACATATAGCAAGAGAAATCTGGTGACCATGAAATACACTTGTTACAAATTGATCAATGGCAATTATGAGGTTTTGTTGCATTTCTGAAACAGCTTCAGGATTCAATCTGCCTTAAGGTAATATTATACAGTTTTATTAAGGTGGGGTTACTCTCTCTCTTTTTTTTTTTTCTTTCTTCAACTGACGAAGATTCACATTTTGCAGGGGGACAGAATGAAATAAATATGATGAAAACTTAAATGGTTTTAACAAAGCAAGTCATTATCAAGCATTGGCAAAAGCATTCAGTTAAATTGCACTCGTGGTTGAAATTAATTTTCTGAAGTAAACTCGGAAAGGGGTAGAAGCCAACAATCAATAATCTCTTAATGAGGTGCAAGAAAAACATGTGTAGACATGACAGGTTTTGATGGCTAATGAGCTTCAGAGGAAGAACATTGTTCAGTGGAAAACTCTGAAAGGCACTGAAAATTGATTAATTGCCAGCCCAAGATATTGCAGGAAAGTATTTTGAAATTCATCAGCCCTCAGACCTCATATCATTTACACCTCCAATGCAACATGTTAACTTTAGGAAACCTTATAGCTGAAGGGTGTTGTTTTTCCTCCTTCTCTCTCCTTGGTAGCTAACTCATGATCAATCTGCTTGCTGTGATTTTTTGCTTCAGAAGCAAAGTTACCTGATAAAAATTTCCTAAATTGTTTACTGGAATGAATAACAAAATGCAAAAGACAGACCGCAGGGGGTCCCATTTCTCTTTTGTGTTAATAGCTGCTTTGCTGCATGTAAGACATAACTAGGCTAACAGACATTTTGGTCTTCTGTCACATTCACAAGTGTCAGCAATACAACATAAAAGAGTTCTCATTTACCAAGAAAATGATCAAAAGATCATGACCTATTTTCCTTCAGTTAAACACCTTCAGATGCAGAACTAACCTCTGTTCTACTTCCTGTCAGCAGCTCATGCAAGTGGGAACACGGGACCTGAGCCTGGGAAACTTGATGCTCCCTTTGCTTGGGGCTTGAATAAGACTGGTCTTGATGAACCCCAAGTCCATGAGCCCAGCAGAAGAGTCTGGCACAAAGAAGATTTAGCCTCTGTAGAGAAGGACCATTTTAGGGGATGTTTAAACAAACTGGACAAAAAAGTCCGTGGGATATGAAGGGATTCATCCATGAATGCTAGGGGCAGGTGACCAATGTCACTGCAAGGGGATGGGGAAGGTTCCTCTGGTTTGGACAAAAGCAAGTGCTGCTCTTATCTTCAAAAATGACAAGAAGGAGGATCCAGAGAACCACAGGCACATCAGCTTCACCCTGATCCCTAGGAAGCTGATGGAACAAATAATCCTGGAAACCATTTCTAAATACGTGAAGGACAAGAAGGTGACTGCAAGTAAGCAGCATGGATTTAAAAAGGGCAAAGCATTCCTATCCAACCTGTTAGCCCTTTACAATGAGATGGCTCACTTTGTAGATGGGGCAAAGGCAGAGGATCTTGCTTCTTTTGACCCTGGAAAGGCTTTTGACACTGTCTCTCATGACATCTTCATAGACAAACTGATAATTGACATTTTCCAGTCTTCATAGACTGGAAAAATGGACTTTGAGGTGGACGGAAAACTGCCTGAGCTGTTGTTCTCAAAGGGTTGTGATCACTGGCACAAAGTCCAGATGAAGGCCACTAGTGGTGTGCCCCAGGGCTTGGTACTGTTGCTAATATGTAATCTTCAGTAATGACCTGGGCACTGACATAGAGTACAAGTTTACAGTGGTAGAAAACTGGGAAGAGTGTTTGATACACCAAATAGTTTTGTCATTAGGAGGCACATTGATAGGCTGGAGGAAGGGACAAACAGGGATCTCATGAAGGTCGACAAATGGAAATGCAAAGTCCTATATGTGGGGAAGGAAAAGTTCATTTGCCAGTACAGGCTGAGGAGGACCTACCATTTGGAAGGGCATAGGGTTCTGATGGAAAATAAATTGATCATGAGTTAACAATATGCCCGTGCAACAAGGTCAACAGCATAATGCACAGAATTAGGAGGAACATTCCCAGCAGGTCAAAGGAGGTGATTCTTCCCCTTTTCTCAGTGGTGCTGAGAAAAGTGCAGAGCCAGTGGGAACAGACTGAAATACAGAAAATTCCATATAAACTTTTTTTTTTTTTTTTTTTACTGTGACGGTTGTCAAGCACTGGAACAGGTTGCTGAGAGAGGCTGTGGAGTCTCAATCCTTAGAAGCAGTCAAAACCCAGCACAGTCCTGAGCAGACCCTGTTTTGAGCAAGGGAGCCAAACTAGACAATCTTGGTTTCTTCCAATGTCAACCATCCTGTACTTCTGGGAGACAGACTCACTCACACGGATGCAAGTGAAAATTAAATCTAAGAACAAATTCTCATTAATATGAGGACACTGCTAGAAAGGACCATGGCTGGAGCTTCACAGCAGGATCTGAAGGGGCTGTACAAAAGGCCTTTCTTCTCACTGTTAGAGCCTCAAATTCCCATCATTACAAGTGTGTGAAACTGGTCATTATACCAGCTGAGTTAAGGTAGCCCACTCACTCTCCTGCCCTCTACCACACCACAGCAAAAGGTTTTCACTTTCAGATGTAGTAAGGACTATGTCCAATGTCCCCTTTTGCATTTCAGCACAGCCTGCATTTGAGTTTTGCTGCCATTAATACTGCCAACATTAATTTTCTACGCAAGAAATGCTTCTTAATTGTATACTCAAATTTTTACATATTCATGAAGTTTATTTAAGGTTTTGCTCAGCAGCTTCTTCCTTTTTTTTTTTTTTTAAAGTAAGTAGCTGGAGGTACAGGCCACTGCTCCTACTCTCATTCTCCACTAAAGATTTCACAGAACAAAAGCAGGGAAGATAATGGCAGTGGATGAATCGGGAATGATTCTGGAAGGCAGGGGAGTGCCACAAAATAAACTTCAGCTGGAACTCAGAAGAGGTCCCTCAGGGGTTAGCCTGGCTGCAGTATCCACTACGCTCTTAAGGGAAGTGCTAAATTAGTGGGTAACACCCAGCAGAACTCTATCCAGCCCCTGGAGAGGAAACAAGGCCTATAAACCAGACAATCCTTCTGTCCAGTTTTGTTTTCCTAACCTGAGGTGTGGCATCCTTAGCCAGAATCAGGAGACAAGGAAATGGCCTATTTGTTTTCCCATGTGTAGAGCATAATCTATATATGCACAGAATGTACAAGAAATATCTTTTCTACAATCAATAAGCATACCTCATTAATTACCAAAACACCCAAAAACCTTGAGGCTTTACTAGCCTTTTTTATTGTTTTTATTTTATTTATTTATTTATTTATTTAATTCTACAAAGGAATCATTCAATTAAGAAGACATATGAGAAGTGAAGCAAAGAACAGACCTGCACCAGCCCCTGAGCAAAACATATAAGGCTGTCCAGTTTTAACTTCTGACCTAGTGATAAGCATGTTTGGCTGGAATATGGGAAGTCAGGGTTCAAATTAACCCTCCTTTCCCAGAGACTGAGCTTCTCGAGTCACTTATTGAAGTTGTTCAAAGCTGTTCCATATCAGATACAGAAATACAGAAACACAGCTTGCAACTCATATTGTCTTCATCTAAATGTGCAGACATGCAGCAGGGCCATCTGTCCATGGAACAGGTCAGACCACAAGAAAGAAAGTCTCGTTGGCCCAGCTGGAAGCAGACAAACCTCACATACTCTTGCTTGTCCTCAGGGCCATGACAGAAGAGAGGGGGCAATGCTGGAACTCAGCCAAAGCCTCACATAAAGAAACTGCTACTCAGTTTATCAAGCAGTCTTGTCTACAAAAGTGGTTATAGGCCTGTGAGTATCCTAACCAAAATCTTCAGAAGGGCTCACTAAGACAATGTAATTATTCCCATGCAAAAGAGAAGAGCTCTAAGAGTAAGTGCCAAGTATCCCATCTTAGAAGAACCCCCAACCTAGCTAATTCTGCTTCCCTGTTTATCCCTGGAAGTCTTCAAAAGACGTTTAGATATAGAGCTTAGGGATATGGTTTAGTGGGGACTGCTAGCGTTAGGTCAGAGGTTGGACTCGATGATCTTGAGGTCTCTTCCAACCTAGAAATTCTGTGATTCTGTCCCTCAGGCAGAGGGATGATTTGAATCACATCTCAGTCCCATGCCCTCAGACAGTTACCTAAACAGGGAGCTGGGTGGGGGGCAGAAGGGAAAGGCATTTCTTCTGATGGCTACTTTGTGAGAGTAGAACCCTTCCCCGATTCCAGGAGAGAGTTCATGACAGCAAGCCCTAGGTGGGGAAGTGTCACTGAAATTTAGGAACCACCACGCAGAGTCCTTCCGCTCATCAAACCTTCAGAGCTTGATTCAAGACTCATCAGGTCAATATGGAGTCACACAGATTCCAGTGAGCTAATTAAGTTCTGAGTACCCACAAGCTTTACTGTGACCTAATCCCCATTAGAGCTGTAATTGTATAAATTGATTTATCTTTTGATACTGAAATTGGTTACTCTCCAAGCAATAAACTCTTTCTGACAAATTTCTTTTTCTTTCTTTTTTTTTTTTTTTGATCAAAAAATGTTCCACAAAAATCAAGCTTTGTGCAGGAGGACAAAATTCTACCAAATTTATTTTTCTGAGGAAAGCTATTTCAATGGCATTTTGACTGTCAAAACATGTCAGAATGAAAGTTTCACATTTTTTCTTTTACTTAGAAACCACTGTGAAGTTAAAATAAAAATTAAAATAGTCTGATATAAGTATGCAAGAAGGGCATAATTCTTGCTTATCCAGCTTGCCACCCCTCCACTCTCAAATTTACAACATCTTCACAGAAATTGCAATCTGTCCCCTGACAGCTCTGCTCCCAGGAGCTCCCACAGTTGCCCCTAGGTTCCGTGTTTTCTTCCCCACCCAGTCCCTGGAGGAGCAGAGTCTGCTAAAGTTGCCAAAACCGAGCTTTTGCCAGAAGTCCCACATCCTCAAAAGTTGTTCCATAAGCAATGGAACTGTTGAAACTTTTTTTTTTTTTTTTTAATGTCTTGCAGACAGATTCTCCTGTGTCTAACAAGGTGCTAGACCTTCCCTTCCAAGGTCTTCCTGTAGCTACAGCGTTATTCTAGTCTTATTCTAGTCTGTGCCCATGTGGATTCCTTCACATCTAACAAGAGAGGGACTCAAACTGCCTGTCCCTCCCCATCCAATCTTCACATTGTGATGAAAACTATCATCTCTCTGTCAAACCTGGCTAGAGTAGACCTGTAGATTTAGAAGTTGTGAGGATGGTGAACAGGCAGACAGGTATACATATATACATACACACACATATACCCCATTTGCTCACAAGCCTGGTTTCCTAAGGAAACCAGCCTAAAAATAACTGTGTTTGGGTTATGAACAGCTACAGTTTTAATATAAGTCTCGTCCCTGCTCCTTGTCAGTATGCATTAGAGAAGTTTTTAATTACATATTTCCACGGCCTGTCTCAAAAGATGATCTGTTATTTCTCCTATGATCTTCTCCTAGCTTCTTGATATTTTTACCACCGTGTTGATACTGTTTTCCTTGTCAGAACAGCCCCAGGAAGACTGCCTGTCTTCTATAGGCATAGACATTCTGTGTGAAACTCCTTTGCAATAAGTATTTTATAAGACGTGAATTTTCATAGTTGTTAGAGCAGTACATTTTGTTTTCAACCTGCAGCATAGCCCACTTTATATGCAAGTCAGGCAGAAAGCTACAAAAAGTAATTTAGCTGTTAACTGACAATCTATATATGCCAGCAAAAATGCACCGTCACTCAAAACCACTATATTTAGTAAGAATATAGCATAAGGAGTTAACAGAGGTCTTTTTTTCCTCTTCACAGAAACTATTTCTGTAGATTCAGTCTGGTGCATGCAAAGTAACACATGCTGAAGGCTTCTGCACAAGTATACCTCTGCTCTTAAAAAAAAAAAAAAAAAAAAAAAAAAAAAAAAAAAGGTTTGTATGGCAGTATTTGAGACCTGCTAGATCTGCTGTATGCTTTTGCCTTTAAAACCACACTCGAAAGTTTGCACTTGCTTTTTCTCCACTGTCTGCTTCTAACTGACCACCATACTCTCTTCTTCAGCATTGTCTTTTGTCTTATATGTTTTTTTGAAAGCATGAGCGTCACAAAATTGCCTTTTTTTTCTTGGTCTTTCCTTAAAATAATAGTTCTTCATCTTCACAGAGTCTCCAGAAATCCATTATAAGCTACTTATTTTCAACACATTCTGTAACAGAGCCTCTGCTCCCAAGACAGACTTCTGGAAAAATAATAATCCTGTATAATACATCTAAATCCCTCCTGATCAGTGGTATATTCCCAAATCATTTTCTCGATTCAGCCAAGTTTCCATTCAGAGGCACAAAAATTTGGAGGGGGAAAGCTGAGCCGTCCAGGTGGCACAGACAGGATTTCATACCATTCCAGCAACTCAGGAGCTCCAGCCTCTCCTTACAGTCCCACCGTTGTCTCTGATGGGGAGAGTTCAGTGGAGGGACACAGACAGAAGCAGAAGAAAGAACTGCAGTGTTTGCCAAGCATCAGATCTCCTTACAGCAGAGCAGAGCCCCAAATATTTCATGAATTGTGAGGACAGGCTCAAATACAGAGCACCAAGAAGGAAAATGGTGCAGTTAGCACCAAAGCGCACTGTTTTTGTTTATGTTTGCCAGAGCTTTCAACTGTTTATCAGAATGGCAACAGATGGCACAAGGCAAACGCACACATTTTTTCACAGTTTCCTACAAAACGAACAGATGTCTTCATTACATGCTACATGACCGCGTTTAACAAAATGTGACAAGAAGCAGAGGTAGAGAGAAATGGCATCTCCCTTTCCTAACCTGAATTGTCTCTTGGCACAGATTTCAGTTGTGCCTGAGCATGGCACTGAATGCACAAGAGGAGGAAACCGAGGGAGTTTTTCATCTGTACCTGCTCCAACACATCCAGTAATCATGGAAAACTGGAGCAGGACTTTGTGGTGGTTTCATCTCTAGGAAAACACAGTGACTCCCTGGACTGGCCAAGCTGGAGGCAGGAGTCATCACTATCTCTTCTTTGGTTTGTTTTCAAAGTATGACTGTATTCACCTGGGTGGTGGAGAGCCCCAGCAAAAGCAACCATGTGTTCCTAGTCACCTTCTGGCTCTGCTGAAGATATGTTACTCACAGTCCACCACTGATGGAGCCACAGACAGCCTTTGTCTTTGCTCTTGTTCTGTCAGAGCCTGAACAAGAGCAGAGTAGCAAGAAGATTCAGCGAACATGAATGGCCCGAGATGTTTGGGATTTCTCTATGCAAGTCTGATGCAAGTTGGTAGAGACCAATCAACAAAATATCTCTCATGAAAACCAAGCCTGGGATGGGTTAAATACTGCCCTGCCTTTCTCTGCTTGTCTTATTGGCTCAGTGTCTTTCTACAGGAGGCAGGATGAGGCCAGCTCCACACCAGAGCTGGGCTTTTCAACCTACATTTTTGCTAATAGCTGCTGTAGAAATCAGACAGGCTAACAGCAAATAATTCCCTTTATTTTCAAATCAACTAAAGAAGAAATGGAGAGAAGTATTCAGGTTTGGTGGGTAATGGGCACTTGACGTCCATTCATTCAGGTGTTTTGTAATTAGCTACTATTCTTAGCACAGAATGGATCAGAGACAGCTCAGAGCAAATTTACGGTTGATGGGAAATTTTTACAGCAGAGCAACAGACATTTTAATTCCAAATCATACGTTCCATTTTGTTTCTGCTGAAGGGAACAAAGCTAGCCATTTGAGACAACTCTCCCAGTTAGACCACAGACAAAAATTGCTTACCTTTCTGTACTCGTGGACTGTGAGAATAGAGATGGGGGGAGAAAGGGTTATAGCAAAGCACAGCCTTGGACATATTTTTTCCAGCTGGAAGCTCTGAATTGCTTCAATGCAGAACCATACTCAAGCCTCTCAAGGAAAACTTCAGACTCTTCGTAATACAGCCAGAATCCATTTCCAAGTCTGCCTGTCACAACACAGCAGGAGGACAAAGCCATAGCAAATGAGACAGAACAGACTTTGCAAGCAGTCTCTTTTGTCCACAGTATACACAGTTACAAAGGAAGAGAGGCTTAATGACATCCCTTACCAGAACATCTCCAAATAGGTCAACACAGGCAGAACTTTCAGATTTTCACATGCCAGTTCTGATAGCCCAGGGTTTTGTCAGACACCAGCTGTGCCAGTGAGATGAAGTCTCTTTCCAGCAGCATCAGCCTCCCCTGCTCCTTGGGACTGGCTGTCTCTCTACGTCTAGACTCTAAGGGCTCTATAACCCCTGAGAGCAGCTTTATTCAGTCAAGGGTAAGAGCATATAACACGCAGGCAAACCCCCTTTTTCGAAGGTGTTATCTGCCAGCCCAAGCAACAGAGGCCCAGACCCTTCTCCAGCTGGTACCAACTCACTTCAAAGGCGCTGAGCTACCTGCAGATTTGCTCATAAAAACACCTGCTGCCAGTTATTTATCAGCACCTATTGGCACTGAAGAGGTCCTGCACAGACAGAACAGCATCCCTGAGCTGCAGTCTCCTCACTCACTCACAGACAGGGCTTGTGCCTGCACATTGCAGTGTCCTCCCACAAAGACCCCAACAGCTTCTAAATCCCTGGACTCTGCAGAACAGCCATCTGCTTATTGTTTCTGCACTTTAATTTGTTAGAGGCAAAATTGTCTGCAGTTCTCAAAGGGAAAATAGTCTCCCCTGCAGTCTCAAAGAGAGTTTTATGCAGTGCAGTCCTCTTCTACACACCCATGGTTGGCTGTCCTCTTTGGGATTAGGAGCTCAAGATAACAGAGGCAGCCTTTGCTGCTAGTAAAATTCTTCCAAGTAAAATGAAATATGTAAAAAATAGCTAAAAATCTGGAAAACTAACTCAAGTAAATCTTTTGGCTTTCAGATAACTTGTCTTCAATCTAACCAGCTGAGTTTTGTTAGGAAGATGCCAATCAGGTTTCTGTTGCAGAATACCATTCCTAATGCTCAATCCCACATTCATAGGAGGGCAAAGGAGTTTTACCACAGATCGTAGCAGTCACAGAGACAGGACCTCTGGTACCACCAAAAGCAGCAGTAAGAACAGACAGTCTCTGTAAGATGCTTATACTCCCCTGAGGAGAGAAGAAATGTCAGAATGCAGTAGAGAAGGAGTTCCCCCAAGCAGCAAGACAGAAAATGTTTGTTGCATTTTAGGGGAGGAGCACTCTTGCCATTCTTTCGGCCTTCAAATGACTTTAATGACTGGCTTCTCTCAGGGTCTTAGCAGCTCACAGAGTTTTCTCCTCCCTACTTCTCATCTCCACCTCCCATATTTGCTCTGAAGATGTCACCTACAGCTGCTCACAGTGGTGCTGTCCATCTGGAAAACTGTGTGCTAAACCCAAAGTTTCTTGCAGAACTACCATTCTCAGCAAACTGCTTCTCACAAGCCTTATGTTCCTCGCCAGCTCTCTCAGCCCCTTCCCAGTGGGCATGGGAAGCCCCTCCAGCGCTAAACAATCATGTAGGACCTAATTAGCAGTGTAAGGCACTCCACAGCAGGGGCTCTCTGAACCAGCTGCTGTGATGTCCTGAGTATTTATTTCCTGAAGGAAAGACTAAAAATACAGGCAATGGTGACACAGAACACTTCTGTACGTGATTCTAAAGTCCAGGGCAGCATTTTCATTTATTACACAAAAAGGCTGAAACCTAAACTAATCCTGTGCAACCCTTAAGATTGTTCATAATGCATGCACCACTGTACAGGAAGTTCATTTATTTCTACGCCATGCAAGGACTAAAAGCTAAAAGTGAGAGAGGCCTCAAGTGTCTAAATTGAAACTAAAATGGCTAAATCCTGTGTGTTTCTAAAGCTACGATTTGGATGTCCTTTCCACAAGAGGGTCAAATATGGATATAATCATTGAAATTCTCATGTTTTTCAAGTAAAAGCTACTGATTACAATATTCACTATAGAAAAGGGCATCTTGGTTTCAGATTCTCTACAGCCTGAGAGTACATATTCAGTTCCTCACTTTACCTTATATGAGTCTCGTTTTCAGTAGGCTTGCATCTTATCCTGCTGGAGCCATCTGTGTCTTAACCATTTTGCCAGAGCTCGTGAGAGTAATAGGCAGGACCAATCCACAGTCAGCTGGCACAAAGAGCTGTCAAAAAGAGGCCCTGACATCATTCACATCATCTGCAAAAAGGCCATCTGATGCTCAGATTATACCTCTGTATCAGTAGGATCTGTCTTTGGTGTTGTTTTAAAACAATTCAGCTGTATAACTCCACACTCTTATGGCTCTGTTGAAGAAAATACATGTGAAAAGTTTTTTTTCTTCACCTACTAGTAACAACGTATTCCCCAGTACACAGGAAGGGTCTCTGATATTGGCATCTCATTGGTAGAAAGATCAGAAGGCTAAATATTTTGAATTATTCAGACTATAACACACTCAGAAGAGAGACCATCGCAAGAATCCTCAAGCAATGTTTCTCCTCCCAAAATACCACCCTAAACTCAAATTCTGTCATCCCAAAAGAGGCTATGTTGTATGAATTGTCATCAGACAGAGAACAAGAAGAGAGCATTCACTATTTGCTATTATTCTGCTCAAAGATCACTGCATAATGAAAAGAGAGGCCAAATCAAACAGCAGGTCTTCCATAGACTGAACATTTGCTTACAAAACAGAAAAGGAACTCCTAAGACTATGTTTAACACCATCTGGGGATCCTTCCATACAATATTACCATCAATAATAACAGAAGCCTAGCTACAGATTGTTACACTCTGTGACAGCTAAATATATCAGACCTAATTAGATAACACAGGCCAAAAATCAAAAATCAGCAAACACAAGGGAATGCTACCACAAGGACCAGGAAGATGGAAGGGGGAGAGGGGGGGGAAACCTGCAAATTAAGAGTAGGGATGAACCTGGCTTGAAATCACCCATCTAAACACCATAATTGAAATTTAGGAAAGGTCAGCTCTAAATAGAGAGCCTGGTTTGAACTGCACAGCTGGGTTCTCTCAGTGACTCAAACCAGAGCTCAGGCTCCAAACACTCGTGAGAGCTAGGAAGAATGCACTGGGGAATTTACCTCAGCTGGTATATATCAGCCTAGCTCCATTGACTTCAATTAGCATGATGTTAAATCTTCAGCATTGACTTCAATGGGATTACAGTGATTTACATCAGCTGAGGAGCTAACATTTCACTTTTAGGCAGACTCTTCTGTAGCATCTTCATTAGCGGAAATTCTATATAAAGAAAAGAAAAGCAGATATACTCTATTCTTAAGGCCCCAGTTACCTACTGTAATGGGTATCTCATAAATGCAAGAGATAGACTAGTAGCCAAATATAATTAGCTCCACTTTCCTGCAGTTCAATCTGTGGTTACAATTACCCTTTCTTTGCTATAAACATCCAGCTAAGAATTGCTGGAGCTATTCCTTCCACTTCCTGCCTCTCCCCCTTATTTAACAGCTCTAAATGCAGGTTTTCATAAAGGAGCCAGGTTCTTGCCCTTTCCTGCACATGCACAGCTGGCAATTACTGCTAGCAGTCAGCCTTCCCACTTCCTAGCTCTCTCTTCCTGTCTGTTTTCCCTAACTCTGTAAACAGAAGGGTAACTCTCATTTCACTGGATATTACACGTGTATCCCAGGTCTGAGTACTCTAAGATGTTTAAATTCAGTAAACTGTGAAGCATGCAACAAGGCACCGTGGTCCTCTCACAGGTTGCATTGCCAGATGTTGCCGGAAAATAAAAGTGCTGGTACCTCCTGGATTCTAGCTGAGCTGCCACCCTGTGCCTGTTAAACACTGAAAATATCATCTCAAACTCCCAAACATGATCCTTTGAGGAATCCAAGCAAAGCACCCATACCTCCTACCTCTGAGTGCCCAGTCTGAGTGCCTTGCTTAGGCTGCTTTGTAGTCAATGAGATGTCAGAGATTATTTAAGACCTAAACTAGGAGTTTACCTCTCTCCATGGAGTATATAACCTGTCTAGGCTTCTAAACAAGGTACCTTTATTAGATGCCTAAAGAGGTCATGAATATTCTCAAAATACCTATATGTCACATTTCCCTCCTGAACCCTTTAATCATATGAAGAGAAAGAAAGGAAGTTTGTCTGGTCTGGGGTTCTCTTAAAATGTTAAGACCTTGAGATTTATGCACTTGTGGAACATCA
Source organism: Aythya marila (assembly GCF_965140915.1). Lineage (NCBI taxonomy): Eukaryota > Metazoa > Chordata > Aves > Anseriformes > Anatidae > Aythya > Aythya marila. Next base: position 7,933,303 of record NC_139046.1, on the reverse strand, counting down.
GGTCCCACTGCTTAGTACCAAAGCTGCATTTTGGGTGGAATTATGTAAATGACTGACAATGCATTTCCTGGTCAAATTGCAGCAGCTTCAGGATGACTTTAAATGTAAGCATTTGAATGTGTCAGTGAAATGAGTTATATAAAATATCACTTTGTTCAACACAATTCTTTCAGCCTGAAATGAAGTATTTCTTTCCAAAGTCATTTTAAATTTAAATTTTGCTACCATTCACTGCAAATCAGAATGTTTAAAGATTCAACTTAAAAAAATCAAAAGTCTTAACATTTAATTAAGAAGCGTTCTCTTCTGATTTCTTTTTGATCTGAAAGTGTAAGAGACCAAACCCAGTGTTGATGGACAAGCCCTTCCAGTTTCCTCAAAATTTCCTTTTCAGTAAATACACAGTTTAAATGAAAAAACATCCAGTTCTGATTTGGGACTCAGGTAAAAACACACACATAGCAGTACTGAAGCACTGTCCTTAAGCAGTGGACAAACACGGCAGGTTCCCAGCCCTTTCAGGACTACTTTGAAGAACAAAGATCCTCTATGACCCAGACACTCTTCAGAAGAAAGATTGGTTTGATGCACAGAATGTGAAAAATCCTATTTCACCACTATTTTGCAGCCTTTTTATATTCTTCAGTGATCTAAGAACAGAAAAGAAAGTCACATGTAAGCTCTAGAATAAAAACACCTGTTTTACTGGGACTATAACTTGGCTACAGGAAAGATGCAATAATTTCTCCTTGCACACACACTTTACAAGCTAGGATACCTCACATTCTCCTGTTTCCTTGTTTCCTCTTCTATCTTCCTACCCTCAAGGGCCTAATACCCAGCCATGCTTTCTTGGCAAACAACAAGAATCATTCTCTCCATGGAGACAAAGCTCTCCTTTCTGGTAATTAAACAATATTGTCAACTTAATGGAATGTCAAGGACGGATTCAGACTGACTGGGGAAGGAAATCAAAGTGCACACACCGTATAAAAGCTTTGAAAAGTAGTCATCTATAGGAAAAAAAGTCATATTCCCTTGGAAGAAGTTTATTCTTTCCTTGTGTGTATTGTACAGCAGTTTCATTTCACAGTATGGGGGTTAAGATTCTTGCTTCCCCACATTTGGTCATCATCTCCTATACAGTTACTAAGCCCAAGAAAATGCCTTTGTATGTCATGAATTACTCAGAAAACACTCTAACAAAAGTTTTTTATAGATAGCTGAATTCGCTATTACTAGTAAAACGTCACCAAAATCTCAAAGACACACTGCCCACTTTGGTTTTTATTGTTTCATTGTTACTATATATTTATGGATTTCCTCTGCAAGACTCCAGTTTTCAGGACTTTTCCTTCTCCCACCTTCCTCCAACAGCCTCCCCAGCCGTTCCCTCTGGTGTTGCATCATTCCACTTCCTAGTCATGGTTTTCAGAACAAACGTCAACTCCGCTGTGTTTCTAAGCCTCAAGATAAAGGAAAAATTGCTGCCACTTCTGCAAAGTTCAGCTTTAGGCATACGATCAAATTCATCTCTTCTGAAGGTGTTTATTGTATACTGAAATAAGATGGGACGCTTTGGTCTTCTTTCAAAAGCCAGTCAGCTGCAAAGCACATCAAGTACTAACAGTCAGCAGGTAGCTCAGGAAAAAAGACTGTGAAATTATTGATAACTTTGTCAGAAACCAGGGCAAGAGGAGGCATGGATGATGGTCAGATAGTTCTCACTTTATTGAAAATCCCAAAGGAAAGTGACTGACAGGAGAGGATGGGGAAGTTCTGGTTAGCTGCTCTGAAATGAGACATTAACCTACAAGAGCAGCTTGAAAGCCATGCAGATTGTATGAAGCAACACCCTTCTAGTTCCTCTTTCCTGTCTTTTGAGCAACTGCATACAAATCACATTTCCAGCTTGATTTCTCACTTTAAAAGGCCTAGATTATACTTTTATTATGCTATTATTAAAATCCCATATTTTTTTCTGGATCTTATCTCCCCTCTGTTGTCTCCTCCTTTCTTAATTTCTTTGTTTCTTCCTCTTTCTCAGTGGTCTCTCTCCAGATTCAAACGTGGTGCTCTCCCTGCACCAACCCTCTTTGCTCCCATTGCACTCTGTCCCAGCCAGAGGTGCTGAGGACATCTCCTCCTGTCATCACCAGAGTTTTCCAACAGCCTCACAGCCCCGCAGCTGTACCCTTACCCTTCCACCCCTTGTAATAAACCTTAATTACCTGCTGTGCTTTGTCAGAGAAATAAACAATCTCCATCATTAGGCAGTTTTGTTTTTTTTCAAATATTAGCTGCATTTTTACTGCTTTAAAGAGAGTTTTACCTTTACATGACAGTTCATGTTGTTCTGTGTTTTTCCATATACAATGACACAAGAAATTAAGACAAAGTCTGTTTTCTAAGGTCACATATTGAACATTTACCTAGGAGCTGGAGAATGGCAATCCAATGAGTTGCATAAAAGCAGTAACAACAACTATATGATTTTGTAAGCATTTTAGACATATTTCTGTTAAGTCAATGTTTTAAAAATCTTGATCATAATCAACATTTGTGGGGAAAAAAAAAAAAAAAGTCCATTCAAAAATCTTTCCCCTTTATTTAATCTTTGCCTCTGTGTTTCTTATTCAACGTTTTAATGGCCATTTTTCTAATACCACATTCACCTCAAGTGACATTAAGCTGATGTAATAGAACCATTTTAATCAGTAACAATCAATTTTATTACTATGAAAACCTTAGGGACAGAACATTAAATACATACCATGTAATTAGTTTTGATAAAACAAGCTTTCATCTTAGCAAATCAAATATAATGAAAAGGAAATTTAACAGCTATAAAAATCTACAGCATAAAGAAGGTGTGAATATGCATTCCGTATATGCAATGGTATATAATCACATTTCATTTCATCCACACGCATAATCCAAGTGAGGGTAAAGAACATTTCTGGAAAGTCTTAGGACTTTCCTGTAGGAGTGTCCAAACTGTTCTTTTGTGGAGAGCGATCTACTTTATATGCTGTCTATAAAGTACATTAGCAGCTACATCTTAGAAGATAACTGAGATTGCATGGAATCTGCAAAATCTCTTAATGAATGCACTTCTTGATGCAATGAAACCAAGATGAAAAGTGGTACTGAGAAAAGTAGAGTAAATATCCGCTACCTAGCTAGTGATAAAAATAGACTTTCTATCCCTATATTTATTCACAGCGCAATTAATATCTGACATGATTGTGCATCCTCTATGCCACCAAGGCTGGAAGTGTTTACAAACAACTCTTAGTGTGGTGTTGAAAGTGCAGGCTGGGCACATTACAGCCTCCCCCATAGGCACAGACCAATATTTCTCCAGCAACCAGGAATTCCCACTGAGGTCACTAGCAGCATGCAGGCACTTTATTCTGTTTCTTGCAAGGACCACATCCTTGTACAGATCATGATATTCCTCGAGCAGGAACACTTAACAGGACTGAAGGGATTTGGTGATGAATTTTTCTCTTTTTCATTAGCCAGGGGTTGTTTTGTTTGAAATTATTTGGAAAACATAAAAAATGTTTCCACACTTACTAATCATCCACTGGGGGCATATTTAAGTTGCTATTCATCAGCGTGGAGTTTTGCCACACAGAGCGTAACAGCAAGCTACAAAAACACTCTCGAAGACACCACCTTCCCAGGCAGGAATCAGCAGAGATTCCCACTCCAGCCTCTGCTCCTGCCCTTGGTTTCTCGGCCAGGTGACCTCCTGCTTCGGGGGGTAATTCTCACTTTATTTTTCAGATAGCCATTAAGATTACTTTGTACTATTCTCCCCCGGGGGAACTGAAGGGCTTCCCCAAAATCCAGAACAAGTGGCTTTTTTTTTTTTTTCTCTTCACGGAAAATCAGATTTTCTACTTAGCTTAAAATCTCTTCAAGGAAAATAGATTATTTCAGAAAGTCTTCTAATTTAAAATCAGTTTTCCCAAAGCAGATTTTGATTCAACATTTTCAGGCATTTTAGGAGGTCTGGGGGGAGGGGATTCATAACCAACAAAGCTTCAAAAATAAAAAAGTCCTGATGCTCTCCTAAGAAAAATTTCTCCACTAAGTTATGCCTATGAAAATTAAAGATATATACTATTTCCTTGGATTTTGCCACAAGAAAACAAAGCATTTTCTGATAAGTTCTAGACAAACATTCAGTCACCACAAGTCTTGCTTCGTCTCTCACCCTTCCCCAGGTAAATCAGGAACCACATCATAGCCAAGAGGCCATGCTGATATCTGATGGAGCCCTCTACATTTAAAAAATAATAATAGTTTGCATAAGTAATCCATCACAGAAACCAAGAAACCTGATGCTGTGGAAACCCCATTGACCCAGAGCTGGGGAAATCCACACAAGATTTGGGAATGACTCCTGAATTTGGCTGTGTCGGGCTTAAGGAGATGGGGTTTCTTGAGTCTCCAGCCCTGGGCATGCCATCACGCACATCACGGAATGACAGAAGAGCCTTGATCTCCATGTCGTGGGCGTGGGATGGGTGTTGGGGCCCAAGTGGACCCATCTCTGTTGTAGAGCTGGGACAGCAAAAGCAGGAGCAGAGCTGGCTCTAGCCCAGCCACAGATCCTGAGACACAAGCAGCTGCTACCAGCAGCAGGACTGACAAGATCATCTATTTCTCTGAGAAGCTGCAGCATCTGGGGAACATATTTCATTTCAGAAACACTGTGCATTGATGTGTCTGAAACAGACTTTTCTTAGGATTGCTCGTTCATGTGAAGTATTGAGGAAGGCTTGCTTTCGTCTGGGAAAAAAAAAAAAAAAGTTTTCCACCACCTGGAAACACTGGGGTTTTAGCTGTCTCTATTTGCAATAGTCTATGTCTGAGATAGGAAAAGAGTCAGGCCAAGAATCCCTCAGGATCAACCTGACCCGTCCATTCAATTTTGCTTATTATCCTTTCAGCTGAGGCTGCTCAGAGCCCTGCATAGGCCTCATCAGCTCCAGCAAGTGGGAAGTACAGGCACGTACAGCCTTATGCTTCTCTGAACTGAGGTGGCTCGTGCACATGGATAAAATTCTCCCAAGTCATTGCAAGTCTCACAAGCTGAAGATAAGTGTTTGAAAGAAACATTTAACACTCTAACCTGAATCCTTAATTCAAGGTGACCTTGGAATTTTTATTAATGCTTTGATCACCTCCATGTCTATGAAATGACATGATTCGATTACCATGTGTTACATCCTTGCATTTACTTATACCTCAGAGGGCCTAATTTGTGCCTCTGATGTATTTCTGAAGTGATTTCTATGGAAAGATAGTTTTTAAATTCCTTTAAGTGTTTAAATTGTATTATTAATTCAACATACTACTTTTGCTCCATTGTTCTTTTTTTTCTCCTGCTGTTGGAATACGTGAGAGGAAATTTAAGTTGATGAGATGTTAGAAATGCATCACCTCTGTACATCACAGAAGGAAACATTTTGCTTCCATTCTTGTCCGTGTAGAGATAGGTGCTTGAATTCCTGCACAGATGGATTCTTCAAGATGAAAATCTGTGATCCACCATTGTCAGTAGCAAAATTTTTACTGATTTAAATAAGGTAGAATTAAACCTAGAGAGCGACAACAAGGCATCTCTGTTCAGCACGTTGGTCCCTCCTGTTATCTGTGCAACACATGGAGGTTGTTGATATCTTAATATGAATAAAATATTCATTGACATGTTTTATGTGTGTCTGCATATGCACTGCAGCTGGATGTACAAGTCATCATTCCAAAATCTTAACCCTTTTGTCTGATCACAAATTACAAGCCAAGGCAGTGATTTTCATCACTTTTATTCTATTTTCTTTAAGCATGCAATATATCCATTTAGGAATGCAAACTGTATTTTGTAACTTGCTCACAAATAGTCTCTTCATGTCTGCCTTGATTCAAGAAAGAACTTAAATACGTCCACAGAAGGAGCTGCACAACATTTTTAATATTTCTTTGCCCACTAACTGGTGTCAGCATGAGCCTCAGACTTTGAGAAACAGAGCTGCCTCACTGGTGGTTAATGACTCCACATGGAAATCTTTTCCAAGAACTCATCTAGTCTCCCTTTAAGTTCATACAAACTTTCAGCTTCTACATCACCCTGCAACAAGGAATTCCACAGCTTCATTTCATGTTACATGAAAAAACATTGACTTGCTTTAAACCTTCCAACCCAAAGGGGATAAGAACTGATAAAACAGTTTTAGTAAATATCTAAGACTCTTGAATGGATATCAATATTCTTTTTCCACTAGAGAAGAAGAAATAATACATTATCAAGCAACGGTCAAATACAACGGCCAGCTCCTTACTCTGTTTCTTTCTACACTCTGCATTACAAGGAAATTTCAAAAAAGGCCACAGCATCATTTGTAGTACAAACATTCTCATGTATAATTATTTACTGCATATTTGCTACAATTCCTGCTTTCTGCAAAAATTATGGAGGGATAAAACCTCTCTTGCTCAGCTGTTCACAAATAAGCCAATAAGCCAGGCTGCAATTGCATACACTAGAAAATCAATCATTGAAACTTCAGTTGTTTTAGCTCATTTGGAAAGACATACACAAATATATTGGTGTGGTGTTTGCTTAATTCCAATATCGGTTCACGTGCCTGTATACATTTCCATGTCAAGATACAGTAATTAGATCTATAAAATACAAACAGCTCACATTTTTACACCATTCTCCCTCCCCTCCTCCCCAGTGCTCCTATATTAGTAACTAGAAAGAGCAACATGACGCAATGGGGGAAGGGAAGGCGTAAAAAATGGCTGATAGCCACAAAACCTTCTTAGGGAAAACTTACTAAGCGGCTCAGTGTACCAAGGTGACCTGACAGTCTTCTCTTTAATTACCCGTACTTGATGTGACATGTCACAGCACAGCTGTGGTGGCACTGCAATGCACATCTGGCTCCAGAAAACACCACCTTAAAAAAGCAGTTTTCACAATATGTTACCTCCCTCTGAAAACAGGAACCAAAGGAACAATGGTTGTGTCTTTGTCCTGTGCAGGACAGAGAGGTGCAAAGGGGGAGGCTAATACCAACACAGCAACTTTGTTTTGGGGGCTCTGGGTGAGCCTAAGACACTCCTGATAACTGAAATGCTTGGGATTTCAAGTTAGCCATGTTTGTTTTTAAAAGGTCTTCAAAGAAATCAGGATGAATTCCCTTCTGCTGATGAGAATCCAGTGTCATTCATTTTCCCTTAAAACAAGGACACTCTGCCGGACAGGAGGGAACAGGTATAAGTTTGTCCAAAACCCTAGAGCGTGTGCATGTGTGCATCTGTGTGTACATGTGTAGACAAGAGAATTATTAGTGGAAAACAGCTCTTGCTTTTTAAAGGAAGTCTGGCTTGTGAACCCCTCCACCAGGAATCAATATGCAAATGGCAATACAGATGTTACCTAAGGTGCAAGCAAGATCAAAGTGGTGCTTGCAAAGTTCGACTTCAATTCTTGGCAAAGGTGCTGATGGTGAAGAGGGATTAAAAATAAGTAGGGCACAATAGCTCCAGCATGAAACTCCACTCCTTGCAGGTAACACAGCAACCTACACAGAGACTGCTGAAATGCTGAAACCAGCTAGACTGGCAGGTCTGATAGGGAAATGGAGTCCATCACACTTGAACTTCGAACAGGGTCAGGTAGCACACTGATCTGCATGCCAGGGGCTGGGAAGGTAAAAGGAGAGCAGAAGATCCGATACCAGGGAATTCATACCTGGCTTGCTGCCAGCAGAAGGGTCAGAGGCAGAGAAGGGCACAGTGAAGGAGAGGGAAAGCATTTTGCAGCAGGAAAATGCATCACTCAGGTTGTTTCAGTGCTCTGAAGGATGTCATTCAAGCTACTTTAATATCTGCAGAGTACAAAAACATGCGTTACCAGTGATTTTAGTTATCCTGCCAGTTTAGCTTTAGTTAAGGTTTCATTGCTTGCTATTTAGTAAGTCTTTCTGGTCTGAATCACCAGTGCTTTTATCATAGACCAGATAGCTACACACAAACTCTCTCAAAGAAGAGCTATACCATCCACTTTTGCTAGAAGATCATTTGCATCTCTCCAGACTCTTAGCCAAAAATGCAGATGGAGGCATTCCCACCAGTAAAAGTATCCCAAATAGAGCTTCTCTTGGTGAACTCTGAGGTCTGAGAATGAGGCAAGTTTGGAGGAAGAGATAGAGAAGGAGGGAGGGAGGGAGGGAAGGATACAGATACACACAGATGTAGCTGGAAAAGACTCCACAGAAAGAGCAAAGGCGGCTCTTCTTTAGGTCAGAGACAGAAGCAAAATCTTCAAGTTAAAGAGACTCTGAGAACAAATGTTCTGAGATTCACTTAATTGTGGGAATCACCTTGTCACCCACTCTCTGATAAATGCATGCCAGTACTCATTGCTGCCTGAATGACAAGCTAAATTAAAAGGCCTAAGGTGAGAAAAATTTAGAGAGTATTAAAAGAAAGATACTAGACTATTCTCCTTTTATTGGAGGTCTCTTACACCAAAATGCCCCCAAGCAGCTCTTACAGTGAATACGGATCAGGCCCATTGTCTTTTAAACAAAGTGTCAGAAAATAAATGTATATTGCACCTTTTACATTTTTTCTCTCATTGTTCATATAATAATGAGCAAACCCTGTCACAGGACCCAGAAGATTACATTTCCCATCTGTTACAGACAGCACAGAGCAATGGTTTTACATTACCATGTAGGGTTCAGGAGCTGTGTTCAGAAAAGTCTATTAGGAATGCACACTGACAGGCAATTCCAATTAGGCAGCAGAGGAAAGTAAAAAAGAGAGAAAGAAAGAAAGAAAGAAAAAAAAAAAAAAAAAAAAAAAAAAAAAAAGGAGAGATTGCATTAAAAAGTTTGGCACAGAGTCTGAATTTCCTGGAAGACTATAGTGTTTTGGGCTAGTTCTTCTCCAGGTAAATATGCAGAGCTCATAGCACAATGAGGACAGCATCAAGACTGGCCATGCATCGTCTATTGTTCAATGTAAGAAATGCAAATCAGCCTTGTGCATGATTTTGCACAGAAGAGTCAATGAAATGTATTGACTAGTTTAATTCAGCTAAAGAGGAAGGTCAGGGACTCTGTTGGGAGAAAGAGGAGTTTAGACCACGCCTGGTAAACAGGAAGGGCAGGGACCACAGCGACAAGACCCAAATGAGTGTGCTGAAAGTTGGCGAGCAAAACAGCCACAGGATGGGTCTGTCACCACTTTGTAGACTACATTACCCAATGCTAGTCCCAGGAGGACAGGTGACTTGAAAAGCATGAACTCTACCACACAGCCTGTGATATTCGTCACCTCCCTTAGTCTCTGGTTCACCATGAGAAGGCTGACCCTTTCTCCTGAACTTGAAATGAAACTGGCTAGAGAAGTTGGCCTTTGACATTAGCTCTCAGCTTTGACTTTAATCACAAACATTGGCTAAAGATCAGTAGTCCCCCTTCTTATTCCTTATTTGTGCATCTTCTTTCCCACTTTTGATGTATTTTCTGTCCTTTTTTTTTTTTTTCTTTTTCTATATTCTTTTCAGCAAAGAAAAATAAAAAGCCTTTAGTTTAGGTGGCCAGCACTGATCTTTCTCCAAAGCTACTGTGACCAGGGAGATGGAAAAGAACATCATTTGTAAAATCAGCAATTGCTCTACTGCTGGTGGAAACACCAGCCTGAGAGAAGCCCATAGCTTCATTTCCCATCTGCCTGACTTCCTGGGCTCAGACTCCAAGCCATGGACACTGAGCCAAGCTTAGGTTACCTGTGGGTCAACTCATCCACTCATGAAGGGAATTTGCTCGTGTACCAGGTCATAAACTCTTGGCCTCAAGGTGTGGTGCCCAGCCTTGATCTGTGCTTGCAGAAAACTGAAGCAGAAGGTTGGCACATACAAGCTTGTCTACCAATGTCAGGCAGACCTACAACTGAGAGTCCATAGCACTTGGCAACAGAAGTGGAAACAGCAGTCTCCTCGTGGGTGCTTTTTTCCCCTTTGCTTTTTGAACATGCTAGTCTTGAAGGGATCACGGTCAGGCTCCTAGAACAAGAGAAGGTCTAGTCCAGCTCAGCTTACCTCCTCCCCCAGAAGGAGGTCGTTATCCTCTTTCATGACATCAAAAAGACAAGCAGATGAGGAGGTGGGTCTTCCTAAGCAATCCTCTGCTACCAAAAGGATACCACAGGTACTGTTAGAATATCATATTCTGATATTCTTTATATTTTATATAGCAAACATTTGTGGGATTTTTTTTTCTGTTTCCTGTACCTTTAAGAAAAAGATTAAGAGGTTTTAATAGTGCAATTGTTTGTGCTAGAACTCAGCAATGTGAAGACTTCACCCTCAAAGCCTGTACCCGATGTAGCTGTTTAATATTGCACAAGTCACAGAATTCACATTGACGCCTTTGAGACTCCAGGTCCTTTCAGTACTTTCAAATTAATCACAGCACACTCCGGTGCACCCCCAGTGAACCATGGCTGATACAGAAACCCACTGCACAGCTGGTACTGCCAACACTTTGTGTCCAACCTCTGGCAGGCACAGCTCTAGGAGTTTCTGGAAGAGCTTTGTTTTCCAGGGCACATGAAAGCTGTGTCTCCAGGGCAGTGTTGGGCTGAGCAGCCCCAGGTCCCTCTGCTCTGCAAACACAGCTGTGGCCCGGGGCATGCCAGTAGAGCAGCGTGCAAGTTAGGACCTCCTGCAGCACAGAAATGGCCAAGAGCTCTCTGTGCCTTTTCCCTGTCAGTCTGGAGCACACACCAACCTCTGAGCCATGCATGTCCCAGGAGCAATGCAATGATGTTAGCTTTTACCCTCCTGCCATTGTGTGAGGCAGAGGGTCTAAACATAGAAAAGATTTCACAGCTTTTATAGCATCCTCCCTAAAGCTCCACCTGGTTGGCAATATACGATGGTGCTTACACAGTCAAAGAAGCTACAGCTAAGCAACCAAGGGAGGCAGCTGTGATTCCAGACACAAATGCTGCAGCAGAGCAGGCTCTGTGCTCAGAGCCCTGCGCCAGCCCACAGACAGCTCTTGCAGGAGAGGCTCGCAGGTCCCATGGGTATAAAACTTTAAACCACTATTTGATCACTCACTCCATCTGCATGCAAACCTGTTCCAGGCTTCAAAGCAAGCGTTACACATGGCCTCACCACACAAGCAAGCTTTGTACACAAAAGCCAAGTTAAAAATTAACTTGGGAAAGGAGGAAAGAAAGGGGGTCACCTGGCCAAGCCGTGAGCTTATGAGCAAAACACTCCAAGTAAACTTATTACACATAATGTAGTAACATATGTTCACTAACTGGACCAGTCCCCTGCCCTCCTAGCAAAGCAGAACAGATGTCTCTGAAATCAGATCACCTAAATGCCCTCTATTTTTGGGCATCACCTTTTTTCCCTTGCTGCCAGATTTGAAAGTCCAATTTGCCAGGATAATATCCCCTGCGTGCATGGAGGCTTTCAAAGTTGAAGCATCCGTCTCTTAGCAACTGGAGCAGCTTGAAGGAACCTTTTCTTTTTCCCCTGGTACCCACTGAGACATGTCAATCTCTCCAGATAAACATACAGGACCAGATGTCCTCTCCCTTCTGCCCCCACCCCAGCCACATAGTGCAGAAAGACTGCACTCCACATAGGGGGTAAAAAAATCATTTACTTGGCAAAGGAAGAACGGGGCAGACAGGCTGTTGCATCCTTCTGTCCATTGACTCCGGGGCAAGAGTTACGTGTAGATGCTTGGTCTTGTAATAGAGGCGACAATGCCAGGAGGGAAGGCAGGAACCACAGGCCTGTGAGCCTGACCTTGGTGCTGGGAAAGGTTATGGAACAGATCATCTTGAGTACAATCACACAGCATGTGCAAGACAACAAGGGGATCAGGCCTAGACAGCATGGGTTCATGAAAGGCAAGTCCTGCCTGACCAACCTCATTTTCTACAACCAGGTAACCTACCTGGTAGATTAGGGAAAGGCTGTTGACGTAGTAAACCTAGCCTTCAGCAAGGCCTTTGACATGGTCCTCCACAGTATTCTCCTGGAGAAGCTGGCAGACCATGGCTTGCACAGGTACACACTTTGCTGGGTTAAAAACTGGCTGGATGGCCAGGCCCAGAGAGTGGTGGTGAATGGAATGACATTCAGCTGGCAACTTGTCCAGTTGATGAGGTAGGATTCAAAACTCAGTAACAGAAAATGGAGACATTGCCTCCTCTACCTCACCCTCAGTTGTGCTTTTAGGCATCTCAGAAAGCAGGGATCAAAGGGCCACATTTCTGGCTGGATTCCCAGCTCTAATCCAAATGCAATACTGTCCGCTACATAGATTTTTAACAGAGCAAAATACACTTGAAATAATTTGTACTGTAATTAGAAACCTTGCCTGCAATTTTAATTGAAAAAAATATCTCCAATAAACAGAATCTATTAAATACTCACCGCTACTCTGAGGTGTTTATTATACCATATTTACAAGTTTCCGTTCAACCTTTGGAAGGTTTAACAGGAATGAAAATACATGATACAAAAATAAATCTTTATCTACCTATGCCCTTCTTTACACACACACAAGCACAGTAAAATGCAACTAACCTAAGAAACCAAACCTGAATTAACATCTCCCTGTAATAAAGAGAGCAAAAAAAACCAAGAAACATTCACAGACACAAGAAGGATATTACATTTCTAGGGATACCTGTCTGAAAGCAATGGGCTGATCATTACAATTTCTTATATTAAGTTAGGAGATGATAGATAATTTTGTGGAAACAAGAGTCTCCTTTGCAACATCTACATCTCCTGCTAACTCGACACACAGATGCGAGCATATTTGCTGATGGAATATCCCTGAGAATGTGGGTGTGAGAAGAGGTAAGGCCAGTACTAAGTGCTTAAAAACCCACTCATGTCAAGTGATCTGGTCAGCAATACTTAGCCAGCAGGCTGGACACCAAGTAATTATGATGGGATTGTAACGGTTCAGACCAGCAAGCGATGAAGTTGCTGAATTCTGAACAAGCTGCAAATGGACAGGGCAGTCCCAGCAACAAGAACCCTACAGAGAGACACAAGTTCAGCCTAATGCATCTCTCTGCTTTTAGCAGCAAGGGCTGTTCCCACAAGGTCACCTCAGACCTTAAGGAGCAGTTAATGGAAGCAGCTGTCTCAGAAAGCTCTTCTCACATGTCTCAACCCTTGTCTTACAGCCAGGAAGCAGTACATAGGACCATCACCCCATGCCCAAAAAATAGTTCTGCAATTTTGGAGTACTGCTGGGAGTGAGCAGCACCCCAGATGCCTTTGCAGGGCCTGTCCTCTGACTGAATGCGAGCTGGGGCTGAGGAATTTGGAGGAAAGTTCTTGAGCTGCTTTTGCACAAGGATTTCTTCTTGCTTTACCCCTTCTCTAGGCTGAGCCCTCAGCGGTACACATGGGAAAGTCCACTTCATAGGTGTACAGGAGGGCAGGATGAAAACTTAGCCATGCATCAAGACTTACCATGAAGTGGAATAGCTTACATTTTGGATTTAGAAAACAGACCAAATTATGAGATCCAGTAAGAGTACACAGGGTAGCTCTGTTCTACTGCAATAAGTGAAAAAATAAGGCATAAAACAACTGTCTGTCTAGTGATCGTGTCCCATCAGAAATTTAAAGGCAAAAGTTCCAGCCATTGCCTGCCCTTTTTTAAATTACTTTTGTCCCTATTCAACATGATGCTACTGCAACTTTGTTATTGTTTACACCAGCTGCTGATAAATTACCATTTTTGGACTTGTAATTATTTGCAAAACTCAAAGAATATCAGCATTGAGAAGGATGGTATTGTTTTGAGGTTATCTTTATTATTTCCTCAAAGGAACATAGCCCACTAAGACTGTTTAGTTTGCATAAACCTTGTAATCTTTTCTAACAAATCACGTACAGAAATATTTCCCAGTGTCTGTTGAACATTGTGATAGCAAATACATGTAGGCACAGCATGTAATTTAGAGAATATTTTTGTTTTATTTATAACATGGAAGTGAACAGGATGGTCTGTTTGCAGTTGCCATGGAAATTGCTGGCATTAGCTGACTTCTTACCAAAGAAGAAGCAAAGAGCTTTTCACTTTCTACTATTTAACCTCTTTTAATATTAAAACCCTATATACTGCAGTAGTATAACTCTCTCCTCTTTGGAAGGTCAAGGGCATTCTAGAGATATCATAGCTAAAAATAAATTAGCTAAAAAGAAATTTTGAGTACTGTGCATATGCTTTGTGAACATGATATTTCTTGAAACAGATTGAGCTCATCTGCTTAGAAGCATTTCTTTTTTTTTTTTTTTTTTTGCTCTTTTAATATTTAAGACAAACCTTTGGATTGTGAAAGCAACAAAAACTATGGCAAAAGATTGGCTAAGGAAGTTAATGCAAAGCACCTCCACATAATTTTTACTAACTTCTTCCTACCACATTGCTGCTCTGAGGTGTAATCCCAAGGGATGGAGAGTCACACCAATGACAAATATCTACTGCACTGACATCCTTCTCCACTCTTAAAGTTCAAACAACAAAAGCAATACAAAATCCCTTCTCCCTTGCAGAACCTTGAAGAGGGAAAAGTGACTCCATGAATCCGTATGGCATTTCACTTTACCTTTGCAGCTAATGGCAACTAAAATTTTCTGTTTGATAATCAGGTCAGGTAACAGCAAAAAACTCCTCCTGGATATGACAGCAAAATCCGGTTTCAGTGACACTTGATTCTGCCAGGATCTGTACAACTACAAAGCAGCTATAATGAATCTAACACAACTCCATTCTGTCAAGGCTGAGTGTCCTCCAGAAAAAGGAGAGAAGGATCCACCTGGTCTCAATCACCAGTGGTTTACAGTGTTATCAAAGATTAAGAAGCCTGGAGGGCCCACTTCTGCCTCTAAGTCTGACCACTGTTTGAAAATATATATATATTTACTTAAACTAGAGTATATCTTTAAAGAGAAGATTTGAAAGTTTCTGGTGATGGAAAATCCACCAACCCTTTGAGAAAGGGGTTAATCCCTCCATCTGGAGTAGATATGTTAAATAAGCCTATCTGGTTCAGGGAGGAAACAGGTCAGCCTAGGAAAGGTGGCAAGGAGAATTTTTTGCAAACTCCTGGAACATGCAGGGAATAACATGCTCCTCTGCTTCCTCTATGCCCCAAATATCAAGGCTGTAAAATGTTATAGCTGTAAAGAAAAAGGAATTGGGCAAAACCATCAAAAACTTCCTTCCCAAAATATAGTCTCCCTTTTCCAGCCAATCACAGAAATTGAAAATATTTTAAATACAGGGGGAAGAAAAACAAAACAAAACAAAACAAACAAAAAAAAAAACACGAATGTCTAAATGCTAGAAGTAAAGCAGTAAAGCAGTCCTTCAACCACCTTGTTTTTAGTTAGATTGTGCACAATACCCCATTTCAACTGTCTCTTGCACCTCTTCTGCCTGCAAGGCCCCCTGGTACTCATTTTTTGGTTGGCACTTGGCAGTTTCCTGCAGTCTCCCAGTGTTTCTGGTACCACAATGTGGTGCATGGTGTGAGATGATTTCTCATCTACGTGTTTGCTGATGCAGGCTGTGTGCAGGCTTAGCTCCACAGCGCAGGGTACAGAAACTGCTGCATTTAGCCACAGAGGATCTCCAGCATCCAGTTTTGCGAAACACAGGGCTTATCAGCCAGCAGAGCAGGCAGGACCTGGCAGACATAGCCAACATCAAGTCAGGTTTTTACTATTAGGGTAGGAAATTAAAAAGATAGAGGAAAAAAAATAGGCTGGGCTCGTGCCATCCTGTTTAGAGGTGAGCTGCAGACAGTCTGTTAGTAATGTGGGTGATGTGCAGTGAGGTGCCAAGTAACCTTCCTATCATCATTACACGGGGCAGTCAGCACCTAGCTAGGCTTTCATCTCACTTCTCAAAGCACGCGCGTGTGTTTGTGGATAAAAAAGTGCAGTTCATCTTTAACAGGGAGCTCTTCAAGTCAATATATTGCTTAACTGGCAAATAACACAACGCTTTGGACAGAGGTGAAATGTGGAGATCATCTCTCTATTACGAGAGCCTGGCAGCAGCATTCAGCACCAGCTGGAAATTGTACGGGGCCTTATCAGGCCAGGCTGTCAGGAGGGAGTCACAATAATCTAATCTTGATGTGAGAAATGCACGGGTAACCAATTCAAGGTCAGGACAGATACAGACCATAGATATTTGTTAAAAGATAAGGCAGCCTCTGAAATAACTTTCAGGATCTTGATTTGCTGAGGTAGACAAAATTTTAAAAAAAAAAAAAAAAAGCTTTCCGGTGAGGGAAAGTGCAGGTAGCAGTGATGGACAAAGAGCGTTTCACCTCAGACAGAGCTGCCTTTCAGCACTGTTTCAGACGGTGATCCATCTGCATCATTCGTAAGGAACAGTAATAGGCTGCCAATATTTTAATAAGAAGCTGCCACAAAATTCCCTCTCAGCTGTGATAAATCTACAGGCTCCAGGGAAGGGTTGTTTGTGGAAGGAGCGGGCAAGAAATTAGAAAACTATCCATTTTTCTTGCCCTTCCCACTGAAACATGCACTTCAGTAAAGCAGACCCAGGGAAGGAGACGCTGATACCATGAGGTGCAGCTCTCCACCCACACTCTGTGCTGGCAAGCCACGAGCTTCCTCCAGAACCTATTTAGACTCATTAGTGCACACTGAGCCTGTGCTAATGACTCCTGTCTCTCAGCATGGCTCACCCCCGTGCAGGGTTTTTGAACAGGAGTGAGCTGATGCCTGTCTGGCTCTGAGGGGCAGAAGTAACCCACACACCAGCACCCAACCGTGCTGCCAACACCTAAGAGACCGAAACAGAGAACTGTAGGGCCAGGGGGTGAGGGGGCTGGGGTAGGAGCAGGTAGAAGGAAGGGAGAGCAGGATGCCAAGCAGAAAGGCAGGGCTGAAGGGTTTCAGGATGCTTATCATGTACTGGCACACCCTGTGGTATCAACGTTGATCTGGTTTTGCTCCTGTACATTCATCCTACCTCCCAGCCACACCAACGCACACTGAAAAACAGGCTCTGCCCTGGGTTCACAGCACAGCTGTGCACCAGACGCTGTGGAAGGGGTTCGCCCAGCAGCAGTACCTTTGAACAGAAGCGTGATTTTTTCAGCTTGTTTGGCCCGTGCCCATCTGAAAAGCAGTACTTTTGGCTTTCCAGTTGCTTACGAATATGTGGAGCTTGTAAAATGGGTGAGACTTCCTTGGGTAGAGTTCAAAGTCACAGCAATCGGTGCTAAGAAAGACACGGGCAGTGTTGAGAACTGATCCAAACCCAGAAACCTGGAGTAAGATATAAAAGCAATTTTTGTCAGCTTGCTAAATTAAGAGACAAAAGGGGCCTCAAACAGACAATTAGATACCACCATGCTACTGTTGCTGACTGCTCCCTCCTTGTCCCTGGTTCCAGTGTACTACCACTGCCTGTTATTATTACTGAACGTCTGCAATCAAATGCATGCTAATATTTTACTTCTGAGTGACAATCAGCTGTTATAATGATAGTGCATAACCCTACAAAATGCACTGCTGATCAAACACAACAGCTGACGCACAGCACATAGCTAAGGGCTTCTTTTTTTCTTTTCTTTTTTTTAAGGAATCATTGTTGGCATTTCTTTCCTTTTTCTTTTTTTTTTTCTTTTCTCAATTATTCAGTAAGAATTCTGGTATAATGGACAAGTTAGTGGCTTGTTGGCTTTGCTTGTTTGTTTTGTAAACATCACCCAAGATAATTTTTTAACAGAATAATCCTATTTTGCCAGCTTTTCAGTTGTTAATCTAATACAAGGAGTAAAGTCATTGCAGTCCTTTGACTTCTTTTACTTTGGTCAAATAAATTTCTATAGAGGATGTTTTTCTTTCTAGCTATTGTAATGAAACACATTTGTTGACTTCACTCCAGAGACTGTAAATAGGTATCTATCCTTGTTTAATTTCACAGTAAATAAGGTTTTCTATACAGCTGAAATAGTTTAAGCTAGATTTATTTCCATTTCTAGTTCTTATGGCTTTGTAAATACTAATAGAAAACTATGCAGAACTGCTGCAAGGTAATCAGATCTCTGGTGGTAAAGCAAAAAAAAAGCACCAAATACATACTCTGAAGTAAAATGAAACAGCTATCTAGAGAGAACTGAAAATGCATTAATTTTGTCACCTCTCCCTAGCCCCCTTTGGCACCCCAGGGAATATAGAGCTGGTGAAGACTAGCATTCTTCAGAAAATGATAGAAAAAGAAAATTTCCTGTATTCCCATATGCTGCTGCTGCCAAATGGAAGAGGGGAAAGTAGCTGAATATAAGAGGAGCAGCAGCACCTTCCCCTCATTGCCACTACTTCATTGTGAAAACAGAGAAAAGACTGATGGAGAAGGCCAGTAGCACCTGATCCAAAGCTGTGACTGACATTGGGAAGGAATCGCTATTCCCGTTTCATATTCTACCACTGCAGTTCTCTACGTACTTCTAGAAAAGGTAATGATGCTTTATTAGATTTCCAGAGAGTCTCTTTCCATTCTGCGGTCAGTTTTGTTGTATAACTCCTATTTTTCCATTATTTCCCCCCCTTCCACTTAATTCGTAATTGCCATTTTCCCCCTCCAAAGCTCCTGCCAGTCAACCATCACATTGGTGATTTAGACTGAGGTAGTGCTGAGTAAGCTTTACGACAGACCAGGGACCCCGCTGTGCTAGGTAGGCTGCAGACACAGGAAGAAAGAGTCTTTTGCTGCAGAGGGCTTGCATTCCCAGCCCCTTCAGTCTGTAACGCTTTGTCTTCTGAGGCTTAAAACCTTATTTAACAGCATCCAGCCAACGTATCGCTGAGGGCTGTGCAGCCCTCCACACACACACACACACTCCTCAGGAGACCTGCATTGTCGGGGATACTTCCAAACCAATAACAGCGCGGCCTCAAAGTCTTCATTCAGCAGCTTTCTTCATTCCTCCTTCTCTGATTGTATACCCAGGCTCCCAGGGCTCATTGCCTTGGGCTGTCTTACAGGCTGGTGGAACAACCTCCTCTCTGAAGCCTCCCACCACTACCTTGGCCTAGCCGGGCCCTGCTGTAACAACAGGCTCCTTGTTCTCCTCCAGGAGAACCTTTCCACATAGCACTTCGCACAGGGAGCCCGTAGCCCGGGCTCGCTTCCTGCCAGCGCGTTGGCCAAATTCTCAGCCATTAAACATGAATCCTGAGCTCTCCTGGATGCCCAGCGCAGCTCCAGTGCTTTGAGCATGAATAGCACAATCTGGGGCTTTATCCAGCTCCAGCCAAGAGCTGGATGCGAGGGACTTTAGAGCACAGTGAGCTTACTCACTGCAGACCTACAAAACAACCAGGGTCACCTCAACGACACGCTGAAAATTGGCTTTGATAGTAAGGGGATGCCAGCTCTGAAGGCTCCCTGTGTTTCATCATACACATGGGGTTAACAATCTAAACACCCAGATAAGAAATGATGGAAAGTCTCTTTCCAAAGACGAAAGTGAAAATGCCGTTGGATATCATTAGACCAAGAGGAAGCTTATCATTCCTGGGGTACGACAGGAGAGAGAGACCAAAGGTGATAGGGTTTAATGGCTTCTGAGGCTGCAAGGCAAGCTCTAGGAGTTGTGTATCATTTTTCAGTCACAAACATTAAACCACAGTGACCACAAAGATAAATACAAGTGCCCACACTGGATCCAAATTAAATAGAGTCAGGAAGGGCACCATGAATACAGATAATTAATCAATAAGCTTTGCTATCAACAGAGCTGGGACAAGACTGGATTATTTTTTATTTTTATTTTTTTTTATCAGAACGATCACCTCAAAATGAAATATTTTGGTGGGCTTTGGTTTGCCCCAGTTTTCAGTTTTCTGTTAAGATGCTATCTTATGATGACAAATTCTTCCTTTCATATCATTATCTCCTTCCAAGTAAACTTAGGTTTATCCATTGTACTTCTATTGGTCCTCATCATACGAAGGCAAGCAGGTGACAAAAACTTTCAGACACAATAACATTTCAGAAATAAAATTTGCATCTTTCTCAGTTTCACTGCTCCCTATCCACAGAACCAGTGGATTGTACCAGAGTACAATCTGAAGGAGACTAATAATCTGTGAAAGACTGTAATTACCAGTAACAGCCAGCTATACCAATACTACGCTTCAGGGAAAGAACAGATAGCCCAACATTATTAAGCCAGGGAAGGAAAGCATAGGAAAAAAAACAAACAAACAAAAAAAAAAAAGCTAAAAAGCTTTTCAAAGGAAAAGATGACTATTAGTCTTATACTAAAATCCATTTTATGAGAGTTTATATTAAATACTCCTTATTGTAAAATTAATACAAGTAAATTTTGCTCATGCTTGTATTGAAAGCTATATATTCAGAAGGCAAAATATATACTGCTTATATATTCAGGGCAAAAAATCAGGGTTGCTCTGTATTTAAAAAATAATAATGTTGGTACTGATTCCATAATCAATAAAACAGGAAGAAGCCTTTCCAAGCACTTTAGTATGTCTCAGAGCAAAACTTCCATAGCTAACTAACAGATACTGAATGACCTGACTTTTCTGGTACAACTTCAGGGTGACCAAGAGCAAGGACGCATCATCTGAGAACATTAAACCCAGCAGGGCACCCAGCAGCTTAGTAAGACAGTGAAATATATTGATATATACTGAAATACACTGATCTTTCAAAAGACATGGAATTAATAGTTCCCTGCAAGTCTTCAGGCTTCTAGTAGAACAGGAATAATCACCTGGTCCCGCTCAGCTAGCACGAGCCTAAAAAATTCCAGATGAAAATGTGAATGAACTAGCACGACCAGGCCAAAGTGGAAAAGAAAGACACAATTCTATTCAGAACTGGTCATAACTTAGTATTTCTCTGCTGCTGAGAATTCAAACGTTTCACAGATTTTATTGAGAGTATGTATGAAAACTTAAAAACCTCAGGTTCTTGTAGGAAGCAAAAGATTTTAATTAATTTTTTCTGAAATAATTTTTTCTATTTTTTTTCTCCAAATGAGCTGCAGAAATTGGTAGTCCTGGCTCCAAGAAATCCTCCAAGCAGCCACAAATTTGAGGGAAAACTAAATTGCCTCCTGGAATCAAATGAGCTCCCACTGTGAAACAGAAGACTCTTTGTCACAGCTCAACCCCCAGGTCTCCAGCCGGTGGAACGAAGGCAGCTCTGCGCATTGGTACTGCTGCTATTAACCTTAGTGCTGTAAAGAAACCTCCCACCAGGCTACACCTGGAGTTCCTGCCCAAGACAACTTCATCTATGTTTCAGTGAAGTCCACTGAAATAAGAAATAGTCAATAGGCTTCTCAGGACAACCTGAGTTTTCCCTAGACCCTAAATTTCTCATGACAGAGAGAGAGAGAGAGAGAGAGAGATAAAACACCCCAAAAGTAATGAAAATAATACTACTCCAGCACCTTTCTCTTCCTACAATCTTAGAAAACTAGATTACCATACTGGGATGTTCCTTCAAAGCCCAGTCTTCCCTACCTACAAGCAATATTTAAATACTAGGCATTCAATTCAAGGATTTAAATATACAAACTTTACTGGCAAGGAGCAAAGTGTGAGCAGTCCTTCCCAAAGGTCTAGGCTTGCAGCCAGGAGACATGATGACGAACACCCACAGCGCATTCACAGCCTTCTATTACTGGACAAGTTAGGAGCATCTGTAGGTGCTGCCCTAAAGAAACTCAGTGTTCACAGCAGCTGTTTACAGAAGAAAACACTCCCTGAACAACCACAGCCCACATGAAAGACTTTAACTTAGCCTCAGGTGAAGAGAACGAAGGTCCAAAGCCAATTGCCCTTGGTTCATTGTAGCTCTAAACTAGTGGGTCTTAACTTTCTGTTAGAGAATAGGGACGGTACCCTAGAAATGTCAGAGGAGGGAGGGAACCAGTGGGAAGTGTAGTCTCTACAGTCTTATATTCCCTCCAGTCTTTGTAGTCCATGCCTTGCCTCAAATACTAAGTTCATACCTCTTCATGAGAAGTAGGTGAGCTGTCTCCAAGTGTGTCATGCCTCACTGCTTTCTACAAAGAGACATATGCATCTACCTCACAGTTGCCCAAATGTTGGGTTGCTCTTCTTCTTGTTTACAGAGAGGATAGCTGTGAGCTTCCAAATTTCCTGGACTTCACACTACCATGCTCCTCATTCTTCCAGAAGCTGCACTAGGCATGATGGTTATTGGCCAGGCTGCCTTTAGCAAGAGACTGGAAGATACAAGCCAGCTCTGATCAGGGAGGTGGCCAGCGAAAACACGCACTAAACTTCCAAACTGCTTTCTCCTTATTTCTGAAGCTGACCCTTTATCAGGGCAAGCACAGCATCTTCAGGCAAGCCTGGCCGCTCACAGTTAAAAAAGAGGCCCTGAAGGAGACAAAGGAAAAGCATGCAAGCCCTTTCCAGAAATGCTTTTAATTAGTGCTGTAACAGGCTGCCTTCTTTCAAAGACAGTAATGGCGAATTCCCTCCCACCTCTTTAACTAAAAATTAAGATTATAAATGAGATGGCGTATTTTAAAAGAAACCTATTTTGATTTTAGAATCCCACACTTATCTTTACACACAGTGTCAGGATGCCTTAAAGTGTTAAATAATTCCCTGCCATCCTCCTCTTTGCAGAAATGTCATTCCTCTATTGCTCCCTCCTCCTCCTTTGACATTAATAATTATAATTGACATTATTGCTCTGGCCTAGAACTCAGACTGTCTTGTGCTAGGTCTTAGCTCTGCCGCAGCATTCTTGTATGACCTTGGAAAAGTCATTTCATACCCATTCTTTGGTTTCCATGTGGCCAGATGAAGAAAATTTTACTTTATAACCTCCTTCTCCTCTTTGGCTCACAGGATGCATAGTGCTTAACAGAATATGGTCCCGTTTTAGGTTATCACCAGTAGGCATTACTGCTAAATAAATCCTGCTATGCTGCTGTGCATCTTTCCCACAAGCACTGCCAAAAACACAACACAAAAACCAATGAGGCATAACCTGAGCCTTCTGGTGGGAGAGACAAGGATGATTTTAGGACTCAGCTTCAAAGGATAAATGTTTCCATTGTAAAAGAGCTCCATATTCAGTAGTACAAGATCAAATCAGGACATCCTCCAACACATCACAGCTACAATCAGTCAAAAAATAGCACCTAAAACAGCAGAACAGCCAAATGCTAGTGAACATCAGTGGGATCTCGGTGCCCAATCCCCTTCCTGCTGTTTTGAAAGGCCGGGATGGAAGAACAGTTGATAACTTTTGGAGCTTCCATTATCCCTGCTCCCCATCGCGCTTCTCTCTGTACGCTGGGCCCTTGTCAGTGATATCCATTTAAGAGCACTCTCCTCAGCAGAGGCCAATAGCTGCACCTAAAATAAATTGCTCTGCTAATCAGCAAAAGCTGAAGTTAAAGGGCTGAGTGGCTCTGTGAATATCAAGAGTGGCATTCCATCTGTGGGATGCCATCTGTGGCTTAGGTTCAACCAGAGAGCCTATGTTTAATTAATGTGGCTGTAATTTGCTCTGATCTTAATAGATCATGGACCGTTCCACTTAATCACAACATGCAGTTTGGCATATCTGAGCCATCCCGCATGGTGCTCTGTGGGCTGAGCAAACACAGAGGCTGAACTACCTCTCACCCTCCGTAAAAAGTCCAGGTCACTGCAGAGGTCAGTGCTGTGTGAAGCAGCATGGCAAATCTCACATCGCCATTGCCTGGCCGGTACCTGACCTGGAAATATTCACAGGATTGATGTGCATAGCTTTGCCAGTGCCTTCTGCAAAAGCAGAGGTCTCTCACTTGAAACACACGAGCGAATCCTGTAAGCAAAGTGAGGAAAAGCAGCCAAAGGCCAGAAGCAGAGAGAAGTCATGGGTAAACTCCTGCTGGACTCTGGAGGAGCAACTTCAAGTAGTGTTAGCAGCAGGGAAGAGGGAAGCACAGCTTGAAGGAGGTTGTGGCTGAACAGAGGATGCTGAGTTGCATGGGATGTGTGGGGAGGAAGGAGAGGGGTACTCTCTCACAGTGACCTTCCTACTTTTTCATTCAGTGTAAGGCTTGAGTATATATCATCATACATATATTTAAAAAATCAAAAAGTAGGCAGCTACTGACATAGGTCAGACATCATCATTGTTTATTAGCCAAGACATGTATTTAATATTGCTGAGGAGCTGAAAAATAAATAAAAATAGAAATAATAAACAAAAATAAAAAAGAAAGAGCTGTTTCCTGAGCTGTTAACATTCCTTGACCTAATCCTTGTTAATAAGGTCCCACTTTAAAAATAAAAACATTTGCCTACCTTAACCTTTACCCCATACCTCCAGTCCTTCCCCAGACCCAGCAGCCCACCGTTCATTTCCTGCTGTTCTTCCTTCAGCCACATGGCCAAAATTTAGTGACTGGTTAAATGAACATGCACAGGCACTGAAGCTTGAGGTCTGAGCAACCCAAAGCTGAGGATTAGCTGTTGTGATGGTTTGACCACTACATGGTAGGTTCTCAGGGCTGACACAGAAGAGAGCTGAACAAACAAGCTGCTCTGATATATCCTCTCCTAAGTAACAAGCATACAAAGGCTTCCAAAGTAGAGGGCTTTCTCCATATGCATGTCCAAATTGTTTGTCAGTCACCTCTTAAACATTTGGGCTGCAGGGACCATATGAGTGCATGTGCATAGTGCACACACAGACAGAAGGATGGGGACCAAAAGACAAGAAGGTGCCAATAAGGTGTTTCCCCATTAGCACGGGAGCACTGGGGCTGCTAAACAGAATGGGACAAGGAAATACAAATGTTTTGAACATTTCTTTTTACATTTTTGTTGTAATACTAGCACAAACTGCAGCAAGTGATTGCATTTCATCCTCTCAAACAATAACGAAGAGGTGCCAGTTCATGTAAACACCGGATGTTTGCTTTCCTTAATGAAGCTTGATGAAAACTGAGGACGTGCAGCAGAGAGGAGCCGGGGATGCTCGGCTCAGAAGAGCCAGTGGGGACCTGTATTTCATGGCATCTAGCTGACGAGCCTGCAACATGATCCAGTGGACGAGAGCTGGAGAAAGACAGATTCTGCTGGAACATAGGCACTGATCGGCCCTTTGCTGCTGCTGTTTGTTACAGAACTAACTGACCTACAAGAGATGTGGGAGATCTGCCATCATCTGCAGCCCAAACACTTCTCCAGAGTGCTGTTTCTGAGGCAGCTTCTCAGATCGTGGTGTCTGTACCACCAGTAGGAAGTGACCCAGCACAGAAACAGGAGGCAGCATCACCAAAAGCTGTGCCATCTGCTGGCCATGGCATCCTCCGTGTCACCCCTTTGTACCGCCAGCTCTATGCAGCAAAACCCTGAGCACAAAGGCTTGTAAATTGCTTTGGAGGGCAGAGAGACTCTCAAAAACACATCTCAAACACTGCCTTACTCAGCCAGCGTTAAATCAGTCTCTCTGGCATCTCTAGCATGTAGCCATGGATCACCCTGAAATATCAGCACAAGTGTTTCCCAGCAGTAGTAAATCCATCAGTTCTGCACATATCATGCCTGAGCTGCAGCCGTTTCAGCCTGCTATGGCTGTTGTACTTGACACTTTCTCAGGCCTTACGACTCAGTGCCCCATTTCACCATTCTTCCTGGGACTTGTAGATGTTTCCCATTACCCTGAGCAAGTGTTTTCCTAAATAACAGCACCTCCCAGCTGCTGGGACACCTTTCATAGCAGTGCTGCTGTTTGCAGCTATTGTTTCTGATTTCAGATACTCGCAGCAGCATCCTCACAAAGTCCTGGCAGCATGCATGGCTTCAGCTGCCTGTGCTTTACCCAGCACTTTATACACAAGCAAGTTGCCATTGATGTGCTGCTTTTCAGCAGGCCACAACTCATGCCGTGCTAGTGATGCTTCACCAAACCACAGCCAGGCCAGAGCCTCAGCCTGGAGACCTGTTTAGCAGATAACTTACAGGACTGGCATTGCTTCCCTTCAGCCCATGGAATTACAGATAATTGGAATTAGCAGCAATATGCGCTCACTGCAAAACGCTTAAATTTACGCCATGAAATTCTGGATCGCTGTCAGAGTTAATAAGTCTACTCAAAATAGATGTGACAGGTCTCATCCCAGAGTTTGCTGATGTAGGAGGACAGCAGTGCTGTGCTATCAATCAGGTGTGGTCCCACTGCGTGTCCAGCCTAGTAGGTCTCTTTCTTTGGTACATCCCTCTCCTTTCTAGGTTAACCTTCCTTATAGTTTTCTGGATTACTGTATGCTTTCTATATATTTCAGTTTAGGCTTGATAACTTCATTGTCCTGGCAAACAATACTTTGTGCAGTTTCATTCTTTTTCAGTTATCCTTGCCCCATGCCACAGTTACGAATACAGTGAGGATCTCAGGAACCTAAATCCTGTTGCTAAACCAGTTCAGTCCCAGACTAGCACCCAATCCACCATAAACTCCAGTTCTCCTTAAATTTCAGTATTTCATGTTTGTGGTCCTGAGCTACAGAAAAACTAGTAAAAACATCAGGGAGGAAAAAAAAAAAAAAAAAAAAAAAAGTATAATTGAAATCAGGCTGCCTTCTGCCACATTCCAGTTTGGGGGGCACTTGTACCTTGCAGACACAGTGTAAAATATTGGGGATACATCTCCCCACCCCCCAGATAGCTTGTATTTTTAAAAATGCTTGACTCTATCAGAACTGTTACTTGTTTTGTTTTTCCACTCAGCATAATTTCATGGTTTTTTTTGTTGTTGTTGTTTTTAAATCTTCTGGACCCCCAAGTTGTTCAGAAACCACTTAAAGCCAAAGCACTTGAGAGTGGCTTGATTTGAAATATTTCATCTCCAAGATGCAGTTCCTTGTGACTGACCCTTTGGGGCACCGACATATGCTAAGGAAGGGCAGCGATTTAAATACAAATGGCTGGAAAAAACTTGTCAGAGCCATAGCAGTACACCAAGTATGAGCATCAGTTAGGAAGAGGGCGGAGGGGGAGGATGGAAAAATACCAGCATTTAACAACAGAATTGTAATCTGCTAACAAAACAATCAGCAAAACAAATAGCATGTCCCCAGCACACAGAGAGGAGGTGCGGGGAGGGAGACCCTTAGAGTGCCAGAGATAAGAAAATCACATCTGCTGTGCTCTGCTGGTGGGGCTGGCCCCCAGCCTTTAATGATCCCTAGCACAGCCACGTTTATGTCCCTGAACCAGAGTCCGCAGTTTACCAGCTGGAGCAACAGGCACCAAAGTTCCAATCCAGCCAATTTTTTCCTGAAAAATCATCACAAAATTGTTCATGTCTGGTCATTAAAATGATTTCAGCCCAAGCAGATGGACGTTAAAGATTTAACAAATGGTCAATACAGCACAAAAAAAGCCACCGGTGTTTCTGTTCCTGAATACAAAGCCCCAGTGGTAGCTGTGCCCATGGTGAGTTTGCCATAAGGGGAGGGGAGGCTTTGCCCCCTCCCTCAAGCCTGCCTTTTGCTGGGAAAAAAAGGCAGAGGGTGGGCAAGGAGGCACACGGTACAAGTCCAAGGGGGCCTGGCTAATGGCAGATGTCTGCAGCGACCATGTCACACACTGCCCAAAAGGGAGTGACTCAGGACACGGAACAAGGTGGCAAAGCCAACAAACCTGCCAGTGTTGCACTATGAGAATGAAGAGGAGAGCAGGGCTTTGAGAAAGGGTTAAAAAAGCATCAGACCAAGCATGGAGTTGGAAGGGATGCATAGAGGGAAAAGTGGAGTGGTAAAGGCAAACCAGGAACCAAGAAGATGCCTAATTTGTAGCAGCCAGACAGCACCACTCCCACCCCTTTAGCAGCTGGAGCATCGGGCAGCTGAACTCTAATGGAGTCAATTTGCTGCTGGAAATAATGACTAAATTACTCCCATTTGCCCAGTGAAGAGGCTGAAGTCTAAGTAGATGAACATCGGGAGGTAACAAACTGTTAGGAGCAGACTGCTGCGTTGTGAGGCCTTCGGTGCCTGTGAAAGGGAGCTGACACCCCCAGCACCCTTCAGCATCCCTGGGCTCCCGTTACTACTGCAGAGCCCTTCCACCAGGCTAAACAAGTTTCTCACTCAGTTCCTGCCAAGCCCCAAGGAAAGAGAGCTTGGCCGAAATGTCAGCTAATAAACTGAAGGGTTTATTTGAGGAATAAATGAGGGACAAGGCTTTTGGCAGCAGCACTTTCCACCCTGTGCTGCGCACCCCTCTCAGAGCTGGGGGAGACAATCAGGATGCTCAAGAGAAATGGGAAGGGCTGGCTATTTGCCACTTCTGCCAGGCAGGAGCAGAGCGGAGCTATTTGCTCTCATGGCAAGGGGGGATTTGATTGCTCTTGGGATTCTGACGGCATGCTAGGACAGCTCCCTGAAAAGCCCTTTGGGGTTTCTTCAGGGCTAACATCTCAGCCCCACAGAATGCTCACACTAAATACTGAATTGCAGCACAGATGTCAGGCACCTTGTACTTAGGTATTGTGATACCTGGCTTTCAGGATCTCATTTTCCTTGGACCTTTTTCCTAAAGGCCATCGGGATGTTTATCTCCCCATCCCATCCAGACAATTACTCAATTACTGTTCCCAGGGTAACACCCAAAGTCCTTGACTTTACAAGCCCCACATGTGAAAAGCCCTGGGGAGCCCTGTCAAAGGGGAAGCGAGGCTGCAGGAGACAGCATCCCCCCTTCAGTGCCAGCCGATGATTCATGTGCTCCCTGTCACTCAGTGAGGGAAATATATTGCAACACTCCATCAGCATCACCCAGCCCTGATCCACGCAGACATCCCTCAGCCAGGAAAACTTCAGAGTTAAAATCAGCAGCAGCAGCAAGGGAGGACACCAGGCTATTCCACAGTGAGCCTGGACCAGCTGAGGATTGCTGTGGATATATTCCTGTGACCATGCAGCAGTTCAGCAGCAGGCACTGCTCTGTGAATCCACTCGCCTCCCTGATTCCTGTCACCTCTGTCACTCCATCCTCCCAGTGCAGCTGTGAAGGATCCCTGCAAATCCCTGCTAGCACTGTCTTTAGCTGTTTGGCATTTTGGGAGCATGTGTTCATTTTATTTCCTAAAGGAGGTTGTCAGTTCTGGGCCCTCTTAGGGCCCGGGTAGGTTTGACATGTTGCAGGAGGAGTCAGGGTGACTTCCTGCAATGCCCTGCTCCTGGATTTGATGAGGAGCACCTCCCCACACCTTGCAATGGACAGGCACGAGCCACTTCAAGCTGCACGCACATGTCCAGCACCCCCACGGTCTGCATTTACAGGATGCCTGTCAGATGGCAGGACTGGCTCCTCCAAATAAAGCTTTGCCTTGAGAAGGGAGGGGATCTACCAGCCCATTACAGGCTCTTAAAATAGCTGCATTTTCAAACACACTTCAGCTGTCAGCTGCAGCAATCCCTCCCCACCCCAAGCCTCCCAGACACATGCCGTGAGCCAGGACCACAGTGCAGGCATGAGGCGGTGATCCCAAACACCATGCTGCCCCGGCATTTCAGTAGATGTGCTAGTAGAGATGCCCAGAGCACTTGGACTGCCACCTCATCGCTGGCTCCCAGCTTCAGCCTCGGGGCAGCAGGACAGGGCTCGGTCTGCTGGTAAGCAGATCTCTCGCCATCATCCCTCTGGCATGGGCCTGCTGTGTGAGTCATGCATTTAAGCAGATTAGGGCTACAGATAAGGTGCTCTGCGCATTAGCTGTGACAGGGAAGCAGGTAGTGAATGAGCAGAGCTGTTTCAGTTGTCTTCCTAACAGGAATGATCTTTCGCTCTTCATTACCCAGCTTACTGCATCGCAGCATTAGCATGCATGTCCCAGTGACTCTCTGGGTGAGTCACCAAATGTAACATATTACAGTGCAACTGAAGCTCTAATAAACAGGGCTCTTGGTGTTTTTTTTAACTTGATCTCTATTTCCATAATAAAAGCTTTCTGTTATTATCTGTGCATGTACTTGTCAAATCAGAATATTCACAGGGATATTCTCAATTCCCAATCACTCAATAACTTATAAGGAATGCAGAGCAGACACAAAACCCAGGACACCTGGGTCCTGCGTCTTGGAGAACAAACAGAGCAACACAGCCCTGAGTGAATGTACTGCATATCTGCCTGGGAAGACTTCCCAGCCTGCGTCAGACCAGAGAAGGAGCAACAGCATTGTCTTCTGAAACAGAAAACCCTCCAGTCAAGCTTTGTGGAAAAGGGCTCTGGTAGACATCTACCTCTGTCTCCCAAGGGATATAGCATGATGCCTGTAACCCAGCCATAAGGAGGATTTCCACACTAAGCTGTCTTACTGTGTGCTGTCCTGCAGACAGTCTTGTGCTTAGCTTAGGCACCTGAGTCTTCCCAGAGTCTTGAATAAAGACCCCATACATCCAAACTGGGGCGTAGGCCCTACTAACTGCCAAAATGCCTGCATGGTCCATGTCATACTCAGTGCTGAGACATTTACATCCCTTCACAGCTTACAGACCTTACAGGATATATCCAATTTGTGGTTTTTGTTGGTTTGTTTTAATAACTCTTTTCCAGCACTTCCTCCTCATGAAGGATCATCTTCATCCTACATTTGCACTCAGTCCACTCACTGTATCATCCAGGACTTCCATGACCCACATTCAACAAACAAACATGTTCTTCAGATGAGTTTCTGTTGAGGAATGCACAGCTTCAGCACCCTGCACAGGCACTGAAGAGCCACGTCACTTACTGTGTCACTTGTGGCACATCTACCACACCGCTGTAGGTGGCCAGGCTGTGCCACCTTTCTGGTTGAGCAGTGACCTTGGTGGCCTGGACTTGGCACCACACTACCGATCTAGGTGTTACAGCACTGCTTCCAGCTCCTAAAGCAGTAACTTTCTGCTGTCTCCTCTTACCTCCAACTGTTCATTCAGTGTGGGCTGGCTCACCTTGGCTCAGAGACAGACAAAAAATCAATACTTGACCTATCTTTTGGTGGCACACCTGACATATCTCTCTTCAGTGCTTCTATCATATTTGTTTACCTACAATGAAGTAATGTTTTCAAGACTTTCTAATCGATATCACACAGGGCATTAAGAAGGTGCTGAGCAAGATTATTTAAAAATAATCTAAATGAATCAATGAAGACAGCTAGACCATCAACAAAGTTATTACTGTCATCATATTGGAAAGATGGAGGGGGCTGCTGGGTCAGGCTGATGTTCTGGGAGTTTGCTCTGAGACTCTGTGATGGAAGTCCTTGGGGCTGGGCCTCAGTAACACCGCTATAAACTCATCAAGAGAGTAATCGTGGAAAGATTTGGTAGGCAGCAGGCTCAGAAGAACAGATCTACAGGTAGAGATGGTTTGGAGGTTGGTTTCAGGAAGCGTTGGAAGACCAAGGAGGTAAAGGGACAGGAGGGGCTGACACTGAGATTTGTGCTGGAGGCCCAGGGAGGGAGCAGAAAGGGGTAAGAGGAGAAAGGGGGGACAGGAAGACATGGGCAATCCAGGGTGAAACCTAGACCATCGTGGCATACTCATGTTGCCCACCTTCAGACATTCACATTTGGTGCCTGAGGACTTTGGTCCACCTGGGTGCCCAGCAAGGATGGCAGAGAGGGCCTGCTGGAGGGGGGCAGGGTCTGAGGGGCTTCTTCACCCAGTCCCTCAAATTAGGCAATTAAATTAATTGAATTGCCTCCTGGCAGCGAGCCATGACAGGAGGCATCTGGGCTGCAGCTGTGCCCTTAGAGGCTTGGCAGGCTGGTGCTGGCCCTGCTGCAGCCACAGGAGAGGTGCTGTGCAGGGGACAGCGGGATCCTCACACCACCACCATGCCTCTGTGTGGAGACCTCTGTGTACCATGGTGGGGGATTTCTGCACAGCCAGAGGCTTTAAGAACATGCTTTTGTTTCCTCTCAAAGGAAGCAGAGTGCATTCAAACCCTGCTGATGAGGTTTTTTGCAAGTGCATCCTTTCTAAGGAGAGGTCCACATGGGGTCTGCCCAGCTCTCCAGCAGCCAAATGGGCTGTCACACAGCACTCCGTTTCTCCCTCTGGCCCCAATCCTGCCATAATCCCGTCTATGAGCCTGACTTTGAAACTCTTCCTTTGAACTGTTTTTGTTTTGTTTTGTTTTTCCTTTTTCCTTCTGCAGTCAAAACTGTAACAGCTTAACCTCAGTGCAGCATCACAGGGGACACTACGCAGGGGAACTCATCCCTGGGACATCTCGCTCTGTCATGTCACAGCCCTTTGCTCCTGTCTCATCCCCACCAGCAGAGAGGCAGGGTCTCTCCTTCACTCAGGCAGTACATTGCTAAATTATGCTTTCTGCCCAAGAGGATTTTTTTTTTTTTTTTTTTTTTTTTCCCCAGGTTAAAAATGGCCACAGCCACACAGTCAGGAGTCTTGGTGACCTGACCCAGAGCTCACTCCAGCTGTGCTGGGTGCACTCTTCTGCCTTGCAAAAGGCCAGCAGCAAGGGAATTGCAGTCGGTTCAGATGGCAAAGGCCTATAGTATTTCACATAATCCTCTGAGACATCCTAAATCCTGGGAGCTAAGGCTACATAAGAAAGCGAGGGTTTCAGGCTCAGACTTTGCTATCCAGCAAATCCTGAAACAAGAGCTGATAAATACAGGCTTGGGGGAGCAATGCAAGAGCAAACCGTACCAGTCAAAGGAGTCAGGAGAGGAAATAGTCAAGGAAAGGGTGGGTACTGCAGGTCTGGAGCTCAGAGGAGACGAGCAAACAGCCTGTAGGGACACCATAGAGACTGCCTGGAGGGGACAGCTCCAGGGGTGAAATATCTCCAGAACAATACCTGGATTTAGACCCAAAGGAAAATAGCTGATTTCCTCCAATGGACTTTTTCAGACCAGAGCAACATCTGTGGAGCACTGGCAATACAGGAACCAGGGGGTGGAAGCAAACCAGGGCACTGGTTTATTTGGCAGTGCAGGTAACACCCCCAAAAGTACGGGTTAGTTGTGGAAAAGGCAGGTGCCTTATTGGGAGAGAAAGAAGTGGAGGACATTGCCTTCAAGACATACAGAAAGGTCCTGCCTTGACCAGGCTGGCCTCAAGGTACCCACAAGAAATAACAAATCTGAATTTCCTTCTGCTGTACCAAAGGGAAGGTCTTTCACCTTTTTTTGGATCCAGCTTGGGCATCTCTGCAGGACAGCATGACGCACTGACAAGACGTTCTCAGAGAGGCTTTTTGTGTCCCTACTAATTACCTATATTTTTAATTGCAGGAAGGAAATTTTGAAAGCCACACAAAAAAAAAAATCTAAAAGCAGATTAGTTAAGATGAAATAAAAAAGTCCTGAAAGTATACGTTCAGGTAGCAATAAAAAGACTTTTTACCATTGCTTAGAGGCATACAATAAAAGTATATTTTCAGTGCTTGCCTGCCACAAATAACTGAACTACAATTAGATGTGTGTATTATAAAATTGTGTGGGTGTGGTAATTATCACCCTCTGCAGCAGAATATATTTATACAGATCCTAAATTACAGCACAAAGAAACATCATTTGAGAAGGCTGGGGAAAAAAATGGGGGGGGGGGGGGGGGGGTTAAACTTTCCATCTTATTTTGGGGAAATATTCTATGAAAAAAGTAGGATGCATCACTTACGGTGTCAGTCTCTAAAAGTGTAACTAAACATCAGACACGGGGCTGGGAGAGGCAGCCTGCATACATTTCTCTTCATTCATCACAGGAGTGCACGAGGGAGTGCGTATGCAGACACACACACCGGGCAGGGCCTCTACACAGATATTTTTAGAGCCACACGCAGTGTGAGCTCCTCCTCACTGCGAGCTGTGCCCAGCATAGCAATCCAGACCTAACTTTGGATGTACAGCCATACAGTGCCAGGGCGAACTCATACCTGCAGAACTAAGATGAGAATCGGCCCTGCTCTGCCGAACCTTTTTGGTACTTCTGCACCTGCAGCACTTCTTCAGCACACAGAAAATTCATGGGTACAGCCACGGGAGCAGCTGGACCCAACACCCACGGGTTAACCTCTCCAAGGATCTTCCCTGCTTCCTCATCTCTTCAGCTGTAACCTTCCTTGCATTTGATTTCCAAATGCAAGAATCCCTTGATCCTATAATCTACTCACCATATAGCCTCCGAATTAATTGGCCCCTTATGCTGCAGTTCATACAGTAGCCTCAGATGAATCCATCACAGTGTTCAGCTTTGCCTCTACTGTGGTTTTGGGGAGATTCTCTTTATCCTAAGAAGTGCTTCTACCACATGTGGATCCATAATGTTTATCTCTTGTATAAGACTGCTTAAGCACTTGCTCGCAACCTCTTAGCATCTGCCTAAAGCCACTACAGCTCTTTGCAATGAGATGGGGCTTGACTGGGAGCTTCTTATTATTTTGAATCCAATATTCCCAGCTTGCATATTATATTCACAGAAGCCTTGTGAAGCTTTATAAAAATTCTGTCACATTCTGATAGGGCTATTTTCATTGTGTTTCCACCTCTATTATTTAAGAATTTTCTAGCTTGCTCTCCCAAATGCCATTTTCATGCAATTTCTTCTTCTAATTTGATGAGTGCCTACTATGTCTCTCTTGCTTGTTATATAGCTCTGTTGAAATTTCCTAAAAGGTCAGCTTAGAGGGCAGGACATTTTCACTATAACCGCTGTATTCTGGATTTTCTTAGCTGTGTAAATGAAATTAATATGTTATCCTTCAGCAATATTGTATTGACTCTCCTTCTGTAGAAGGCTGTAGTTTTATTTGGTCACACTATTGTTTGCATGAATAGGGGGCCAGAGGTTAGTAAGGTCACAGCTTCACTACAATAGTTCTGTCTTCATGTGCCTCGTTTCCTCCCTTGCACATTGGTGTTTTCAAAGGACCAGCAGAGCTGGCCTGATGAAACATTTCTGCCTGCAAATTCAGCACAGAGCAAGACACAGAACTGCCTGGTCTTTGTGCTGGTACCACACTGCAGGATGATGCCAGGGAGGGAAGTTTTCTTAGTGTGTCCTTGAACTAATTCACAAAGCTATTATTCCCTGCTCCCTCAAGTGCTTTCTCAAGACACGCTTTATATGATACCTACAGCAATATAACACATTAAAAATGCCAGGCTGTTGTGACCAGTGACAGACACACCATGAATAGAAACCTGTGCTGCACCAGTACCCAGAATCCAGGGAGTGGGAGGAGGCTGAGGTAGCATGCAGATAGCATGAGGAATCTCCTGTTCTTCCAGCCTTTCTCATGTTACTGGCCCTGTGTGACACCTGAGACAGACCTGGTTTCAGGTCAGGCATCTGGACTGCAGGTGCCACCTAGAAGGTTAAGTCAATTGTGACAAGCAATCTGTCAAGGCAGCTTTTCCAGCTTGCATGAAGAAAAAACTCCTACTGTACATCTGGTGAAACCCAGGTTTCTTACAGCAACATTGATAGGGCTGGTGGGGGCCTGGCCAACATTGCCGATGCGTGACTGTGGTCAGATCCAGCAAGTGTACAGATTTTTCTGTGAAATGTGTAGTGGAAGAGCCAGTACTGCTGTGAAAACAGGGTGAATGCTGAAGACACAAGGATAGAAAGGAAACTGAATGATATCACGAGCCTAAAGATCTTCAGTCTGCACAACAAAAACAGCCATAACAACCAAGTCTCAGTCTACAGAGTGATGCCAGAGTGAAACAGCACTTCCATATTTATCAGAAATGTTGCACCTGTTGATCAGACAGTATTCAGAATGAACAAACAGCCGAGTATACCGGTAACAAAACACCGGCATCTCCTGACACAACTAAAACTCAGATTTCAGTGTTTGTTTACCAATCATGATATATTCTCCTACACAGCAATGCAACAGAGAACTGCTAAAGTGGGAGAAAATACAACAATTCAAGTGCAAAATGTTAGCAGCAGCTACCACCCCAACATTCATTAAATCTTTACTGGAAATATTTTTTTTTCTTTACCCTAAAACTTTAAAGAAAAAAAAATATTTTGGCATACCATAGTTAAAGGAACTGTAGTTCCTTTCTTAGATCCTCTTTTCCATGGTGCCCAGTCCTCAAATGTCTATTTTCCCATAAAGTATCCAGGAAAAGGTAAGTGAGAGAACTGAAATATAACCAAAAAGGAGGAGGCACATCTGAGGAGCACAGAATGGGGGCACAAGGGCCACTTAAAAGTCAATCAAAAAAACACCTTTTTATTATTATTTAAAGGTTTATTAAAGGCATAACAATTCCTATTACCAACAGTTTCAAGAATATTTTTTGTTAAGCCATTCTTAAAGCCAGCTTTCCAAGAACGATGCCGTGTAGTCTTAAGAGAAATTGCCCATATTGACCCTATTTCTGGTTAGCCCACAGTTCCATGGCTTGCCAGCTTTTTGTAGCACCTTATCCTGAAGAGTTGCATGTCATAACATTAAACTGAACAGAAGAGTTCACTGTTGAACTCCTAACTAGCTGAACAGAGGCAGCCTGAGACCCTATAGCAGTGCTCAGGGTGCCAAACCCCAGGCATTGCCCACTGGCTGCATATAGAATCATAGAATCATAGAATATCCTGAGTTGGAAGGGACCCTTAAGGATCATCAAGTCCAACTCTTGACACCGCACAGGTCTACCCAAAAGTTCAGACCATGTGCCTAAGTTCACAGTCCAATCTTTTCTTAAATTCAGACAGGCTCGGTGCAGTGACCACTTCCCTGGGGAGCCTGTTCCAGTGTGCAACCACCCTCTCTGTGAAGAACCCCCTCCTGACGTCCAGCCTAAATTTCCCCTGCCTCAGCTTAACCCCGTTCCCGCGGGTCCTGTCACTAGTGTTAATGGAGAAAAGGTCTCCTGCCTCTTGACAACCCCTTGCGAGGAAGTTGTAGACTGTGATGAGGTCCCCCCTCAGCCTCCTCTTCTCCAGGCTGAACAGGCCCAGTGACCTCAGCCGTTCCTCGTACGTCTTCCCCTCAAGGCCTTTCACCATCTTCGTAGCCCTCCTCTGGACACTCTCCAACAGTTTCATGTCCTTTTTATACTGTGGTGCCCAGAACTGCACACAGTACTCGAGGTGAGGCCGCACCAGCGCAGAGTAGAGCGGGACAATCACCTCCCTTGACCTACTAGCGATGCCGTGCTTGATGCACCCCAGGATACGATTGGCCCTCCTGGCTGCCAGGGCACACTGCTGGCTCATATTCAACTTGCTGTCTACCACGACCCCCAGATCCCTCTCTTCTAGGCTGCTCTCCAGCGTCTCATCGCCCAGTCTGTACATGCAGCCAGGGTTTCCCCATCCCAGTTGCAGGACCCGGCACTTGCTCTTATTGAAATTCATGCGGTTGGTGATCGCCCAGCTCTCCAACCTGTCCAGATCCCTCTGCAAGGCCTTTACGCCCTCATTCGAGTCCACAACTCCTCCAAGTTTGGTGTCATCAGCAAACTTGCTCAAATATGGGGACACAAAGTTCAGTTAGGGCCAGTCCTACAACCAGCAGACAGCTCAGCTGCTCACAGATAGCCATTCTGCTCCCTCTGACCACAAACCCCTCCCTTGAACAGAAAAATTTCTTCCCAACCCAAAGATTTCATTTTCCCAGGCTCTGTGATCAACAAGTCCCTCAGGCTGCTCCCTCCTAGGTACCTTCAGCTTTGCCAATTTGCAGCCTACTCCATGCAGTCCCAAAGGGCTAATCTTTGCTCTTTCAAGGATTTAAGGTCAGAAGCTCAGAAAGTTTGCTACACTGGCTACCACAAACCAAAGAGTCACCACCACTGGCCAGGTTTGGCCTACAACTGCTTTTTGAGCTAGCTTCTTTCTGACTGTCCACAAGCATCAGAGCAACAATCCCAACCATCAAAAGGCCCAGGCACAGAGCAACACATCCCATAGCATTCTGCTGATGGACAAAAAGGAGCTTAAAGCCACTTCTGCACCACCCCAGAGCCTTCCTGAGGCATGAACCATCTCTACCCTGCTCTACATCCACTCTGGTGGCAATGTGGTTTTATCTCATCTCAAGGTTCCCTGACTGTCTACAGTTATTTCAGAGCCAGTGAAGATCTTTTCCTCTGTGATGTGACAGTAAGATTTATAACAAGACACACTTCTGGAATATATTTACCCTCTTCTCCCAGCCAAAAATAAAAATAAAATAAAAAACAGTAATATGCTGTACAAATAACTGTAAATAAATGACATTTGAAAATGTGCAGAAGTTTTATCACAGAAGTTTTCCCCTTTCTGCTTGTACTTGAGTCTTTTGATGAAAGGAAGATATTAAAAAGAAGCATCTTCTTTCTTTGAAAGTTTCCATTTTTAACTGAAAAAAAAAAAAAAGAACAACCACTTCAGATGAGAATGAGAGCATTCAGTCAAAACCCTTGAGATTTTTCTCTGACAATTTCAACAGACTTGTTTTGGGGTCCATTGTTTCTATGCTGAAGGAAAAGCTGTGTGAGAATGTTTTCCCCAGTCAGTTCTGTAAATGAAAATTAGAAGTTCCTGCTTCTTTTATTGTGTTTTTCTCCACTGAGCCCTTCTCACCCAGGTTTACTATTTTTATATTGTGTCCCAGCTGCTAACTAAGCCTTGGCTTAGTGCTCTTACTGCAATGATGAGGCATTTCCATTTCTGATTTCTAGCATATGTTGCACTTAATATAGCACTGCCCTTGTGTACCAGTTACCCCAGAAAAATGACTGTGCCAGCAACATAACAGTGGTATAGTCCCCGGAGAACAACCAGGGCATGAAACCTTGTGTGAATATGCAGATATCACAGTTCATAGAACAATAATAGATCATTGAACTGTATAGAGAGGGTTTGGGGGTTGTTTTGTTTCTAATGTATACAGAAATATGTTTGATACTGTGATGAAAGGTTTTTTTAGCTTTCTCTTAAATGAACTTGGAAAAAAATATCTGCAAAAGAGCCAAGAGATAATGATGAAAATCTGAACAATTAATTCTGGGGATGAGGCATCCATAGACTGCACTGATTTTTTTTCACTCTTAGGTCTGTAGCCTGGACTAACTGATTGCAAACATGAGGCTCTTGTACACTATTTATGGGACTTTATCCTTTCCAGAGAGAAGACACGGTACTGCAAGAGCTTCCTAGCCCATGCAAAATGTTTTAGGACTTTTGCTTTGGACAACCAGAGTAGAACTGAAAATGGAAAATAAGCAACAGATTTGAAACCACTATTGAACATAAGTAGTAATAATTATCTGCTGATTTCTGATGTTCTACATGATGCCATGAGCAACGTCAGTGGAGATCTTAAAACAGTGGCATCCTGCAAGATGTTGAGCTTGCAGCATTTCTTTTGGAGACAACAGGAGAGGACCATTGCCAGCATTTTGCCAGGCTGGCCCCATCAGTGACATGACTGGGTTCTGTACAAGGCAGACCTTATGACTTCATGGGTGGTGTTTTGTTTTGTTTTTTTTCCTTCTAGGAAAGAGGAAAGATTCAGCTGAGCAAACATCTTCAGGGCCAAGGTGGCCATGAGGGGCAGCCAGTTTTCAGTGCCTAGTAAGCATAGCTCATCTCCTTGCTCTGGGACTCAGCCCAGAGCTGAGTTTTGTGAAGGTACAAACAATTATTCCACTACTTCCTAGCTGAATTGCCCAGAAGCCTGATCTGAACAACAGATCTGTCTAGCAAAAAATCCACCTTAAAACCCAGCTTTTGACTGATATAGGAATTTTGAAAACAAGTGTCATCTCCCATCCATGCAGTGCAGCAGAAGCAAGATGGGTAAACACAAAATGAAAATACTTGCAAAAGGGGGCAGCTTACACCCTCCTGCAGGAGTAGTTGTTTGTATTTCCAGCTAAGTCAAAAGTCAAAGGAAATTCTACCCAGGAGACAAAGTGTGCATTACATAAGACTTCATATAACGTAAATTGTCATCAGATTTATTGCAGCTAGAGAAAGGCTGGTCTGTCCGTTGACATAAAATACGGACTTTGTTTTAAGATGTTGGTGAGGAAGAAGGAAATGGTATATTTGGGGTTCCTTGTCCTGAGGCTTTCTGTGTAGAGATCTGTCAAGCTTTTGGAGCTGAAATGTTTCAAGGACAAAAATACAAATGTGAAGCAGGAGTTTTTGATCAATTTTGGTTGTATGCATAGTATCAGAACAAAGCAAGAAATCAGACTTCATATTCCACAGTAAATTCTGAACTTTCACTGTTTGTTTTTCTCTCCAATCCGGAGAAAAAGCTAAGATGAAGACCTTCTCAGAATTTGAGTTCAAAGATTATTTAAACCATGGAAGATCTTATTTTAATGTGTCGTTAGGAACAGCTTGCTCGAAGGCTATTTGGCAGCAAATGACTCACATGACAGTCCTTGGTGCCTACTGCAAGGGGGTGTTTGTGAGCACATTACTCTTATCCTTTTCGTGGTGGGCTGGGCTTCATACCTGGAATACATGTCTTATGATGCCTCTGTAGGGAGGACCATGACACACCACAAAG
Organism: Aythya marila; assembly: GCF_965140915.1. NCBI lineage: Eukaryota > Metazoa > Chordata > Aves > Anseriformes > Anatidae > Aythya > Aythya marila. The sequence continues at coordinate 7,892,650 of NC_139046.1, read as the reverse complement.
CCCAGTCAAAACAGAAATAGCAGTCAATGGGCCAGGTTTGTGCAGCTAGCAGCACTAAGGCATGGACAGACCCAATTTAACAGCAAGCTGATTCAAAACAGGATGCTTCTGTTTGGTTCAGCAAGCTAAGTATTTTTATTCAGAGGAAAAAAAAAAAAAAAAACACACTGCATTAATCTTTCTCCTACCTTGTGAATTTTTTTTTAATATTCTTTTCTTACAATAAATTATAATTTTGTAAAAACTGTGTCCCATACAAAAAACAGTACTATTCTTTAAGTCTTATGGATAGGTTATTAAAAATAATCAGAAGATCATTTTTGCCCCCCCTCAAAGAAAACATTTAGGACTGTAAAACCTGATATCTCGATTCGTTGTCCGTTAAGCTGATACTTTCCTGTAAGTCACACAAAAAGTCTACAGACAGGAAAGACAATGAATCTTGATCAGAAAGACAAGGAGGACAGTCAGTAAACTCTGATCACAATTAGCACCAGCTGTAACCCAAGTGAACTCCCCAATTTAATGGTTCACAGGAGAACACATAAATACAGTAAAGCTACCAACCAGATCAATTCACTCTCCTTCCCCCAGACTCTCCCCCTCCTCCAGGTCCTTCAGACAAAAGTCTATTTCCCTTCGTAGCTGTAAAAAATATTTTTAGAGCTCTTCAGATAGAGAAAGCAGAAAAGGAAGAAAAAAAAAAAAAAACAATAGAATTTGACACAAAAGCACCCTTCTCATTAGGGCTTTTTAAATAGCATTAGAGCTCATTGAATTTCATGCACTAATAACATTCCCACTCAATCCAAGGCAAACCAGTCAAATCTAAATCTATCAAATTTTACAAGCAAAGGAATATTGCCAAGTTCTAATATTTCTTCTGCATTCACTGTCAGAACAGGGCAGGGACTCTCATCCAAGCTCCATATTTCCTTTCTTCAAATCCCTTCTTAAGCTACTACTCCATGGTGGGGAAGGAAAAAAATAAGAGTTAAAAAATAACTAAAATCTCAAGAGCGACATCTATGCAGGGTTGTCAGACACACAATGTTTTCAGAGTGAAGCAGTCATGAAGCTGGCTTTAACTCAATCAGCCAGGATTTGAGATTAAAAAGTTGCTAAAATCCTACCAGACAAAGCTCTTGGACAGATGAAGCTGATTGCAGGAATAATTAAGCCCCTAAAGATGCAGAGACTTGTCTGAATCCTTGTTCCTCAAATCCTTTGGCCATACAAAACTGAGCTGCTATGCCTCCAACTTTGACAAAGCAGCCTGCAAGCCTTGTGCTGCTGCAGTCAGTGAGACCAGACATGGACCTGGCACTGAGCACAGGCTATTGGCTCCTCTGGGGCTTCAGGACCCTGGATGCAGCTGGATTCATAGGAACACAGAACCACTGAGGTTAGAAAAGGCCTCCAGGATCATCTGGTCCAACCACCACCCTACCACCAATGTCACCCACTAAACCATGTCCTTAAGCACCATGTCCAACCTTTCCTTGAACACCCCCAGGGACTGTGACTCCTCCACCTCCCTGGAGGACCCATTTTAATGCCTAACCAAAATTGAGCCACTCCTGTGAGTCAGGCTCACAGGGCTGATGGCAGAGACATGCTATCAACCCTGCTAAAAGTGCCAGCAGAACACCAGTAGGAGATGTACAAGGCATTGTGGCTGAGCAAATAACCACTGATGGGGTGTGCAGCACGTTTCCATTGAAAGGCTGGTGAATATAAACAATAAGAAGAAATAAAACACTAGTCAGAGCTCATTTTATATGGTACAGGGCATTTTGGGGTTTTAATATATTTGCTTCTCACGTTGGGTCTCAGCACAGCCCTCCAGATGAGGATACCTACTTGTGATGCAGGTTGCACTACAACTCATCCATAATGAGTAAAACAACTTGTGAAGTGGATTTAGAAGTCATTGAGTTATAGATTATCTGGCTAAATAGGGTGCAAGAACTGTGGCAAGAACCCCATGAAGCCCATTTAAATATTAAGGAGAGTTATAAACTGAGAGCAGAATGAATAGCAGGATAATATCACAGCAAAACATGCCCTCCAGTGAGGGACCTGCTGCCATGTATTGATTAGAAAGAGCTCCAGAAATCACTGAGAAAACCCATAAGAAGTAGGTCATAAATGTGGACAGAAATATGATCCCGCAAAGCCAGAGGAGAGATGGGATCCAGAAGATGGACCAAACCCTGTCTGCCTTACCTCATGAGAGATCCCACAGCAATTTCCTCTCCCCTGGTCTGTAGGGTCTGCACTAATGCAGTGTTAATATATTGAGTAGGAGTGGAAGAATCAAACCTTTTGACTGAAAAGCCATTTCTGGGAGGATTTTCACCATGTGAATATTAATTCTGCAAGTGTCCACACATGCATCTTTCTTGTGTCTAAACCATCTTGTATCTGGAGAGGTAAGAAGATGCTATGTAGTTGTCTCATTTTTCATTGCATCCAAGGGTTCAGATGGCTTGGAGTAAGAATTACAGAATTAACCCTCTGCTGAAGGTGTCCAAAGCAAATCTTGGGCTGTGAATTGCCAGCTGGACCTAGCACAGGGATTTAATTCTTGCTACTGCCATGTAGGAAGTTATTCTTGGAGCTAGGGGAGAAGCCTTACTGATTTCAACCTAAAATTGGTGTCAAAAGAAGAAAACCAAGATTGCCCTTAGTGCTAAGAGATTTCACAGCAATACTGAGCACACCCTGAGCTGACCAAAAACATACAGCTCATGGCTGCTTTGAAGCCATCCAACAAAGCAGAATCTGATGTGTGCCTGGAAAAGCCTGAAGGGCTTCAGATGCAGCAGTCCAGGTGAGCCACCTGGGCACAACCATTACCAGCAGTCACCATCACTTGCTGCAGCACCCAGCCAAGGCACAACCCACCCGAGGCAGGGAGGACAGAAGCAGCCTCTCCCAGAGGAGCAACTTGCAAGAGAAGTACTCAACCCTGTAAGGCACAGCCAGGGAAGGAAAAATTAATGATTGCCCAGGACAGAAACACAGGTGGCTCTTTCAAACCATGCCCATACGGTGAGCAGCAAAATGGGCTTTTCAAAACTTTCCTGGCGCACAAGCCCTGCTCAGTGCTGAGGTGTTTCATTAATGCTTCAGAGCAGCTCTTGAACCCAGCACCGTCCCTCCCTGATGCATTGTGCACAGTGAGATGAGGTCACATGCTCCAGTGCTAAATCCTCAGCCAGAGGCATCAGCAGCAGCCAATTCAAGTGCATGCAGAGCCTTGAAAATCAAGAGGTTCCTGTTCAGCATGCAAGGGCCCTTTGAAACACAAAAGCACTACTCCAGTTCCTTTGGGTTCGTCTCATTCCCTCCCCCCCAGACATGTCTAGAGACTTCTCCCCTATTTGGGGGGATTAAGGGAAAAGGCTCTACAGCTGGCTGATGGGCCAGAAGCACCCTCTGCATGAGGCTAGGAGCTGCTTTTATCAGGAAAATTGAAGCTGTTTTGGAGGATGAAGCACTCTACCCAGCTGAAAAAAAGTGCTGAAGAGCAAAATTCAGGGTGAAGTGCAGGAAACTGTGAAGGTGTGAACTGTCACTCGGCCAGCACAAAGAGAAACATGCTCCTGGTGGTACGGAGAGAACGGATAGCTCTGTCACGGTGTTACACCTAACCTTAATTTATCGCACGACATTATAACCAGTAATAACAATCTAATGGGAGGGCATAGCTGGCACTTCTGAAACTCTCAGATGTGAAGGTCACTCATTTTTATCATCTAGACAATCTAAGAACACCGTTGGTGTGAAGCATTAACAGGAGGTGATGAAGGCTTTTAATCTAAAGCCTTTTATCAGCAGCAGGCTGTAGCAGCACACCACGCACCTGAAGCCTGGGATGCTCCAGTGAGCAAACACAGCACAGCAGCAGCACTGGACTCAAATTGCCCACAAGTCCAGGAAGGAGGCTTCACCCTATGCTGCTTCTTGCAGGCTGCCACCTGTAGTGGTGGTTGGTGGAGTGGTGCAAAGGCAAATCCCCATAACTCCATCCTGAGCATCTGCTGTGCTGTCACCCGGGCTGTGGCACAGTGGAGGCACCGTGCCAAAGGGGTGGCTTTCATTTAGGTCAGGCCCCACCTACAGCAATTAACTGTCAAAGCCTCATAACGGGATTAATTAGGATATTGCCAGAGAGACTTATTTTCTACCATGAGGCTATTTAACCCCTTTCTTGACCTCTAAGTGACTAGTGAGCACTCAGCAAGCCATGTGCACACAGAGTCAAAGGCAGGTGAGGAGGAATGGAGCAGCAACAGGCTGTAAGATTTCTCTATAAATCACATGGACAAAGTCCAGCCAAACTCTGCTGACTAAAGCCACACTAATACCAATGGATAACAGTCTCTTCACTGCTAATATTTTGAGCTCCAGAATTCATTTTATCTAATGGGTAGGTAAGTAATTTATATTAAGAATGACAAAACAGCAGTTATTTTCCTTCTGCTGTGACACTGAACTCCTTTCAGACCAGAATTAGAAATACGTTAAATACAATTAATCTAGTGGATTGCATTCTGTATTTTATCTTTTCCAGACACTTAAGATCATTGCTTTATGTAAGGCTTTTTACATGTGCAGAAGTGGAGACAATACTCAAACCTCACTCATTCTCCTAGTTTATAAAACCCAGGGATCAACAAGCCCATTGCACTCAAGGAATGTGAATTATTGGATACACCTCTTCTCCAGGAAAAATGAGCTCTTCAGTTAGAGTGAAGCCCTGAAATCTGCTCCCTTGCATTTTGTTGTTGCCCTAGGGTTATAAATTGGAGGTGCTATGAGACAAGCCCATGGCACCTCCACCTTACTCCTGCCGTGGGCCACATGGGAAAAATACACCCCAGCTCCACACAACAGTTCTCGGAAACATTCATCCCAAGCTCTGGCCACAGGCCAGCACTTCAAACATTTTTGGTTACACTGGAATCCCCCAGGACTGCATTTTGGAAACTTCAAAGCCCAACATGCTCCCCAGCACTCTCCAGCTGCTTGTCTGGCATGCAGCAATGAAACCGTAGCTGCTTCATATTAAAATTGGCACTGTTTCATTCTCACCTACCCCTTGAACTAGGTTTAAAATCCGTTGTTGCTGCTGTTTCAAAGGCCTGAACCTTTGAAAAGCACATCACAGTCTGCAAGTGTGAATCAAGGTCTTTTGAAGCAGCCCCCCAGCCTTGCTGGGTGCCCAGGTCCTTCACCGCCCATCTGGGATTCATGGCTCAGCAGCTGGAAAGAAGCCAGACAGGTGAGCTGGCAAGAAACTAAGAGTTTATTGGAGAGGTCTAGCATTGAGAAAGACCTCCAGGAGAAGTCAAGGCCCCTGAGGAGGTGCAGTTAGCCAACAGCAGTGCTCTCATCCTGGGCTCACCCACACCAAGTGGCTGCTGTAAATCCACCAAGGGGAATTGCACGCTCTCGGGTTTCCTAGTATTGCACCAGCACAAAGAGATCTGGGCATGCTAATTGCTGCTTAATGATCACCATGCACAGCAGGATTTATTTTACAGCAGGATTTATTTTACCAGGTGCATCCAGCTTCCCTGGAAGAAAAGCCTGCACCAACACCGGTCAGGTGTGGCTTGGGGGAAGATCTGACCCAGAACAAGGGAGGCGAGGAGAGAACAAGTGAGGAGCAGTGGGAACTGGTACGAGCTAGATGTCAGGAGAACAAAATCTGGACTAACCATGAGATGCTTCCAGCTGGGAGTTTCAGTTCCTTTCTGGGGAGGGAGCAACCACATGTAAGGGCAGCACTCATCCTAGCTTCTACCACACAGCAGCAGACACTACAAGAAAATCTTTCAGGTTTAGGAAAGAGGGATTGCCAGCCTCCCTGTCCAAGCCTGACACCAGGACCTGGTTCCCCAACTCACAGCAAGGCTGCAGAATAAACACAGGGCACTTGCTCCATCACCTGAGCAATGAGGCTTCCCAGCAGGCTGAACAATTGCTCTCACCCTGATATGCGGAGCTGACCGCCAGCCATCCCTCACTGTGAAAGTTGTGTTTGCTCTGCACATCTGGGGTGCTGGGTAACTGTGTTCAGCCTCCCTCTTATTCCTTCTTCCACTTGTCCATGTGGATATTTAATTGAGTTAGAGTAGTCGTTCTGCTCTGCCCTGGCCCTTCCCCCCCCCTACAACCAGGGTGATTTTAGTAAAATTAATTATTTGTTTATTCCAGTAAAGTTTTCTCCACTCTGGAGCCAGGCAAGAAAGAGAAATAAGCTTAATTTAGAAAGATTTGAAATTCCTGAAATAGATGACAGCTGAGAGAAGACTGGCATGTTAAATCATTCCACTTCATAAACACCCAGCTCTCATTTAGGCTTGACAGATGTAAATGCCAGCCAGGTACTACCTACCAGCAATGCTGTCTCTCCTTTATTTATGCAAATACATAATAAAAAAATCCTTTTTATGTACATTAGCTGTCTGTAGAGGAGCGGATCTACAGCCATTTTTCCCCAGTTTCTCATACATGTCATGTGCAGTGGTAGGAGGACAGGCTTGACATCTTTTTCAGGTTAAATAGCTAAGAGATCATCAAACGCTTCACCTTAACCTCACAAATCATGTCACATGTTCTGCCAGTGTCCTGTCCTGAATAACATTTTTCTTATGCAACCACCAAGAAAAAAAATACAGCAGGCCTGTAGTAACTCTGGTAATATGACAGCAGGATAAGCCCAATCCATAAGAAAGCCAGTCCTTGCAAATATACACTATATAAAAACACCTACCTGTCAAAACACAACTGAAACACACTATCCATTTAGAAATCAGGTAGAAAAATAATATTAAAAAAGAACATTCTGCGCCAGAATGAAATTCAAACAGAACAGGAGGTTTCAAGCCAATTGCCAGGTCTACCAAGAAGCAACACCTTCTGCTCTGTGTGGCAGATCCTGGGTTATTTTGGCAGGCACAGAGCTGTTCTGGGCATAGCACTAAGGTCACAATACTGCTTTTCTCAAGGTCACCCTGAGCACAATACGCTCCAGAGACTGGTTATCACAACTGGAGATGCAGGGGGTAGAAGGACAGGATTGTGACATACTTCAGATAAGCAGATCTCTGTGTTTTACATTCATCACTGATTTTCCATTAAGGAAATTCCCAGCTGCAATTTCAGACTCAGGAGCTGCCCCCTGTTTAAGAGGTGGTTGGCTTGAACAGCTTCCCAGCCATGACATTTTCTTGCTCAGAAAGTGAGTGCCAAGCTAGAACTTGGTCAAAACTGGCTGGTTTTGAGCTGGGAAGTTTGGTTATTACACTGCTCCCTGCTTTGCTGACAGAAGCCTACTGCAGGAAGAGAGATGGATGCACCTGCTTGTTTTTATCCTGGATTAGGGACTGATCAGAGAACAGGAAAAAAGTCAGGGCCACCTGTTTTACCCAAGCACTGGGTAAGTGACAGTCCGTATACCAAAGAAGGACACCTCAGACATCCACCCTGGGGGCCCTAGAGTACCAGCCTGGATCTGCTAGGCACTATGAAATTGTGCTTGGACATAAGCTGCATGAAGCCAGACCCTGACCTAAACAACCTGTAGAGATTTTAAGATGCTATGCATGATTCAAGAGGAAAAAAGGGTAGAGGCAGAGATAGGTACCGTCACATCTCCTGCGCTGAGGAGACTACCCCATCCAGCCACCCCCATACCAAAACCTTATCTTCTGCCTCTCTTCTTTTTTAAGCCTGGGAAAGAAAATAAAACATGCTCAGAGCCCCAGGTCTTATTCTAATTCAATCATTCTAATCCAACCTCCTTTGGAAAATGCCAAGACTCAGCCTAATTTTTTTTATATATGTATATATATTTTTTTTTTTGGGGGGGGGGGGGGGGGCAGTCAGGACAGAGGCAATATCAGAATGTGGCCCAGGGATGACAGAAACCTCTGGCATCCACAAGTGGGCAGATCCAGCACTCTGCATTAGCTCCTATTCGCAGATGTGCAGCTTTAACAGGATTGTTCACAGCTCCTTCTTCTCAAGGCATTGACAGATGCCAAGCTGAGCTCACCCCTTGTTAATTACACCCTTCATTGGAACACTGGGACAACATTTCAGACATCTCTCCAAAAAAAATTAAGGAAGAAAACAGAGCTTTGCTCTCCTCACCTTCTTGTTAATTCCAGTCAGCCTCGTGCTCTTCTGATGTTGCCCAGCTCTGCTGTCTGGGTAAGAGAGGCTCTTGTAACGAGACAAAAAGACGCTTGACACATCCTGAGAACTGCAGGCAGCTTCCACACTGCCAAGCGCAGCTGAAAACCTTGGGGGCAACAATTTGGAGGGCCGCAGGTTTGTGCCTGTGGCAAGCTCTGATGCCAAGGCATAGATAACAAAACCTGCCCCAGAGAAGCAGCTCTGGTGCCATCAGCTCCGTAGGGGCAAGTAGGGCAGGGCTGGTGTCCAAAAATCCCTGCACGACCCCTCCAAATGCTCTGCTGGGGCTGCCAGGACTTACTATGGCCAGGCCCTGGGGACAAGGTCTTCCTGGTGAGCATCTCTTGCTTGTACGGTTCCTTGTGACACCTCACAGCAGCTGGCTCTGCCCAGGAGGTGACAAAATGCAGGTAAGGCCAAAACTTAAGTTAACAGGAGCAGAACATACAGTACCTTGCAAAATTATGAGTCTGCAACAAGTAAGAGCAAAGCTAAGTGCGATAGACACTGTACCTATACATACCTAGCACAGAATTCTCACTATAGAGAATGTAACGTTTTATATAGGATATTAAATACATAGGATATCAAATTCTGTCTTGCAGTGCCCCTTGGATTGCTGAGTAGTGGCATCTCTGGCAGGGTTGGGATGTACTGCAGTGCCAGCTCCAGCAGGGATGTGTCCCTCCTACTCAGTAGCTGAGCATATCCTCCGGGAAGAGGCATCCCTCAGTGCAGGGAAAACATGTTAAACCTACCTCTAAATAACCCTGACAATCTTTCCAAAAAGAAAAAGTTCCATTTCCTTTGGCAGCAACTTCTGCCGCACACCCAGCTACTCCCTGTGCCCACCCCAGCGCCTCAGTCCAGCCCAAAATCTGTCAGGATCTCTGGCAGAAGCAAGCCTGGAAGAACAGCCCTTCACTCCTCCAGATGCACAGAAAAAATCCCTTCCTCCCTGCAATGTAAATTCCAGCATTCTTCACACCTTTCCCATGCCCATCTCTCTGCTACCACCCCTGAGCTTAGCTGCCACCAAATTTGACTGATGAAAGGTGACATCTCTATTATGTTAATTCTCTCTAGAAAATGGAAAAAAAAAAAAGTCTTACATGCTTTTTATACCAAACAACATGTTTCAGAGTTTCTCTGCATGTGCTGTGGCTTGTCTGGGTCCTCTTCCGCATGAAACATAGCCACTGAGCAGAGCGTTCCCCAGACTAGAAGATGCTCTTGACAAACAAATGGCAGGTTTTCACTTATTTCCATATTATGCACACATCTAAGATTAAGTATGCTTGTCCTATGTTGGGCTGATCCAGTACAATTGCTGCCTGCAACTTCTGTTCTAATGGACCCAAGCCCTGTCTGCACTGCCAGAAAGGTGTTTGTAGAAGACAGCCCTCAGGCTATAGTCTTCAATGCACAGATTCACACCAGAAACTCTGACTTATCAGAAAAATAAACAAAAACGAAAAGCCCCAAACTTTCCCCAAGTAGGAAACTTTCTCTTCAAACTGTCACTGTATGAACTTGAAATAAAGCACATCCTATAATTTCATCTTCATTTTAATGACAGCCTGCTTCCATCCTCACAATCCTCTGCCCATTGCACTATCACGGATGCTTTTTACAGCTTAAACACCATCTTGGTAACAGCTAATTGCACCGATCAGCACGAAGTTTCTCCACATGACAGTAATTCCCTGCTAACACTGCCATTAGATCTCATGTGTCTCCAGATTTTTCCATAGCTCCCTTTTACAAAGCCTGTGCTATGGTTTGTCCCAATTCCACACCTTGCACATGGGCAAAACTGCCTTTTCACCACAAGAAAAGGATCTGGGCTAAAGACCTCCTCTCACCTAATAAAAAGGTTATTTACAGATCACCTTCACAAGTCTTTCAAGCCAAAGCAGAATGAGGAAGAAGGTTGCCTTTTGTGTCTTCAGCAACATCAGTCCTTGGTTGTTTCCCCACACTACATTTGTTTCCCAAGCAAGGCAGCTCACACAGCCCCAGCCCCAAGGGCAAGGCATTTCCTGGAGGACACCCTCCCACCCACAGCACCCGGTTTCCAGAGCAAGTTGAGCCCCTGAAGAAGCAAAGCAAACGCCCAGAACACTCATATTAAGACACTGGCCCATGCAGCCAGCTTTGTATTAAGCATGAATCAGCCAGAAAAGCTGAAAACACTTGACTGTTGCCTTCTCCATCTGGGTACAAAGGAAGGAGCAAACCTCCCAGCCTGCAGCCAGTGGACTAGCAAACACTAGCTAAGCCCCAGCTAACCCAGGCAGCAGGATACGGAAACTTCCTTTGGCAGCCAGACATTCCTTGGACAAAAGCAGGGGAACTAACTGCATTTTGCCACTCCTTGGTTTTGTGCCAGCTCCTCAATGCTGAAGCCTCTTTGTGCCGACCACCCAGAGGAACAAAGAGCTCAGGGACAGCCCCAGCTTCGGGCTACTGCTGCTCTCCTTGGCAGGAGGCTCTTCCTCCAAAGCCCTCCCGAGCCTTTTCCCTTAAGACTTGGTCCAAAATCCTCCTGTTTGTGGACTGCACACCATTCAATGGCCTCTGAGCCAGACCTTTCCAATCCATTGCCCTATGGACCACAGCTCCTGGGAAACAGAGGAAAAGCAACAGGCGGTGGGAAACGCATCGCTTCCTTAGCACAGATCACTGGTGCAGAGACCAACCAGTGCTGCATACAGGAGGCTGACTTCATCAGAAGAGGGTTATTTTAAAACCCAACAATGAGGGACTGTTCCTATTGGAAAAGGAAAATATATAGAGAGAGAAGGAAAGTCTCCTCTGCAGCAATTTCTCAGGAACAAGAGAGGGTATGAGCAGGTTTTGGAGGAGCCTGTAGAGATGGAGAATTGGGAGCTCCCCTTTACTGCCTTTAAATATTGTGCTGAGAAGAGGGCAGGAACACTCTGAAGCTGGGAAACACATGTAAAAAGACTAAAATGGATGCACATGCAGACATGCACAATTATTCCGTTCTGCTCCTGGGGGCTCTGCAGCCAGAAGTCCCAGTGACTGGGTGTCTCCACACCACAGCCTGGCCCCACACCCCAACGGGCTGGTCTGGGGGAGCTCCACAGGCCCCTGAGTATGTGGGGGGACCATGGCTCTCCAAAATTAGCAGCGTCTCTCTCCTCTTGTCAGATGAGATCTTCTACTTCACCTCCCCAGCACAGGAACACCTCCCGAATCCAAAGTTTTCCTTTGAGTGTGTCAACCAGACCAGACATCTTGCAAAGGACAAAGAGATTGTGAGGGTGCTTTCACAGGAAGGAACAACACCCCCCAAATAACTTCGTGTAGCCCAAATGGCCAAAGGATTGCCTTCAACTGCTGTCAGTATATGCTGACCTTAAATACATAAGAAAATCTTGAAGGTTTTAGAAAACTGGAACATCTGTATCTGTTCAAGTTGGGCAGAGGAGGCAATGTGGGTGAGCAGAGGACACTGAGGCATCTCAGGACAACTGCATTCTGCCTTCCATGGCCCCAGCACTGATGTACTGAACAACTTGTGATAACTCCCTCCTTTCTGAAGCCCCAGCCTGCTGTCACAGGGCTGTGTGTGTTCAGCACCTCACTGGAAACAGGTCCTGACCTCAGCTGGGCCTTCAAGCCTCACTGGAACCAGACGTGGTTGTAGCACCTATAAGAACAGGCACTCATTAATTTACTGGTTCAGGAAACTCATCTGCTGGTGGATTTAGTGAGAAGTAAGGCATCATACAGTCATGCCATCCAAATCCAGCATGCAGCATCCAATGTGACAGGCCACTGTAGCTTTGGGAGGACAGATGTAGCAGCATCTGAGAGCTACAAAAAAAGCTTCCTGACCAGCAGAAAAGTAGGAGGCCCATAATCTCACCCACCATGACCTGTGCATCTTGCCATGCTTTTAAAAGGTTATTCCCCTGCCATCAGAGCGATGCAGCTCTGCTAGGGATTTTGTATTCATTTGCTCTCCTGTCCCAGGCCTGTCTCCCAAGAAAGAGACTTTGCAGCCCTCTGCTCTTAGCCTCTCTGACAGACCTGCCACTGATGTATTTAGTGTTGACCTCTCCATTTATGTTAGCTTCACAACCTTGACTTGTATTATAAACAATGGTTCACCTGCTGACTTTGACAAAGAAGCAGGAAGGACCAGGACTGTGGTTTCTTCCACAGCTCAGAGATCCCACATGCCCAAGGAATTTCCTTCCCTTCATTACTAGCACTGTAAGTGAGCAATGGGGGCAAATCCATTATCCCATTAAACTCTGAAGCATCTGTGCTCACCTTCCCTGCTGCTCCCCACTGGATGGAAAGTGTGAACACTTCTCCCTCACACCCAGCACGTGGAGGGACCGGCAGCTCCGCTGTGGGGGCAGCGCAGCACAGTTTGGGTTTCTTGCCAAGGGAGCAGAGAGGCAATCCAGCGTGGTGAAAAATCACCACAAGTGCTGCACTTTGAACTCCTCCAGCTCTGTCTCCATCAACTCATCTCTTATCCAGCTGTGAAAAAACTCCTGGAGTGCTCAGAGGTTACGTACTATGCTGTGGCTTTTTGCCAGTTCAGTGAGGATTTAAAAAAAAAAAAAGATTAAGGCTTTAAAATTCCTATTAGAACCAAGTCCTGCAACACAAACCTTCATTTCTATATCTCAGATGCCAAAACATTGCATCAGCCACCACAATAGCCTGGCACCAACTGAAGAAATACTGTATCATCCCCTCATGCTCAGCTCACAGATGCCAAAGCCATCAGTGGCTTGAGCTGCTCAGAAATTTAGGGATGAAACCAAAGTTTGTCAAAACATCCAAGTTCACTGGAATGAGAACTATTTTATTCAAAGCCTCCAGGCTGATAAACATTAGCTCAGCATAAGGCAGAGGCTTCCAGTAGGTCAGCAACACAAGCTGGGACCAGTTCTAAGGCAGGTGATGGATACAGTCAAGACTGCAGGGCCCCAAACAGCTGTATACTGTCATTGCAGTGTTGGCCACCATCCTGATAACAAAACTGCCTTCACTGAGCAGCTGTATGGTCTGGGGACATCCACTTTGCCAAAAAACTGGAAATATTTTAGTTATATTCATAGTGAGATCAAAAGCAGACATACAGAAACCAAAACTTCTGGCCAAACAGACTGCCTGGCTTCCAGATAACTGTCTTCACAGTCCCAGATCCAGCTCTCCACCTCCATTCTCCTTACACTCCCCCATCCTCATTCAATCATCTTGCCTTCCTAAGGATTTATTTTTTTTCAGCTTCCATGATATTTTTCTGTCCTATTTCTACTCACACTTCCCTCCACCTCTCTGAAGGCTCTCTTCATCTCTCATCACCTTCTTATTAGGGCCCCACTGGGTTCTGCCCTCAATGCTGTGTTGTCTCACTGAAGTTTGCCTCTGATGCCACCTCCACCTTGGACATGAATTCAACCATCATCTCCATGTGGATGAATCCTGGCTCAATCCTGACTCCAGACCTGCTCAAACAAAACCTTGCACTGTCCCTCCAGCGTGAACCTAGCTAAAGGCCCTCAGACAGACTACAGCCTCGCTCTTCTTTCCACACCAAAGTTCAAGATTACCTTTCCAGGGTCAGCACCACCAAGCCAAACCTTCCAGGTTAAGTCCATGTGATACCATTCAGGTTTAGCTGTACAGATTAATGGAAAAGGCCATAAGAGCAGCCCAACTTTTAGCATCAGTTACTACAGCATCATCTCTTCTGCTACTCGTCAATACAACCCTCACCCTTTTCAGAGCCACTCTGAATGTTGCTGCATAGAAACAATACTCACACTTCATACCTACATATTTTGTCCCCCCACCCCATCAACAACACAGGCCACTTTTCTTTCCTATCTCCTTTCCCCACAACTTATCCCTAGGCCAAGAGGCAACCTCTAAGGGCTCAGCCTGCCATGCAGTTTTCTATAGCCACTTTCAGCCACACTGCTTGCCACATCCTGCTCTCAGCAGATCCTTCAGATTTCTCTTTGCTTCAACACCTCCAAAAACCTGTATCCTTCCTGAACTGCTAAGGTGCCACCACAGCCCACTCTGCTGGCTGTCATCACATTACTGCCTCCTTGTGAGGCTTTATCTGTCCAGTACCTGCCTGCTGCTTCTAATCCTATGTACAGGATACAGACTGTGAGGGAGAGCCTGGGTTTTTCTTTGTTAGTACAGCACCTAGCACCACCAAGTTCTGGCAGTATTCAGATAAAAAAAAGTTATGATTATTACTATTATCAGTATTTTAGGGACTAGTGTGCTTAACTATTTTTGAAAGAGATTTAAGACAGCTCATATTTATCAGATCCATTCACTCCCTAAGCACATTACTGCTCCCCATCACTCTCCTCCCAGTGCAGCTTCCTCAAGTCCACCAGCATCAGGCTGGTACCACAGCACAAACTATGGCCAACCCCAGAAGCACCATGCTCAAAGCATGGACAGATCAGTATCCAAGTCACCTTCTGGATGGGAATCCAGTGAGCTGCCTTGCCCTGCTTGAGAAAAGTGTTATTGTCCTACACAGTGTTTTTATGAGCTTTGATGGACTGTGCCACACGTGGATTTTTATGAGCCACCTCACCATACCTGCAGCATCATCATTCCTGTGCAGGAAGCCATCCAGCAGTTTCTTTAGGCTGTGTGCTAAACAGTGCCACTAATCTTTAAGAGGCACAGTATGTTACAGCCATAGAGTCAGGCATGTTTCAACTCTGAGATAATGCTCACTGAGAAGAGACCAAGCTCTGCAGACACTAAACAAGGTCTGTTTAATGGGTCTGATTTTAATTTCACCTAACTGTTCAAATCCCATGTTAGCCAGTGGCTCTCATTTTGGCCATAGGAAGTCCAGAGGTGGCTGCTCACTCTGTTTGGTATGGTCATCCCAGCTGGTTCCAGTTCCATATGCTCACCCTCAGATATTGCTGGTCTCTATAAGACACAGCTGTAGAAAATGATCTGGAGGATCAGAAGAACAGGTGTTAGGGCTATGCTGAGTGATGGGACATGCCTCCATCCTGAGATTCCTGCTCCCCATGGGAGAAAACTGGTTAGCCCGGAGCTGCACCAAGCAGAACACTGCCCTCCTAAACAGGTCCTGACACTCAGGATGACCCAGCCATCCCACATGTCACCCTGTGCTGAACAGACAGGCCAGCCTGCTCAGAGGCACCTTGGTGAGCTCTGTTCTGATGGAGATGTGCCCTCAGCTAGCTATGGCTATGACCCCACCTGGAAGGCCTTTAAGTTGCATTAGCCAGATAAATTGAGTTGATCCGGAGTCACCTCTGCCTACTTTTTGTTCCCCTAAGTGCCCTTCTTCCTCCCCCCGCCACCCCTCAGTACCAAAGATTGTCCCTCTCCCTGCAATGTGTAACTAATTACATTGCACTTACCCTCGTGAGCTCTCCTCTGCATCAAACAGACAAAAAACAGAGAAAACATCCACCTTTGAGCAGAAAGGGAGTGCTGAAGCTGCCAGCTGGGTACATAGCTTGGCCACATCCTAACTTTGTGTTGGAATGAAACCTATACACCCACCTTCCTATAACACCCATGTTTCCACTGGGAAAAGTCAATTTTCCAAGCCTGGATTTTTAAGTCTGAAAATCATGTTTGTGTTTCCCATGCAAGGTAATTTGCCTTAGCCCAACAGAGGATCAAAGAAACAGAATTAAGAAAGTGCCAAGCCAAGCAGCCAGCTACAATAAATGCCACAGGCTAGAGACTGCTGTGCTTAGATGGGCAAGCCTGCATCTGGTCATCAAATGCCGTATGAAAAAAAAAACACCAAGAAGCAGAAACCCAAGCTGTGGTGGGAACCACACAACATGTGAAATTAGGTACAACTCAGGACATAAGGGAGATAGTTTCTGGTAACTGCTCAGAGGCAGACAAAGCTCACAAGGATGGCTGCAGGAGCAGGGCTTAGATCAAGAAAATCCCTCAGCTACAACTGTTTAAGATGCCAGAAAGTCAGAGGAAGCAGAGGAAGACCATCCAGAGACAACCTTACCCAGTGGAGACAGTCAGACACCAGAAGCAGATCCCCTGCAAATAACAATTATGCCAAGATGACACAGCCCTATTTCAAAGCCCAGCATGCCCATAGGATGTGGGCGCCTGCTAGACCACAACAGAACGACAGTAAAAGCTATGTCCTTAGGGTAGCCTACATACTGGCAACCACTGGCTACAGGAAGTCAACAAAATGCCATACCCAAAGTAATAAAGGTTGCCAAAAGATGCAGTAGCTTGCCTGTAACCAGGAGAAGAGGTATCCAAGCTGCAGAAGGGAAAAACTTATGAGAAGCATTAGAAGTAAACCAGGATGCTATGAATGCCATCTCCAGACACATTTTGGAGATAAATTCTGCTAATAAGGAACCTATGTCATTGCACAAGAAACAAGTGTCTCATATTCCCCAGCACCTGATGCACAGAACAAAGGGCCTCTTATATAAACACCAACTCTACCCAGATCATTTTTAGCTCATAAATCTGTTGCTGCTTCCAAGCCTATACTTCAAAGCAGCCAGGCCAAACAAACTTCACTCAGATGTAAGTAAAGAAAAAGGTAAAGTGCCTAGCAAGCCAAAAAATAGTCTAGAAAAGGGAAAATTTATAAGTTTTCTTGTAAAATAAACTTGCACGGATGGAGGAAATGATCTGGTAATGAGCTGAAAGGCAGCACCAGAGAAATTAAAGACTCCTATAACATCATCGCCCAAAGAGAAACTGGACTGCAGAAAGCAGATCAGTTATTTCACAGAAGAGCTGAGAAGGAAGCAAACAGATGGTGTCACTGAGAGGAGATCAGCATTTGTGTGCAAAGGAAAAAGGCCCCATGCTCCCTGGATTCCCAGGCAGCAGGAGCATGAAGCCAGCTCACAGGCCAAGGAGGTGACCATGGCCAAACTCTGGGCCACTAACACCAGGACTTGCACTTACCTCCCTACCTGCGAAAAACACTGCTTTATTTGAAGGAACCCCAAATCCAACAATGACAACTTGCTGGGTGTGCAAACAGAGGGCCTGAAACCTCACTTGGGCTCCACAGTAAACACAGACAAAACACTGCACAAAGGCCCCCAGCTACTGGTCAGGAGCTATCCACAGGTGGCAGCATGTCTTTTCTGCCAGCAAGAACCAAGCTAACCCCCCCCCCCACCACCTTTTTTTTTTTTTTTTTTTTAAGGGACACTGACATACATCAACAGTTTTTCAGCCACCTTGAGGCCTTCTGCAAGCTTGTATTGGCTGGACAACACATGCAAGGTGGACTTCTAATATCCCAACCTGCACATCAAGCCTTCACCCATACATCTGTGTTTCTATTCAGATAACATCTCCCCTTTGTCATGATTGCCTCCACTTCTCCTTTTTGCAGGAAGGGGGAGGAAATCCAGCCCATCTCCTCCGCTTTGAAGTTGGCTTCCAGCAACATAATAGCTTTGTCTTGAATCTCCCTCCCCGGTGTGTTATGCCAATTCATCTCCACTGCCATAAACCATGTGAATAGAGCTAGGTGTGCAGGGAGACGGGCCAACATAGAAGGAACAATTCACAGGCTATGAAAGGAAAAAGTGTTGGAAAGCTCCCAAAAAAGGTCTCACACAGGTCAGTGCAGGAGGCTCAGCTCCGTAGCAGTGTGGGAGGAAGCAGCTTCATGTTACCAGTAGGTGAGGTGCATGAAAGTACAATAAACACCTCATCTGGGGGATGCTTTAGGTTACGCTCGGATGTTTCACCTCACACCTGAATTAGCACAAGGAAGTGACATTCACAATGGCTGTAATGCCACTGAGAGGCTGCAGCAGAAGCATAGGGTTTCATTGCATTAGTCCTCCCTGGAAGTCACAGCCTCCACTTGCACCCACAGAAAGGCACCTTGTCATCTGTCTGGGGAAGCAGAACAGTCTCACAGTGGTCACAAACGTCACCATCATAGCACCCTTCACTCTGGCAGGGGGCTGAACATGGCCCTGTAGCACAAATTGGAGCCCCATCCAACCTATTCTCTTAAGGGACCATACTGCCTGCATTATCACAGTAAACTTTTTTCTTCCACGAGAAACTAGGTTCAGAGGACAACAAAATTAATTTAAAAGCATATAAGCTACAGGATGACATGGTAGTTTTCTTACAGGGTCATCACAACAATTTCCCTCTTGTTATGCAGATTTGCTCTGTTAGTATTTTCTGAACATAGATGTTGAGTCCATATAGCACCTTTCAGAAGCACAGCTGGATTTTCAGCTAAGATGCATTGATATAGCTGGTCTCTTCTTTTCAAGCTGAACTTATTTTTCTCCAAAGTCAGGAGGAGGAAAAAGAAAAGAAAAACACAGGTCTTCCCTGAGCCTCGGGCGTCTCAGATCTAGGTTACTGCTGAAAAATTAGTCATTCATCCACAGCCAAGTTCTGCTTTCCCAGAAACTTCAGCGGGGGCCCGATCTTCCACCACCAAGCCCCAAATGCCCTTCCTTCCAGGCAGCACAATCTGTTTATGGGTTACAAACATCGCTGCAGGCAGAGAAAAATATTTTTAAGCAAAGCCACACCTTGCCCCAGACACTCCTGCGCCCCTGGCAATGCCACGGCCAGATTCTACCAGCAGATTTGTGAGTAGACAGGGACCAGGACGTGGTGCTGAGCGACTGGCTCGCAGGCAGTGCCCAAAAGGCTGCAGGTTCGCACGAACGCCTGACAGTGTGTGGTCGGGAATTAGGTTAGCATTGATTGGGGTGAGCTGGCGGGAGCATCCTTCGCTTTGCCCATAGACAGGCAGTCACATGAGGAACAGCTGGAGTGCACACAGAACCTTCTTTAATTAAAGTGCGACTCGCCATTTCTCTGGCAGGGCGCCCAGAAAAGCAATAAAATGGCAGCAGAGAAAACAAATGCTACATAACACGCTTCCCCACTCCTTTATGTTCCCAACTCCCCCTTCTCCCTCAAATGCAATCATCTTATTTTCTTTTTTATATTATTTTTTATTTTTTTAATAATCATTCTTTATGTGTGACAGGCTAGGAAAGGAAAAGGTCAAGAGTGAAGAAAAAAGGGTCAGGAGAATTGAAGCAGGCATTCATTGCCATTCATGATTAAACATGTGGAACAACGTACCTGCTTATTAGGACATCTCCTGCTCTGAGAAAACATCTGCAAAGTATACACACCTTTTTTAGGAGATGCATGTGTCATGAACACATGCCTGCACCTTGTGGGGATGCTAACAGCATTCACGTCTCAGTCGTTATGGTAACATTTTTATTTCCCCCACCCCTTCTTCCTCAGATCTAATGCTTAAACAAGCTTGGGATTGTCAACGCACCAATTGCTGCTGTTGCCTTCCAAATTAGCCAAAGTTTGTTTGTTTTGGGTTCGCATTTCTCCAAACTCCATCTCCTATTGCAAGCACACGGATGCAGGAGGACCGCCCTCTGCTATGGCATACAGCCCATTTCACAGACCGATCTGTTCCCAGCACAAAACCTGCCTGGTGCTAATAATAACCATTATACTATTTTTGTTGTTGCTGTTATATTATTAGACTCTTTTCTGTACAGGGCATAAAGACACAGGGACAGGCAGAACAGAAGTGTGAAACCAAAGGCAGGTACACGCTGCTCCCATTATAAAGGAAATGAGTAACCATACTCTGAACAGGAGAAAGGTTATAAGGGACGTGCATGCTGAAAAAGGGTATTTCATGCTGGGAGAGCACCTTGGAGCTGAGAAATTGGGCACTTATCCAGTACAGGCAGTATAACTGGGGCTCGGTGGGACAGGGCCTAAGCAAGCATCTCCCAGCATGAGGAAGGAAGCTGGACCTAAATTAGAAACTAGCACCAGATCCTCAAACCCAAAGCCCACAAAGGAGCTGATCTGAAAGAGAGAGCATCAGAAATCTGGATCTTAATTTTTCAGCTTGAGCCCATCTCTGCATCAGATTTACAGTTTGACATGTTTATATTGAAACAAGATGGCTATAAATACAGTATATTTCTCTCCCAGTAGAGTCTGAGGAGAAGAATGTTTAAAAGCACTCAGCAGGGGTCTAGCACAGCTCCCAGTGAATTTAATTATAAACTCTCCCTGCTTTTACTCCGAGTAGTTTAGGCTGGGAGCAGTTAGACTGCTTTTGAAAATCCCGCTTTATTTGTGTAGAGCTACAAATCATCTATATTTATATATCTGGACATGCATCATAAGAACATACACAAGAACATTTTTATTACCACAGATCAGGAATTTTCCATGCTGGATTTTTTTTTTAATTTAGGGGCTGAGGGAGAAAATACAAATTGAGTTTAGTCCATAGGCCAAAAACAGATTTTGACAAAAAATTGATATAGTGAATAGTCAGATTATTTCACTTTAGCTGAGCTGGGACTGAACCATCACCTCTGTACACTGCCAGCATGCCTGAGGTGCTGAGGACTGAGGGGAAGACAAGTTCATCTCCCAGGGCTAGACTGTCTCTGGCCAAACTGCGTGCCCCCTCTTGCATCAGTCTCATTGCTGCTCTAAAAGCAGCCTGGTATCATTCTGAATAAAACCAACACTGCTGTAAGTAGGCCAGCATTGCACAAGAAGTGGCAAGTTTTATCAGATTTGACTGATGATCCACAGCAGGGACAAGAACCTGTTGCAAGAAATGTTATCTGTGGCTGTGTGATCTTACCTGATTACTTTGCTCATTGTCTGAGCAGAAGTAGCTTGTATCATAAGCATTTCTGGCCTTTTGGTCTGCACAGAATGAACCAATTTTAAAAATGAAAAAAGGTTGAAGGCACAAAAGCTATTGTGGCTGTACAGAGCCCTTAATTATAACACTTTACCTTTGGAGAAAACTATTTTTCATTAACTGAACGGGTAATAGGATATGATGGTGATTAAGTTTAATGGAGCAGAGTCCAAGGTGGAGAAGATAAAGTTACAACTGAGAATCCACTTTAAGTGCAAAGCCAGCTTCTGTTTGGAAAGGTGTTTGATGGAAAACTGCACTGCTTCTAACTAAATGAGGTTTAAATAGACGTAATTTTGTATGTATTAAAATTAAGATTCCTTTAGGTATAAACCATGCAAGTTTCCATGCAATTACCACTCTTGAGAAGCAGAGGAGAGCACACACCATAAAGAAAATGGCACTTTCTAATTTTATAAATGAGACTAAACACATGCTTTTCCAATGGGAGAAGGAAATAGATCCATCATTGAGCTAGGTTTAGCCAAAATAACTGAACGAACTTCAAAACCATTCACTCCAGTGAGTTTTGCCTGTTCCAACCTAAGGGAAATATTTTCCTTCCTTATCCTGGCTCTGTTGACTTGGTCCGTATCACTTCTCCTCACTGGGTCTGTCTCTCCCCCCGCCTCCTGTGCGCCTTCCAGCTCCTCAACCCCAGCTGTAGCCACAAGGCCAGGAACTTGCACAGCCTTTTTGGCATCTTTTACCTGCCTCAGCTCCCTGCACTTAACCCAGGAGTTTCCCCACGAGGAGGAAGGGGCAGATGTTGCAAGTGGGAATTTCTCCACCTGGGAAATTTTAGTGGGCTTTTTAGTCAGCCCCCACAGGCTACTGCAGTGATCTGCCCCCCATCTCTCAAGCACTGAAAAACACAGAAAATACTTCATCAACCATTGTCCCCAGACAGAGCAGAATAATAAAGCAAGGAGGGGGGGGGGGGGGGGGGGAAGATAATAAACAGACACCATCTCACAAGGATGTCTTGATGAGACAAATATCAGACGCTGAACAAAATGCATCCCCTCTTAAGTGGCATTTCTATATTTAACACCAGCTAAAATGTGATAATTTACACTGTCACAACATGTCTCTTAGAAACAGTCCCATTTTATTTGCAGTCAGCTGAAGTCTGGAACTCAATTTCTGACCTCCTTTCTAGGAGGGGGAAAAAAGGAAAGCTAACATCTGGCAGAGCTGGGTATTTATTAGACTTTATAAAACTCCACGCTTCTGTTATACATAAGACAGGCACAAAAGGGGCCCCCAAAGTGTTATTTCCTCACTAGTGTGAAACAAGTGGCTTATTCAGTAAGTTTTCAAAGAACAGAGGCAAATGGATTATCTCAAGGAGAAGTCAAACACAGAGAAACGCACTGTAGCTCACTGTTGGGTTTAGCTGCCTGGTGCTTGTGGAGGGAATGAGGGGAAATCTATAAAATCCATCATCACAGTGTCCAGCTGAGACTTTACACTTCTCAGGGAAACCTGAGCTGTGAACCACCAACAGCTGCTTTTCTCCCAACCTGTGAAATCACCCATGGAAGGAAAGTGTTTTCTTAAAAAAATTCTCAAAACACAACAAGGAAGAGGCCGCTAAATCCTCCAACTCCTTGTGTTGGGTCAAGACAACAAGATTTTTCCAGCCTAGCTGTGACCATCAGGTGTGATGAGGTGTGATTTGCAACTAACGTAGCGGTGCTGGCAAAAGCCCCAGTCTGGTGAGAATTACATGGGCTTTTGCTTGTTTTCCTTCTCCATCACCAAAGCACAGGTTGCCCACTCACAGCCAGGCCCTCCCCAGGGTGCTCAGCTGGTTTCCCACCCCTAGATTTCTGAGCATGGACCTGGCTCAGACCTGACTTGGCCTAAGGTAGAACCTGCTGTCTCCTACACATCCCACCCTGGGGTGATGCTCCTGGAATCTGCTTTAATCACAGGGCCCAACACTTGGGCCCCACACAAAAAGTGTTTTCTGAGGTGCATGTACAGGGAGGAAAGAAAAAGGCACCAGTGCTTGGTAGTGAAGTTCAGCCAGCAAAATCAAGGAACTGCAAGTGACCTGTAACAATGAGAGTAATTTTTCCACCTGACTTAAAAGAAGCAAAACTGTTCTAAGTTCAGCTTCTTAAGTCATTGCACTTGCTGCCATCAGCAAGGCCCCTCAGATGGAAGAGGAGAGTAGGTTTGCACCCCCACACCTGGATACAACTCCTCTCTTCCATCTCATCCACTGCTGTTGATGCAATGGGGCACAGGCAGCAAAGACTTTTGTGCACCAGTAAACTGCAGTGTTCAAACACACTGTGTGGAAAGCAGCAGGTGCTTTTAAGGTAATTATTTTGGGGAGTGAAGTGTTCCCAGTCTTTTGGGGATGAAGGCTACCAGGAAGATGGAGGGAGACTCTGCTGGGATGGGCAACATGGTACTTGGTCCTAGGGCTGTTGTTTGAAGTGAGGCAGAGCTGCCAGACAGTGGAGGAACAAAAGAGTTCTGGCTGACCCCTGGCTCTGACCACAGCACAAGTCTCCCCCCACCATCAGAGAACACCAGAGGGCTGAAACTGAGCCCTTCCCAGGTGGGTCCCACCAGCCAAGCTAATTAATCTTCAGTTAATCTTCCTTCTCCACACTAAAGAAATTACAGTTGCTACAGGTTCTTAACACCAAGATATCATCAACCAGTAACACCAGTTTACTGATGGGCTGTGTTTCTGCTTAGTGCAGCCGTACAAACTGTAGGAGGCTGACCTGACATAGGGGAAGAATTATTTAAAAAAAAAAAAAGTGAAGCTGTTAAAAGATCCTCTTTCGACCAACCTAGAACAATTTGGTTTGCGCTCAACAAATACTCTTAAGTGTATAAACAGTTTCAGGGCATTTGGCACCCTTCACAGACGGACACGGATGATGTCTCTTATTGCAGCATTTCAGGCATTAATCTCAGTTCAAATCCCCTCCCTGTTGAATTCAAGATCTTTTTCCTCCAAAAATAGCCTGACCATCCAGAGGTGGGCACAACATGGTCTCTCCATTCACCAGGATCTGTGCTCCCCTCCTGGGCTCAGCCCCAGAAGACCAAGGGCAGAGCTAGCTCCCCTTTTCCCCCCCATCTCATGTTTCCTACAGGCAGCAGCAGAGGTGGAAAGCAGCCCACAGCAGAGGCACCCTGCTCG
Source organism: Aythya marila (assembly GCF_965140915.1). Taxonomy (NCBI): domain Eukaryota; kingdom Metazoa; phylum Chordata; class Aves; order Anseriformes; family Anatidae; genus Aythya; species Aythya marila. Next base: position 7,868,468 of record NC_139046.1, on the reverse strand, counting down.
AGGATCCACCTCCTCACCCCAGGTTATTGTCTCATAAACAAGGAGCCATGTAGTGAAAGGAAAGAGGAGAGAGTCAGGCCAGGTATCTGTTCCTACTCTGTGAGTCCAGCCCTTCAGTCTTATTTATAGGACTCATGCATAATGCATTTTTGGTCGAATAAAGCACTCATTTAACCCTGAAACATCTTTTTTTTTCCTTTTACTTTGCAAATTCAAAAAACAGTCAATTGGAGGCCAACCTAAGTAATTGCAATAATTACTTTAAGGTTGAGCTATTGACTCAGCCTAAATCAATTTATTCATTCAGCCTGTGCCCTTCGCCCCACCGGCCAGGTTTTATACCACCTAGCCCAGGGTGGCAGGTCCAACCAAAGAGAGAGACCAAAACAGCCGCCTCAGTCCCTGCCTCCCTCCATCTGCAGCAGAGATGTGCCGGTTACCTAATGGCATCAAATTAACAAATGAACAGGTCTGGTAGACCAATTAGCAGAGAGTGCAAGCAATTTTCAAACAGGCTGCAATTGTCAGCTAATGACCTTGGGAGACGCTTTTTTTTTTTTGCCTCTCAGAAAAGTCCACATTAAAACAGAGTTGATAGCAGCTGAGTGTCACTTACTGGGCTTTCATCTCATGGAAATGCACTGGGTGAAAAAGAGAAAAAAGGGCAAAACCAGGAGGCTGTGTCAGTGTAATTCAAGCTTTACCAGTCAGTTAAGAGGGCTGCAACTTTGCTCAGCAGACAGATCAGTTTCTCCCCAGGAGCATGAGCTTCTCCACACTGAGTTGTGCACTAGACACGAGCTGTGGGGACCATGCAATGAACTGGGAAACAGCAAGATCCCCTCAGTTCCTTATTAGCCCAGGTTTCCTTAGGGCTTTCATTAGTAAAAGACAACCACCTCCTCACAGCATTCAAGGAACAGCCCAAGACAGTCTGGCCAAGAGACTTTCCCTATTACTCCTCCTATTTTAAAAACCAAACCAAGAACCCTTTGTGAGCCACAAGCAATTGTCTGCCTCTAACCATGCAACTATCAAGGGTTAGCTGCACTTGAGGCTCTCACTGAAGAGCACAGTGATGAACATAAGGTGGGACAAGCTGGGTGTTGGCACACCAGTGCATCTTGTCTGGGACCATGGCTCCATGTAGTTGCTCTGTGGGTCATGTTATCTCCTTCCTCCAGCCAGCCCCTTTGCAGGAGCTGCAATCAGTCCTGGACAGACCACTGAGGGAGTTGACAGTCACCATCACAGAAGATCTCAGGGCTAAAGGTGAATGGCCAGGTCCTCACCTGTAGGATGCTGGCAGGGCAGTGTTAAAGGCAGCAATGTCCCAGTGATGTGCATCATGGAAGATGCATCACATTCCTGGGAAGGAAAATCCTGAGTTCCCTGAGCATGCAGGTTTTGTTCCACATCTCTCCACTGCAGCACAGCAAAATCTTAGTAAGATTTAAAGGAATTTAGAGCAGGTTCCTGGTTTCTCAGCTTTCCCTACCACTCTCTTGGATTTCATGATTCCCAGATGGGTATCACAGGAGAGCTGGAAGAGGGAATATGGTAGTCCATGAGAACAGAACTACAGCTGTGTGGTTGTCTTGAATGGCATTCACTACACCCCTTTGTAACAGTCCATGTTTTCTCCCAAGCTCATGATACTTCAGATCCTCCCCTTTCTACCACCCTCTACCCTGCCTGAATTTGGGAAGGTCATGCTGGAATCTCTGGTGGTGGTCCCCATAGTGTTTCTTTCTGCTGCCACTTCCACAAAAAACTCAAGACTGAAGTACCTCTGAGATCTCTCCCCCTCTGTCAGCTCCAGTTGGCATCAGAGGGGCTCCTCCTTATTAAAGGTCAAGGGGAAGATAAGAGACTGCAGGTGTATGGCTCCTGCAATTGCATCTGTCTTGTTCCTTTAGAAAAACAAGTTAAAGATGGGACTGAAGGGATTAAATTCTCTTAAAATGCTTCAGGACAGCTTTGCTGGGAAATATACTGCATATCCACCACTCCTCACAGGGAACAAGATGTAAAGATTTTAATGGCAATTTGCCTAGGAGGAACAAATCACAAATTACTTTTGTCTTGGATGCTCCTTACTAAAGGATCAGGCCAAAATGAGCCTGACAAAGCCTCTGTAATATCTCCTTACTATGAGGTAGTAATAGCATCATCTGTCCTACAGCGTCAGGGTCACAGATGATTGTGTAAATCAGTGAACTAGACAAGCATCTTTCATCTGAATCAGCTATTCTGTAAACTATTTGGTAGTGCAGTGGCTCTGAAGTCTTAATTCTAGTTCTGTTATCAGGCCTGGTCTGAGACCTTCACAGGCTCCTGTGCCTCAGGTTTCCCACGACATAATGGGGATATTAGCAACAAACCAGCTTCAGAAAGGGCTTAGAAACAGAAACTGATATTAAAAGGTTACTGTGAACTACATAAAACCTCCTGCTGTCACATAGCCTTCAACGTTTGCACTTTTTTGACTTGTTACAGCAATAAAAAACTAATAACACTTGTACAGGTGTAGACGAGCTGTCCTTTAGGCACCACCAGAAGTCAGGAGAGAATAAAATCAAGTGCGAAAGTGGACTGTCATCCACCTTTTAACAGCCACAGTATTGAGGCTACAAGCACAGATCCCTACCTCTAGGGGCTTGTTCCCCCCCCCCCCCCCCCAGCCTGCCCTGGTCCCTCCCTGGGGGACTGGGACAGGCCCAGGCTGGCAGTCCCCACAGTGCTTTGCTCCCCTTCTCTTACAGGGCAAACATCAGGCTAGTCACAAAATTTCCACAAGTATAACTTAAGCATTGCCACTCCTCACTGATAGGCAGGGAATTGACAACATAACTCGACAAAACAAACAAACAAACAACTGTCAGCCTTTTTTCCCCATGGTCTGGTTGTATGCTGAGTGGCTTCATGTAAGCTCTATCCTCACATTACCTCCGGGAAACCAAAGGACAGAAACATTCCCCTAAGTAAGAAGAGTGAGCCAGAAGGATTCAGTAAGAGACAAGACATTTTCTGCTAAGATGGGAAGTGAGTTGAGGAGCTGATAAGAGGGAGAGATTTTATGTGGCTGTGAATACGTTGTGTTCATGTGGCCTTATACCACAAGTATGAGTTAATAAACAAGATCTACTTACATAGCTATCTATCACATCCAGCTGGTGATAAGTACATTGTAATGACATAACCCTACATCCTATATATCCTGATATGCCTTGCTTCTTTTAGCAATTCATTATAGTGTTTGTGGACATAAATGTATCTATTTGGCATTTATTTGGTGTATACTGTGTGACTGGGATTACATTTTACACACTTGAGTGTGTGTATGTATGCTTGTGCTTGCAACCCTGCTACAGACACCTTAAAATCTCTTAGGATTTCAAGCACGCTCATTTCCTGCTGCCCAAAAGCTCACCTGCACATTTCTGTAGGGAGCAAAATGTTGGGTTCAGAGCATTGCAAGACTGGGAGGGTGCCCAGCCTGAAGAACCCTCCATCCATAACGATGAGCACCCTGGATTTTACCCCATCACTTTGAAATCACACTTGACACAAGCCAGGTTATGCCAAAACCTAGCAAAATAAAATCTAAAGTGGACCACGGTATTTCAAAGGTTTGTAAAGACGTCTATTAGACAACGGAAATAAAAGGACATTTCATGTCGTTGCTTTAAGCTCAAAAGCTGTAGAAAAATCAACTCCACAGGGGTTAACTGAGAGCCTGGAGACTCTTACCTCACCAGGCTTGGTCACAGGATGCCCGCTCTGCATTCTCAGTTTGCATTCATGGAAAAAAAGTCCTGGATGAACACAGCATGTTGCCTCACCTTCTCAAATTCAAACTAAGTCATCACATCGAGGATGCATTGATCCCCCTCCAACTGGAGGTAATTTCACCAATCTTCCCTCTGGGCTAGGGAGAGCTCTTCTCTTCTTGGAAATGCAAATATGCAGTTGGGTAGCCAGGTGCAGCCATCTCCTGTGCTTGAAACCCATTAGCAAATCATTCAGCTCCTGAAGAACAATCTGATCTTTCCTACCTGGGCAGGTGCTCGGCAGCCCTCAGCGTGAAACCTTTCTCCATCCTTTATCGCAGGAAAGTGCAAATTGCCGGCTCAAATCTGACTGAACATGCACATATGTTAATGCGGGGTGCTCTCAAATGCCTCTTGGTTGAGACCAGACCCAAGCAGAATCAGTCACTTTAGGATGCAAATGCCCTCTGGGGGGACTGACCCCCCACATCCTCTCCAGGAGAAATACCGTAATACCCTCCTACTCTGCCGGAGATGAATTGCTTTAATACCTCCTAGAAACTTGCTGCAGGTGTGAGCACCAGCAAGGGAGTGCCTCCATATATTTCCAATTTGTACTTATCACAAAGAGCAGTTGTACTTAATTTACGTTAAAAAAAAAAAAAAAAACAAAAAACAAAAAAAAAAAACTTGTAAGCAGTTAAAGTTCATTTGGAGCACACTGAAATAGTGACAGTATTTTTCCAGCCCCCCTGATCAGACAAAGGGATTTGCAAAAATATGCTCATTTTCCCCTTTTCTTCCTCAAATTCTCTAAACTTCTGACACATCCTCCCTAGCTCTAACTTACATCAGAGATGTTCTAGATTTCAGTAGCCTAGCAGTAGGTTTTGTTTTGTTTTTAAGCATTGGCCATGGGGTAAAATGACAAAAAAAAAAAAGATCCTGTGAGCAACAGCCTTCAGATTTTCTTTTGGCAAAGAAGCATGCCTAAATCACCCCATTCCTGATGATGGAAGGTTATAACTGATGGAGGGAAATTATGTAAACTTGGGTATGCACATGAAAGCAGTGAGTCGTTCCATGGACGCCACTGCAAAACCTTCATTTTACACTGCCTTTGGCAGGAGGAGAAGATGTTTAAACACATTAACCAGTTTAAATAGGCAAAAGAAAAGGGAGTAATTTCCTTTAGAATCTTTAGCACACTGTAAATCAAAGACACTTTCTGGAAAACGGAACAGACATGCAAAACCAGATAAAAGACAAACCAAAAGGAAATCAGCTAATTGCTATAGAAACAACAACAACAACAACAAAGGTCAAACTCTGGTGTGTTAGATCCTTGCTCCCTGGTTGCAGGATTTTCCTTAAAAAAGGAAAAAGAAAGAGGCATGTCGATCTGGTTTCTGTCTGCCTCAGTCCATCCAGTATGTGCCCAAAAGGTAACCAAGAGTGTTTGGTCTGTACTGTCATACTTATTTAATATCTCAGTGAGCCAAAGGGATGCTGAAGATAGTAGGGAAAAGAGCAGCCTTGTTAGCCCACCTTTGATCTTTCATACACGAGATATACAAACAAAACACTGCACATGAAAATTAGCTTGGTCCTTGAGTTTACTAGGACACAGAGCCAATGTTGAAGCACAGAGATGACTGGAAAGCAAAGCGGGTGCTGGGTCAGAGGATGGAGAGCACAACTGGTGACATTTGAAGGCCATTTTACAAACCAGACCCCAGCTGAGGGTCTCAGACCAGTTTCACTGCAGTGGATGGAGCTGAGTACCCCACTCAGGCTACCCAGCCAGCTGCAGTTAGCAGGGCTACTGCGTGGGGTGTGGATCTCATCTGCCTCTTTATAGTACATGATATCTCTGAAAACTTCCATTTATCTCTGTTAATTAATGGGTTTTAGTATTAAATAACTCCCTGAGAAGAGTGGCTGCTCAAGGACAAACGTCCCATTCAGCCAGCCCAGCTCCAGGAGGGGTCACACCAGGCAGAGGAGCGCTGCAGGTAAGTGGGGGCAGAACCTGGCCCGTCTCCCTCAGCCCACCCTGCCAGCCAGCATGTGTGTCACAGCTTAGTTTTGCCCGTCTTCACTTTCTTTCATCTACTGTGTGGGACAAGGATCTGTGATTTAAATGTCTGAGACCGTCACTTCAAATTGCACATATCCCCGCTGAGAGCCTGAGACAGATGCCAAGAATGCTGTTTTATAGTCAGTAACATCAAGGCTGACTCAGATTATGAGAGAAACTCGTCCTCTGCTGAAATCAATGAGATTCCTTTGCGAAGTGCCATACTGTTTGGTTTGTGAAGCATGAGGGCCTGGGAAGTCATTTGGTATATATATTTTTGCTGGCAGTATTTAATTACATAGCCACTTGACATTTCTTCCACAACAGCGCTGCCTCACCATAATGAATGTGCTCGAGGTATGAGTCAATGCTGGGCAGCAAAGGAGAGCATTTACTGCCTTCTTTGTCTGCAAGGAGAGAAAGGAGCGTGAAGGCTGGGGAGAGAAGAGAAAGCCATTTGTTTTAGCTGGGACTGACAGTGTGATCCCTGTCACTTCCCTCACCCGTCACTTGTGGTGTGCTCAGCACGGCTCGGTCCCTGGGGGCCTGCTGGGAGCCATGGGACATGTGGTGGTGTAAAGGTAAGGTGCTTGGACAAAGGAGGTGCACTTCAGACAGGAACTCAGCCTCCTGGCTCTTTGCTTCCCTTCAGCCATCCATTCACTCACTGGGCAGCAATGGGCACAAGAACCCTGGAGGGTTTGAAGAGAGCACAATAGCTCAGGCCTGGGGCTGTGCGTCCAACAATAAGGAGCCAAGTGTCTCAAATAGCTGCTCCGTAACAGAGAGCCATCGTTCTCTGCTTTAGCTAAGACAGGGTTTAGTAGAAAAAAAAATAGTTTGTGACAGGTTAAGGGAAGATGAGATCACGGTGAATTAAGGTTGCATGAGCAATCCTGAGTCTGGCTGGCCTTAACGCTAAGACCTGCACAACACTGAGCAGCAGTGGGGTCTGTGGGGAAGCAGCGTGTAACAGCTCACACTGAACAGGACAGTAATCACAGCGATATGGATAGGGCGACTAAAAATTCTCCAGGTTTTCAGTTTTTTTTTTTTTTTTTTTAAATAATAATAAAAAAAAAGGAAAGAAAAGCAAGCAAACAAACAAAAAACACTCCTCCTCTTACTTCCCTCACCAGCAGACAGAAAGGATATAAGACCTTCTCAGCACCAAGTTCCCATAAAAGCCACACAATTCTTCCCCAAATATTGTATTACAACAGGTCACATATCCTACAACATGGAAGATTTTTTTTTTCTCCTCTATTCTTGTCTCTGTCCAGGATCTTCCAAAATGGTAAACATTTCTGGTTGTAGTTGAAGGTTAGTTGAAAGTGTCATTCTCTTCTCTTCATGCTCCCCGAGGACAGAGTAAAGAGAATAGATCAAGGCTGTAGAACAAGAGGTTGAGGCCTATGAAACACTTTCTGATGCTCAGAACAGCAAACCACTTGTGAGAGTTCTCAGACAGATGGCAGAGGTTTCTCAGGCCAGAAAAAGGCATCTGCCAGGTACAGGTTAGGTCGAGCTGATCCTGTCAAAGACCAGGAGCACGGACAGAGAAGTTCCTGAACTTCCTTCTTGCCTTTGCTCCCATTATTTGTGGCCACCAGTAAGGCCTTGGTGTAAGACAGGACTCACAGAAATGAGAACGTGTGTAACATTAACCTGGCTGAAAACACAGCAGTAAGGTTACAGGAATGGCCACACTGGGTTCACCATGGGTCTGTCTCACCTGATGTCCTGCTCTAACATCAATCAGTCAAGTTTTCCCTAGACACCTAGGGAAAAGGTAGGAGGATGGGGCAAGCGTATAGAAGTACCTCCTCAGAAAGCTCTCCTAGATCCCAAGTTTTTCAACTTGAAAATTTCTTGAGCCCAAACCATCATCTTTGCTACAAACTAACTCTGGTGGGCTCTCTTCCAAGTGTTTCTCCATCCCTTTTAAAATTTCCATTGATGAGTTCCAGTGAAGCTGTGAGCCATGTGACAAACGGCCTCCTGCAGTTTGCTTTGAACCTGCATCCCTGTGGGGAATTCCTAGTTTTCCTAAAGTATTTGAGAGAAAGAAAAGAGTCCAAATGCCAAATTATTCTTTATTTATCTGCTCCTGATGCTGTAAGGACTTTATCCCGCCCTCAGAGGACAGCTGATGGCCTCTGTCTTCCAGACCCTCACACAACCTGAAGACAGCCCTTTGCCAGGCGCACATCACAAGGAAGCCACTCCAAACCTCCCCTCATCTCTGCAGCATTTCTGGATCTGCCTATCTAATATGAGGTGTGTACACTCAGGGCTGCACAGAGCACTCAGTGCAGGGGGACCTTGCTTCGATACCATGGCAGAATGATGCTGGTGGTTTTTATTCTCTTCCTTATCTGCAGTGACATGGCAGGGTGGGCCAGGAAACAGCACAGGTCAACCAAAGCATGCAGCCAGACTGCCAGCGTGATTTAAAACTGCTGCCACTGCATCTTTACTGTTCGCATTGCCAGCTGTAGCTGGATTAAATGGTCCTAGCAAGAGCACAGAAGTGCTCTGTGTGTTTACAACTTCTATTACAATGGGGATCTAACCCCGGGATGACCGTACCACAGTCCAGCCCTCAGCACATCCCAAGCACACACAGCCCTTTCAGTCAGTGGGTTAAGACACGCAGATGCCCGTTGCCAACAGGACCTTTTCACTCTGTTTCTGCCCTGAACAGTCACCCAGGTGCAGCAGGGGCAGCTGGTCCTCACCTTTAGCTTGGCTGAAAAATGAGGCTTCACATCATGACTCAAGCTTACTATCTGTGGGGACAGCAGAGGTCCTTCCTCTACCACAGTGCACTTAAAAAAAAAAAAAAAAAAAAAAAAAAAAAAAAAGAAAAGAAAGAAAAAAAAAAAAGAAAAAAAATCAGTAAAATAATTGAGACAAATCTAAATACAGTGTTCTTCTCCAAAAGTGCAATTTGTTTTGTAACAGGAGTAAAATGTCTAGTTCTGCATGTCCACAGTGTCTGACAGCTTCTCCCTGCTCTACAGGCTGTTAGACTGGCAGCAATGCCTTTGCTAAGTGGAGTTTTACTTTGTTAACAATATCTCTTTCTTTTTTTCCAGACCACTGCTTCTCTTCTTCTTGGGGACATTTGCCATCTGTTTTATAATTTCACCATTATCTGATGGTAGGGCTCAATGACCTTTCTAGACTTTAATTAAAGTTTCTTTCTTTTTAAATCATCTTCATCAAATTCATGTTTCCAAGCCACCTCTCTTGTGAATATTTTATCATTCTGACTGCAAGGAGATACATGACAGAAATATATTAATTATTTTTTATTTTATCAAACTGATGAATTAATCTGCGATTGGGTATGAAAAGGGTAGAAAATGTCTCCTGAAGACTATATAGATGTCATGTTAGTCATTTTATGAGTCACTTTACAATTTTTACACTGTTTGAGTTTTCAACTGCAAATGCAGCTTTTAGCAGCTCAGAAAACAACATGTAACCACCCAGTTAAGCCTGGCTAAGCATTTACAGCACCCAGACTTCACTACATCACACGCAGAGTGGTGGATTGCCTTCCCCTGCAGCGTGTGCTTAAGGTGGTGGAAAGGAGGTAGCGAGGTCGTCCCAGATGGAGGGACCGGGAGGGGAGAAAATGGGGACACGAGCTTTGGGCACGCAACCTGTGAGCGTGGCTGTGGATCCGGCTCCCTTCTCTGCTGTAGATTTATTTAGTAACGAACTAACTGCAAGTGCAGCCCTGGCTGCACCTGGTCACCTGCAGTTGCTGTGGGGACTGCTGCCACCCCAGAGCACATGCCTGTGAGTGCAAATCTCCACAAGGACTGAAAGGTGTTGCTCAGATTAGGAAACACACTCCTCAATTAGCACTCTGTGGTACAAGGACCCCTTTCTTGTGCTTGCTGACTAGTGTTTGTTGCACAGAAGTATCATAAAAGACTGTGCATTTAATATCTTCATAATATGATGTAAGAGCTTTTACCAGACTACCTCCATAATGGAATTAGAGAAACAAGTAGCCTAATGTTTGGACCGCTAGTTAAAGCATAAAAAAGAATGAACACTCAACAATTCCCTGGTGAGGAGGAGCAGGCAAGGTGAATCCATTCCTCTCTGATGAGTATTGAGTGGTCTCCTACATCCCACCTCTGCAAGCAAGCAAGGCAGGACTTTGAGGGATGGCACAGGCAAGTCCAGAGCATTTTAACTTCAGATGGCATTGCATTGTCCCTGCGCCTTCACCTCCCCTATGGTAAACAAACAAGGCAAGGAAACTCCAGCCTGAGATAACAGAGGGTGATTCCAGATTCACCTAAGGGAAAAAGAAATAGAAACTGGGTTATTAAACCACGAATATTAAAAAGGGGTCCTGAGACATAGCAAGTATCCAGCTCCCTAACACACAACCTCCAAGCCATTTGAAGGATCCTCAGCTTTGAGGGAGCAGAGACACCTTTTCCATTGAAGCAGGAGAGTGAGCAAGGACACCTCTGCTCTGTTCCTTGGTTTACTGTAAATTATCTGTGCTAATTGCTGAGGCTTTCTGTGCCTCAGTTTCTTCATCTTCATGATGGGGAGGATGTTACTCCCCTCCTGAGAAGCATTCAAGGAGTACTCAGAACCCCTGTATGGACAGTATGTTTTCTTAATGCTTGTGGCACTGGGCAGTGCTGCACCTGTCCATGCATCTGTCCATCCATCCCTCCATCTGCAGGAGCATGCAACCTGCTGAGGGATCTTGTCCCAGCCCCCTGCTCTTGCAGGCTGTACCTCCCCTGCAGTGCCGTTTTGCCTCCATCTCCCCATTGCCCTGTCTGTAGCTCAGAGAGTGATGTGCAGGACCCCGTGGGACTATTAGTTGCTCTGAAAGCAAACCTTTCCCCTCCTACACTGGCCTCTGCAACACATAGCAGCACCTCAGGGAAATAACTCAGCCCCTCTGCCTGCCGTTTATCTCTCTGATCAGCGATCCCACCGACGGTTCCCTCCCACCAAGCAACTCTCCCCTGATTTTACAGCACAGCCCAAACAAGCGTCTTGCGCTTGGGTTTTTCCCCCTCCGGTTGGAGAAGGAGGAGTAATTGCATTTGTCACCTCTGTTCCTACACCCACAAGCCACTGAAAGCGAGCCATTATTCTCATTTACAAACAGGTAGGTAATCTCTTCTCACATGCCCTTAAAAATCATTGCGCTATCGGAGCAGACTGTGCAGATTAGCCGATACTGGGAGATTGTCTTCAGCAAAGCAGTAAAAGCCCTAAGTGCACTAGATTGGTTTTTGATTGACTTTTGGAGGAATAGTATATCAGAAGAATCCCAATAAGCTCTCCCTGTGGTATTTTAAGTGCATATAATGGTCAGAACTGACAGACAGTAATGAGCCTTGTAGACAGGGGCAACTGTATGTTATTTAATTTCCACTAAAGAAGATATCTCAGCAAGGAAGCTCAGGTTTAAGACAACACACAAATACTCAGCAGCCAGATTTTGTTCCCATCAATGCTGAAGCACAGGGTGGTCGAGTTCCTTCTACAGCTTAAAATTTGGGGGCAAACATCTTAAATGTCACCAGCCAAGGAAGGCAAATAAAAAATTACTTCCTCTTTGGAAAGACCAAGCGAGCATGTCTCTCACACACACTGCTTCCTAGCATCTAATGGCTTTCAGACGAATCATTTCAAGCTGAAAATGTGAAATCACTGATTAGCACCTGGGGAATTTCAGCTTGGATGTGGGAGAATGAATCCCCTTCGCATCAAATGTCAGGCAGTGAGGCATGGACACCCTGCAGCCAAAGGTACTGGGGGGCGTTCTTTGAAGTTGTGAGGCTTGAAGGAGAGTTTTGTAGAGAAGGTGGATTAATCACGCTGTCAAGACTCAAGAGGGTCTCCTTGGCTTTGCACTTTTCCCTGAATCAGAAGAATTAAAAGCAAAATTAGAAATAACCCTTTAATGAAAATTCCTGCTGAATTACAAAACATTATCTAAAATAAACAGGGCTGGTTGGGCGCTTTCATCTGCTCTACCAAAGATGTAAACAGGCTCTTTTCTGACTCATGGTCTTGCTGTTTTCTCATGGCTTCTTCCAGACAGACAACCAGCAGATGGATCTCAGCCCTCCGGGTCCCAGTCAGCAGCGGGGTGGGACCAGGTGGTAGGGTGGGCAGTGACATGGGATAGGAACCTCTGCCTCCTCCATGCCCACACCTCTCCTGGAAAAGAGCTGGTGCCAACCCATGCTGCTGTCTCTGGCCCACCATCCAGCCCAGGTGTGCTGCTGCTCCAGCTGATGCTGGAGTGATCAACGCCAATGTTTTAATTGGGAGCCAGCCCAGCAAAGCCACCTCGGCTGGGCTTCTTCCCAGAGCTCCATTCCACCTCCTGGCAGACACTATTCACCTGCCAGCCACTTTCCTAACACCCCTCCCTGCAGGTGTAGAAAGTCCTTCAGCTCCCACAAATCCTGCAGAGGAATTGCTGGCCCCAGAAAATTGGAGTTATTTTTATCATTGTTTCCTATTCTGCCTATTTTTATCTTGGTGGTCTCAGCAGCCTGCTTACTGCTGCCTGCCCACTTCCCTGCCTCTCCTCTTTCCTGACTTTTTAGCCAAAGACATCAAGTTCCTAAAAGAGTTGGTTAAAAGCAGCCTGAGACCTAAACGTATGTCTTTACGGTGAGAAAGGTCACTAAGACTCACACCTTACTGATGGTTAAAGGCGGTGATCAGCTGGCAAGCAGCATGCATGCATTGGCCCACCGCACAGCCAGTATCGCCCCAAGTGCATCACAGCATCTGCTGCTACTTGCCATCCGACGGGGAGCTGACAGGGCTGGAGGCACAGCTGAGAAGGGGCTGAAAAGAAATCTATAGGAGAGGAGACGGCAGTGATTCTGCTTGTTTAATGAGGGATTCATGTGCTGGGGTTCGGTCTGTTCTAGAGAAAAAAGAATTAGTTGCTGCTCAATCCACCTACTGCTGAAGCAGAAAGACCAATGTTGGGAGATCTTTCTTGTGTGCTGAGAGACGTGTCCCCACTGTGTCCGAAGGCTCCTGTGTAAAACTGATGGAGTCCCATGTGAGTGACAGCACACGAGCACCCTGAGAGCTCATGGCCTGCAGCCACACACATATGGACACGCTCTCCCAGGGTGCCAGCGGATGGATGCTATTATATGGATGCTTTTATATGGATGTCCCCAAGGGAAGGGAAAATGTCATGTTGAGGCACTCTGGTGAAGTTCAGAGCAAGCCTCAACATAGCTCTCTAAAATTTGTGTTTAGAGTGCAATGCATTTTCAGCACATGGACAGAAGGAAGCCAGGCTGTGTCAGGGGCTGGCTGCTGCCAGTGCATGGTGTGCAGCTGCTTCCCAGGGGATGAAAGCCCTGCTCAGATACAGCATCTCTGAGGGCTGATGGGTAGGGCAGTGTCTGTGCATTTCAGGTGGGTGGGAAGGGACTGCGAGCCCCCCTTCATGCTCTATTTCTAAAAGTCAGACCCACTTCTAGCTCATGTCCAGGTGAGATGTCTGAGGGCACTGGCAGTGAATTAAAGGGTTAAAGTGTGTGTAGAAAGCACAATTCTTATTCCACAGAACCATCACAGTCTGTTCTTTTTCAGTTCTGAAGCGCTTTACTTTGTTTCTTTGGAATTATTTATTTATTTATTTATTTATTTATTTATTTATTTTTACAGATTTTGTGGTGTTCTGTGCTCTCCAGAGGAGATGAAGAACCATGGTTCAAGAAAGTCTGCCAGTGAGCACAGGGATGCACTGGATACCCACCGCTTCCCACCCATCACAGCCCACACAGAAACCCAGATTTTGTTTGCTGAACTCAGTCTCAGATGTGGGAGGGAAGCAGCTTTTCCTTCCTCTGGCACTGGCTCAATGGGCCTTGTCCCTGGAGGATAGTTCAGGAAAATTAACACATAGAAGAAACAGCTAAATAGGCTCTGACTTTCTGCCCAGGCTGGGAGAGGAATGACCGAGAGGAGCTATGATAAAGGTCTATAAAAGGCCTAGAAATGCGAGATCAGTATGGAGAAGGTGTTCAGGGAGCAATGGCTTGCTGCTTTCATAGCACAGGAACGAGCTGGCATCGAATGGGTGGATGGCAGGTGAAAACCAAACAAAAAAAGAAGGTTTTCTCCAAATGACATAGGGGACCTCTAGAAGCTCCTCAAAGAATTGCCCTGAGGGTGCTGAGTGTTTACCCGGCCTTGAAGGAAAAACAAGCACATCCTCACAAAATAAATCCTCTGGGGATGGTTACACATCTGGCCAGGGAAGTCCCTGAGCTGAAAACTGGTATGGGCTGTGGGGCTGGGAAGGGGAACCACTGTCCCAGGTCTGCTCTGCTCTGAGGCCTGGCTCAGGGTGACCACTCCTGTGCTCACCCAAACCAGGCGATTCCGTGGTCAGAAGTGGAGGAACGGCTCCACTGGGACACCAGTAACGTAGTCAGGTGCTCGAGGCAGAGACTGAGTTCATTAAACGTGTCTGTGCTTAAGCAGCCTAAGAAAATGACTTGAAAAAGGGGATCGGGTAAACTTTGTTGGGCCCAGCCAGGTGGGCAGGCCCGATGCTGCGAGGCTGAGCTGCGCCCTGCCTCAGAGCACCCCACGCTTCTCCCCACGCAGCCCCTCACTGGCTCCATGTTCAGCTGCGCATTCAAAGGAAAAACACTATCAAGTGCTTAGATAGTGGTTTTCATTTTCCACTGCTTTCTAATCAGCGACTAATTAATTCTCAATGCCCCTGTGAGGTAAATATATCTGTTTCATGCATTAATACATATATATTATGTTTGATCTTTCCCTAACAAGTCCCCATAGCCCTGGAAATCTGCCCTGAAAACAGAGCGGGGGGGGGTTAGGGGGAAAACAGCACCAGCTTTGAAATCCAAAAGATCTTCATTTGTATGTCAGGCTGAAAGTAAAAAGAAAATAGTCATTTGGCAGCTCTGTTCCCACTGAGGGACTGCTTTGCCTCAATTTGTATTTAATAAGTGTACCACCAAAAAGTATTTAATGCATAATGTATAATATAACTAGCACTACACTAAATAATAACCTGTGACTTTAAACATTAATGACTGTTTGTGACTATTTCTTTTGAATTTCAAACTACAGAGAAAATATTTGTCAGCAATAAAAATAAGCTTGCAATAAATAAATAAAATATTGGTGCAATAAACCCAAGTCATGATGTGTCTATTTAAATGCATATATACCTCTGCTTAATGGAGAACAGTGAACACAGTAAGATTTTATGTAATACTCTACTAATGTGTACACTACGAGGTAGTAATAGTCAACATCTGCTGAAGGATTGCCAGTTCAATACAACTCTCACAGCTGAGGGATATGTTTATACATTCTCACTTCCCTAACTTCACGGTTTTTATGCAAAAAGAAATTCTTTCACCCACATACAGACAGGAGATTTCACATCAAAGACTATTTAGATGAGATAAATCAAATTATTGCGATTTTGTTTAATTATAGTTTTTACATTTCTGGAAACTGTACTAGGCTCACTCTCTTCATACAAGGTACCCATGGAGGCAAGAGCTTCTGCAGGGATCTTCTGAGCAGAAGTGAACTGGGCGCTGAAAAAACACATAAAAATTAAGTACAAAATGAAGGCTGGGAACACATTTAAGTTCTGTCCTAGCTAGGGCTGAGTTGAATCAACTTCATAACTCTTTTCTCAGTCAGGGCTAAAGACTTATGTTTTGTTTCATTTTTTAATTGGATTTGATATCACACTCAGATAACAAAATAAGATGCCCTGATACGTCTTTGATGCATTCAACACACCGACTTTTCACTATGACAGTGATGTAGATCAGAGCCTAGAATTTTGGCCCTCCTAACATTTTTAGTCCTTCGGTTCCTCAGAAATCTCCAGATTTCTGAAAGCTGCCCTGAGCTGTCACTGGAGACCATGCTGACGGACCCACTGCTCTTCAAGCTGAAGTCATGCTTGAAAACACAAACCCCACAAATGTCACTTCACCCAGAGCTTCCGCATGGGGCAGGGCACAAGAGGCAAGACCTGGGTGTATCAGGCTGGGTGCTCCTTGTAGGAAAAAACATCCAGAAATGTTAAGGTGAAACAAAGATTTACTACAAAAGCAAGCTTTCAAGACGGCCAAGGTTTATTAGCTTGGACCAAATTCCTTGGTTTTGTTCCAAATATATATATTAAAAAAAAAAAAAAAGGAGTGGGGGCAGGGAGTGGATTTCATGGAAATTCAGGCTTGCTTTTGAAATACATGGCTTTGTTTCAAACTACATAACAAGAAAAAAAAATAAATAAATAAAAAAGAAAAGAAAAAGGAAAAAGGAAAAAAAAAAAAAAAAAAAGAAAAAGTTAAGTATCCAAGCAGTCAGTCATTGCATTCTTGGTAAACCAAAGCATTTTGTTTAATATTTCACCTTGCAAAAATAGTTTTGAAAAATCTTGTTTGGATTGATCTAGCTTGAGCTTCCTCTTCAGTTTTCAGTTGAGTCAATGAACAAAACAAAACAAACAAACAAACAAGCAAACAAAACCCAGACATTTACACAGTTCTGTTCAGGCAGATGTCCTGTGTTGTTATGAACCAAAACTGATCTTTCACTCCCCTGGTACCTGGTGAAAGGGAGCCCCAGCACCCCCTGCCTTACCCAGCCTCTGCTGCCTGCGTATGGAAGCTGGGCACAGGCAAGTGTCCCAGAGGTCTCAAAAAGCCCCAGATACTCTATTTCCAAGGGAAAACTACAAAGTGTGAAACAAATGCAGCTGATGCATTCTTGAGTTTGCTGAGAGCCTGGGACAAAGGTCTCTGGGGTGCCTGGCTCGGCCAGCTGAGCTCACAGGGCAGTCTCGCTTTTACACATCTTCAAGGCAACATAGGAACAAATAACCGATTTTATAACCTGGCAATCTGCCTAAATAGCAAGAGGTCAAGGACACTCTCATTTTGGTGCACGGAGACCTTTGCAAGCACATGGCAAGCACCACTCAAATTACAAATGCTCCAAAAGCGCCGTGTTCATGTCTGTGTTGGTAAATGCAATGTTAATCCATGGCACAAGCGCTCCCACAGCACGCAGTTGTCAGGGCGAGGTTGTACCCAGGTTTCTGAGGCATTTGGGGCTGAGCCGCTGCCTTAGCACTCGATAACCACTGATGGCTCAGAGGCATGGCCACATGCTGCTCTCTGTTACACTGGATTAAATCTGGAACCCGTAGGATGCTAAATCTGGATTTGCACTTGCTTTCAAAACATGGAGTCTGGCCCTGTGCCCCTGCAAGGTGCTGGAAAGCACAGCCACTGCAGACAGTGACTGCAGCATCCACGGAGCTCGCTGAATGCAGCAGCTTCCAAAATCCACAAGCATCAGACCAGCTTCCCAGCTGGTCTATCAGGAAAAAGAAAGAAAAAAAAAAAAAAAAAAAAAAAAAAGACAACAGAAGAGCAGAAGCTATTCCCAGAACATAAACTACACAGTGCTTTATTATGCCACTCTATTGATTTTAATGAGGATGCTTCAAAGAGGTACAGCGGACACTCTGTGCTTTTACAAAGAGCCCTGCAACCTCCATCACCTGAACCTCAATTATCCAATTTCCCCGGTACCTGGAAAGGCAATGCATGTTAATTACATCGAAAGTTATTTTCGTAACTCAAACATTCAAATTTTGCAAGGCTTCTCATAAATTCAGAGAAGCCAAGGTTATGCTGCAGACATGGGTGTGTTCACATCAGCTTTATGTATCTAAAAAAATTAAAGACTTGACAACAATTTAGAAAATGAGTTGCTGGATTTTTGTTTTGTTTTGTTGTTTTTCTTTAAACACAAAGCAGATCAAAGGTTTGAGGCAATTTGGGGATATGTTGCAATTGTTAACTGCTTTGGAAGGGATCGCCCAGCCAGGCTCTTAGTTTGAGCAATTGTCCAAAAATGCTTAGGACTGCTCCAAATCCCCCAGCCTCAGAACTAGCATGGAAATATGCATGCAATTTACTGAAGCAGGGAAAAAAAAAAAAAAAAAAAAAAAGTGGAAAAAAAAAAACACTTCTCATTTGGAGTTGGGCTAATCTCAGAGCAAGACAGCTGAGGCAGGAAAAGCCATTTAAGTAATGTAGTGTTTAAAAGGCCTGGGCTGACCTTCATTTCTGTCTATCTGCTTCCTTGCAGCGCTGCCTCTGAAGTGCTGTGCAACACAAATAGCATCTGCCCTGGGATTTTTAGCCTGAGCTTAGCAGAAATCACTCTGGTGGCTGTGATGCACCCTTTCTCCGTGATTAGTCGCTGAAGTTCTGCAGTTCTTCTGCCGTTTGGAGCATGTGTTACACTTCTACTTATCCAGACAGGCCCAGGGAGGCAGCTGATTAGGAGAGGTGGAGGGCAGCCTTGCTCAGCAAACCTGCACTCCAGATAAAAATAGAAAGCGCGTAAAGTAGGAGGCTGAGAACCAGCCCAGCACGGAAAGCAGCTTTATCACAGTTTTCCTTCAGCCTCCAAGGGCCTTGGAGTTAAACCTGTCACCAGGCAAGCTGGCAGAGACCCCAAGGTCTTCCTCGCCCTCTCTTGTGCAGGAATATGGACAGTGTCCTGGGACTGTGCAAGAAATCCTTCCTGCAGAGTGCAGCATCTGTGGGGCTTGAGGACCTCAGAGGGGCTGGCAGGCTGCAGCAGAGCATCCTTGCATGGGACAGAGAAACCAGGGGAGCAGCTTTTATCCCTGCAAACATCTGGGACGTTTCCAAGGTCCTCTTTGCCTTTGAGGGACCTTAAAATATTTATCACAGCACTGGCAAAGGCAGGCTATATGTTTAAGGCCATTTAGAAGCCCTGCACTTCTTAACACAGGCAGCAAGCTGCCAGCGGCTGATGGAGCAGAATCAGCAGCCCTGACCGGACAGTGAAACCATCCAGAAACATCCAGCCTTAGGCGCTCACTGGCAACAGCAACTCAGGCACAAAACAATCCACGCATTTCTTCTCACCACATCTCAGATGTCACACAGGAAAGAAAATTGCACGAGACCTCATACAAATCTAATCTGATGTGCTCCTAATCCCAAACTCTGCAGAGCAAAACACCATTTCTCCATAGGGTTATCTGGCACATCAGGAGGTGGGACCATCCCACTGCTCCCCTCTGGGAAAGCCTGGGATTTGTGCTAGCAATTTGCAAGGTCTTGCTTGGGGTTTCCCTTATGGTTCCTGCCTGGACATAACAGAGTACCAGGAGGCTCCCTGTGAGTTTGTAGGCACCTTGTACGGTTCTGCACACAAGAAATGTTGCCTGACCCTTGGTTTTTCATTCTGTGTCACATGGACAGACAAAAGATGGGCAACAGGAACAGCAATATCCTCAGGCTCCAAACCAGGCACTCTGGACAAGGTGCATCCATACAGTGCTCGAGGGCTAGGGATGGTTTTCCAGTGGCACTACATAAGCAAGAAGGGTTTGCAGAAACAGTAGACATACCAAGGGGCATGAAACTACTTCAATTTTCCCTATAACTAAACCAAGCCAAAAGGCATGGCTCTCTGGTGGCAAAGGGAGACTGGCTGCTTCTTTCTGCCAAGAGCAGCTGAAGAAAGAGTTATCGCCGAGAGATGAAGAAACCACCAGTAAGCATTTCCATTTCCCTCTCTCCTTAGATGGAAGATCACTGCCTTCTATAGAAAGACCTGGAGCAACACGTGCCCTGTCCAAAATCAGCCATCCCAAACGGGAACCTGGTGTCGACGTCCAAGTCTGAAACTCACAGTCCTTAAACAAACAGAATATGAAATTAATACGGAGAGCAAGCAGACAGCGCTCACCATTTCCAGCACATTTCCGAGGAGCGGTTTTCACTCCCTGAGCCTGAGGAGGGATCCAAAGAAGACAGCAGGAAGACGTTAATAAAGTTTTTCATGCGATTTTTATCTGGTGTCAAATGTCAGCCAGTTTGCCCATCTGGGATATTAATAATGCAAATAGTGTTAAAGGTTGCTTTGCTCAGAATAAGCCACAGGAACTTATAGAGTTCATTAGATTCACATATTTCCTCTCCTCCCATTTAAATAAAGAGAGGAGATGCCATGCCGTTTCCTTTCACACAAAACTGTTGGGCTTTGGCAAGGTTTTTACATTATTTAATTAGCCCACTCAAATTTCACTGAATCGGGAATATTCTAGTGACAATAATGTCCCTCTCCTGCTGAGTATCAGAAAGTGGAAAATAAAAAGCTCTGTCATGCAAATGCAGCCTCAGCAAAACGCCCAAGGTGGTCGGAAAATACCGTTCAGTCAAATTATTCTTCCTGCGTTCGCCTGTAGATTTGGGGAAATGGAATTGAACCTGGTTTCGCCTCTCTAAAACCTTCTGCTGTCCCCCCTGCAAAAAGCAGCCCACGTTTCAGCCCTACCCACTATTGGTGCAGCATCCCATAACACCCCGCAAACATGTCTTGCAATCACTACCAAAACCAACCATCCAAACAAAAAAACACCACAAGACATGCACAACGAAAGTAAAATATGATAAGCAGCCAACCTGATTCAGAACCTCATGTAAAATATCCCTCTACCATTCATCGAAGGTAGCAAGCCGACGCGTTGCTCACTGATTGATATATTATCCTCCCCTGCCAATGCATCTGGGCGCATCACAAAGTGGAAAACAGTACATTAATCTCTGTCAGAGGGAAATCAATGGGAATCAGGCACCTAATTCCCTTAGCTGCTTTGGGAAGGCCCGCCCTTTCTCCACTTACCATAAATCACATTTGGAGGAACTCTTCCCCTGCCCATGTGCACGCCGCATCTGCCCAGCCCTGCTCCTCCTGCCGAAGCTCCAGCTCCAGGACCGATGCTGCACGAGGCTGTCACAGCTTTGTGCTTTCTACCCAATAATCTCCAAGAAGGGGAAACTACAGTGGAGGCAACACCTCAAAAAAATATGGAACCAAGAGTCAAACATTAATTTTACAGCCAGATACTGGCTGGCTGAGTTATTCCGCTCCTCAAAGTGGCGTAGCATCTGCATGCGGTAGGAGCATTTGTCAAAATCACATCTGTTATTTGGTTGGTACCAGTTCAGCAATTTAGATACATATCTCTGAGCAATCGCTTTCTCATTCCTGGCTTACAAGGTTCTGGGTTGGCTCTTCGTTGGAAATGTTGATTAATTACAGGAATCGGAGGATAACATCAGGAGGGCTGAGCAAGATGGAGAGCACCTGGTGGCTTTGCCTGCTTCACGTTACACACTTGGGTCCACCACAGTGTTGCAGAACTTTCCCACTGCCCACAAGCTTTTGATGTTCTCCCCCAAAACCACATAAGCCCAGGGCAGCCACTCTGGATGCGAACAGGCCTTACACCCACCTCGGCTGTGTCCACAGAAGCCCTGCTAGATGTGTTCCTGCTTGTTGCCTGGGGGAAGAAGGCATCAGCCTCCTGTGTCCACTGCTGAGCAGTGCAACCACCACTGTGCTAAAGGCAAAAACATTTTCCTTTTTGTTCCCTGTTTTTTTTTTTTTGTTGTTGTTTTTTTTTTTTTTTTTTTTTTTTTAAATCTTCAGGAGACGTTCATTCATGTTAAATTGTATAGAAATAATTCTCTTTTCACAGCGCCGCCAAAGTCCCTTTCTGTCACGACGTCCCACCTTTGTACAGCTGCTGGCTCCGTGCCTATTCATTTTCTCCTGCAGAAACCAGCAGGAGGACAGGCAGGCGCTACCCCTGGAGACAGAGCACAGCCAAGGAGCAGGGAGCCACGCACAGCCCCGGCTGCACCCCAAAAAACATCGAGTGTGTCAGTGCAATACAGCACAGCCTTGCTTTATCTGCTGAAATCACCACCAGGGCAAAGGAACGATGCTGGGAACAGAGGTGTTGGGAGCAGGGGAAGGTGCTGGTGCTGGGGGCAGAGGCCCCATAGTGGCTTTGCCCAGCGTCACCAGGAAACTTCTTTGTTCAGGGCCTGTTCAATCAAAAATGAAGGTTTGGGTGGGCCCAAGGAATTCACAAATCTGTGCTGAAGTCGTTAAGGCAAAAGAGAACCCAAAGGATTGCTGGCAGGGGAAAGTCTGTACAGTACTTCTTAGAATCTCTCTATATAAGAAATAAAAAGGCTTTTCTTCTTGAAGCAGCATTTCCAGAGTTTCCATACAGCCCCTTACTGTAAATGTTAGGGTAAGTGTAACTTTGAGGGGGGTGGAAGTAAACAGAAATACACAGTTTATCTGAAGTGTAATAAGATATCTGGATTTAGATCAAGTGAAACACTTAGAACTGCGTTTCCTTCCCTGCAGCCCCTTAGCTCAGCTGGCAGACCCGAGCACCCATCACTGCCCCCCCCGAGCCCATGGGGCAGCTCCAAGCCTCCCATCTCTACAGGGGCTTCCCACGAAGCCACCTTCCAAAGCGTGAGGGAATCAGCCCCAACGAGCCCTGCAAGAGCTGCCGAGGGGCTGAAAAAACATGCATGTGAAAGTGAACCCAGTCACACCAGGGGCCGTTCATTCATCTGACAGGCTCTGTCCCACGCAGCTAAAACAAGCCCTCCGTACCGGCAAGGCTTTCCCTGTAACACACGCACCGAGCACTCGGAGCATGTCACTTCATCACAAGGAGCTCGTTTCCCAGCAGCTGCTCTGAATCCCGCCTCATCTCTCTGTGATCTTGCTATTTTTGCATCTGTCAGAGACTTCGGTCTCCTGCCACTCCAGCATCCCAGAAGAGGCTGGGGAAGGCAGGGCAGGCCCTCCTCTCCCACGCTGCTTCCCAGCACACCCGCTTGTTCGTGCTGTTGCTGAGATAAGGATTTACAGATTTACAGGCACGCGCACACAAAAAGCACACAATTTCCCCCAAAACACTGAACCCAATGTTCACGAACAACCCCCCATTTTACAGCTAACCCCAATTTGGGATGAAAAATGCAGTTTGGGAGACTCTGTTTCCACTCGCTGAAGCAGAGCCCCTTGCCCCGTGCCTCACAGTGAGAGCAGGCACTGGTGGGATGCTGGGGACACGTCTGCAGGAGCGGACGGTGGCCTGGCAGGCAGAACAAACACCTTCGCACCTTCCCTGGTCTCAGAGTGGTTTTCGCAGCACATTAGCACTCCTGCCTCTTCTCCTCACCCTGTCACAATATCTCACCCTGCCTTTGTCTGCCAGCTCCACTGAAATGGCATCCTGCATGCACCGTGCTGGCAGTGCGGCCGTGCCCAGGAAAGGAAAGTTCTTACTTTAAGGAGAGAAAAAAAATAATAAAATAAAAAAATAAAAATAAAAAAGTAGAAAGAAAGAAAATTGGCCAGGCTATTTTTAAGGAAACTTCTGCTCAATTCCTGCATCAGTGGGCCCATTCACCAGGTGATCAGCATGACCCTGCAGCATGACGTGCGCGAGGAAGTGGAAAAACAGCTGGCAGGAGAAAAGACAGGAGCTATAAACGTGCAAAGCAAAAAAAAAAAACAACCAAAAACCAAAAAAACAAGGTGAGATTTTGGTGGCTGACACACAGCTTCAGCATGAGAGGCTCTGGGCAGTCAGCCAGAGAGGAGGGGAGCTGTGTCCCCACACAGCCCATGGGGTGCTGCCCCCAGGGGCCACGCCACGACCCTTCTCCTGTGGCTCAGGTCATGGATTCGCAGAGCCATCTAGGTTGGAAAATACCTTCAATATCAAGACTGCCCATCAGCCTGACCTACTGAGTCCTGTCACGACACCATGTCCCTCAGTGCAGCATCCACACTTCCCTTACACAACTCTGTGGATGGGAACTCCACCACTTCCCTGGGACCCCTTTAGCACTGTTGTGCCCGGTCCTGCAGAGCGAGGGCAGCAGGCTGGGAAACCAGTGCCCTTCTTTTCAATGGGAAGCTTTATTTTAC
This sequence comes from Aythya marila, assembly GCF_965140915.1. NCBI lineage: Eukaryota > Metazoa > Chordata > Aves > Anseriformes > Anatidae > Aythya > Aythya marila. Next base: position 7,844,699 of record NC_139046.1, on the reverse strand, counting down.
TCGACAGAAAGCCAAGAGCATGCCAATCAGCACGATCCCATCCCTCCCCTCTCCAGCCCCATCTTCCTGTGACATTTTTCTGTTCGCTTTCATTGACTTCCCTACTGGCCTCCCACCTCCTGGTTTCTGGCCAGGCCAGGTGCCGTATCACCAGTGCTTGACCCTCTTGGAAACGCTGGCAGGAGCCAGCCTGGTGGTGGGATGGGAGGAGGGTGCTGACCGTCACGGGGCGCAGGCAGGGCTCGGCATCAGCCCTAAGCACATTAATTTTATGCTGCTGCCAGGAGCAATCAGCAGCAGGATGGTCAGCGATGCTGGCAAGCACCCAGCGCCGGTCATTACATTTCAGACTCATCCTTGGGATGAAGGGAGCAGCCTTTATCTCCCTCTCCAAACAAACAGAACATAAAACCAGGAGAGACTTCACAGAATGCCGACAAACCTTCCAGTTTTCAGCCTAGATTACTTCACGGTTAATTTATTCTTATTTATTCTTATGCAACCTTGTTTTCATTGCTTTTCCCTTTGCTGGTGCTTGCCCCTTTGAAGTATTTATAGATTGAACTCAGATCCCCTCTTTGCCTTTGCTGGGTGAGACAAGCCACGCTCCTACGAGTCACTCATAAATGCTTTATTTTCCTACCGATCTGCTGGCATTTCCATCCACGTTGTTGCAGTCACCGGGACATGAGATCTGGATGTAGTTGCCTGCAACTTTGGGAAGACTTTGGCCCAGCAGCAAGGGCAGGTGATGTCCTGAGGCCACTTTTCAAGGCCACTGGGCTGCCAAGCCCCACACGCCATGCAAGGGATGGCCTCACGCAACCAACTCATCCCCCTTTAGGGCCATACCTCATGGTGACCCCTTGCTTAGCATCCCAGGGGCCAGGCAGCTTCATTTCCTGCGAACACGGTTGGGTTCCTCCCCAGAAGAAGCCCCAGGGGTTGGCACAAAGCTCCCAGATCGTCTCTTTCCCATCGCTGCTCTGCTCACACCCCACCAGCTCTGCCCCCACGTGTTTCATCTTTCCTCTCTGTCAGGAGCGCTTACGGAAATTTCACGGTGATGAAAATCCGCAGTGATCAGCCGTGTTTGTCTGGGAAACAGCGAGCGGCAGGAATGGTCTAAATACTTTCAGGCCTCTGGCAGTTCATAGAGCAATACCCCAGGCAAAGAAAAAGATATCTTGATTAGAATAATTATAATTGTCTTTTCCTTCGTTCTTTCTACAGAAATTCCAGGCTAAATTATCATCTAATTTCAGAGAGCTCCATGACCGAGATTATCTATGAGTCATTTGTAATTATGTGCCAGATTGTATTAAAGCATGAAAATACAAAGGTTTCTCATCAAATACTAAGGGGGGGAGGTGAGAATCAAATTACATTGGAGCAAGATAACTGTTCCAGACACTTTCTGATTCATGGCGTCCAGCAAACGCAGAGGAAAAGGAGAAAATTCTCATTGTGATAATTGTAGAATTGTGAAAACTGACAAATTACAGGAAATTCCAGTTTAAGGCTGACATACCTTCCTCTTCCCATGCTGCTCCAAAAGCAGCGCTAGGCGCTTTACGACCCTCCCGTTTCGGCTCGGCCCCAATTCCCAGGGGAATTTCCATGGTGGCTTCGCCCTGGACCCGGGTTTAGAAGCGGGTAGAAGGGAAATGCAGCCCGAGCCCATCTGGCTGGGAGCAGCACACAAACCCTTGGCATTGCTGCTGGGTTTTGGGCAACCAGAGGGAAGCAAAACAGGGAATGTTCCTCATGTGGGGAGGGGATGTTGGCTGCGGGGGTAAAGCAGGGGCTGAGCATCCAGGGGGATGCAGCGGGATGGTCTTGACAAGGCTCTGTCAATGAATGCATGCATGAATTTTCAATGAAATGTTAACACGCTGGACAACTTGGATGGGGCCATTTGTCCTTCCTGAGAGAACAGGCAGGCTCATTTTCCCTCTGCAACAATGAGCAATTATTGAGCAGTCACAAACATCAGGGAAATAGCTCAAACCCCAGCAGCCATATAAAAACAAAGCACAAGATGATCGGTGGGGGCTGAACTTTTTTGTCCATTTTTCTCAGCGTTGCTGGTGGCATCTCCCAAGACTGACCCCAAGGGTCCACTCCATTACCCCATCCCTTGGGGGAGGGAGGTGCTGCCCAGGGATGTGAGCCCTGCAGCCTTGCTCACAGGTTTGCCCAGCCATGGGGCTACAAAAGCACCTTAAATCATGTTTGGCTCACCCAAAGTGAAGGTAAAATGCCATTAGCAGCACTGATTTACTCAGAGCCTATAAAACAGGCACCATGGTCATAAGTGTTTGTAAAAGTCATGGAGAAATTAAATAAAAATATATTCATGAGCATCCTTAAGGCGGCATGGGACCCAGCGAAGCCACCAGGCACCTGCACTGCTGGGGACATCAGTGCTGTGCAGCAGAGGCAGCGTTCAGGGACAGCTTCAGATTTCCCCATCTTCCTCATGGGTTGTTGGCTCCAGCACTGGCTTAGCCTGGCTCACACGAACTTCAGGTTTCCCTGATTAAACACGCACGTGTAGGAGGACATGAGACAACTTCACTAATAAAACTGCAGTGTGGGAAATGCCGGGGAAAGAAGTTAGCAGCAGCAATTAACGTGCAGGGCAAGTAGGCCAGCTGCAATTTATTCTGCATGTGCTTCAGACATTTCAGATTGTCTCCATTCCTCACGAAGTTTTTGTGATGCCTGTCGCACGGGCACATTTCAGGCACCAAATTTAGCTGCAGTGAGCATTGCTTAACAGCCTCCCAAATGCTCGCTCTGCCTTCCGTGAAGTGGCAAATAAACAAATTATTAATCTATTTGTGGCGCAACGTTTTACAATGCCTCGTCAGCCTGGCTATGTATGAAAAGCTCTTTTGTTTCATGGCACGTGATGGCCAGTTAATAGCAGGAGGGAGGCTCTCCAGCTCTTCTGGACAATGAGGGCCAAAAGGCTGAGGCACAGGGCAATGGGGTTTCCTCACAGTGCCTGCAAGGCTGACAGCTCCATCCCAGTGCACCCAGTCCTTTATGCTCACTGGAGAGAAAGAGGCTACCCGGGCAGTCGCCAAGCAAAGGAGACAGCTTGAAATGAAGCAGTGGGTTCTTCAAGAGTCTAGAGCTCTGCAGTGTGGGTGTCCACGTGTATGGGCATGGCTGGCACTGCTACATCTTGGAGCATGGAATAGCCAGTCTGGCAGTCAGCAGGATAAATAAGTGTGTAGGTGACACACTTTATCTGCAGAGAAAGGAGAAAGCTTTCCTTAACGGCCTGTGTAGTGCCTATAGCTGCAGGGCTGTCCCAAATCTGTAAAGCAGCTGTTGAGATAAGATCAGCTAGACCTAGAAAAACCAGCAGGATGGAGGTCTGCAGCAGTGCAAAGAGCTGACACTGATGCTTGGCCGGGTGTAACAGGGCCAGCAGTCCAGGGGAGGAACAAAGGGCTGGGAAGACTAAGAAGGGAGCCAGGCACTTACTCGCTTAGTAGGCATATTTTACTGGTTTTGTCAAGCCTGATTCATCTCCTAATATGCCTGGGGACAGCCAGTCCTCCGCCTGTGCAAACGAATCACCACATGCTCCTGTGAGGCCAAGGCCCCACATGGCCACCACGAACCCTCGCAGGAGGCCGGTCTGAGTGCCAACAACCCATGGAACATCACAACCAGGAGCTCACAGACTCAAAAGGACATAAACCCTCCTTGTCATGGCCTGGGAGTGAGGATACTCATCAAGGGACAGCTCATGCCCCCGAAGAATGTGGTGTTGGTTACTCAAGGAAGAAACATAGGCCCGGAAGAACCACGCAGGCCTTGAGGTTTTGGGGTTTTGTTGACAACGGCCATATTCCTACCTGGCTTTCACCACGACCACCTTCAGGAATTTGAGCAATGGTGGAAGAAGAAAGCCAAAACTTGCCAGACTGTCCTGTGTGGACAGGGCCTCAGGGTCCTACCATCCCCTTTTTCTTATCCCCCATGTGCCAACATCCAGGAGGAGCGATGGCCAGAAGGGGTTGGCACATTGCTGCCCAGCCTGCGAGAGGGCTCCCTATAAACTTCTCCCCCAAATCTCTTGGCCACTGCAATGGAATGAGGCAAGTATCTGAGCAATGCAATATTTCTCCTGAACTGCGTCATCCTAATGACATTTCACTCTCCCTTTGCACCTCTGTAAATCAGAGCGAGTGAGGAACTCGGTGATGTTACGCTGATGTAAAATCGCTCTCAGGAGGGAGCCAGTCACCATAAATCATCCCCTTCTATTTCCTTGTACATAATCTGGTGCCAAGCTCTGCCAAAACAAGGAGAAAACATTCCCAGGATTTTTCCTAAAGGCAATAGCCCGCCTAAGCACAACTCTAAACGTCTGCTGTTAAAGTTTTCTTCATCTCATTAAAACAACTTGAAAAACCATCTGCTAGCTAATAAAGACTTTTTAAAGCTTAAGTCTTGTATTTTATAATGAAATATACTAAGGGAAAACAGGACATGTACTTAGAAAGGCAGAACAGCAACAATCTGCTGTTCTCTCACAGAAAGCCAATGGCATTCACTCCCATGACAAATTAAAGAGACTGAAGACTTCAGCCCTTTGACGATTTCTTGTACAAATACCATAATTCTGAAATGCATCCACATTTTTATTCAGACTGCTCCCAGACACTGCAGCATTGCTGATATCACACTGGTTTCAAGTTAAAAAAGGCAGATTTCACTTTCATGTCTGACTTGGTTCCATTTTGTTAGCGTTTTACACCTCCAATACTTGTTACAGATCCCAGGGACACCAGTGGGTAATTTTGCTTCCTCTAGAGAGATTCCTTGCTGGCAGATGGGGTGAGCACACGGGAGGACTTCTACCCGCCCATAAGGCCGACTGTGGCACCAGGTTTGGACTCACCAAGCACCGATGGCTGCACCAGCTGAGGATAAAGCTCAAGGTCTTGATGAGCTGCTATCCAGAAGCAAAACCCACTTTTGTCCCTAACGCTCTCCTCTGGAGCTGGCTGGGGAGCAGCTGTCACCCGGGAAAGCCTGATGGCATCCCCTGCTATGCCTTGCTCCCAGCTCAGCCCATTCTTGCATGCTGCTCATGGAGCAACTGATGTCTTCATGCTCCAAGTCTCACCACAATCCTCCACCCATGCTTCTTTTTGCCCCTCTTTCCTGTACCATCTGACATCACTGCTCTTCAGTAGTGACAGCTCGCTCCTGCTGGGCACTGAGGACTCTGCTTAGAAAGAAAGCTGCAAGTTCCAGCAAGGTGATGGCAATGTACAGAAATGGACAGAGTAAATGCAAATATATATATATATATTAAAAATCCACATTTTCTTGGATGGCAAGCTACCTGTGCCTCCAATCAATCCAAGATCTACACAAAAATTTAATGAAAGCTAAGCTTAACTGGGAAAGCAGGTTTGAAATGATGCTTCCTTCCAAACCTTACCTACATCCTGTAATCACCAACAGTCCTGCTCTGTATTCATTCTGCCCACTTCTGATCTTCACTTGAGGTGCTACGGATGGTCTCAACTGCTTATCTCCTTCCGAGCACATGTGCTGTGATAGTAAAGGTGGATAAACAGACGGGACTAATCCACGGGCTGAACACAGACCTTGGAGCCCCAACCCTTCTTTCCCCCACTCACGTCAGCAGCAGACTGGGACCAATATAATCTCCTAATAGACATACCCCACCGAGCACAGCCATCTGAGATGTGGCTTCACACCAGAATTATACCTGCAGGCACCAAAAATGCTTGGGGTCTCTCCTGGGCTGCTTTACAAGGTCTGGCAATGCTCCTCTGGATAGAGACTCCACGATTCCCAGGAGGACAGGGGAGATCAGAAAATTTATACTTGCGGCTGTGCCGAGCACACCAGCTAACGGTGTTTTAGATGGCACTTCATTAATGCAGTGCAGCCAGCTCCTCTGAACCTATCTAAAATATACAGGGAAGATCAAAAAGATGAAAGATCCTTCATCTTACCTCAGGCAGCAAAATCCACTCAGGCCCTTTCTCTTGGTGCCAGGTAGTCCAGAATGAAACTGCAATGATTCACATGGCACTGAGAGACCTCAGAGCCTACAGTGGGTCCTGCTGATTTAATGCAGCATGCAGCAGTATCAGGCACTTTCCCAGTGGCCTTGTGTAAGAGTTTGCTTGAAAACAGTGACTGGAGTTTTGAAACCATTTGCTTTAGCTGTATTTCACCCTGTGTCAGCCAAAGCATCTTAGCTGAATTGTGCTGGGGTGTGTGTGTAGAGCCTCCTTTGGTGGGCTCTTGGTGAACAGGGAGGAATCAAAGCAGATACAAGGATCTACACTGTTTCCCAGACACAGTGCTGCTGAAGAATCATTATTCAATTACAGATCCGCGTTGGAGTAGTCTATTACCACCTAGAAAGTTTTGACAGCCGCAGCCGTTCCCATGCAGAGCTGAAGAGGAATGCATTATGTGCTGCGCGCTGCAGCAGGATCGCCACTGAAGTTCCCTTTCCTCATTTATTTTAACACCAGCAGAATAGGTAACTCTGCTCTGCTGGTTAATGAGGAAAGGCAGTCTGATGTGCTTGACAAACAGAGTGTGAATTGGCTTTGGGCAACGTTCCTCAGCATCACAAACCCGTGTTTACCCCAGAGCACTTTCCTGCCTTCCTCTCCGACTGTTACCAGCCCTCGGGACTGTTGTTAATGGCGCAGATCCTCAGCTGATGTAAAGCATGAAGCTGATGTAAGGCCTGATGCTGTGACTATCTATCATGGGTATTTTCATGTGCCCCTCTATTTTTATTAGTCCTTTGCATTTTTAGCAACCTCAGACTCCTCGTTACCAACAGACCATGCTTAGGGCATGGATCATGCTCTTCTCACAGGACTTCTACTCAAAATGTTTGCTCCAAACTCCTCATGTGCACAAAGGCATTTAGCCAAAACCAGGAGCAGCACCTCTGCAATAAAGGCAGGCTCAGGAAAGAACAGGAGTTGAAGACTTGCCAGCTCCACTTCCTTCCAGGCTACTTGAGGATGGACGGCTGCACCAGCCGTGGGTGTTATCCTCCAACACTGGGCCGTGCAAACAGCAGTTCGGCCTGTGTCTTGTCCTGGTTATAAAAAGGCAGAGTTAAGAAATGAGCGTGTTGCCTTTTTTTCCTGAAAACCTCACAGATTTTTCTTTGGGAATGACTGGCTATTGGTAGGAGAGCAGGAAGCATCCTCACCGAGCTGCAAACGTGTCCATGAGCCCATGGCTGGGGAACTCCACCACCCATGACCCACAGCAGGGCAGCTGACATCTCAGGGTCGGGTTAGAAATCACGCCACGACCTGAAAAAGCAGAGGTATCACAGAAACTGTTTGTATGGCCCAAGATTTCAGTTTTTAATGTAGCTGTGAGACCCGTTCAGTTTCCAAAGATGTGAAAATTGCCCTTGGTCTGTTCCCATGTTTACTGCCTGTTGCACACTCTAATACCTCACTGCAAAGAAATCTTAACTATTTTTTCTCATATTTTTATATTCAGTTTTGTACCTTAGTGACACCTCGCCATCTCCTTTTCCTTACCTGGCCAGGTGTCCTACTACTTTTAATATCCCCCAGCAGACTGATCCACTGGTCTGCACATTATTGAAATGAAGCGGGATATACCATGAAAAAGGAGTCAGGAAAATGGACAACATTTCATGTGTGGAAAATGGACAACGCTATCTCACCTCTGCTGTTGCCAAGATGCAGCTTTAGCACCTCTTAGTCTCTCTGTATAAATACATTTTACCATTCCCACAGAAGAGCACTGAAGAAAAATTACCTGGTAAGAGCAGTGTTGGTGCTGTTTTTTTTTCTTTGCTTTGTTCAAATTCCTCTAATTTGCTGTATTTTTCGGGTTTGAAGAATTGAGAAACCTTACTAGGAGCACTAAGAGCAATAAGAAAGCATCCTTGCTGCAATAGAGACAGATAATAAAATGACTGCCGTCCTGGTGTCTAGTACAATGCCATTTACTGCCAACTCATACAATAACAAACATTAGATTCAGACTAGAAGTCATTAAATCCTTTGCTCCTAGAGTCACATGGCAGGACGGGAATCTCAGTTTGCATTTTTATGAAATGTATATGCCTCCCTCATTTCCATGAAAATGCACAACAGTCCCAAAAGAGTAAAACAATTAGGATGAGGAAACTCATCGAGTAAATTTGTTAGGCTGTAAGCCATGAGTTTTCCTCCAGCTTCATTTCTCAAGCACTTCATCCTTCTCACTAAACAAACAACCACTCACCAAGACCACAGCGAGGGATCAGGGCTAGCAAAAAAAAATTACCAAATAATATGCTATAACTCTTCTTATACATGTGACTGGAGTAGAAAATTACAACAGCCTTTTCTGTGTTACAATATGTGAACCTAAGAATGAGTGTGCTATGATTTACTGGTGACAAATGAAGCTAATGTGAAGCTTTGCAAGATTTCAGCTTTATTAATATTATTTTACTTCCAGACCCTTAAAGGAGGCATATTCGATGAAGGCAGTTGGGAAGACAGCATGGTTTTGGTTATGAAAGCCCAGTGTTGTAGGGAAGACAAAAAATACAGGACAAAGGTAATAAACTGTATTGTTTGGGAAGAGCAGATATGAGGCCTGGGTGGCCAGTACTTTTTAACAGCTTAGATGTTAGGACTGAGAGAACATCAATGATGGATATCACTGGAGAAATACCCAACCACCAGTGGAAAGGGTTGGAACAGCTGAAAAGAAACTACAGATAAAATCACCCTGAAGTCAATGAGAGCAAGGCTGTACCTAGATGAGAACCCAGTAAAATGTTGGCATGAGACATGCTTAATGTTGTACTGAAACTACTGGTAATTGCTCTACTATATGCTGAAATTTTGCAGTAAACACTCCTGAGGGCCCAGGAAGCTCCACTACCAGGAAACATAAAAGAAGCAAATACCCAAGTGCATAAAGGGTAGATGAGGATTTTGGCCTCCAAATTGTGGTGACCAGATGCTGATAAAATAACTAGATATTTAAGCCAGCGTACACCTTATTTATCAAGATACTGCTTTCAGAAACAAGCATTGGAACAGTTCCATTAAACACATACACTGTATATTTTTCCCACAGTCATTTAATTATATAGCTCGGTGTAAAACCTCGTCAGTGTTATGCAGTTTACAGAAAGTATCTACATTTATCAGCAGAACCGTATCTTGCAAAAAACACTTACCTGATTAGACTTGTCTCTGCTTTTAGAGACAAAAGACAGCTCTGAATTGCAAGCATTTTGTCCACTATCAACCAATCACGCAGCAATCAAAAATGAGCATTCATAAGAATGAAGACAAGAATCAGAAATCAGAAGGAAAGTATCATCAACGATGGGTTTTGCAAGGGTTTTACTTTTTATTTACAGCAAATATATTACAGTAAAAAAAGCTTGACATGGCTCATAGTGTGGTGTGTAAGGAAGATACATATGCTTACATCAAACAGGTTTAATTTCCTTGGCACTAACTGAACCAAATGCAAGGTTTCAACACAAAAATAAGAAACAGAACATTTATTAGGCAAAACTCTACATTAACTGTACACATCTGCGACTAGAGCTTCAACGCAATCCAAAGAATACAAACAAGCCATCAGGATGGCAAGAACTTTGTAGACGAACACATTTAACCCTCACGACAAGGTTGTCTGGCACCATTTAAAAGTTGCTGTACTGAACACAGTGATTTTAAAGAAATGTCATGGATGATTAAGACACTGAAAATGCACTCACCACAGTGAAGAATCCCCTTATTTTCTTTATTTCTTTTCTTTTTTATCCCCACAATAAAAGACTGTTAAAAGGCTGCACGGCAGACAAGCTGGATGCAACAGCTGGAGGGTTTTGCTTGTCAAGCAAAGTGACTTGCAACGAGACATGCTTCATGGAATAAAACCTATGATATACAGCTTGTATGGGTTCAAGGAAAAAAGAACGAGGAACAACAAATATTGAAGCCTTATAATCTCTCTTCATTATAATCAGAATCCTGAAAAAAGCAGGGTCCAAATTACTCCAAGAGAATACAGGCTCACTTACATACAACAAAATTGTCCAGATACATCAACAGTAGTAAACAGAGTTAATGCAGTGTTAATCTTTTTACATTTTAATGACTAGCTATAAAAACAGAAACTAGCATGTTCTAATCTGTTTACATTTCCTGAGCTTAGTTAAATCAAGAAGGAATGAACATTATAAAAGTCCCGGTAAGTCACCAATAAATTAAAAATATACATAACCACTATAGTTTAAGAAGCCTTAAAATGCTCAAGGTGAAGTCTCCCTACCCAATACCATGGCTTTTCCTTTAGGACTCCTGTACAGAAACTGTGCCATTAACTTCACCAGCAATATTGAGATGCTATGGATTTGCAGGTCCTTTTTTTGCTCTCCAAGTGCCCTTCTGGCAGACTATGTGATAGCCTTCTCTAATCAAATCACATGAGAGCATTCAAAAACAGCATTTTTTTTTTCCTCTCCTATATAGAGAAGCATCCTCTACTCCCAGTGCAGGAAGCAATGTTCTCAGCAGTGCAATGTGCTACTGAAATTCAAATTTACTAGCAGGAGTTATTTGAGTGGACTCTCAGCTCTCGCACATAATGTCACTACATTGGCAGCAGGTTTAGTATTCTTTCGGGGGAACAAACCAATGAAAATCTACACAGAAAACTGCAGGAAAGACCCTTAGCAATAAAGAACTCATCTTAGCGGTTTCTTTAAGAACCAACATTATGCATTTGAGAAAAGCACTCGACCTACATGAGTCATACGCATGTTTATTTATGCATGTTTATTTCCTGCATAGAGAATAATGTGTACCTTGGAATAAAACCCAGCTTTGAGAATATACTGAGAGCACGGGTATTTGTAATAGTGCTATTGGCAGATTAATTCAAACCCAAATGCTCAAACTCAGCTGTCTCAAAGACTTGCAGACCATGAACTTTGATAAAACAAACTACTTTTCTTTTTATTGTCTGCTTACAGCATGATTTTGAATTATGGTATAGATAAAAGAGAGGTAGAAAGGTTTATCTCCTCAATGTACTTTTTTTGTGCAGTATTTATAAAGTATCAGAAAAAAAATCTATCGCTTTTGGGTGAAAACACCAGCTGTTCCCCTAAGAATTACACGGAATCTCTTCTTTCCCACTGAAGTGCTGCGAACCAAGTAACTGATCTCTGGTTCAGAAGAGCTTTTCTTCCCATTAGCCTCACTACATCATTTTTGTTACCAAGTTCTGCTGTTAAGAGAAATCATTGCAGAAACGCTGCTACTCACTACTCAGAAATATCTAGCAGATACAACCTACTCAACAAACTACATTTACTAGCCAAAGAAAATCAAGTCTGCTCCTAACACAAGCACTTGCTCTTGCTCTATTTACACAATCTCTCTTATGCATGTTACTGAAAGGGACAGAAGAGGTATGGAAGGCCATATGGTCCTTCCCCTTGTTGGTGATGACCACAGGTACAAGCACCATCGGTCCTTTCCTCTGTCACTCTGATTTGGAGGAGCTACACAGCTTCCCAAGGCAGGTTCTTCTCCTGCCACTAGCCACCCAAGATGGCAGGAGAAGGAGAGGTGCTTTAATGATCAGTGCTCCTCAAAAATAGGAAGGATGAGCCGGCCAGGAAAGACAGCTTAACAGAAACCACGTTGGTAGGATGAACATTCATCTTTCCCCGGTAGAAGAGAAATCTACATTCGTGATTGTCTCAAGACAAGGGAGAGAGATAAAAACATCTTTGCACAAGCAGCTGCAGTCATCAAGACCAAAACCCAGAGTGCCATGATTCTCACACTGAGCTGAGAGCCTCAGGCCATGGCGGTGTCGGGTCAGAGGCGACAGGGTAGGATTTGGCTCCATCCCTGACCCCCTGTCCCACCGTTTTGCAAAGGCTGCTTTATCTGGATGAGAAGGACCTGCTGACATTTTGGGGCACATGCAGCTGGAGCTCCATGTAGCAGCGATTCAAGGGTGGGATTTGAGCCATGAGAGTCAGACTGCTGCATGGTGACCTTTAATTTACCCATAGAAAGTTAAATAAATTACATTAAATTAAATTCAGCCAAAGCAGATGCTAGCTTATTTATTAAAAAGCTCAGCTTTCTCTTGCTTTCAAGTGGTTTTAGAGCCAGGCAGCTCTGGGGAGCAGACCTGCACTCCAACTCAGTTGGACAGGAGCAGCTCTACAGAGGTGGCAAGAGTTACTCTCCTGCAGCAACATCAGCCACAACGAGACCTGGCTGTCCCTCAGGACTCCAAGCAAAGGTACGTGACACCAGCATTGTCTTCTGCTTTCCCTATACAATCCTTGCCTCACCCAGGATTTTTTCCTCCTTCCACATAAACATCTCACAGCATAAGACAACTATTCACTGCCACCGTTACCTTCTATTGTCATAACTTATAGAACATCTATGAATTGATTAAAATAAAGAAGTATTTACTTCATTTCAGAGAAACAGATACTGCCCTATGATATAAAACTTGTCATCAATTTTTGATAGGCTTGGGTATGGCAGCTTGCATACAATGACAGGGTCAAGTTTACAATAAAGATTGAAAATGTTTTCTTTCGGTTGTAGTATTGTAAGACAATTAATCCAAGTGTACTCAAATAATCAGCGGGTGGGCTTCTGGTTTTCACTTGTCCTTCTATCTGCCCTTCTATGCGCTCCCTTTCAACAGTGTGTGTAAAAGCAAAGTCACATAAATAAGAGATGTGTTGCTTCCAGCCACACATACTTTATACGCAGTCTATTTTGTCTCTTTTCTTGTGCTCTCTGGAAACACAACTCCCAGGAATTTCATTCTCAAACCATGATCTACCAAAATTAAAAAAAAATTCAAGTACAAACCCAAACTTAGTGCTGGGTTGTGGGTCAGTGTAAACTGGCCTGAGTCACTGCCAACCTGGAGTTCACTGTACTGAAGTAAGGATTGTTTGATGCCATTTGCTGACCATAGACAGCTTCTTTCACCATTCACGCACTTTGAAGATTGCAGACTTGCTGGGAACAAGAAACAGTCCATGTCCTTTAGAAGCAAATAGAACTAATAGCCATCATCGTCGTCCATATCACAGCCATAATCTGAAACACATAAGACAAAGGCATATAAAAATGCAAATATTCCAGGTAGATGGAGTATCCAACAAAAGTACTGTTACTTTCAGGTTGTTTTCCTGCTGTGTAACTAGATGGTAAGTTTTGCCCTAAGCAGGCATTCAAAAAAACATGTATTTTCTAGGGCTAAAGAAGTTCTTCCAATTCTTCCTCCACTAAATAAAATTATTTGTAAATATGTATGTGTAAATATTTCTTCTCACTTGTCACTGAGCCCTCACTTAGGGATATCTGGCACATGGATATGTGAAATACCTGGTTTAATTTAGAGGTTAAGGTGATCAAGCCTGATTGTCAGAAGTAATTTGGAACACGGCAGCTGAGAAGCAGCAGCATACATTTACAAGTAGGCATGATTCTCACTAGACATAGACACCAGTTAAAGAGCTGGCTTGTTTATATTATTCATAGATTTATAAGCTGAAACTGCAAGGGTTCAGAGATAGCTCAGAGTTCCCATCAACAACAAAATGAGTCTTGCAATGAATCGTGACCGATAGATCTGACTCAGATCTCCCACATTTACTTACTCCTACAGGAACAACTTAATTTTTTGCCCATTTTTTCAATCCAGTTCTGTTTTCTAAAACAATGCTGATTGCGAAGACTGCGTGTTTTGTGTGTCAGAAGGCATGTTTGTGTTTCTAATGCACTGATTTCTCTCCTACGTGCTTCCTGAAAAAAGTGAAACAGTGAACATTTTCTGTTGCAAAGTCAAACCAAAGGATAACTATTACATATGAGCATTCAGTAAAGTTAACCTTTATACTCCAAATTTAATACAGTGCAACATTTCATCCAAAGTCAAGCAAATGCTCCGAAGCAGAATTAAGTGTAATCTATAATAATTTGTGTAGAATGGGTGAAGTTCACCATTTGTAATTCCTGCACTTATTCCAGGCAGACAGGTCTAAAAGCCATGAAGAAAGCAGTTAGCAAGGAGTTATTTGTTCTGCTGAACAGCTCTGCACACCTGCATTTGAATTCTGGGAATACTCCTTTCCTTTTTATTTTTTTTAAACTCTGATTTTTCAGCTGCTGTCCAGACCAGACAGGGAGTAGTGGAATGTTCTCAGAATGGTTTAAAAATAGTAACATTTACAAAGAAAAAAAGCTCAGTGACCTTTATTCTATTTTTGTGGGGGTTTTATTAATAAACATGGACCCACCCTCCCCCACATGGGTGCCTTTTCTTGGGAACGTTATTCTAATAATAAATTCAGGCAACAAACTGTTTTTCCTGACATTCAGCAATTATTTTCCAGTGGAGAAATCAATTTAAAAGTAACACAGACTCTTATGAAATGTATACATACTGTCTATGAAAGCTAAATTAATAGTTCTGGAAAGATTTTTGGAGTAAATAAAATTTCAGTGGAAACCTTACTTACTCTCATCTTGCTTTTCCAAAATCCATAATCAGCCGCCCTTATTTAAAAAATATATATTTTAGTGTATTTTCAAACCTCAATTCCAAGGGGAAGTTTTTAATAAAGGATAAATGTGGATGTGTCCAGCTGCAAAAAACCACAATGGGAAGATACTGACTTTTCCTGTCAGTAGAGAAACCTAATTAAATGAGTGGCTTTGCTGGGTAACCCAAAGAAATTAGCACACATCTGTGTGCCATACAGCATGCCACACACTATCAATGTCATTTTTGTATTTGGAGAACTCCTTCTTCCTAACACTTACCCCAGAAATGGAGCGAGACGATTCTCTTTGCTTTGAGCTGGACAGCCAAGTCTGCAGGGTTCATGCACAATCATGAGGCAAGGAGCCCCAAGCACTGCTAACTGAGGGGTTGCTGACCCCTTAATTCCTCAGATTTGCTTTAATAAATAGAATTCTGAAGAACGCATAACATTGGTTCGTTCTTGAGAAGCCTTCTTAGCCTAAAGCTTGAGATGCAGAGCTTTCTCTGGAAGTCTCCAGGAAGGTCATGTTTCTGACGGGGGTGACTCCGGGCTTTTCTGCAGGAATGTGCTCTGCTTGGGACGAGCTGGGACAAGCAGGGGAACTCTGTCTGTCCCGAGCCCTGCAACAACGAACCTTGCAGCACAGGCAGAGAAATAACAGGCTGTGCTTTAGGCAACATCCCAACTCACCGTTTCCTCCCATTAACTGCAACGCGCTCATGCAGTGATCGTCATCTTCTTCTGCTTCCTCCTCTTCCACCTCTTCGTCAGGGTTATAAGCTACTGGGCCACTCTCCACTAGCACAGCTGCTGGTTTTGATAAGTCAGGGGCTTCTGCTTGTGCAGTTGGTAAGGTCACCTGCAAAAAAAAAGACAGGACAGCATTGCAGCCTTTCCTTTATTCAGTATTTGTATGTAATGTTAGCAGCTTCCAAGTGGGGCAGGAAAGCTGGAAGCCCACATCTAGTGCTACAGGCTAAACTATTCCAGGGAACATCCGAGTTGCTCAGTGAAATGTTGCCTGAATCCAAATCAGGAATAAACATTCACAGCTTTCACGTATTCCAGAGCCAGGCAACTGAAGTATCCAGAGACAGCAACAGCAGAACAGGAGCCTCTTGCAAGCACAAGGTAAGGAGAAATTTGGGAGTGAAGGCTCATCAGCAGAGCTCTGCAGGAAAACTTACAACCTTCTCATTGTGTTTGACTCATATCAGGCCTATTATACAGTAACAACATTATTGACACTTTAATGACAGCAGAAATGTACCCTTCAAATCAGAAAAAAAAAAAGACTATTAGTTTTGACAACTCTGGTTGGATTTATTTGGAGGCACAATGAATAAATGATGAATAATGATGAAAATGGTGATGAATAAATAGCACTCTTTAGACAGCACTTAATGCTATGGTAGAGCACTAGGTTGATAATACATATCAGCACCTGTAACATTACCTATGGGATTCATCAGAGTAATGAGCTCCAAGCTCTAATTGAGGAATTGGACACTGATGGGCCCATTCCAGCAGCTGCACCTGCCCAGATGCTCTAAGGTGAGGCAGGACAAAGCAGGGAGGATAAAAAAGAGTAGCAGAGCAAGGAGGCAGAGGTGAATTTGGAGCTGAAGGTAATGGTGTGTCCTGTTCACTACAGACTGATCTGGGAATGGGGCAGGCTCCAGCTCCAGCCCCTGCAGCGTGGGGGTGTGCTCTGCTATGCTCAGTGTGAGGCACTGCCTCCCCGTCTCATCCAGGGAAGGAACATCACAGCTTCGTAACGGGGCACTTCTCCACTCTGTTCTGTACTTTGGGGTTTGTACAAAAATGTCCTACAGGGCTCTAGGGTTAAATCACAGCACACAGCAATGTGCTGCTGCGATTCTGTTGGCATTAAGGTCTGACTTGCATGAAGCATTTATTTATAAATGTATTTACTTGTGATGAAGTGACCCCCAGAATCCTTCCAGTTCCAGGCGCGTTAGAGATACACCGTAACAGAAAGCCCCGGTACCAGAAAGCTGATGGGCTAATTACTCAAACATCAAAGCTGCTCCTAAGCTTGTCACATACCATGCCAGTCAACCTAAGGAATCTGCCAGAGATTTTCAAAGTCACCTAAGGGTCTGCTCCAATAGCTCATTAATAGGGCACAAGACACCCATTAATTTTAACAGAAAATCAAGTATTTAGGCATTCAGATCACTCAGAGACAGGTTTTCATGATCTTTTAATGCTCAAATTAATCATCTTATTTACAGGAACTTCCCTCCAGTTTATTTTAGATTTCCTACCACTGTTTTTGCCCATAGAGTGATCACACTGAGTCCAGCTACACTTTAGGTATAAGTAGAAATAGACACAACAGTTTGAGACGAATCAGCATCATAATGTCTATCATTTTTTTTGCTTAAAGTATCCATCTGCTCTGAAAAAGTGGCTGAATATAAAAGAGCTACAATTGAGTCATTATTTTTTTAAATTGCACCATGCTAATTAAAATGTGACCTTCTTCTAATTATCATGTCCACTTCCAGACTGCTATAGTTCTAAAAATGTGCAGGGTTTTCTAATGAGCATAGAGTAAGTGGAAATGTATTTCCCTAGGCAGGATATCAAACTGTTTCTGAAAATCAATGGGTTTTAGTAATTTTAAAAATAAGGCAGTCCAACAACACCTTTAAATAGAACTTCCTGGATTCTTCCAGACAACCTGGACGTCTGTTTGGCTTGTACCTTTCCATGGGCATACATCTTTCACGTAGGCATTGTGAAAGCCCAGTAGACTATCAAAGAATACTAGCATACTTTCAAAAGGGCACCAGTGTCACACACACATGGGAAAAGCAAGAATGCTTTCCTTTGGTATATTAGGAACAGGATTGTCAGATACATGGTAGGCAGTTCTTTTATCATCTGCAAAACACAGGTGTTTGTTTCGTACAGTGGAAGTACAATAGCAGAGGAAAGCTGTGATTGCTGTGACTGGTAACAATCACAACCCCCTCGTCCCAACATACACATTCACAAAGCCACCCAGGGAAGATTTCTGATGGTGGCCAGTTACCAGCACTAACTTTTCTATGGAAATATTACTTCCAAAGTAAACAAAACAGAGTAAGCCATGCTCTGTTGGGTACCTTGTCGGTTCATGTTTCCTCACCAGTCTCCTGAGGCAGACCCCAGGACCCCAGCCCTTTCCTTGAGCCCCCACCAGCTCCACAGAAGCAGCACTGCGTTGTCCCCCTTCTCTGGGGGTACGGTCCAAGTGATGAAAGAGGCACAAGCTCTGCCCTCTCCTACTGCTCCTACCCACTTGTTCAAACGTGCCCTTTCAGAGCTTGCAGGGAGTTTTCTCTTTTTCCTGTCTAACCAGGGATTATGAGGTTAAGGTTACTGGTGGGTAAGTAAGGGCAAATCCTGGTTAGAAGGCAAGTAACCTCAGCTTTGCAGTGTTTGCATTAAGCAGCTCCTGCTCTGATCACCGAGACAAGATTCTCCTTTCTTTTGCCCATATCTACCACATAACCTGAGCCAGGCTGAGAAATGCTTGTCACGATTTCCAGACTCTAACCATGCCACTACAAGAAGTGCTGGACTTTACATACCTCTTCGGTGGCAGCCTTTTTAGCTAGCTGTGTAGAAATCAAAGGTCTTAATCTGGAAAAAAAGGAAAGAAGAAACGGTGAACATCAGAAAAGATACACCACACACAAGAGTTTGACACACACATTATTCACTATCCAAACAACGAAAACACTTCACTAGAGTTATACTGTGCAATTACTTCTTTTAAGATACAAAACAAAGTTCACAGTGGATAGCCACATACTTCACAATAATTAATACACACATTCCCTTGTAAGCATCTGCCCCAATTCAGGATAATAAGAAAAAATGCCAATCAACAAGCTCAGTAGCAAAACTTCATCTCAGACTGCAGCTCCAGCTCATCCTGAAGGTCTGTAAAAGAGATGGCTTTATCACATATTACAAAAGTCAACAGACTCAAGGAAGTGATGAGGAAAAGAAGACCAACAACAGCAATGCTTCATCCCTCTGTTGCTGTCTGAATGTGTGGCCGCAGCACTTTGGAGCATAGCAAAACCTGCACCTGCAGGCTGTCTGCCAGAAAGCACCAGGGATGGACCCAGGGGGGCAGGTCACGCTTTTGGGCACAACAACAGATTTTTTGGAACAATGCAGACATGACAAAAATAAGCCACTTTCTGAATTGCCCGGCATTACTCTACTTCCCTTTAGTTGATGACATATGCAGGATACCAGTAAGATTACATACACAAGGATACCGTAATTATCACAAACTGAATTTTAACCTCCAGCTACAGAAACCATTATCAAGAACAAGGGGACTCTGCATACCTTGAATGAGAAGTGACAGAAATTGAACCGTAAACACTAAAAATACCCTGCAGCGGATACAAAAAGACCTGCATATTTGGGGAGAAAAGATGGATCAGCATTACTCTACAGCTAAGTGTTAAATATTGTTCTTTTCTGAAAAGCATTTCACAGCCGGTTGTCTCCTTAGTGCCATGAAGGCTGTTCTCAATCCATCATTTACTGTTGCTTTCTGGTCTCTCCTCCTCATCGAGACATACCCAGTCATGAAAAGGATGACTTGTTTTCTACAGAAACACTGCTCAGACAGCTCCTCAAGTTTGTCTTTTAACTAAATCTCCACAAACAACTTAATGAATACCAATTTATGTCTCTAGAGATACAGTCTTTTATGATAAGCAGTATCTTTCTTATTTTTCTATTAGTCATTCCTTCCTGTTAACACGCAGATACTGGTTGTTTTCCTACTTCTATATTTCAAATGATCAGCAGGAGGAAACAAAACCCCGGAGAATGAGCAGGGCAGACTTTAGATCATTATCTCTGATAGAGAAGGCAATATTAAAATACAAGACCCTGGCTAAGCTCCAAACATGGTCAGAAAATGGTCATCTCTGGAATGCTTCACAATACCTGAAGGGCATTTCAGCAACCAAAGCAGCCCAAGGTGACTCTTTACAATAGATCTAAATGAAAAGATGGCACAGGAACATTTCAGGAGCTGTACTACTGCACGGTCCAGAACAAATTATTCTGCTACAGATATTTCTTGTCATATTTCATGATTATCAAAAACTTCAAGAAAGAGATATTCTTGACCCACATAAATTATCTGTTACTTACAATTCCTGGCAGACTTCTGGGCTTAGAAAGAATGCATTTCAAGGTACACACAAACATCTCCCTACATGCCTGGCCTCCTCTTTTCTTTTTCTAATGTGAACCGTACAGTTTTCCCAAAATTTGAGACTACCTGTCAATCACTGCTTTCCAAAAGTCACCCTGTTTAGATGCTTACAAACATACAAATGCAGCGGTGTCAAAAGGTTAAGTAGCTGAAGGATGCTAATTATCAACCAGGTTGTATTTCATTGACATAACTGGGAAAAAAACAACAGGGGGAAGCAACGAAGGACCTTTATTTTAAACCACTAGTAGTGATTATTGTAATTAACATTGTACCAAAGATAGCAACTATTGCTTCATGCTACCAGAAGACTTCAGACCTCCCTAGAGCACTCTGAAATCTTTCCTTCCCCCCAATTAAAATCAAGCTGTTGAGTAAGACTCACAAGGTAATCAGAAACTGCTGACACTTCTTTTAGAGCAAATTATGCATGTGCTCACACAGTGAAGAAAACCATCACAGCTATAGGAAGCAGAAAGTAAACATTCCAGTTTAATTTTAATTAAAACGGTCACCGAATGAAAATAAAAAGATTCATGCTTATGAAAGGCCTATTTGCAAACTAATGCTAAATCCAGGAGCCCTTCCACACCATTTTTCAGCAGCGAGTGACTCTCACACCCATTCTGAAATTAAAGGTGTATTTCTGCTCCGTGATAATTGCTCACAAAGCGTACTTCTTCACTCCATTACTAGAAATATAGCGTTGTCATCCAATTTGGGTAATTCAGTTTCTCCCTCAGCATAGTATTTAATGCACCCAAAAGCACGGGGCTGGTCTCCCCCCTCGGCGAGCTGTGGCAACTTGCCACATGGGCTGAGCCCTGAAAAAAGCTAAAACCATCACAGAGAGAGAAAAACTTGTTTTCCATCTAAAATAATACCTTTCAATGCAATTAGATTAAAATAAAATGTTGATTTCTCTCCCTTGGCTCTCTCAGGTCTATGGAGAAGCCTATTACTGTACAAAACCATTCAGGAGGGTTTTATAGGGGCGCTTGGGTTTTGTTTTGTTTCTCAAATGCCCCGATGCCTTGACCTCCTTAAACCAGAGCAGCTGCTGCCACACCAGCCATATGGAGCAATAAATTACTGGCTGCCATGGCTACAGATACAGGATCCTTCTGCTGTCTGGCTGCACCACACAGGGTGGAAAGAAGTGCAGGATGTCCTCATGGAGAAGCACGACTGCTTTCGAGGTTGAGTCAGGTCTGAGTATTAAGGATCAAAAAAGCAGCTTGAAAAAACAGGTAACTGAAGCATCTTACCCAACTTTTAATGGGCATTACTCAATCTCATCTATAAAACGCTTTCAAGGTACACATGTGCACATAGACCTTATCTGTGAACAATTTTGTCCATTTAAGTCCACTTTGAATTCAGGGTTGCCAAGTCCCATAAATAAGCATCCTATCCTGCACCGAGATACAACCCCATATATGCTAAAGCAACCACAGCCTCTGTTTTCTCAGGGACATGGTTTAATAGCAGTAGACTTGGCAGTGCCGGGTTAACGGTTGGACTTGATGATCTTACAGGTCTTTTCCAACCTAAAAGATTCTATGATGCCATGATTTAAAATGTAATGTTGTGACTAGAGAGCAGTGGTGCCCCTGGCCTTCCCAAACATTTCAGTTATTGCTCACTAGTGATGCCAATTTCTGGTTTGGGGCACTCTCATTATGAACTCTGCAATTTAATACAGTACACTGTGGGAGGGAGTAACAAAACAAGCAACTTTCTGAACAGCAATACAATCTGTAAAAAGAGGGGAAAAAAAAGATTTCACACAGCCCTAAGTGTTATATCCACATTTCAAACTGCTTCGAAAATTATGCAGATCTACAAATGCTCATGTCAGCCAACACACTTAACACTGGAAGCATATAATCTTGACATGTTCCCGACAAAAACTAGTGGCACGGTACATGGCATCAGAGGCTGCTCCCCGCCGAATCTGCTCCGCTTGCGCTTCGCTCGCAGTTAAGATGTGCACGATAACATCTCGGTTTGTCCTCCAGCTTAACAATTTAAAAGAAGATTCGGTATAATAGCTTCTGACAGGGCTGAAGATCACACAGACTGAACTTTCAAAGTGAACAAATTCTCTGAAAAACAAGCTGGCTGTGACAAACAACTGTTTTTATTTTGCTTATTATTTAATAACAAAGGATTACACCGCACAGAACATAATGCAGAAGGCATACTACGAGGCAATAAAAGCAGCTAACTCACATCAGGCTGTGTGCCCACTGAAAAGGTTTATGATACTGTAACAATCTCCTCAGTGAAATCCTGAAAGTAATTTGGAAACTCACCCAAAGCTCTGTTTCTTACTGAATTTTAATTTAGTCCATCCAAGTAGGGAACATCTTATTGCTGCTTACCGCACATACTAATTTTATATGCAGACAAACCTAGGATATAGGATGGCAAGCAGAGATACAATGGGGCCCAGAGCCACAAGCCTGTGGTATAATTATGCAGGTCATCTAAGACAAATGCGTATAAAACCTATATAACCATACCACAGGCATTTCATATGTATGCCACTTCAGTGACAGAAAAAGCTATTTAGAAACGATTCATTGGGAGACCGGTCAGGTTCTTCGTGCTGGTTGAGATACTCCTCCCACCTGAGGCCAGATGGTTTTGCCTCAGGAAGTCAGTTTACCAGACATCTGCGTGAGAAGGAAATTAATATAAATGTTTATCCCGGCTAAAAGTGCCCTTTAATTAGGTACTGTCAATGTTATCCTTACCGGAAAGCTGGGAATTACCTCCCTGCGAGGCTTTAATGCTCTTATTGGAAACACAGCAGCAGCAGGAGATACGGACCCATCCTTCTACCATCAGCACCAGAGGGAAGAGAGACCCACTTGGGCAGGGTCCATGGCTCTTTTCCAGAAGATGAAACACAGACTGGAATCATGACCCCAATCCCACAGCACTTCAGGGTTTGCATACATATATAGAGCTGCAGGCCCACCGTCCTCTGCATCCTGTCATGGCTGTGAGCTGGGCCCTGACAGGAGCCATTCCCTTCCCCTGGAAGGGAAACCAAAGCCATGGCTGGTTGTGGCACTGATAAACGTCTGCCTGATGGCTTCTGAACAGGGACTAGGGTGTAAAGGCACACTGTGACACATCAGAAGTTCAGATACAGCCACAGAAATGTCAGCTCTACAGAAAGACAAAAGAGCTCTGATGCTCACACCTTGACACCATGTGTGCCTGAACGTGAGGCAGAGAGTTATTTTTGGCTTTCTGGAAGCCAGGCTGACCGGCCCTTAGCCCAACCCGGCTCAACAGCAGCACGAAGGCCTCAGGGATCTTCTCTGAATCACTCTTTCTAGTGATAGGGCCACGGAGACCTCAGCTAATGACCGAGACGCCAACCAAGAGCATGTCCTCACTGCAGTGACCTCAGCTCACACACACTAAGCTCCTTTGGAGCTGGCTAACCCAGCACTGCCAGCCATACCAAGAGGCTGACGGGGCATGAGGCAGGGTAAGAACCCTACCAGACACAACCAGGCACCTGGCAGCAAGATCAGGGTGCGCTGAGCACCGCCTGAGCCCAACGCCTGCAAGAACTCCGTCACCTACACCAAGGTAGCCAACGTCTTCCTGCTATTTCTGAGCATGCGACACCACACAAAGAGCCATTTTAAGGAACGAAAAAGCAAAGCTAAAGTGACAACAGAAACTGGAGCAAAATGAGAAATTGTTCCCACTTTTGATTCCTACTCAGTCCTCTTTAATGCTGGATCAGAGGAGCAGTGCTTTCATCAGCACAGCATCAGACAACGCGGCACCGAGAACATCCTCAGTGCTAATGAGATCGGCCTCTTCTAGCAAATACCCAGGCTTAAGTACCTAGGGACCAACAACTCATAGGAGTAAACCGGCAAAAAAATAAGAACCCCTATCACTGGCTACAGGAAACAGTTATCAGCAAAGAGATAAGCACCTACACCATTCACCAATACACTCCTGCATCTCTCTTGGAAAACAAGAACTTTGCTTTCAAGAAAAAAAAATGTACTTTGTTCACAAGTATAGTGAACTAAACACCCATTTCAGACTTTTCTGAGGGGGGTGGAGGTTACCAACACCTGCTGTTACTAACCCACCTCAGAGTGGGCAATATTCTTCTGCATAGCTGTAGCAATCATTCCTCATTTAGGTGCCGTAAAATGGCACCTTGTTATTCTTTCCACTAAAACAAAAGATTTTCAACAGCAAAAATGAAAAGAATGAAATCTAAAGCCACCTTATTGGGACCAAATGAAATTATACTACAGCAGCAGATCCAAAACAATCTCTGCACATATCAGATTCTAAAGGAAATTGCTGCAGACCATGGGAAATTACAATTGCTCCAGGACAAGAAAGGCTGACTGATCTAATATTTCTGGTTGACACACCTTCTTCCTGGGCTTGTCAATAAAGATCCTGATGAGCTCATCTCTCCACAGGTCAGGAAAATATTAGTTGAAAATATGCTATTCCTTTCACCAGGCAAATTTTTCCAGACGAAATGATGGCAGCGAGGCATATTTGCACCTTGCTGGGAAAAACTATTTAAAATAAGGAAGCTGTGAAGCATTTTAATGAAGGTAAATGATTAATCATGATGGTTTCAGTTAAGCAAGTCTAATGACAATGTCACTTTTAAGACACAAGCGTGAGACAACTCATGTGGTGACAATTCAAATACGTCCAACTATCTCATAGCATGGTCTTTCAAATGGTAACAGTGCAGAATGCATCTATTATAGCAGAAAGCACTATTATTAGCAGATAAGGCAAACATAAATCATTTTTAAATCATGCTTGGGACTACAGTAGCAGAAATGAAATTCAGAAAGTCAAACAAACCCATCATCTCAACAGAAACGTATTACTGAAAAGATCTCAGCAGTAGCACTGCCGTCTTTATTTCTGATACAAATGTATTTGCTAGACTCACAAAGGGAGGATTACAAATATTTGCTTTTGGACAGGTGTTTTGATCAATCTCAACCTCATAAAAACTGCTAATGAGGCAAAAGATGAAAAGAAAAACATCTTAGTAACCTGCAGCCTCTGTGAACAATCCGCTGAGACTGTTATACCCAAAGGTGCTGCCAGATTTATCATTAGATCTTCCTTGGTGACATTACAAGGACAAAAATCATGCTAGGCATAACACTAACTCACCACTTCCACTGCCTCTGACAACATATACCACTGTGCAAATTAAGTTTCTCTCATCAGATTACGCAGCCAAAACCAATATTTCAAAATTCAGGTAACTATAGATTCATCCAAGTAATCCATCAAGGAATAAAGATGGATGACAGATTTTTTTTTTCCTTGTGTCTGGTCTATTCTACATTAAAGAGCAGTTTCACTGCCAGCCATCTGGAAATCAATGTATTCCAAGCTTTATTTTATGATTACCAACATTCCCCTTCGTAACTCATTTCTAATTATAAGCAATAAATCATTCCCTCTTGCTTGTAATTTATAACAGCCAATTAAGGCAAACCTCTTATTTAAATAGCAAATCTAGCTTTAAAGCATCACGCATTCTGAGGTACGCACGGCACACATCTAATCAAGCAGATGAGTGGTAGATGACGATTTGACTTGGCTTTTGCAGCCAGGGAGGAGTCACAGAGGGAGGAACCTGCCCTGCTCGTGTGACCTAAGTATGCCAGGCCTTGCCAGAACCGAAGGCACGGGTCTTATCCGCCTGATTTAATGCAGAAGAGATTGACACGTTGTGAAACGTGAGCCAGTAGGCACCTCAGGGAAGTCTGGTGTGAAGACTTCCCTTGAACATACCAGGAACTGAATGAAAAGGCTGTAACAGGAGAAGAAGCTGTATGTTGGTCTAGGGGTAAGTTCTGGATGGTTTTTAGTTTGGTTTTTACAAAGGTAAAAGTACACAGCTGTAAATTTAATACTAAAACAAAACAAAACAAAAAAACTAAAGCAACTTTTCCTGTGAGAGCATTTGTTTGAGCTCTCACAAGCAGCCTGGCCTCCTCCTTGCAAGCCCAAGGACACCATCACGCACACCCATGCGCTCACCCCCTCGGTTATCTCTGTTGAACAAGATTTTGCACATTTTATCCTATAGCGTGGCACTTGGCACGAGCACAGCATTCACTTGAATGACTCCTCTCCATCCCTCACAGCCAGCAGAGGGTCAGGCAGAACAAGGCCATGAAACGGTCTGCAAAGAGAAGGCGTCACCAAATAAATCCGGATTGTTCCTTTGGGGAGAAGTCTTTAATGGTGATTTCCTACGACAACTCTTACTGACAGAAGAATTATCAAAGAAATGTACTGGAGGATTTCAGACGAGACAAAACAAGGTGGGTCCAAGAGCACTGGCAAGGACACTGAGACATTTTTAAATGTATTTGTTCTTCACTGTAGGTCTGAATAACAGGCATGTGAGAGCAAACACAAGAGAGAGGCATCTTATAAATAGCTCTGCTGGGATTTGTCTGCTAGGAAAAAAAAGAAAGAAAGAACTCTTGTCAGAAAAGTATTTGATATAATTTTGGATGCAGAATTTATTACATGAGAAACTGATCTCAGGAACGTGGAAGTGGTTCCCACTGAGATTTTATTTGGTCATCACACAGCTCAAGTCTGTTCCAGCTTCGCATCGTGTCATCTGGTAAGAGTTTACAGTAGGAATCGAGGGAACTGGATTTGGAAAAAATCCATCACAACTGACCTAAATCTGATCTGACCTGAATAATCAAACTAATACAAAATTCAAATACGGCTAGACAGAAGCAAGGAGAGATAATTCATTAGTGGCTGGAGTTCTTTCAAGAGTTTCCTTTCCTTATCCCCACACGAGGGTTATGCACCCCACCCTACTTTTCTTCCCAAAAAGCCATAATGTTAGAAGCTACCCTAGCATCTCCTTGTACCATTTGCTTTCCTTTTCAGACCCTGAAGGACGCGATGCCACAGCACCACCATGACACACAGCCTATGTGGTTATGCTGCCAACTTCACTTTATTCCTAAGAGCCAGAGCTGAAGGCATGCAGGTGCAGCAACATCTAGGCAAACACACAGCAAGTCCCCATAGACAGATCATTATTTATGTACACCTTGTACCGAGTGTTCAACAAATACTTTCGTGACTTTCAAGACTCCTTATCTTCTTTATAAAAGAGATCTAAGTATTATTTATTAATCTTCTCCAAACACAAAGCTCAAAGACATCTTAGCATCTGGTTTACGCTCTCAGTAGTGAGAATGAAGCACTTGGAAGAAAGCTCAAAAATCACTGGTTTGATGTTGGTGAAACTTGGACAGGACTTCTGGCAAAAACTTTGGATGAGGATGCAACAAAAAAGCCTATGCAAAAGTGTAAAGGGTGAGAGAAACAGAGACCAAAGCTCATACATTTCAGTTTGAAAATAAGGCATCATTCCTATTCTGCCTGTGGATGTATATCTTCCCCATACAAAGTTTTAAAAGCTTTATATAAACTATACTTCTAAGTAAGCTTGTAATTAGCTAGGGACAGGCTTGGCTCTAATTATAACTTGTAGAGACACACATTATGGAAATACCTAGCTAATAATCCTAGCGATGCTCTGCTGATGGCTCAAGTCAGGCTGGCATGTGACTGCCTTGTAACCACTGGAGTACTTTCTGTCTTGTGCAAACCAGCATCCCTAAGGAAGCCTGAAGGACCGGTCTGCCAGGTCTTCCTCCCAGCTGGATAATCCAGGCTTGGCTGCCATCAGTGATGTGATCTTCTGTGTGCCTGTGTCTGCCTTCCCTGCTCCGTACGGTGTGCTGTGGGATACCTGTTCTCACCTCACCAGGACATGCTGATACCAGAAGGACCCGGGAACCCGATCGATGTGGCCAATCTTGTGCCATTTCACCCACAGCATGTGCCCAGCACATCCTTCTCTCAGATACCAGCACACACTGCGAGCATGAGTCATAGATTAGTCTTTACAGCCTATTTCAAAGTTAAAATGAAGCTGATCTCACGTCTTACCTCAAAGCCAAAATCTCTAAAAACCAAACAAAAGCCCAACAAGACGTTCTGCTGCGACAGCATCACTCCAAGTCAAAGTCTCTGTAAATCTACAGGTTCATGCAGGTCTCTCACAACGTTGGATCCAATGTCTACTGAAACAATAATGGTCCAGAGACTAAACCGTACACTTTTATTCCAACCTTGGAAGCTACTTGCATGGCAATCTCTACTTGGGTCTAAGCATACATGTTTAATAAATTATAAATATGGTATGAATCACCGGGAAAACAGCCATTTACCAATGAACATGATACAAGTGTAAAAAAGGAGTTGCCACACACTGTAAGCCCTTGCTTACACATCCTATTATGTACTAATGAATCACTGAACTGGGTCCCAGAAGCTCTTCACATTATAAAAAGCCTGTCCCCTTAGCAATGCATTTGGTACAGACAAACAGAGCAGGGTAAAAATGTAGCCACATTTTCCTACGGAAAGAAAATTCTAAATGGAAGTGTTAATAAGGAAAACAAAACTAATTGCTGGTTTAAAATCTGTGTACAATATGTGCAATTCCCTTCAAGAGAGGAGGACACTGTTTCTAATGAAGGGAGCAGACAGTAATGTCTTCTCCATTGGCCTGGGGAAGCCCCATGCCACACAGCTCAAATTAAGTTTGCTTACCTGTTGAAAGGGAATCCTACATGGAAAGCAGATTTATTTTCATTTAGTAGTGGTTTGTTTTAATACAGCTTAATGCTAACCGATACGAATTAACCAACAGAAACCTCACTCAAACTGCAGGGGAGATGCCTCTCGCAGCCTCTTGCTCTGGTTTAACTGGATCAGTTGGAAAACCTCCCAGGTTAAGCCTGTGCTGGCCACAGTCAGGTGCATGGAGCTGCTCTGCGGTCACTCCGCTGGTCTGCTTGGGCCACCAGCCCCTCATTTGGCTCAGACAAAACCAGCTGAGTCAGCCTAAATAGATTTTTGCTACCTATTACCCTTTGAAATTGGTTAAAGGGGGCTTACAAAAGCAGGTCAGCCTGCAGATCTGAGGGCCACTGGGAAGGGGCTGAGATGGGCGGGCAGAGCACTCTGCCTTACAGAGCATCCAGATGGCTCCCGACACCTCCTCTCCCCCCGAACCCACACCTGAACGGGAGGAAGGCTGACCTCAATCGCAAGCATTTGGGAGGCCAAGCCTTCTGTAGCTGGGAACTGGTCCCTAAAGTTAATTCCTTAGCAAAGCAAAGCATGGCAAAATTCACTTGTAAGTATCTGTCCAAAAATCCTTACCCCACCTCATTTTTTACCCTTCCCTTTTAAAGAAGCTGTGGCCCCGGTGCTTAGGCCTTCAGTCACCAAAAATTGAGCTACTGAGAAGGGTCAGTGTAAAAGCAAGGCGAGCAGTGCGTGTTGCCGACCCAAGTCCACTTAACCGTGGCTAGAGGATTCATTAAAAAGAAAATAGCTGCAGCTTTCTGGCTCCATCCTAGGATTGCTCATGCACATCCTTAACTCTGTATACATGGAAATAGTGAAAGCTCTAACAGTTGTGGTTATCTTTCAGCAGTGTGCTCCCTCGGAAACGCACAACTAAAGACCAAATCAGGTCACCTGAGGAGGAACATGGATGCTGTGCAAGCTACCTTCCTATCACAGTTACTAAGATAGGGACTGCGAACAGTAAAAGGAGTTTAACTGACCGTGAAATGTGCCAATACTACAATAAATAGATACTTATACGCTGTCTTATTCATATAAAGTCCCTCCTTCCCATCCTATCATTCATATTTTGTCCCTGTATTCTGACAAGCTTTTCAGACAAGTGTTGACATACAGCAGATTTTAGTACAGCTGTAGTAAGAACGAGTAAAACATGAAGTAAACTTTATCCATCTCAACTAAATCCCCGCTCCTTCCTTTGTACCTTGGAGAGCTTGCAGCCTGAAAAAAACAATTGTACTGAACAGAGAAGACAGTGAATTCCCACTGTAGTTTAAATCCTTCTGCATACTAAGCTCTGTTTGAAGATCAATAAAAAATGTACTTTCAGGTTAATCTGCTGCACTTTGAACGTCTCGCATGGCAAAGGAAAATTTCACAGAAAACAACCCAATATTCCTCCAAGACCTGAGCTACTTCAAGTTAAGTGCTAGGAAGGATTGTGAGCCTTCGCATGCACAGACCCTTTCTAGCCTTTGTGCTGCTCGCATCCCTCTCCAAAGCCAAAGGGCTCCCCGCTGCACACAAAGAGGAGGCTGTTTGGGCTGAAGTCACAACTTCAAAGACCAGCAGCACAAAATTTGCCAACTTGCTTCGCCATTCAAGCAAATGTCAGCTGGAACAAAAGCACACCCAGGAAAGTTGTTACAGAATGCCACGCTGGGAAAATAATGCAAATTTGTATCGATGATCAACGTAGCTATAACTAAGTCTAACGAGCAACTTTGCCTTTGTTCTTTTCCATCACCACACTCGTTTTGTTCTGTGAGCTTGAAAAGGCATTTCTGAAGCATCAGTTAAGAAACGCTAGTTTAATAACAAAAAGAGAGCCCCTGCCCTCTCTTTTTTTTTTAATGTAAGTCCTGAAAGTGTCGAGTTTAGATTTCCTACATACTGTACTTGGTCAAAATATGCAACAAATGCCTAAGAAGTGCTTGACCTCAGTGTGACAACAGTCTGTACAGCCTCACTTGTAATACATGTCTGCCTTTCGGTTGTTTAATCTCCATACACTGCGTTTCCTTTATCAGCACTACAGCATCATTCCAGTTTGCCTGAGTTTTTTGTGTCTACAAAGTATCGTGGGAACATCACTCCTTGGCAACCTCACACTTGGGTTTTTTAGCATGACGCTACAGAGCTCGCTGTTACTTTGCTCGGTCGGTTAGCAAAATGTTACAACAAATAAATAGTTGCACAAAGTATTTTTTTTTTTAGTGCGATGTAATGTAAGTGCCATATTGTAATGTAAACACTTTTCAATGTGCCTTTTTTTATGGAAAAAGCTTTTTAGAGTAAACTGTTTTAAAGGAACTGAATCAAATTTAAACACTTGCATGATAGACTTACATTTGGAAATTAGTTTGGTAGCAATTTACGACCCTTTGACGTGAACTTTCACAGTCGTTCTTAGAGCAAGAATGCATTAGTTCAGAAGTGAAATGGTTTGGCCGCCCTCAATGGGAAAATTACAGCTGAAGCTCCTCAAAGGCTCTTGTTACCTCTAGGCTTTTGAATTTTAATACCTTATTTTAAAATCTTAATAGATGAACAAGAAAGAGGCATAAACCTCCAGTTTCTTCATGACCAAAATACATCCTTCTAGCACGAACCTGTCTCACACAAAGGTGTTAATTACCAACAATGGCAAAAAAAAAAGTTGATCCAACCAATACCAAATTTATTTACTGCCTCCACAACTTCCCACTGAGTTACAACATCCATGCAAGGAGTCTGAGCATTCAAATTCCCCATTCATTCATCTTGCCCAACACAAGTGGAAAACGCACACTTCAGAGCGGCATATGAGCAATGTGATGTTTTTACCAAATGGCAGCACCACGCAGAGAAGCCCGGAGCAGATTTCTCTCATCTCCCTACAAAAGAAATAGGTGGATGCCATTGAGCGAGTGCTGCCCCAGCAGTCGAACCCCGGGGTCCTGGCCCGTCAGCGCTCCTGGCAACATGAAAGCACATTTGGCAAAACCCCATTGGAACAGGCCTCGCTCATCTGCCTTATGCTGATCTTTGCAATACCCCGTGGCCCCTGCTAACAGACGTAATGCACTTCAGCTCAGAGACAAAATTACACCTATGGTGTGCTCCAGCTTCCAGGGAGCTCAGGGCATGGGCTGGGAAGGCTGGGATCACCAACCCTTTTCCTGCAGACATCACCTAAACGATTCGTCCAAGAGGTGCCAGGCTGATGCTTGACCCACAGAGCCAGGCTCTGCCCTCCCCTCATGTCCTGATATTCAAAAGACAACTCCATTAGACTCTCACCCATGGGAAGAGCTAAATTTAGCAAAAGCATGATGGACATAACCAAAGCAAACTGCTCCCAAATGCTGGCATTCACCTTGGCCAGTGTGTGTATTCTCTCACATGAGCAGTATTTTTCAGACCAGCCTTTGCTTTTCCTTCATTACACAGATCTCAGCAGCACAGCTTAGATAAGATGATGTTCAAGATGATGCCCTCACCTTTTTTTAACAGATAACAACATCAGAAGTTGAGTAGGTGTCTTCAGGAGTAACAGCTAAAAACTTAGATCCTAGATGTCAAACTGAAATGCAAAGTTGGCTTTAGTTCTGACATAAAGAGCGTGCAAGCCTCACATTTATTAAAAACAGATGAAACAAGTCCCAATTCTTTTTGAATAGCAGAACTACTGAAGAGACTTGGTGGAGTTTAGCACAGCAGGAGTTTTAGTTGTCTATCAGTACGCGTTTAAACACTTGAGGACTTTGCAATAAATGCTGAATTGAATTCACCATCAAAAGACAAAATCCATGTTCTATCTGCCAAAACCTTTAGCAGCCTAAACAGAAAATGTCACAATTGATTTTCAGCAACAGTATGAAAATAAAAAACAGCATTTTAAAGTCTTCAGGGGATATATAGATAGACAGATAAACAGCATAACAGACAGATGGATTTATTGCTATAGGTAATTTTTTACTCCTCCTAAGCAAAAATCAGGCTTCAAATGGGTTGATAGAGCTAAACAGATTAAGAACAAAAAACGACTAGTGAGAAATTTTATTTTTAAAATCTCCAGTCTGTCAGGGTCATCAGCCCAGAGGTATAAAGCGAACAGATTTTGTTGTTACGGCACCACTGTTCTATTTGCATTAAGGTTAAAGAGCTTCGTCTCTCCTTGACTGGTGTCAGCTATAATAAACAAAAACATTTGAAAGGAAAAAACAAAACAAAACACAACCCTGAGCTATTAAAAGTGTTATTTTGGAGTCCCTTCCTCCCCATTTCTGTGAAAAAGTCATAAATTACACTCCAGGGCTGCTTCTCACCCCCAAAACCTCTGCTAAGGGTAGGTCCTGAGACCTTCACCTCTTGGCTGGCCAGGGACAGGCAGTTTTGTGGGAGAGGTGGAGTATTTGCTGATCCCCTCTTCTTTCCAAGTTTAACAGGCTTTGTAACACTCCTGATTTAAATGGTGCAGTAAAATAAAGAGAAAAGGAAATGCAAGCCAGTGCCCATAAACTCTCAAGGTTGACTGCAAGCATTTACCAAACTCATGGCATTGGCAAGCAGCACTGCTGAACTGATAAGCTGCCTACCACGCTTACAGACAGGCTTGCACATTTAAAAGGGCTGAGAAATAAGCAACTTTATCATACTGCTGTAAGGGAATCAATGTTAATATTAGAAAAAGGAGTTTGAATAATCAGGCTCTGGGAAATGCAGTTTTACCGAGCAGCAAGATGGACCACTTCTAAACATTAGCAAGTAAACAACCTGTTTTCATATAGATCTTTTTCCATATGAGCAACTGAACTGTGTCCAGGATCACAGTAAATCAGATTTTAGTTTTTAACTTTGATTTGCTGCATCGGGAAAAAAAGCTTGTCAAAGTAACTGTTCCAACTTAAAATGGAAAAAATGTCTCTGAGAATGGCAACTGGGGTGGGAAAATAATTACCTGAAGATTTGTTTCTTTAAGACTAAACCCACGTCAACAGGGTCAGCAGAAGCAATGGTGGATGAAGGCCAGGACAACTCCCTTTCACATGGGGGCAGCTGCTGCCTTTCCTGCAAACAAGCAGGAGGCTGCCGCTGCCTCCTCACCTGGAGGAGCAGGCAAGCACTAAGCACCTGCAGGAGACACGAACCAGCTCCTGTCACTTACAAGCATCTTTTAAGATGCTTTCAAATCCTTTCAACACTCCTACTTGTGTTATTAGCTGAAGAAAAAAGGAAAAAAAAGAAGTCTGAGGATGCTGACTCCCACACGGGAAGATGAAATGGGGCCAGAGCTGCAGTTGCACGCAGCAGTCCAGTGTCCTCCTCTCCCGGGACCTGAATTGACAAACTCCTTCAAGTGACCAGGACGTGCAGCACCCTCTGGATTACCACGGTGTATTTAAGTTCACTTCCAGCTGCAGAGGATGCATATACAA
Organism: Aythya marila; assembly: GCF_965140915.1. Taxonomy (NCBI): domain Eukaryota; kingdom Metazoa; phylum Chordata; class Aves; order Anseriformes; family Anatidae; genus Aythya; species Aythya marila. The sequence goes on along the minus strand of NC_139046.1, from coordinate 7,810,624 downwards.
AAATGCTTTACCATCACAGAATGGTTATGGTTGGAAGGGAGCTCTGGAGATCATCCGGTCCAACCCCTCTGCTCAAGCAGGGCCACCTAGCGCAGGTTGCCCAGGAACATTTATCTGTTTCTTCAAGCCTATGAATGTCTTAAGGAACAAATTCAGGCTTGGTTTAACCACATATAGCTCAAAAAAGGCACGAATCTCCTGATACCTCTCTTGTATTTGGCCCTCAACCTGTATTTTGACTGCGCTGTCTTCAACATGGCACTCAACCTGACCGCCACCTTCTGCTGTCCCACTGAAACCTGCCTTTTCCTCAGTTTCATTCTAGTTCTGCCATGCCATATGCTGCTCTTTCACTCAGCTATGCTTTAAATGCTTGCATGTTCACGTATACGTCGGCTCCTACCATCAAACTACATATCTGTATTTCAGCATTTCCTCCACATCAGCGCCACGTTGTTTCTCGCTGAAATCACCCTAATGACTCCAATTCTCCCATCCAGGGAGGTGAATGGTTCTCCAAGAAAGGCCTAATGCCTCCCTAATCCGTCACGTGGTGCTGCTCCAACACGTGGCCCAAATTGGTCCTTTTGTAGAGCCTCATATCTAATTTGCAGCCCACTATCTCTCTATCTCTTTCAGCCTTATGGCTTTTACAGCTTGTGATCCCATGTACGTCTGCATTTCAGATTATATTTCTTTGGATGCATTAGTCTGGATTTCTTCCAAGATGCTCTTTTTGTTTCCTGCTCTCAGTTGTATTTTTTTTTCTTAGTGGCCCTGTTTTGCACGGCTGTTTTCAGTGTTCTTTACTGTATGAGTCACTTTATTGTCTCCTGCAGATTTCATTAGCACAGTTTTCCATGTCATTATGAAGTAGGACTGGGTTTCACACATTGTTTGAGCTTTCCACTAAGCATCTTCCTGCAAGTTAGCAGCACTCTCACTGTTAGCTCGGGCAGATATTGGTACTCCTCAAAAGGAAAGATCTCAGGGTAAGAGAATCTGCCTAAACAGTGCAAGTTTCCTGAAGTGCTCCGAGGAAAGGGCTCGTGGAGGTGGAGAAGCAGGGTATGCTAACACCATTAAGCTCCTGGAAGGTTTTGTTGTTTCCCATGACCTGTTTTGTTAGGTATTTGAAGGTAACTTCTGCCAGGAGCAGATGGTGTTTGAGCAGACAACTGGCAAGTGATTTACAAGAGTGCACCGAGATGGTGCCGTGCGTGAGTCTGGTCAGTTATCCAAAAAGCGGTATGAATACAACAGGCGCTGCCAAAAGGCACCGTTTCTGAAAGAAAATATAGTAAGTAGGACAAAATAAACCCACAGGTGAGACGTTTTAATAAACTTTCTGATCGGAGGATGGTGCCCTGCCTGTTAGCAGTTCTGTTTGTGAATTGGTTGTACCAAATAGTCTGCGGACGGTTGGAAGCGAGCAACGCTCTGACGTGTGCCCTTAGAAAAGAAAAGGATAATGATCTTTCACAGACGTGATGGCACAGTTAAAACAGAGGACCTGAGAGGCACTTTTTGAGAAATACTTAAACCAAACAAATCTTGATCCTCCATAAAACACCTTCAAGTGGCTGAATAAATTTCCTCCAATTTTTTCCTCCAATATTATCCTCTTTAAGACCAAAAAAGGCTAACGCAGGCCTTCAAATGAATTCCACCATACATTATTTATGTGTTTCAGATAATCCCCGCTAACTGTCCAAAAACACTTGATTTGCAGCAATTGCATACTCTTCCAGCATAAACATTACTAATGACGGAAAATAAAACCAGAAGGGATCCGTTCCCTTTTTAATGCTAAATATCACACGAATAACTAGCATCTACGTAAATTTAACGCTGCCTCAACACGATTTGCAAAATCGCAGACAAAATTGAAAATAAATTGTTAGGAGATTATTGAAGAGAACTCTCACCAGTGATCTCCTAATAAGACCTGGCACTTTGACCTTCAGCCATGTATTTTAACACCTCCGCTTGCTGCAGTGTTTGTGTGAGCCTAAGTGCCACGAGGAGCCCATTTAGGAGCAGTCCCTTGCGCATTACGCCTCAGCAAACCACAAGCCTGAAATAGCCATGGAACCGTTTAAAATATTTACAGCCAACAAGGTCAAGCTCTGGAGATCCTGGACAGAAATCTATCACGCTCTGAAAAATGGAAGGATTTCTTTCAACTCCCACACCCCCCTAAAAAATGTGTTCAATGAAGATTTCAAAGCAGTGTAACAACCAAACCCTGCAAACACAGGGAAAATCATGCAGAATGTGTTTTCCCTATCCATTACTCACCTCTCTGCAGCGCATAGATAAAATTAATCTTTACAGCGTCCCCTATAAAATTTAGATGTGAGGGGTCCTACCAACGAGATGTCAAGGCTTTACTACGTCTGTGGGAAGCAGGGCATGCTGCAGGTGGGAAGGCACAGGCAGCATTACGGTTCCAGGTGCCAAACGCTGCAGCAGCAAAGCCACATCAAGCTGTTTACCAGCGATAGCCCCGATACAGCATTACTCATCAGGGACGGTAGGGCCAGGGCAGCTGCTCGGCTTCAGAGCGTGATGTAATTCACAGTGCCACTGCAGGAGCTCCTCTACATGTCCTGAGGCTTCATCGTCCATTGTACAACAGGTCTATACATCTCTCATATCAGTATATATCTCTAGCACGTAATAGGCACAGAGACAACCGCACATTTTGGAAGATCACAATTCATTTAGCATTCATTTTGTGCCCCTCAGGCATCCCTCTTTGGTATGTAATCTTTAAGTGATTTTGACTGTGGTGACCTAAACATGGTCAACTGATTTTGATTATTACATGACGTTTTCATAATTAAGTAATTCAGGGGAAGTTCTGGTTTTCTGTAGGGACCATTGTGAAAAAAGGTTGTTTGTCCTCTTGCTCCCATTTAAACAGAAACACGGCCCTTCTCACCCTAACCAGCAAGCGAATGATACAAAAGAGCTAAAAAAGCCCCCAAAAAAGGTACCTGCACAACCACTAATTAAATATTTGCTGCAATCAAAGCAATAATTAAAATACATTAAAACCATTGAAAACAAATCACAGCCTGACCCTACATGTCTCAACCCCTTCAGATAACAAAACTGTCTAGAAACTAAAGCTGACAACTTTCCAGCTCACCAGGACATTGGCAAAAAAAGCCCCAAGAAATCTTGTAATTTTTTTAACAAGATCTAAGTCTATCTCACAAGTAAGGTTTTCCACTGCCAGATGGTCGATAGGAATGCTAATGGAAAGAGTTGAAGCTGAAATAAATCTGCCACTTTTAATCAATCACGGACAACTGTGTCATCAATAAGTGACTCGTGCTATGACAAACTCTCTTTGGTTAGCTCCAAGCAAAGCTGATAAAATGCATCACGCCTACGTACTCATTGCCAACACTGGGCAACTTAAACATTGGTATTTTTGAGCGTTAAAGATTATTTTTTTCCCTAGGAATGCTGTGATTTTGGATTCAGCCTGAAAGTTGCTCACTAGAGCAACAGTTTTTAAACATTAGAAGCCATTTAGATAGCCCAGTTAAAACACATAAAAACTTTAAAAATCCTTTTAAATCAGTGTAATAGTAATCCACACATTTTGAAATCTCCTCCCATACGCACAAGGTGCACTCTCCACTGTAAATAAAAGATAATTATAAAAGGACAGCTATAGGACATGCTGGCATTTCTCTTTCACTCCATTCCAACCCTTGCACACGTCTAGGGACCACAAAATCTAACAGAGGTAGGAGTCACAAAACTAACCAAGTCCCTATGCCCTTTGTGAAAATCTGAAATAAGAAGAGGAGACCCAAACTGCTCTCCCACCAAAAGAGAAAGAGTTGACCATATCCCACACAGGTATCATGCAGGATTCAGCTACATGGCTCACAGCACAAAAACCCAGCTCTGTTCTCAGAGGTTCACAGAGCTGAGCTGGAGCTGTTGCTCAAGAGGAGGAAGGGAAGAACCAAGGGAAAAAAAGGCAGCAATTGGTAGAGGACTAGACTTTGCTGGTTACTCTGCTCATGGGACAGGTTGTTTTATAACCACATTTTTGACAGGCTTCCAAATCCAGCCTCTGTTAAGAATTCTGTCTTTTTGCTTTTACTGACTATTGTCCATCAGTGTTGCGAAATACAATTGGAAAAACAAGACTCTAAGATTAGGCTAAGGAAATCTAATATTTTGCCAATTTAGAGGCAATATGGTATTCAGTTGCTTGAAAGGGAAAAGAATAAATGAAAAAAAGTTACTACAGCACGAGAGCAAACGAGTCATTTTGAATCCACTTATGAAGACTCAGGAAATTATAATTAGCCCAAACTTCATAACTTGCCTATCAGTACAGCAGTAAGTATATTACTAAAGATGTTTTTACCTCCTTGCCAAATTACAAACTCCCAGAATCTAGCTTATGAAGACCAGAAGTCATAACAAAAAACTTCAGGTTGGTTTTGTGGCTCTCGCTGGGCAAAATCACGACAACACAGATGCTGCTCTTCCTTCTATTTATCACCCAGCTAAGAGGGATGACACCTTTGAAACAACCGAGCATCAGACACAACCAGACATATTTTGCTTGCTCTGAGCTCTGCTTTTTTGGCGTCCATTCAGGCGTAACCGTGCTGGCCAGGATCACTGGAACAGCAGGATCACCCTTCAATATCATTTTGAAAGAATATTGAACTGTGTGCTCACAGAGAACAGTGTTGATCTATTTTATGAAATAATGAACGCCAGGATGAGTATCCCAGTACCTTCAAAATGTAAAAACAGCAATTTTTAGTCCAGTAATAATACACTGAAAGATAATATGTTAGAGTTATTACAGACTGCTGCAGCATCATAGATTAGTCTCATAGTATTGATCTTCAGGAGACCAAATGGCAGATATGTGAATGTTCCCTACAGTTTAATCAGTGTGCACCTTTCAGTGTTTCTGAGTTTTGTTTCTCCATTTTCCTATTTAATCTTTATTTTGTGCTTTTGAAGTCCTAAGAAGAAGAAAAACAAAGCTACTTTTCCCTTTTCATGCCAAATGAAAGGTTCTTCTTCTAGATTTTGAGAAAGACTGAAGTCCAAACGGCACCTATGAGCCTAAGTGAAACAGAAAGAGAATAAATAACACTGAGATACACTTGATAAGAGCTGAAGGCAAGTAGGATCACTAAACGCAAGATTGATGACCATCCTAAAAATACTGCACAGGAGAGGGAGAAAAAAGAAGAGGAGAGAAAGAGGAGAGAAAGAGGAGAGGAGAGGAGAGGAGAGGAGAGGAGAGGAGAGGAGAGGAGAGGAGAGGAGAGGAGAGGAGAGGAGAGGAGAGGAGAGGAGAGGAGAGGAGAGGAGAGGAGAGGAGAGGAGAGGAGAGGAGAGGAGAGGAGAGGAGAGGAGAGGAGAGGAGAGGAGAGGAGAGGAGAGGAGAGGAGAGGAGAGGAGAGGAGAGGAGAGGAGAGGAGAGGAGAGGAGAGGAGAGGAGAGGAGAGGAGAGGAGAGGAGAGGAGAGGAGAGGAGAGGAGAGGAGAGGAGAGGAGAGGAGAGGAGAGGAGAGGAGAGGAGAGGAGAGGAGAGGAGAGGAGAGGAGAGGAGAGGAGAGGAGAGGAGAGGAGAGGAGAGGAGAGGAGAGGAGAGGAGAGGAGAGGAGAGGAGAGGAGAGGAGAGGAGAGGAGAGGAGAGGAGAGGAGAGGAGAGGAGAGGAGAGGAGAGGAGAGGAGAGGAGAGGAGAGGAGAGGAGAGGAGAGGAGAGGAGAGGAGAGGAGAGGAGAGGAGAGGAGAGGAGAGGAGAGGAGAGAAGAGAAGAGAAGAGAAGAGAAGAGAAGAGAAGAGAAGAGAAGAGAAGAGAAGAGAAGAGAAGAGAAGAGAAGAGAAGAGAAGAGAAGAGAAGAGAAGAGAAGAGAAGAGAAGAGAAGAGAAGAGAAGAGAAGAGAAGAGAAGAGAAGAGAAGAGAAGAGAAGAGAAGAGAAGAGAAGAGAAGAGAAGAGAAGAGAAGAGAAGAGAAGAGAAGAGAAGAGAAGAGAAGAGAAGAGAAGAGAAGAGAAGAGAAGAGAAAAGAAAAAAGACTGGAAAGTATTTATAGCAATAGCTATGGAAAGCATGTTTAGTAATTTATCAGGGAAAGCTATAACACACGTTGGCAAAAATTCAGATGCTCTTAAGTAGATTGTTTTACCATTTCCTTCCAAAAGCATGCACAAAGCCTGAGAACGTACACTTGTTTAACTGTCTGCCTCGTCAGGGACCGGCTCTCACAACTCTTTGCAGTGCCTGCACACATCCCAAAGCACACACGGCTCCACCCTTCCATGGTGTGAACCATCCGCTGAGGTCAGTGGGACAAAATCCAGCCCTAGACGTGTACAGTACAGAAAACCTTAGGGTGATCCATTAATAAAAAACTTGGGTGATTGAAATCTTTTATCTATAACCTTCCCTACCCCAACTTAGAGACCTTTCTAAAGCAGCTAGGTTTAAATTCCTCTTTAAAACTTCTCTTAAATATTAGTGCTCTTGCCTTTGACCCTCTAGTTACGGTGGTAAATTAAGAGTATTTAAATCAGTTCAGATTCACCCTATTAGGACAGTTTAAATTGGGAGCTAGCCAGATCCCTCTGAAGCTGTGATGCAGGGCATGGTGTACAGGAGAGAGGAGCTCCACTGGTCTCTTGAGCCTGCTTGAGGAAAGATAAGTCCTGCTATAAAAGCCTGAAATCTTCACCAACGTGTAAAATGGCTTGAAACCAGAGCCCAATACGGGTACCCTCAGCTCCACTGTGCCTCCCACAGCTCCTAAAACTATGGGCTGTGGAGAGGTGGGATATTCAAGGCCGCGATAGAAAAAGCCTTAGCTGTTTCATTTGCTTTAAAATGGGTCCTAAAATGAAATCAACAGATATTGAGATTGAAAAGAGAGGGAAAGTCATTTAGACAAAACCACATCTGTTACTGAGGCTGGCCTCTCGCTAGCACTCTGCAAAAAGCATTTTTGCATTTGGACTTTCCTGAGTTGCAAATCCTATCAGCAAATGCTGAGCCATAAACTTGAGTTTTCTAGTCTCCAATCTTCACAGAAAAGTTAATATAATGCTGTGCTTAATGTTTGTTAGCTACTGACGCTGCAACAAAATAATACTGCAAGCTCACTCCAGGCCCTGGGTCCCAGAATTTCCTGCTGCTCTGTGATTTAAGATCTGCTTATGTTTTAAGGAGCAATTTCAAATTGCAACCCAAAGCTAATAGAAAAACTACAGCCTAGTAATCACTGGATCTTACAAACGTTTCTCTGCCAATTCTCCCAATGAGATAGATATAAGCGTATAAAAACTGCATTTTTAAGACTTTTCTTTTTATATATATTCACACATGTATATATATAACGCATGTGTATCCATATAAAATCCAGAAGCTGAAGATTACCATGTGCTGAGAGACAAACTTTCTGTGAGATTTAATCATGTTCCTATTTTCTGTGTTGAAAAAAAACACGAGTTATCCACTCCTGGAGAAAATACAGGAAGCACCTGAAAACGTCGATTCAACAAAAGCAGCCAGCCTTCGGAACAAGTTTGGGCGATTGCCTCAAGGGGGTCAGATTTCCCATCCATCACGTTGGGATTGGAGATGTGCATTGCTTTTAGCAGGCAGAGGTTTGAGTCTGAACGCCTGCCCGACAGCAGCAGGGCTGCTGCTGAGCTGCTGGTGCCAGCGGGTGAAGGCTCCGGAGCAGGCAGTCTGCTGCCCCGATAAATCACACCCGGACACAACGGGACCCTTGGAGACAACGGCGTCCACAGTGCCTTCTGATGAGAAGGGCTTTCCTAATCTCTTCGGGTTGGATGGAGAGAGGCAGCCAGGGGCTGCAGAGGTCAGCAAGATGAGGTTTATTTTTACAAAGCGGGCACCTCCCAGCCCAGACCTCTCCAGCGAGTAGGTCACTCGCCAGTAAGGTACTTTGCATGATACAAAATTCATGCTTTCTTGTGGCTTACACACACCACACTTTACATGGGACTCACTTCACTCGTTTCAGGAATAAAACAACACAAATGCAGTGGTTTTAAGTCCTTAATTATCCCTTTCTTTTTCTTTTCTTCCCTTCCCTCTGTTTATTTTTTTGTTGTTGTTGGTGGTGTTTTTTTAATAGAACAGAATTGAACACGGTCATTTCTTGCCTTTAGAGCTGATGAATCAGTATTCAGGTTTATTTTCATGAAATGTACGGCACAGTCTATCTGAGCCATAAAACATCAGTGTACGCTGAGCAGTAGCTCATCAAAAGCATTCAGAAAGAAGAGAACTGCAAGGAAATGTCATATACAAATCAAAATCGATAACTACGTTTTCCCTGTATGAAATATTTTTGTAATTCTTGTTATACGTTATGCAGTAAAATCAACAATGCACACAAAGCAGCTCTACACCATACTACACTGACCAAAAGAGAGATATCAAAAAAGCCCTAAATGGATTCTGTAAGGCAACAAATAGGCCCAGCACTATTCTTGTGAGAAGGCTCATTTGCTTACACTTGATATATGTACAGACCTCAAATTTTCTTGAGGTGCTAGTATATTAACTGAAATTAGTTGTGTGCTACTCCAACCAACTACTTTTCTTTGGACACTTTTCTAACCTAGTTAAACCAAATTCCTTCATTCCTCCAATTCCTTCCTGGTGAAAAGGAATGGGAATACTTTAAGGAATAACAGGAAAATGAAAAAAATGGTTCCACAGATTAAAAGTAGCTCCTGTTACTACAGGAATTTAAGGAAATTTAAGTCATATGTACTCTGAACTTTTCCCATGATGAGACTGAAGCTTTTTCAGCAAGTCCTCTTACGCTTTAGGAGCACATTATGTGCTGACTTTTAAAATAAGTTATATAAGAAATGATTGGACTTTACTGTCAGATTTTATGTTCCAGATTGTCCAAAGGTCAAAATCACATTTAGACTGAACCAGGCTGTAGGAAAAGAAAGCTCATACTTCCCCAAAGCATTCTGGAGACTTGAAGAGGTGCAGCAGAGTCAGTACCACAACTAAACACGTCGGTGATAAAGGTAGGGCTTTTTTATGCTGCCACATTACTGGGAGACATTCATGGTCCTAATCTCCTGAACATTGTCTGGAGGAGGAGGAAGTGGAGGAAGAAGAGGAGGGACTCTGGAGGGCACAGCCTGATGCACAGCCCAGAGAAGCCCGCAGGAGGCATCCATCAGTCTCGCCTACCTGTGATGTTCCACCAACAGCCTGCACAAAGGAGTTCACCTTTCCTCTACTCTGCTCCAATCACTTTTTTTTCCCTGTAATATTTTAGAAGGTATGAATAAAGTGCAAACATGTTAAATACGTGCTATATTTGCCTATCATATTTTTAAGCCAATATTGCTTAATAAAGAGTGTTTGCACACAGCTCATTTAGCGAAAAATGGAAAAAGAGCAAGTGTCTAACTCATCGTCATCTAAGTAGCACGCGTAGGCACAGAATTAACCCCTAACGTGACTTACTAATGCACAAATGGGAAGGGTCCATGGGCTGCTTCCAAGGGGCAGGCAGCAGGCGATGCTCGCTGGGTATCCTGCCTTTCTGCCTTGCAATAAGCAGCCCTGTTTCATAAAACTTCCTGATTTCTGTCGTGCTTCTCTACACCTAATCATTTGATTCACTGCTGATTTTAATCTCTGCTATTAATTCATCAGCTGATTGATTGATTAATTGAACTACAGCTTTAATCTGATGATTGTGTTGCTCAACTTCAGCAGCAGCAGGTTTAGTTTGGATTCCAAATCATGTCGTCTCTTCACTGCTGCATTGATAAAACCCACACCGAGGCACACGCCATTTTTCTAGTAAAGCTACCGTGCCACCAGCCTAGGCAGGCAAAGATAACCTTACAAAATAAATATGCTAGCCCCTCCATTCTGCTTCCTAATTTGTATGCGCTTCCTTCATACTTCAGATCCCCAAACACCCAGATTAAATATATTGATATCTTTTTAAGAGAACACTGCACTGTAAAGCAGCATAGGTTTCTTTCACATGAAATGCTGCATCGAAAACATCTCTGAAAAAAGAGACAACAGCCTGTTAATATACACCCAATCCTTCCATCCTGAATGGGACCTCAGAGTGCTCTCAGTGTCCAAGGTTCCAGTGCTCCAATTCAGCAAGGTTACACTCAACTTTGAATATCAATACAGATTTCAAATCTGTCACACCATGTCACGCTGCGGGCTATAATGGGCTCATTGTATCCTTTCACTGCCAGCTATCAGGGCCCTGTTTAAAAAGAAAGATCTCAAATCATTTACAGTTTTTGACAGCTGCTGAGCCAAGCATGCCTTGAAAAAGCACTCAGGATGAGAGGATCTTGAATGTGCACTTGGGAGACGGGCTGCGGGTCCTTACATCCACGTACACTGACTGCCCTCTGTGCCTTCCCATCCGACCTCTGTAGCTGCACGGGTTTCTTTTCCAGTGTAAAAACATGGGGGGAGAGGAAAATGGTTGCAGAAGTCAGTGGTTTGCTCCCTTACACCTTTCTGGGTCATAGGGAAGGGGTCTGTATGAGAGAAGTCGTGCTGTTCTGAATCAAGTGGGGAAGTTACCTCGGTTGCTGCAAGTGCTAAAGACGGCAATCGGTTCGTTCAGGCTCTCCCCGTGCTGGATGGGAGGGAGGGGGAAATGCTGGGCAGGAATTTCTGAGTTAAGAAGGAATTGGAAATTAAACAACAGAAGAAGTTAAATTTGCTGCACGTCTCTTCCAAGAACGCATTTAGAAGTCATCTCAATATGTTTCAGCCTATATTTAGTAGCAAATGCAGCAAGGTAAAGCTGAAATCAGTCAGCACACCAGAAACATCACCGGGTAATGGAACAGCACTTACACAAATGACTAAGTTACAGTACACTGGCCAATTTAAAACTAATTATGTAGATTCTGTTAAATATTCTGTGAACAACACAGTACCTCAAGTTTTGCAACAAACTGCCATAACTTTCCAATACTTTACCCAGCTACAGTGAAGGAACAGCAATCACAGCCGCACAGACTGCCACTTACCCAGCTTGGCAATGTATGCAAACATCAAGAAACAAAACGCTTCTGTGACTGCTCTCCTGGCTTGGGTATTAGCCTTGGTATGGTAACATATGTCCCATCCTACTGAGAACAAGGTAACTTCTTGGTTTTGTCCCATTTCCTTCAACATTTAATAAATATCCATGGAAAATTCAACTTCATTTGCAAATGTTAAAGCACACCAGCCACACGGTTCCCTCGCCTTACATTAAAAAAAAAGAGCAGATCAACAAGCAGACGCTGCTGGGGTAGGGTCAAGAGAAAAATCAGTTCTGAAACCAGCCACTTTAAAGCCATAAAAACAAACAAACAAAAAAGAAAATCAGAAAAATCTGCAGACGAACAACTTGAGCATCTCACAGTGCCCAAGACTCTGGGCTGTTAGAGCCGGATGCACACCTTTAGGTTCTGACAGCAACGTGCACTTTCTATTTCTTTGCTTCTTCCCACTCCCCTCTACACCCAAGACACTCACAACTGATTTTGCTAACACACTGTTAATGTGTGCATATGTATTAAGTCTCCCACTACATGTACCACAGCTAATTTGGAAGTAAAAGACCACCGAGCATTTTCTTCTAATAAACCTGAAAACGAGAATAGAGATAACAAGGAGCTCGCAGCATAAGTGTCACACAAAATTATCTTCTGGGCTAAAATCGCTCCTATTTGGCCTTAAATGCGAGATGAGATGGTTTCAGACGGTCACTAAAGTCTGCTCTGCATTTTCGTGCTGCCCAGCTGACCTCCCCTGGAATCCGACGGGGAGACGATTTTCTTGAGTGGGAGGCGGAAAAGCAATATCCAATTTATATTAAACAAACACGGAGGCTGCTGTAAAAATACGGAGACTTGACCTGGGTCTGGGCCACAAGGTCAGCCAGATCAATGCCTTTTGAGTTTTAAATTGAAGGCACTCTAATCATTTTGGGTAAAGGGAACCGAGCGCTGAATTTGGCAGAAGCTTGTTACTGCTGAAACGCTCACACAGAGCCTAGAAGTGTCTTCACCCAGTCTTGAAGGGTTTATTTTTATATATTTCTCCAAGATTCTCGTACGACTAAATAACTGACAGCTCAGGAACTCCCCTCTGCAGTGGCAGCAGACCATGTTCCCTTACGCTTACACTAAGCTAACTCCTGACAACATTAAACGGCTGCACTATAAAAGTTGAATGCCATTAATGAATGATGTACAACTAAAGATGCTTTGTAGCATCACTGAGCTTACATTAACTGGTTCACCACGAGAAAGCCTTTTTATGTTATTTCTCCTATCGTTAAGTCATTCCAGGGGCTTTTGTCTCCAATTATATCTTACAGAGTGAAAACACAGGCGGGTTTGCTGCAGTACCGAAATTCTGGTATTTTAAATCCCAGTACTCAAAAAGAAATGACTCCAAAACTTTTCGGGGAATCGATCTTCAAAATATCCTGAGTAATCAGAATAAACACCACATCCTGACAAATATTTCCAGCTCCTGGAAGGATGGGTTTGGGATTTCTTTTATAAAAAATCTTTCCCCATCCTTCTGTCCCACCTCAGCATGAGGAGGAACGAAGTGGAGGGCAGAGAACCAACCCACTCCACCGATCCCGACTGTGGTGCATGCACAAAAGAAATGCATTTTTCTTCCCGTGTTAATGAAGAGGGAAGGACTGCTGGCTATCTGATTTTAGCACTCACAAATTTTAGCACACACGCTTGTTTGAAAAAATGTTGGGTCAGATAAGTTCCTGCACAGCTCTCGCCTCTGATTTCTCTTTGTTACAAAAGGCTTCCTCGCTCACCCGAAGAGAGCTACCTGCAGCGCTAGCCAGGTTACAACATTACAGCAGGCTTTAAGAGATCAACTCCCCAGACCTACCGTGAGCAAGCAAATAAATGGATGTCAGCTCCCTCCAAGGTCACTGATGAAGCTCTCTGTCCCCAGACAGGTACCCTTAATAAGGCAGATGCATGACTCGAAAAGCAGAAGCCTGGAAGTGTTGCATTCATTTTTTTCTTGGCTTTGTTTTTGGTAAATAAAATGCTAGCCGTAATTTGTATGAAGTTGTCCCTCTGAAGTTACAAGACTGAAAAATACTGGCAGGATTTATTTTAAGTGGAGGTACTTATCAAATGTCACCATTTTCCTGTTTAAAATGACTAATCATTTTGATTAACCTTTGATTTAAATGATTATATACCACAGCAAAGCACAAACATACATCAAATTACACTCCACAGAAATTCTCCAAGCAGAGCTCACATAAGAAAACAGTTATCTTGGAGCGGTTGGAGGATTTATTTACCAAGCACAGAAGACTCAAACCGAAAGCTGAAGGCTACCACATGTCCATTCATAGCCAGGAACCGGAGCTAGTTCATCCCCCAGCCAACACGGGACTGCTTTGGGAGGAAACACCAAAACGCTGACCGAAAAATAATTAAGCTCAGAGAAGAAAGTCCCAGCTAGCAGCTCAGCAAGCACTCCCAGTATCTGCTGTAAGGAATTTTGTCTCAGGGAGCACATTTGTGCTAGCACATTAGTCACATATGGAAAGAAGGCCTGAAGCGCTGCACAAGACAAGAAATAAAGTTTAATATCTCACTTTGAGTAATACACACGAATTCCAAGCCATGTAATAGACTTCAAAGCAGAGAGGGAAAAACAGCCTATCAAAGGTAAATTAGACAGAGAGCTGAAGGCAATGCTGCAAAAAAATAAAAATAAACGGTGGAAAAATTAAAGCATATAAAAACACTCTTAAGATCCCATCTCAAAGGACCAATTTGTAAGGGGAATACACACTGAAGTCAGCACAGAAAAGACTCAAAAGTTTCATGTCTGCCAACCACGGGGACTTCTCCCTCTTCAGCAGCTCAGCTCCATCACGCACAGCTTGCCCGGGGGCACCCCTGCAGACACCATCAGCCTGCCAGACCCCCTTGTGGCTGCTGCAATCCAGGAACCTCGAAGATACCCATTTCCAAATCTCTTAAACCTTGGTTGCAAGGTTATTTTTCCTAATAGAGGGGCTCTGAAACAACAACTCTCTTCTAGATGCAAGGAATCAAGAGTGCTTTGTAACCATCATGATCACCTGGGTCTAACTGGTGTAAAGGGCAGGCAGTACCCTAACAGAAATACCACTTTGGAGGTTTTTCAGACACTCAGGCATCCCTTGGATTACTCAGGCTGGGCTTTGTCTCATGCAGTTTTGGAGTGATCTAAGCAATCTGGAAAAACTGAGCTCACCCCCTTCCCCTCCACAAATACCAGTCCCGTAATGTAAAATAAACTACAAGAAGTGTACGTTAAAAAAAAAAAAAAAAAAGTCTGCTTTGAGTTTATGAAAACAAATCATAAGCCATGGCAAATGCCGACAAGCATCACGGAGATGGAGACTTGCAGCTGGGCTGGGAGCAGCACGACGGCACGGCACCCAGCCCCGCACCGCCACAAGCCTGGACCACAAAACCCAAAATACAGGGCTTGTCGTCAGTAATCCTGGATGTGAGGGCTTCCTCCCTTCTTACTCCCCAGGAAGAAGCCATCCAGGTCCTGCTGGGCACCCACAGCAGGAGGAGGTGAGTGGGATGGGGAATTGTGCTCGCTGCCCTCACCCAGCCATGCTGCTGCTGGCACACGGTGAGATACCCAATGCAGCGACAAGGCCTGTGGCTGCTAACGCTATTTCTCTGATACAACTTTACCAAAAACTAGTAAATCAGATTTCTGCTCATATTTTACCCTCTTGGGGAATCTGATTTCAATCAGAGCCAAGAAAGTACCAGGCAATGTATGTACTCAAGTAAGAAACCCAACACAAGGCTGGTAGACGGCATGATGCGCATCCTCCCTCATCATGTAGGGGCATTTCTGGGGCCGTGAAGCCAACAGAAATGTATCTGGAGCAGATGCCAATGCAAAGTGTCCTCGAGGGCCACGACAAGCACCCAGCCCTTCCCACACAACACTTGCTCCGTCCAGACCTCGGGGCTCAGGAGCACCCGTGGGGCCCCGCTGCCAGGGGCAGACATTGCCCCTGGCCAATGATGGCCAATAAACAGGGAGGCCACGGAGAGAATTCAGAAGTGAAATTTAAAATCTAATCAAATCTGAATTCTCTACCAAGGGCTTTAGTCATATTTGCAGCAAGCCTGATTTGGTTTTCTATTATATATTCATATGCTTCCATTCAGAACAACCTTGTTTCATTACAGTGGATTCAGCTGTGCTTTGCAGTCCTGCTTCACTTCTTCCACGGCAAATTCTTCAGGAGATTAACCTGACACATTTATTCCCCCGATAATATATCCTGTCCTCTCTGATATCATTACCAATTTCAAGTACATAGCAATAAATAGGCTGAAAATTTTTAAAAAGGAGTGACTTGAAAGCTTTTCTGGTCCCACTTTTTCTTGGTACAACACATTTCACTTTGCAAATATTGTTGTTAGATTCAGCTCAAGTAAATATAAGGTAAATTATTAAGCTTTTAACCAAAAGCTTGCAGACCTAAACCCCTTCTTTAGTGGACTTGAAGAGCTTTGGTGCATAACACAGCTCGAACTGGAGTTTAGGTTTTAAGTAGCTCAAAGTGGCAATCGCTCTTTCCCAGGAGTTCAACATATTAGTCTTCTGTGACACCTGTTTCATATGCACAGAAGACATTAGTGAAGATAAACTGAGCAACTGGTAATTGAAATTAAAGTTGCAATATCTATTATGGTAACATCCACCGTGCCACGTCTCTATAACACAATGAAACGTCTTTTCCTTTCACAGCACCAGTCGTGATGCCCACTAAAACAAAACCCAAACCCCAATGCATTAAGAAATGTAATGAAACACATTTACACAAAGTAAAGTTTCTTAAAATTGCTTGTGTTGGCTTTATCATTTTTCTACTGTGTTGACAGATACAGTAAGTACAACCCCAGAATAATTCTGGGAAATGCATCTGAAAAACAAAGCCTATCTTTTTCTGAAAGTCAGAAAGTTGCACAGCATTCACGGGGAAGAAAATTGTTCAAAAATCCAGGTTGCCTTTGAAAATAGTGATGTACGTAGTGTCTACTCATCTAAAAAGGGGGAACGCTGCGTGATCCTTGGAATAATTCTTTGAAATCACCTTCCCAAGAAAATTTCAGAAACCACCAAACAATTCTGTAACTGCTGTTTTATGCCATATTGCAAAACAACAACAAATCAACAGAAATTGCACCACGTCTGGCTGGGGCAACCATTTTTTAAGAGATAATCTGAAGTCCTCTCCCAGAAATACAAGGGTAGCACATTTTACTGTGAGAAGCAATTAGGAAAATGGAGGAGATCAACTTCCAGAGTGCTACATGCTGTATATGAAGATGATTTCTGAGACACCTGCCAAACTAAGCCGCATCATCTGTCCAGACCTAGTGAGGGATGTAAAACCTTGGCTTGCAAGTGGAAAGCAATAAAAACTACTTGCCTGATTTTATACCTTTACAAGAGTACTGCCTCAGTCACCAAGAACCAGTATTCCTCTCCTAGCCCGTGAAGCTCCCAGTAGCTTGGTATCAGGGCCTTTTAATTGGGATTGGGACTAAATCAGGAGCTCTTTAAAAACTGACTGTATCTGAAATGAATGAAAGGACTGGATCAAAGCATGGCTATGCAAGGTGCTGCAGCAGTCAAATACAGCTTACTAAGTATTTCAGACCCAGAAAGATAAACATGTAGGACTGTAAATCACTCCAAACCAAAACAGTTAACAAGATTTCCGCAAATGCCTCCTGGATAAAGCTACATTACGTGCCTCATTCATTTTCTAATGAGCAACGTTCAGGGTTTTTATTATTATTAATTGCATATAAATCACCACGATTTTTGTATCACTAGGAAAGCAGTTAGCCATTCACCTCTCCGAGGAACAATGCTGAACAAAGGAAATGGATGCGTGGCATCTAAGAACAATGCAGAACGCAGAAATTTATGCATGCCATTTAAAAGGCATGGCATTTAGACTACTAGCAAAAAAAAATCAGAAATATGTCATAAATCTTTAATTGTAAGAAATAAAGAACTAATGGTTTGCCAAGTCCTCGATATTATTTAAGCAAGAACACTGCCTACTTCTGGAGTGCAAAATCTTAACTCACATATCTGTATGTATCCCCAACCTTCTCTGAAGTGCTCTGCTGCAAAATTCATTGTATCTAAGATCTGCTAATCATCATCAGGAAACTCTGTTATGCATCTTAAGGACGTACTTTAGACTCTCAAGAGGAAAAATAAACACATTTTATTAGATGCTTTTGGAAAATACTGATTTGTGTATTTATTTAGAAACCTTTTCAAGTTGCACCACTGTTAAATTAAATATTTATGGCATGATTTTCCAAAGAGTTTAACACCTGTGAAGAGTTTAACGTGCTGGCTTCAAATGGAGCTCCAAGTGCCCAACATTTCTGAAAATTGGGCCTCGTATGGACAAGGCACAGATGTGGCACAGAAGCTCGAGCATCAATACTACTGCTACGTCCTGAAAAGCAATGGGGACCTCACAAGCCCCTGGTTCCCCCTACTTCCCAACGCAGCATTTCATTTCTGACAACTGAATCAGAGCCATGTTTTACTAGAGATGCCAGAAACATGACTCACTAATACCTGTTAAATCCAAATAAAACATACGTGCAGTGCTGTTAGTTAATCCTCAATGCATCTTTGCTTTCTGTCACCAGAGGAAAATGTGCGTGCTTGGGTCATTAGGCAGGACATGAGGTAGCAATATCCACGGCAGACTAAAACCCTGAGTGAGTAAAGAATTGGAAAGCAAAGCTGTTGATATTAAGGGTGAGAAGCTGAACGAGAACGAAGCCATCTTGGTAAAATACAGAATGACGAAGGAGCAGCAGAAAAAGAAAAGATGTCTGTTACATTGCAAAAAATCTGTATGCCGGTGACAGTGAGGCTAGACATGGTTTTGGCTGAGAAGCCTAATGCTTAAGCCAAAGCCAATGCATTGGCCAAAGCTAATTCAAATCAGGACAAAATAAGGAGCTTGTGTCTCGTCATCTGCATTTGCTCAGCTTCTGAGGGAAGTCTCCTCACCACCCCTCCCACCTTCCCATCTGCAAGTATCCTGCGTCTCCCGCTCCTGCATGAAGAGATGGATTCTCACACCTCGAGGTTGTCCTGCTCTCCCAAAAGCTGCTTCGTTAGGATGGGAAAACACTGCTGAGGCACCACCAGAACAGCTCTTCCCTGATTTTAACTTCAGACACCCCCACATCCCTCCCATGCTCCCCTGCCATGGCCTAACCCCAGCTTTCCTCCACTCCCTCCATCTCTCCCCTCTACTTTATCCTCTAAACTATGGCATGAAGAAACAATCCAGCATTTCCAAACTAAACGCTTGAATTTCCTTGTGGTATAGTGCCTGGAAGCAAAAAAATGGTGTCTTTTAAGGAGTAAATAAATATCTAACAACTAAATAAGAAATGACTACATATAGAGACCATTCAAATGATCATCCAATGTGATTTCATGAACTGCAGGCTAATAAAACAGTCGAATATTGCAGATAGGACACATCAATCTCCTTATACACTTTACAGCACACTACAAATCTGCCCAGCAAGTCTGAATATTTTACTCATTAAAATAGTAGCTTTCATCACACTATAAAACATTTGCAAATGCAGACCAGAAAACCGACAAGCGTATTTACTGTAAAGCTTTATATTTGTGTCATCAATTAACAATGAAAGTTTGGAATAAAACTAAAATAAAAGCTAATCAAAACAGCTAGCTGTCAAAACAGATGGGAACTGTATTTTTCAAATCAAGCAAAAAGCCAAAGCTTTCAAACATTTAGTGTCATGTCAGCAGATACAGACAACTCCGAAAGGGAGGACAGCAAATGTCACGGATATGTGAAGAAAAGGTGTCCACGGCCAAAAGATTTGTGTTTATGAATTCCCATTGATTTTTTTTTTCTTCTCCAGAATGATTAACTCACACCAAAACAGACCTCTGATACGGGAACTATAAATAAGTTTCCACTGTGACACTGCAGGCAAAATAAATAAAAACAGAGCCCCAGCATTATTTTAGCCTCAAACAAATGTTTCAGTACCTACATTGTCTGGCTTAGAAAGATACATAGACAGGCTCACAGACAGAGATAGAAATGAACAATTGCAGTACCTTTTTCCCACACTGTTTACAGGGTTGGCTATATTCCTACTGGCATTAGATTTTCTTCTTGACAGCTTCTTGGTGTTGGTGCTGTCATCAGTGCTGTCATCCTCTTTCTTTGGTGTGTTACTTCCTTTGCTGTTCAGGTCCCTTAGCACATTATAATTAATTTTACTTGAGATTTTCTTCTGTTCTAACATCTTTTCAATTGCCTCTCCTGCTGTGCTGGCTTGAATTGGCTCCCGCTTCTTTGCAGATTTCTTTGGCTTAATTAAAATATAAAATTAGTGATGTAGACACAAACAAAATTGTTGTGCAGCAGAAGGGCGACCTGCAGCTCGGCAGTCCCAGCACAGGTGCCGTGGACTCGGGGACAGGATGGGCTGAGCTGGGGCAGTGCTTGCCGGCCTGCAACTGAGCAGGACTAAGGGCTAAAGGGCTTCTCTCTTTCTCCAAGAGATAAGTGTTGGCTTTCATATTTTTGCCAAATGCCCACGCAGTTTATTACAAATTCTTCACTGCGTATCTGTAATGCTGCCAGAAAAGAAATGTGGGCCATTTCTCACATGTGAAAAAGATGGAGCAGACTCCTGTTGCAGGAGCAGGGACCCTGATAACATCACCCAGCACGTAAATAAAGAACCGCCCCTGTTAAAATCGCCTTCAAAGTTAGAGTCAAGCTGGGTCGCTGCTTCCCTAGGCACCGACAAATCTGTATCAAAACGGCAACAGCATTTTATATGAAGCTCGAAAGCCAAATACAAAAATATTCACCCAACTCTTCCTCAAAACTGAAAAAAAAGAAAAGCCAAGAAAATGAGAAGCAATTTTCTAAGCGTGGACTGGCATTAATGCTGATGGATAGCAAGCAGGACGCTGCAGAGAGGCAACCTCCCCTCTCAGCCAAAGGCTGCAGGTCCGAGCCCGACCTTAACCCGCAGCGCCTGATGCTGCACAGACCCAGACAGAGAAATGACACCGGAGAACATTTCTATCCAGGTCTAATGCCTGGGTAGGTAGAAAATAAAGATCCTCTGTTTCTCATTCAGCGTTTTCCTTTTCAAAGGAAGGTTTTAACACTGAGCTCTGCAGGAGATTTATTTTTTAGTGTATAATAGCCCCTCTGTTTACCTACATGGGTCAAGTGCTACCTTGAAATTGGAAAGCACTATATTAATCAAGTTCTACTCTAGCTGTCGGAAACAATACAGAGTTAGAGAAAAACTCCTGTGTTGTCAGAACAAAAAGGTGGGTTGTTTGGGCTACTTTTCGGTGCCAGAGAGTTATACAATTTTGAAAATTGCTGGTAGAATGCCACGTCTCTGTAAGGGTGGGATGAATGAGAAACTTTGAGGCCTAAAACAGTATTTCATTGTCTGGTTTTGTTTTTATTGTTGAAATACCTAGGGGAAGTAGGAAACTCTGTCTTTCACATTAGCCAGAAAAAAAAAAAGATACAGGATATACACATAAAAATCTAACGTGGATTTTAGTTGCATGTGGAAGATTTGACTTGTCACTTGCTCAATTACACAAAACACTAATGCTGTAAATTGTGAATATATGGCCAATTAGGCTTTTTAAACTGCTAAACATGGAGACAGGACATGCCATTTGTTAACATAGCTGTCACATTCTTTATGAAAGGTACAGTGAAATACTCCTTCAAGTGACTAACAAAGACCTGGTCAGTTCTCCATAAAGAAATCATAATTGAAAGAGCAAATAAAGCTACTGAAGGTACAGCAAGTACAAACAAATTCTCCATGCACACATTAAAAAAGTCAGGCGTGCCTTAAGAATTGCATTTAAATAAGCAAGCAATTAGGACAGCAATCATAAATGCAAAGGACTAGCTCTGACTTTGCCATGCACAGAATTTTCTCATAATAGCAATTCAAAATAAAAGTTTGGGCAAGAAAGTGTTTTATTCACCACCTGAAAAAAAATACAGTTTTGTGTTTCTATAGCATGTAAATATATGCTAGGTTTTGCCTGTTTAGTGGTGACCTGTACCATTATTCCCATACATCCTACAGAGAGCTGATCGACAGATGTAATGAATTTACAAGACATTTTTGAACAGACACAAGTAGCACACAGTTTAATACCTTGTGTTCCTTATAAATCCCAAGTTCTTTCTCTTTTGCTATTCTTGCTTCCTTTTCTGAAAGATGACAAAAAGATAACCGGCATGAAGATTACACAGACTGTGTATTTCAGCAACACTAGCCAAAAGGAGAATTTCAGTCCTATACACTTACCTTTTTGTTCCTTCAAATAATCTGCATTTTCTTTCATCCACAGCTCTGCTTTTATCTGAGCTTCTGTTTCGTTAAGTATATACTAAAAGACAAAACAAGTTCATCTGCTTTCAGAAATCAACGTGAAAACCACAGACCAAAACTGAATTGAAAAACCACTAACAAGGTCAATTCATGTTTTGTTTTAAAACAAATTAATAAAAGAAAATATGACCAAGATGCAACAATTAGAAGAGAGCATTTCTAGAAACTTCTAAAGGTAGCAAAAGCTATGACCTGTTTTCAAAATACAGTGCTGGATTTCCAGACTATGGTGACCAACAACCACCCAGGACTCATTGTATGTGATCCGTGATAAACCTAAAATTATCACTTTTATGATCTTTTTCAGGTGATAGGAGGGAGTACCATGACAAATGGCAGTCTGCAAGTGATTCTGTAAGGTGATGGTAGTCTTAAATTTGAAACAGTAAGGGAGCCATTGCCCCTGCTACCAAAAGAGAAAGACGTGTCTTCTTGGTAGGTTTCTGGGAAGGTTTAGGCACAGTTACTAAGATTATTATTAGTTCAATGGCCACTCTACATGAAGGAAACCAGCTTAGATTGATGGAGCTTTAGTCCTCTAGATTTTAGAGAGCTTGATTTAGAACCCACATCTAAACTTCCTTCAGTTAAACCTATTTAATCACAGTAATATTATTAGGAAGCATGGAGCTGTAAAACACACCTAGAACTATTCATGTAAGTTACATAAATAAATAGGTGGGTAGGTAGCGAGCAGGCTTGCAGATTGCTGGATAGATCTCCCCTTCAACTACTCAGCTATAAAAGTAAGCCCAGTATTTAGCACAACTGTCTACAAAGAGAAGGGTCCCTATGGCTGATGCTATTTGACAGTGAAGAACTGCTGCAGAACGGAGGAGAAAAACCAGATCATCCTTCATGAACGTGACACTTTATTTTTAAGCAATGGACCCAGGAATAATAAAACAATGTTTAAGTGCTAGAAAAACAATTTGAGATTTCTCCGTCTTACGGGTTTTACTATTCCAGATTTTCTCCAAAGTACAATGCACACATCAGGATTTTATGGGAAAAATAGCTCCATTCAAATGAAACTAATGCCGGGAGGAGTCCTTCTTTGGAGGGCAAACGGGGCGAGCAAAGAGCTGCACAAGTGCTGGTTTATCAGACCAGTATTTCACTGTTTCATCTGTTTCTATTAAAGGTGGGTCATAACAGTAAAACTCTCTTCCTCATAACTCAGTTATTCATCCTTCTTATGCTTTTGGAGAGTTCATAATCTTGGGCTTACAATATTACAGTCTATTGCCATGGAAATGAACATGAGGTCATAAAAGCAGAGTTATGACCTCACTACAGTCTAGAAGGTGGAGAAAACGTGCTTTTGCTTTCCCCGCTTGTGTTTAAAGGATGGATCTGCTATACTGAATCCCTTCAGCATCGGGCCTGTGAGGTCCCCATGCCCCCATGCCGTGTCTCCTCCATTTCCAGGACGCTTTTCCTACCACCCAGCCTGGCAAACTCTGCTCCACTGCTGACCTCAAGCTGAGCGCTTGCCTGCTCCTCCATCCATCACCAAGAATATCCTGCAGATCAAGCTCAATTCTCAGCAACCTCTATGCAACCCCACTGTTTTCAGTGACTTTGTACCCTAGAAGGAGCTTTTAGCATCTGTTCAAATTACACTTTTCACTTTAAACTCTCATGGTGGCTGGAGAGGGCATCAGGCTGAAAATCAAGGAGATCTGGGCTCTGTTGTGTGTTCACGTGCTGACCTGCTGTGTGGCCTCCACCAAGCCATTTTCCACAGCTGCCTGTCTTTTATAGTCAGGCTATATGGCAAAGGGTATCTTGCGTTGCCGCACAAATAATAATAAATCAAGAAAATGTTACAGAAATCTTTGAAAGAACACAGGAGCCGTATGTGCTGCTTTTACAGTTTGGTTTCCATGGCAGCTTCACAAGCTGAATATATTGTAATTAAATAATGAATTTAGAGATCCAACGAACTTTTAAAACTTCTTCAGAAGAATAAAAGACGTTCTAAAACATAATTATTTCAGCACAGAAAGAAAGCAGCAGCGGCAGCAGTCCCGTATATCTATAAAATGGGCAAGAACAGACTAAATTCACAGCCTTGCATGAACATTAGTTTTGACCGCAGATCACTGCAATCACTTGAACCTCTCTATAGATCAGAAGCAGGCGCAGCCAGAGCGAAGAGGCAGGGAAGGAGAGGATACACCAGATAAGAACCATTTTTCTTTCTCAGATATCCAAATGCAGAAGAGACTCAGGATAAAAGGGTATCTTACCCTATCTATTTCACTGTCGTCAATTCCACTGAGATCTAATTCACCATCTCCTGCATTTTCACCTACATAAAAGAACACATTTTAATTAGCTAGATATTTCTTCAAAATCAATCGCAATTCAAGTTCTATGGTACAATAACACTTCATAATTGCTTCCCTTCTGTGTTCACCAGTGAGGTTTAACATGTTGCTGAGTATTCTCAATACAGGGGTATTTTATGCACCAGAATTCACCACGCTGAATTAATTTCAAATTCAGCAATCAGCAGAGTTCTCTTTGGTACTAAAAATCTGCCGTTCATTTCCAGTTGCCTTTTTTCTTCCTTCTTGGTTTCCAGCCACAGGTTTTCACCATGAAGCTGAGGAAACCATTTTAGGAAGATGACACCATTTTTCTTTCATCGTCACATGAATTTCTCTGTCGGGGCCTATAGGCTGCTGATTCATCTGTAAATTATGACTTAGAAAATATTTTCTGTTTACAGAGAAACAGCATGGGCCAGTGAATAATACATCATGCCGACAGTCGTAGCATGGCTTTATTCTTGATTCTGATCTCTCATCAGTTGAACCACTTAACTCATAGCAGTTCTCTAAAAAGATGTGCATTAGTCTTTTTTGTCTGTAAATGGGAATTATTAAAACATTTCCAAACTTTAAAATAACTTGAAAGCTATAGAAGGGTCTAAATAAACATTCATCGATAATGAGTTTCTGTAATTACAATTTCACTGTCATTTTTATAGTTACATAGTTACCAAGACTTCTTCTGAAAACACTGTTTTTAAATATTTTATCTACTAAAAAGCACAACAGCACAGAACTGAGGCCAAATTTGGGACCAGCATAACTTACAGCAGCAAAGTGATTTTCCACATCATATTAATGTACGGTAGTAATGCACTATTAATGTAGTCCAGGTAGAGAAGAAACTAAATGACTCAGCAAAAACTTATTTTTGGGAATGAAGCAAGCTTCTTGGTCATCTCCGTTACGTCTAATCAAGACCAGACAACTGATAACCCAACCAGCTGCCATACAGGAAAAATAAATAGAGTTTTAGCAACCCAAAACAACAAATGAAGAATGAAATGGTGCAGGACAGCTCGGTATCTGTAGGGATACAGCTCCCCGTTCCCAGCCACGTGCCTCCCAACTTCCCAAGACCACTGAATGGCTTTGGCTGCTCATGTTGGTGGCTCCTCGTAGAGCTCAGTGGCTCCTGCTGGAGCTGGGGCTCCTCGGTCCTTGGCAGGTAATGGCAACGTGGAGCCTTGAGGGGCGTCAGCTGGGGCCAAGGAGCAAAGGTAGCAATGAGGAGCACTCACCAGAGCTACAAGTGATCCTCCGCTGGGCACAACTTGGGCATTAAAGCAATTGCCTGAAGCACGTGAAATCACAGCGCCGGGAGTCCTGCCACAGCTTGTGTAGGAGCAATGGGTGAGCCTCTGGAGGTGGTGTAAAGGAGCTGGCTCTCAGCTCTACAGGCACTTACTGGTATCAGACACTGAGCGCTTACAATTTTCTTTTCAAAATCCACTTTAATCAACAGAAAGTTTTAAATTCTTTCCACGCCAAATCAAACACGGAAGGGGTTTCAGCCCAAAGAAAACGTTCTGTGGCAAGGCATCGCCTAACGCTGCGCTCTGATCTTCTGAGGTTGTCTCACGGTAACAACTTTACCAGTTCAGTTAATCTGAGGCAAACAGGACAGAAAAGGCCTTAAGGAACATTTCTCCCTAGTTATATTTGCAAATCAACTGGACTTCACTCCCAGGGTGTGAAAGATTTGCTTTACAACTTATTTTCCCAAAAATACTTCGAGAATGTAAGGATTTCATAAGACCTACATAATCGGTCATCACATGTACTTATCTCTACACTGCGCAGGAAGAGCAAAAGCT
This sequence comes from Aythya marila, assembly GCF_965140915.1. Classification (NCBI taxonomy): domain Eukaryota; kingdom Metazoa; phylum Chordata; class Aves; order Anseriformes; family Anatidae; genus Aythya; species Aythya marila. The sequence goes on along the minus strand of NC_139046.1, from coordinate 7,784,845 downwards.
CTGGCACTGGGGCCACCAGCTCCTCGTGCAAGCTACCATGCACACAGGGATGCGACCCAAGGATATGGCAATACGTGCCCTTACGAGAGGCTGCAGAGGAAAATCAAGGTGAAAAAAACGCGTCCAGGTGGTTTGTTGCCTCTTTAAAACAACTTGGATGTAACCCACTGGAATTTTTTAGCAAGCTGTAACCAGGCAAAGCGCAAAGAGGAGTCGTTGTGTGCTGCATCCCCAGCGGGAGGCCGGGCTGTTCTGCAGAGCAGCACCGCCGCTCTCTCCTGCTGGAACTGAAAGATGAATTTCCAGCGAGCTAAATGCTCGGCTTGTTCACCAGGGCAGGCAGTGAGAACTGCAGCCTCGTGTCTGAGACGCCTTCCCAGGAGACTGCACACCTGGCTCCAAGAAATGCTTCGTGACCTACCCAAAATAAAATGGCTCGACGGAGTGCAAGTGTGCCCAGGGCAAGGCAACCCATCCCCTGGGTCTGAAGGAGGCTGTGCAGAAGCGGGCCCCAAACCTGGCCTCCCAAATCCTGGGTATGTGCTGCAGGCACTGAGCTGTAGGGCAGAAGGGGGTGGTCTCCTCCCGTCTTTGTTTTACCAGCCCTTTGTAAAAGATTTTGGAGAAAAAATAAAATTTTGTAGCTGGTTTATCTGAACCAAGTGAGGTTTTTTTTTTTTCCCCCCCATATTCATTACACATTGGGGATAAAATTAGAAAGGAGCCAGCCTCAACAACCACTAATAAGTCCTGAAAATCACATGGCTAGCAAATCAAAATCTGGAAGTCGTGTCTGAGAACTACTCTGGACTCAAGTCACAGCCCAACTTTACATAAAATTCTGCGCATTCCCAAATTATTTGCTGCAAAAACTGTCACAGTGCCTTGGGAACAATCAAAATATCCCACCAAAATCAACTGCCGCTGCTTTTATTCATCATTAAACACCTCGCTTTGCCTATAGTCTGCTGTATTTTTGGATCAGAGGTTTAAAATTTAATATGGCACAGCACAGTAGATGTCTGTTTCCTTATACAGCCCTAATATGCCAGACTGAAAATGATGTAATTTCAGGCACCATGAACAATTTCACATGTCATTTTAAATATAACTTGTTACTGAATTAGGTGCCAGTTCTTCTCATTGGATCAATTAGCAACAGGGACAGAAAACTCATTCTCCAACTGGTAAATTGCAGAGAAAAATCCAGAAGCAAGTTGTACGTAATAAGCATTTCTTAGACCCCATAACGGCAGTAGAGGGAGTAATTGCAGGATATCCACTCCGCCTGCAAGTAGCCCCTTTCTTCTGCCAGTGTGATAGGCACTCATTAAGTGCAAGGAGGTTTTCAGAAGAGAAGGTGCCTTCCAATCCCTAGTTTAACACTTTCACTGGAAAAAAAAAAAGTGTTTTGTCACAGAGTGCCAGTTCGAAAAATAATACATTCGTTTTGATCTGAAAATTTCCATGGCAATCATTTCCAACACGAGCAAACCCTACCAGCCATAAACACTCAGCTGCTGCGCGTTACGGCGCTCACTCCGGGGCACGGCAAGTATACCCCTTCCCTTTTTATACACCAGAAAGATCTTCCCAGCTGCTAAACTTCTCGAAACAATTTCCAAATGATCATTTTCTCCTTTAATAAAAGGGTTGAAATGAAATTTTCGACGAAATGAAAACACAGATGTGACCAACATCTGGTCCAACCTCTTAAAAGCTTATTTAAAAGCAATGGTGCCATGTGACGCGGCTCGCAGCACGGATTTCTTCTGTTAAAAAAAAAAGAAAAAAAATGCTTTTCTGCAGGGCATAGGCAAAAAATAAGTCCTGCATTGAAAGCAGCAGCCCCCCAGCTCCTGTATTTGAAGGAAACTACAGTTGGAGGAGTGGATAGTGAGGCAGAGGAGAAGCGAAGCAGCCGGCTCCATCCTCGCCGTGATTTTCTACCACGAGCAGGGGCAGACGGCGCTTCCAGAGCCTTCGAGCAAGGTCCCCAAACACCATTTGTGGAACTTACCACTGCCAGTCACTGGCTGGCCCCCTGCATATTTAAAAATAAAAGCAAAAAAGCCCTTTCTTTCCAGCTTTTTAACATCTCTGCCAGCCGACTCCAACAGACACGAGGGCTGCAAACAGACATTGAGGATTAGGTTTGTAAACCTGCAGGATTATTTACTCTTCTCGTCATTACCAAATGCATACTAAGCCCTCTTTTAACGCAGTCTCCCCCTCTCCTACCTCTGTGGATCCAGTTAAATGTATACATAGCCCGCTATTATGGGGATTTATTACGGAAGAATAACTCTAGCCGCTATATTTTAAAAACCCACGGTTTCGAAAACCGACGTTTGAAGGATGTGTTTTTCTGTTCCTCGTGCGGGAGGCAGAACTATTTATTGCGCTGCCCAGATAAGAGGATTTCCTCGCAGACAGAAATGAAGGCTGAGCACTTCTCAGGAAATCCTCTGAAGCTTATATAATGGCAGGCACCGGGTCCTCCTGTCCCACGCAGCGAACACGTCCTCAGCCACACGACCGCATCGCAGCCGCAGAGCTGGAGGAGCTTCAGCGAAGCAGCCTGCCCCCTCTCCAGCACAGCGCCAAACACCCGGAGCATTTCAGAAACGCTCTGGTGCCAGGGCAAGGCAACGTGCGAAAACAGCCGGGAACGGTGTTTTCACTGAGAAAAACACTTCAGCAAGGAGCCGGATAACCCGAGCCCTGAGCACGGGCATCGTGAGTTGCCGCATTGATTGCTGCTGCCCAGGGAGGGATGAGAAGCAGCGGGAGCCCCCGGGGCAGGAGGGTTTCTGCGGCCAGGTCTGGCGGTGCTGGTACCACCCAGGGAGCTGCGAGGACCTCAGCAGGAGGCTGTAGCTTCAGGTGAAGAAGGAGCTACACCACCTGCACTGGAGTAAAATCGATTAGTTGATCAGAGAGGACAAGAACCCATCTGCAAGGGTTCGTGCTGATGGACCGAGGTGCACTAGGACGGCCCTCATTAGGCTGGAGTAACCAGAGGGGAGTGGGTGCAGCACGGGGCAAAGGACAGAAGAGAGCAGGGCACCAGCAGAAATGGATGGGAGGTGCTGCAGCAGCAGCACAGCACGAAGCACAGTGTGCGTGTACAGACATTGTGTCTGCGGGTGAACAAAACCCACGCTGGGTCCAGGTGTGTGCTGCCCATGTGCCTGCAGGAGCAGGGGCTGCTGCCAGCGTTATTAACATTGACTGAGCAGGCTGGGAGGTCATCTCGGCAGCTTAAGCTGTTTTAAGCTGCTCGTTGCGTATTACACCCAGATAAGGCACCTCTCCGTGCAATTCCAGCCTGCCCTGCCATGCCCCAAAGGCAGAGCAGTCGCTGCCGAGGGCTCAGACTTCCCTCAGCCACCTTTGACAACGTCCGATGTGCTGTCACAGCAAAAGTGCGCCAGCCATGAAAACCAAAACGTAAGGACAGAGCAAAATGCATCGCTCCTACTGACAATGTAAGTGTCACAAAAATACATGTCCTGTATTTTCATGTTTAAGTGAAAATGTGGGTTTTTTTATTGTACCCGAAGCCACCTTGAAAATTACAGTCTCCCCCTTCAGAGTGCCAATTTCACACCAGGATTTAGCTCCGAAGGACTACAGAGCACGCGAGGCCACGCATACAGCACAAAGATAGATGAAGCCTGTCACATTATTATTTCCCTCTGCCAAGGCAAGGTTACGGGGTCCTCTCCAGCCGAAGCCAAGTTTCCAGCCTCCTCGCTTCTTAAGAGAAAGCCCGGGGCAGCCCAGGGGCAGCGAGGCCCCTTCTGCCCAGCAATGCCCATTGCTGCTGGCTCTGCCTGGCGCCGTGCTGCCCGGCAGCACACGGCCAAAAGCACTGGCACGGCCAAACACCCACATTTGGGCTCTAAGGAGTGTGAAGGCAAAGCCCTAGAAGGGACAAATGAAGGGCAAAGAGGGAAGAAGCCTGAGCTAATAAAAACAAAGACATGTCACCTAGCTGCTACGCACCGTGCTAGTGCAAGCAGGAGATAACAGCTTGCAGGAGCAAGGTGGAAGCATTATTATTGCTTGCAAGGCAAGCTTTTCCAAAAAAAGGGATGTGCAGGCTCATTAGTTTTGTCGCCGCTCCCGTCTACTGTAAACGTTTGCCAGAGAGCAAACAGGAACAAGAGCTGGGATCAGCCCGCCTGCTCTGCAGTTGCTGCACCAGGCTCAGCCACCTCGCTGTACACCGAAGGTTTTCCTTCGAGACTTGGTCTGAACACGGTGCACGGCTACAAACCCGTCTCTATTAAGCATCTGCATCTCTATTTCCTCGTGCTGAGAGTCAGGCTCCAGGTGTTAGGTTTCTCCCGCGCAGCTGACTGACGTCTCCTGGCCCTCCTGCAGCAGCCGCTTTCATACAGCGGTCACAGAACAGTTATCCCGTCGTGAGGATGGGATCTCACGTGTTTTATAAATTAAATTTCAATTTGGGATAAAAAGAAAAAAAATGCTGCCACTTTTTGGTAGCATGCCCACACTGAAAAAATTGTTTCACCTCCCAGCGCATGGAGGATCTCACCAAACCACATCCAGACATTTATATCCATTTAAAGGTTATGCCACTAGCCTACCAGACATGGAAAGTTGCTAACTTAAGCACTAATTCATCAGAAAAACAGTTAGCCGTTCTGTTCTTTTCAGAGATCCCCTCTGCAGCGTGTATTTTTAAAGCAGGTAGTAAGAAAATAGTCCAGCAATAAACAATGCCACTCTGGTTCCTGAGTTTTTTTCTGAGAAGGTGAGCTCACACTTATTGAACTACACAGCAACATGAAAAGCCCTTAAGAAAAAAATCCTTTCAACCTCCCAAAATAAATACAGCTGAAAGTTAAGCTTTTGAACTGGAGAACACCTTGAGAACTGTCCTCAGCACCAGCAGCAGATGCTCCTCTTTTTTCATAACGTTCGTGTGCCCGCAGCACCTTTTGAAAATGGTGCAAAAGAGCATCCTTTATGCAACCTACTTGCTCCAACTCTTCCTTCTTTTATAAGATCACAACTCCGCTGTCATGACCAAGTGCTCAGATGACAGCTGCTCTCCACGACGTGCCAAAAGCTATTTCTTGCTGACGATGCCGGTAACCACCGATGACCACCTTGACAAGCGCCCAGAAACATACTAATTACCTAGCACGAGTGACATTTTTCAGCTCCAAAGCAATGGCACAAGCTCCCGTGCAAAGACACAAGCCCCCTCCAGCTCGTGATTTGTGTGTCTAACGATGCCAGCCCTGATCATGGCGTGTCTGTGGAAGATGCAGTGCAGCTCCTGACACACGCTCACATCTCAGCCTTTGTCCATACATTCAGCTCCTTGGCCTGAGCAGCCATGAACTTAAAAGATTTTTACAATGAAGACTACATAGACAGAGGCTCTCCCCTGCTTAGTCCTCTTTTCCATCTGATTTGGAAAAGTCACCAGTCCCCTGCTGTATTTCCCTCCATTCCCTTTTTTGCTGTTCTTGGCACCTTCTCTCTCCTTTCCCTCCCCCCGGCCCTCCTTCTTTTTGGTGCCTTCTGGCCTCTATTTTCTGCGTTTTTTTTTTCCAATCTCTGCAGGGGTATCCAACAGTAACAGTTCGTATAAAGGGAAAGGCCAAGGAGAAGAACTGACCGGCATCTTAATCAGCTCCCCTCTTCACACCCCGCCAGCACAAAGTGCCGCTGTGCCTCCTGCAGCAGGCGCCGGCTGCGTTACGCCCCGGAGAGCCGACGGCAAAGGGAAGCAGGCTGAGATCACAGCCTCCGGCTCCCTTTCTCCGTGCTGCCAGAGCACTGTGTAAAACAGCGAGAGCACTTCGCACGGGAGCCAGCCGTGAAGGAACAGCTGGTTTTACATTTAAGTGCTGGGCACCATTTCTGCAACTGCAGCTAGCCGGTTACGCAGCCAGGTCTTGCTGCGGGCGCTAAATGCTCCGCTGGCCGTCCCCGCGAGCCCAGGATCCTTGCCTGGCCAGCACTCAGCCGCCTGAGCAGAAGGACATATGTTTTAGTGAGAATTAAACCTACCCCTGTGATGTCTCTCTTAAATCGACTCCTGCGATGTACCACTTTCTGCACCCTAAATGAAATGAGAACTGAAAAGCAAATCCGAGAATTCTGCTTGGATTATTCTTCTCTATGTATTTTTAATTATGAATTAAATTCTGTTCCAACAGGAAATTTCTTAAATATTTACAGCCATATATACACACAGTTTGTAAGGCAGAAAGAAAGAAGAAATCAAGAGGCTCAAAACACAATATTTTAGAGGCTGACTTTGACTGATTGGAACTGTAAAGGAAAGCTAACTGATTTTCCTAGGATATCCTGGAAATTCAAGGTTGGCTCAGATGATAGCCCAAGAAATTGGAGGAAATTGCCTTTAGCAGAAGTACGCATGCTCGACCTTTCACGATGAAGTGCAAAACACAGCCCAGCCTAGCTCCAACACATCATTTGCCATGTCAGAGATCCTGTCCCTGTCCCTGCACCCTTACCCAACAGCAACACGCCCCAGGCCAGCGAGGCCACAGACTCCTGCACGCTTTAACCTGGCATACGCCAGCTCTGCCATTAACGAAGCAGCTTCCTCTCCTCTGCAGGGTACAGCCTCTGTGCAGCCAGGTACAGCCATGTGGACCAAAGAGCTGCTCCAGGTTAGGATCAACCCAGCAAAATAACTCACGCCGGCCTGAGAAAGAGGAACAAGGTGAGCTTTCCACTTAGAATTTTCTTCTAATCATCCTCACCTTCTCTCAGCAAAGCAGCCTAATGTCTACCCCCTCCTTTTGAGGTTCAGAGCTGGCCTACGGTAGATAGATGACAAGCTCAGCGCCGGCCACCAGAAGCTACCCAGACCACAGAAATGCTTCAGCCAGCAATTATTAGCACTAAGACAACAACACAATATAGTGTATTAAATTATATATCTGAGTCTTCATTCGGAGAAAAAAAAAAATCAATTTGTATGCTGGCTATTTACCACGCTGTCCAGGCGGGCTGAATGGCGAGAAGCTGTTAACTGAAAGAAAATTATCAGGTAAGAAATTTCTCATTTTGCTACCCAGCTTCTTCCTTCCTTCGCTGCTAATGAGAAATAGCAAGCAGGGAATTACAGAGATGGGGAGAGGAAAGAGAAGGTAAAAGTTTATTATTATTATTATTATTATTATTATTATTTATTATTACTAAAGTAGAATAACAGGCAAGAGTGGAAGCTCCTCCACAAAAAGCAAAAGCTTTTAAAAGGCAGCAGGCGGGTGGGAACCAGGCTCAGACAGGAGCCCTGCCCCAGGGCCCCAGGCATTTATTTCTGTGTCATTTTGCAGCCCTGTGGAGCACGTACGGATGGATCTCTGCAGCCCCAAGCATGGGCCTTGCTCGGGTGGCTCCAGGTGACAGCAGGGCATGGCTGCAGCTCGTTCCCATTGCAAGCAGCAGTCGTGCTTTACCAGGCTCCTCAGGAGGCATCCATTCCCTCTGCCTCTCCCCAGACGTTTCAGGGACTCGAGTGAACATCTTCCCAGATGCACGTAGGCCGTGGTGAAGGATTGTAACATTTTGCCTGCAGCAGCTCCGAGGCCCCAATGCCTTGGCATTTGATTAGACCGAGCCGAGCAGAGTATAATTAGCATGTGTACTCCATATGCTTGGGATACATCGTTAGAGCACTGGAATGCCCTCTGATACCACAACTTTCCAACAGAAGAAAGTTGTGGAGGAGTTCCTGGAGAATAATTTGTCTCATTCTCCAGGAATTGTGGAAAAAGGCGCTCCCATGCACAGAAGGTTTCTAGAGAAATAACCTTTCCCCGACAAAGCCCAGCAGCGTGACTCACCTATTAATAACGGAGCCGGCTTCAAAGCCAGCCTTTCAAGCTAATGGCTACCAGGAAGGGCAGCCATATGCTTGCACAACCTGTCACTCTGATTAATCTTAACATCAGACTGTTGTATATGAAGTTTATATAGTACCGAGACTGTATTTCATGTGTCGTTTTAGCTAGGTTAGGTACTGCTGATTTTACAGGTTTCCACGCAGCTGCCATTCTTCTCTGGGTTGTGGGTGCACGGAATACCCAGTCTGAACGTGGATCAGATACAGAAAGAAGTGATGAGTTTAGAAGATTTGAGGAAGCCTAAAAAACCTGGTAGAGGGCTAACATATTTGAAAGAGAGCACTGGAAACGAGAAGGTCCCATGCCCTGTTAAATGTAATTTATTTTTTATTTAAATATCTTAGGCCTTTACTTAACATGGTATTGCAGAGGCAGGAAGAAAATCACAAATCATGGCTGTCTTACATACACTAAGAGGATTCATGGCTCTTTCCACCATGCACCCATTTTATTTTACAGCATATGGCACAGTATCAAAGTCGTTCTTCTTTAATTAACTGAATAACGATGCTTTCCCATGAGGCTAAATCTAAGTTCACCATAACACACTGTATTATGGCAACAATTCTCAGAAACACGACTACGTGTCTGCAGCCCATTTGGAGAGAGGGATGTGCATTTCATGTACCAAGCCACTTACACACATTCGGCATTAAATGCTATATTGATTTCTTCGAAATCATTCAAGTTTACTTCCAATTAACTAAGTCAAAGTTACCTTTACAAAATAAGATTTAGATAACTTTTGGTTTCCTTTTTCTCTAGAAAATGAAACAAAAACCACGAGATCCTCTTTTCAACCCCAGACTTACTGTTCTTTTCTATGGAATAGCTATTTATATTTTATTTCTTTAGATAAGACAAGGATGGACTGTTCTCTACATTTGCTTTAACTAGGCAAACTCTTTCCACAGGAGACTTAAGCATCATCAACTGTGCCATGAAATCAGCCTGGGAAAATGGGATAACAGATGGGAGAGATGAGGGAAGAGCTAGCTAACTGCATAGATAGAAACCCTACCTCCTGAAAGAGAAGGATTTTGAGTCCTACTCGCCAGATAAAGCAGAGGATACTAAAGGCCACACAAAAAATTTCCCTTATGCCATCAAAATCAACATATAAGTCTTCAAATGCTGAAACAAAGCCTAGCAAAGAAACATTACTGCCAGTGACTGCCAACTAAATCGAAGGATCTAGGTTGAAAGCATTTGCTGGCAAGGCCAGAAGCTGCCACAAAGACTTGAAGGGCTCTGGCAGCACACGGTCCATGGATCAGCTCCTCACCTACCACTGAGATGAACCAGGCACACGGACCTCAGCTGTGCCATCGCCCCCAGGGAACGTGGGCATGGCGCTGGAGCCATGCCACTCGGGGGCTTTGGGGGAGCAGGACCAGCTGTATTGCTCACCCTACACAGGGCGTAACAGACCCAGAGCCAAATCACTGCTTCTGGCAGCGATGGCAGGGACTGAACGACTTTCGGCCTGCCCTCAGGAGAGGTCTGCAAGTCGACGGGAAGCAGCGTGCAGCCAGGCCGCAGCCAACAGGCAGCCATGACCAGGCCCGTGGCAACCCTACCTCAGGCGTCCCCTCAGCAAGTGACACTAGTGGGCACCATCATGGATTGTGACGGCGGGGATCCAGGTGTCTGTATTTGCAGAAATTTGATTCCCAAGGTGCTCAAGTGCTTTTCAGAGACGATTTCAGCGCTGCGGTGACGCTGCAGTCGGTCATCGTGACGGGCTGCGCATCTACAGGCCATGAAAGGCTACAGGCTCTGATAGCCCCCGCTTTGCCCAAAAGGAGAGGATAGACTTGAACAACACAAAGTCATCTAAATCACAGCCTTAATTGTACTGGCACTTAGAAAAAAAAAAAGGAAGGAAGCAAGAATAACAATTTCAAGCTTTTGTGCTATTTTTAGACCCTGTATTTTTCTCTGTATTGTAGTAAATTAAAAGAAGAAAACTTTGGACACAAGAAGAATGAGGAAGCTTGCCAAATTTTGGGGAACCGACAATTAATATCATACCATTTAATTCAAAAGAGTAACTACGTGACACTGTACAATTCCGTCTGTTTTCTGTCCCAGCGATTGAAAAATCCGTTAAGCAAAGAAAAAAAATAAAAATTTTTCTTTGTTTATTTATTTCTAAATCACCAGCATTGCAAACTCATGCTGGTATTTGAAAGTCAATGTGGGCTCTCTCTAGTTATGCATCCTTATTACCATAAACATTCCACAATTGGAAATTACTTTTCGTGATGCTTAAGCCAAAAAGAAAATAGCTGTATTGCATCTGCAGAACCAAAAGCAGTAAAATGCAATAAACATTTATCTTTGTCATTGGTTCTGCAAACCGATCTGTTCAGCAAGTAGGTGCCATTTTTACACAGTTGCTTTATTACTACATAATTATTGATGCACGAGCCAAGTGCTCTCTCAAGGAAAGACTGTTCTTAAAAATGAGCTTGTTAAAAGTTTAAGTGCAAACCTTAGGATAAAAAACAGTGGCTAGATTTCATCTGATATAAACTTTTAAAGAGAAAAAAGAAAAGTAGAGGGACAATTTCAAAAAAAAAAAAAAAAAAAACTACGTTTGAGGCAGGCATGAAATTGAAACAGACAAGAAGCTTTAATGTGATAGAAAGAAAGAATTGGGGACATCTGTACCGAGAATACGTTGTAACTAGCAGGAGGAATTATCAATCTAGTGATGTGCCAGCTCTCTGCATTTCAATTGCTTCACAGGCCATACCATAAAAATTGTTTGCAATGAAAGTAGTATGAAGAATTCCTAGAGTTTATTGCTCCCAGTGATATTCTACCCAGTTTGTGTACACGGATTGTATCCTTTCAAGTACAACACCGCTTCATATTAGTACCTCTTTAAATTGCTTGCCCACAAATATTGTTCCGTGTTCAAAATGCCTCAATATTAAATTTTCTGTTTCAGTCAAAGTACTTCAAGAGTTTTTATCAAGTTTTCAAAGGCAAGAAGGTTTCATGCAAGCTTTCTGAAAGTCTCGATAAAGCAACAAACTTTAAATTTAGAAGAAGGCTTTCTCAGGAGAGAATTCAGCATACCTCTAGAATCCCCTCCCCACCTTGTTAAGCCAAACTTCCCATTGCTCACAGATTTCTAAGTGCTGCATTGCTGGAGCCGAACGGCAAGTATGAACCTTACTCCCTGTGGAAAGACCACACATGCAAAACAATCTTGGACAACAGCACATCTGAAATTGCCCATTCCAGTTCACTGGAGGGCCTTAAAATCTTTCCAGCACTCGTACCTCAGTGCAGGCATGACAGACACTCAACCTCCAAAATTTGCGTTCCTGCTTAAGATGCTGCCAAGATGGGCAACCGAGGGTGTGGTGGAAATGTTGGGAACGCATCTACAAGAAAAGAACAGCCTTCAAGAGCCTCACCAGAGAGCCAATAGCCCTTAGTCACTTCGCAGCCCTCGCACACCCCACACTCAGTAAGCCCACAAGGGGACATCCCCCCGGCACCAGCACAAAGCTACCAACAGGGACACCGCACACCACAGGGGCCACATGAGACCTAGAAGCAGGAGGTGGACCTGAAGCAACAACTAGTCCTTGCATGACTTGAAACTGCTGTTACGAAGGCAGAGGGTGTAACTTTCGGTGGATTTAATCGTCAGACTACAAGGGAGAGCCTAGACCTGGGATTTTATCAGAACAGGTCTGCTCACATGGGCACGGGACAAAAAGCTGGCAAGCTGGAGCTTCCAGCAGAAAGTGGGGAGACGGAAGGGATTCATTTCAAGCATTGGAAGGGAGTGCTCAGAAACGCCTCCTGAGCACCAGGCCTTCTGACCCAGGTGCTACAGGCAGAGCTGCGCTTCTCCTCCACATGGACGTGGTCCAAAGCACTCCTCCAGCCCCAGAACCCATGCCCCTTCCTTCCCACAGTGGGTACCACCTCCCTCAGACCTGCTGTTATACCAGACAAGTTGTCATTCCCTTGCCCACATCATCTGAATGGCCCTGTTATTAAAATGCTTGCACGAGCCTGTGGTATTTGTGACACAAGCAGGTGAGGGAGGCAACTACACGTGCACTTAGGGCAGCAGATCTGAGGGGGCTGAGCTGGTGGAACAACACTTCTCAGTCTGGTCACACCTGCTCTGTGATACAGCTGGAGACCAAACTCAAACGGTGCAGGGGTTTCATCTTTGGGCTTGGTGAAGAACTAAATGCTCAGCACTGGCTTTGCTGCAGCTACAGAGCTGGAGATGCTGTGGAGGCATGGAGAGCAGCTCTTCCACCAAGTGACAGAAACTGTAATGAAGATAAGGGGCGAGAGGCTTTATGGAAAAGCAATTTCCTATTTATGTTTTATTTAATGAAAAACAAGGATGGAATACAGCAGCACTACTGGTGATGCAACTTCAAGTTGATAAGGATATTTAGACTAGACTAGACTAGAACAGAACAGAACAGAACTAGAGAAGTTAGAAAAGCCCTCCAAGATCATCTGGTCCAACCACCCCCCTACCACCAATACCACCCACTAAACCATGTCCCTAAGGTCCACATCCAAAATATTGCTGCATTTCAGACATTGACTTCTGTAATACCATGGATATGCATTTTTTACCTTTAACAGAAAAGCAGTTAGGAACATAATTTCACAAATCATCCTCCTATCATCTTGCTCCTATCATCTTCTTCTTGTATAATTGCTGTAGCGAGGTGGGGGTTGGCCTGTTCTCCCACGTGCCTGGTGACAGGACGAGGGGGAATGGGTTTAAGTTGAGCCAGGGGAGTTTTAGGCTAGATGTTAGGAAGAACTTCTTCACTGAAAGGGTTGTGAGGCACTGGAACAGGCTGCCCAGGGAAGTGGTGGAGTCACCATCCCTGGAAGTCTTCAAAAGACGTTTAGATGTAGAGCTTAGGGATATGGTTTAGTGGAGGGCTGTTAGCGTTAGGTTGAAGGTTGGACTCGATGACCTTGAGGTCTCTTCCAACCTAGAAATTCTGTGATTCTGTGATTCTGTGATTGTTAACAATTTGGTCACAGAGAACTGTTTTACTTCCTCACCATCTGTGAAGACATGGTGGATTCCCCACCATAACTGCATTAAATACAGCATTATAGTAGTGAATTTTCTGGAAAATGGTATGTCCTTCCACCCCCCTGTACAGCTGTTTACTTCTGGCTCATGTGTTTACACCTATCTCCAGAGCATTGTTTCTTGCTCTGAATTTCTTTCCTGGTACTGCTTAGCAGTATTATTTACTCTCTCATTTCATATTCATTCCCTTATTTCTACTACCCAGTTGTATATGTGTAGGTCTTTCATCACAGAAAACAACTTCCACGATCTTCAGTATAAACAGACATTTTGATTTGAAAGATGAGCCTTATCTTCAATCTGCTAACTTAAAAATAAAGGATTTTCTGCTTCCTTCTAGCAAAACGTAGCTGCAAAAAATCTGTAGAGTCAACTTTCTACAGTCCACACAATCCTCAACAAAAAATCACTTTTTTGTTATAAATAACCAACCTTATGCAGGTTCTTATCGGCCAGTTTCTACTGCTTTGCACCACTGTAATTAATGAACACTGAAAACTCTAAAAGCAATTTTTTCAGCCCTACTGAATGCTTTCTGGTGAGCACATATGAAAAAAAAAAAAAGATTAAATTGAGAAGCTGAAGACTACAGTAGCCTCACGTTGACAGGTCACTCTGATTCCAGGTCAAACCAGCATCTATTTTTGGCTGTTTTGATTATAATTGCTTACCCAATAAAAAATAAATAGCAATTATCTCATTGTCACACAAGAAAAAAGACCTAATAAATGAACCGATCCTAAAGTAACATTGAAAAACAAATTGTTTCAGATGCAAACGGGAGTAATAAAATTTGGTTTCCAAAATTATTTTTAATTGCCAGCACTGTCAACATTGATGTTATTAGCCTACTGGATAATAAATCCATTTTAGTCAATGAAAGCATTTAGAAAAACAAAAATGTCAAACTGCTATCATACAAAGTGAAACTCGTGACAGTTTCCTCCAACAGTCTGTAGCATCGTATCTGAAAATCCCTAATTACAAAGGTCATCTACGCAAGTCTGCGGTCCAACCCATAGATATACATGTTTTTCTTGACCATTACGACAGTGCTGGGATTTCAGACTAACAAACAAAACAGATGAAGTATTTAGGGGTGTGATGAAGTTAATCCTTAAGAGGATACAGGAATTAATTTTTCAAACTAAATTCAAAGCAACCAAACAAAAGGAAAATGAAAACTGCTAAAAAAAAAAATAAATCAAACCTTAGGGAAATGGCAAATCGTTTGAAGGCTTTACTTCAGTGCATTTTCAGTTTGCAGGTATTGCCTGCAACAGCTGCGCCTGTACCACAAGAAAATAAAGCACTAAATGGAGGATTATTTTAGCTTTTTCACAAGATGCAAGACAAACGCAGAGTGGTCAGGATCCACCACAGCACTGCGCATGGATTTATCGTCCATCATATTAAACCCAAAGTAGCTAAGCTGTGCAAATCTGTCTGCGCTGTATTTCCTTCTTCCAAGGGCATGTTTTGTGGCTTCTTGACCTAGGTTAATAAGTCTTTATTCTCAATAACAACTGGGACCATGAAGCCTCCCTGAACTGAACCCAGGTCTCCACTCCTGACACTGCAGATATCATGATGAATTGCTCAAATAACATTCCTTTAAGCAGTTAGCTTTCCATCCGAATTTAATGTTCTCCGTGTAGCCTCCACACATTTCACTTTCCACAGCTCTCTAATGAACAATTACAGTTTTCACCAAGTTTTTTGGTGAAAGATTTTTCGTCCTTTTTGGCAGCAGGGTAGGGCAGGAATGTCCGCTTCTTCAGAAAACAGGCCACCTAACCAAATAGCTGGGAGCATTAATAGGCTCACATTTTGGCAGGTGTGGAAAAGGAAATGTCATATAATTCGCATGCTGGCAGGGAGTTACTCAGGTTTTTTAGCCAGGTTTCCTGTGTGTCTGTGTCGTCAGCCCCCAAAACCACCTCCCCCAGCTCTCTTTCCATCCGCAGCCTACTTCGACAACGATGTAAGAGCAGGGGAGCTACTCCTGAGATGGAGAAGTTTCCACAGGTTCCCTGAAACAGGCCTGTGTAAGGATGGGAGCAATTATAAATGCCCCTAAAAGTATCTCCCACACTGAGAAGGAGCATCTTTTCAAGCACTAGGGTGTGCAGACAGGAGAAAACCTTAAAAAGAAGCCGCAAAGGAAGGAAAATTTTAGACTGGCACATACAAACTCTGACGTACCAAAGCCAACCCACAACACAAGTCCCTTTTAGTATTCAGGGAACAAGTGGTTTCACAGCCCTGCTGTTTAATTGTGGGGAAGGAACCATGTCTAAGGACCCAGCTGAGTTTCTCCCCTTCTCCCTGCTTGCTCTGTGCTGTGCTCCTGGACATTTCTAACATTTCCACTTCCCTAAATCTAGCCAGGAGAGCAGACAGAGCAGACGATGGCAGACCTGACTTCCCCTCTAAGAGAAGGAAAACAACGCATTACAAACCTGCCCTTGCCAATCGCTTCTCCTTGCTCCATTAAAAAGAAAGCAGAGGGGACGAGGCAGCTTTTTCCCTTTTTTCCTCATACAAGGGAGGGTGAGGCCTTGAGTGGCAGCTGAGCCTTCTCACCAAGCGCAACGTGAGGCTTTCACGTTACTCAGCTTGAAAAATAAAGCTGATTTTCTGTCAGGCTGTTACTGGAAAAATTCAAGGCAGAAGAGACACGTTGCCTATTGCCCACCCTGCAGCTGGGACGATGCGGGAGTCAGGGAAAATATCCAAGCCTGGAAAAGCTTTCAAGATTCAAAACCATGCCCAGAATTGTACAGAACGAAAACCAAGGAAGGGGAGAGAAGGGGGTAAAGAGATTCCCTCTGGAACAGTCAGGGTAAGGCAGCAGCCAGGCCAGGCCAGCTGGAGGCTCAGGGCAGCCTCGGGTCTGTGCAGTTCCCCTCAGGAGCCCGATTCCCCCTCGCCAACACTTTCTGCTGACTGCAGCAGCTTTTATTGACCAACGATCCTGCCAAAAGTGGCATGCACTTTCCTACAAGGAGTGTCTGCATTGATAAGCCTCTGGAAAACTCCTAACAGATCTATCCATGAATGTGTAAAATACATGATTCAGCTTAAGCTGCCACTTCAGTTTATCTCCCTGATGCCTATAAAAAAAACCTGCACGTTTCTCTAAAAAATTCCCTTCCAGATTCCTTTGGAAGTCTTTCAGCCAAACTATATGACTATTTTCCATCCCTTAACCTTCCTAGTTACTCACGATATGAATAGGAACAAATTTATAGCATTCCTATCCTTTAATGATATGCAAAGATCTTGCGTGCAAAAAGCGTGTCCATGGATTTTGGAGTACCACATGCACACACAGCACTCATGTGGGAGGGCCGTACAGAGTCAAGAAAGAAAATTGTGTCATCTGTAATCCCAGGCAAAGACTTCAGGTATCAGAAAACTGTATTCAAACCAGCTGGAGGTCTCCTATTACCATGCTGGCTGCAGCAAGCTCTTCACATCTCATTAACAGCATAATGAAGGCTCAATCAAGGATACGGTCTATCAGGACTGCCAAACGTAGGAATATGGACGCTGGCTTAGAAAGATGAGCTAGTATCGAGGTTTTTAGTGCTTAGTTCTCTCAAAATTGGTGAAGAGGTAGCCCTGCCACAGAAAATATTCCCCGGTGATCCAATGGCACACCGAGAGGAAGAGCAAACCCTCCGAGCTATCACAGGAGGATGGTGGCACCGAGCAGGTCACACGCTGCTCCTTTCCACAGGTGGTGCTTAAAGCCACAAAATCAAGAGCACCATTAAAGTCAGAGCCAAGAAGAGGAGCCACCAGGATGGGGACACACGTGCTTACACTGATGACCAAGTGCACTTTGCATATATAACACAATTAGCGCTAAACTCAGCAGCTTTATTTCTCATCTGTGTGGTAATTATGATTTAATAGGGCTTCATAATGTTCCCTCTAATTAGTGATTATATCTTCTTGTATACTTTCATACGTGCATATACATTTATGTATTCTCAAACGGCTGGCACTGATGTACTCAGAAAATCTGAGGAAGAAAGGAAGATCACAGAAGAAATCAACAGACAGAGGGAGTCAACACTCCTCCAGCTATTACGAAGCGATGGTGAGTAATGTTTCAATGAGCCTCCTGCCCATCACGCAGGAAGCCAGGTCTGGGCTCCCTGATGGGGAGCAAATAAGCTTGTCTCAGAGTCACACACGCTGCTGCCAGGAGCCGTTCCTCGACCTGTTTCCACCAGTGCCAGGATGAAAAAGAAGTGGGAGCAGGCAGCTGGGAGGGTGAGGGGGGTGAAAGCTGGAGGAAAAGAGTATAAAACCCTGGCAGATCAGCCTACCCCTGCCTCTGTAACCCCATCTTCGGTCACTTTCCACGTCCTCTTGGATAAGAAGTCGGAAAGTGCTGGTACCCAGAGATGTTGACAACTATTGGATCGATAAGCGCTGTCTGCATGGGGTCTTTAACACCCCCAGAAATCAATGGAAACATCTTTCGACCTCGGCCCGTGTGTCAGATTATGCCTGCGGCAGAAATGGAGGCATAAACACACGGAGTAATAAATGAGCAAACTATTAATTACGGACACGCACAAAACCTTTCTCATGTATACTTGGTGAAATTAGCGCCGAATGCAGCTCGCTGGATGCCTAACCGAGCGCAAGACAGCACATGCACAGCGATTTTTCACTGCAAGAGCCACTTACTTTCACGAGGACATGCAGGAGCGTGTTACCACCCACTTCACATACATCACTTGAAACTATTGCCCAGAATGACTGCATGCAAATTTTGATACAAAACAAAAACTAAATCAGGTCTGAAACGCTACCTGGATTACAAAGGGGAAGTTACAAGAAGTTAGTTGGTAACCAACCCCCTGTAGTTTGTCTTTATCTCTGTTGTTATCAGACCTTCTTCAGCTTTAATCCTGGCCAGAATCAAGTTTATGACTTTGATTGATGTGGCACAAAGCGATGAACTGGCTGTGTGTAGCCTAGAAGTGACACAGGAAGGACAAGGTGACAGTCAGCAAACACCAGAAGGCCAGAAACACCAAGAAAAATGCTAAATTACTTGGAGTGATATAAAAGGGACATAAAAATAAATCGCAAGGGGAAATCTTACACCTAAGAATATATTTCTTGAGAACAAGAGTCCGTGGTATTTGTAGATGGCAGTTCCTCCTGTTTGGAGGAACTTCAGATCCAGAAAGCACACGCACAGCGTGGAGAGGACGCTGGGATGCTGCACCGCCAGGAAAACCAAGAGACGGATCTACCACATCTCCACCTCCGAAACTGTGATTTCATAACAAAGCTTTTTTATCGTGAAGAATAAGAAGCAGTTTGCAACGACTCAAAGAGATTTCAGCTCAAATGTCTCTGCAAATTAATATACTTTGTAGGAAAAAAAGTCAAATGTAGTGTTTATTCTAAGCATTTTACTGCCTGTCTCATTAACCCAGTACCTTACATGCCCTCTTTGTAATGCAAATTTCCTAACTACTGTGCTTTCCATAAAACATTCACAGAGACAGTCTCACACTGCTCAAACACCAATTGTAAGCGAAGCAAAAATACACTGAATTTCTCTTAATACCTAGGCTCTGCACCTAAGTCTTATCTGCACATGCAGTTTGCGAGAAACCTGCTGCTGCTGCTGCAGCCACAAAGGTGGAAGATTTCCCAAAGCAGATGATGTGGGCAATTATAAACTGAAATACCATATGCATGAGCCAAATAAGAAGACTTTGTAGAAGGTACCTACAGCAGAGCTTTTTTTTTCTTTTGTGGAAGAGAGATTAATGCAGAGAGGAGAGAGGATACCATGCATTTAAGGAGGTTAAGCATGGCACACAGTGCACCTGCTCGCCCAGCTTCTGCTTCATAGCCACCTGCCCAGCCACGCCGTGTATCACCACAAGGGTTTTCCACGAATCTTCACCACGTAGCAGCACGCACGCTGTTTCCAGCTGCTGTGCTGTACCCATCAGCACGTGGAGCCCAGCAGGAACTGCAGCACCATGCCACCAAGGTCTGCAGCTCAGCCTCACCCAGCCGCTCTGCGCTGCAGGAGGTGACTTTGGGTTGGAAGGGGATGAGGCACAGGCAAGGCTCCTGTTTTATGATTTATACAGCTGTGGAAGGGGCACAAAATGTCACCCTAAGGGTTCAGTGTTATGATTGCTCTCCCTTTGCCAACTGAGGTGTTAGAACATGAAATACCACAGCAAACCCGTCGCCAGCCAAGATTCACAATATAAACTGCACTGAACTCAATTCAGACACACAGGATGAAAGCGGAAATTGTATTATCTTTCCTCCTCTCTCCACAGGTATCAACTATTTTTGTTTCCAGAGATGATCTGTGCCATCTCGAGTGAAACTTGCAGCAACTGCCTTCATCCTAGTTCTGAAAAATGCTGCTTCTTTTTCAGCCTTGCTGGGGGGGCTGGAAGCCGTCTGATTTTTACAGCCACACCAGCTGGCCTGATGGAAGACACCACCTCCGCGTACAAACCCCTCCCAGATTTCCCAGCACAGTGAGGCAGAACTCCAGGCATCAGTGCCTGAGATGGCAGAGACGTCTTTGCCGTTTTTTGATGAGGCTCAGTGCTAAGATGCACAGGTGACCAGCAGCACACATCTTTACAAGGAGTTTTCTTTATTCTACATGATAAGATGCAAACTGCGAGCCTGGTTCCCAATCACCCAGAACACACCAAGGCTTTGGTACTGTTTCTGCACCCAGACAGCTTCCCAAAGATAACCAGGACCTCAGAGACAACGCAGACACACCACCCAGCAAAAAGGTAGCACGGGCTACCGATGATTGGGACCACAACATGTTTAACCTGCAGTACGGACAAGTGAATCTGATCCAACATGGAAATTTAAAAAAAATTAAAATAAATCCTCAGAGTCAGTAAAAAGAAAAAAAGTTTGGGACACAATCTACAATCAAAACACAACCAAAACAGTAATTCAACGTACCAGCTTCACAGCATATCAAGAATACAAGCACATGTTCAAATGCTCACAGTGATTTCCCAGATGCATTAAAAAATAATGAAGATATTGAAACCTATCTGGTTCTGAACATTCAGTTAATTTGGCACATCCTCCACTTTTGGAAAAAAACAAAACCAGAAAACCACAGTAAACCACAGCCGAGCCCTAGCATGAGCAGCCATGCATTCTCCTGCCCACCTGCCTGAAGCCCAGCTCAGAGGAACACACGGGGTTATATCAGCTTAGCTCATCTGTAGACTCACTTAGACCTCATTCCATCCATTAAAATGGTCAATAGCGATGCCAGCTGAGAAACGTCCATCACCGGGAGCTCATCTTTACAGGTCAGCGACCAGCCAGGCAACAACAGCTTCTAGCCATTACTGACCTCGCTTCGACACGAACCACTGATTTCCAGGAGAAAGATGAGCCATGAGCCATCCATTTTCTTAATCATAATTAAAATAAACACAAAACCACTCAAGTGTTTCTGTATGCTTTAGTTGATACCAAATATAAACGTGCAATCATCCTGCTATGTTTCTGGGATGTGAGCACTAACATAATAAGAATCTGCATGCATTCATTTCATCCATTGAGGCAGGGAGTACCCTATTATAAGGAGGTGCCGCTGAACAGAAATTAGCATCAGAACTGTTTGGATAACAAAATGTTCTGGTGTGTCAGCCTCCAAGTAAGCTGACAGAACAGATTTGGGCAGGTGTGTCTTGTGATGGAAAAATTAACTCTGATAAAGAAAAGAATAAAGTGCCCTTTAGACATGTTCAGTTCTCGGTGTCATTAAGATGCAAAAGGAATTTTAAAAAATGCCATCTCCATAAAGCTCAAGCACACGTAAGAGAAAGCAAACAAAGCTGCCTGAATGACTGGCTGTTTGCACTACTGGCTGCCCTATGGCTCTGGCAAAATTGGATTCTTTCATCAGCCCTGGTCTTACTGTTTTGTACAGAGCAATACATTACAGCCAGACTTCAGACAAAAAGTAAAACCGCCAAAATACACAACAAAGTCCATATCGATGAAAAAAAAACAAGACATACATCCAATTATTCTCTCTTTCAAACATTTTAAACATTTGTCATTTGCAAATGACAGAAGATGCTCAATCAGAGACAGACTGCATCATGTTTGACTCCACTAAATGTCTCTTATGAAAGCCTCCCTTCATCTAAAATTCTTGTACTTGGGTTTAATTTCAAGCCATCCTTACACAAATCCGCTTCCTCCAATTTCCTAATTGAGACCGCAAGGCTTAAAATATGCCCATCAGCTATCGTATAACTGCAGATCTACTTGACTAAGAAATACACATTTTCAGGCTTCAGAAAATAATTAGGCACTCCAGATTTTCCTTCAGCCTCCTGAGGAACAGACGTCAATGACCGATATCAGCAACTTAGACCACGGGTCTCATCCAGCCTCACAACTCCTGCAGCTCAGTGTTACAGTAATTCACTGAATTGCTACCACAGTAACCATCAAGATACATGGAAATTACACAACATATCCTCTCTCAGCTTTTTCTGGAACTGATCTCTTACTCACCAAGTTCTCGGTCCTTGGTGGATATACACTCTTTTATGGACTCCGTTATGCCAAGACTAGCTGCAGTGGGGAGTGGACCAAGTAAGGATTCTAGTGCGGGTGGTCTTACAGGAGCTTCATTTCCATTTTTGCATTCTCCGTCTTCACTTGTTTTTAGTCTATCCTTCTCAAGAAATTCATTATAAAAGTCCTTGTTTAAGTGATTAGCAGCTGCTTCCAGTTCCTCATCTTCTGCCTCTTCCTCTCCAAATATGCTAGACGCATTATCTTCTATAGATTCTGTAAGGCGGAAAAAAAAATACAACAAACCAACACATCATTGCATACCATCTGTTAGAGAACCTAAGTAAATAGAGAGGGACTCACTAAAAGGATTTAAAATCTGCAGAGAAAAGCTGTAGAAAATATACACAGTATTTTAGTACTATGTATGAATATATGAAGTTTCCACATGCTCTTCAAATTCATTACCCTGGCTATTAAAATGTGTTTTTGTGAACATAGTCATCACTTAAAATAGAAGTATTGTGTTATTGAATTATGCCAGATAAAAGGTTTTTTTGAAAGAAGCCAACTACTTGTTGGGATAATTACAAATAAAAAATAGCCAATTAAACCTGCACAGAGACCCATCATGCCAATTTGTCAACTAGGGCATTCAGTGACCAAGGGATCTGCACAAAGGTCCTCTGCAACTCAGGCGTCAGTGCCAAACTTACACTGTACCAGGAATGAAAAACAACCAAAGTCATTAATGTACCATAATTGAATTGAACAGGTTTTATTTTGTTATTGCTATTTTGTATTATTATTTTGCATTGAGTTATTTTGGAGGCTGACATTTGAACCAACTACTTGGCATGATGTGTTGAAAAGCAAAGAGAGCCCCGATGCAATAAGTAGAGATCTTTTACTGCACAGGCATATACGTGATCACATTTATCATAATCAAGTTCATACACTTATGACTGTCTGCAGGATATGAACCCATTATTATTTAAGTAGTCACAACATTTTATAGACTTACCATCTTTAGTGAAATTTGCAAATACGCCTTTTGCTTTTGGTCTACTATTTTCTAATTCAATCTCTATTTCATCTTGATAGCTAGATATTTCACCTGTGGTGATGAAATAAAAATAAAACTCAGCAATCATTGATGTAATTTTGAGGAAATGAGTGATCTGTTACACTAAACACAACTTATACCTTCAAAATCTTCCAGCTTTTTTGATAACGCCTTCTCAAGCTGAAATGAAAACAAACAAAATAAACGTGAAATTACTACAAAAATACCTCTGTCCTACTTGTGAACTGTATACGCTGACACAGAATCATAGGGTATTTTAAAAGTAATAAGCAAGTTTCAAATCCCAATTCAAATTATTTTATTTTGTATTATCAGCCAGGCAAGACAAACAAGTTTCTGAATACTGACCCATTTCAAATATTACGTCACAAATCTCTATACTTCAAAAGGAACTTTAGGCTCTGGCGAGCTGCAAACAAAAGGCCTCATTCTTCAACAGTTAGACTTTGTGACTGTGTCTGTAGGTGAGGGTGAGTGCAAAACAGTGCTGGAGTCGCTGTGCAGAGGCCACACACAGCACGTGTGCAATGGCAGACTGAAGTACTGACCTGCAGCATCTGACAGACTCTTGAGAACATCATAAACGCATCAACAGCCCTTTAAATGATAGTATATTTAGAATATTATATATTACTGCCTTAAAAAAAGTGCATGGTTTCTGATTCCATTACAAGGCATGAACCTTTTCAACTCTGGTGTCTTAACTCTGGCTAAGTAGGACAAGAGAGCGCGCACAGCACAGGCAAGAGCAGCCCAGACATTAGGACAGCTTCTCAAGCCACAAGCTCAGCTTTATTTGTCACATGAGAGACTCCAGTTTTGTAAGGACACAAAGATCTGATGCCTCGCTGAAAGGTCAGAGCACAAGAAGAGAAACACGCACGTCATCGGAAAGCAAGCATAAGGGAGAGAATAGTGCTGGGAGTAACTGCATCACCTTGCAAACAGGAACACACCTGGGCTGCATGTACTGAGCCCTCCTCTACAGCACAGCAGTCGTGCTAAGCACCAAACACCGGTATCCTGAGAAACATGGGAGCTCCACGGGTGCTCGTTTGCTCAAACACCCAAATGTCCTGATCTGCAGTAGCAAAAGCAGTGACTTTGTGCTTCCTGCAGTGGTTAACTGGGACTGGAGAGAGACTTCAATCCCTCATCGGGGGATATTTAAAACTAGATTTGAAGCTATGTATCTGAAAGAGCACACCTCGCTGGAGTAACCAGCAAAAATTATAGGGGAGAAGAATTTCTAAGCATTTTTTTCAATGGAAAGCTGTCCCCTTGCTCATAAAACAATACTCTTTAAAAAAAATAATAAAAATTAAGTTAATGGGCATTATATGCACCAGTGCTCACTCTTTTCTTAAGAAGCTCAAAACAGATGTTACCTGATCAGATGCTGGCCAGTTAGGCTTTAGTGCTGTTTAATTCAGAAGGAATAGAGAGAGGGAGGAAAGGGGAGAAATACACAGAGTATCCAGCTTAGAATTCACCTGCTGTATCTTCAATTTTTTTTGACCGGCTGTAAACGAAGGAGGATCGCATTCTTCTTCCAAGTCAATCTTCATAAACTCATCTATGGTTAGCTGGCTTGTTGGTGTATCTTCGAACTCTGTCAACCTACCAACACATACAGCATATTACCACGGCATCGTTAAGAACTTCTTTAAAAGTAACAAAATGCATCAAACTGGTGACTTTCAGAATAAACATGTCATCCTTAGAAACTTTGGCTCAAATACAGAATACATTAAAACTGAAGTGATACTAATTGTTTCATTTGCTGCAAAGTAAGTATCTTTTCATATCGCAAATTAGCTTTTGATTTATTAGAGTATGTAACACACACTTTTTTGATGAACAAAGACGGAAGAGAATTACCACAGCCACTACAGTCAATTATGTGCAACCAAAATTGAGACGAGAACTGCGGTTCATTCCTCCTGTCTCGCTGCTTTTGGGATCAACAACAAAATCAAAACGGATTCCCAACCTAAAATATCTGCCATCATAGTTTAAGAGTATGCTCAGAAATACAGATGGGAAGAGGGACAAGCAATCTTCCCAGGACACAAAGAAGCAGCAGTAAAATAAAGGGCTCATCCGCACGTAGAACAGATGAACGCATGTAATTTTGCAATAACATATTTTGTATTTGTTCAGCGTTCACATTTGAGAAGCTCCTGCCTAAGTGAGAGATGTGACTAGCTCCGTGGGGAATTGCCATGAAAGCGGCTGAATCTTTCAAAGAAATCGACTCTTAAATGACACCACGTCGTCATAACTTCATCCCCAGATTTCAGCGTTTTGCACAGGTGGTTGAGAATGATCACATCAATTTTACAGATGGAGAAGGCAAGACAAAAGGTTAAGTATAAAGCCAGGTCAGGAAATGTCTGGCAGAATGCTTTTCTGACAGAAAGTGCCCTTTTAATAATATCAACATTTTCCATGGGAAAAACGCAACGACGCATCTGCAGCTGCTTCACTGGAATATTCCCATCTTCCAGAGGAAGCAAAGCTGACAGCAGCTTCCATCGGCAAAGCTAGGAAACTAAAAACCTGTGATTCAGTCCTCCCAGCCCAGGACATTTCAGAATTTCTCTCTCCTAAAAAGCAATCATGGTTTTCTCTTTTGCTTCTGATTGCAAGAAAACTCCTTCAAGGAAGAAATTTTCAATAGGGCAGAAATTCAGTTTCCAACTCCAGGGCCAAGGTCAAGTGTACCTGGCCACTCTCTTTCCCCATACCCTTATCACTACCTAAATTATCTTTTTTTATAAAAGGAGGAGCAAGACAAGCCAGCTCAGACAAAAGGACCCAGGCCTGCTGTAACTGCAGCAGACTTTGCCTTGTGCCCCTGCTCCCAAGGAGAGCCGACTCCAAGCAAAGCCGACAGCAAGCAGCTTGCCGAGCCCATGCACAGCTTTGCCCACCAGCCCTACTGCTGCCAAGGAGAAGAAAGCTCTGCAGCCCAGTCCTGTCTGGGGTTAAGGCATCTCCGTGAAGCTCCAAATGAGCTGTGTACTTAAGCATGACCGACAGCCCAGAACTTTCCCTCGGAGTACCACTGACCAGCTCTCGTCTCCCCTCTTTTAAATCAAATCGGAAAGCAGAGGATGATACTGGTGGCAGCAGCACCCAGCTTTTAATTAACAGACGTGTAATCTCGCAGCATTAATAAGGTTCCAGTGTGCACTACCTGCCTTACTGGAGGGGGCCTCATCTATCAGGCCAAAGGAAAGACCTGGCCAGGGCACTGTTGATGCTATTTTAATTCAGGATTCATTTAATACCAAACCCAGGCATCCCTTTAGAAGCAGGGAGTTTCCCAGCCGTCCTCATTCAGCTGCAGCCACCACCTCTTCATGACAAATCACGCACGTAGAGATAGTCCCACCCTGGCAGGGCTCTCCTCCCAGCCAGCCTCGCCGAGTCGAATTGTTATCCTCCTCCCACCATAACAAACCAGCACGTGCTTTGGCAAAGACAATGCTGTTTATCCCATGCTTGCTCAGAGTTTGAGATGAGCACCCAGGCTCAGCCAAAGCAGCAACTCCTTCTAGGCCTTCAGGGCAACGTGGAGAACATCAGTGGCAAAACCAGGGATTGACAAGCCGGGTTAAGGATGAGATGACCACTCTTGGATTTCAGCACCTAACATCATTCGCATGTCCTTGTGGACACCTGAGGCTCCGTCTGTCCCTCTCCTTGTCCACCTTGTGTGACTCAGGTCACTTGCTCTGTACCTGCTGGGTGTCAGCCCAGGGCAAGCCAACGTGGTCTGATCTCAGTCCTGCTCCGAGCCAGTACTATGCACCATGCTGCGGGAGTGTGAGCCGTTCGCTCAGTGCTTTCTCCTTTAACTCGATATAAATAAATACCCGTGATTGCCAACTGCCCGCCTGCCTCAACGTCTTACATCGGCTGATATCCTGTCTGCATATTTTTAAACATTTCTCTGATGTTATCCAGTGTTTGGACACATGCCACCAAGGCAACAAACTGATGCACGCGGCAGTCTGCGCTGCGTGGAACAAGGTAACATCAGTTTGGCGGCTAAGAAAAGCTGATGCAGACTTAATTATAAGCACGATAGTTTCAGGGGCGAGGGAGTGCCCTCATGAAAAAAAATAGCTGCAGGCTATTTTTTAAGTTCTGCATAAAACTGATACCCAAGTTCGTTTTGTACTTTCGATAATCTCTAAAAAAATTCGATTTCGATAATCTCTGGTAAGTGTAGCCATTTTAAGTCATCCACAGGAGGAGGAAAACAAACAGATATACAAATTAAGATATTATTTCCTTGGCAGGAATTCAAAAGGGCTCTAAAAACTGAAATTTGGCAGATAAGTATTTTCTATTTATAGTTGAAGGAGAGGCAATCGCTACAGTTCAGGCTGAGATTCAACTTCCAGTCCAAACCCTTGTCTTACAGTTTCTCACAGACTCTTTCAAGCAAATTCCTTTGGGAGAAAAGCTTTTCCAAAGCTTGGTGTCATTTGCCCCTAACCCCAGACGTTTTTTTTTCAAAGAAAAATTTCCACGGCTTTTGTTCAGTCAGTTTACAGACAAAAACACACCTCGTGCTCTGATAAAGCACTTTTGTGCACAAAACAGTAAACCAATTCTGTTCACACTTAATTTAGCTCCCAATAAGGGAAAATGGGTCAGTTACTTTGAAGTTGAGCAATGTTTTTTTCACTTTGTTTTGTTTCAGGGACACCGTCCAGTGGAGACTTATGAATCCAGTCTACAGCTAAGGACAAAAAAAAAAAAGGACTCCCATGTGCAGCTGAATGCTCAGTTTTAGTGTTTATGTGAAATTCTGCGGTAGTGGGGTGCAATGAAGCATTTAAAAGCGCGAGGTCTTCTGAAGTCCAATTCACGATCGCTTCAGGAGTCCAAGTTCAAAGTCCAAGAGGGACTTCTAAGCAGGGACAGTTTAGAAAAAGCCACACTGGCCTCCACTCCCTGTTCATAGAAGAGGAAAAGCATCTGAAACTGCTGGCCAAGCTCAGCCAAGACCGGAGAAGTCTGGTGAGCCGCACATCGTCTGACTGCCCTCCTACGTACACGGCCAACCCCGAACTCTGGAGAGCAGGCAGCACAGCACACAGGTATCCCAGGCTGGACCTCGGCACAGAATGGCAAGCAGATTATAGCCTCAGAGACAATTTTAAAAATGTATATAAATTGGTGAATAGATCAGCTGATTTCACAGCTCCAACATCTGCAAGCTCAGGAAAAGTAAAGGACGTACTTTTCTATCTTACTTAAGTACAAAAATATTTAGAATCATAGAATATCCCAAGTTGGAAGGGACCCACAAGGATTGAGTCCAACTCTGAGGTCCCGAAAGGACACCCACAAATCAGACCGTATGTCTGAGAGCATTGTCCAAGTGCTTCTTGAACTCCAGCAGCTCAGTGCCATGACCACCACCCTGTGGAGCCAGTGCCAGACCACCTCTGGGTGCAGACCCTTTCCCTAACCCCTAGCCTGACCCTCCCCTGTCCCAGCTCCATGCTGTCCCCTCGGGTCCTGTCGCTGTCCCCAGAGAGCAGAGCTCAGCGCCTGCCCCTCTGCCCCCCTCGTGAGGGAGCTGCAGGCCGCCATGAGGCCTCCCCTCAGCCTGCTCTGCTCGAGGCTGAACAACCAAGGGGCCTCAGCCACTCCTCCTATATTTAACTATATCCTCCATCGTAGCAGAGTGTTCATTTGTGCTGTCTACCACTTCAAACACGCACACTCACTAATATAAGAAAAGTTCAGAATTTGCATTGTTGTGGCAAACCATCACTGCTTATTACACTACAAATGTCTATTACATCCTCCTCCATTCCGTTTTTTTCCAAGCTATGCAATATTCATGCATGAACTATTTGCAGAAGTATGTAAACACATACCCTAACTGTGGTAGTTAATATAGAATATATATCAGAAATAGTGATGACGTGCTTCCTACATGATATGCAAGTTTTCCAGTAGTCACCAGTATGTAAACAAATAGAAGTGCAGTCATTGTAACTTTATATAACTTGATGCTTACTTGCAGCAACATAAAAGAGGTATTTTTAAAGCCTATATGAGCACGCATCTTATTACTAAAAAGTAAGGACAAAATCTGAGGTGATCTAGTTACCGTTATTGTGGTTTTACAAAGTACAACTAAACACCTGAGCTGGGCTACATTACTCTCCCTGTGTTCCTAGCCCAATGCAACTGTAAAGAGAAATATTTAATAAGAATGGGTACCAAGAAAGATTTATTCCTTTAATAATGAGAAGTGCCCTCAACAATTAGTTGCTTTTACTTGCTGACTTTCGCTTGCTTACACAAAAACAGAGATTTGAAATTATCATAGCTCTGTTAGCATAAATTTTGAAGTTCTGATTCTACAAACGCATACACAGAGTTAACTCGGGTTAACACTTGTGCACGTGGTTAGCCCACTGATAATCCCATAGACAGGTCTTCCTGGGCGCCCCTGAAATCTGTCAGTCTGAACCCTTTGGAATTTTTTGTTCTAGTTCTTTTTTCCTGATTCTAGCGTTCACATCACGGTAATGAAACAAAATGCTTTAGCATTACTTAAAACTTTGGTTCATTTGCATGGTTCCTCCACTGCAATATGTCAAAACATTCTATGATCTCTTGGAAAAGAAAAATAGCACACTGCTTCACTTCGTAACAGAGCCACTCCGACGAGCTAAGTCAAACAAAGAGCAAACTGTTCACAAGAGCTAAGACCAACTTAGTGCTAAGAAGTTAATTATTGTATCAAAAGTAACAGCCACCAAATAACTTTGAAATGGCAATTTTTAAAGTAAGTATGAAGTACTGAAATATATCAGGAATCTAATTAATGTATTAGCTTTCTAGCATTGCCTGTAAAATTGGGTTCATCAAAAATAAAACCTTTTTTTCATTAAATCAGATTATCAAGTTTGCAAAGGTGTGTAATACTAACTTGCTTGGATCCAGTTCAATTTTACTCATTATACTAGAAAGATTTCTAGACATCACCTGTAAACCACTTGAAGGTATTTTACTTAAGACATCAAATAGTTCTCCATTTGCTCTCTTAGTGTAGCTCACTTAGTTTAGAGGTCAGTGAAGAAGCTTCACGGCTGCTGATCTGAGATCAGACTGGACACCACTACAGGCTCCTCACACAGCCACCTGCCCAGGTTTCTGAGAGTTTTTCTCTTCATACCACACTTTAAACAATCACACTTCAACAACTCAGACTTCCTGGACACCCTCGGCCCCTCTCCATGCTCAAATACCTTAAACAAATGGCTCTCGCTTAATCCATCGCGTTCCTTTCACAGGATTTTGATATGGCTTTTCTTGTAACACAGCACACCACTGACTACATCACGCCTTTCCCTTCAGTGCTGACCTCGATATGGCTTTAGTATTTTGGAAAACCCAGCCTTGCAGCAACCACTCAGCCATGCATGGCCCTGTTATCATCTCTGCCCACCCTGACTCTGAACTCACGGATCAACCTGCTCCTCTCTTTGCTTGTGCTCGCAGAAGTCTACCCAGCTGGACACTGCAGCAGGAGTCTGGACATGAAGTTCATACGAACTGTGCACTGCTGCAATGAAAATAAGAAAAGCTGCAGGCAATACATTCATCTCTGAGCATGAATCTTTATTTTTTTCCAGAAAATTACCAACGCAATCATTGCAAGAGCTACAGCTGGGTCCCTGGACCATGAGCAAAGGACTCCAATTATGAAAATCTCCGCAGTATCTCCACACAGCCAGGTAAAGGGAGCTCCTTTGTCAAGAAGTCTGGTCTTCCTTCACTGAAAATACTGTTTGGTTGTGCAAAGAAACATTCACCTCAAAAATGAACACTTTAAACCCATTCTGGCCTTTCATTTCAGATTCTTCTACATCACTTCCACTGAAATGTTACTCTTTCTGAAGTTCACCACAGATAGTTTTTTTTACAGATAGTATGGAACTGAGAAGAAACATTTTTTTTCTTAATGCAAAAAGCAGCTCAATTTATAGATAAAGAGAGTGAGTAAGCCAGAGAAGTAAAATGCAAGTGTTAACAAAGATAAGCTGATTTATTTTTTTTTATTTCTATTGAAGAAATGCCTAAGATCTTCAAACAGGAATAAGGGCCGCACAGTATTAGATAATGCACAATGGAAAAATATCACAAAAAATTATTCTTATTGCAGATAAACTATAATTCAGTATGCAGAAAAAGTATGCAAGAGGTGAATAAACAGAACAAGGGTCAGAGTATGTAAAGGCTAAAGAGGCAGAAAAAAACACAGGTGCATGAAAGAGGTAGAAATGCGAGAATTAAACTAAATAAAAGAGTTAAATTTATTAAAAGTTAATTTCCGTTATCTCCACAGATGATTACATAAAAAATAACAATTTGACTAATTAGTTAATATTTGTACAGTACTTTGAATATATAAAGTGATATATAAGTTAATATCATTTCAATTAGCCTGGAAATGAGACAGATAGAATTATCAGTACGTTTATTAATATTTAATATGCTCTCTTTCAACAACAGCAACAAGCTTTACATTTTAATTGCATGCTTCAAAACATACAGCTAAAAGGCCCTCTGAAGTAACTACAAAGTTTTCTTACTAAGATCCTACCAAAACCATGCATATTAAAAACAAAGACACATATTTTTAGCCATGCAGTTAAATTAAGAAGTCCTGATTTGAAGATGGGTGATGGGGTCTATGGGCCAATTCCATGCTTTGTTGCTTTTTCCTTCCAAAATAGACTGAATTTATGATCGGGTCATTTGTTTTTATGACCTGAAGGTATGTCACATTTTTGTGAACCTCCTCCTAAAAGCCATTCCTGCCATGCACAGCAATGGAAGTGGTGGCAGACCACACGCTCGAAGGGCTTGGTGCTCTCCAGCTGCTCAGCTGCTGGACAACAGGGTGACAAATGCCCCTGTACACAGCTGCACGACTCGTAGTGCACAGGATTAGAAACAACTTCTTAGCTAAGGGTTGCTACCCCTTGCTGACGGTCTTCCCAAAACAGGAAGAAAACCAAGCACGGCTTTCTTAAAATCCATCACTCCTACCTGCTCAGCCACCGCTCAGCACAGCCCCACCCCAGCCTGGGCTGGAAGCATCGGCGTTATCTGGGCTCGTGTTTGGTTTTCCTTCCAAAGCTTTCAGACGAAAGCCATCAGCAATGAGTGCAGCACCCGAGGCTGCACTTCCACCCAGCTACACTCCACACCTTCACAATGCACGAAGCAGCAGCAGCTCTTTGCAGATCTGAGCAACTACAGCAATAATTAAAAGGAAATAAAACTACATAAAGCTGAGAAGCGAAGAAATTTTTAAGAACACGAAACAAGTGCTTATCAATTTCTACTTCTACTCGATGGCATTTTGAGAGCAATTCTTGAAAGAAGAGGAAAAAACTGGGGTGCAAATAACGGTTATTCAAGGGTATTTTTTATTTGCCCTCATTAAATACTATATAACGTGCTCTTATTTGAAAAACATCAATCAAATTTATAGATTCGTGATAAATACAGTTGTAATTATAGCTGCCTGAAAATAATTCAGCTGTCACGTTTACCCTGTCAAAGTAAATAACGCTGTCATTTTAGTTGACGTGTGTGACTTGAGTAAACATTTCAAAGCATGAATTTTGAAGCTAGATTTCTTCGCTTGAAACAATTGCTCAGATTAATTTTCCTTCCAACTCTAATTTATTATGCTTATTTTCATAGTAAGAATGAACTCTTTAACTATTTAACCAAGGCATCTTGAAGTCAATTCTGGGTGCATATATCATTAATTATACAAAATGCACATTAAAACATATGACCTGTTGACCAGAGAAAAAAAAAATGTCATTTGTACTCATACATCGTTGGTCTTATAGTGCCTACAGCCATTTAAACAATTTAGACTTATCCCTATACCACCAGTGAAAGGCAGAGCAATATTATCACTCCTGTCCCACAGATAAAGATCTAGGGTAAAAACATTTTTCAAGGTTAAGAAATTAATGTTATTTATTGACAAATATTAGATCCAGCAGGATGTGCCTGAGCTGGTCTCAATGCAATTGAGAGAAAGAGAAACATCCAGAAGCTTTCTAAAGATAAACTTTGGTTCAACAAACTTCCAAATACACAGGTGGTAGAAAAACTTTGTACTAGGGGCAACAGAAAGCACAACTTTTCACAGTTAAGTCATTTTTTTACTAAACTATGGGAAAATAAAAGGTTACAACTTTCCAAAACTAAAACAAGGGAGACTGGGTGATTGCTATTAATATTTACTTCATCAAAATGCAGAAAATGTGGAAAATGTTACTAGACCTTTTTTAGGAAAAAAAAAATAAAGAAGAAGACAAAGTTCATGTGAAATTGTTATTTTCAGGCTCACATTCTACTGATAATCCTACTTCTGACCCCCCTCAGAGAAGGTATCGTCGCTACACTTATTGTGCTGTCTTCCATTTATTAGCAGTTTAACGCTATTGAAAATGACCATTTTTTGAAAATATTTGGAAAAGTTCTGTTCAGTACCAGCTAAAAGACAAGACCTGTCAGCATTCTATTCTGGATTACTGCAAAAAAAATTCCCACGTTACATCCTCAGCTTTGAGAATTAATCAGTTATTGCTTCCGAGAACTCATGACCATCCTGCTAAAATTTCTGACCCAACATTTTTTCGCCTTAAACTCTTCACCCGTTAAATAGGCACAATGCTTCTCACCATCTTTGCCAAGCATTTGAGGCCTTACATAAGAGGCAGGTGTTAGCACTTAAAAATGACCAGCTAAACATGTTGTACTTATTTTATCCTTGGCACTTGTGAAAAGGAAAAGAACATGTTTTTCTCTGACACACGTCCATTTTAGACTACACCACTTTTCAGTACAGTAAACGGAAGATAAAAGTAATAAAACTGCACTGACCTTTTCCTTAATGTAGACTCACAAACCTTGACCACCCTGATGACCTCTTTAACAGTGCGTCGGAAATCATGCATTCTTGCTGCCACTAGCAGGGCTAGGGAATAAGCAGAGAAAGTCTATGTCAAAAAGAGGAAAATTTCCTCAAGAAAAGCAGAAAACTGTCAGATAACTATGACCTCCCTTTGTCCCAGCTTTCAGCTGAAGAGCAGTAAATTCTTGCGTTCAGCTGCATCCTTGAATACAGGTGATTGATTTGACGTTACAAATGTTGCTTCCTACCCAAAAAAATTAAGCTGATTGCAAATTGCACCCTAAAAAACTCTAAGCTTTAGCTCATTTTGGAAACTGTGGTTAGCTACTTAAATACAGCAGAAGAACATGATCACACATTTTCAACGCTATCATCTTTTTAGCAGAATTAGTAGTCTTGAATAAAAAGATCTCCAGTTAACTCCTCCAGAAGCGAAACACTGAATCTGCTTAAGCCATTATCCTCACTGCAGTCACCATAATCACTGGCTTGCTGGTGCCCAAGTGCTCTCATGCAAGACCCTCTATATAGCCAGATAACCAGCACAGGCTGCATTTGCGTTCCTGTTTTGAGTCAGAGCAATAGCTCAGTGTTGAAGCACCAGCCCCACTCATCACACAGCAGTTCAGTGGGCAGAACAGGTTTAAGCGGGCAAAAGTGCTTTGTTTTGGAGGAAAGGAAAGCGGAGCTCTACTTCAGGTATGTGTGGGAAGTGCTCCAGTCCTTGATGGAACATCAGGGGCTGAACTAAGGACTGGTCCTTTACATAGCCCCAAACCTGTGGCCCATTTAGGCCAGGGAACTCTTCTCAGCCCAGACTACAAAAAATACACGAAAGGCTTATGACATGGATGGATACAGGGGACTTGGCACCTCCTGCTTCCATCTATTGGATCCATGTCTACTGAATCAAATCACTTGCTCACATAGACACAGTTTATGTAGTGAATCAAAGATGAGGCTGGTTTCCTACACAGCCTGTACTCGATTTTTTGGTGATGTGCAATAAGCAAGTACTATTAACAAGGAAAGGCTAGAAATTGCAATATCATCTCATAATCCTGGGTTCCCTGTGGTTTGTTCACTATTTCTCATTCAAGCATGCACGTTTAAGATCTTTCAAACAAAAGCAAGGGCATACATGAACTGTGTGTGCACTCTTCATCAGTCTGGCCTCACTGGCTGGTACTGACTGCCTTTTAGCTTAGCCCTCCCAAGCCAGCAGATTTTTTTATAAGCATCATGCTGGCAATGAATCTCGGAAAAAGCTGAAGAAGGAGAGGAAAACAATTTCACAGATTAGGTCAGAGAGGGCATTTCTTGCATAAGAATCAGTGTGAAGACACAAAACAAAGTGCTTGCACTCGTGATGCGGTTTTAGCTGGCAAAAACCTAGAGCTTGCAGAGAGTGGGAGAGAGGGGAGCACCAGAAAGAAGGTTTAAAAATGCAAAATGCAAGAGGCGAAGGATCTGAGCAAGTAATGTAGGGGCAAAAATGACGAAATGCTGTCTAAGCTGTATGTGCCTGACAGGGCAAAACCCAGAGAATATGGGATCACCTAGGAAATGAAGAAACCTGCATGCATTCCCAGCTGGCAGACCCTCCTGTGCATCCTGCTGGGGTCAAAGCAGCACGCCCAGCATTTCACCTACCTGCCCCGCAGAGCCCGGACGGCCTGCGGCCGGTGTGCATCCAGTCTCGCTTCATCCTCTGCAGCAGCCTGAGAGCCGTCATGGACACCTCGTGGTTCTTATCCCCAAACTCAAGCATATGTGCAAAACGAGGAATGTATAAACACGGATCTGAAATAGAAGGTAACATGATTATTTCGAGTCCTGAACCTTGATTTATGAACCACAAAACTTGAACGGCAGCACCATGGGGCTGTCACGGTCGGCTTGCTTCACATCTCAGAAAACAACTGGAGAGCAGCACAGACTAAGCTTTTGAAGCACCTTTTCACTACGGGTACAGCTAAAACAAAATCCTTTCTTGCTTTGCAGACAAGAGGCTTTTAAAGCACCACACCATGTTTTCCTTACGTGCTTTTCAGGGTTCAAAGCTCCACATGCTGCATGTATTCAGGCGTACCCTCCGTCGGCACAAATTGCTGGAACCCAATTAACGTCAGCAGCACTATGACAATTTACATCAGCCGTGGATCTGCCTCGTGATGTATAAACTTATTTCAAGTGCTGGTGTTATCAGCTTCAAACTAACCGAAATCTGTCAGTTCGGATTGTGCTTTGCCTAAACCAATTTATAATTTATCAAACGATCTTGTAAATGCTACGCTTAACACATGTTTACTCTTATTTGAGGTATCAATTTCTCATTTCCTGCCAGCCTTTTATCACTTGACCGAAAATCCATGATGTACGGTAAATTGTTAACTATTAGCCTCAACTCAATTTCCTTAGCTGATCCCCTATGTGGACACTTAAACCGATAAAGATGAAAACCCAGCTCAGATCACTGCGCCAGGCTTCGAGATTTACAATTAATCAAAGCGGTTTCATTTAGCACCGAGTTCTGACAATGATGCCCTGTTGCTCTCCGTAATTACCACGATCACAACGAACGTGATTACGCCTGTCAGTCCTACAGAGGCACGTAAAGGAAAGCGTTGCGCTCAGCAAGCAAAAGCTTCCAACCGCATCTCCCTCAAAACTTCAGAAACGCCCAAGTGCAGCCGGCTCCTAAACGTGATGACAAAAACCAAGGGATTGACTGATCCTTGTGATTTTTTTTAGGGCTCCGTACTTCCAACTATCCGTGCGGTGTGCTGGTAGATCCCTACCACATTTAGGTGCTCGTTGCAAGTAGATTGCCTGGGAGAACAGCTGAGGAAAACCCAGTTTTAAGCACTTTCTTGCATAAATGCCTCTTGGCACAACTACAGATTGTTACAAAAGTATGGCTTCTAAAACTAACAGAAACCATCAATCCCAAAACAGGAGAAGGAACGCTTCCAGGAGCGATGGGTGCCTGGCACCCAAAGACCCCCGGCTGCCTGTTTTGGGGCAGGGACCAGGCTCCTGCTGAGGACAAGGATTTCAGTGGGGGTTCCTCGACCCCCTCTAGGGTCGGGGAGCAGTGAGGCCGGTCCACGTTGTGGCTGCTCTGAGGTCTCTGCCAGCGCTCGTGCCCACGGGTCATTTGATCAAACATTACAAGTCGTTAATTCCAGTTCTGAAAGCTCCCAGTCAGAAAATGAGCACAGGGATGGTTTTTAAGCAAAAAGCCATAAAGAGGCCGTAAATGGCCAGGATGCAAAGCTACCAATACATAAATTAAACATGGGGCCAAAGTTAACAGGACCTGCACGGACTGACAAATAAAAGCAAATAAACACTTTTTAAGATGCTGCTAAACCCAAGGAGGGCGAATGAACCCTTTTGGGGTTTGACCCCAGTGGCAGCCGCCTGGCACCGCGCTGTGCCCCCAGGAGGAGCCCCCTGTCCCCAGGGGCTCTGCTCCTTGCCCAGGGACTGCTGCTTCGCCTGGGGCAGAGCTGGCTTTCTACAATGGGGGCTGTGATGCAAACGGGTTTATTTATTTTATTTTATTTTGTTTTGTTTTTAAGGGGAGGCGCTGCTCCCTATCCCAGCTGCAGTTTGGATGCACAGAAGTAGCAGGGAAAGTGAAAACCCCCAGTGAAGGATTTAAGACAGCCTTCCCCAGCAGTAACGGGGCTGTGGGGTGGGGAGAAGCGAGGAGGGGGCACTGTGAGGGCCTTGGGGTGATGAAATAATCAATGTGGGAAAAATAAAGGGGAAAAATAAAGGGGGAAAATAAAGGGGGAAAGAAATAAAGGGGGAAAGAAATAAATGGGGGGGGGGAGTAGGAGGGGAATAAAGAGGGGAAAATAAAGATAGGGAATAAAGGGGGGAAAACAGGGAGAAAAATAAAGGGGGGAAATAAAGGGTGGGGATAAAGGGGGGGGAATAAAAGGAGGAAATATAAAGGGGAAATAGATAAAGGGAGAAAAAGAAAGGGGGAAATAAAGGGGGAAAGTAAAGAAGGGGAAGTTAAGGGGAGAAAGTAAAGGGGACAAAAAGGGGGAGAGAGGATAAAGGGGGAAAAGTGGAAGGGAAAAAGTTAAATGGGGAAAAACTAAAGGGGGGAAAATTAAAGTAAAAACTAAAGTGGGAAACCGGGGTGTGGGGGCAGTACCCGTCAGATAGGGTCTGGGAGGAGGCCCTGGGCTCCCCCAAGTTATCCCATATCCCATATCCTATATCCCATATCCCATCCCATATCCCATATCCCATCCCCTCCCCTCCCGCCCCCCCCTCCCCAGCGCGGGGCAGCGGCGCCCCCGCCCGGTGCTGCCGGGAAGGGCGGCGGGGCGGGGAGGGGCCGGTTCGGCTCCACTCGGCCCCGTTCGGCACCGCTCGGCACCGCTCGGCTCCAATCGGCTCCGCTCGGCGCTGCGCACGGCCCCGGCCGCTCTGCGCCCCCAGGCGGGCGTCGGAGATCGAGGAGGGGCGGGCGGGAGGAGGAGGAGGAGGAGGAGGAGGAAGGGGGGGGGGCGGCTCCCCCCGCCTCTCCGGATTGGCTGAGGCGGCGGTGACGCGCGGCGCGGCGCTGCCTCTTAGGGCGGGAGGCGGAGGCAGGGCCCGGCAGAGCCGAGCGGAGCCG
The DNA here is from genome assembly GCF_965140915.1 of Aythya marila. NCBI lineage: Eukaryota > Metazoa > Chordata > Aves > Anseriformes > Anatidae > Aythya > Aythya marila. Next base: position 7,746,496 of record NC_139046.1, on the reverse strand, counting down.
AAGGGAGCCGAGCGCGGCCGAGCCGCGTCCCGAACAGCGCCGTGAGGGGAGCGCCCAGGGGGCAGCGACGCCCCCGCGGCTGGGGCGAGGAGGAGGAAACTTGGTGCGGGGCAGCCCGGAGCCAGCCCCCGGAGCCAGCCCCAGCGCCGCGGATGTGCCCCGACAGCAGCAGCCGCCGCCGGGCGGGGAAGGACGGAGCCGGGCGCGATCGTTCGCAGCGCTGGGGAGCCGGCGGGGGGCTGTAGCGGCTGGAGGACCCGGGGACTGAGGCTCGCCCCTCAACGCTGCGCCTGCTCTGCTGGATCTGTGGCTTTTTTGGTGGTGTGTGCTTGGGTTTTTTTCCCATTTTTCTATTTTTTTTTTAAATATATATTTTATTATTATTTTTTTTTTCTCTCGGGGGAAGGAGCTGCCGGCCAGCCCTGCTCGCTGCAGTCGTGGCGGTGCCGAGGCCGGGCAGCCCCCCTTGGAGCCAAGGAGGAAAAAAAGGAAAAAAAATAAAAATAAAAGAGAAAGAGAGGCCGCCCCACACCTAGAAGCGAACCGCGGGACCTGCGCTTGGGATCTGTTAGTTGTCTTGCTCATGCCACTGCCCCATGGGTGCCTCAATGGCAGGATCATGAAGTGTTTGACTTTTTTTCTTCTGCTTCCAGAGACCTTAAAGAAGTCCAAAAAGAGCGCGAGGCCAAACGGCAAGGTGCCAGGATGCTATGAGATAGTGCCCCTGGCCCTGAAGAGGAAGATGGCTGCAGAACTTTACCCTGCCAGCGCCAACACCAACATCGCCAACAGCAACGCCGCCGCCACCGCTGCCAACAGCAAGAAGAACGCGCTGCAGCTCCAGCAGAGCGCCCAGCCGCCCCCGCCGCCACAGCTCCAGAACCTCAACAACAACAACTTGGAGAGCGCCAACTGGCAGTCCTTCCACCCCACGCTGCGCGAGAGGTAAGGGACGAGGGACAAGGGGACAAGCGACCCCGCCACCGGGCTGGCTGGGGGTTTCGGGGGGGAGATGGGGGCGCTGAGCAGCCTCTCCACACCTCCCTCCCTTCCCCTCGCTTGCAGGAACGCGCTGATGTTCAATAACGAACTCATGGCTGACGTCCACTTCATCGTGGGCCCGCCAGGGGCATCCAAGAAAGTTCCTGCCCATAAGGTTTGTGCAGAGCATTATTTTTGTTTTTTCCCCCCCCCGGCTTTTTGTGATAGTGCTGAGCATCATCCCCCCTTCTTACCCCCAACCCCAACAACTCGATTCAATTTTTTTCTCTTAATTATCCCTCCTGCCTAATCCCAGAAGCAATTGGCATATATGGCAGTTAAAGGGAACTGTCTAAGGCGGGCGCCTGCCTCAGCTGCAGCTTTTAACTTTCCCTAAGTGTAGCTCTTATCAAGAGCCAGCACGCTCAGTCATCGCAGACGCACGGTACTGAGGCTTCTCTCCCTCCCTCTCTATTTTCCAGTACGTTTTGGCAGTCGGTAGCTCTGTCTTCTACGCTATGTTTTATGGTGATCTCGCAGAGGTCAAATCTGAAATCCATATACCAGATGTGGAACCTGCAGCCTTTCTAATCCTATTAAAGTAAGTGGCCACTACAAGTTACTAATTACGTGGACGGAATCAAAGTAGCTTAAACTATACATCTACCTCCTAATTGGCATTGTGCAATATGCACATATTACTGTTTACTTCATGTGCTGACAAATACCGAGTGTCAGACTCGCTGCCAGCAAAGATGACTACAGATGAGTTCTTTTTTTTTCTCATGGGCTATACATACATATATTTTTCCCTTAAGAAACTTCTTTTTTTCCCCCTCTAGATACATGTATAGTGATGAAATAGACCTGGAAGCTGACACAGTTCTGGCTACGCTGTATGCTGCCAAGAAGTACATCGTGCCAGCCCTAGCAAAGGCTTGCGTCAATTTTCTGGAGACTAGTTTAGAGGCGAAGAACGCTTGCGTTCTGCTGTCTCAGAGCAGGCTCTTTGAGGAGCCAGAGCTGACACAGCGCTGCTGGGAGGTGATTGATGCTCAAGCAGAAATGGCACTGAAGTCAGAAGGCTTCTGTGAGATAGATCAACAGACGCTAGAGATCATTGTAACCCGGGAGGCGCTCAACACCAAGGAAGTGGTAGTTTTCGAGGCCGTTCTCAACTGGGCAGAGGCTGAATGCAAAAGGCAAGGGCTGCCGGTTACGCCACGCAACAAGAGGAATGTATTAGGAAAAGCGCTGTACTTGGTGCGGATTCCCACTATGACTCTGGAAGAGTTTGCCAACGGGGCTGCCCAGTCCGACATCCTCACCCTTGAGGAAACTCACAACATATTCCTATGGTACACGGCTGCCAACAAACCCAAACTTGAGTTTCCCCTGACGAAAAGGAAAGGACTCGTACCTCAGCGATGCCATCGATTTCAGTCGTCCGCGTACCGCAGCAACCAGTGGAGGTACAGAGGGCGGTGTGACAGTATTCAGTTTGCCGTAGACAAACGGATATTTATAGCGGGACTGGGATTGTATGGGTCAAGTTGCGGCAAAGCTGAATACAGCGTCAAAATCGAACTGAAGCGCTTAGGAGTTGTCCTTGCTCAAAATCTGACAAAGTTTACCTCCGACGGGTCCAGTAATACTTTCTCTGTGTGGTTTGAACACCCTGTGCAGGTTGAGCAGGACACGTTTTACAATGTAAGTGCTATTCTCGACGGCAATGAACTCAGTTACTTTGGGCAAGAGGGAATGACTGAAGTGCAGTGTGGAAAAGTGACATTCCAGTTCCAGTGCTCCTCGGACAGTACCAACGGAACTGGAGTACAAGGAGGACAGATACCTGAGCTCATCTTCTATGCATGATGCATTTCACCTTGATTGTATTCCGATACTGCAACAATGCACATTAAGGGATTTTCCAATTTTACTACGAAACTGTACAGCAGTATGGAATGTTATGCTACTTACCTATCTGCTACATCAGCCTATACAAATAAGTGAAGGAATGCTCTCGAATTTAATCTTATTTTATTTATTCATAAGCTATTTGACTTAATTAAGACTGCAACGAGCAGAAAAATGTTAAATTCCGCACGTACTGTGCATTTATTTTGTATATAGATAACTAACTTGCAGACTGCAGCTGACTTAAACAGAATGTTCTAAACTAGAGCAGTTTATGAATCTGTGAAATATAAAACCTTTTTACTTGCCCTAACTCCTGTGTACTTGATTGTTACTGATCCTATGGCTTGTGTCTGTTAATTCAACTACAGTTGATAATGCCATTGCCCCTTACATGTGGGGGTGTATCCCTGCCCCTATGAAGGCTCCCTTGCCTGCTGAGACTATCCAGCAGGCAGCTTTTACTTGCTTTTATTTTCCTTCACAGGGAAGCTGATATAGAAGCTTAGAGGTGTTTTGTGTATTGCCTAAGTTAACATAGACAAAACTTGAGTGTATCTAATGCCAATTAATATCACCCTGTAGTTATACTTGAAAGCTTATAGCATCTGTTCACAACATGCTCTTGGCATCATCTGCATTAACCTCCAGCCTGCCCAGCAAACAGCAACGCTGATGCCTGTCAAACTGCACCAGACTCAAAGAGCCAGTCAGGACATACTTATGAAGCTTAATACAGCAACAAGCTTCATCACAGGCTTAGCCAAGAGCTCTACCACTCACAGCCACTATCTAAATACACATCACAGGAGCATACATTAGAGAAATATTTACAATATGGTCTTTAAGTTCACTCGAAGTTACTAATTGGTGGAAGCTGCCTTAAGCAAATGATGCTGCATCTCCTTTCTCCCTCTGTGTTTTTGTTGAGAACTGTAAGTCCCTTCCATCCATTATCAGCATTTAATAGCTACTATCCTTTAATTGTCTCAAAGACTGACAAAAGTAGGTGTATTCCTCAAAGTTCTGACTATGATTAGAGATGAACCGCTTAGAAGTACTTTTCTTTATAAATCTCATAATGACCTTGGAAAGACTATTCAAACAGCAAGCTAAACCATTGTTTTTCCCCCTGTACAACAGGTACCTCTAGATTTACTTTAGAAGGGTTTTCTGTTTGTCTTTACCTAAGCTGCGTTATTTTTGCACCTTGAAATTAAGTTGCAATACAGTGCCTGTTTTCCCTCTCAAAAGGGGAACTAAATCTTGAAAAAAAAGTAGTTTGTACCAGACATCAACCTCTGTTAACTGAGGCAGTTTGCTGCCGTGATGGTCGATAGCCATGTCCTGCCATATGCTGTCTGGGTGCCATTAAAACAAAGCTCAGTACAGGAGCTGCTGGTTCTCTTGCTGCAAACTAAACGAGCAAGAACACAATTATATGACCAGCTGAGTACATCTGAAGGAGTTCTGAAGGAGTATGCATGTGTTTTTGAACTCAAAGGCATCTGATTCTCACTGCAGATTAAGGAGAGTGGGAGTATGGGTGGATTAAAATACAGGAAAAAATGGTGCACAGAGGTGGTAACAGTCACAAGACCTCTCTGTAAACTCCTCCTTTTATAGCTGGAATTGGTATCAATTCCAAATTGGCTCCAAAGTTGCAACTGAGGCAAGAATATTTTTTTAACCCTTTTAACAAGGTGAAAACCCACCTCCTTATCACCGTGTGCTATAATTTCAACAATAACTTACTAATTAAAAAGTTACTAAAATACTTGGGAAAAAGTTGCCAACTTGGAAAACACTGCACCTCATTTTCCATCAAGTCACTTGTAATACAAGTGCTGAACTGCTCAGCTACAGGTGATGGACTGACAGTAAGTTTGGTAAATGTTTATGAGATGGAGCATCTTCACGGAACTGAATTTGACAGGCCTGTGCAAGCTTGTAGACGAACACAGATGCCACACATCAGTCCATTGTCTTGGTATAGCCTAAACTGCTCTGAGAAAAGCAACAAAGCTGGAAAAGAAAACGGCATCTTGCTCACACACACACACAATTGTTTTAAGTAACCATGCAGCAAATAAACCAAAAGTTAAATAATAAAAAATACCTATGGCTGGAGCATTTATGCAGAGTTCTCTGGCCAGCAGAAGGAAAGTTTTTCCCAGCACATAGACATTCACCTATTAAAAGACAAAAATTGTTATTTGAATCTTAAACCACAAATGCTTTTAAACAGACCATTTATGTAGAAAGGAAAAAAAAAAAAAACATTTTTGAAATTGTAAAGAGCCTGCTTTAGGAAATTCAATGAAAGTAATACAAGAAATATTCACAGATACAGAATAATACCTGGTGCTTGTCAAAAGCAGCATAAGTTAGCATTGTAAATCAAAGCCTAAGTTTATACTGAAAAAAAAATACAAAATGCTGTTCATTATGCTCTTCAGTGGACTCAGTGTCACTCTGTACTACTTCGGCAAATTTCCAGTTGTCACCTAACATGTTAAAGTATTAAGTAGACTTTATAGTGTCATTTGTCTTGTAACGTAACCAAACTTCAGCAAATCACAAGCATCTCTGCTTTTACATCATCTTTCACATCTCTGTAAAATCATGTGAAGTGGGACACTTCAGTATTGCACAAGCACAAACCAAGCTTCTCTGCCAAAGAAAGTAGCAGTGCTATATGCCCCAAGGGTATTTGTCACTTCTGATTGTTTGGACATTGCCCCACATGAAAAAGATAAACAAACAAACAAACACAAAACCACCCTGAACCACAGCAAAGGAGCAGGCATAGTCCCACTCTTGCCCAGGAGGATGTAAATGGAAGAAGCTGTTCCTCATACTCCGATTTGCAATTTATGGCATGGTAAGTACAGCGTTTGAAAAGTCTGAGGATGTTTTATTTCACTATCTGAAGATGTGTTTTTGTGGTGAGCAAGAAAAGCAGCATGTATTTCAAATCCCAATTATCCCCAAACGTTCCCATGAAGCTCCTGGCATACCTTGCTCCCCCGAAGGGGCATATAAAGGTTAGTTTAAAAAATAAATAAATAAATCCAACCTCCTACAATGCAAACTTTTCATTTTTAGTTTTAGGGGTAAGTAGCATGCCCTCCGTTGCTTTCATGTAATAGAACTGCCCCTCTCTTTCCTACGCCAGCATAATGAAGGTGTTCACTAAGCAATTACACAACGGAGTTGTCCATTAAGGTACAAGCCCGTGGAAATTAATAATCTGTTACTAAGTACTGTCTTCCAGTTTCATGGAGCTTTACCAACACTGGTTTAAAAGCAGCCGGCCTCCCAAGTGTATAGATGCTGCTGCCAAGCTAGTAAAAAAAAAAAAAAGCAACAAACAAATTCTGACACATCTTCGCCTAGCCATCCACTTGCAAAAACAACTTTTTGCTTTACGTGAAAGTTTTCCTAATGTGATTTTTTTTTTCTGAACTCAAATTAAAAAAAAAAAAAAAAAAAGGAAAACTTCAAATAAATTCTCAGAATTCACATGTATGCTGAAAATGACTGTTCAAACAAGTAAGTGTGTATGATGTGATGTTAATTTAGGCCATATTTAGTGGAAAATGTTGAATACCTCCCATGCTTTGTCTGTCTGACCAGTGGTTTCTCTGCCCTAGAAGGCTCCATAGGATAGTCTGAAATTTTACCACTCCTTTTTTCTCCCAGATGCCAGGCAACATAGAAATACTATTCTAGGGCAAGGAAGAAAAACAAAATATATTTTTTGAACAAGTGTAAATAGAAATAAGTGTAAATAGGAAATAAGTCACAGAATTTTACACAGAAAACCAAGCATCCTCTGAACCTGGCAGTTCATATAGGCGTTTGGGAGCACAATGTAGCCTATACATTAGGCTACAGAGCCATGAGCCACAGAGACATTACTTAAAATATCTGCAGTGTTTCAGTTGGCTTTCGATGCTCTACATTCACTGCAAGTTTGGGATGGCTTTTTTTGACCTTTTGTCTAAAAAATATCAGCATAAAGAGTGGGGTTTTGGCTGTAGTTTCAGCCTTTAAGTTGGCTGACCGAGTTACTATAAATCTTAAACCTCATCACTTAGATCTTGTTCTGCAAGGATGATTTCACTGCACAAATCAATGAAGTTACTTCAGAGGAGCCAAGTCCATATGATATTTCCATCAGAGGCTTCACAAACTAATCTAGTTCCTTCATTTTAGTCTAGAGAGAACCTCTAATTCAGACAAGCATTTCTCCCTCTGGCTTTTTTTTGTCAGGACATCCAAATACTTTGTGCGTATCCCCATCCAGCCGTGTCACTGGAAGAAACTCCTCCTAAGCAAACTTCCTATAAATGCAATCCAAACAGATATGAAGAGACAAAAACTTTTTTTTTTTTTAAAGCTACACTCTAGCAACAAAAACAGACGGATTAAATACAAAGCAAAGACAAATGCATTATAAAATTGCCTCATGATTGCTTTTCATCCTCCTATCCTTACCTGCCTAAAAGTCTCCAGGTCCATGGTCTATTTGAGAAGTAAGGTACTTTAAAACTAACCTGCCTTTCCACTTTATGCACATCGCCGGTGTTTTATGGCTGACTTCAAGGTGTAGACAGTGTATTTACACAAACTAGTAAATTCAAATAGAAATGGTACATCAGGGAAATTTCATTCTTTTGATCACAAGTGCTCTCTGCAGTTTCTCATTACTACCAATTTAGAAAGAAGTAGGATACACAGTGCATTACGTACTCTGTATTGTTTTCCTCATGAAGCTGACGCTCCTTTAATGTCAAGGTAAAGTCACAAAAAGGATCAGGAGCACTTAACTGGTTCCAGTTCTCCTGGCAAATCAGTAGGAAGAGACAATTCAGGCCCTCTGAAGCAAAACACTTCTCATCTTTGAAAGTTACCAAATATTCAGAAGTTCTGGGGCATTTCCTACAGGCAGAGAACTAAAGATGACATAAAGCTCACTCAGAAATCAGTGATGGTGCTGAACTGCTTAAACGAGGCACTTAACTTCTGATTTTAGTGGAAGAAGGCCCTTCCGCTAAATTTTAATGCTGCTGTCACTAATTTGAACTATTCCATACACACACCCCTCCTGTGATGGATGAGATGATAGCTATATTAGGCATATGGAAAGAGTCTATCTTTCTTTACTCATCTTTTCTATGTTTCTTTTTTTTTTTTGCACTCTATTAAGCTTCGAAAATTAAGAGAATTCATTTAAAGGCCTACTTTAATTTCTAGTTCTTTCTTCATTAAGAACTTCTTATAAAAATTCATATACTCCAATCCATCAAAAGCTTAATGCTCCAAATTTAGAACCATATGACATTTGCGTTCATTTTATGAGTCCTTTGAACAGTGAATAAACAAAAATGCCCTTCTAGAAAGCTGTGTCTGGCTTAGACTTCAATTGCTGTAGCTTTCAAGCTTACCACATTAACTTCAGTCTCTTTTCCCCATTTCTTGATTTATAAGGATCATAGAGAAAGACTGTATTTTCCCCAACTGTCTCCAGTCGATAGTTTGAAAGCATAGCAATTGTTTTATAGACTTTCCTAAGACTTGTGCTCTCTGTGCTGTTTTTCATAGTTTGGTCAAATACTAAAATCTCCTAAACTCCATGCAGTCACTAGGTTTAAGCATCAACACGTGAAACAACAGAGAGCAGCACGGATCCCATCCAGAGGGAGTATTGTTACATATCTGCATGCCCCAATATGTTTTACCGCATAGTTTTACATTCATCTCGCATTTAACAGAATGCATTTGCAAGCGCACGGACCTGTCACTACGCATTTTGTTTTGTCCTGGTTTTGAACTAGGTACTTCAGCAGGAAGACGTTTTTCAGACAAAAAGTATACACTCTCCAAAGCACTGCACACAACCCATTTTTACCCCTAAGCTTTTGCAGGAGAAATTCAGATTGTACAAGATGCTGTCCTGTACCGATAATTTCTGCTCTTGTTATAGCACAGTTTATATCAGTTAAGAGTGGCACTTGGAGAAGGAACGGCTTCCAATTATTCACTTACATCTTTATAGAAAGATCCTCCTACTTGTTATACTCTTTGCCCTTCACGGTATTTTTCGGAGACACAGCCTTTTCATTTCACATCTGTCAGTCATCAGATGCTGATTTCAAAGGGACACTTCCATAGGGACTCTTATCCTTTCATAATTTCCTCTCGATTTCACATCATGCCCGATGTGTTCACAAACACCAATATACTTCCACTTCTACAAATAACAACAAATCCTTCCTTCCCAGTACCACGGGAATTCATCTGTTCATCAGCCTAACGCGTTCCAGGATTTTAAACTCTCTTTGGGAAACAGGGAATCTCCCATCGATACCAGATTATGGTAATTTCGACAGTAGCAATCAATAAAGCTGTGATCATGGGCAAGCAAAAATTTTCATTTAACGAGTTCCGTAAGTTTATGAATCAAAACCCTTTCACTACGAGCAATTTCCAAAAAGGCTTTCCAAGACCGTGGTGCAGCACTGTGGAAAACACTCTAAGTGGTGACGGTGCTTAAGGTCTTCTATCGTTCAGAGAGACGAAGACCGGGCAGTTGGAACTCAATGAGAACTCACACTGTGAAATATCCGTGGCTGCTTGCCTAAATAATTAAGCAAGCATGAAAAGCAAATGAGTTTTTAAGGAGAGTGTCTGTTGCTGGGGAAAGAGGCACCTGTGGTTATTTGATTCATTATTAACATTTCTAGTATAGTAATGCCTGAGGGTCCCAGCCAGGTTGTTTAAATTAACTCAATCAAAATAGCAATTTGCATAGGGGCAATAAAGGCAAATGCCGTCAACATGTTAATATCTTTAAATGAATAAAGAGTATCAAAAACTGAGGCAAATTAGTACTGTCTTAAAAAAAAAAAATACTGTTTTACCCTCCTCTTCCTCCTTCTACTGAAGTGTCTTATTTTTTGGGTCCATATTGCAACCAGAACATTACATTTAACCTCAAAAGACAAACAAAATGTGAAACTACAAAGATGTACCAACCCCAGCTTGTCAGACTGCAGTTGAAAAAGAGCCACAAATCAAAATTAAGCAGCTTCTTCTCTGCTATGCTTTAAAGCACTGCCTCCAGTGTAGGGACCCCACAGAGAGTCTGCTTTCTCTAATGGCATATGCTGCAGTCCTCCCACACCACAGCTGTACAATAAACTACAATCATACCACCTATGCAACAAAGTACGAGAGTAATTTGTGACAAGCGTAGTGGAATCAGGAAGGCTAATGCTGCCTTAAAAATAAAATAAATCAGGTTTACAGAAATAAGTCATAATAATGATCCTTCCGGACAAGATAGTATTGTTACTTGATTGAACAAATTCAAGAGGAAGAAACAGAAGAAGCTAAGAGTTATGTTTTGAAGTGGAAGAGAGTGCGCACTGCTCTGAAGAGCCTAGCTGTGTCTTACATCTTTTGAGGAAGCATTAGCTTTATTTAACAGCAGGACACACCACAAGGCACACTGAAATGATATTCTACTAGGCTGAAATGGGAGATCAAAGCACTGCCAACATCTTCCTGAAGTCTTTTATGACTACGTCGCGAAGACCATGACACTGGAGATTACAAGAGGCTAAAAAAGAGATGGGCATCTCCCAGGATTAGAAAGGCAGCAATCAAAACTCGAGCCAAATAGTTCTCCAGGTGAAAGGAATGAGAGTGCTCTGAAAGAGACTGGCAAACCCAAACTGTTCAAAAGTTGGGCCAAGGCTAGACAAGCTTCCCTACTCTCCTAAACAAGCAAGTCCTGTCACTTAGATTGGAAGAACAAAAAAGCAAACAAAGGGCCTGATTATAGACCTCTCTAAAGAGTGTATTTGCAAGTAAAATGCAATATCTGGAAATATAAACAAGTACTTTCCCTGTCAGAGCCTGATGACTGATCATCCTTCCAACTCAATCAACACGAAGCACGACTCTGCTCTGCACGAGGAAGGAGCCTGATTTGTAGCAGTGCTCTGTGCATTTTCAGTCATTTCAGATAACGCTTCCAAGTCTAAATGCACCAGAGGCATATGGGATCTGACAATGCTTTCAACAGGTTTCCGAGACATGGGACACATTTCACCAAGAGATAAAATGGAAGACAAAACACAAAAAGTTGGCCTGTCTGATAAAAAATAATAATAAAGGGGGGCATTTTATTCTGATGGCAATTTGAGTTCCAAAAGTTGCTATGCAACGTGCAGTTCCCCAGTGGAACAAGCCAAACTCTCCCATCTCGGTCATCAGTACAGGAGGAAAACTGATAGGGCTTCAGAAACAGACTGCCATTAACAGTGAAAGTTAGCCTCTTCTATTGCTAAATTTTAGCAGCATAATGCTAAGCTAAAAGCATATAATGTTATAAGGGATAGGTTTGTTTGTTGTTTTGTTTGTTTGCTTCTTTTTTCTTTTCCATTGAGAACTGGGAACCAAATCCCAAAGCAGCACACTAAGTACAGGAAGAGTGGATGCACAAGAGGTGCAGAGCAGAACCTCAGAGGACAAACTTCAGATTTTCTCTCCTAGATTCATCTACTCCCCTTCCACACCTACACACCCCCCATTTTTTTTTTTTTAATTTATTTTGAAAAGCTAAACTGAACAATGAGAGAGAAAGAACATGTACATGGCAGGTCTCGAGACAGATAACGAGTTGCAGGTAACAGCAGATTTGCATCTTATTCATCTTTCTCTTACTTTCAGCTACCCAACTCTCTTACACTGAGCTCCCAGAGGGCCTTAGCTCCCCAGTGCCTGCAGGACACTGCTTCAAGGTCACTGATGCAGAGGTCTGTCCTCCTGCAGCAACAGAGCTGCATCAAATAGAAACAGCACTGCTACTGGCAACCCTTCTTTATTCATTCATGACATTTACACCTCAACTTTACAATAAGAGAGCTGAGCTTGAAAGAAAAAGCCTTATCAAGGTAATAGTACCATTCAATAAATCAGTTGCTTTTCTTTTTTAAGTATATAGTCTGTAAGCAAAAGACTGATCTAAAGCAGAATGCACCAAAGTTTTCTGCCTGGGCAGTAAATGTTTTGCCACCAAGTTTACAAAGAAACAAAGCAGCAAAGCTAAGAACCATCTAGGAAGCTTTTGTTGGCAGGTAGATTAATTTTATTTTATATAGTTGACCTAAAACAGGAAATTGGAAATGGTTGGGTTTTTGTTGTTTGGTTGTTTTTTGTTTTATTAGGCAAACTCAGGCTGGGGGAGGAGATCTAGAGAAGACCTGAAAAGCTCACTTATGCATTCTTAAACAGGGCTTTCTGGCTAGCTAGAGTTAACAATAATGTTTAACATCTCTGTTTGCTCAGATTCATCTTTCAGAAACTAGAATTTGGAGCATACCAGAAATCTTGCATATTTAAATACAGATTACAATAGTTAAATGTTGCATTTTCTTCCTTCCAGTGTTGATTATTTCCATACCACTGGTCTATTTCTGGCTCTCCCATCTCTTCAGTTACCCCTCTTTAACCTTTTGGTTCCCATATGCCCCCATCTTGACACCTTTTCTCGCTGGAATGTACAGAGGGGAAAAAACAAATCATTCAATCTTCATCTGCTCATTTTTTTCTTTTACAGATTCAATACCCACTTTTCTTCATATGTTTAGAATATGCTCCATTTTACTACGATCATTCTATTTCATAACAATTGCCATGAACAATCACCTGTGTTTAAAAGAAATATCACCCCCTGCCCCCATTCTATAGATGCAGTATTTGCTTGTAATCAAAATAATTCAATGAGAGTTTGGAAACAATGAAGAAAGTTAGTAATTTTAAGAATTAAAGATTCATTCGATTATTGCAATTCCAGCAGATTGCTGTAAGCAATAAATAGCCTTCAGAGGGATGCCATTTACCAGGACAGCTGGGAGGACAAAAATAGATGTAACTAACCTACTCACATTGTATGTAAAACAGTCCTAACATGGAAAACGAGAGTAAGACAGCGTGTGTCAGCAGAGCTTTCTACTTCCACATAAAGAGCAAATACAAATTTCTTTGAAAACACATTTTATAAAACACGTCACTTTAGTGCACTAATCCATTTACACCATATTACCTACAAAAAAGTTAGAACTTCAACTGTTTTTTTTAAAAAAATGCGTAACATCTTACTTTGTGCCACTGCATCCTGAAGAAAGCATCATACTAACTCTTGATACTTTGCAACATTAAAAGAAAAAAAATAATTTCATTGAACAATTACTGAACTACAAACCCAGTGATTTTCCAAACTAGAATTTTTACAGAGTAATTAAAACATCCCAAATAGCCCATGCTGACAGCTCTTCACTTGAAATTAATCAAAGTTTAACAATTCAGCAAAAGTTTCAAAACAAAAATAGATACAATACCTGGAGAAGATCACTGAGGTCAAGTAACATGTCTGTGAAGAAGTCAAGGAATACACACTCTTGTTGACTGTGACAGCATTTCTAAGTGTCATGAGCAACCCAAACAAGGAAGAAACAAACCCAGGTTAAACTGCAGCATAAACCAAATGCAGATGAGGTGCGTGGATGCAGTGCTTCTGCTAAGAGCCAGCACCCAGCTAACAGGTCAGCTGCCCAAAAAATCCTGCCTGCACTTGCTGAAGTTCTTGCACAAGCTGCCTGTGTAATGTGATGGTCTGAAAGAAAAGCCAATACCTTGTGTGACTTACAAATACTCACCATATATCGTAGCCTAGGAAGAAAACAGTAACAATGATATTAGTAATGAGATAAATACTTTCCCACTTCAGGTGTATAAAGATCATCCATCTCCTTTGCTAGCTCAAGAATCAGGGATCCCATTGCACTGAAAAACAGTTGGAAGAGCAAACTAGGAAAATGGCAATGCATTTTTTTTTTTTTTTTGCCTTCATCTAGCATGACTTGCCAAAGATTTAGGAACAGAAAGCCACTTTGGCTACTCGTTCTTCTGACTAGGGCAATCAGCTGTTATCTTTGAATCATTGAATCATTAAGGTTGGAAAAAAAAACAACTTCAAGATCATCTGGTCCAACCACTGAGTTCACTGTAATCCTATATTGTTACAACTAAAAGACCAGGTCACCATTTACTATACCTTATGAGCACATTTGAGACTTACAACAGACCAAAACCAAGCCAAAACCACAAGTTACCACCGGATTTTACTGAAAGTAAGCACATTTAGAAATGCATTGTCTTAATAACACCTAAAACCAAACCCAAACAAACATTAAGCTTAAAGTGCAAAGGTAGCCCTGTCGCTGATAGCAAAGCAACAATCACAGGCTCAATCCATCGGCCACTCCTTTACCAGTCAGAAAGGAGTTCCGGTATTGCCATTAAAAGCAGTGTCAAAGTAAAACACATGAGAGACAGAGGAAGGCAAAGGAAACACGTATGCAGAGGTATATGCAAATTTTTGTATGTAACAATGTGTGAAGAAATTGAGTATTAAGAAATAGAGGGACATCAGTCTAGTTTAGTACACCACTATAATACAAATATTAGCGTATGTTGTTTTTAAGGTATTGTTGGAGGACAAACTTCTCCTAAGTATCAGCCATGGAAGAAGACTAATTCAGCTAATAGAGTCAGTTTATGCATACACATTTGTCTCACTAAAAATATTTATCCTTGAGCATTTCTATCCTTAGTTTGCATTTAAAATTATAGGAACTTAGCATTCCAAATTCGCTACAAAATTCCATACATTATGTTAATAATATTTGGTGAAAGTTGTCAGCATTAAAAAACACACAGTAGGTCTGTTTGGATAATTTATTAGGTAAGACCTCACCAAGTCTCTGAAAAAATCCCAAATTTATTATAAATAACGTTATGCAAGATATCAAAGTAATCTTAAATTTTAAGACAGTATGGGAATTGCTAACTAAACCAATCTGTAAGAAATGGAGCTTAGAAATCTACGCAGAGCAATACGGAATTCAGTGCAGCTTTTTGGTCAAAGTGGTGAGAAAAAAGAAACCGAATGAGTTTAGTAATGAATCTGCCAAGCAACCACAGCTCTTGACAGCTCCTCAAACAGATCTAGAAAGACATCACCAATTTTATGCTTGAGAAATACTCTAGACCTAAAAACATTCTTGGCTCGTTACTGACTTGAAGTGTCTGGTTGTAATATGCCCACTTGGAGATACTTTCACCACTGAGATAACTGAAAGTTATTACTTCTATTTGATAGACTTCATCACTATTTAGGGGGGAAAATAAACAAATACATAAAGAAACCAGAAAAAAAGCAGCTTACGGGTTCCTGAAACACCAAAGTGGGCAGACATGTTGCCCTTGAGGCTGCCTACTGCCACTGCAGATAGAGAATCACTGCCAGAGGCTAATGCAGATCTCAGGTGAAAGAGAAAGCTACATTTCTAACCTAGGCATTTCTATTAGAGTTATGAACTGTGTGCAGCAAAGTCATCTTCATCCTCCTCAAACTGCTAAAAACACTTTGGTGGAAGAGCTAAACTTAATAACACACTACAAGTGCCCAGATTTTATTACTGTAAGAAAAATCAAATCCTCCTTTTTGTCTAAGTAAGAAGAAACAGAGAACGTGCATGCAGCTGTAGGGACAACAGATGAGAGCTAAGAAGTTGGGAAATTCACTTGCAGGGTTCAGGCAACTCTGAAACAATTTGGAGCTACACTACAGATGCTTTAGCATGCAGTTGCTTTGCTCCATAGAGAAGTTAGTTCAAGTGTCCACTGAAACTGTAAAAGCAAAGGTCACCGTAAAAATGTGGCATTTCTGGATTTCATTTAAGGTAGCCTCCAGCAATCCCTCTCAATGATTCGATGTGTATGCAGTTGCTACTGCGAAGCAAAAGCGAAGGGGAAACTTGAGTCATGCAGTAGCAACGGGTTGGCCTTTACTATGAATATTGTGAGCACAATTATCAGCAGGAAGTAGTTGTAAAAACAGGCTGTTGTTTTTAAACTCCTTTTCAGAGCTGGAACAGTTCAGGAGAACACACAACAGCTGAAAGCAGCAGATAATACTTAATATGTATTCAAAAATTATACAACCCTAAGATAAATGTTTTCTTTGAAGCCGAAAGAAAACAATGATAATTTTACATATGGAGCCTGCTAGCACACAGGAAAGTTCTCAAAGGGACAGAAAGCTACCGATATTGCAGATACACACATGCAAAATGACAGAATATAAACACAAGGGGGGCAAGGTTATAAATGCACCCAATTTTATTTTATTTTTTAAAAGTTTTAATGGTTTCAGCTGCTTTTCTTTTGCTATTTTTAGCTAATTTCACCAAGGTATGCAACTGATTGTCCATCACATGGAAACTTTAAAATCAAAACGAGAGGAGTCTAAAGGCTTAACTTCAAAAGATTTAATTCAAGGGAATCCTTTGACCAACATGATGCAAGAGGTCAGTCTGAGTGGTCACAGCACTCCCTTTCTGCCTTTATAATCTGGTAATCTGGGGATAATGTGAGAGCACAATGAATCACAGCAATAATGATCTCATTCTCAGCACCAGAGGAAACAAAAGTTCATGATGAAATGAATACTACCGGAAACCTAAAACCCCAAATACCAAAACAAGAATGCATTTGTCCTTTAGACAGGCCCACATTTTATGTATTCCAGCAATTCTGAAGTACTTATATGGAGAAAAATCCCCTAGGTTTTGGGTATCATTAAGCAGGAGGCAAAACTGCCATTTGACAAAGTCATGTACAGAAATGCAGGAATAACTGTGCCCCTCCTAAAAACGTCTTGGTTTTAATGTTTGACAAAGTCTACAGTAATCAGGAAACCCTCAAACAATTTTGTGGGGTTTTACTGTGTCAATTTTAGTGTGTCAAGGATCTTGCACTACTTGCCCTGTCATGCTTGGGAGATACAGGCACGTATGCACAGCATGGAGAAGGCAGAGTCTGGGTTTGGTTGGTGGGGCTTTGTGTTTTGCATTCTCTTTTGGGGTTTATCTGGGGGTCATGGTGTTTATTTTATTTTTAAAGTTTTCTTAAGTTACCCTCTAAACTTATTATTATTATTATTTTTTTTTTTTTTTTTTACAAGCGTACTACAAAATGTGTCACAGCCCATAAAGTTTAATGCCAAGGAATCATGACTGCAAGCTACTCAGCAGAAATGTGACGTCCCTAAATCCTGTGCTGTCCACTGATGAAGCTCCACCTTCTTTGTTTGAAGCTAAAATGCTTTCTGCTTCTAACAAAAAACTCCTCACAGATCCACTAGGTATATAAAATAATTAAATTTGAATTCTCTCTGTATTCAACAAGAACATTTCAGCTGGCAGCAAACAACCAAACAAAAAAGGCAAAGTTTAATAAGAAAGGTGACTGGAAAGCAAACAAGAAGTTCTGAATGTTAATTTTTCCCCCTTCAAATTCTAAACAAAACTAATTATTTACAGTTTTGAATACACTATGTAAGAGACATGAACTTCCCAGCAGCACTTACAATAACAAACATATGCAGATAAGATAAAAGTGGGTGGACAAAGAAGTACAGTGATATCAGGGAAAAAAAAATTAGTGACTGCATTTGCCTGGCCCTGAACCTAATTTTCCATCACCCTTTCCATCAACATCCTTGTCCTTCCATATTTTCATACAGCTAGCCATGTCTGATTATGACTTATCGCAATTACATGTCTGCTGCTTTACAAACTTTCGCCATTTTAATTAGCAATTAATTAAAACTGACCGACAGCACTAATTGTTTTAAGTAAACATTTCTCTTCCTAACTTCGTTGAACTAACAGGATTAGAAAATAATAACAAAAGCCAATTCTTTTGTAGAAAACTCATTTCTCATAACTCTAATAACGCTTTGCCTTGAGGCCGAAATCCTATGGAGCCAGTTTCTGAAGTTTCCTAAGCTTGCAATTCTGTCTGTGCAAAGAACAAGACTGCACAGCACAGTCTGCACTTCAGTATAAAGACAGCACTTAAAAACATTCCTAATGCCATTTTCATAAAAAGCCATCTTTATTTATGTGCAGATCAATGCATGAGAAAAAAAAAAAAGGACTAGATTTTGGTCTGTATGGGTTCTTCCTTTTATTCTTCTTTTCACATAACTGCAGGTCTGCATACCATAAAACTATATCCTAAAATCCCTAGTTGTTAAGGACAAAAAGCGCTGCCGGACTCCTTCCCCAGGTCAATCAGTGTTTCTCCCATAGCTGCTCCCTTTTAGTGCGTGGAACACCTTTATGTTAATAGTTACAACAAAGTCAGCGGTGGTAATTCAGTGCTGCACAGCCACCTAGGCAGATCTATTAAAAAGGAGACAGACATTTTGGGCTGCATTCAGCCTGCCCGATTTTAGCAGTAAGTGAAATGGGGAGAAAAGTAGCTTTCTGGCTCACCTAGGATCTGAATTAGCCTCTGACACCAATTCTCTTTCTCCTCCTCTATCCCCAGCGATTGCAGACAAAATCTAGGGCAACTGGGCTGCTGACTTCGGCGCCACCACCAGTGAGACGGGATGAATCCACCGCCTGCAAGCTACATTAAACTTCCAGCTCCCTGATGCACGTACAGTTCAGCCTTTACAAAATTAATGCTGTAGCTTTTCTTAATAATTGTCTTCAGACACATCCCCCTTTACAGTACCGTTTTCAAAAGCATGCCAGGCTAGCTGAATATTCAGTGAGCGTTCAGCACTTTTCCAAATGCTTCCCTTAGAGAATAGTCTTCAAAGAGCTCCAGCTCGGCTCTAGTCCTAGTGTTACTGACTTCAAGTAGGTAACCTGCTTTGTGTGATATTACAAAGTATTTACATAGTCGCATGTAAATTTATTCACAGTGCAACACAACCAAAAAAGTAAAAAAAAAAAAAAAAAAAAAAAAAAAAAAGATTATCCTAAAATGTTTGTTAACTCTCAATTATTCAGGACATTAGACGGATAAACTACACAAGGAATATGTGAACTCTGGCACTGAGAGATAATCTAGTTAGTACACTTTAGGAAAAGAAAATTAAGGCATAGTCTGAAAGTGTAAATGTTAATTTTAAAGGTTTTAGAGACAAGTTGATCTATAACCTGGGTGATGTGATGATGTACAAACAGTTGGCTACCATTAAAAAACAAAAAGTCTCCCAAGAAGAAAGAGACCCCTTCCCCTGAACAAGCACCGGTGAGGTTGGTAGGAGAAGCAGGTTAAAAGAAGAGTGGAGCTGGCGGACAAGAACAGGAGAGTGGCACCAGGAAAGGAGTAGAGCTGAGGCTGCAGGAGAAAAAGAAATAGTAAATAGGAAAAATCACTGCAGAAAACATCGTGAGTCTGAAGAAAGTTCAAGCACATAAGCAGGTATGAAGCTGCACAGTCCAAAAACCCTGCACAGAATGGCCATTTAGTAATAGAAGGACATAAAAAAGCAGCTGGGAAGGAGGACAATAGTAACGATTTAGGTAAAAGTAAAGCAGTTTAGTCTTCTCTTTCCCCTGTATCCAGAGTCTATAAAGGTTATGACTTGTACCAACATTGAAAGAAATTTCACAAAATGTAAGATTTGGAAGAATTACTCTGAGCTGACAATCAGGTATTCAGCACAGCACGTGGCAGGTAAGCTTGCAGCTGGCAGAGAGAAAAGTGGAAGAAAGGAGCAGAGAAAATCATTCCCTGCCCAGCAGTGGCAAAGGAAAACCAGAGCTGCCGTGAGCCTTTACACTCTGCTGTTCAGAAAAGTCCAAATGGAAGTGTTTGGAAAGATTTGGGGGAGGCGGAGGGGATAAAAGATAAGGCTATGGTTTGTCTGGCACTTGACACCACCACAAACAAAGAGAATAATCTCAGCCTTGCTCCAACTGGCTTGATTGTTACTTGTCACCACCCCTTTCCCTGGACTGCTGTTTGTGCAGCAATAGGGCACACCAGCCGAGGGAACTGTCTGATACAAATACACTCCCCTACTTTTTTTTTTTTTGGGCCTGTTTTCAACTGGATTAACTCCCCCCCAGTTCACACATAACTGCACAAACACCTGGGCTGATACAGGGCAGGGGACGGACTGGGGGAGGAACACCCAGCCAAGGGCAGAGCTCGATGATTTCTTTCTGAAGCCGCGCCAGCTCACCCTGGCTCAAAGCATTCATCCCAACTGCAGCCCCAGCCAATCTCCCCGTCACCCGGCCCACCTTCTCCAATTTCTCTTTCAAGTAATGCTGTTTGCAGAGTCCTCCCCGGCTGGCTCCAAAACACAACGCCCCACCTTATCTGAAAGAGAAACCTTAAAACAAATAAGGAGCAGAAGTCTGCAGAATAACTGCTTTATAGTATATCACGATTTTGTGAAGCTGGCTAACACCTTTGTTTTAGGCACATACACAATTCCCGTGCCAAAATTCATCGTAGTATTGCTCTGGTGTACACATGGTAACGCCCAGCTCTACCTTTAGAAATGTACCATTGCCCTGCTCTGTTAAACTAGAACAAAACCAAATTGTATCGGTGCAGAATGTTTTA
This sequence comes from Aythya marila, assembly GCF_965140915.1. Classification (NCBI taxonomy): domain Eukaryota; kingdom Metazoa; phylum Chordata; class Aves; order Anseriformes; family Anatidae; genus Aythya; species Aythya marila. Next base: position 7,726,075 of record NC_139046.1, on the reverse strand, counting down.
CATTTTCCATGCTAGAAGCCAAGCGTTACATCTTTCCTTTCATGCCCACGCTGCGTCTAATGCACTGGTATTAACTGCTCCTGGGAGAATTAGCTCAACAGAATTTTGCAGGGATGGGAGCGCGGCAGCTGCTGTACAACTGCGCTGGGACACAGCGGAGTTTGCCCAGAATCTCAAACACTGCTCTCCTGCCACTATCAATGAACTTGATTTATCCGTGCACATGCATTATCCAATATCTCACACGTAAAACACCGCCACTCAGCAGGAAGTTTCTGACGCTGGAGGCTTTATTTTAAAAAATAAGAGCACGGCTTTAAACAGAAATTAATTGCATCCTTGCCATTCTGAGGCTGCTGACTCCTTAATGGCCTTTGCTAGAAAGTCCAGCAGTTGGTTGTGTTCAGGTTCCCCTTGTAAAAGGTCTTTAATAGGATCACATCAACCTGTATCACGTAACACAGTGATGGAATAAAGCTGTCCCAAGCCCTTCTGTAGCAGTTGCAGGTGGGCACATGCCTGCAGGAGCCCCTTTCAATCACCAAAAGTGCACCAAAGGGTGCCCTTGGATTCAGAAAGCAGGTAGGAGAGGCACACGTGTCCCACAGCAGGGTATTCCTGTTGGCCAGCAACCCCCACTCTTGGCAGGTGAGGAGGCTCTGCACTCCCAGTTACCCAAATCCACAGAGATCTGGTGGGAAACAGCGATCGTGGTGGCTTTGTGCACGTGGCCAGCTCCCTGCTAGGGCATGGACGTGGCAACACTTCCACAAACACCACCAAACTTAATTAGTGCTCAAAGCACGTCTGATTAAAGGCACTGCTCCAATCACCCACCTGCCTTTGGAACACATCTTAAAAACAACACGGAGCTGTAAGCTCGGTGTTCAGCGCTAGTTTATCAGCCTCGCTTGGAAGTCAGTACAACGTGCCACTTTTACGCTGGCTGAACTCCACAAAGCGCTCTGGTTTAGTCACCTTTCAATAAAACAAATCAAAAACATGGAGCTCAACTGATGCATTGTATCAATGGGTTGGGGAAGTCTCAACCCATGCTTTCACTTTAAGAAATGCCTACACTAAACATAAAAAAAATCCTACATCAGACCATTAGCCGTAGGAGAAACCTACATAAGTAGTAACAGCACAGAGGTGTACACAATTTGCTATCTCATTAAGAATTTATGTTTTCTAAATCAGACTTGCATTGCAGTTCATAAATAACAGCTTATCCCAAATGAGTTACTAAAAAAAGCATTTTGCCAAATAAAGCTTAAGGCATTTTGCACAGGTTATGCTTCAGACTACTGCTGTAAGAGTATCTGAGGGACATTTATTTGGAAGTGTGTGGGCAGAAAACTCGTGTTACTTCCTCAGACAGCTCGCCAGGTATCTTGGGATGCAGCAGCAAACACTGGCAAGAGAGTTAGCGTGTTTGAATTGACCAACCTGTGACAAGACATGATATGCAACCTTGTCTTCACTTCTACTTCCCAGCAATGCACAAAGGAGAGATTACCGCTAGCTGTCACGGTCAGGGTGAGAAGATATCTTCACTTCCTGCGAGCCGAGGCTCAAGAAGAAAAAGATGAAGGAGGAGGGGGAAAAAAAACAACCACCACCAACAACTTAATAGTTTTCCTAACTTAAAATTGATATTTTATAGTTTTAAAGTACCTTTCAGGGTAAGGGACAAGCGATACATCACGCTTTGAAATGGATACAGTTCTCAGCATGACACATTCCCCTTCAAGGACATAAAACACCAGATTTTAAATTTAAAGCAAATTTATGTCTTGAAAAGTTGTCCCCAAAACAAGATTAAATTTGGTCCTTGAGCAAGTATAACACTGCAGGTGGAGGGAGGAGTTCCCATATCAGGGCAGAAAGACAACATATCTGAGATTTTAAGGTAGCTAACTTTTCAGAGAGTTCAATTACTACAGTAAATCTTCATGATGATCTATTCAGCTGGGAAAATACAGTCACAGGCATTTGATACACTTTCCACTTTATCTATATGAAAGGCTGGGAAAATAGAAGTTTCTCCTTTGGAATCAGTTTTCCCCAAGAAAATGAAAGGCATAGCCCAGAGGGACGCTGGGCTGTGGTTCAGGACACTGGGTTTCTGTTTCCAGTGCTCCCAATGCACTGCAAAACACATTTTATCCTTCTATCTTATGGTTTTTATATCTAAAAAAAAATAATAAAAAATAGTTCTCCCTTCCTTTAAGATAAAATGCTTAAATCTTCTTAATTATCTTACTATTATAATAAACATTTTCACTCTGGGGCTCCCAAGTATCTCCAAAGGGTCAGAGAAAAGAAGCTGTCAACTGTATTTTTGGTGTAATGTACCATTAGTTAGCTTTATGGTCAATCATTATTTTTCAGACCATCTCCTTGCCCTTGAGAGACCCAGGCTATACCCTGCCTTAATGCAGTGCTTTAATATAACTGGTGGGTTATGCAAATTTGCCCACCTGTCCAAAACATGCAACGAGGGCTTAAGAGCTAAATTACATACTGAGTTCCTTATGATGAAAATAGATGCAATGCATATTGGATATTCACCCCCAAGTATGCCAGTTCTAATTTCCACAGATCTGTTATCCAAAACACATCGCTAAGGAGCTCTTGTATTAACCCTGCCGCATCCCTTTATTCAGTTTAAAATTTGAGTTTTGCACCAATTTACTAAAATCACTTTGAACATACACGTACCAAGTGTTTTAAAAAGGTAAAGCAAGAGTCAACTCCTTGTTATTGGGTTACTCATGTTTATGAAGGGATCCTTAAGGAGCAAAAGGAAAACACTTTCCTGGGGTGAGGCATGGGGTGGGGAGAGCGGGGCTGGAAGTGGCCAGAATACACATACAAATGTCCTACTGAAAATTCAAATCCTCAGTAAGCAGTCTGCTGCAATTCTCTACTTGTCATGGATATTGCAGTTCTGTTGACATTACTGTCAATATTTACTTCGCTTAAACAGGAACTCCCACAGCATCTCAGTACAATGCTGCACAGAACCAGTTAGCGAACACACTGAAGGTAATTTACTTGCAAATGCCATTTCTCACATTCTTAAAAGTTAACAACCTTCATTAGATGGTTTTAATCAAGATGGAAAACGAGGAATATTTTATTCAAGTGTCATTTTAACTTTTATCCCTGTATTATCTTCTGAATGCCGTAGCAATGGCAAGCACTTATCTCATGTCTCCCTTACAGCACAGAGGCTGCTCTTTCATTATCAGTTTTAAGAAGCTGTAAACTTATCTCAGCTGCTGGAATTCTTCGCCAGAAAAAAAAAAAAAAAAAAAAAAATCAGTAGTGATGTACATATCATCTGCCTCTGGGAAAATAAAAACTGCCAGCGATATGCTGGGAAAGATCTCTTTAGACTCCTTTCACACAGTCTTGCAGCATTTTTATTGTAACCAAGCAGTGTAATTTCAAATAACATTCTGCAGCACGCTGGCTGCAAGCGCCTAAAATACATCTCTGCTCCGAACAACAACTGAGAGTGCTATTGTGGGTCCCGTGTTTACAGCTGCTTGCTGATTTTGTCATATTTGCAGAGCTTTCAAGAAAAATGATAACTTCTTTCCCCCTACTGCCAAGACGTACAAATTCAGCGCAGACTTCTGATAAGCTCAGCACAACAGCACCAGTGAGCCTTCAGAACCTGCTCTTTGTCACAATTTTAGCTAAAAATATGGTTGGAAAGGTATATTCCAGGGTCTTCATGAAATCACAAAAAGGAACAGTGTGCAGGGACAGGACTCTGATGTTTGGGAGGCAGCGTGCTGCTGGGTGCCCAAGGGACATGTGTCTGCACCATGGTACTGCCCTGCTGAGCAAGACACTTGGCTTCACCTCTGTGCCTCCCTTGCTCTGATATTGGGAGATGAGGATTGTAATGCCGACCTCCTCCACTTAGCACTGCAAATTTTACCCCTCAGCTAGGAGGGAGCAAACTGGAGTTACAGCCCTGCTGCCAGAGCTGCTTATGTATTGGGTCATCACAATCTTACATAATAAATACATTAAAAAAAACAAACAGAGGAACAACCTGAGAGAAAAGTATGCACCCTCTCAGCCAAAAAGCCTGACCATTCACCTAGAAAAGCTTCCTCTTTGCTCTCCTCCTCGCCCCACAGCTGTGGTGCTTGGGCTTGCACAGCACCCACAGCTTCAGAAGGAGAAGGGCCATGGCCAGGGCCCGACCGCTCCCTCAGCCTTGACGCCCCTCAGGGAGTGAACCCCGGCCTGCTGCTGCTCTGGGAGGGCCTTCAGGCACCAGCCCCAAAAATCAGCAAGCACCTGCCCCTGTGTTGCCCACCAGAAGAGAGATGAGATGGTCTCTGTGCAGGACTGGCCAAAAAACAGAACGACTGAGGAGGGCAGTGCGGAGGCGCCACAGGCGCGGTGTTACCAACCCATGAAGTTCAGGTGGCAACCTGGCTGATGGCATGGGGGACATGAAGACATGGCCTGCCACAGTGCTCAAAGCCAAACTGCTGAGAAATTACGATTGAGATCTGTGAGGTAAGCACAGAATTGGCTGGGCTGCCAGGCTCCAAGGGCTGTGACAAGTGGTACAAAGCCCAGCTTGCAGACAGTTACTCCAGGCACCCCTCGGGGCCAAGCTGTCTTCACTCAGAAGGAGACGCCAAGGCAGAAGGCACCGCAGGCAGGTCTGCAATGCCATCATGCTGGGGAAGCAGTCAGTGCACCAGGAGGGAGGTCATTATAAAAGCCAAGTTCAGAGGAACCTTTGCGACTTGGAGAACAGGGCTGGCAGGCACTGCATCTGCCTTTGAATTTAAGAAGTCTTCTGCCTGAGGCATTACAACCCCTTGCTACAGTGCAGGTGGGGACTGACCGGCTCTGAACAGCTCACAGAAAAGGATATAGAGGTCCCCATGGACAAGGGGAGCAGGAGTAAGCAGCACACTCTTCCATCAAGAAAGACCAAGCACTGTCTTTACCTCACGATGGTGTGCAGAGAAGACTGAGCCAGATTCTTCTTGGACACGGTGACAGAACAAAAGGCAACTGATGCAAGTTGCAGCAAGGCAAAATCTGATTAGATACTAGGAAGAAAAATATTTACCATGAAGCGAGCAAAACACTGAAATACATAGTCCAGAGAGAGTAGGATATGTCCGTCATTAGAGACGACCAAAACTCAGCTTGAGTAGGGCTTCAGTGATCTAATGAGGATGTGAGTGGAGAATTGGAGCAGATGATCTCCAGAGGCCCCCTCCAATCTAAATTATTCTGTGATCCTACAGAGAGCACAGGCATTGTCTCTTCTGCATTTTCTAAGTTTCAAATACATTGCCTATGTAAGCATTTCCCTGTATGCATCCCACCGTCTCTGTCTGCTAGGAAACTGATGGAAAAATCTCTATTTTCTCTTCCCTTCCACCCTAGAGCCCTCCGAATACGTTGGTGGGAGGGATTCTTGTGAACAAATACTTTTTTCAAGCAATATTTTTTACAGCTTCTGTTTTTGACACTGTCCTCTGCTTCTGGATGCTGCAACTCCTCAGCCAACATTCTTGGCTCTTGATCGTGCTCCCAACTTTTCCAGTTGCAACAGTAGGAAAGTGACTTGCTTACAGCTCCACTGGGAGGGCTGCCAACATTATCAGCAAAAAAACAAGGACTGGAGCACCCTTGTTTCATCACTGAATGACTTCAAGAAACAGCTGAAACGATGAAGCCATCAGTTCCAGGACTGGGGAATGAACAGAGTAGCAACTAATGCTTGAGGTTTTTTCTTTGCCACAGCAGAAGTCTAGATTCTAGGTGGAAGATAACAAGTAGAGATGGATAAATATAATACTGAAAGCATACAAAAGTATTTTTCAGCTGAGAAAAGTGTTATCTGAATATGCACTGGAAGTAATTATTGGCAATGAACTGGGTCCTCCAGATGCAGTAAGAATGCAGTGATTTGGGAGTCCCTAAGAAACAGCAGCACAGATGTAGTCCATCTGTTGCATTCCCTAGAAGACTAATCCTTTAAGGACCAGAAATTGTCATATAGAAAAGAAAATTTAACTTAGATCCTGCAGAAGGTAATGGCACTCACATGGGAAACCCAAACTTTCAACTCCAGATAAGTACAGAATAGGATGTTCTCCAGTGTCAGGTACCAACTGAGACCCAGCAGCTGAAAACTCCATATGTTTCTTCAAAAAACTTCCTCGGTAATAACTTACAATTATTTTATGACTTTTCCCTCAGCTCCCTGAAGATGAAGGATGGCCCACTGGTAATTTCAACAGCACATTTCAAATGGAAATATTCTCAGTGCAGACTGCCCAGCCTTTTTGCCCAACAGGAAAAGTCACAGAAAAGAGCATCTACAGCCTCACAATCTTTGGAGCTGAACAGGCAGAACTTCATTACTCCGAAGGCATGGCTTCATTAGGGAGAAAATAAATAAACTGTTCTTAATGCAAGTTAGCTAAAAGGGGACAAAATCCTTGCAAAGTAAGGGCACAGTGGTAATTTCTCACAAACCAGCGCGTTCAGGCAACGTCTCAAATTTTCTGCAGTCTAACCTGAACCATCAGCTCTTTGTTTGTCCCACAATAGGGCCACACAGTACAGTACCTGAAGTGACAATAACAACGTTGTTTCCTCTTGGAAACTGCAAGGCCAAAAGGCTCTCTACAAGCACAATAAAAAGTTAAAAGGACCAATTACAGAATGAAAAAAAAAAACACCACCACAATGGCAGAACACATAAAGGTGAGAAAATCTCCTGACAATAAGACAGAGGCAATTTCTGGAGTGGTTTGTTTTTGTTTTTTTTGTTTGTTTGTTTGTTTTTTTTTTTAATATATTGTAATATATTTGTGTATTTCAGTCAGTACATGTCACATTGCTGAATATGCCTTTTTAATGCCTTATTTTCTCACCATATTCTTTTTTCAGCTTATATACTTAAAAGGTTTTCCCCTCTTTCAAAACTTGCTTTTCATCATTAGTAATTTGTATGCGGTATGAGAAATTATATTATAGATACATTTACCGTTCCTCCCTGCTTATCAATACAAAGAGAATTTGAAGAGCACTGATTTCTACTGTCTAGGAATAAAATCTTATTTTTGGCAGACAAGATGCTCCACCATTGAAGAAACAGTTATATATCTCCATTTAAAAACACAGATTAGCAAATCTCATAGCACTTTACCAACACATGCAGTCAAAACATTACTGATACTACTGTGTTTCTCCCAAACTGGAAGGATGTTGAAAACTTAAATGATTCACTTACAGCTGATCTAAAGACGAGAGCTCTGCAATTTATGTTTTATTGTCAAATGTTTAAAGGATCAAGTCTAAATAAAATACACAATACACTAGCTTCAAAGCACACATTATCTTCAACATCTTATTTCCAATTAGCAAGTCAAAATAAAGAAGGCATGGGGAACATTTGGCTTCAAATGCAGAGCTTGGAAGAAATCAAGATTTTGGATGTTTGGGTCTCATTTAAGACTCCCATTTTCCCCAAACTACTGAAACTGAATAATATGGAAAAATTCTCTTTCTCAAGGGGGAATATAGCAGCTATACCACCATGTGACTGGGTATTACATCATTCAGTCTTACAACAATACTGAGCCAATCTGGCAGTTAAATTTAGAAGATATTCTCTTTCTCCTTTGAGGAAGGACACGGACTTGCCATAAAGGCAGGCTAATAATGAGAAGGTTAGGAAAGGCTCAGCTCACAGTTATACTTGCCATATTACAAAATGCTAGAAATCCTTGATTGCATTTCCAGTATGAAGCTTGCGTATGAAGATTACAGCATGCAAACAAAATCCTAGTGACAAACATCTGAAGAAATAAGAGAGCTCTTGAAGAGTTTTTGTTTGTTTGTTTTACTATTTTTTAAAAGGCTTATACTTTATTAGGATCTAAGAAATCATTCTCAGGACTACTTCCAAGATAGAAGGAAAGACCAGTATGAAAATGACTTGTACTTTTCCAAAACAAATTCAAAAGGTGACACTGTTTCTCTGATACACCTTTAATTTATTCTTAAAACATTAAGAAGTGCAAGACAAAAAAAAAAAAGTGTAAGACTTAAGAGGATGATGAAAGCAGAAACAGTTTTAGAAGACCTCAAGTTAAAGCAGTATTTGCAGACAGCAAGCATATTAGCGCTTATAGCTTTCAATTCCGTGGATTTTATTTACCCTATTTTGTATTACCTATCTTAATTAAACTATTTAAGAATATGAATTTGCCTGCTAAGGCATCATTCTTACTGCATTAAAATGCAAATATACAGTCTTCAAAATGATTTTAATGGAAGAGAGCATTTAATTTTCTAATTGATTTCCAAAGTATTAAAATGCAGAAATCATTAGTGATGGCTACAATCAGGAATATTTTTCAGCGAACGCATCAAAAGCATTAACAGTAATTGATCGTGTTTGCTACCAGGATTTATTTAGACAAAGCATCAGGTAACATTTTTTTTTTTTTTCTCCTTTCAAAAAAGGGGAAGGTGGGGGTGCAGAGAAGGAAGAGGAAGCTTCTTCTTCACATCCCTCACCACATCCAGCATATCCTCTGACAAAAGCAATAACGTGCTATACAATGACCGGCCACACCACACCGCTTTGTATTTAGCTAGTGTTTGCAACATATTAACTCCCATCAGGGCAAAACGCTCCCCATTTATAATGCTGCTTTTGCTGACATCAGCAGCAGAATTCAGATGCAGGGAGAAACTTCTGAATTAAGCAGAGCCAACCCAGTCATTTCCTCTTTTAAACAAGCTTTAAGAGATTGTTAAATATTTATTTTCACAACCATGCAAGGACTGCTGAAGGTCAAAGACATCAGAGGTGGGATCCCCTTCCTTATCGCCCCTCCTTTGTATTTGTTTCACTTGAAGGAGGCCCCTCTGCCATCACATTTCTCTCCCCTCATCCATCACCCCCTCTATCCACCCAGAACTCGCCCTGCCTTCCCTCACCTCATTAGCTCCTGGGGCTCTGCCACCGTGTTTCAAAGCCTCACCCCCACTCTGTGCTGCTGGTATCTGAGGGCTGCAGTCCCCAGCATTTGTACCCCACTACTGCCAATGCCTCCACAGCTTTCCTGTTCTTGTTTCTTTCCTCGTTTTACCTCCACCACGGGAATGTCTCATCAGTTCAGAAACCCCAAACTGGAAGCCACTTACTAAGAGGGCAGACTATGCAATGAATTTAAGCAGACTGTTATTGCACGCATAAAAAATCTGGCCCAGGTTCTTCTGCTGTAAGTATTTCTGTGCTACACAAGGCCCGACGCAGTGACAGAGCACGGGGCTGCCAAACAATAAGCATTTGTTCTACCTGCCCATAACACGACTCAAACCCACAGCAACAAAGGCTTCGGTGGGCCTAATCCAGAAGTTTTCAGAGCAAAGCTTGTTCCTTCCTTCCCAAGAGGGACAATGACTGCTGGCTGTGTCCCAGCACGGACAGGTATGATGGGCAAGGGCAAAGTACCTGCAAAAAATTAAAACAATCTAGGTGCAACAGCTCTACTGCGAGCAAAAGCTCTGTTTTTAGCAGTCACATCCATCAGTGTGCTTGGAGAAAGAACTGCCTAGAGACAGACTTGAAACACTCTGCTCTGTAAAGCAGAGAGAAAAAAAAAGGACTTCTGCAGTCAAATTTCAGAAGAGGATTATTTTGACCTTTACTGCTCAAAATTTCACTTGAATGGGAAAAACAGAAATAGCAAAACTATCAAAAACTGCCTAATCTGTAATCTTTATAGGCCATCTTGTGACCCTGTCCCCCCCCTCTGTCTCTGCAGACACTTTGTTTAACGCTGCATTATGGAAAAGTTGACAATTTGAGCCACCTGCTGGGTGCCAGCATCCTGAGGGGAAAAAGTTGGTCACTCTTCCACACAGAAGCTGTGAGAATTTTGACACCGCATTTGATGAGAGCAGGACCAGGTGTCCCCCGCACCCGCCAGCCCCAGAGGTCAAACAACTTTTCTATCCTGCGTTAGTAGCAAGTTCATAAAAGAGCAGATTTTCAGAGTGTGCAGTTCTTAAACAAAACGTTAGCCTCAATACACACAGACATGCAAAATTACAGTCCTCCTGCTTCTTCTGGATGATATATTTAGAAATCCTATTAGCTGGAGAGATCAACATTCTTATCTGAATTTCCAGGATGCTGTAACATGCGAAATTAGAGCAGCTCTCTTAAGTGGGTCAATTATCACTACTGCACTTACAGCAGCTTTTCCCCTCCCTCCCTGCAGCATCCATAACGGGCATTAAGCAGGAGAATTGAAACAGCAAGATGGTGAGTTGACACACTCCACAATGTAAGGCTCCCTTCCCTTCTTACATTCCCAAAATCTTAAAGGAACAAAGAAAATCACTCAAGTACTGAATCTCCACTTTAAAATCATGGTGTCCCTCTGGGAAGCTTCAATAATTTTCAGAGGCAGGACACCCTGGGGGATAACGCTGTTTGCCAGTCACACTCCTTATTTTCCTGCCACTTGGTATGACTCAGAAGTGAAGTTTTTGGCTTTTTTTTTTTTTTTTTTTTTTTGTCCCTGAGGGACAAGAGGAGAAGCTGAGGGCCACTCAGCTTCTGTTCCTCTGGGGCAGAGCCATTCCACCAGTCTGAAAGGCTTCAGGACATTTTCTTCTTGAGCTAATTCTCATTGAAAGACACTGCAAACCACCAGATACACGTGGAACAAAACTGTGCATTAAATGCAAGTAGCCAGCAACATTTTAGATACTACAAAGATGTTCACAGGGGACTGACAGGAACGGCAGAAGGCCTAAGGGAAACACAGGCTCTTCTGCCTGGCAAGATACCTTTGAGTGAGGCAGCTCCGACTGTCCCAACAAGTCCAGCAGCGCAGGGCAGCACCAGGAGCAGCCCCTGCAGTGTGGGGATGAGAATGGAGCTGGCTCACCTGGAAGATGGAGGACTGGCCCCAGATGCCTGCAGGTGGACAATGCTTTTCAAACAAGCACCCATATGCAATAGCTAGAGCAGTGGCCACAGATTTTCCTCCCAAAACAGAGTTAATCTCTCAATAGCATTTTGTATGGGTTCAGATTCATGACAAAAGCAGAGAGAGAACAAGCCTGCATACTACATCAAATGAGCACATGGAAAGGAAAATGTGTCCATCCTTGCCATCAATGGGAAACATAAAACATCCTCTCAGAAGCGTACTTGCATCTCTCTCTATGGCAAAAAAAAAAAAAAAAAAAGTGTGAGGCAGTATTGTCAAGTGAAAAAATATGATTTCCCTTCAATACACGGAAAAGGAGACTGGATATGCTGGCTTCAGGTCATGAGTCCTGCTGTTGAAATCCAGCAGTCCCAACCCTGGCTGGAGGAAAGGGTTGGAAATGCTGGAGAACTAGAGGAGAAAACAGAGAAACAGGTGCTGTTTAGAAACAGCACCTCTTCAATTTAGCTGAAACTAAATTTCTGTTGCTATACCGGCCTTCTTCATTATAACTCTAGCACTTTCACCTATGGTATCAAAAAGGAATCACACAAGCCACATACTACAAAATATATGAGCTCTTTGGAAACAGATGCAACTAATATGGGACAACAAGAGCTGCACTGTATTTAACGTGACAAGTTTTCATTAACAGGGTGAGACTCTCCCAATTAAAATCCAGCCACAAAAAAAGCTTGCCAATTTTAAAACTTCATTCTGAAGTGCAGTGGACAAGGCTATTCTAAGACTAAGTCCTAGCACCTTTCTAGGAAGTAAGACCACAGCATCTTTTACCACAAAAATAGTCTAGTGAAATGAAGCCATTTGCTTTGGTACATATTACATGCATTTTTAACTATACAATTTAAAATCAGTTTTTAATATCTTATGCCTTTGTCAAATTCAACACTTGGGCAAACCACATTTTGACCGCAATCATATTTAATGAAGAAATCAGTGACTAAAAAGACTGTCCATAAGCAAAGAGAAATAGAAACTATTTTTATTAACTTACCTAACTAGAGCTCTGAAATTTTGTTGATTAAAGAAAATCTCATTTCAAAAGTTAACTTTTTAATTGGGAACATTAGGGCCTGCTGGCTTCCTGGAAGCTTAGCAGAGGTCAACAGATTGCTGGAGATCTAATTTTTCATTTCTAATAAAGAAGGAAGTCTTGCCCTTTTCCTTGCTAAGATGGACCTTGAAGTGTTAGCAGGGGAACAAAGATGTATCCATCAAAGGCTCTCATGGTGAGGCTGCACAAAGCCTCCCATGACAGTATGGAAGCCAACAGAACCTGACACTGCTCTAAAGGAAATTAGCTGAACACCTCTTGCAAAATCCAAAAAGGAAGAAAGGTTCAGTGGCTACTGCCTAATCCAGGAGAAAAGAAACCAATTCCTTGCTCCATCTCAGATTTTCTGGGTAACTTTGAATGTGTCACTTAGCTTCTGTTCTGCACCTGGAAAATGAAGATAAATACTCTCAACTTCCCTTACTGTGACATGAAAATAAACACATTAAACCGGGAGGCATTCAAATAGCTTGGCAATAGAGTGCAAGTACTGCAGACAAATAGGAAATAACAAAGTACTGCCCCATTCAGTGAAGAGATGCCCAGGTTTTTTTCCCAAACCCTTGCCTGCTGGCATCCTGCATTGCCTCTGTGATCCTTCCTCAAACAAAAGGGTGGCTCGGGGGCAGAGGAAGCAGGGGAGGAAAAGTGCCTGACACTTTCTAACCCAGCACAAGTTTACACACAAGAAACCAAGGCACCAAACTTTCTCCTGTCAGCCTTAAACTCCCAACGCTTACATTTAAGAGGTGTTTTTCTTGAATGTTTGGCAGAAAGGCTCTCCATGAACAATCCAGAGAAAAGGTCTCATTTGGCTACCCTGCACTGACCATGGGAGGAGCCCACATCTTTCCTCTGACTACAAAACACCACTGAAGCCACCTGAATAACATGGACATCAAGCTGAGAAGGCTGCCCAGGGGGAAAAACCTGCCCTGAACTTACCTCTGCAGGCAAACACTGGGATATTTACACAAGATAGCTGGTGAGGGAACTTTGTGAGGACTCCTCATGTGGAAAAGGTTTTATTTACTAAGGTCTAGTATGACAGGATTTGGTTTACAGCTAAGGGTGCATTTTCCAAAGAGCATCAAAGGGGAAAAAAAAGGGGAAAAAAAGGTGGTGATGGAGATAAAAGGTATCTACCATGCAAAATGTTACTCATAAAAAGCCCAGGTGGCAGCATTGGAAAATATTACAAACAGAACTGTGGACAGTCGTACAGTTTTTATCGCAGTTGCATACAGTAAAAAGGATCACAAACAAAATGAAATGTGCCTCGATTTAAACAAACCGATATCCCACCTGGAAAGCCCTAGCCAGCCTCCCATTGTTTCTGGGTGACCCCGGGGCAGCCGCAGCCTGTGGCCCGGCCCGAAGCCACTCCAAGCGCGGCTTGGCGCTTCCCAACTTCTCCCTCCGGGAACAGCAGGACCAGCGAAAGAGCCCTTTGTTTCCATTCAAACATATGTAGGGGTGGAAAAGCTGTTCAAAACATTAAAGAGAAACAACTGAGGACTGTTACTATTCCAAGAAACAAATTACCAGCCCTAGCCGGCAGTGCCCTGAGCGCTCGCAGTGCCAGCTGAAGTCAGATGTCGCTGGAAGTGCTCAGAGCTGCTCAGCCCCGGCAGACCCGATGGTTTAAAACCAGCAACCCCTCCATACAGGTTTTTATTTTTTTTCTTTTTCTCTGACACTGATTACACAGACACGTTTTACAAAGAGAATAATAAATTAAAGCTTTGAGAGGTAGCTCGCCCAAAGGATGAAACCCCTCCCAAATCCAGCTAATGGCTAGCGAGCCGTCTTCCTTTGGAGCATTACCACTGACAAGTAACATAAACAAGGTAAAGGAAAAGCCGTGTCAAAGTTACTGCACTGTGGGTTTGTGTCAAATAAGCTAAAAGCCATCAACTGATGTAAAATGAACTCGGATCTCAGATGAAGTGTTAATCTTTCCAAAGAACTGTAAATAAAAGCTGTACTTGTAATCATTTTTGAAACTGAAAAAAATAGTTCTATAACTTAAAGAAAACAAACTGTTATTTGTATTACATGAGTATTTTGCATTTTGCTATTAATTCAACAACACATAAGAAACAAGGAGAACTTAATGTTTTTCTGTTTCAGACTGAGGTTATTCAGGCATAATTCCGACTGCACCAGCAGACTTGGCTAGAGTTTTCCTCACATTTTCACAGAGGCTGGCTGGCAACATGTACATTATGAAAAAAAGAATAAGCAGATATCCACATAAGATTAATACATTCCATTCCCTCAAACTGAGTTCAATGCAGACAATTAAATCCTGTTCTCCCTCTCCAAATGCTTCCCACTCCTTTGGTCCTGGCACTGGTGAGTGCACGCCACCATTTCTCATCACTTCAGCCCCTGGCTATATTTGAGTATAACTCCCCAGGACACATACATATTTTGCTCCTTCTGCCATCACATATATTTATTTTAAATGCATTGTCTTCCATTTCAAAGGCTAATCTGTTCCCATCAAATCTCTCTTGCCTCTATGACTCCAGTCACTCCACTCACGCAGGCCACCCAAAACCATGGCATTATCTTTAAGCCCCAAAAATGCTGCTCTTTGCATCTTCTTCCATGTTATCTCTTTCCTCTAAAATATGTTCAAAGTCTTTAACTTCCTTTTCTAAACTTCTCCCAAATAATTTCTTCATAAGAGTTCTACATCCAACACAATGACAATGAACATTTTAAAGTCTGTAAATCTTCTTAGCAGTGTTATATAAACCTAAAAGTGTTACAAATACTGTATATATTTTGTACATCACATTTCTTCTCTTTACGTGCTATCCTCTACTGATTTCTCCACAAGACCAAAACCAACTGCAGGCTTATTACCCTGAACATGCATCTTTGTTCTTGCTAAAGCATCTCACCACTTTGCCATTCTCTATACCTGCTCTTGGTCTTTCTTGCTGTGGGAGCAAGTCTGCCTCCTATAGCACATCTGTATATTGACAGATCTAGGCTGGAAACAAATATAACACACTGATAATGATCATCATAATTAATCTGTGGAGATGCGAATGTATTTTAGTTTCAAAGGCCAGCAATATGTACCTGTCTCTCCCAGGTTTTCAAACTTCTAATGAAAGGGTAAGAAACCAGAAAAGCAATATATGATTCAATGTTCAGAATCTGTAATCTGGGATTTGTTTTTGCACTACACTGGCCTTGAAACACTTTAAAACAAAATCGAGAAAAACAAACCGGCAGAACACAGGCAGAACCTGAACTCACTCTCCCAAAGGATCACAGTTACATACTTAATATCAACAACAAAATGAAGTTTGATTTCAAAAAAAAATCAGCACTAAAAGAACTGAGCCATAGAGTCACGCACTATCACATCTTGATTCCCAGGTCACACAGTAACCAAGCAGGTAAAGATGGAGTTTTGGGGGATATTAATATAAAAATACAGAGCCTATATTTGTAGTCTTATTCATAACATACTTCTACCGTTTTATATGCAAGATTACATAGGAAATGACCTATTTTTAACAAAAAAGGTGGAAAAATTAATTTAGGTATTTTTTAAGTGTTGACCAGACCAGTATGTCTTGCACATTACTGAGATAGAAGCTGAAATATTTAAAAAAAAAAAAAAAGTATATGTCAAACAAAAACAGAATTATTGTTTGTTTGTTAGAAGAGTTAGACATACTTGTTGCACAGATAGCTGCTGCATTACAATGTACCTACTTGCCTATTACAGCTTAGTGTTCCAAATACTTTTATCACTGCCAATTAGGAAAAATGGATTTGTATATTATGGTTAGGCTATGATTTAGTAATATCAGATAATGATTATAAATATAAAAATGTGACATGGGCATAAAAAAGTGGCAATGCTTCTAGCTGAACACTGTCTTTACAGTAACGGAGTTATACCATTCAAAAGTTTGCACAAGATACATTAGAAAAGATTAGTGTAATAGGCAAGCCTTATTTTAAATTCCATTATTCCTGCAAAAATGTTTGTTTTTTTAACATATAAACATGATGACTACAACATTATCAGAAAACACAAGTTTTAAGATAAAGATAGATCTCAAAAGTAAAAATAACTCAGATCCTAAAAGGAAAAATAAGCTGTTCAACTGCTAAAAGAAATATAGAATGAAAACAAGCAATCTAGAAAAAACATCAAATAGAATACTGATGATATGCACAAACTGCTTTAAAGCAGAAAAGGACAGCTAAAATAATACAGAAGTAATTGCCTGTATTCTCTTGGGTTCATGATACTAAACTCCAAATTGCAGTTACTGCAACACAATATAAAAAACATATATAAAGCAAATAAATTTGAATACCCATCAGTATTTAAGTTTATAGGGATTTAAAAGAATATTTACAAAACAAAAATATTGATGTCTAGAGCAATGAGTACTTACTTGCAACTCTAACCCGTGCCATCTCCAGCCATTGACTTCCTGCATGATCTTTAAGCAAATTTCAGAATTTGTCAAATGTCTTTTCCCCCCAACCTCAATCATGTTACCGTCCTTCCCACAAGCATTAAAAGAAAGATATCCAAGTATCTTGTTGGAAAACCCAGTGGAATTAAGATCTGGTTTTTAATGCTGACGGTGCACAAGGCTTGGGGTTAATTTTCAGTTGGTTTACTTTCTGTTTTTCCTTAATAATAAAAAAAACAAACAACTAGCAAAGCACAAGAAAAAAACAGCTTTTCACTAGAAGAAAATGTTGAGAAACAAGAAATTAAGTTACTAAGGGTATGCAGACATAAATTTATGGATCCTTGAAAATAATACTACGTATTTAGAAAGAGAAGAATTTTACTTGAACCACAGGAAAATATCCCACTCACTTCATTATACAAAACCAACAGACATAAAATTAGGTCCTAAACACTTACCTTTTCAATTTTATTATTTTTTTTAAATTATCTAGCTGATCTTTTTTTTTTTTTAAATGATCTTAACTTGCTAAAAGTATGTTTTTTATTGTCACTGCTTGAACAGTGAACTTTTTGCCCTCCATCATAGGTGTGTTACCTAGGGGACCGAGTGATAACTCTCAGATTGCACAAGCGTGAAAGGATACGAGGAGTTCCTTCTGTTCTGCACACCAGGTAGAGACACGCAGCAATTACATGGGTCATCTTTCTCCCCCGGGTTAGGTGCTTGCTCACAGCCATCTTGAAAAAATTAAAGGCGGTATCCAGACAGTGTTGATTCAGTTGAAGCTGGTTTCCCAAGTGGTGAATCTGCCGTTTTCCTAGAAAAATTAACAAGGAAAAATAAATTCTTAACAACTTCATAACTGAAGTGCTTTTCAGGGTAGGGTTTGAATACAAAACCAAGAGGGTGGATTTTGGATTTCATCTCTGTATTAAATACAAAAGTTAGAACACAGCAATGAATCAAGTTCCAGGGAGCTACATCATTGGTGGGCCAAAAAAAAAAAAAAAGAAGCCTGGATTTGCACTCCTAAACCGAAATGTATTCAAGCTATGAGCCCTGGAAAATGAAGTTGCAAAGATCATTCCAAGAGAGGATCAAAAACATAGTCAAGACACCTCAGAAAGAAAGATTACACCCCCCTCCCCAAACACAGTTTGAAAATTGGCACTACAGAGCTCAGCTTTTGAAAGCATCAGATCATGTCAGATTTGGTGTTAGCGTGCAAACAAGTGAGACATTTTGCTTCATCTCTCCAAGAGCTGATGAAGTTTGCAGTTCCTCTGACCACAGCCTAAGCCCATAAGGAAAGGGGCTGCTCTGAGAGCCGGTCTGTGATCACCACTGATAGGGAGGCACTTCCTTCCTCCAAACACTTTCACAGCAGTGCCTTCATTTAAGGCTTGGCTGCCAGACTGCGGAGACTCGTTTGTGGCTCCAGGAAAACAAATGGGCCTTCACCCTTAAACAAAATAATAATAATAATTAAAAAAAGAGTGCTTCAGATGATTCATTGCAGGAAGCAGTACAGCTGCTAAGACAGATGTGGAAAGCAAGATTCAGTCCATTCTCACAAGTCCAGCTATAAAAAAGTGCACCGAAAAGACAGCTTAAGAAAAAAGATGGGGGGAAGTCATGAGGAAAACAGTACTGAAGTTCCTCGCCATAAAGGGGTCAGACAGCACATCAAGAAAAATCCTTTAATTCAACGTGCTGGACAGATGTTTCCAGTATGCATATTTACAGGAAACACTCATCTGTTCCCTTCAGAGATGTCAGAAGCAGCTTTGCTGAAGCGGGCACAAAGCTTGTGTGTGCCTCAGCAACCCTTCCTGCAGAAAGCAATGGTGACTGCACAACACTTACCCCAACAACGCCTGCAAACACTGCACTTCTTAATTTTATGCAAATTTCCTACATAATCATCACTAATAACACGGTAAAATGGTTAACCTCTGAACAACCTCCTGCCGAAAGCGCTGGCTCAACTTGGCTTTAATAAAGAGTGACTCCAGAAACCCACCAGGGCCGGAAAAACTCTGGACAAACAGAAGTTACAGCAAAGCCACTGCTCCTGCTCTCTGTAGGGATGGCAAATGGAGGAGATCTCGGTGGTGAGCACAAAGTCACTTGGGGCAATCGGGTACACCACATTTGGATGAAGAAGTAATGACAGGAAGGATACGTCACCTTCCACAGGAGGTACTGGGACAAAAAGCTACCCAAGAGTATTCCAAAGCCCATTAAGTGAATTGCTTTTCCATTAACATCAGCAGGCACTGGACTGGTGGCTTTGATGCCTTAGAGTCTCAAATTCATACACATCTCCCCACAATTAAGATACTACCTAGCACTCTTCCTCCCTGAGTTTTATTTCACAGTCGACGACGTGTGCTCTGAAGCAGGCTCTGGGTTTCTACAACCCTCAGTTAGCAGAGGCCAGTGGGGATCAGCGAGGCTAGAAGAGGTGCCTCCTATCAGCTAAGCTTCCTATTTTATCCCCCAACTTGATCCTGAGAGACCCACCCAATGGAGCAGAAGGCAAGACATGAGCAGGTCCTGGTCTGGCAGTGACATGCAGGCAGAGCTCATGCCTCAGGTCTCCCCCAGTTTGGAGACTGGGACCCCATCTTCAGCCACCCTCTACCCTTTCCTCACACAGGAAAAACAAAGAGCTGTGGACATCCCCAAAGCTTACAGATCCCCCCACCACGGTACAAAAGCGACGGCAGGAGCTGTGCAGCTATCGAGCCCCAGGATGAGGGGACAGACTGCAGAGATTCCTGCTCTCCAAACTTATTTTTCAAGCAGAGACACACTGGATCCACCTTGCCCAGGCCTCTGGGCCAAGAAAACAGACAGGCAACAGAGAAAGAGCCATCAGAAGCAATCCACCATCTGACAGAGCACGAAGCACGGGCAAGGAGAGGCAAGGAGATGCTCCCCTGTGGTTTGTGACCCCAAGGAGTCCAAATGGAGCCCATTAGGGCTCTTAGGTCAGAAGTGCCTTTCACTGGTGGTGTTCTCCATTCTGGTCACACTTCATCAGGCTGAGATGAAGACACAAAGAACTGTCATCTGTAGAGACTTTACGCACTATGTGTAGATGTACAACCACTTAAAAATAAATGAAGAAATAAGGAGAGCTGACCACACCACTGCGCCTCCCCCAGCTTCAGGAGACCCAGACCGGAATCACCTCAGCAGCGAGAGCACGTCATTCCCTCCGACTCAACGTCTTCAAAGTCACAAAGGCAACTAACAGGAAACAATTCCAGAAGTTTTAAAAGCAAAACTCGGACAACACTTGAGTAAAGCTTTCATAACAAACATAAGAGCAGCCAGTGAAGGGCCACCAGCTCTTCCGAAGGCTCCTGGGCTGAAGGCAGAAGGCCTGCAGGGCCAGCCTGGCTCCTCAGGGCGGTGGCACCTGTGGGGTGCAGCCACCACACAAAAGGTGACAAGGAAGCCACGTCGCCACCAGGGCAGCCCAGGGCACACACCAGGGACCAGCCCAAGTGAGCTGGGGATGCAGAGCACAAACTGGACAAGCATCCCTGAGGGGTATTACCCCAGCACCCCCCTGGCCTGTCCCCACTGCAAGGCATTCCTCCTCCCAGGAACTCCCTTCCCATACAGTCAGAGCTCCACACCTCACGGGGCACTCAATAACATTGAGAAAGGTGTTTATTTTTTTTTCCCCCCAGTCTTTCCCACTATCTGGCCTCACCCCCAAGCTACCATTAATATTCTCTGAGTATTTAACCTTAATTTCAAATGTTGAAATAGAATTCATCGTAATCCATCCTAGGCAAATAGTATGCTTGTTTGAATAACGTACACTTTTTTAGCTGAGCTTTTCACCCAGCATCAATATTTTAAAATGCAATTAATTTCGGGGTGGCCAGTCATTGTCTATGGACAAATACCAAAGAGATCCGAGAGCCCAGAAAGGTACTCATCCCTGTTAGGAAATGCTATTTCATTACGTGCCATATACAGCCTTCTGCAGACTAGCAAAGGCTTTAGATCTGTGTGCTGGTACTTCCTCAAGCTGCTCTGCAGTATTGTCAGGCAGACAGCTTGAGCAAAAATACGGCTGTGATTCTGCCAGTGACCCCCCCCAAACGAACAACGTTACGCAGAACAAGCAGCAGCATCTTAGAAGCGACATGTGTCTCGATGACTAACTTGGTTTTGTCCTCATCTGCTACAGAAGAGGGATAAATGTACTATTTATAGCACCATCGGCTAAGATAAACATTTACTTTCAGCAACCAGTCTCCTATTTACCAAAGGAAGATCAAAAGATATGTTGGGTTTCCCTCCTGCCCTGAATTTAACATGACAACAAATTTCTATTTTCCTGGTATCTTATGCAACAACAGCAACAAAAACAAAGAGCTGAGTTACCAATATTAACTGCATTTCTGGATTCCTACACAGGGAACATCAGATCCCTTGTACTCCTCCTGGTTCCTCTACAAATTCAAGAAGCATTTCCACTCAAAAGGTAGCAGCCAAGAGAAGGCAGGTATCAGCTAAACAGTTTTTGTGCCAGTACTGCAGTAGTAAACTGTTGTACAGTGCCCTCAGCTCAGCCAGATGACAACCGAATGGAAATCACAGAGCAATATACTATCTGTTCTGCCAATCTCGCCGATTTGGTATTTCCAGAGCTGAAAAATATAGATGTTATATTTTATTTAACTGTAAGTACAGCAATTTTGCTCTGTTGGCATGTGAAGAGCAGACGTTTGCACTTAAGAAAAAATAGGGCATAAGAAAATAACTCATCAAAACAAATTCTCTATACAGCACTCCAGATAGCATCAAGAAAGACAAATATGAACCGAGACCAAACTCCCATTTGTACTGCCGGTCCTCAACATGAAAAACCCTC
This sequence comes from Aythya marila, assembly GCF_965140915.1. Lineage (NCBI taxonomy): Eukaryota > Metazoa > Chordata > Aves > Anseriformes > Anatidae > Aythya > Aythya marila. Next base: position 7,704,601 of record NC_139046.1, on the reverse strand, counting down.
GTAGGAGTGCGATGGTATCTACAAGGCTGCTAAGCATTCAGAGAGCCTACCGCAGCAGTACGGGCAGTGCAGGGAGGAACTGCCGAGAAGCTGCCAGCCCTGGGGCTCAGAAGATGAGTAATTCCCTCCAGCAAACCCACGATACTGCAAGCATGCCCACCAGCCCTTGGATGCACTTTCACTCCCCCTGCTCCTTGCTAGCCGGGTGGCATTTTATAGCCTGCTATTTCGTGTTCTTCTCCTGACTATCTCTGGTTTGCTCTACGCTTACCAGCATGGCTTCAATCAGCCCGAAGTGCTGGCTGATACCCGTGCTGCTGGTCTGACCATATGGTCCCAGCGTGCAGCTAGCTGGTCCAGCTCTCTGCAAGGATGCAGCAAGCCTCATGATCTCAGCCAAAACAGTAGGAATATCCAGCATCGCAATGCAATTTATTAGCAATCTGCTCAACCCAGCGTTCACCAGATTACACTGCAGTGTTACAAACTCATCAAATAAATTGAATTGCTCTACTGGCTGGAAAAGAAAAGAATTTACCTTTAAACCGCACCATGCTCTGGGTTATAAAACAATATGCATGACAACTTTCTGACTTTCTTATCCATTATACCCAGTAGAACGATAAAAAAAAAAAAAAAAAAAAAAGCTTGAGAGGACAACACAAAAAACTGGCAACTACCATCCCAGTATTATAAAGTAATATCATCGTATGAAACAGTCATAAATGCATATTGAATTTTTTCTAAATTGCAAGACAAGACGAGAACAAGCAGACAAGGAGACAGAGGTAAAGCACACCCCCATTAGGTACGTTTTTTGTGTATCAGTAGCGTGCAAAAATAGTTTCTTTTCTTGGGCCTTACAGGTCATTGACAGAACCTGGGATTTCTTTTTGAACCAGAAGTAGTTTATAAGATCAAAGCTTACACTTTATGCTGGCCTTGCAATTTAGTGATGGCATTCAAATGGTGTCTGTATCTCTGGGAAAAGGACTAGGAACTGTCTTTTTAGAGGCTGCACAAGCCCATCAGCAAGGTTACAAAAATCCTTCCCCTTCCCTCACCAGTAAAACAGTAAATTTATTTTCCTTTAAAGAGTAAAATAATAAAAAAAAAAAGTCTAGAAACAACAGAAATTTTATGATGTTTAGGACAGATACCAAGCAGTTCCCATTTACTTCTCTAAGGCACATCATACTGGGCAGGGTGAGGAATAGAGAAAGAAAAAAAAGGAAGAGAGAAAAAGAAGCTTGCGTTTCTATAAGCAGCACACAAAATCAAGTTCCCAGGCTACCAAGTAGTAAAGTTTATCACGCTCCTGAATCTGCATCTACAAACAAAAGGCCCTTTTCTGGTTTTAGTTCCAAGTCTACTAAAAAAAGTGTTTCTACTCATCCAATTCCCAGCACGCTGAAAGAAACAAACACTCTCATCTCTTCTCAGCTGATGCCAATCTCAGTGCTTTAGACACGCACGTAAGCCTCAAACCGAGAAGTTCAGATAGGACAGCTGAATTCCTCTGTCCTTTTAGGTCAGAAAATTTACACACTTTGGACAGAGGAAACTTGTTATTACAAAATAAAATGTAGAGGTTAGCAATCACTGCCACAGAAACAGATCTGAAGAAAAACCTTGGTAATATTAAATGCTTACACAAGTGGCAGCTGATAGCAAAACTGCAGCTCCATTTTTTTTATAGAAGCAAAATAGAAAAATGGGGAAAAAAATCAGACCCATTCTTTACAAGCAATTTTCTGTCTTTTATGATCTCGTTACTACAGAAACATCTTATTCTTTTCCACTCTTCAAGAGGGATCATACCTTTTTTTGGATCCCTTAAAAGTCAGTTATGTCAAGTAGCTGCAGCTATTTATTACTCTCCTCTGGCTTCTGCCTGCTCATCCGCAGCTCTTCCCTCCGACCAACGAAGGCCGTACTGCTGCTATTTCAAAGTAGTGCTTTTTATAAGTTTCATAAGTTTCCAGGGAAATAACAGGCAACACACAGCCAGAGCCTAAATGAATTGTTATTACAATACTAAACTGCATCATCAAAATCAAAGCATAAAGATTTCCTCCCCGTCTGCTATTTGCTCGAGGGGCTCTGGAAACTAATGGTACCTGAATTGGGCGATGGAGTCGTGTTAACAGCACTAATCCTTTTCTGCAAAAAGGGATTGTTATGGTAACAAACACTGGATTCTATTAAAGGAAATGATTTGGGTGACTTTTACTTGGGTATTCATTTTCCGAATCTGAATTACTTTATTGACTGAATTTTACGTGCAGATTTCATTCTGCATTTGGTTTTACACTCCTTTTTATTTTCTTGCTTGGAAAAAGCTCACCAGAAGAACTCCCTGGAAAAGGAAAAAGAGCAGTTCTTATGTGTGGGTATCCCTGCATGCTTTGTCATATCTTTCAATTTCAGTAAGTCCCAGCTCAAAGCCTGAATGAATTTCCTGCTCTTTGCTCCATGCCAGGCTTCTGTGCTGTTTGTATTACAAACGAGTAAAACAAACAAACAAAGCCACAACAGGGAAAGTCCAGGAACATCAGCACGGCTACATTTATGAAGGCCGGTCCCAGAAGCCTAATCAAGAGTAGGGTCCCATGATCAAAGACAAGAAAAACATTTAAAGGCCAAACAATGGCGGGAGGAAGGGAGGAAACCGCAGCGCTGACTGCAGCGATCGCACTGAGCCTTTCCAGCAACTGGCACCACAGGCAAGTGAGAAGCAGCTTTATCTCCGCGAGCCTGCAAGGAAAACAGCCAACGAGCACTAAAAGCAGCAGCACAGCAGGGCATTATAGCAGCGCTGACCTAGCACAACAGCTTTAATTTTATTAAGGATGGCTAAGAGGCATTCCCAGCAACACCTCATTCATTGCCTGCAAGGAGAGTGATGGGAGATGCTGGCCTCACCCCCATGCTCTGCCCACCTTCAGCCAAGCCTCAAACCCTGACCCTACTGTTGCTGAGGTGCCCGTGGTCCCTAAACCTGTGTCTTTTTTCCCAGAACAAGCCCCAGGTCCCCCAGGAGAGGTGTGGGGCCTGGGGCTGAGCGCTTCAGAGGCAGCTCCTGGAGGAGCCGGCTGCCACTGGGGTCTCCACGCAATGGAGGGGATCCCAGCCTTGTCCCTGGACGTTCCCACAGCTGTGCCTGCACGACTGGGGGGATGCACTGAAAAAAAAACAAAAACAATTTGAGAAACAATCCTTGTGAAATTAAAAAAAAAGACTTAAGCCAGACCTGTTTAGCCAAGGATTGATGCCTCTACTTTACTTTCTTATGGCCAGAACCACGCTACGTCAGTCCCGACCTGCAGCACTCAGTTCCCTGCCTGCTGACATCCACTCAACCCAGCCGTTCTGCCTCCTGCGGGATCACCCCAACCACCAACTGCAGCTCTCCATCCCTCCTGGTGAAGAAGCCCTTCTGTCGTGTGTCAGAGGCTTGTTCGTTCAGCTACAGAGAGCTACAGCAGGCACCGTCACGATTAATGGCTTAAAAATTCAAATAGTCGTCACTGCCCCAACTACTTCTTAAATATTTGATACTAAGCTACTTTTCTTCCACCTAGAAAATCTGCTGTTAACATCTCTTCCCAGCACTTATCTGTACTTCTTTAAGTATTCATTCCCTCAAATTTGGTCCTTGTGTTCCATTAATGCCAACACAGGTCTGCAAAATGCCCACGTAACTCCCCTCCAACCCCTTTTTCCATTCCCTGATTATAAGATATCACTCCCACATGGACAGGCTCCTTTCATACACAGCAACTGGCCATTTGAATTCATTTCCCTTGCAGTTCTGAAAACCTTGGCACTACGAGTAGTTCCTCTGATTTGCTGCGTTGAGTTCCTGGATCCCTGCTCCCCTTGCAGGTGCTGCTGCAGCCTTGTTCCCATTTTATCCATCTAAACACTACTCTGGGTTCAACAACAGGCTGCTGAAGCCCTAGGGTTTGTTCATGGGCTGTACCTAACCGATTGCTCTCTTTCTCCATCATCCTTAGACAGTAGCTTGCTTGCTTCTTATCCTTAATTATCATTTACTTGCTTTTTAAATCCAGCTAAAGAACTTTTTGCTAATAAAATCCTTACAGAACTTTACTTCTGCTATCACAAGTAGGAAAACCACGCTTGATGCTGACATTAAAAAAAAATACACAGAAAAGCAACACGTGGCTGATTCACTCACATCTGAAGGCACGGCATCACGACTGAGCCGAGCTGAAGCCCAAGCCGTTGCTGCAGGCAGCGCTCCCACCTCCAGCCCGACGTTTATGACAGAGAGGAGGGAACCTGCCCTGCTGAAAATCAGCCTGAAGAAGAACAGAAAGTCAAGTTTTCATTTGGAGCAGCTCCCCCATAACTCAACAAGTGGCCTCCCAAGCCCCGAGCTGGTGGAAGGTGGCTGGGGCGAGGAGAAGTGCTGTCAGCAGCAGCACACACGTGGATCGACTTAAAGCGAATGTGAGAGCACAGCCTAAATGGGTCAGAGAGAAGCGTACACACAATCCCTACGCTTCCTCCCGCTTCTCGGCTACTGCTCCCAGCCCTTGCTGCTCTTCTGATCCAACCTGCTTGCACAAGTCTGACTTATCGCAGCTTAAATACGTGCTAACCCATTCATTTAGTTGTTAGTGCACTGAAATGGGTTTTGGGTTTTGTACGACCCTTTTTATTTCCTGAAGTTTTATCAACTGATTTTTTTTTTTTTTTTTTACTGTTTTAAAGTTGAAACAGCTGGAAGGCCGCACTGCTGGCAAGTACCTGGAGTACACGCATGATTAATATAAGATACCCCTTGCTTATCTGACATCACAGGAGTTAGAATGAAAAAATTAGGGTATCAGGAGCTTTTAGGTCATGGTAGCTATTGAGCATGCAAGGCATCCTTCTGACAGCACCATCAGTTAGGCTATGCTTTAAGCTTCCTCTGTTTTATTTGGACAGTGATTTTTTTTTAATTACACTTTAAATGACAGTTTTTTCTGATTTTTCTATACCTTTATGCACGTAAAGCTTTTTTTCCCCTCCATGCTTACCAATTACCAATTGTTACTCTTGTCAAAACAAGAAATGAAATATTTCTGCTGTCACACAGCATTACTGCTGATCCAAGCACTACGCTCAACCATCCAAAATTTCTATATTACTGCAAGAAAAAAAAAAATTGCTTGTGACATAACCTGACAGTTTGGATTTTTTTTAACTTTTAAAAAACAGTAATTTGAGTATTATTAGAGAGGTCAGAACTTGTTTCCCACCTACAAAGCAAAAAGCATCTAACTAACAAACAACTTTGTCCAATCTACACAAGGAGGAAAATTCAAGAATGCAGCATCATATGCAAGCAGAATCTGTTGCCTATCGGTGAGAGTTGTCAGAACCTTTAAAACAAAACAAAAAAGTGAGGGCTGAACACAACAGGATTCACTGCAGCAGTGGAAAACTTTATAGATGCGCAGGGTGTATAAATCAGCGCAATGTTATCTGCTCGCTGACAGCAAGTTCTAGTGCCTTCCCTGCGGATCAGGGCTTTTGCAAGGCAAAGAGTGAGAACTGAAAACTGACAGGAGCTGTTTTTCAGAGTCCTGCGGACACCGCGGAAGGAGGCAGGAACCCCAGATATTACTGATCCACTTGGGCAAGGAGGCAGGAGCTGGAGGTATCCCCTGGCCAGAACTGCAGCTGGATGAGGGCAAGGAGATGGAGAGGAGCAGAAGCAATCGAGTGACTGCAGCTGAGCAATTACCTCTCCGCTGCACTGCAGTGACTATTAGCTAGAGCCATACATACTAAGAATGTTTTAAAAAAAAGTTTAATCCACCTTCCCTGCTATAAAAGCCAGCACAGCCCTTCCCTTTTCCTGACGAAAGGCTCCTGTGCATCTCTGTAAGCCTTCCCTACCCTCCTCATCCACCTTTTAATACTTATCTTTTATTACATGCCTGAGAATTTCCTTGTCCTCAGACACATGCAGAACAATTTTGCTCCCCTAGAGTTCAGCTCCACTCTTCTGCATGCCAGTTGTTCTATCAAAATACAACCGGCAGTGGTAAATTATTTCCACTCCCCATCGTCCAACTGTGCAGGCAGAGAAAAACCTTACTGACAGAGACTAACACCGCTTTGCTCGCAACCTGTGCTCGGCCTTAAGGTTGCTGCTGCTGCTGCTTCAGGACTGGAAAAGGCCTGCAAGCCTCATGCTACTTCCAGCATCTGGCTTGGGGGTTGCCTTTTTTCTTTCTTTTTTTTTTTTTTTTTTTAAATGTATTTGTTTTCTCCAATTCTACACGCAAATGTAACAAAAGGCCCTCTCTCCCCATCCAGACCATACCCAGCTGGCAAACACGAATGACACAGTAATTGCAAAAGTAAAAACTTCATAAATATCAACTAATTGGCAAATTCCTTAAGCCACCTCAAAAAGGGAAATGCGGAGAAAAAGCATCAAGGGAAAAAGGACGCAGAGTGAAGTAGTTGGAGGGGGTGTGAAGAAAAAGAGGCAGTTATTAACAATATCAAAGGGATAAGAGATAAAACACGATCTAAAAATGGAAGCAGAAAGAGAAGAAGTGAAATCAAGCTGGAAAAGGCACAGAGCCATAACAAAAACAAGAAAGATTGTATTAGGTTAATACTTATTTAAGGTATTTTTATGTGAGGCTGACAAGAGCAGTCAAATATTTCATTCCTTTATCTAAAAGGGATAAGAAGCCCAGCGGTTAGGTAAAAGAGCATCAATCTTTATTCGGGCTGCAGCTAAAGAATGCAATTCTGCCCTCAGTTTGTCCCTGGCAGCTGAGTCCATCAGCTACTGATAACGAGGAGCATGAATGTGAGGGGGCTGCTCTCCTTTACTGCTACAAAAGGCCTATTTAGATCAGAGCTATGACTGCCCGATAATTTTATCTGCGCACAGCCCCTACACGATGGAAGAAGTTAGGGACAGAGCTTCAACCTCAACTTCTGCATTTCCTTCCTTTTGAAACTAAAAATAAGTGAAGGTTGCCACAAATCTCAGCTAAACAATGAAATAGATGGGTGATGCTATTTATCAAACCGCTCTCTTGTGCTATCTGCTTTGGCTTGGAGTTGAGAGGAGATTTATGGCCAACGAGAGAAGGCACATATTTCAGACACAGTCCTACGTTTCTTTAAACAATAACATTTATGTAAGTCAGATGTACAGACTGTTCCAGTAAAGGGTTAGAACTACAATGCCATCTATGTATTCCTACAGAGCCAACATGTCCCTCTCGGAAAATATTTGGCATATTTGAGCAGTATCCCTCTTTATGTATGTAATCTCTTCCATTTATAAGAACCTATGCGGCACATACAATATACCATTAACAACTTTTCCAGGTGGAGCAAATTATCCCCAGGCTTTACTTTCCTCAGGAACCCCAAACACCCTCAAATTAAAGAGGGAGAACGTGGTGGTGGGGGGACAACGACGACTGTGAAAGACCCAGGGATCGAACGTCCAGCCTTCATCACATCACTGAACATGATTTGTTAAGAGAGGAGCAGAAGATCAGTAGATTTCTGGAAGATAATGGAAGTTTAAACCATAAATAGAAATGTACATGAGCTCGTGACTAAGACCTAATGACATGAACTTAAAGGAAAATGTAAGCACCATATTAACAAGAACTTACCACACAACTCATTGGACCTCATAACAGTTTCCCAAGGGAACTGGTGGAAAGCCCCGCTGCTTGGAACAAATGAATCCAGGAAGAGCAAGACACAAGAAAAACCACACAGCATGGAGCGATTCCATAGAAGAAAAATAGGCCGTGCTGATTTCCTAGGTTGAAGTTCTCATGTTTTTGCAAAATTGTAAAGCTTAAGAGAAAGGGGCAACTTTCTATGACAGAAACATTGTGTGCTCTGAATGTACAGAAGAGGAGGAAACATCCTCCCCCCACGTTCCCAAAATTGCCATCTCTGCTGGCTCAGTACAGCAGCATTTCAGCCCGTTTGCAGTTTGGTAGCACATCAACACAGACCCAAGGGCAATCTGACAGAACAACCCAGCCTGTAGAGCAAAGATCCACCTACTCAACTTCCCACCTCTTCAAAAACCTTTTCCATAGTCACCACTCCATTCTAAATTAAATATTGCATTAATGACACTTTGAGCAAACCAACCAACAACAATAAAAACACAACACCACTCAAACTGTGTGGAATTTCTTCCACAATCAAATCTTTAGATACCAACTTCCTTGGCTCTTCTAGATGATCCACCTACCCCCTGGGTGCTGGTCCTTAGTAGTTAAAGACAATTTCAGGTAAGGACAATTACATTCTCCTCTTCACGTGCTAAACCTCAAAGATCAACTGCAACACACTTTTCTGTGCAGTCTGACTCCAAGACAGGATGTGAGATTACCCATTAAACATACATATCCAGGACTAGATGCATTATTAATTCATTTCCCCCTAGGTAATATGGCATGGTGAAAAATAGCTACCAGAGAACATACTGACTAAAGACTTAAACAGAAATCAGTGGATTTACGTGATGATTGCTATGCAGCAACCTAACGGACCTCATTAAAGGAGATATGGATTCTCCTCCCCTGACACCGCCACTGCTCCTACAGGGTAGGCACTGATGTTTCACACAAGGAGGAATATTGATCGTAACCTATCTCAAAAATTGCTCTTATACCAGTCATGAGAATGATCTGTCTCAATAACATCCAAGCCTGAATCAGACAGGTGTTAACTTTTTAACATTTTTCTCATTAGTGACAGTGTTTCGATTTCTTTTTTTCTTAATAAGCTGGCTATAAAACACTACCTGCCTCAGAGTTTCCATTTGGTAGGTGCTGTAAACACCAAAATTAATTTTTTACTTTTGTCCTCTTTGACTTTGTGGAGCTACGCTCAAGGAAGCTTCCCTTAGGAATCACTTAACATCAGCATCATCTTGAACCTAAAAAAAACACAATGTATTGCTTTGGTAGAGTCCACAGAGTAAGTTCTACTTACTAACCTCTTAAGACCCACAAGAAAAAAAAACAACTCTTCAATCAACTGCCTGCCTCGGATCTGTTAACGCTACGAGCGGCCTCCTCTCTGAAGGCCTCAGAGGTTGTACCGCTGTACTGACCAACCCCAAGGACCCCGCTTCCCTCTGCAGAACAATCACAAACTGGCTCTTTCTCCTTCCTACCTTCTGTATTTCACTCTAGAGCAGTAAGAAAAGACAGGCAGATGAAATTTAGCCTAGCTCTGTTCATGATGACCCGATGTCTGTATAATCACGGGCCCGGCCGACAAAGTAGCTCCAGGACGTGCAGAAGTTAGCATTTCCGTATGATCAAACGCCATCCTGCTACTTTATCACACAACAAGAGGTATAGGCCCCACTTTGTTTAAACCAGCTTTAATTATCATAAGCTTCAGCACTCAACTTCCTCCTGAAAGCCATGCTCATGTGGAGGGGGAGCTGACCTTGGCACAGCCACACATTTCTGAGGGCTCCAAATCCATCACGGGCTCAGTTTCTTGTCACTGTGCCTATTATCCTTTGGAAATAGGAACACTCCAAAACTTCAGCGCAGCATTTTGTTCTAAGTGGCTGCTATTACGCTGTCTCCCTTTTATGTCTTCCTTCCCACGGACTAAATCAGGAACGGGTATCTGACTAAGATCCCTCGTAGCTTGACAGTGAGTGACTGCACCTGGAGGAGAACACAGGCGGCTCTCCGCACCACACCATGGAGGCAGGTCCTCTCTTCTGCTGTGAGACAAAATGTTCCATGGGTACTCTCTGAAGAACTTGACTTTTGTTTCCATGTCACCACTTAGACTCCCTCGTACTCTGAAGTTTTCTTAGGGTAGTATTTAGTGTCACTGTAAGCTCACAACTTGACTTTCCTAGCACGACAAGTCAACGTTTCGCAGAAATCCCAAGCAACCTTAGAGCTTTAGCTCTCTATGCCAAAGACCTTGATTAAAAAACAAACAAAAAAACCACAAGCTTCTCAAGAAAGAGACCTACCCACACATACAGTAGGAAAAGTGTCTAACCAATGACAAAAAGAACACGCAAGCAGCCCTGCAACCCTTCAGAAAGAACATTTTTTCCATTCCCAGTTCTGCACAGCCAGAAATAGTCTCCTTAAGGACATTTTGGCACCCTATCTTCCATCAACGAACGGCAGGTTCACTGTGGACTGAGAACAGAGACAGAAGTACGTTTATGACCACAGGATGCCAAACAACTTTATTTTGACCAAAGCCACAGATACCCGCTTGCTCTCAAGAAAGAAGCTGGCAGCAAGCAAGAGTTAACTTCCAGTATAGGGCCAGCTGGAACAACACAGACCACTCAGACAACAAACGTCACCTCACAAGCACCCTGGATTTGTTCCAAAAATCACTTGAAAAGTGGTATTCTTCCTTGACACGCTCAAGGACTGATTCAGCTTGCACCAGCAGCAGTATTTTTCTCTAGTGCATGGTAGGAATTATAGTCTCTAAATCTATTTTGAGATGATTTTGAATGGTCTCAGGATCCATATTTTCCCACCGTATCATTAGGAAAGCTGACAAATTATTTTCCCGGTATTTAAACTTTAAAACAGAGATTGCATGCAGCTAAAAAATATCAGACTACTTCATCACCTCCCACCCCCCAAAAGAAAGAAGCCTTTAGGTACAGAAATACATTTTCTGAGATGGAAAGAGATTGCACTTGCAAAGCTATTCACCCACATTAGTATTGCTTATGAAATCACTTACAAGATTTCAGTTGACATTGAATAATTTTATTTCTAGCTACTTCCCTGAGCTCACGGAGCTTTCCCGGCCACGGAAATAAGCAAACACAACACCTGCTTGGATTTGGCAGGCTGCATGGGGCTCAGAATAACAAGGCAACCCCTCCGAAATCTTCTTCATTTACAGATGCTGATTTGCGGATGACAGCTGTGCTCACCTTTGGAAATGCGGGTGAATTTGGATTAGCAAATGCTGACAATTCATCTCACATTTAAAATGGAGGCTGCTAGTTAGAGAGGGGTGAATGATAAACTAAGGGCTACTACTGATTTCCTGATTTCTCACACAAAGGCAGCTTCCTCCATTTCACTTCACAGCAGACCTAGGGGAAGAAACAGGAGAGGTATCATATAAAAACCTCAGCCTGAAGACTAGGTGCAACTGGAGCAGCTTGGTCTGTACTGTTAATCATTTGTATTTGGCAAGAACATTTTCCTAATCTGTCAGCAATTAGATTTTTTTTTTTTTTTTTTTTTTTTTTACTTTCTTTTAAAATAAGAATTCAGGTAAGTATTAGAGGATGAATTTTGAATTTACCCAAGGCAGTTGAAAGGGGAAACCCCCAGCCCCCTTTTATCCTCCCCCCCCCAACACACACCTCTCACACCAGCTCCCAGCACTCCTCACATTTTGTGCTAAGCCACTAACTCAGAAAAAAAGAAAAAGTGGGCAGTTTCCTAAAGACATCAGTCTGAGCAAGGAAGGGAAGTGAGACACATGCAAGAAGTACAGCAGCAAGCCTCGAGAGCAGTTCCACAGCATGCAGCTCCTCCGATTTATCTAAGACGCTACCCAGAGTCTGAAAGCAGAAGTTTACAGCTGTCTGCACTGCCTCATAACGTGCAGTATACATATTCTATGAGCAAATTAATCTCTTAACCTGATTTAGAAAGCATCTTCTCCCACGTAAAAGGATCTCCTTAAATCTAGGCTTGCACGTGCATGCACGTGTCCAAAGGAACCAGAAATGCCCTTCTGCACTGGGGGCTCTGTAACACCCTGAACAAACAAGACAGCTTCCAATGGTTAGCACCCATGCTATGCCCCACGAGACTCTGCAGTGTTTTTGTCTCCCTTTTAGACAAGGCAATGTGATGCTTCCCAAAAGGCCAGAGCATCAAAGATGGCTGTTTTATACATCAGTTCTGCAAGGACAGGAAAGAGGTTTTAGCACCTTCAGGTTTAGCACGTTCTGTATGACCAAAGTAGCTCGGTACTACCTCAGACCAGACCTACTGCTTGGTTTCTGGAGAGCTACCCATTCTCAGAAATTCATCCAAAACAGGCTACAAAGTGAAGTGCAAACTACTGAACCCTGCACAGCTCCCTTTGGAGCAATAATAAGCTCGTGATTCCCACCATAAAAATAGCATGGAATGTTTTCCCTGAATAGGGATTTATGGAAGTCATCAAATAGTGCACATAAAGGTACAGATGTAAATATTCATGTACTTTAATGAGTGACAACCGCACACAAGAACCTGTGTCTAATCCCTGTACCAGAACCCATCCCTGTATACCCCTGAAATCTGGAACTAAGATCCTAACCTGCTTCCTCAACATTACACATCTCATAATATACTGTCCAGAAGTACTAATAATCAACTGTGTAGTTTCGGAGTACATGAAGGAAAAAATATACTGCCTTACCCTAAAAATCCAAACTCTAATTGATTTTGTTAAAAAAAAAAATTCACAGGTTCATTAGCATAATATTTCTTAGGGAGTCACACAGTTGAAGGTAATTAGCCACTTGCTTAGCTGCATGCAGTGCTAATGGCCTTTCTTTGAAGAAAGATCCACGTCTGTTTGATTTTTCTATTGCTCAAACTTAAGAGAAGCCTCTTTCAGTTGAAGCAGGAGTAATCTGAGCTGACTTTAGAACAGCTAAGCAATCAATTACCTTTTCACTTAATTTATGCTGTGTTTGTTTGGGACAGCTTTGTCTTAACAGTATAAAGGCTTTAGATCTAGGTGATTAAAGCCAGATTTCTAGATACATATTTGGGATCCTAAAGAACAATGGCAAGCAAACACAGCTCCTGCTGACATCCAGAGGAGGTCTAAAGAGCACAGCTCAAAAACAGGTTGAAGCATGCTGAACCTAACATCCTACCTACACAGCAGCTTGGGTTCAAGGAGATCTTGCTGTACTTTTTCTCTGCTTTATAAACATCATTTGCTTGTAATTTCTATCAGAAATTAATCAATGCATAGTAAAATAAATAAGTGTGAAGCAATACAATTCATTTTTGAAGTGTTACATTCTCAATGTAGGAAATCACAACTAAAGTTATAGCCACGCCAATACCTTAAGGAGAGCTATCCTTTGACAACCTTCTCTCTCCCACAATTACTTAACCTTCCTTCATTTTACCTACACATTCAACAGTACTTAGGCTTAGTCTACATGGGCTAGTATTTAATTGTCCGTATTGTCCAAAATTATTCAATTACTTGAATACAAAAAGACCCTACAAATCTTCACTCGAAGGAACAGTTTGCAACTTTTTTTCCCCCATTTCACAGTTCATCCGTGAATAGCCACTTCCACAGAACCTTTGGAAAAAAGGAACTTTCTTTACAACGCTAATTACTATAATTACTATACAGCTTTAGAAAAAAAAAAGACTATTTTGTGTGTATGAAGTTATTTTTTTCCTAGAAAAAAGAAGGGGAACATGACATGTATTGAACATATTAAAAAAAAGTCACTTAGCCTGATTTTTATTTTTTATTTTTTGTCTAAGGAGCCTCCTCCCATAGGAGGCTGGAGTTCTTGCCTTTCAAAAACTGTAAGGTTAAATTAACTGCTATTCAGGAAACAGGTTATTTTCAGCTTATGAAGAGACATCACTCTTCATTCTTCAATCTTTGATAAAACATGCAGTACTTGCATGTTATCCTCCCTCATTATCTAATGAGGAACTTCATAAGCTCATCACCCAAGTAGAAATCACCAAGGCTACAGCCCAGCTACAGTCCCACACACCCAGCACGCAACCTCTTGCATTACCCCACAACTCCATTTTTACAGCAGGAACAACACGTGGGAAATTCACACCGAGCAGCCAGAAGAGCAAAACCAAAATTCTCAGGAAGAGCTCTACTTTAAAGACATGATTAAAGAAGAAAACAGAACTCTTTCTCGCCACTCCTCCCATGAAATTACAGCTGAATAATTACGACAACGGCATTTTCTTTTAGAATTTGAACTCTATTAACAAGTGCTTGTATCCGTGTGTAACAGCACCACCTGGCGACCTTCTTTAGTGCTTTATAAAAACTGTACAGTTAAGGTACAGTAATCAGCAGAGAAAAACATTTTAGTTCTGGTTCTGTGTAATTTGGATTCTTTTCAATTAGAAATACATGCACTTTTTATCAGTAAATAGTAACATTTTATGATTCTGCTAAAGAAAGAGCTAAACACCAGCTGATTTCTGCTGGTAAATAGGGGAAAGCTCTTGACACAGCAACAGCCAATTTAGTAAAATTCTGGAATTCATTCAAATGTTAGAGTATAACAGGTTAATGAACTGTTTATTTAATGGTTTGGTTTATAGTTCATACAGACGAAAGGCCACCTCAGAATTAGAAACCGTCAAGCCTAAGTTATTAAAATCACTTGAAAAATCAAACTGAATGTCATGTATGCTATATATTCTAATTGATTAAATATATAAACAGAATTAGCATTTTGGTCCTAACGCATTAAGAATTTTACTGCTGTTCCAGTGGAGTATCTCAGAACAGCTAATACATGTTGCTGAAAAAATCCTTAGGGATCCTGACATGAAAAAGTACTCCCTGAAGACGTAGCGAGCAACAAGAATTCTATTAGAGTGGAGCATTTCTTCTTCATCATTCCTTTTTAAGTTGCGACTAAATTAGCACAGCCTGCACACTCCAGGGTGTGTGCTGGGAGGATGGAGGGGGGGAAGCGGAAGATATAAAGGCCTGAGGCACTTCAAGCAGAGAGCATCCATCTGCCAGCAGCAGTCAATGAACAGAACATTTCTGAAAGCTTCCCACTCATATTAAGTCAAGCCAAAAGAACAGAAAACACCTTCCTTCACTCTGACTGCGCAGGATTGAACGTAACAGGACGGTGAGTTATAAATACATGTAAAAATATAAAGGAGAACAATGTGGTCCTGCGTTCAGCCTCTCCTGCTGCAAAGCTGGTTTAAGAGGCTCATCTCTGTAGCATCCATTCCCTCATCTACTCTATGGCAGCATGCAGAGGAGTGAAACGAAGTGAAGCAGGAAAAAAAGAGTTGGTATATTTATTTTTTGTTTTGGCTGGTGGGTTGCTTTTATTGTTGTTTTTTTGTTTGTTTTTCTTGTGTAACCCAGGTATTTTCACTGAAAGGCAGGGAACAAACCGGCTTTACTGCTAGGCATGTACCATGGAGCCAGCCTCCAGAGCTGTAGCTGTACAAAGCGAAGGCTTCGGATAGCAATACCACTTAAAGAAGTTCCCAACCCTTTACACAATACCTCACTGCCACCCGTGCACCACAGCACGTCAGCTCCCAGGCTGACACAACTACCCACAGGAGCACAGCAAATGACAGAGATCACTCAGGTTAAAAATAACTTGCATGCATGCACAGAGTTGTCCTGGTTGGGAAAGTTTGTTTGTTTTTTAAACTCCTGAGGGGTTTCTGTTGTTGCTTTGTTTTTCTGGGTGGGTGTTGGATGTTGGCCAGTCTGCCACTGTGTTGGATGTGGGACCCTCACACGGAACATGTTTCATATCTGGTAGAGAACCCTGTCATTTCTACTCATTTGTAACTAATAGCAGCTGCCTTTATGTTTGGGTCTTTCACCCGTGTACTACACCTGTCTGAGAAAGGCTGGTGCAGCAATACAGTGAGCAGGAGCCAAAGCCTTTCCCTGAGCTACCTGTGAATGGCACATACGATGGCAGCCCTCATCCATCTGGGAGAGGATGTTGCAGAACCAGGAGGGCAACGAGGACGATCAAAGCTACAGATCAGCTTCTGCATGAGGAACGAGACGAGAATGAGACGAGACGAGTGGGGAAGCACCACCACACGCACCGCTCTGATACTGCTCCCTCAGCCACCGCAGGATGCATGACAGACGCTCTGCCAGATGTGCCCGGAGGTGTTACTGCATCCCTATGAGAGGGATGCACACAGTGTGCCTGCATGACCTGTGGCAGGCAGGCCGGAGCTGTCACCTCCAGGATCCCAATCCCACGTTGAATGACACCTGCCGGTTCCAGCGCTGCAGCCACTACGTGCTTACACTGACACCATTCACCATGACGTGGAGAAAGCAGCTCGGGATCACAGCTTCTTCGCCTCCAGCTGCACAGCGCAGGTGACAACGAGCACAAGCATGTCTGCAAGAACTTAAACAAGTAAAACTTCCTTTTAAAAGCAATGTACACAGACCCTGAGTTTACTCTGGCGTTTGTTAATCCCGTAGCACAGGGGTCCGGAAGGTCAAGGCTGGGGCCATTACTTAGGAACAGCCGTCTTCCAAGAAAGCTGCAACAGCTCCATCAGCAAGTCATGCTTGCAGATCCTCAGGCTGAGATAACGCTTCCCTGCACTGCTTCAGCACGTGAAGTAAGGAACTAGGTGCTATCAGGGAACAGCATTAAGAAGAAACAAAAGAGTTCTCCCCCTCTGGGTTATATTATGGTATAGCCATAGTGCCTAGAAATGACACAAACACTTCAAAAATCACGTTTAAGCATTTAAAAACAGTCCTATGCCCTGTAAGTGATGTACATTTTCATGATAAAAAAGAGTGGCAGCTACAGAGAACTGAAATCAAAGCTACGTTACTCAAAGTGCATTTTAAACTTGTCTAACAACCTTCCACAGCTCAAATGGTTTAATTCAGAAGCTGGTTAAGAGAGGCAGCACGGAAATTCATAGACATTACTAGAGGGGTGGGGAGAAAGGGGAGAGAGGCAGTTACCTATTCTCTGTCACAGTGTGCAAGTAGGAAGCTAGACCTATTAATATCCAAGTTCACCTCCTTATGAATGGTACTATAAAAAGTGAATGCTTCAAAAAACATTAGCCCGCTAGATAAACTGTCTTTACTTAAAGGATTGCTCTCGGGAGAAACGACAGGTTCCAATTATCTACAGAAGGCTGTAGGGAGATAAATCTCTGTCAATGAATCCCACAAACGTGCTAGGTATTGTCCTACTCTGTGTCACATAGACATTGTCAAAGTTAACGGGGAAAATTCTTAAGATACAAGACACCAAAACCTTAATACCAAGTAAGAAATTTCACAAGCGTGCATTTCTTCTTTTGTTTGACAAAAAGAAGCAGAGATCTGTGCTTCCCTGGCACAACAGTTTTCTTGCCCACAGCCAACTAATAAACTCAGAGACAGAGAAGAGACAGGAGAGGAGACAGAGCACAAGAGTCATGAAAGACGCCTTTAACGCCAGTCAGAGTCAGGCCAACTCAAAGCGGCTGAACACCAAGGGGTTTTTTGGTCTCAGTTAATACAACAGAAAGCAGCTCTTAACTCCTTTAAGACTATTTTTTTCTTCCTAATTTTAAGAACAATCTTGAAAATTAAGAGAAAGCAACAACAAAAATTGTCCTGAGTCTACATACAGATGAAACCAACACCTCCAAACTATTTTGGAAGTCTCTTCTAACTTTTCCTTTTTCTGGATACGCGAACACATGAACAGAGTAGGGAAGACAAAGCCTGATGCATGTATTCCAACTGGTCAGGATGCTGTGCTGAAAGTTTTACTGATGTTTGCTGATGGCAAAATCCAACCATTACTGTACTTCCAGCAGATCCTCTACTGTTAACTTGAAGAATCACAGCCCCTCTTCCCTGGAAACCCTGTGAGGACAAAGTCAGCAGGACAAATCATATTTTTTGGAATAACTTATCACTGGCTACAAAGTGTTTTTCTGCCTGTTTGGTTTGTTTTTTCTCCTCCCCCTCCCCTCCCCTTTTTTAAATAATATTTCTCAATTAGTGTTTCTTCAAGTCTTTGCTGAAGAAGTTCCCTACAATCCCAGAAAGCTGGAGCTCTGAGAAAGATGTAAGCTGCTGAGATACCCTGAAGGTCAGCCAGCAGAGCCTCCAGCATCTGAGCTGTGGGCTGTACTTTTGGGACTTACCAGAGCCTGCATCAGGGCAGAAGACCAGGAAAGCCATTACCTACTGAGATTCAAGCAAAACTTAGAAGCACAGAGGAGCGACACACTGGAACACAAGCACAGCAGCCCCATAACAACAGAAAAATTCCCTGTTGAAAAGTTATGGGATAAGTAACAGTGATCACAAATATGGAAGGACAAAGAGGTTGGGAAAAAACACATTCCTTTTAAAATTCTTCCATTAAGTTATTATGGTACCAAAGATTTAACATCCCAACTCAAAACTTTTCTGCTTTCCCAACTCTGTAGCATGTTCTGACCAAAGAGTGAGAGCAAAGGTCAAGAGACGCTTGTGCAAGTAACAAATATGTGAGTGTTATGTCTGAGACCCATCCATGTTAGCAGAAAGGATGAATCTACAAAATAGAAAGAGGGAAAGCTGTGAGTGACCTCAAAGGGGGAAGCTTGAGCTTGTTAACATGCAAAAAAACAGGACAGTAGGATGTGATTCAGCAGTTCAGTTTTGACCATGTTAGGTCTCTGTCAAGATGATCCCCAAACACAGACACCAAAGCGTAGGATTCATCACCCTTATCCTCAGAGATGAGCATCTGAGCTTGGTCAATCCAGACTTCCTTTCGGTGAGTGAAGAGGCACTTCAAAGAGTGAGTCATGTATGACTTCCTTTCAGGTCACTCCTTAATCACACCCTGAATCTGTCCACCTCTGCACAGAGACCCTCAGTGGAGTTCAGGACAAGGAGCTCACGCAGACATCCAAGATTTGGCAGCTGGATCCCAACCTACCATGAACTTGATGGAAGAGGTATGAAGTAATTAAGATGTTTTCCAGACTAAACAGCTGCACTTAGTAAGTAGAAAAGATTATCCCAAATGAAAAAGGAATCATACATCCTCCCCAAGGAGACGTGGCAAAAGCTGACACGCTAAATGGAAAGATGAAGAAAATGAGTTAAATAAGTTCTTAATTACAAAGGACTAATAAAGGGACAAGTCAATAGATCAGTCAAAGAGGGTAAGACCAAAGCAATGGTCTGGCTAAAAGAGTAAGTCTTTCAAAGCCTTAGCAAATAAAAAAATACATGACAAACCCAGACAAGGAAAACTTTAAACATTGATTAGTTGAAGAGGAAACAAAAGAAAACGCAATGGGGGTACTAATCGAAGGTGGAAGGATTGAGACTAGCTTGTACCACAACAGAAATGAAAGCAAGAAGGACAACTAAGTATAAGGCAGAGAGATTAGACTCAAAGTTTCATTACTGAAATCAAGGCCAGATACATTTGTAGCTGATAGACAAGGAAGAGCCAAAGAAAAGATTGCACTCAGCAAAGAAAACAACCAGAAAGGATTTAAAGACCATGCAAAACTGCAAAACTACAAACTTGCTGGGAATCACAGATACATGGTTGGACAGGTAGCATGACTGGAATCGTAAAACGGATGGTTACAGGCTCTATGGGAAGGACAGACAGGGAAGGTGGAAGGAGAAAAAGAGGTGTTCGTTTTATGCAAAGGAACAGCCTGAATCATGGAATCATAAAGGTTGGAAGAGACCTCCAAGACCCTTTGGTCCAACCATCACCCTACCCCCTAGCACCAGTGTCACCCACTAAACCATGTCCCCAAGCACCACATCCAGCCTTTCCTTGAACACCCCCAGGCACAGTGACTCCACCAGCTCCCTGGGCAACCCATCCC
This sequence comes from Aythya marila, assembly GCF_965140915.1. Lineage (NCBI taxonomy): Eukaryota > Metazoa > Chordata > Aves > Anseriformes > Anatidae > Aythya > Aythya marila. Next base: position 7,684,934 of record NC_139046.1, on the reverse strand, counting down.
AACGCCTGCCTCCCCTTGCTGAGCAGAAATCTCCTTATTTCCAACCTGAACCTCCCCTGGCACAACTTGAGGCCATTCCCTCTAGTCCTAAACGAATGCATGAAGCTTTGCTGCAGAACAAGTGCCAGGCCGATAATGACATCGTGATCCTGCACAGTGCCATTCTGTACTGACATGTTCTTGGGGCCAACTTGGCTTCAGAGCAGCTCACGATTCCCACTGGTCTTCAGCACTTCATTTTCGGGTCTCACAGATCTCTTCACCAGAGTTTGGAGGAAACTAAGTACTATACATGGCAGACAAGGACTGAGCAAGGGATCACTTAGCAAACTCTAGATTCACAAGCCCACAGGATTGGATGGGATATACCTGAGGATGCTAATGGAGCTGGTAAAAAGCAGTATCTCTAAAATCTTTAAAAGGTTGTAGAAATTGAGGTTCTCTGCGACTGGAAGAATTACAAGTGTTTCAGACTTTTCTTCCAGAGGAGGAAGTAGGAAACCACAGGTGAGTCAGGCTCCCCTCAGCCTTAAGATCATTAAGAGAGACCTTAAAATGCCACAAAATACAAGCTGACAAACCTCACACAGCTCAACAAGGCAAATGCAATTATTTCTTTTTGCCAACAAAGAACCAGCAGCAACAATACAGGCTGGGGATTGTTTGACTAGGGAATAGCTTTGCAGAAAAAGCATCTGGAGTCCTTAGGGAATGATGAACGTGACTGAGCAGCACCCGATTGCAGTGATGAAGGCTAACTCTATATTAGAACTGCATTATTAAAAGCACAGCCAGCAGGTCAAGGTAAGTAGTAGTTATCCCGTTCCGTGCTTGTGAGACTGTATTTTGAGTCCTTTGTCTGGTTCAGGACTTCTTTGCACAAGAAAGGCATTGACATATTGGAGCAAGTCCAGCAAACAGCCGTTAAGATGACTGGGAGACTGCAGCACATGATGTGAGGCCAAGAGCTGGATTTGTTTGGTCTTCAGAAGAAAAGCTAAGGGGGAGGTCTTACTGGTGTCTTCAGCTACTCAGTGGGGGGTTATAAAGAGTCAGATATGCACAGCGAAAGGACAAGCAGCAAGAATCACATTAAATATAAGGGGAAAAAATCTCAGTGAGGGTGGTCAAGCATTAGAACAGGTTGTCCAGGGAGACTGCATCATATCTATCCTTGGGGATACTCAAAGCTCAGCTGCACTATGCCCTGAGCAGCCTAATGCAACTTCAAAGCCACCACTTTGACTGCAGACCTCCAGAGATCCTTAAATTATTGTATGATTCTACTCACTTCTGCCCCCTTGTTGTTTCAGGTTTTGTTAGATAAAGATGTGTTCTCCAGTTCTCTTCTTTGGATACATCTGTTCTTCATGCACATAATATATTGTCCCGGTATAATTCACACTGGACAGTTCTGGTAGGAAATAGGGCCTTCTATAATCACTTGCAATAAACCAGCTATGAAATTAAGGATGACAACAAATGCTAAAGAATTAAGTAAATAGTTTAAGCAGTCAAAAGTGCATTAGAAAACATCTTCAGAAATGCCTTCCCATGTAGAATTAAAATATTGTTAGCTACATTTTGGCATTTAAGAGGACTGAGGGAAAGCACATTCATTTAAAGTAATGATTAAAAACACAGCACAACAGTTCAGAAATTGGATTAAGCTAGATGCAGCTGCAATCCTCAAACTTAGTTTTAACCAAATTTGAATATCTGCAACTGAAGCTTTCAAGTTATAATCACACCATTGACCTTCCTTCCCCTCTCCCTTTTCTTTTCAGCCACTGAAGACTATTGAAAGTATCAGAGCTCCAAGTCAAGAACAACTCCCTTGTAACTATGGATCTGACATGGATATAGTGAGAGCAGATTGCCTGCAAGGAAGCAAGAATAAACCAGCTATTTAGAGAGATTATGTAATGTAGCAGAGCTGTAAAATGAGATTTAAAGAGACAGAACTCTCCATTTCAGCCCTGTAAATGCCCACAGAAGTTGGGCAATCCTGTGGCAATTTGAAGAGGCTCAGACAACAAAGGAAAGTCTTGTCACAGGGTCCCCTCTCTGAGCTAACTCTTCTCTCACTGCTCTTCTTTCTCACAGAAAGAAGACTGCGTGGTTATTTGGTCAAACCTTTTAAAAACAAAGCTGAAACACCTCTCCGTATCATCTCACAGATGTGCAGGCTTTTACAACAAGAAGGAGCTCTACGTGAGCAGAGATGAGCCATTCTGTGGGCCCGACGTTGCAGAACTCGTGGAGCTTAGCCTGCTCAATTAGCACAGCGCAGCACACTGAAAATCAAACTGGTAATGAACAAACACAACAGTATTAGGTCTTTCTTGCATACATATTTTAAACGAGTGTAAACAAGACTCCAGTTTTTATAACTGCAGCCAATTCCTCACCAAACACCCACAAACATCAGCTGGTTCAGTAAAGAAAGGCAGAGAATATGAACTGCCACGCACCACCACGTTATAAATAGCGAGGAAACATACAGCAAAGGCATGTGTGATAAGGGAGACTAGTGGCGTGTATCCGATATTCTTACACAAGCCTGGAAACTGTAAAACCTTCAGGGCTTGCCCGTGACTTTCTTGAGAGCATACATGTAAGTACCAATGCACAAAATAATGATTTTGCAGAAAAGTTTCAAGCAGTTGTTGTTGGGAGACTTTACTTTGGCATTGCTTCACTTCAGAATGGAGGAAAAGAAAAAAAAACATGAGTTACTACTTTAGATATTCTAATGAAAAACTGTTTTTCATCTAATTCTAAACATCCCTTAATTATAACCCTCAAAAGATGGCAGCATCGCACATTTAGCCAACCCCAGCTGCTTTACTGGGGATTAAATAAGAGACAGTGAGGCCAAATCACATCCCTTTCACCTCCCCTGAAAAGACAGACATTACAGGCAGGAAGAATTTGGCCCAAACTACATGGGGGAGGGAAGTGCAAGCAGGGGGAGGTTGTTGCTTTTTAAAAAAACAAGTTCCTGCTCCGTTGCTGGACTTCTCCCCGGATCATGTCAAGCTTGCAGGTTGCTGGCAAGCAGACCAGGCACGCTGCGAGACCTGCCAGCACGCTCAGACCACACACACGCGCTCCCAGCTGCTCTCAGCCACCAGGGACAACCTCCAGAGCAAGCTGGGCTCCCTTACCCATTGCTGCTTTCCACAGAGCCCGGTTCTTCCCTTGGGCAGCAGCCTACACAGAGCAACATAGAGAAGGACACAGCGCAATCATATACTGAAGGCAGCACGCAGCCTGGACCTAAGTAAGGAGCAGACCTCCTGGAAGCACGTTTATAAGTCATACTGCACCAGAATCCCCATGGCAGCTCATTTCAGCAGTCCATGTGCAACTCAGGTAACTCTGGAAATGTAAACATGGGAGTACGAGCAAATAAATAAACAATTAGCTTCGCGTTTTCTTCCCAAACGCACAGAGCAGTGCTCCAGGGACAACTGCCCATTTTTCTTGCAGTCAGCTATCAGAGCGCTTCAGTTTCATTCAGTGAATAACCTCACGTTTTTTCTTTCAAAAATATACAGTAAATTCATGTACCTTGCTATGCTGTAAAGAATAAATACAACGGATATTAACACAATTACAAAAAAAAAGCAATCGTGAACACAATGGCAGGGTGAGATTTTATAAGTTCACTGCCATAGCTCAATTTGCAATTGAGAACTACACAAAGCTAAAAACGTGATTAAATGCAGCAGACAACTAGCTCATTACAGAGCAGCAGAAAGAAGGGCCTTTCAGACACCAATTGCTCTACCTGAAATAGCAGCCGCTGTTGTCAAGCCTGGGACTGAGCAAGAACACTGCTTTGCTCATTGAAACGAACTTTCTCAGAGACAGATTGGCACCGCGACAAATACAGGTTGGCTGAGGAGATCAAAGACCAAATGCCCCCCCCCCCCTTTTTTTTTTTTTTTTTTTTAATATAAAGGATCACCACAAAAGAAGAAAAAACGTAAAAAGCCTCAGACAGGTATAACTAAAAAGACAAAATATTTTCCTATTTCAAAACTGTTTGGGAAAAATTTCGTTTCAAACAACTGTAATTTCTCTTCTATGATGCTGTTAGACTTTAGCCAAGTAAATGATTAGGCTGTTCTGACAAGTCCAGTACACACAAAAGCTGTTGGGATGAAAGATGCTCAGACCTTCGCCAGCAAACATTCAAGTCAGGAAAGAAGTCACGTCTATATTCCAGAACAATCCTAGGCTGTGTTTAATTTCAGTTACCAAAACGTGTTTTTGAACAAAAAAGAGTGCACTTTCTCCCCTCAGTTTATTTTTTCTACAATTATACTGAAGTAACTGAGCAGTCCCTATTCACAACAAGCAGATTTTTTTTTAAATACCTATGCAAAATTACAGCTATGATTAGAATAACTTCATCCAATGACAAACTTCACCAGCTGTAAATGGTATTCTAGTGGTTTTATTCCACTAGAACAGTTTGTACAGAAATTTTCAAAATTCAGTGTCACGTCCAAAGTTACTGTCTTATGAGACCTGCTCACAAACTGCAAGCTTTACTCTGTCAAATAAGCAGGGCCTGACACTGTTTGGTACAAACAGCCCAGTAAAATAATCTGTACATAAATCAGCCAAATACTGCTGAGCAAAGCAATCTGGGTATGTTTCAATAGCACAGATCAATCTTACCCTTTCTATACGTATGCAGATATAACAGATCAATCTTATCCTTTCAATATCAATGCAGATACAATACCAGCCAAGATTCTCTGTGTTTTAATTGTTTATCTAAGATCTGAACTGAGGAAAATACCTTTATTTAAAATACCCCCCCAAAACAAGCATCATATCAGTGAAACCCATCTAATGCTCTTGGTTAATTACACGTCAGCTTCCGAGCCTTTGATATGGCAGTCCATCAGCTGTCATCTCCAGGAGTCACGAGACGTGAGTATTAATTAGCTGAAAAATGACAACTCCTGTCCATTGATATGAGCAACAGCAATTGAAACTGGAAGAACATTAGGTTTCTGGAATAAAAGCTGTTTTTATTCATTCTCTTTAAGGACTGTACTTTAGGAAGAACTCATTTAAAATGGATAGCGTGTAACCAGACCATTTCCTTAAACATTCTCCGAACACTAAAATCTTCTTTCTACTTTTCTCTTCTCTGTTCAACAGTCACATATTAAGCATGTGATTACTATGAAGCGTGCATAATGTGTGTTATCTTTACTTTTATAGTGTATAAAAACAAAAGCATTTCAACAATTATAATTTAAAATAAACATGTATTAAAAACACTCCAAGAATGCTGAAAACTGATGAAATAAAAAGCTGAAGTAGGTTAACAGATAGCAAAAGTGTGCAATTGGCACATCAACCTTGAAAAAGCCCTTTTAAACTCCAACAGTACTGTACGGTGCCATTACCCTTTGTCAGCCATCTACCTGACCTCATAAATCAGGTACAACAACCAAATGAGAGCAAAGGAAAAATCAGCACTTGGCAGACTTGTCTAGTGACTAGCAAGGGGCCTGCCAAGGTTTTGAGGTCACATTCAAAACTACAAATTAATAGCAAATCAATCATGTTAATTAAAAAAAAAAGTCACATCAATAAGATTAAAGCTTGTGGATACCATTCTGTAGAGTTTGTGCTCGTGACTCCTTTCCCAGGTTGGCATGGAATCCTCCTCCTAAGGTCGGTGTTTTGCCTGCACCTATTAGGGAAGGAAATAAAATATGTCAAATACAATACCTGAATAAAAACATTGAAAGAAAACTTAATGAGCCACTGAACTTGGTATCTGTATAATTTACAACATGCCAAATTACATTAAAAAGGATACTGTAGAGTGCTTGAAGGACTTAAGACAGAATGCAAACCATGTGTCATTTATTTCCTCCTCAGGATACCACTGTACATACAAAACTCTGTAAGTCCCCCTAAACTCAGCTCCAAATAAAGCACAAAAATGTCACATCCCTTATTTTGGGCAGAAAACAAAAATCAGTATCATGAAACACTGCTCAAAGTAAAATGTGAAAAAAATCTTAGTTATATTTTTTGTCTGAAGACTATTCAATACTGAATTTTACTAGCTAATCACTGGCACTACAGAACATAAAACCATAGTTAGCATTCAATAATGACTTGTGTTGGCTACTACAGACGTAATACACACTTTATAATAACTTTGGTTTAACATCAGACACACAGAGCGAAACTTTGGCTACAAAAACTACAAGTCTGGAACTGCTATGTTTACACCCTGAAAGGCTGGAGACTAAAATAAGTCTGTGTTGTAAATTAACATCAACTAGAGGCTGGTTTATGCGTCTGTGCCAATGCTGAGGAGTCTGAATGCGGAGTCCTCTGGGAGTCAATGGAGCTGCTCATGCAAACGAATCTTCCAGAGCAGGGAATTAAAACTACTAAGGACAGAAATAGTCTCTTACTAAAGCAGGAAGTTTTTAAAAAATAATCAGGCCACTCCAAGCAGGATATTAGAATCTATCAGCTTAACAGCGTGACCAAAAAGTTAAATTGCACAGGACTGAAAACAAGAAATTTGCTAGTAATTGGACTTTAGTCTGCTCTTCAGAACAAGAAGCAAAGTCATCTTGTTTCCTGCCATGCCTGCAGTTTTACTCAGGTTCTTGTCGCTGTGTTTTCTCATCTTACACCTGCTCTCTGGAGCAAACTGCAGTGGCTTTGGGACAGACATACACGAAGGCATGGAGTACCACTGGAAAGCAATTCAGGGCATTTCCACTACACACCTGAGTAAGACACTTCCATAGCAAGTCCAAACCATGAGAAACGACGGCCTGAACTTTTATTAGACTTCCTTAGCTAGTCTCTCCTAGCTGTATTTAATAAATATCTTGTTGAGAAAGAACAGAACAGCTAATATGCTGGTAGAATTGCCTACAAGTCTTCCGAGCTTACTTTTCCAGGCAACCTTTCAATTAGGTTTCCAGCACTATCCACAACAGAAACCAAGTTCACCTTCACTTCATTAACAGATCCTTTCAACAAACAATAATCAGAAGCTCTCACATAAATGCCCCAAAGCTTAAGTACCTCAACATCCTAATTAGAGATAAAAATAGTCAATGGTGACCTCCACGCTGAATACAGAGGTAAGCCTCCCAACCCTGTATTTTGCCTGTTATAGTCAGCAACATCTCCTTTCTATTCTTACATGTACCAAAACAAACAGATCAGGCAGAACAGAGACTACCAAATTATCCCAGTACTCATGCTGGTTTTGGTGTACGACTAGTAAGAATGGTTTACCCCACAAAAATATGTGAACCGTGACAAAGTTTTATGCACCTTTTCCTCAGCAGCAAATCTACCTCCAGAAATTCTCTTTCCTACTCTCCCATTTTTCTTGTTTCAAGGTTTGCTTTACCACAGGGTATCTCCCTCGTCTGACTTCCAGCAGGAGAGGGCACAGCAGCAGAGACACAGGACAGGAGTGGGACGGAGCAGCAGGGCGTGCTGGGGGTAGCAGGCTCATACAGCAGCTGCCTCACAGCTCCACGATGCTTTTCCAGTCCTCTTGCTCTTTGAAGACATGAAAACACTCAACTCTATCAGACCATGACTGTCAAAAGAGCTACATCGCTCTTTAATAGGTCTCTGTGTTACCAATAAAAAGCCTGCACTCAAACAATCAGACAGCGGTGATAACAATACTATTAACAACAAACTTAACTTACAAACTCTGCCAGCAGAATTGCTGCGTCCATTTCTCAGCTGGAGCTGGCATTTGGCTTTGCAAGCTGACAGAAAGCTGCTCTGCTGGGGGCACGCACGCTCAGAGCCGCAAACTGACGTTTCCACGGACTATGAAGTCTCACCCTCAGCTTTAATCTTTACAAGGGGAATGCAAAGCACACTCATTAATACAACTGTACAGCTGGGTATTAAAAAGAGAAACTATAAAAAAAAGATTTTTTTAAAAAAATCTGTGAAATCACCGAATTCGTTTAAAGACCAAAAAACCCTACAAAGCTAGTCATTTAAAAAGTACAAAGGCAGGGAGCAGCGATTGCCAGGCACAACTGAATTAACATTCCAGCTTCACTGAAGTTTTTACATTTCTTGACCTTTTCTATTTTTCCTCTACAACTTCAGAAATGAATTAAACAGGCTTTTGGTTTTTCACATTCAGCTTTCGAGACGGAGGAAAAGGAATACATCCGAGAAGTATTTGGTGTCTGCGAGCGCTGCCTGCCAACTCCTCAACGTGAACACTAACACTTCCCGCAGCCAACTCAAATACCCTCCTCAGAGAGGTGGTGCCTCCCAGGGCACCTTGTCATCTACTGGTTATTTTTAGAAAACAACTCAGATCCTCAAGCTTTGCTTCACTGAAGCCTCCTCTCTCTCCCCTTCCTGTTAGCTTTGGATACTTTTGAAGTCTTGAACTGGAAGGCTTCAGTTGGATGGGACCTAAAAAAACATCAAGTCTTTGGACAAGAAAAGGCGTGGAGAGATGTGCTAGGCAGATCAAGAGGAGCTACTCAAATTTTTGGGGTCATCTCGGCAGGATGCAGTGCCTGGGGACACAAAATGAGGATAACCAAAGCTGATGGAGGTCATACACCTGGAAACGTGACGATACCTGGGCAAAGCTTCCACAGGCCCAGACCCAGCTCCTAACCCCACGACCAGGGCAGGGGGTTTGGACTGGATGACCTTGAAGGGCCCCTTCCAACCCCAGCCCCACAGCTCCCCTCTGAAGGGTCAGACCCTGGCACCTTGGCTATTTCTGAGCTTCAGATTCAACACCTGGAAAAGAACCAGCACCACTCCCAGTGAGATGGATTTTGTTTCCTCTAAACGAACAAGCAAGTGAAGACCAGGAATGAAGCTGCTTCAAGTGGAACTGAAGCATATCTGCTGTTCAATAGGACCAGGGCTACCAAAACCCTTCCCTGTGAAATTAAAACTTGAGAACTCCAGCCCTTTCTTCTGCACATGATAGGAGAAAAGGCTTCAGTTTAAACCGACGTATTTATAGACCCATCATAAAAATCAGTAAATAATGCAAACTGCATCCCACCAGCTGTTTCATAGTCAGGATGGGCTCTAGGTAATCTATCATAAAACTTAACGAGCTTCCTATTAAAGTCAGACCACAAAAGTCAAAAGGAGAGTAGGTCAATGTCCCGTTACAATTCATGCCTACAGTAGTAAAATGATGTAATTAAAGTCTTCCGAGCATAAAAAACAACTAAAATCAGTAGACTTCTTTTCTCAGCCATTTTTAAAGGGAAGTTAACAAACCTGCATGCATGCACCACAGCCAGCGCAAACACTACTGCTGAATAAATTTATACAGACAAAACTTTTAATCTAGTCCACCCATAGCTAGTTTTCTATGTGCTTATTTTCGTAACTACCAACCAGGGAGATAAACATACCGTTGTGTCCACCACACCCAAGTTTAAGACTGCACAAGTCTCTGAAAGTCAGTCTGCGTCCAAGCTACGTGCAACGCTCAGCATCTACCCAACCGACAGCAGCATACTCTGCAGCACTGAAAGCAAGCGCTTGTTGCCATCACAAGGACAGCACAGAAAACATTCAGTGCAGGAAAAAAATCCTATGCTCAGCTCTGATGCAAGATTGCCACCTTGAGGATTTAAGAGGAGAAGCAAAAAGTGATTCCGCTCAAGTCACAAACCTGCAGTCATTATTTTATGCATGAAGCAGATGCAAGATTCCCCTCTTCCTTCCCCAATGCAAGATGATTAGTTTTGTAATCAGAAAAGTGAAAACCTAGCACAAAGTGAAACGCATATATACTCTTCAAAACTTCCCCAAAAGGTCTGCAAATCTGGTATACCAATACTTTCTTCTGTTTTGCAAGTTACATCATGACTACTCTACATAATTTAACACTAACCATGAATTTGTCATCTCTAGAAATCCAGACCACAAATAAGAGGCATTTTGCTGATATTTTTATTTTCAGTTCACAGAGTTTCAAGTTTAGTATGTGCATTACTGCTGGAATCCATTTCAGAACTGTTCAAGGCTGCACTGTAAAAAATATTTTATGCCAGGACTTTGTCTATCAATACATCCTACATGGAAACCCATTAAAAGCTACCAATTAAAAACAAAACCCCTACTTCTACCACTTCTGTAAGACTGAAAAATACATAATAATCCTTTATTGTATACAAGTCACCATTCAAAAAACAAATAATCTGATAGGAATACAGAAATCATCATCTTTACCAAGTGTCCCACTCTGTCAGTACTTACTTTCAAGTTCTAGAGGGGAAAAAAAGGCATAGAAGATAAATAGTTAATAAGCTTAGCTTAAGTATTATGAAAGCATTCTCCTCCCTGTGTCTAGTCCCTCTCGTCTTTTCTTTTTGCTGACCATAGCTTTCCACTGTTCAACATACTTCATTTCCACAAACCCCAGAAGACTCAAATACTTTGATCAAGTCAAACTGCAGTCACGTACTGCACTTGGGGTCAATATTGCTCACACTCTCAGATCTAGGAACAAAGTAGTTTTTAAGGATAAAGTAGTAAATACAAAACTCTACACTAAGCTTCCACATGCACAGCTGAAAAATTGAGCATACCATAGCTTTACAAAAGGGTAGCCTACGTTAAATTTGCCAAGGGACGCTCCAGAGTGAGAACACACATTCAGCATATATGACACCACAAATGGGTCACTGCAGTAAGTTGCTTATAATATACTTGCAAGCAAAGATTTGGATTAGCAGAACTTTCTCTTGATATTCTAATACTTGAAACAGACTACTTAAAGTTGTGGAACCTCCTGTTCTAGGAGTTTTAACAAATGCTTGCTGGTGCGTTCAGGGCTACTGGTTCACAATTTGCGTTTCACCTTATGAGCAAAAGCAAGCAGATAACTTCCTACAAGTGACATTCATCCTATCAGCCTTAATTTGGTATTTTGCAATCTTATGTACATTTGCAGATGGAGAATCTTACATATGTATGCTGCACAAGAGCCATGAGCTTTACTTGACCCTGATTCAGTGCCGAACTTGGACTAATGTTGTCAGTGCCCCTTGCAACCTCCCATTTCTGTGACCATGCCTATACAGCTGCAACCCTCCTAAACCCTCCTGGCTTAGTTACTACATAAGAACAAGATTTTAATTCGCACCATTATTGTACATCTCAAACAACAAATGTCAAGCTGGCATTCAGAGAAAGGTACACGGTTGTAATTTAGTTGATCACATTTTTAATCGTAAGTCACCGAACCCAATAGAAATTGCAAATAAACCTATTTCAGGACAGTCATGTTGCTCTATTTCACGTGTAGATGCTAGTGATGTACACACATCTCAGATCCCAAATACAAGCTAAGTCCTCTGGGGCAAGAATCCTATTTTGGTGACCAGCCCACAATCATTCCATAACCCTCCTATCAAGGCTTTCCACAACATGCATTTGATGATAAAATATCCTGTAGGTCTTATATGGAGTTGGGAAACGACCCTAGTTCCACTAACTTGTCTTCTCCATTTCACAGTTTCGTCACCAGAATGACTGTGTCTAAATGGATGTACGATTTCCTTTCATGCTGCTATGAATTAGCCAACTTGAAAAGACACAGACAGCATTTAAAAAAAAAAAAAAAAAATCAGAAACACCACTACCTCCATTACGTACCAGGGACTTCTTTTTTATAGCAGCCACCAATATCTGAGCAACAAAGTCCCCTTTTCACTTAACTCCACGCTAACCTTCTTGACTGCATCTGACGTTAAATGACCAAGGTAAAGCAAAGACAAGACCTTTAATTTAATACAAACTGAGGTAGAGGTCTCTATGAAGTTTCTCTACATTTTGTAAAGCTACACAGCTGGTTAGGGAAGACAATGCTGAGTAAGAGCTAGTCAAAAGCTTATGCAAAAATAATTCTAATTTAATTTTTTACTATAGATACGACCACAAACTTTGTAGGAGGCTGGGGGCAGCCCCAGCCCAGAGCATCAGGCATCTCCGTGCAGGTTACTCCTACGAAGCTTATCAGATGCTATTTCTCTCAATTAATTACCACGTGTTTAAGGACCATTTCTGAAACTTAAAGCTCAGCTTCCCCAAGCACAGTGCCTTTCAGGATCACAAGCTCAGTGTGCCTTGCACTGCTATCTTCCAACGCTGATTTGTTTCAGTTATGTCTTCCAGCTCGCTGCTGCACTGCTTGAGCATCAGCACGGAGCTGTTTTCTTCTCCTTTGATTAGTGTCAGATTGAAGCCTTAGACTTCCATTTTCTCAGCTTCTTTAGAGAAAATCTGAAGAGATCTGGACTATCAAAGTCTGCTCCACGTTGAGCTTTCCTCTCCACACTATCTTCGCTTTCGTACTTATTTTTCCTGTCAGCCTCAGGGAAAATACTTGAGAAAGCCGTTTCTCCCAACAAGTACCACAAGACTGGGTACTCCTGTACAGACACAGTACAGGAGTGATCAGAGGATACGCTGCTTTCAGATGCGGCATACAACTAAATTTGCCTTTCTACAAAAGCAGTGACTGTAAAATCTATGCTGAGGAGGGCTCAGCAGAGCTCCTTTTTCCAGTGTACAATTACAGGATAATGAGGAGGTGGAAATGTAGCTCATTCCCAGACCCTGCATCACTGTACTTCAGTGTCAAGGTGCATTCAAACGTTATAACTGATAGGAGTCTGTTAAGAACTTGGGTACAATGAAAAAAACAGATTATATCAATTTCAATTAGGAAAATGAGGAATTTTAATTCAATCACTTTGCAAATTTGGCGCAAAGACACAAACAGCAACCTCTTTGGATGATTTTGTGAGAGTCTGAACTTGCTATCAATTATAAACTGAACTGTTATTCTTCAAAACTAGATTCTTGTATGAAAAGCACATATTTCAAACATAGCTTGTGCAGATAACAGTTCCTTGGAGCTCACATGTACATGTCAACTCTCTTCCACTGGTACTTGCAGACTTTTGAATCAGTTTAATAAAGTTCAGGAATGACACTCTTCTGCATGGCCTTCACAAGCATCGAGAGAATAACATGGCCAGGATCAAGTGTTGAGGCTAGGTTCTTACCTGGTTGTGACCACTTGCAACAGAATTTAGAAGTGCAATTAACTGGAACAGCATGGGGCTTACCAAAGCTTTCACTAGCTCGTGCTTGGAGGACTTTCCCACCAGAGAATGGACAGATACACATCAGCCCCCTCATAGGGCATGAAGATGGCATCCTTCACACTGAAGGGACTTACCAGCCCACCACCCACCAAGGGGTGGGTGCTTCACAAGACTCACCACTCCCTGTTGGGCAGCAGTAATAAGAATTGTGGGATTAGGCTAACTTGCAACCACATTTTCCTCTTCCATCAAGATCATGGCCATGAAGAGCATTGGTGTCTTGATGAGACAGGCAGGTCATGCCCCTCTCCAAAGGGTGTCTCACCAGGACTGACATGGCCTAGCACCCTCTTTGTGTATCTATAAATGTACAATACCTCATTTTAAATGCCCCCAACTACCATCAGGGAAAAATTCATGATCCCAATTACAAAGGATGGCATATGGAACTTGATAAACCTCACTCTAAATAAGTTTTTGTCTTGCAGTCTGGATATCTGGACACCTAATAATAAGACTCTCTCATAGTCATAAATATTTCTACTATCAACTTCTAACTAAGTATTCTGATCTTTTTGTGAAACGCTTTCAAGAGATAACATACCGATAACTGTCAACATCAGAGAATTTTTGTTATCACTTCCCCAAACAAAAGCCGAAAGAAAACAGTATTGATACTGAGGGACACCTGATGTTTATAATGAAAAACTATTGCCCTCAGATTCTTAGACCAGTTTTAACAGGACAGTCAAAACCCTCAAAAGCATCTGGGTAGAGCTCAGAAAAAAAAAAAAAAAAAAAAAGACACAACCTTCCTCTGTAGACTCAGCACTGCTGCACCAAGTCAGACCAAAGGTCTTAGTCCAGTATCCTGCCTCTGAAAGGTAATGGCCATTAACAAACATACCTACAAGCACAAAGCATAAGAGCAAAGCTCGTCATGTTGCCTTTTCATGATACAGCACTCCTGCAATCGCCCTGATTCTAGAGATCTAAGGCAGATGGATTTCCTGAGCCAGAAACTGTATCTTATTCTTAATGGCCACGCCACATTTTTGTCCTGTTTGTTCAGTCCTTTCTGAACCCGTGTGAACTTTTAACACCCACCACTTAAGACTCACAATTTAATGAAATAGGGGCTTGGCTTGTTTTTTTCTGGGAGAGAAAAAAAGAAAAGACAAAAATAAAAGAACAACCACCACTCGTGATGCTTCTGAACATCCTACTTGCTACCTTTAAAAGCTACCTGCTACCTTTCTTAGTGCTCCCCCGTTTTTGCATTATGTGATACTGAACAATTGCTCATTGAAACCAGGATATTGTACGCAATTTCAGACCTCCATCATGTTCCCATTCAATCACCTCTTTCTTAGTCTGAAGAGGCTGAGTGTATTCAGTCATTTCTCAAGAGGAGAAACGCTCCTCTTGATCACCTTATCTCCCTCTCTCTTTTCTAGCTCTACTAGACATTTTCTTGAAGATGGAGAGAAAAACAGAGGAACAGACCAGAAATGCACGCAGTATTTAAGTTGCAGACAGGGCTGTGGATACAGAACAGTGACTTGCACTGTTATAGCCTTTTCCTGAAAACTTCTAACATTACCTTAGCCATACCGTGTTTTATTTGTTTGTTTTGTAATGGGAATGAACATTGAGCTAAATATTTTTATAGTTATCCATTGAAACCCTAAAGGACCTCTTTCTAAAGTTACAACGACTGGTCCAAATTCCATCATCTCACACATGGAGGAAAGGAACAATCCTCACTCTCACACAACTCTTAACCCCATGTGCTACCCTACTACCCAGACTACTCCTAGCAACTGGCTATTGTACAGTTTTTACTATCCCAAATAATTTAGTGTTGTCAGCAAGTCTCATTAACACAACATTCACTTGTTTTCCACATTATCAGACAGCCCGAATGTCTGTGGAACTTCACTGCCACCTCCTCCATGAGAATTACTATTATTTAGTTATATCCTATGTTAGGTAGTGTTTAAGTAGTTTCTCTGTAATGACTTTCTCTTACCCATGACAGCTCAGACTCTTTAGCTTCTGGTGAAGGATCTCACTGACCTCCTTTTGCAAATCCAACAATCTTCTTTGTCTACATACTTACTGACTTTTTTTAGAAAGCTCCAAAAACTCTGCTAGGCATGACTTCACCTTGCCATAAACCATTCTTCCCCCATATTTACCTGTACATCCACCTGTTCTGTCTTTCACTGTTTCTGTCCTTTTGCCCATTTCTGTCCCTTTGCCCAACTAGCCTGCATTTTTTCAAAACTTCCCTTTAGTAGCGAACCAAGATCTTTCACTCAAATCCCCTCATTTTCACAGCACACCCATGCTCAGTTGTTAAAACTGTCTGAACAATGAAACAGACACACACACGGGCGTTGGAAAGTACTGGCAATACCAACCCTCTGTGAGAGGCATCAGCTTCCTATGCTAGGCACACTGACATCCAAATTTCAGTACTGCCTGTGGAAACATAACTGATCTCACACCTTCCTCCAACCCTTAGAGGACAAAAGAAGGGATTTCCCAGGTGTCGGTTGCTGGGCTTACTGTCAAGGACTTGGCAGGAGGCAGACAGGCCGTTTTGCATCAATGCTGAGAAGCACAGGACTCTTCCCTCTTTCAGCAAACAAATGCAAGTTTCTGAATCTTTAACACGCAGCTTGGCAAAATAAAAGGTTTTGCCAGATGTACCGAAGAGAAGTCAATAACAGTATCTCATTGCTTTCCATTTCCTCCTCCTTTTCTATGAATATGAAAATAAATAATGAATAAAGGCATCTATAGCTATTCTACATATATTAGCACACACTTGGGAGCTCTTATGGAGCCTGGAGGGGCTTGGGAATCTCACAAGATTTGTTGCACAACCAGGAAATCCAAACTCCTCAGACAAAAGAGACCCACTCGAATCCCAGCTCTGCACCAGAGAACCTGACAGCCCTCACACCTGGCAAAACCTAGGCAATGGTCTCCGAGTCGCCCACCTCTACTGATCAGAAGTCAGGGTCTCAAAAATGGTAGCCCAGGCACCTCTAACACTGCAACACTCCACACTGGGGGGCTGCCCACGAACACCAGACTGCAGTCGAAGGAAACTTAGCCCAAGGCATTTCTTATACTGGGGATCCCTCAGAGCCACAGCGCTAAAAAGCCTACAGAGATGATGAGAAAATAAGTTAAAAACAGGTAACTTTGATTGAATCCTGTTTATATAATCAGAAGAATCACTGAAAGCTACAGCTTACCAGAAAACCTTGTTTTAAGCAAACACATTAAAAGAAATGTACATTCCACTGCAAACTACCCAGACAGGACAACACTCAGAGAAGGATGAATTCTGTCTTCCTTATATAGGAAACGAGTTTCATCCCCATTCCCAAGTACTTAAATCAATGTCATACTAGCATAATAGACAAGCATACATCACAAAGACACTGTTACTACAGCTCAAATACACCTTTTCAGATTAGCTTGTATTCCTCAGTTTAAAATCAAGGAAAAAAATATCCATGACATAACAGAAGCATTTGTCTTGGAGCATAACAAATTGTACCTATATAAATTATCATACCCAAATTCCCTTAAAACATTTACTGTGTGAAATAGGACTCCTCACTCTTCCTCACGTTAACTTTGTAAATCTACAAGAAGCACTGGTTTCAAAGTCGTGTTCTGTTATTTTCACAAACAATTTCACCAAAATGCAAACATTAATGCACACGGGGACTTAAGTGCTGGAAGATGACAGTATCAGCATGCAGTGAAGCCCCTGAAACCACACCTTGTGCCAGCCAGATAAAGCCACAATACACACCCCAATTAGCTTTTCACTATTACACACCCACCTATCTTCACAGTGCTTATGTCTTCACAAGTGCTAGAGTTATTCTTCAGTGCGATGTGTAATAGGTAACTATTTACACGAGACCAAGGAACTGCCTATTGAAAATTCATTACTGCATTGTCCATTAAAAAGAGAGGCCAATTACAGCATCCCAGCACTTGCACAAAACATCCCTTAAAGGAACTTCGGAAACTGCTGTGCAGCTCAGCCCAAAGAGGAAAGAACCTCAGGACGGTGCAGTTCTCTCTTTCTCTCCTGATATTTTTTCAGGGCTCCCAAAATGAGTTTTAGCTTGCACGCCATCTGTCCTGCATAATTTTGGGTGGGAGGTAAAAAGCAGTACAAGTCCGTAAAAATGGAGTCCCCACATCACTACAAGAAAAAGCGCAGGATACGTGAGTTAGTCAGGAGCTTATGAGGAAATGTAATGCCAGCGCCCTGAGATGGAAGTTGGCAATGGCACCAGACATCTACAGGAACCCTACACTACAAACCCCCAAACTCCACCATGCAGTGCTGGCCTTTCCACCACACCGACTCTTTCTTCCCCACAGACCATAAAACACTTCAGGCCCCTTCTTTCACTACTAAGCTCCTCCACAAGGCTCCTTCCAATGTTTCTTGCTTTTTCTTTCTCCCTATACCTATTCCCTACAGCTATTTTCCTCCTCTCCTCTTCCAACCACCCTGTCCTCTGCATGCAGCCCTGTGCCATGCACACATCCTTATCCTCCAGGGCTACACCCCAACCCCCCTATTTACAGAATGAGCCCCTTCACCCGTTGTTTCCAGCCTCTTTTTGCCTCCACATCATCTCCACGCCTCCATTCACTCCCTCTGCCCACCAGCCACCTAACTGTCCCACCTCCCACCCCAAATTATTCCACAGCTCCCCATACAGCCACCCCTTCCACTGGACACCTTCCCTCGCACACCCAGCCCACCCCACACACAGCTCCAGCCCCTCATGCACTTATCCCTGCCACACACGAAGCATCTCCCCACCTTTCACAGCACCTTTCCCCACCCACCCCATCTCCCTGTCCCCCACCCCACACAGCAGGCACTGCCCCTCTCCCACATCCCCCCCCGTGCTTTGCAGAGCTCTTTTCTCCACGTGCTGCCCCCAAAACCCACAGCACCCTCACCCCCACACCACTGCCACCCCCCCCCCCGCCCCGTCCCCTCCTCGCCCCCCGCTCACCGTCCAGCGACACGAACTGCCCCACGGCGGAGGAGCCGCCGCCGCTGTTCTCCACGAACTGCACCTCGGAGACGATGATGTTGTCCTCCAGCACCGAGCCGCAGCCCGTGCACACCGCGTCCCCGCGAGCCGAGTCCACCTCGATCTCCGAGCAGCCGCAAGCGGCGCACACCCGCCCGCCCGGCATCGCGGCACCCCCCTCACCTCAGCCCCGCCACCCCCCGACTGACACCGCCCGGCACGGCCCGGCTCGGCCCGGCCCCGCTCAGGCCTCGCTCGCCGGTACCGGCACGGGGAGGAGCGCGGCGGCGGCCGCCCCCTCGCCGGTTCTCGCGAGACATGGCCGCGCCCCTCGGGGAGGGGGGGCGAGGAAATGGCGGCGGGGCGGTGCCTGAAGGGCCCCGGGGGTGTCACCACAGGGGTGTTTGTGGGGATTGTCGCCGATAGGGTTGTTATAAATGCGCGTCTCAAACGTATTCAGTGTTTTGTGAAGCCAGCCCGTCAGCTTTTCGTGTTGAGCTGCGGGAAAGTGAGAGGTCGCAGGCTGTATGAAAATTCATTCAAGTTTCCCCAGGTTTCGTTCATTTCATCATAGGCTTCTTATCTAAGCTTATTTAAGTTGTTAATCAGTTCATGATGTGGTTTCTGTACAATAAAATGCTTCCTCTCTACCAGTCTTTGTCCTTCCTATTCGGGTGGTTTCATTTCAAGGGAAAAGAGTATCACTAAACAAGGAAATTTGCACTTTGGATAGCAAGTGGTATAGAATCATACAATCTAGAATTATTAAGGTTGGAAAAGACCTCCAAGATCATCTGATCCAACCATCCCCCTAGCACCAATGTCATCCACTAACCCATGTCCCTAAGCACCACATCCAACCTTTCCTTCAACACCCCAGGGACAGTGACTCCACCACCTCCCTGGGCAACCCGTTCCCATGCCTGACTGCTCTCTGTTATTCTTGACATGCTATCAAGCCTATAATAATTAAAAGGTGTGTATACGCCATCAGTAACTAAAAGTTGTGTAAAAATATGCGGCAGAGAAAAGTGTGGGCCTCATTTTCTCATCTGTATGCCAATTTGTGTTCCCCTGAAGATAAAATTGGAGCTACAAAACTCTTATTTCAAAATAGCGCATCTGTTATTCTTCAAAAATTATGCATCAATCAAATCTGTTCAACCATTCTATGATAATAAATAGGTAAAAATGTTATGGGGCATAATGAATCGGTTTCAGGTAGGTACTTTGAGTTTTGCCTAAGGTACCATAGCATTTAAGTCTAGTGCATTGTAACTGTTTTGGTTATTCGTTCCTGAACCCAACAAATACACTTTCAGCCAAGGTTATTGTCTGCTTTATCATGCAGCCCATATGTCATGAACTAGTGTGGCATTCCATGGACCGAAACTGAGCATAATAGATACCACAGCAGGATTTTTGTATACTTTGAGCTGTTGGCATTAGAAATACACAAGTCCATTAATGCAGAAATCTCACAAAATTATACACCATGTAGATAATGTCAGAGGAAAATGATATTCCAGATGCAATTCCTGAACAAATATTTTTGTTATTTATAGGAGGAGAAAGCCCCATGAAAAAAAAATAAGAAGAATATTTTTTCTCAGTCAGAAAAGTCTCTGCAGTATCAGAACATTTTAATTGACAACTACGAAACCAGATCATTCATCATACAGTTCTATGACAGAGATCAGCACCAACACAAGAAGCCCTGCAGCAAACAGTTATGAAATACTTTTCCCTAAAAAAGTTTATTCTTAACGCACTTAAGTAGAGGATGATGTATTTATGATCCATGAGGAATTAAATTTTGCATCCCCATTCCAAAATTAGTGGTGTTTTAGCTGTTTAAGTGTTACCAGTCTTTCCTGGGAGTCCCAAAGAAGTTTGGAGCGTTTTGAGTTTTTCGTTTTGAATGTGACCAGCAGAGGGCCCCAGTGAGAGTATCACATACAGCTGATGTGCCAAAAAAAAAAAAAAAAAAAAAAAAAAAGGTTATTTAATGTGATACTGAATAAGGAAATGTGTCCTTTGCCTCCTGCTCATGAAAAGCTTTCTTATACAAAAGTCATTCGTTACCACTGTAAGATCTTTGTCCTTTCTGCTTGCAAGAGTATTAACTAAACCCTTTTTGACCATTTACTCAGTTCACTTAGGATAGCATAATAACCTATTAGTAAACCATCTCAAGCTGGAATTGGAGTTAGAACTGACAGATTAAAAATTTGTGTTGACAGAACCCCAGTATCTGCACCATTTTCCCCTTTTGGTCAAGAGGAGGAAAGAACCTGCTTTCCATTTTACCTACCCTCATATTTCATACCTCTTATTTTCACTCTAAATAATAAAAAATGGTGATCAGGATGTCTGTTAGCCCAGACTGACCGATTTCCTTCCTGCTGTGTCTGCAGGAACCCCGAATATAACCCCAAGCCCCCCCCCCCACCCTGGGGTTATGTTTGGGTTTTAAAGAAAGGAACTATTCTCACTTGCTTGAAAAATATAGTATTTTTTTTTCCTACTGCTCATGCAACAGTAGGAAGAATGCAAATGGGCTGTACAAAAACAGGCGGGAGTGCAAGGGAATTCCACTCTGCTAATGCTGAACAGCACAGCGGGGACTATGCTAGAGCAAGGTGATGACACATCACTCACTGCACTTTCACAAGGAACAAGTCTTCTTCTATAAATAAACTAAATTGAAGCAGATTCTTACGTACCATGTGAGAAAAAACCCATGGACTCTGTGCCTTGTCATCATTGCTGAACCTTCTGCGTACTGAGCCTCCCAACCACGAGCACCCAAGTGCGTGGGAAATATTTTTGGTTAAAGTTCGAGGCACAGAGTTTAATCCCTTGACTTGATCAGCTGCTGTGAGTATGTGAGTATCCACAGCAGACTGGGATTTCAGCTGTGATCATGCACCTTAAAATCTGGTCTAAGAGTCTGGCTGAACTCTCACGATAAGTTTGGGATGTGCCCACAACAGGGGTGGGGGCAAAACACAGAGGAAACCTTCTTTGGTTCTGGACTGTCCAAAATAAGCCAAAATAAATGATGCATTCAACCTGCAAATTTGCACACAGATTCTTTGGAGCTGAAGTCATATGGAAACTAGATAGAGGGGGAACAAAGGATTTCGAAATGGATTAACCTTATAAGGATAGTGATGGCAGCTGGATGCTTCTTTTTCTGTCTGTGCCAGGCCAAATGCATTTGGCTATACTAGTGATGGACACGAGGGGGCACCCAAGGAAAATGAAATGGTCGAGGAGCTGCAATGCTCCCCGGGTTAGACTGATTTTCCATCTGTTTTCCTTTTTTTTTTTTTTTTTTTTTTTCCTGCGTCTTTTCTAATTATTTCCTGACATTGTTTTCGTGACGTTTATCAATAAAGGGTAAATTAAAAAAGCTTTGGGAAAAACATTCTGAGAAGTAAAGTTCTTGGCATCTGTTAAATCAGGTGGCAAAGCAGATTAGCAAACACTTGAATTTATCTCTGTGCAATCACGTCTTTGCTGTTCAGTGACAGCACTTTGCAACTGAGCCTTATTTCCTAGGTAAGTGGCAGAGAGACCAAACGGCTCTCACAGCTGCCGTTCCAGGATCTGTGCCTTGCACAATTCTTAGTATGTGAGGAGAAAGCTCAAATGCTGCATCTTAGAAAATCCACAGAGAAATCAGCAGATGGAAAGTTACTGAGTACAAAGGTCCCAAAGCAACCACCAGTTTGGGAAGCCTCTCATCAGCTAATTGTAGGAAGCTGTGTGCAATACTGCTGTCTAGCTCTTCTATTCCTAAAATCCCCCCTGCACACACACTACTTGAAGATATACATCTAATAACTGAATGCTTTTAGGAAGGATGTAAATAAAGCAAGGAACAAACACATATGTCCTCACAGTTTCCAGCAATCTGCAGCTTCAGAACTTCATCAGCTGAAGGTTAATACACAGCAGGAGACTTTTTATCTGCTTGTTTAATCAGTTTTTGAACTGTGTATGCATTCAACATCCACAACATCCGGTGGTTTAGGGTTTATCACAGCTTAGTTGGTTAGCAAGTGAAAAAATTTTAAAACGGACTAAACATTTCAGTTGATAATGTTTAGTTCTTGGGCTATAACGAGTGATGAATAATTGCTCCCTTCTTACCTTCTTCATGCCATTCAGGATTTTATACTCCTGTTTTACAGCTTCTCTCAGTCAGGATCACTTCACAAGAGCAACTCTTCCTCCAGAAAATTGCAATGCTGATCAGCAGCAGTCTGGAAAAAAATAAAATCTGTTCAAGGCAGTCGCTTAAGAGGAAACCCTTTTTAAGGAAGCACAGAATCATAGAATTGTTCAGGTTGGATGAGGCCTCCAAGATCATCTAGTCCAGCCTTTAACCTAGCACTGACGAATCTACCACTAAACCATGCCACTAAGTTCTACATCTACACATTTCTTGAAGACCTCCAGGGATGGTGACTCAACCACTTCCCTGGGCAGCCTGTTCCAGTGCTTCACAATCCTTTCAGTAAAGAAATTTCTCCTAATATCCAGTGCAAACCTCCCTTGGCACAACTTAAGGACATTCCCCCTCATCACTTCATGCTTGGGAGAAGAGCCCAATCCCCACCTCGCAAGAACTTCCTTTAAGATAATTGTAAAGTACAATGAGGTCTCCCCTGAGTCTTCTTTTCTCCAGGCTAAACAACCCCAGCTCCTTTAGCCACTCCTCATAAGACTAGTTCTCTGGGCCCTTCACCAGCTTCATTGCCCTTCTTTGGACACACTCCAGGGCCTTGATGCCTTCTTGTAGTGAAGAGCCCAAAACTGAACATAGTGTTCGAAGTGCAGCCTCACCAGAGCTACGTACAGAGGGACAATCACTTCCCTAGTCATGCTGACCACGCTGTTTCTGATACAAGCCAGGATGCTGTTGACATAGTATTGCTGTTGATAGCATTGGTTATATTCTGCACTGAATAACTGAAGGCCTCCATCACCTCAGGTTGCAAGTGCAGAATAATATTCCTGTGAAAAATACAACTCTGCTTATCTGCAGCTGTGGTATTCTGCATCTGGTTTGTTCAAATGTTCATGAAATCCTCACTCACCATCAGAGAACACTTCCAGTCAGCTAATTCCCTATTTAAGCAACTGCCTGCATACCTAGAAATCAAACTGAAATGAGGAAATGCCTGGTTATAAGTGCATTGCTGTGTGCATACTTCATGAGGGGCTATTTTGGTGCAAATACATTTTCTATATAGACTGAAAGTGAGGCTTTCACTCAATGTTAATATTCACTTAAAAGGAAACAAACAAACAAACAAACCCAAACAGGTATATTACACCAGATGGTTTTACACATTCAAATGCAGGCACAAGCCACGTGTCTTATTGATAGTTTCCTTTTTTTTTTTTTTTTTTTTTTTTTTAAGTTTGGAATTACAGCCCAGACCTTCAGACCAGTGTGTGGGAAACTGTAGAAGCACATCAAAAATAAGATGAGTTTCCTTTCATTTTGAAGAATAGATTTGGAAAAGCAGCTACACAGTAGTGGACTATCTGCTTAGCGTTGAAGTAAATTCAATGCAGTTAAAAAAAATAGGCTATAAACTATGCCTGTGAAGTGCCTAAGATACTGTTGATCATTAATGGTTGGACTTGATGATTTTAGAGATCTTATCCAGCCAAAATGATTCCATGATTTAGAAATGATACCTAACAAGTCACACGTAGGATTGTAAGAAGAAACAACCTCTTGAACACGGATTAGCTAGCTACATTAGAGCTGGATGTTAAAAATCCTGAGGTCACCAGGTGGAATTAATAATCCACACTCTCTGTGTTGGCATTTCATAGGCAGGAGTCTGCCATAGTCTAAATGGCTGTGCTAGCAGAAAAGCAGAATATGCCAGTCAACTGTCCTTTAAGACCATGAAATGTGTGTTTCAACATAGATTGGAAGGAGTACATGTATGTACGGTAATGTCACAACTCCTCTGGCTGTCAGGGACCCCCTTCACAGAGAAACTTGCAGAGAGAATAGAGAGCATTGCTGCTGTCACACATAAGCCTCTGCCTCTGAGGGAAAGGGAACAGGGCAAGGAACAGCATCCTCCTTCAAACAGCCCACTAGAATCAGGAAAAGGTATAAAATAGCAAGCAGCTTGGACAAGCAAGATAAAATAGCAAGACCTATGGACAAGGGCAGCTCTCTCCTGCTGGATGTCTTTTACAACCCAAAGAATTCTGCTTTCAGTGAGCTGTGTGTCATTACTTGCTTTTCTGAGGAGAGATTACCAGTCCCTCAAATAGGCCAGAGCTAACCCAGGGCTAAAGAAACCATCCGTCAGTACTTGTAGTTGTTGTCCAATGTCTAAAGCTATGAGTGGGCTAAATAAAGACAACGCTAGAGCTTAGAGAAGCCACAGTATAATCCTTTCCTGTCTCTGGAGAATTTTCAAGAATTTGGCAGATTTCCCAGTTTGAATTAGATGAATAAATTAGATGACCTAACATTTTGCAAAGGGCACCATAAAAATGTTTGGAGTAAATCAAACTATTTCTTGCCAATAATTTCAGTTAGCCTATGTTAAATATATATATACGCTTTTTTAAAATGTGAAACTTTCAAAGAGAGAGTATATATAAAAAAAAAAAAACTGCCACAATTTTCAAAATGAGACATTTAACTTCAGTTTTTATCACAGTGCATCTTTTTTTTTTTTTTTTATCAAAAAAAAAAAAGTTTCTGAGAAAAATTCTAGTGCAGTGCTAGCTATACCTTTTCTTCTCTGCTCTCACCCAAAGGCAGGAAATACTTTTTGCACCTCCAGAATCAGGACAGGATGGTTCCCAAAGCAGTATATCTTGCCATTTCTTCAGAAAACTGTCAAAGTCAGTAGTACAGAGGGGGAACACCATAACCATGGCAGTGCCAATCTCTGCTTTATTCAAAGGGTAAAGGATGATCGCTTGCTTCTGCATTTTTCAGCACATCCTCTTAGAAGGGCATTGGCAGCTATGGCACAGAGTCTGCCTGAGGGGCAGTTCTGGGAACTAGCACCACCCTGGGAGGAATCACCGGTTCACATCTCTTAGCCCACATCTCTTCACATCTCTTAGCATATCTAGTTTCCAGGTGCTGCCAATTCACACTAGCAACTGTCACCAATAAAATCTCAATTCTGAGCTCTTCTTCCCAAGCTCATGGGATAAACATGCATTTTGTACAGCAAATTGAAATTGAGAATGTGATATAACAATATGCCAGTAGGATCTGGAGCCCTTGGCTTGCCCTTCCATTGTCCATTCTTCAATCAGTCAGCTCACACCAAGATTATAAAAAACCTGAGCTAGGAGTTTACAGTCTGAAGCCCAAATTGAACAGAGCTGTCAGCAGATTATGTATTCCACTAAACAATGAGGTTTTCAGTCCCTTTTTGAACCACTGTTCTTTGCATGACTTATGTTTGTACCATATTGCTGAGAAATTCACAAAACTATTATTTTTTAAACGAGTACAGTAGACAACAACGTTGTCAATGCATGTTGTCAGTAAGGTTTCTTTATTAATAGCAGCATGAGAAGCATTTCGGAGTGCCCTTTGCATGCTCAATCCCACACCCATATGCATGCAGCATTTCAGAAAATGTTAAGCTTAATTAATATATGATTTTCTTTGGAAGGGAAAATTAGAAGAAAGACATTCCCATATATTTTTCACCCATGATAATTTATATAGAGAGAGCCCCTAATGAAAGGAGCTTTCTTTATGATATGAGTAGAAAGAATGTCAAAAAAAAAAAAAAAAAAAGAAATCAGTTATACTGTTGGCATTTCTAACATATCCTGTCTTCTTCTTCATAGCCTATCCCACGCTAAACAGCAACAGTAGAACTTTCTTCCTAATAAAGCTTTGGAGCTACTACCATGACTTCTCACCCGTGCTACAGAAATACTATCCAGATGACCAAAGATTTTGTAATCAAACAAGCTGCAACAATTATCCAGCTGAAACAGCAATTTATCAGGCTCAGAGCAAAAACAAACTATTTTTGTGACATATAAAATTATGAAGTACGAAGAGCCTTTCCCAATATATATTGTGACTAATAATTACCAGCCCATACAGCAATGACCTCTTAGCCACTCCCTCCGTGGTCACCTTTCATTTGCAACCATCGTGTCTGCCAAAAGCAAGATGAGAAATAGCAGCTAAAAAGTGAGATATTATCAGCTTTCCCAGACAGAACCATGCTGGGAAAGATCAGAAAGAGAAAATTTCCTGTCAGAGTTAAAGGAATAAATGAGCAACTAATAAATGTTCTAATTCAATAAATGCATGCATCCCGATATAATTTTTCATTTGAATAACAAAACCAAATGGTTGTTGTGCTGCTTTGTTTTTGTCTGTTTGTTTGTTCAAAGAGAAATTCCCGCAATTAACTTATAAGAATAATGGGGGAAATTGCCCAATATTCACACAAAGAGCTTGAGCTGTGAAATCACAACACAGATGAAATAAAATCCTACCCTACCAATGTAGTATCCTCCACACCATTTTTTACTCAGTTGTAAAGCAAACAGCACTGGACAGTGTTGACAGTCCTCTAGAAAAGCCTGTGAACCTTGAACAGCATTAGCTGAAATCCTGAGTTTCTGCTACGACTTGCTAGGTAGTTGGGACAGAGCTGATGTAACTGCCTTCAGTTGTACAGTTGCTACACCAACAGAGCTCTTGCTTTCCTTTATTGACATGATGGGACACTGCTTGCTCCCTGCAGCATCCTCAGGCCGAGCAAAAGGACGTGGCTGGGATGCCATGGTCCAGCTCACCCAATGGCTCTTTCATTCTTCATCTGCCCAGTTCCATCCATCACATCTCATGATTTGAGCGTGAGATCTTCTCAGCCAAGCTCTTCTGCAGACAGGCTCATAGCAGACATACCCATGGTACTGCTCCATGGTTGCTTTCCTTCTGCCTGACTGCCCTCCTGCACCAGACTACCTCTGCCCTGCCACATCTCAGAGAGAAAGCCAGGCTCAGGAGGTGACATCTCCACACAATTTCACAGAGTAGCTCATATATACTTTCAGCCTGTTGTTTGCCATAGGACCATGGCTCATCAGAGCTCCCACCACCCACAGCTCTACTATTTTGGCCCTTCACTGTCACATAATCCCACTTAGCCGACATTTCCTCCAGGGTGCATGAGGCTTTGCATTATTTCTGTACTACAGGAGGTGCCTGAAAGATTCAAGTGACAAAAATCAGCCAGTTCTGAAGATCTGGAAGATCATTACAGCACTTCTCAGCACGTTAGCAGATATAGCACCCTACAGCT
This sequence comes from Aythya marila, assembly GCF_965140915.1. Classification (NCBI taxonomy): domain Eukaryota; kingdom Metazoa; phylum Chordata; class Aves; order Anseriformes; family Anatidae; genus Aythya; species Aythya marila. The sequence goes on along the minus strand of NC_139046.1, from coordinate 7,657,331 downwards.
GTGGAGTCTTCTTGGGCAAATTTCACCAGAACTGGAAATTTAATGTAAACAAATGACTTCTGGGTTCTTCCACCCCAGCAGGCCAGAACAGGTAAATATCCCCTATCTCAGCATTCCTGCAGCTATTAGAAATACCCACAGAGGTTTCAATCATGCTTACTAATTAAAAGTAGGGAAGGGAGTTTCAAGTATTGTGTTAATCAAGAGGTGCTAAAGGAATATGACCTTCCTCTGAGGCAAAGTCTGGCATGATAGCCAATGTTTTCCATGACACATACTAGAAAGCACAGAAACACAATCAGCAAAATGATTCCCTTGCTTCAGGATTCAATACTTTAACAAATGACTCACTGATACATGCTTCAGATATTCCTACGCTAAAACCAGAGTGTAAGTCATATGTATAAAATTCACTGTTGCTCCATAAGCAACATGACAGCTTTTTCCCAAAACTGAACTAGAGAATGTCTGGTATGTTTGAACTGATGTAAGAAGTCTGGATTTTATGCTCACAATTCCAATGCATCAGTAGATAAACGCTATGTGAATGGACTTGTCTCAGCACTGGTTTCGGGAATTAAGGACAATTCAGCAATTAACTTTGCTGATCCATGAGCTGAAGAAGCTAATTGTCAGCAGAAGTATATGCCTCCATTGCTTTAGTAAAGAGAAAGCATGTTTTTAAGAAATCATTAAATATAGAATAAGAAAACGTTCATTAGTATGTGCAAGGAGCAGTGTAGAAGAGAGCCATTATAGGTACTCTAATGCCTAAGAGAAGGGTATGAGAGTCAGAAAACTGGATATAATTGCAGGTTTTGACACAGACTTTCTTTATGGCCTTGGGCTACACACCAGATATTGCTGGGCCCAAGTTCTTTAGCTATAAAAGGGAGATATGGATACTCAAAACCCCTTATAATTTGTTTGGCTCTCCTAGATTATTACATAGAGACATACACCAAGAAAGAGATTTCTTTGACCACAAAGGAGAGCAAGGATAAAGTGGAAGAATCAAAGATGAATGTGACCTGATCCAAGACACAAGCAGAACACGGGTTTGACCAGCCTGGGGACTGAAGGAGAGGCCTCATCCATGCAGATGTCATGGTGGTGAGCTGGTGGGACAGAGACTGCTGCAGAGCTGTCAGGAGCATTAGCATGGCAGGGAGGAAAGATCTGCCTGGGAGGAGGACACAGGATTTACCAAGCAAGGTCTCAGGGGACAGCATGACACTGAGGCTGGCACAGAAGGCAGGGAGAGAAGGGAAGCATTTGGGAGACCTCACATGAAGGAGATATTGATGAGATACCTCAGCCAAGCAGCCTCTGCTGCTCTACGTCCCTTCTTGCGGGGAGCCGGAATGGGACCTACTCCTCGAAGCACTCTGGTGGATACAAGCTGTGTGTCTGCTGGGAGGCTTTGCTGAAACAGATATGCTGGCGAAGCAGCTAAGGGCATCAAAGCCAAAGTTGGCTCCTTTTACTTCAAATCAGAGCTACATTGACTTGCTCCAGTGAAACAGCTGGTTCAGAAACCAAAATAGCTCATTAGTCAAGAGCATATTCCAAGGCTTGGATCATCTTTAGCAAAGGAAAGGGGCTCAGTGTCAGTGAGTTTGACAGGGGACACGGGAAAGGCTAACTGACCTTTACGGAGAATGTCAGCTGGGGGAACCAAGGCTTAATCCTCAAAAAGCTCATGCCAGTGCCAGGAAATTTGTGTGCCTCTGAACAGGCAGACACACTTACCAGCAGAGCATGAAGGTCCAGATGCTCTGTGTGCCTTGGTTATTGCATAACATTATCAAATAGGATTTTACATTTTTTTAAGTGCTCTGATCAAACAAATTAATCTTACTTTTTTTTTTTCAGACGTCAGCCAGAAGACTAGCTAATTTCTTTGATGTAACTGTTAACTAGTGAACTAATGTTGAATCTGCTCCCTCCCTCTATCATCTCTTCCATGAACAGAGTAAAACGACAGCTTGTTGGGTGCAATTATTTCCCCTTTTATCAAACTAAAATGCTGTCACTGAATTGAGGGAACTGAAGAATTTGATAAGGATGGGATACCTCAGGAAGTAACAACACAAAGCAGAGTGCTAACAGCTTTTCCTTGTAAGGATGAGAAGCTCTTGGCATTCACAGATATCCAAGTTTCCTCTAAACCTACCGGATTCCTTGTAAAGCAAATTTAATTGTCCTGGCAAAACCACTAAGCCTTTATGGGAATGCCCCTGCCGCTTGCCCTATGATTCTGTCCACCTCTTTCTGTTTCTTTTCCAGGTAGAAACAAGCCACAAGTCACCGAGTTGTGTGACACGCTGCCAACATCACCGGACAGCCTGCCACTGAGGGGGGACAGCTTCTGCTTTTTGCTCACCGTGACAAATACCATTGCATTGAGAATTATGGGCGTTACGGAGGGTGCTATAGTTGTGTGAGTATAAATAGACACACTGCTAGTAAAAGACTCTCAAGGATAAATAGCATAGGTAGTGGATTTTGTGAGACCGAAATAACCCCATGGTATGCACTGAAAGTACCTCTGGCGAGTACCTGCTGTCACCAGCCAGGGTCCTTGTCTTTCTCCGAAAGGCAGAAAGCATGAGTGACTTCAAAAGCCATGGGGTCTCACCAGCATCTCCCACTCCCAGATCCTCTTCTGGGAGTTCCAGCCACCCCAGGTGCTTGTTCCATGCCTCCAAATGAGGTTTACATTTGGTGCAAATGAACTAAAACATATAAAAGTGTGATCTCAGCAAAGCAGAAGCAAAGCAGAAATATTTGGCCTAAGGTGAGGTGCGTATTTGGTCTGAATGTACCTCAGCAGTTTGGGTTAACAAGTCCGTGGTGCTTGAGAAAGCGAGGGGAGAGAAGGATGCGACAGGTCCTAAATGCTTGTGTTTTGTTGCAACATGTGCACTGAACGAGAGCCAGGGGTTAGTTCTGCAGACCAGGCCAATTCAATACCAATTTAATCCTGGACTAATGAGTACTGAAAGAGTCACAATCCTGACATGTGACTCCATTGATATTAGTCCATCAGGGACAGGCTTGGTTTGGGTGGTACCTTGGATGAGAATGTGAAACCATGGAAGAATATTCTGACAAAATATATTACGCAGGCATGTTTCTAATCTTCAGTGTAACTGACAACACAGACTTACATCTAGAACTCATTTCAAAGGTACCGCCATGGTTTTGTATTAATAATGGTCACAATGAAGTTACTGTTCCACTGCTTCCTGTTTGTTGTTTTTTTGTTGTTGTTGTTGTTTTCTTTCTTTCTTTCTTTTTTTTTTTTTTTTTTTTTTCCCCTCTGTTTTAAATTAGAACATTATGGAGAAATCCAAAATTCACACCAAGTCTAGATGTTCGTTCTCACCCAATAACTCAGCTCAACTGGGTACAGTGTTATTTACTCTGAAAGGAATCTTTCAGTAATCTTTGCTAAAAAAATATCCAGAGACAATTCTTAGCCTGTAATGCTTACTGTATTACAAGTACAACCATTTAGGCAATAAATGAGTCTTAATATTGAACCTTGATTCATGGATTTTTACCTGGCTTCCCTGCTTTGCTCCCGACCTTCTGCTTGCTGTTGTACATCAGTTGTCCCTTCCTTGAAGAGAATGTCCTCTCTAGAGTGGCACCTGTGTCACAACAGGCAGGTGTTTCTGACTGGGGAGAGAAGGTTTTAAAACTAAAAAGGAATATGGTTGTAGTCATGTCAAGTGCAAATTAGCACAGGAATCAGGCCCCGTTTGGAAATGAACCCTTAGAATTGCACCAAAGCCTATCACTTTCATGCAGATATGCTCTCAGCAAGGTTTCTCCCTTTTCCACATTCACACAACTTCTGCTGAAAGATTGTATGCGGGACTGCCATTTGGACTTTCATCAGCCAATAATTCAGACACAACTTCAAGAAGAGGGACTGATCAAAGAAATGATATAAAACGTCCATTTAATTACTAGTAGGCACACACAACTTACTCCTGTTTAAAGTGCAATCCTTACTACAAAGTTAGGTTCAGTTGTTTTTGGGGCTTTACTCCCCAGGCTTTCATCATCCTCAGAGAGGCTTCAGGAACTCTCTGAGTTTTGCTCAAGGACATCCATGGCTCCGCTTGGTCAGGCAGCAGGGGACGGAGTGTCTCACTTGTAGAGATACAGTCTCCTGCTACAGGCCTGGAAAAACCGCTCATGCTTCCAAACAGAAGTCTACAGAGAATTAAATAGCCTAAAAGGCAGCCCTTCTGAAATAGTGTTGAAATAAAGAATGGCAACATGTCCAAAACACTGATTAAAGCTAAATTAACCTACATTAAACCTGAAACACTTATGGTAGCCTTCCTGTGGGTGTGAACCTGCTGAACCAGCAGCTGTGCAACAACATCTGAAGGATGTTCTGAAGGGTCAGAAGCTGCTCAGGGACAAGGTAAAAGCCAAGCAAGGCTTTTACCAGGCCCTTCTTGGGGTCTGTGTGCTGGATGTCTGACCATAGCTGCAGGGTTAAGTACCAAGAGCTATGAAGATGCAGTGGCACAGGTGCCAGCCCGCCCTAGCAACTGAGTGTTTGCCCAGGGATCTCAGATAGCTTGTCTGCTGGTGACTAACACCCTGGCAAGTCCTGCACTGCACTCTGTACTGCTATTGTAACCCCTGCCAGCTCGGTGAAACAAGAACACATCAGCTCTCAGCTGCCGCAGTTGCTCAAACTCATGTCAGCACCGCTTCAGTGAGGTCTCGGCCTACACAAGGATCTTGGAGAGAGATCTGTTAGGGACTCACAAAGATTTCAGAGTGTGTGACACCAATACCTTGAGCACTGGGAGGTTTAGGACAGAAGTCCTGGAGCACACCTAAAGGGTGAGAGGTTAGAATGGAGCAGCAGAGAGCGCTGTGTAAGCCCTACAAATCCTCATGGCAAGAGGTCTTCCTATCAACTGCACTCCCTGTACCACCATTACTGCCCTTTCCTCTGTATGTCCATGTTCTGTGGGCCCACTCAGGGCTGGGTGGCATTTAGGCCACGCTGCGTTGAGTGCTGCACATTTTAAGGGTGAAACTTATTTCCAGGGACTCTTCAGTTTATGTTTATATTCCAGACACCTACTGGAATCATAGAAAAAAATAGGTTGGAAATGGCTTCTGCTGGACTCTGCTGCAATCTTCCGCTCAATGAAAGGGTGGGTTTCTGCAGGCCTCATCTAGCTGAGCTCTGAGTTCTTCCAAGATTAGAAATTGTATACACTTTCTGGTCAGCTTGCTCCAGTGCCTGACAGCCCCCACTATAAAGAACTGTCTTCCTTATGTCTATCTAAACCGCCTCCCATCCAGTCCCATGGATTTGTGTATGTCAAGTTTATCTATGTCACCCCAGCATGATCATCTTCCACTGTGGGTAGTATCTTTCTGTTCCAAACTCTGCCACAAGACATAGATAATGGGAGCAGACTCTACCAGTAAAGACAGAGAAAATACTGAGAACCTCAGACTTTTCTGTGTCCTTCATCACTAGATCACCTGCCCCATTCAGCAGTGGACCCACATTTTCTTGGTCTTCCTTTCACTACTAACATGCCTGTAGAAACCTCTTCATATTTGTACTGCTTTCAACCGTAGCCAGGCCTTGGCCTTCTTAATCCTGTTCTTACATACCTGGGTAGTTCTATACTGCTCCTTGAATGACTGTCTTTGTTTCCAGCTCTTACACATTTCATTTCTTTTTTTTTTTTTTCTTTTTTGTTTGTTTGTTTGTTTTCTGTTTTATTTATTATTATTATTATTATATTTGTGTTTTTTTTTTTTTTTTTTTTCTCAGTTGGTAGTTCTGTGCACCCACGCTGGTCTCATGCACTACCTGCTTAGCATCCTGTGAATCAGTATGGGCCATACCTGGGGTTTGAGGAGGCAGCCTTTGAAGACAGACTAACACTCCATATCCTTTTACTCTTCACAGCAATATGCCAAGGGATGTTGCTTATCAGTTCCCTCAACAAGCCAGTCTGGTCTCCTGAATCTCAGGGTCATTGTTCTGCTACTCACCTCTCTCCCCTTTCACAGGATCTTAAATTCTGCCACCTCTTGGTCTCTCCATGGCTACCACTGACCATCACAACCCCTACCATTTCTTCCTTGCTTTTGAGTAGTGAATCCATCAGAACACCTTTCTACTCAGCCTGTCCAGCACTTATATCAGGAAATTGTCCCTGACCTACTCCAGAAACCTAAATTACCTGTGCGCTACTGCTTCCTGCCCAGCAGATGTCACATTGGTTGATATCTCCCATAAAAAACACGGCTTGAAACTGTGACATTCTTCCACATGTCTAAAGAGCTTTCATCTTTCTTCTTGACTCTGTGATCTGCAGTAGATGCCTACCACAAAGTTACCTGCGTTGGCTTTTGCTCTGATCCTGTCCCATAAACTTCTGACCAGCCCATCACACCAGTCCATAACAGAACTTCATGCATCTGAGCTGCTCCTGTCTGTGCAGAGCACAACAGTCCCACACATCTCACCTGCCTCCTTCCTAAAAGCACGTATCACAGCCCTTCAGGTGTGAGAGCTCTTATAGCTTCTAAGCACAAAGGAGCAATGGGTGGGTCAATTCCCTGCCTATCCAGGCCTGCCCTATTCTGTCTCCCAATCCAATCAATACAGAGATCTGGGCACTGTCTTAAGGTGACCTGCTGTGAACACCTAAATTAGATGTTCCTCCTCTGTCTCTTGATTATTACACTGAAAAATGTTAATAGCAGCCTTTGGGCAAGTCTTTAATCCACAATCCCCACACATCCCATTACTGTCAGAAACACATCATGCACACCCTTCCAGGTTCAGCAGAAGGAATAACCATGCTCTTATTATATTGTAAGGACGGTTGATCAGTGGAAGCCCTCTCCCAGAGATCTAGTTTCCACAGCAGGACTTGGAAAACTCAGGAACTGCTGTGTTTGCCCAGACGTGGTCATGGCTGACGTGCTTAGGTTAGCTTGGTACAGAAGAGGGAAAAATAAGGAGCAATGTAGAGAGGGACTCTCTTGAGGTCAGACCTTGTCAGGGCCAGCAGTCTTGGGAATGTGTGTACAGAAACTATTCATTTGTGTTTGTTTCTACTGCATTCAAAGAGAGGGAAAAAAGACTCTGTGTTTATCCTTCTGTAAATAACACAGAACACACCAAGGAATAGACTGCATTCATATTATCACATCTCTTCCAAACAGAAAGGCTGCAACAGATGACAGCATATTTACAGCCTGTTCTTTCAACCTTTCTCACATGGAAGAAGAGCTAGAGTAAGAATATCTTCACATTCTGTGAATTGCAGTTTGTTTTATTTTTACTGCAAGCTGTAAAAAATCTCACTGCAAACATTTATACTGTAGTTTGAGCCACAAGAACTGTAGCTGGTACATGGTGCTTCCAGTGCAGTTTGTCTACAGGATGCAGGCTTTAGTCCTATCCAGTGCAGGAACACATACCACCACCACCACCATTAGGAAGCCTTTCTAAACAAAATCCAGATGGACAACTTCTCTTCCTACTGCAAATCACTGCCTGGTTCAGTTTCCAGTCTGACTGCTGTTCTCTTTCCCCCAGCACACCTGGAGGTAAGAAGGCATCACAAGCATCATGCTGGCGAGGAGCACCTGAGGTGATGGTGTCAGCTGTCCATACCAAGGAGCTGCCATTGGTTCTCCTTGCCTGGTTGGTAGATGCAGTTTGGCCTTGAGAGGGCAGGGAAGATGAGCAAACAGGAGCAATGAGAAGCCTCTTTAGGGTTCTGTCAAGGATTCATGGACTGTTTTGTCTAGCTGAGAGGGAAAAGAAGGCTGACAAATATTCCCCACCTGCCCAAGGCAGAGGATCAGGAAGCATGTTGGCATCTTTCACCACTGCAGCACCCAGCAACAAAAAGCCACATTTCCAAAGGCATATGAATGCTAGTCTTCTGATTTCATTGGGGCATAACACTGCTAAAATGTTTGTGTGAATCCAAGCAAAAATGGACAGAACCTGTTATTTGCTGACGAAGTGCTGCTTTTGGCATGTCTTTCTTGCACAGGAAAATGGGAAGGCTCAGATTGACTGTTCCCTGTGTAACAGATGCTGTCCTTAACAGGACAAGACAAACAGGACTGAACCAGAGGGTCCACAGACAAGGAAACTACAAGAGCTTCAGGCCCTGCCATGCTCACAGAGAGCTTGCTGAGCCCCGTAGCCTTGCTGCTGTGTGAGTGCTGCCTTCATAGGCTACTGCTCCAAACCCCTCTGCAATGCAAATAGAATGGACCTGAGCTACTTTGCTTCTTTCCATACCTCAAGACACCCAACTGCACGTAATGGTCATCCCGTGTCCTGATGGCTCCCCTTGCTGCACTGCCATCGCTGTCTCAGGCCCAAAGCCTGAAACCAACAAAGGCAGAGTTTCCTTAATTAACCATCAGGCAGATTTTTTTTCTCTGTCTCTTTTTCCATCTCTAAGTTGCGACATTTCCTGCCAACTTGCTGCTTGGCATGAATTTCTACAACAGAGCAATATAACTTCTGAAAATAGACACTTACACTGGAAAGCCTGACACACCCTCTATGGAGCCTATGAGTGGCAGAGCCATAATCAAAAGCCAGTCAAGACACTAGGCCATGCTAGCAGCACTCAATTAAGGCTCTAATCAGGCCTAAGAGAAGAAAGTAAATGGGGACTCGATAAATGCTGTTGCACAGATCCCCCAGGCTCTTTTCATCACTCCAAGGCATTCAAGTTTGTACTCTTCACAGTAACCCTAGCTTGGGCAAGTTATTCCGATATCACTGGCATGTTCAGAATCCCTTTAAAAGGAAAAAATCATGGAAATGGCCAACCTGCTGTGATTTCCTAATATGAAACTGCATGCAAAGCCTATGGAAATAAAAGCCGGTATGATACACTTCTGAGCTCTGCCTCTCATTAACAAGGGTGGGTTTCCCAGAGTAAAATTCTCCAGGGCCAAATAACAGGAGACTGATAAATAAGCTTGTCAAGTGCCCTTTCTGACTCAGTCTCTCCTGCTGGAAGGATGACTCACTGTCATGTGTGAAAGGCTGCCAGGTCTTGCTTACATGCTGAAACAAGCATGGCTTGTCCGTGTTGGCTGTACATCGCTTCAGAAGCAGCAGACACTCAACACCGTGAAGGCAGCCCTGGAAAGTGCTCTGCTGACTAAAGGATCTGAACTTCAAGGTATTTCTCAATCCTTTCTGGAAAGTTCAAGGATGTTGTTAGATTACCACAGGAAGCATAGGCCCAAAGCCATGGCTGAGGGCTTGCCTTACTATCACAGTGTCTTCAAACTAGACCAGGGCCATCAGATTTTACCCTGAGTGAGCCTGATGGCACGTTACAGGTGCAGACAGAAGTAACTGAGCTGCTGTTTGTCCATGGAAAAGAGCTTGCAAGAGCAGCCAGTCACTTGTTGCTCTCCGTTTCATGGTGAGGAAGTACCCCAGTGACGCCATTCCCCTTAAGGAGACTGTGAGGAGCCTACCTGGAACCTGGAAAGGGACAAGCATATCATGTTGAGCATCATCTCTCAGTCTGAGTAGCTCATCAGCTGCTTTTGATCACCACTGGTAGCTGCCCAGTGCTTCCTCCTCCCTGCAGTGACACAGACCTTGCAGGTAGGTGACACTGCACAAAAAGCTCATTCGCATCCAGGAGCTCTGCTGCCTACGTGAGTGTCTGCTCCACCCTTTGGTCTTCTCCTGTCTTCCTGTGGCTGCCCCAGGCCCACCACAAGCCAAGTGTGTAACTCCATGAGATCTCTGCCCCAGGCACTGCAGGGGCTTGTTCACGGATCCCAGTTATTAGCAAGCACCACAGACTGCACTGCCCTGCAGGATCAAGGTGGCAAAGAATACTTTTCCCTCATACTCTTTTCTAAGGCCCTGTACTATACCTGTCTGTGTGGACATGGCAAAGCAAGATGCTTTTGAAAGGATTAGCATCCTGGGATGTCAATCCACAGCTCAGAGAGGGGACAGTGCCACACTTAGAGAGAAAAAACATCACCCAGCCTTGTAGAGGTCCCCTAATGCAGAAACCAAAAGGTTTCTCCCAAAACCATGAGAAGGAAGCTGTGATGTAGTGTCCCTTAGCTCCAGGTATTGGCCAACATCTTGCTACATCATTCAGTGGAGAAACTGTTGCTGCAGGGCACTGATACCACAAATGCCTCTTGCATGTCCAGCCAGGAGTCACTCCTGCAGCCTGGAAAAACAGCTGCACATGCTTTGGCCCAACTGAGCTCTCAGGAAACCTGCAACTAAAGCACCATCTCAGTCTTCCCACCATTTTTCAGACCATATGAGCACTAATCTGCCTGCCCAAAATGAATGCAAGCATATAACCTAGAAATGTTAGTTTTAAACAAAGAGTGCACCACTCCACATCATGTATGTGAAGAAGACATAGCAGTATCACACACAGTTTTAAATTAATATTTTTATGTATTTTTCCCTCAGGAGATAATGTGTTTTCTGCCCCACAAAATTTCTAAGAGTTTTTTTTTATTATTTTTGCTTTGTACAAGATGCAGGCCACGGCTCATCCCATGATAAAAGGACTCACCTGACACATGGAAAACCAGCCTAGGCCACAATGCCACCTAGGTGTTAAAATAACATGTGCCAGCCTAAGTGAAGAGACTAAATAATAGCTGTGAATCTGCAGTTCAAATGTCTGTCTCAATAAGGTGGTGCAAGAACATCTCATGTAAGTGACCTAGTCCCTGGACTATTGGTAACTGCAGAAGTTCCTCACAATAATTTCAGTGCAAACCTTTATCCTTTTAAAGACTGAACCACACACTGCAAGGGAAAATTGTGTTGTTATTTTTATCTAGCAGAAATATATTTCACTGAAAAACTTCCAAACCATCACTGATGCAGCAAACTTCTAAAAATGCTGAAAATATTACCTCTCAGCTTTTCTTTCACTTTTTAATCATCCATTATTTTTTCATTGATTCTTATTGACTATGCAAAGGCCAGGATTTCATCCTAAATTTTCCTCCTGATGATAAGGATTAGTACAGATATTTAGTCTTGTAGGTAAAGTGATACATGATTTCTTATCATGAATGCATTATGTTTCAAGATATTGACAACCCAGCTGCATACTTTGATTTTGAACTTCTAAGATTTGCTTTTCCCATCATGTAAAGTCCATGATAAAAATAATATATATATATTATTTAAAAGATTAAATGAAAGTTGGTAGATATTTTAAAAAACAGCTTTCCTCTTTGCTATACTCTTTTCACAATGAATCATAAATTAGGCTAAGAACAAAATGAGAGATGATGGAAATCAAAAAAGGATTAAACAATATATTAAAGACAATATATTAAAGAGTAACTTCCTTTAAAAGTACAGTTTCAGGAACTTTTAAACTATAGTAAGTTCTGTCCCCTCATTGCTTTACTAACCCTATAGAAAAAGAGGGTTGACGTTAAAATCAATAATCATATTCATCTGCAGGTGTCAAAGCACTTTCCAAAATAAGTCAGTAAAATAGTCTTCTCAGAAATAGTGCAACGAAAGCACTAAGATGAAAGAGAAATAGTTAGTGACAGAACCAGGAATTACAGTCCAGTTCTTCAGTCGCCCAGTACAGATCCTTGTGTGTAAAACTACCCCACTTCTGACAAATGATTTTGGCTTTTTAATCTGCAATTTCAAAATTATTTACTTAGCAATATGAAATTATGCCACTGAATGAAAGAAGATACCACTTCTGCTAGGTGCTCTGATTACAATCATCTTCTGCCATTGCTTTTGACAATACAGCACTCTCACTACTAAGCCTGTTTTGGGAGCTTCACAGAGGTGGCAGATTCAGGCCATTTGTCAGGACAGAGGGACAACTCCTTTGTCTTCCTTGTTCTTGTTCTTGTCCTTCTTCTTGTTCTTGTTCTTTTTCTTGTTCTTTTTCTTGTTCTTGTTCTTGTCCTTCTTCTTTTTCTTTTTCTTGTCCTTCTTCTTGTTCTTGTTCGTCATCCTCCATTGCCTCGTCAGACTTGAGCATACAGGAATTTAACTCACTACAGTGAGCTCCAATGATGCCCACCCTGTTAGAAAACATGGTGTTAATAGGCTTGACACAACGAAGCAGAGGAAAATAGGAGAAAGGGGGAACAGCTTGTAGTATTTCCAAGGTAAACCAGCAAGGAACGTTGCCTCCTTTAACTGGACTGTGAATAACACACACTATGCTGTGATTGTCTGCTTCCTCCTGGGAAGAACAAATAACCACACTTAGACACTCAGCACCTTGCATACCATGTCATGTTTCTGTCTCGAATGTGCATGCACACAACATGAATTGCGTATGTCCAAGTGAAACTTGGCCCTTCCTGGACAGGTTGGCTGTATTGCATATGAATTGCTGTGATTAAGTTATAACACCAAGATGCTTAGGGGGCACCCAACTTCCAAAGCATGCACAAAACAATTATATGTGCATTTGTAGCAAATTTCACTCTCTGAGGAAATACTGGACTTGCTGGTCATGTGTTGTGGATAGGTCTGACAATTTTGCATGTAGAGTGCTGTAGTGTTCATTAGAGTGCCAGAATTCTGGTAGATCCAAACAAACTAAGGCAATTCTCAAATTATAATTTCCAGGCAGAAGAAGATGACTTACATAGAAAAGTCTTACAGGGAGCCTTATATACGCTTCAGCAGAGCAACACTGAATTGGACTCGATGATCCTTATGGGTCCCTTCCAACTCGGGATATTCTACGATTCTATGATTCTATGTTTGCATCACTTATTACATAAAAACAATTGTAGTGATACTGCTGTTAACCATAGGCAGATGCAAAATTGAATATCTCTTTCATGGCATATCCAGGCTTGAAAAATGTTGTGTTTGTTTTGAATTGGAAGAAAAGGTTCTGTCTGTATTACAATTTAAATTATTTTTTTAAGTGCAATATAGTAACAAAAAAAAAATAAAAATCGTCAGAATAGAATACATTGGTCATGTCAGATCAGAATGCTGAAGAAATAAGAAACTGTAATGAATCATGAGAGGAAAAAAATAAACATCCCATTTTGATTTTGACAAGTTTGAATTTGTTTTTTGTTCAAATTTATCTCAAAGCATATTTGCTTTCCCAAAAAAACTTTCCAGTTTTAACAGAACAGTATGATGGGCAGTAGCTGCATTGCTTATAGTTAGCCAAGAGTTCTTCATCTGCAAGTTTCAGGCTCACTCACGCCTGCCTTACACTCCTCTTCCTCTCTAACTACTGCCTATGCAAGGCCCACATCCAACAGCCCCTCTCCTGGTGAGGAAGAGCTAGCTGCCAGACATCCTTCCTACCAGCCCTACCAGATCTATTTATGCAGAGAAATAGCCCCTCACTTGGTAGCAAACAGCTCTGAGAAGTCCGGCAGGTTGTCACACGAGCAGGGGCGTGGGTCCCTGCCCCGACAGTAGTGGTTCTGGGCAAGGTAATGAGCTCTCTCCTTTGGCAAGGGCAGCAGCGTGCTGAGCATGGGCGAGCGCTGGTGGACCATGCTGTTTATGGGTGGATGCTTAGCATGGGCTTGTCTTGAAAGAAAACAAATGCAGCTGTTATCTCAGTCTATTCGGACAGGGCACATTATCGAAGGGCTCATCGGTATGTCAAACTGTACCTCTGCCATGGCAATCTCACTGCATCTGCATCAGCAGCCCTCTTGCCTGCTTCCTGCAAGAAAACATTTCTCCTGTCTTTTAGGGTGGGATTGAACATGTCGGAGCAAAGAAGCCTGCCGATTTCTTCCCGAATCACTTGGAAGTGCTTCCGTCTGAACACAAGCCAAGCCACATAGCTGCAGAAGTTGTAGAAGCCCTAAATTGAAAACACAGATCTCATTTTCACTGGGAGAAGGTTCAGAATCTCACTGCATCCCACAGTGCAGGTTGGCGTGACTCCATTAAAAAGTCAGCAACCAGTCTGGCATCAAACTTCACCAAATATCACTGAAGATTTGAAAGCAGATTTTTTTAAAGGTTTGCAGACAAATGAGGCTATAAACACAGTTAGCTCAGACAGATTTTGTCTTGCTCAGCTAACCAATGTGGCTTAGTTTTGATGCTAGGAACTAAGGAGTGAACCTGGGTTTACCATCCAGTTTCCTTCAATAATTAATGGAAAGAGACTAGTGGGATGAGTCATTCTGTGGGGGTTCTTATCGCACACATCTGTCTCAAAAGACAACAATTCACCTGCTTTGTCTGCATCGACTGTCAACGAAGCCTAAGGGCTTAGGCTGACAGGACAGCTATTGTTTGGGCAGCTGGAGTTAGACAAGATGATTCCCACCCAAAATGACAGCATTGTGATCACAGAAGATATTGCTACCAAATATGAACTCAGTGCCTCTTACTTCCACATCTCTGCTTGCTGGTTGAAAAGAAGATCCAGTTTTTCAGTCCATTTTAACATTTGTGATCCCTGGCCCAAGTTGAATCAATCCCCAGTAGACTGAGTCTCTACTAAGGTTCCTGAAAAGGTGGTCTCACTGGGACTACTGTGTATCCTTGGAATTGAATCCAGGTCCTCTCTTTCAAGGAAAGGCTTCCCAGTTTGTGAACTACAGAGTATAATTTGGGCCTAGCTGTTTTGTATTAATTTGCCAAAGCCCTGCTACATAGTGAGGCTCATAAATTGCTCATTGAGCTGTATGTAGCAGGCCAGAAAAGCTTATTGGCATCTAAAAATGTTGCCAAGCACAATGGAATTGAAAGAAGACTGTGAAATTTCTTACCTATAGAGATGAAATTGTGAGGCCAATGATGAGAAGAAAGCTATAGACCAGACATCCCAGAGGGACCCCAGGCTGTGATGGGAACTGGCTGGGCTCTGAGCCACAGAGGGACTGAAATTCCCCAGCTCAGGGCTCCAAGGGGGAAGAGGCTTGGGCTGAAGGGCAAAAAGTTGGTATTTTATAGAGACATTATAATCTAGGCTCAAGAAGTAAAAGTTTACTGTAGGTACTACTCTGCCCTGCAAGTAAACCACCGGGAGAACCAAAAGGAAAGGAGCAGGCTGTCTGAAGTACCTGAATGTGCGAGAGGGGGACATGGTCTGTGCTGACACTCAGTCAAAATCTCCATTTATCTTTGTGTCTTTCTTACCTCAAAGAAGTTCCAATCTTTCTGTAATGATGTTGTTCTCCTAAAGCAGTGAACAAGAGCACAAAATTAATAGCAGCAGTCATCCTTTCAGTTCTTTGTAAAGAGCTTTGAATATGACTCACGGGGCTGCTGCCAAGCTGGCATTTCACCAGGGCAATAAAGTTGTTGCTGGTAAATCCTCATTACTAGCATGCAGAGACCTACTGTCTAAGAGAAAGACAAGAATTCTGCGCTGCCTCAGAAGGAGAAAAGGCAAAATATTGTATGGCTCAGTTAATTAAATCCAATAGAACAAAGCTGGATGTGATGAGCAGGGGAGGCACCCCTACTATGCTATCAAAACTGATCTCTCTGCTTGGGCCTCTTAAAAGTGGTCAGCTCTGATCTAACCCAGTTCCCACTGAAATGAATAGAAAACTCTCCCTGACATCACTGCAAGAGCAATGAGCACAGTTACCAAGGGCACAAAGCCAGGCCAATGCTGAGACAATATACTTGAAAGTCAGGAAGGAGATGCCAAATGCATCTCCAAGAAGAAATGTAAAACATGTACGAAAACGACAAAGGGCCTTTGTTAAAGAAGCAGCAATTTGCGCAGTGGACGCCAGAGAGATGCTCTCACCACCCACTTGAGCCTGGGGATTCTCATGCAAAGCCAGATGACTGTCCTTCATGGAAGCACATTAGAGTGGAGGGTGATGCACACATCCCAGCAGCCACTTGGTTCTCTGGGAGCTGGCACGGCTCACACTTGTGGAAGGGAAAGCAAATTTTCTCTACCAGCCTTTGGATCTCCACAGTCCTGCCAGATGCATGATAAACTCCATCTCTGTCAACTCACCAACTCCTGAAATGTCCCTAACCTTCCTGATAGCATCACCTGTTCCACACACTTAGGGTACACCCAGCTGCCATCACCCCAGAAACGTCACTGCAGCCCTGTAGCTCTATTTACTATCTTCTGATCTTCATTTATTGGTATTTTGATCAGGAGGACTGTGTATCTCCCTGCCAACCTCTCACTAATCATACCCTTCATGACACCAGCTGAGATCCCAAACCCACATATTGTACAAGAGAAAAGAAGTTTGACTCTTCAAGCGTGGCACAGCCATCTGCCCAAGTAGATCTCCCAGATAACTTCAACACTTTTAATTCCTTATGAATTCTGGAAAATCACAATGTTCTGTGTTTCAGAATATCAGAGCAGAGGAACCTAATGTGAACCCAGCTTTTAAAACCTTAATGTAAAACCCTGCTTCACCTTTAACATTAGATAGCTCATGCATTATTTTAGAACCACTCCCCGATTTAGCAGAGAAACCAATGTGGAGGCCAGCAACAGAAATTAACAGCAATAATTAGAGTTAAATAATGCTAGGGGTCTCCACCCTTCTTTTCCCCGGTGCTTTACTTCCTTCAAGTAAGGTATTAAGCTAAGAGACCTGCTTGAAGTAAAGTTTCCTAAAATAAATGCTGAAGCAAGAGGCACCTCCCATGTCTACAGCACAGTTGCTCATTACCTAGGAAAATACAGAAAGGGTTAGGAAAACATCAAACTTGCAACAAGATTCAGGACAGGACTTGTAAGAAATATGTGAATGAGTGAGCAAAGAGCATCATGATTTCCAGAAATATAACAACAGTGACCTCTTAGAGCTGTCAGGGTGACAGGATGAATTAATGTGTGGAAGAGGACAGTGCAAAGGGCAGACGGTGCTGTAGGCATGGGGTTTGGATGTAAGATCATGGCTTCAGACATCTACAAGAATTACTGTTCTGTGTAGGGGCACACAGGGCAATGTTTCTTGTGCCATTTTAACAGCTCCTTTGACCATGGCTGTGACTCCAATTGCTCATGGATCAAGCTAGCATCAAGGATCAGTAAGGGCCGACTCAACTATTTGTGCCATCGATGCTTGCAGCTTTGGGAACACTCTGTATTTTTCCCATTATGACAAATACCCATAAGGAAACTGGCACCACAAAAAGGTTGCACAACCTCCATCAACTTAAAAGGAGAAAGCCAGACACACCTATTCCTTCCTCAGCGTTGGAGGCACAAAAGGACTAATGCTAACATACACAAATAACAGGTCTGGAGGAACTCTCTCAAATTCCAGTCTGGGATGGTATCAAGATAGGATTTTAATGCTGCATTTTACAAATCATGTAAATTGTTAAGATGAAGATGTTCTCCATCTAAGCTTCCCTTTTTAAGACGGGAGACTTTCAGAGAAAGACTTCACATGAAAAATCAATAATTTTATATGAACACATACACATTTGGAAGATCTGGAAGGGTCACTTGGAAGATCAGTTTCTCAACATAGTATAAGATTTAATTAAGATGTTGCTATGGTGAATTACAAGGAAAAGCAAAAGCTTCAATACCAGCATGAAAACATGGTTGGGTTATAAGAAAACATAGTAAAACTGAATGAGTTTTATATTAATGATAATTTCTCAGTTTTTTAATCTAAACATTTTCCAAGTAAAATAAATACATAAATAATCATCAAAGGTAGCCCTAGCCCCAGTTTCCATTTTGACAAAGGACCTTTTCCACCCAAAAGAATGTATGCTTAAAAAATTCCTAATCATCTTTTACAATTAAGAGTGTTAATCAGTTCTGTCCCTTAGCTCTCATATTTGGCAGTTCATATAATGGTCTGGGAGGCTCCAGATAACATTTAAGGCTAAACTGAGTCAGCCTGGTAGAGATTATATTTATGTAATTGCCGAATGCTATGGGAAGTGCCATACATTGTAACATGCTCAGCATTAGCCTAACTCTGAAGTCAGCTGTAGTCAGCTACCACCACCCTGCTATGAGTAACCCAGTCAGGTCTCTCTTCATACAGCACCTTACCTCATGAATGCTTTAGGACACAGCCCTTTTCTAGCCTTTGTGTTTTTTACAGCCTAGACACCAGCGTCCCAACCCACTGCCAGCCTCTAACCCCCACTGTGATGGAAATATTAAAGAACACAGTTTCCTGTTTCAGCTCTCTGCTCTCGCTCCTGAGCTGCTGTTCTTTTTGCCACTAGACCTCTTCCTTGCCACAATCCTGCACATTCCCATCCACCAGACAGTGCGAGTGAGTGGAGAGGCAGCAGAGCTAACTAGCTCTGTACGCAGCACAGGCTGCTTTATCCAGCTGCATCCAGTCCTTGGATTCAAGTTGCTTTTTGCAGTAAGTTCCTCAAACTGAGTCTCATAAGTGCTGACATTAGGGCCACCCAACAGAAACAATGAAATGCTGTCACAACCCTCCCTGTCCAACCAGCAAGAAGGTTAACTGGATGCCTTAGCAGAAAACTGGAAGCAGGCATGTGGCACACAACTCTGCTCCCAGATCTGCCCCCTGAAATGCCAACATGCCAGGATGCTGTGAGAATGTGCAGTTAATTTTCAGGGTTCAGTGCCCTGTGGCATGGGGGCACACCAAAATGAAAGCCCTGTGGGGACAGCAGTCTCCAGCTCCCCTTTGCTTTCACTGTTTCATAGGTTACCTTCTCTTGGTTAGGAGGATACCCAGGTTCCTCCAGCCCCAGAGAGGAGTGAGGCTGCCAGAAGCTGTGTTGCAGGAAGACAGGAGAAGGATTGTGACTCCTCTGGAGAACTGGCAGCAGAGTTTCACACCAATGGACTTTGAAAAAATGTGCCTGAAACTGCTCTGAGAAAATCCTAGTGACTGGCTACTGCCCCAAAAAAGGAAACATGCATACTTGTCTCCAAGCCTCATAATTCCCCTAGTTTCTCTGCCTTTTAAAATACCTTCCCATTCATTCATACCTCCTTCAGTTTCTTTTTAAATTCCCACTACAGCTTTTTGTTCCTCTTAGTCCTTAGCTGGGCCCACGGCATCTACGGAGGTACCGGTCTCCACCACTCTGAAAAAGCCATGCACCATCTTCCCTGCTCAGAGGTAGGAGTCCTGCACTCCCAATGCCCACAGTCCCTAAGCACAACCTTTTCTTGTCTCTAGTCCCTTCACAAGCACGGTCCCTTCCACCTGCAAGTAGTCTTATGCTATTTCAGACTTGGCATAGGAAATTTATGCAAGGATCAATAGCAAACAGCAGGCACATAACCATTTGCTTTTAAGGTTTAATGAGTCAAAATGGCACAGGTGAGATCCATAGCTGGCATGGCTTTTTGCACTGCTGGATTTCACACTGAACCCATCAAAGTTTCCTGCTGTGTGTATCTAGCAAGCCTTCCGCATGCCAGGGCTAGAGCTTCCCAGGCTGGTATTCAGAACTCTGCTGCAACTTGCTGTGGCCGAACCAGTTGGCAACAGCTCACCAGAAACACTTCTGGAGCCAGTTACCAGCTAGAGCAGCTGGGAGATTGGGACACTTCTCTGTCTCTTGGTCCCTTTGCCCCTGTGACTGTTCGTCTCATGAGACGTGTTACCTCGGGCTTTCACTTGTGTCACCCAAAAGGGGCCTTGGCCTTGGGCTGCCGTGGCCCTTGACACAGCAAGGGTCCCCAGAAGGAAGAGCTTTTCTTGGCTTACTTTCCACTAGGCGAGTGGCTCTGCTGTGCCAGGCCTCTTTCGAGGATAAAGTTACTGTAGACCTTGGCAAGGTGAATCCTGGCTACTGCTAACTTCGCCAAGACATCGTCCATTTCTTTATTCTCCAGAAAAATCATAGTCCTGTTAAAATAAATAAATAAATAAATAAATTTAGAGAATGGATGGATGGTTTTCAGGCACATAAACCAACACACCCTATGACTTCACTATCTGAAGACCCCTCTACAGCAGGGCTGAGTTCAGAAGCTTCCAGGCCTGGGGCTTGGGCCCAGACAGTCTCCCTTGCCCTACAGAACTTGTAAGCTCTGTGCCCACAGCCTCTCAGGTTGCCGTCTTTGATCCTACATAGCTTATGAACCCTTTTTGCAGCCTACACGAAAGCCCTGGAGGTGCATTTAGATCTCTCCAGGCACAGACTCTGTCATTGGGCAGCCTGAAGCAGTGGGTCTGGCTCGTTCGGAGACGGTACTTACTTCTCTTCAAAAAGGCACACGAAGCGCTTTTGGGGTGGCCTCTAAACAGGAACGGCTGACACCGCAAGCCTGTATTTTAAACCACTTCAGATCAAACGCTAAGGAAATGCCAAACCAAAGAGCTTTCTATTTCCTCTGCTTCCCCTGTAATCCACCCGACTGTCTTCCAGGGCCTGGGAGCGCTACAGGCCTAAAAGTTAGCAGCCTCCTTTCACGCTCGGGAGGGTTGTTTTTATCTGTCCCATCCCTGATGGCCTCCAGCTCTAAAGCTTCCTGCATGACCCACCTTTAATAATTAGGACAATTACTCTGGGCTTCTCAAGGATAATTGCTAATAAAATTCAGCAAATTTTCCTCAAAAGACATGAAAGGGTTGGAAGCAGAAACAGATAGAAACTAAGGGGGGGAAGAAAATGCAGGACAGAAATAATAGCCCATGTTCCATTCATGTCTCATTCACTACTGCTTAATTTTTGTTCTTAGAGTCACATATTTCAGAGATGAATACTCCCAGGCTGTCTCCAGTGGGGCAATGCTTCATGCCCACTGCTTTGGAAAACTGGTTTGTTGCTTTAGAAGTTGTCTACAAGATCTTTCTGAATCTAGAAGAAGCCAGGAAAACACAAATCTTGGATGTACGCAGAATCTGAATAGCATCAAGAGAAGATAAGGTTGCAAAAAGCCAAAGATGTCCAGATTTGTGATGACTTTCTCTTATAGGAACTCCTTCTGACATAAGAAAGTTTAATGCACAGAAGCAATGATTTCATAAGCAAAGATGGTCTTAGATGTTTTCTTGAGACGTCTTGAGACATGAGTACTTCTACACTGCCTAGGTTCAAGACAATTGAGTTATTCAGCCCATCAAGCACAGTGGACAAAGAATTCACAACAGATGAGTTGGGCATCTCTCACAGGCAGCCCAAATGGCAGGAATTCCAGAAACACCAAGTATGAACAGGAATGAACTGTGCTGTTGTTTCTGCATTACTGCATTAGCACACAGGGTCTGCAAGAAGAGCAGCTCAAGGACTGCACGGTCATTGGATGTGTCCACCATACAGGAACATCAGGCTGCTGAAGGACTAGGCAGGTCACCAAGCCCAGTCTCCAAGCAATCTGTCTGTCAGCTTAACTCTGAGCAAATTATAGGTGTCACTAACCAGACACATGAAATGGTACCAGCTTGTCTTGCCTGCAGTCTGTCTCTACCTGTGGCACGTAGCCAGTACTACACAGGAAAGCGAAAAAGCCTCTGAAATTAAATTACATCTAGGAGGAAGGGGAGGGAGGTTTCTTCCTGAAGAAATAACTAGCAACAGCCCTGAGCATGGGATTTAAGTGGGATAAGTACAGGAAAACAAATGGCTATGCAATCTTCTTTCACATCCTCTCAAATACATCAACATATCACATACCCAAGGATTCTTATCACAAGCGTCATTTTCTGTCATTATGATTTTATTATGTGGTTAAAAAATCCCTCTCACAAGCTCACAGAGCTCCACCTTCAGAAAAAAAAAAAAAAAAAAAAAAAAGTAGTTTTCTCCCCAGCCCCCATTACTTTCTAGTAGAAGACTATTCCAGAACTTTAGTCCACAGAAGGAAAAAAAAAAAAAAAAAAAAAAAGCGCAGTCCTTGCTACCTTTGATTTGAAATAAACATATGCCAAATTCAGAATCAGACAAGGTGGATAACAGAGGAAATGGGGGGGGGAGGGGGGACAAGGATGGGGGGGACGACACTTGAACAGAGAATGAAGACGCAATGTCAGAAAGCTCTTCACACAATGATTAATATCTTCTCGTTCCTCCATGTCAGCTAAGATGCAAGAACAATTAAGGGAAATTTTTAACATTAAGTAAGATCGCAAATTGCCTTTTTTCATTTAATTATCCTTCCTTGTATTTATACTTTGGAAGATCAATATCCTGACTTCCTCCATCTGCATGGTAAACATCTCTTTTTTAAGCTTCTCTGATGTTACATTGCATGCAGCTAATCCTGGCAAGCAAGCCACTTCCCTTCAGGGGAGGCAGTGAATCTAAATAAAACAGTGCTACAGAATTTTTCTTTAGGAAGCTCAGAGATGGTATGTTTCCCACCAAAAGGCAGCAGTCACTCTGGGAGCACTGCATGCCATAATGCAGCAAAATATCTCTTCTGGCAGAGTTTAACCAGTGTTTATAGCTGGTAGTTACTAATCAGAGCCCTCTTGACCCAGGAAACATAAATCTGTATGGTCCAAATCCTCTTCTTTGTTTCAGTCTGTTTTTGTATTTGCCACACCAGCTGATGATATGAATCATGCTGAGATGCCATGGCCAGTGCAGAGTCCTCCTTGTCCTTTACCAGCCAAGAACAAGGGGATCATTCTGCAAATTTCAGCCCAAATCACCACAGCTGTATCTAGGACTTTTATGTTCAAAAATATGTTGATGGTTTCCTTTATTTATGAAATATTCCTTGCACAATGAGAACCTGTCAATCTACAGACATGAAAGAAATCATTTCCTTAAGGCCAACAATTCTCCAGAAGTCTTTTCTTCAATACAGAGAACTCAACCCCTGTGTATGTATATCAAGGCTTCATGAATTGTGAAGAAAGTAATTATCAGGTGTTTTAATAAAATGGTCAATCAATTCTCAGAGACTATTAAAGAGTCCAGAAAATCATTAAGGTTTCTTATAACCATGGTTTGTAACTCAGTAACACTTTCTCCCAAGGCATAAAACTCTCTAACACAGCAGCTCCTAAACTGTTCCTCTGGCATCCCCACTTCCACTTTGCAAGGTAGCAAGTGTGGTCATACACCCTTGCTTGGAAACTGCTTTCCTAGCATAAATTTCTCATGCTGTAACATGTTTCTAGCACTGAAGAGTCATCTGAACCTGTCTTGCCAAGTATTTAGAAATGGAATCTTGGAGCAATGTGACCCACAGCACAACTAAACGCCCAGCACACTCAGCTGTGATTCGGAGGTGCTCCATATTGCAAGCAGAAATGATGGGATGCTAACGCTGTTATTGGGAAATGGCAATAGGGGATGGCTATTTGGGTCAGGGCACCCACACCGATTTAACATTTGGGTAGTAGTAATGATTTATTCAGACTGCAGTATTATCTTGAGGAGATAAATACCCAGGGCAAAGTCTGGATATTTACACACTTAAAGTCAGGCAAGCTCTGGTACTTACAACTCAAATGTTTTGTACTCACGAAATCAAGGATGTGGTTTCTTTTTCCAGGGCAATTTTTTCCAGGTAAAAAGATAAGTAGAAAAGCAGGGCCATGAGGAACTCATCTAGTTTCTTATTCCTAAATGAAAGGTAGAAATGTCACTGGGAAGCCTGTAGGTCTGCAGATCTAGACACCACCAGACCATTATAACAAAGAACAAAGTCTCTGCTCAAGGGCCTGCATTATATCGAATATCTGTGGGGCTGAGACCCATTCATAGTAAGCACTTCACTCTACAGTGAGATTTTGGAGGCTATTAGAGAAATACTAGCAGTGTTCAAGAAACATGCTGAACAGTGGATTGAATTGGGTATCATCAGACTTCCTGCAAGCACATTTTCTGCACTGAACATGCTGAAAAAGCAGCATTTGCATTCAGAGTAAGACAGGAAAACTGAGACAACTGGGACACCTCTCCTCTTATCCAAGGACAGTATGACTAAGGCCCAACAAAGTCTACAGATGCAATTCTAAATCAAAGGCAATGCAGCCACTGCATGGCCCTGGCGGTCTCAGGGAAACGCCTCTGAGATGTGATGCTCTGCCGGCTGCCTCCTTCCTTTAGCATGTAGAGGAGTAACACAGATAAGCAGCGGCAGCAATTAATGAGCTCTGCAGCTCTGAGCAGAACAGCAGCTGCACAAGAAGACAGCCCAGATGCCCAGTTGTGTTAGGTACTCACGGTGCATGCAGTGTTGTGGATGCTCTGGCAAACGTGGAATTTAACTTAGGGTAAGATGAATAACAACCTTTGGACATTTAGGCCCAAGTTCCTGGCTCCCTTTAGCTAACAGAGTGGAGAGCTTCTAAACAAGCAATGGGATTATTTCTCTGAATGCCAAGGTTAAAATGCATGTGGTGTTATTTCACACTAAACCCCTCTTCTAAGCCTCTGATATTTCATACTCCTCTTCTCATACACCATAGTCTCTCCACCACCCAACACACACACATAATTCTTGAAACAATTTGTACATAACATACCCCATAACTGCTGAAGAAGGTAGCATGCGCTCTGACTTTTTTTCTTCTTCTTTCAAAAGTAAAGCAACATCTGAAAACACAGAGGAGAAAATAGTATATCCTCCAAAAAATCGCTAGCTATTAGTAGAAATAGTTTTCTGATTTCTGTGGGCAATGCCTTGCTGATACAAGATACCAACATTTACTCACATTTGACATCATCCAACGTCACATATTCATGTTGTACCCACTTTGACAGCTTATGGATTTTTTCCTCTTTGTCATCCAGCTTTTTTTCAGGGAGCTTTGCGCTGCCTTCATCTTGGAAGATGCTAGTAGTTGACCAATACATAGCATTTAAGGACACTGTTAATTCCAGTCACAGAACAGTCACATTATCTACCTGGTATGCACTTTCCTCATTGCACACAATTTCAAAGGGCCAGGCAGTGAAATGTGCTTGGCAGATAGCCTGAGCTAACTTTCAGCTATTATAACCACAAAACAGGCTGGGAATGTTAGGAGAAATAGGACATTTCACCTCCAAGCTTGCTTCTGAAGTTGCCTTTTTAGTTGCTAATATAATAAATTGTGACTATATTATTTAGATCAAAGAGGTTTTAAGTAATGGATGAAAGTCAGCTACACCGTGTTGTGAATTTATAAAATTAATAATAATAATAATACTTTAATCTTTGAAGTGCCTTACAAAGATGAATTAATTACCTCACAATACTCTTCAGAGCAGATGAGAATTATTACCTCTTTCTGAGCGATCTGGAAACAGCAACAAAGATGCAGAATGACTTTACCAAACTCACAGCAGGCTAGCGCCTGAGCTAGCATTCAACACCAGGCATGTCTGGCCCTGTTTTTGTGTTCAGACCACTCATCCACCCTATTGAAATGACAGGTGGCTCCCTGCTTCACGTGTTTTGTTCAGACATGATCCTCAGACAATGGATGAAAATATTCCCACCCAAATAATCTTGTTCCTTCTTGAGCTGTGTCAGTTGGTTTGACATACCTCTTTAATGTCTTGACACATATTTCCCGAAAGCAAGTATTTTTTCCTTCCTTAAGGTTTTCCTGAGATGCTGGACTGGAGCTGAAATAGAGAGTGTGTGCATGCAGTGGCATGAATTTACATTTTTAGCAGCAGTGCAAAAAGGTCAACATGCCATGATAAAGAGGAATATATATTTCATCCTCTAACTGACACTAAGAAAACATCTGGGTCATGCTGAGGTCCGCATGAGACATTGCTTTCAAGAAGAGAGAAGCAAAAGTAAGGAAAGGTCCTCCTGCTCTGTCTCCTGCCATCATAAGCACTGCATCATGTAAACCCTTCAAGTCACCCATGTCTCAAGTGGCTTCACCCTCCTGCTCTTGTCCTGACAATGCCAATGAATAGGGACTTTGGGTTCACCAAGGGCAGAGGCAGCAGACGTGGCTGGGAAACTCATTCCCATCCCAGAGAACACCGGGTAGAGTCAGCAGCATCCCCAAGCCTATGAGGGAAGCTGGCTGATGCTGCTGAGACTCAGACCATGAAAGGCACCCACAACAGCTGTGTGGTCAGGGAAGAGGTGAGCAGCCCAGCTCTGCCATGACGAAGGCTTGGAAAATGCCAGCAGGGCAGGGAGGCAGCAGCAGGGAGCGGGCGACTGACCCAGCTGCACCACGCCACGCCGCGCTGCACTGTGCACTGCCTGCCCTGCATCTGGGAAGAGGGCAGCAGAGGATATTGTTTCTCCCCAGTGGTTAAATGTATGGAAATTTTTCAGGCCAGATGAAGTCTGAATCCACAGCTGCCACACCAACTCAAAGTGCAGGTACATGAGCTTTCTCCCCTGCACAGCTGTGGTTTCCCAAAAGGTTTGCAGTCCTACAGTGCTCACTGCCATGTGGGGCCGAACGTAATGCAGAGAGCTTCAGTCCACAGACTCAGTGGACCTCCACCTGTAGATGCCATTTGGCCCTCGGTTTCAGCACTGCTGCTGCACCGCATGGCTTTCTGGCACCAGGCAGGACTTGCCACACACTTTTAGCAGTCCCTCTGAAGTGGATTCATCTTGAGACCAGTACAGAACAAATGCATATTTCTGTTTTTCTCCATTAACATGAGGGGATAAATGCCACAGAATAACATTTAAGAGCTCCAGCCTCGATATATACATATATATATATGTATATATATATATGTATCTATATATATGTATCTATATATATATACACACAAATACATATTTGTCATGGAGTTTGTCAATGCTTTTCAGCCAAAGCTATGTTAGACTGATTTTGCCTTACTTGGAACAGCTGAATCAAGGCCTTAAAACTGCACAATCTGAAATCAAACAGAATTCTTTTACCTTGCAAATTCAAGTGTATTAGTATCATCTTTCCAGTACCACATGCCTGAAGTTAGTTTTATTGTCTGCAAGAAAACAGCACGCAGGTTACATGTCTGAAACACAAAGCTCTTGTTCTCGGCGCAGCTCAACAAAATATTTAGAACACGAGCGCTGTGCATATTGCCCATTATGTACCTTCCTTAAAACTGCTTTTCACCTAGTTGTTATTTGTGACTCAGTTAAACAGAAGTTCTCTCAGATTAGAGGTTGCCAGCATAAGATAAAACATGCAAACACATACACACACACACACACATTCACACAAAAATCCATCCTTTTTTATGTCTTTCAGGTTATTAATAAATACTTGAAAGTTTGCTAAGGAACATCAGTTTTTGGGATGCCAGTGAATCAATAAAGACTGAGAAATTGAATGGAGCCCTGCATTATACAACGTATCACTTTTATTTGGTTTTGATAACGTTTGTGTAATTATGGTGACTAAGCACCAGGAGAAAGGAAATCCTTTTTTTAATTAAAAAAAAAAAAAAAAAAAAAAAAAAAGTTATGCACTTTACTGATGTCCTGAGAACTTTAAGTCAACACCAGATAGACCTGGCAGGAGACACTGAAGACAACCACCAATAACAGGATTTTACGGTATCCATACTTTCAAAAAAATTATACAAAACCAAAAATCCCCTAAAAAATAAAAATAAATAGAGATTAATTAGCCCTTTCTTAATTAACAAAAGAGACTTGCAAACTCTTAACTGGTTTTTGCTGGTCACCTTTAAAGTAAAATCCTTCTTATTGCCGAAATCCTTCTGCCTAAAACGCAAACTCAAACCAGGTGAAAACAGGCTTTCTGTGAACTTTTGCCTGGTGTCATTCAGACAGACAGCACTGCGAGTCTCAGCTTCTTGCTCAATCTCACTTGGTAGTAGAATGCCAAAATAATTTTATGTCAGCAGCCAGCAGCCCGAGCAATGGTTAGACCACAGGGATGAATATTAGGAAACTGTGGCCCTAATCCTTTGACAAAGAGCGGCTATTTAAACTTGTCAGTTTTAGTCTTCAGCTCCAGCTTCCAAATACTGGTTTACAGCTCGCAGAAGAAAAGGCCCACACAAATGCAACACCTTTACATTAGACACAACGGGTTATGAACTGTGAATGAAAAACAGAAAATGTGGCAGCACGGCAGAGCAGCGCCTACCACAGCAGGAGGAAATACCACCCCCATGTCGTACAAACACAGCTCAGCTCTCACTGACACGATGGCTGAAGGGCTGCCCTGCCCTCCCTGCTCCCTCCCTGGCCACCCCATGGCATTTCCCGCTGTCCCCAGAACCTGCTGCAGAGGCAGAGGTGGGCAGCAGGGATAACATGGAGCTGGGCGAGGTGGGGACACTCACCGAGGTCATGGTGCTCGCCTGGGACGTGGCTGGGCACTCAGGCTGGCTCTGTTTACAGCAGTGTCCTGGTAACAGCCTGGGAGCCGCAGATCCCAGCACACAAAGCCCCCTCCAGCCTGCTCTGTGCACAAGGATTCACAGTCCACATGCTCAGCTCCTTCTCCCCAAGCATCTTCCCTGGGTAACTTTTCAGTCAAAACAGAGAAATGAAGTGTTTCCTGTGCAGTGACACCTCAGCAGACATTCGTTTGGGCCTACTGTGTCCCTTGAAGGCAGGGAGCCGCAGAGGTGCTCCTAGTCACTGGCACAGGATGGCACCCATTCCCCCCGTTGTGGGCATTACACATCCTTTAGCCTGGGCCTTTACAAGATATAAAAGTGTATCTGCTAAGTCACAAGTCTCCTGTGACATGTCTCAAGTCCTTGTACAAGCAGGCAGCTCCAGATTTGTGAGTTCCCCCTGCAAATAATTCCCATGCGGTAAGGCAGGACGCTTAAGGTCATGGTTTTGAGGGAGGGTTTTTGATCTTTGGGATACTTTGAAGCACTGCTGTGCAAGCAGAAAAGGTCTCATACTAGTCATTGGCAGTGGAACAGTGTCATTGTGTACAACTGGTACTGCTTAGCTGGCACCCAAAATTGGTACAAGTTGTATCAACAAAAGTACTTCCCGCTGGTAGAAGTCAAGCCCCCGAGAAGGGTGAGGTTTTGTGTCACAGCTAAGCCAGCCTAAAAGCTCGTTGTTGATGGGAGAGGCATTCTTGTTCCCATGTAACTTTTCCCATCAGTTATCTTTGTGTTTATTCTGTATCTGCTCAGGCCCCACAGCAAGGCGGTGTCAAAAGAGTAATCCAGCAAAAGTAAACAATAAGTTTTCTTTTGAGTTAGTGCTTCACATCAGTTCAGTGCAGTCAGAGAGGGCCAGAGGAGATGCAGAACAAGTTAAGGGGGCAGGAGCACAGCTCTCAGTAGGTCAGATCAGCTGTAAGGTGAAAACCAGCCACGGTATATGCAAATTTTCCTGGTACAGCTCCACTAGGAAGCAATGAAAATACCTGATCTAAGGCTTTTAGACAGGCCAGCTCTGTAAGACAGAAATAACATTTCCTATGCTTTCAGCTCTTACGGAAAGGCCTCATGCTTTTTTTTTTGTGATAGTTTCTAACTATGGAAAATACTCCTGAAAGCAGCACTAAGATGTTCGTGAGCACATGGAAGAGCACAGGGACAATACAATGTGGGGAAAGAGAATTTCCATGAAACAATCTGCTTCCTGTCCCTAGCTGCCTCCCATTCCCACAGCTGTCCAGACACTGCATCTTTTCTTCTGTACTTTTTAAAGGCTTATCCATGCTAACAAAATTAGTCCATGAATAGCTAAGCAAGAATCTCAAATCATCCCGAAAATTCAGCTGACTCTGTTCTCTGCAGTCACCCCCCCATTATTATTTTTTTTTTTTTGACAATCATATTGTGTATGTTGTGTTTCCAGTTGCTATTGCAGGCTGCCAAGTACATATCCATGACTTGGCAGCCAAGTTACATATTTAAGAGGATGAGAGAAGCAGGTTTCAGAGCGACCTCAAATCTCACTCACAGCAGCCAGGCAGCACTGCAGAAATAGGCTCCCACCAGAGGACAGTGGGAGGTATGGGATTAATGGCTCATCAGCAGACTGCTTGATAGAGTGGGGCTGTCATCTTCCTCAGGGGACCATCAGCCCACCTCTGCTCCAGTACAAGTCCTGCCAAAAGAACTACCGAAAGCAAAGGACAAGTGGGAGATACTCAGGAAATAGGACTACTGCTTTACCAGGGTTGGGAGCAAATTTACACAAAAAGCCCGGAGGAAATAGAGGAATAAACTGAAACTGAGAACTACCTACAGGAAGCACAACTCTCAGTGGGAAGTCTGGGGCTGAGAGCTAAAGAAAGAGCCGGCCAGGCAGGCAAGGAAGGCCTGGCAATTGGAGAGGCAGCCAGGTGAGGTAGGGGAGATGAAGATATCCAGAAGGGATTTGTGTGCAGTGGGACAGAACTGGCTCTGGCCAAGCTATGAGGCTAGAACAGACAACAGTGCTGGGAGGACCCCGAGACTGACGGTATTCCCTGGACAGGAGACCTGGCATATTCAGACACAGCACTCTACTTAATTAAGTGCTCACTGCAGGAGATCAGTTCAGCACAGCTACTTAATGCAGAGCTGAGCACCAAACATCCCACCCATGCTGATGGCCCAAATGGATATCAGTCTGAAAAAGAATTAAAAGCCTGGCATCGTGTCGCAAAGGAGATTAGTGTCTGCTGGATCCCTGCTTTGGCTGTTGCAAAAGTTGGAAGCTATAAAGTGAGTGCGCCAGAAGATTACAAGAAGTGAAATTAAGGTGTAATGGTTGAAGCAGTTGAAGGCTATGTGGGAAACTGATTTCCATACAGGCTTCAGTCACAGAATTCCAGGCAAATCACTTCAACCCGCATTTAAAGCTAATGACCATTATTTGCATTCTCTCTTCTTTCTGAGCAAAGGGCCTTGGCAGGACTGAGTATCCACAGCTGTGACCAAAGCCAATGGGAATTGTACTTAAACCTACAAAAAAAAGTACTGAGCTGAGTGCCTTGGCATTTCCAGTGGACAAACCCATAATAGGAAGAAGGTGTTCTGCTTTTATAGTTTTATTTTATTCCCTGTGTCACATCTCAGGGGTGAAAACTGGCATGAAGCACTCAGATGTGATGGCGATGAGCTTCACAGGACACTCCTTCAGAGGTGGGGCTGGCCAGCATGCAGTAAAAAAGGCGTGCATTGAACTGGGACATATGACTTTCCTACAGAGCACATGCTGCCCGTCCTGCACACGGACTGAGGTGCCCTATAGAAAAACATAAATAAATATGCTACCATGTAATTAAAAACTGGGTTATGATACATAAGAAGAAAGAAAGAAAGCAAGAAATAGGATTGCTCAGATGGTCATAATTCCAGCACTTCATACTTCCTGAGCAACTGACTTTGCAGCCTTAATAGCACTTCTTTTAATGTTGTTTCTTGTGGTGTCTGTGTCCGTGTGCGTCTCAGTAGCTGCAAACACTCAACAGTACGCATATGTAACCATTCCTTAGGTATATCTAATGTTTAATTCAGATATCACACCCAGAAAATAAACACATGCATAAACTCAAGAAAAATATCACTGACTCACCGGCCATTCAGAGTCATTCACCTCTTTTCTGCCTCTTTTTTTTTTTTTTTTTTTTTTTCCTTCTCGTTGTGTCAAGTCTCTGGCTTCCAGAGCCACCATATTAATTTCCTCCTCTCTTCCCAGGGGCAGGTAAATGTCAGCCCTGGTTTCCCTGGGAATATTAGACTCTGTATGTGCACGGCTGTTTGCATTAGACACAGAAGCGTAGAATTCAATTTCGCAGGAGGTAATACTTACTCCATGACTATGCCATTTACCTGCCAACTACTTTTGCCTGCTCATTAAAAAGATGATCATGCTGTATGAATGGAATAATGTCCCCGGGCATACCACTGTTAGCACTGGTGTGCTTTTTCATGTCATATTTGTGCAAAATTGAAGCTCCTGTTCCTTGTTTTCAGCAATCTGCAGTGCCCCCCTCTATCAGCACCGCAGCCTTTAGCTCCATAATTCAGATATCCAAAGCAAAAGGTGGTTAAAGGGCTGTCCCACAGCTCCTGGCGAGATGCTGTGTCCCCCTAACGTCCTGCTACACCACTGCCAGCCCTGCCCCAGGTTCCCAGCCCTGTGGCCCAGCTGCCTCCCGTGTCTGGCAGCGACCACATCCACGGACACAACCCTGCTGATGGTCAGAGTAAGAGCTAGCTGTCAGAGCCACGATGAAGTTCTGAGGGAAATCAGACCACAACGACTGCCTAGCATGGCGTATGGGAATAGAGCCTGCACTTGGGAAGCCAGAAAAACCAGCTGCACATTCTTTTAATGAAATCCTCCTGCAATTACTCCCTCCGCGTGGTTTTATCAGATGAGATTATTGAACATTAGCACTTGTCAGCTATTTTCATGCAGCTAGACATTTGCCTTGTGCTCCTAACAATCAACCTTTTGTTATGAACACGCCTCTTACAGAAAGGAAGAAGTATGTAAATGTGCCTCATATCCAACAGGTATTTTCATAAATTTGATTTAGATCCAGCATTCTGAGGTGCTCAGAAATCTACGGAGCTTAACAAAAACGTCAATAGCCCACTTTCTATTTCTTCTCCAGAGCATAATAACCATCTCACTGCTATACAAGGAGGAAAATATAGTGAAAATTTAATACAGCCTAGCTACAGACAAGATCTTCTCTATTCAATACTGTGAGCCTTGAAATAATTATTGTAGAGCACAATATTTTTAGTTTATTACTGAGAATTTTTATTTAATTTATAATTTTTAGTTTACTTCTCTTCCACATGTAGAGCTGGGGACAGGACTAAGGACTCGCTAGCATCGGTTGTCTTTAAGCAGGCTGTCTTAGTACACTTGCAAACATGCTGTGAATGAGATCTGTAGGAAAACAAGGAGTTTGCCAAATGAGAAATAAACATGGTTTTGAAAGAAATATGAGGAATATGTCTACATTTTTGGATACAGCTTAGCGGAAATAAATGCTGCTTCCAGCTATGATATGTGATTGCTAAACTGTCAGCTCAGCCTTGCAAGAGCTCTTACAGGGACTGATATTTAACAAATATTTCGTGATGCTAGCCAGTTTAAAGCAAAGCAACCAAGACCAGTAAACCCATGTGCTTTTTTTTTTTTTTTGTCTGAGATACGGAGGTATTCAAAACACAGCAGTGGCATTTTAGCGTGTTCCAACAGATAGGGTACAGCTGTGGTGCTGCTAACTGCTGCCTTAGCACGAGCAAAAATGAGTTCGTGCCTTTTTGTCCAGGACACAGCAGTGAGCTGGCACCTTCTGTACACAAAAAGTGGTTCCTGAGCAGTGGGAGAGAGTATCTTCAGCAATCAAAAAGGAACAAAAATTTCCTGTATTACTTTTGATTTTCCTTTAAAAAAAAAAAAAAAAAAAAAAAAAAGACTTCAAAAATGTCCTGGTTCCCCTCTCTAAAATGGTGCTGTTATTGGGATGACCAGAGGAACCAGCTTTTCTATGTCTCCACCCTACTGGTGCAGGAGAGAGTAAAGGCAAATGGGTCATGCAGGGGCGGATCAGGGGTTTTAAATACTGCTGCTTCATATGTGGAAGTGAAGTATGTTGCTGCATCTGGAAATGCTGGCCTGCCCAGCTATATAATCACCGCACTGCTACAAGCAAAATCCACTCGAGAGGCAGGTCCACGCTAAAGGCTGCTGCCTGCATAAATATGTGGATGAGAGCGGTGGAGAGATGTGATACCTGCCCCACGTGGGTGTGCTGGAGAAGCCTTACTGGCATAACTCGTTTTGCTGTGGGGTAGGGAGGGGTGGCAACTTTCCTGTGATGAACAACTGCAGAGCATAATTTTGCTGCTGTAAGAGCATCCACGTGCTTTGCTGGGTTAATATCACAGGATTCCCATATACCAAGGCACCAGCTTCCTAAAGGAGGCAGAGATTACACCACTGTGTACTTTCCAAAGGGACAAAGTAGGAGAACCTCATGCCAGGCGCAGGGCTGGGTAAAGAAGGAGACATTTGGGATACCTTTTAAATCATTAGAGCTTGAAATGCTGTTATGTTGCAATGCTTTGGCAAGACTGGGAAAAAAAAAAAAAAAAAAAAAAAAAAAAAGGCACTTTAATGCTAAGCATGCAGGCTGAGAGTAAGTGCAGGTTTTTTAATGTCATACCTTGCACATACATGCAGAAAAATGCCGAGGCTGGAGATGTGAATTCCCTGAGCACGTTTGCCTTCTCTCGCTGTCCCTCCTATGTACCTGGGGGAGCAGCTGGCAACGTGGAGGATGAGATTAGCAGCGCAGTCCTGGAATGTCACATCTTCAGAGCTGTCACCCCTCGGCTGCGCCCCACGGTGCCCCAGACCTTGAAGGAGAACCTCTCAAACAAATGACAGGCAGCTGCCGAGAGCAAAGCTGCCCAGCCTGCGGGGCTCTCCGCCGTGTCTCCCGCAAGATAAAAGGCCGGCTGCTGGGGTATATTCACTCTGGTCTTTAAGATGCTATCACAAGGGATGAGCAGGGCTGCAGCCTGTCTGCTAAGCCCTCTGTGCTTCAGAACTTCAAACAGATGCTACGGAGGCGGCGGGGCATGGGGCTGAGTCACCAGCCCGGCTGGGGGGACGCAGCCAGCCCCAGCACGTCCCAGCTTCCCTGCTCCCAAACAGGTTGTCTCAGGTGTCCTCAGCTCCCTCGCAGCTCTCTTGCATGGCATTAGTTCAGTATTTTATTATTATTATTATTTTGGTTTTGCTTCGGCTCTTTTGGCTCTTCCCATTCCCCTGCAGAGCGAGGGTGGGGCATCGCAGGATTCCCTGCACGGCACACGGAGGGATTGCTTCACGTTGCTCCACACCTGGCTGCATGGCCAGGGAAGCACTAAAGCGCTTAGGGATTTTAATTTGGGTGATTAAATTCTCCAGTATTAAGGCTACGGGTGTTCCTCTATATAAAATAACGCCATTCAAATAAACCTGATCAGCAAATACAAGGAGCCATCAGAAGTTAATGCTATAGTTACACAAAGTGCTACGAAGTTATAGCCACTTTATAACCTTCCCATGGGCTTGGTCTTTGCACAGCCCTATTTAAGAATAAGCAAAATTCAAAAAGGCAAAGCCACAGTTCTGGCAAAAGGAGGAGGCTTTCCCTGCGAGTCAGGACAGTGCCGAGGATGAGGCACGCTGAGTGTGGAAGCAATGAAACTGCAGATTTTAGACCAGATTATTTTCCTGGCGTTGGCAAACTCATTTCAAATGCGCAACTACTCCACAGAACTACCTGTACAGATCAAATTGTCCCATCTGCGAATGAGGAGAAGCATTTCCCCCTCTCACACCTACTTTGCTTCTTTAAGAAACCAGGTGGAAAAATTATACCCACTGGAGTCAGTGGGGAGTCACCACTAACTTCAGCAGGAAAAGTTTCTCTCTGCAGTAAGTTCAATACACTGAAAACCAACCCAAAGTTATTCTTCGTTTTATAAACCAAGTAGACCAATGCGAGGAATGTGGCTCTGAGCTCTTCAAGTTTTCTGCCTCTTGCATTTTGGGGAGCTGTTTACATTTCTGAAAGGTTACTTTGTGCCTTGAGACTTCCAATCTTTCCAGTTGTGCATGCAAGCAGAAGTTCCTCATCCTTAAAATGTGCCCCACAATCTGTCTGGGCTAAAAAGTATCCCTTTCTCAGGAAAAAAAAAAAAAAAAAAAAAAAGCCCACAATTACTCCAGAATTACTCCAGCTTTAGCCTGTGCATGTCCTCGGCTGCTTGGGTGCTTTAACTCCCAGTGTCTGCAGAGGTGCCTTGCTCCCCTGGTCCCTGTCCCTGCACCGAAATGCAGCCACCAGCACAGAGCAGCAGTGGCCGAGGTGAGCGAAAGGACAGGTGACAAACAACCTGCTGCCTGCATTTAGCCAAATGAGCTCTGCGATGCACTTAAATAGACGCTTGGGAAAAACAACAAGAAATTGTATTTAATAACTGGGGAGCGACACTGAAGAACGCACACCGAGAGCTGGAGAGCAAAGGAAACTACGTGGCGAGGACAATTACAAGTCAGCCAACAGAAAAAAT
The DNA here is from genome assembly GCF_965140915.1 of Aythya marila. Taxonomy (NCBI): domain Eukaryota; kingdom Metazoa; phylum Chordata; class Aves; order Anseriformes; family Anatidae; genus Aythya; species Aythya marila. Next base: position 7,621,432 of record NC_139046.1, on the reverse strand, counting down.
AGTTAACCTTAATTTACAGTGACCACGGGTGCTACCTGACCCTTATCGGCGCCCCGTAGCAGTTAGGAAGCAGGCATCTGATGAAATATTACAGTTCACAGTAACAACTTGTTTCTTGCAGACGACCTATTGCTATTCACAAATGTATTTCTCTATTAGCTCCTGGGAAAAAAATAATCAAAAAGCCATGGTGGCTTCTACATTCTCGTGGTCCTGTATTTGCTACAGTCTGGACATCCAGGGGTTGATTGCCAGGAAAATGCTGCGTACCTAAACATCAGAAACAGCCCGCCTGATTACAGCCTTCCCAGTTTTTGCTTAAGCAGTCAGCAGGTGCTTAAGTTGCAGTAATTGACTTTTCAAGTCCTACTGTGATTGTACTGCCATTTACATATGAACCATTCAATAAACTTTAAGTGGTTTTGAGTAATTTAAGCCAACAGCTGATCAAACAAGCTTTTTACAAGCCTGGCATTCCAGTAGCACTGTAACCCCTCTCTGCAGCCACACGATAGTGCGCAGGAACCAGCAGCCTGCGCTTGGCAAGCCAGCCGAGAGAAATCCTCCTCATAAACCAGCCTTTTACATCTCCGCCGGTATTAAACACCACGCGAGTTTATTTTAGCCTGCCCTCTTCCAACAAAACGTCCCACAGAGGTGTTTTCTCCACCACCTGCAAGCTCAGGGGATTCGAGCCCAGAAAGCTGCTGGAGCTGCAGCGGGCGCAGCGCCTGCCCCGCTCACCCAAACAAGAGCCAGCCTGCTGATTTCCTGCAACTGCCTGCTGCCGAGCAGTTTTTTCCCTTAAAGGACAAGGCAGCCCGAAATGTGCGTGTCATCAGGCTCTTCCACTACAGCCGATTAGCTCTCGGCTCCTCTGACTCCAAACACTGCTGTTTTGCTTTCTGAAACAGAGCAAGAGCTCCAGAGGCTGTTTGGAGGAGAGCTGGGCGAGTTTAACTACTGCAGAATTTGCCTGTTCTATCAGCTTTGGCAGCCGGACTCATTATTCAGCATTTACCGCGCTCAGGATCCTTGGCAGCCGTACTTTCGATCAACTTAGAGGAAAAACACTTTTAGTACAAAAAAAAATAATAAAATAGAAGCTCAGCTTGCATGCAAGCAACCCAGGAATAACTCAGCAGACTGTATAGCCAGCCACACACTGCCAAGCCCAGCTGTCCCCAGAGCAGACCTGTCTAATTGTGCTCGTTCCCATGCCGCTCCTTTCGGGGGCACTTGCACGATAAAGGGCCCTGTGCCCCACACCCCACAGCTGGGGGGAGTCCAGCCCAAGCCCCCCCACCAGCCTGAAGCAAGCTCAGCTCCCCAGGGAGGGGACGAGCCCGCCCGGGAGCTCTGTGCCTGTGAGGAAAGGCACCCCCACGGCTCCTCGGGGCTCCCCGTCACCACCCCAGCCCCGCACAGGGGGTTGGGGGCACCCACCCACCCCACCGCCCCCCACCCACAAAATGAAGGAAGCTAGATTTATGCTTTAAATACATTTTATTTATTACCAAAATTTCCAGAAGTTCGGCATTTCTCATCTTCCATAAAGTTTTGGTTTTTTTTCCCCATGCATAACTTGAAACTTGTCAACTGCAACAGTTGCGTGGTTACTTTAGAAGAGACACTTAAACAGAGACAAACATCCAGAATACAAGTAGCTGTATCTGAATTAAACAAAACTTCTCTATTACTAACCTTATAAAGCAGGACGTGCCTTCCCTTTTATCAAAACCAAGCTGATAGATCTGCCTTTATACACACCCAACAGAATAAACTCTGTTATTGGCAATGACGTTTTTCTTAAACGTTAGAAAAATATAAAGCAAAGAATGGAGTGACTGTCCATAAACCAGTCTGTGCTCAGTCCTTTTAATCTACTTCTTCGATGGTCGGGCCACCAGATCCACCTGCCCCAGCTCCTCCAGCTCCCTGGTACAATTTTGTGACGATCGGGTTGCAGAGTTTCTCCAGCTCTTTCTGCTTGTGCTCGTACTCTTCTTTCTCAGCCATCTGGTTGCGATCGAGCCAAGAGATCACCTCCCGGCACTTGTCGAGCACTTTCTGCTTGTCCTGGTCACTGATCTTTCCCTTCAGTTTATCATCCTCCACCGTCTGCTTCATGTTGTAAGTGTAGGACTCGAGCGAGTTCTTGGCTCCCACCCGATCTCTGTTGGCTTCGTCCTCTGCTTTGTATTTCTCTGCTTCTTGCACCATACGGTCAATGTCATCCTTGCTGAGGCGACCCTTGTCGTTGGTGATGGTTATCTTGTTCTCCTTACCCGTGCTCTTGTCTACCGCGCTGACGTTCAGGATCCCATTGGCATCTATGTCGAAAGTAACCTCGATCTGGGGGACCCCGCGGGGCGCTGGGGGGATGCCTGTCAGATCAAACTTGCCCAGCAAGTTGTTGTCCTTGGTCATGGCCCTCTCACCCTCGTACACCTGGACCAGGACACTGCTCTGGTTGTCTGAGTAGGTGGTGAAGGTCTGCGTCTGTTTGGTGGGAATGGTGGTGTTACGCTTGATGAGGGCGGTCATCACCCCGCCGGCTGTCTCGATGCCCAGGGACAGGGGGGTGACATCCAGCAGGAGCAGATCCTGCACGTTCTCAGACTTGTCTCCCATGAGGATAGCCGCTTGCACGGCAGCACCGTAAGCAACAGCCTCATCAGGATTGATGCTCTTGTTGAGCTCTTTGCCATTGAAGAAGTCCTGTAGTAGTTTCTGGATCTTGGGGATACGGGTGGAGCCTCCAACCAGCACGATCTCCTGGATCTGGCCCTTGTCTAGCTTGGCATCACGCAGGGCCTTTTCTACGGGCTCCAGGGTGCCACGGAAGAGGTCGGCATTGAGCTCCTCAAAGCGGGCACGAGTAATGGAAGTGTAGAAGTCAATGCCCTCGTACAGGGAGTCGATCTCAATGCTAGCTTGCGTGGAAGAGCTGAGAGTGCGCTTCGCCCTCTCGCAAGCCGTACGCAGTCGCCTCACCGCGCGCTTATTGCCAGCAATGTCACGCTTGTGCTTACGCTTGAATTCTTCCACAAAGTGGTTCACCATGCGGTTGTCAAAGTCCTCCCCCCCCAGGTGGGTGTCCCCAGCTGTGGACTTCACCTCAAAGATGCCATCCTCAATGGTAAGGATGGAAACATCAAAAGTGCCCCCTCCCAAGTCAAAGATGAGCACGTTCTTCTCACCAGCCCGGGTACCTTTCTTGTCCAAGCCGTAGGCTATCGCAGCTGCTGTGGGCTCGTTGATAATACGCATCACGTTCAGGCCGGTGATGGTGCCAGCATCTTTGGTGGCCTGGCGCTGGGAGTCATTGAAGTAAGCAGGCACCGTGATGACAGCGTTCTGCACCTTGCGCCCCAGATAGGCCTCGGCAATCTCCTTCATCTTGGTGAGCACCATGGAGCTGATCTCCTCGGGGAAGAAGGTCTTCATCTCGCCCTTGTACTCCACCTGCACCTTGGGCTTGCCACCCTCGTTCACCACGCGGAAGGGCCAGTGCTTCATATCCGACTGCACGGTGGGGTCATCGTACTTGCGGCCGATGAGGCGCTTGGCATCAAAGATGGTGTTGGTGGGGTTCATCGCTACCTGGTTCTTGGCAGCGTCGCCGATGAGCCGCTCGGTATCGGTGAAGGCCACGTAGCTGGGCGTGGTGCGGTTGCCCTGGTCGTTGGCGATGATCTCCACTTTGCCATGCTGGAAGACGCCCACACACGAGTACGTGGTGCCCAGGTCGATGCCGATCGCCGGCCCTTTGCCAGACATGACGGCGGCTTTCTGCGATCAGCTGCTCGTTGGCTCCCGGTCACGTCCCCGCCACCCGCTCCCGCTGCCTGCCGCGGCGCGTTCTGCCGTTGCCTCGCCGCCCGCGCCCCTTTTATAGCCCGCTCAGCCTCCTTCTGGAACCTGCCAGAACGCCGCGGACCAATCCAGAAGCCCGCCTGCCGCGACCGACCAATCGTCGCCGCGCCTCCACGAGCAGCGCCCGCCCCCTGCCTCCTAGCCAATCAGCAGCGCACCGCCCCCCTCTAGCCACGCCCCGCGCGGCGGCCGTCTGCCTTCTTCCTGTTGTTTCTCGATCCCTCTCGCTTGGCAGCGTGCGCCACGGCCGCGGGCCAATCACAGCGCGCGCTCCCCGCTGGCCCCGCCCCCCTCCGCGCCCGAAGCTCTGCTAGAAAGTTCCACTGGACGTTGGGCGCGAGGGCCGGGGGATCGACGTCAGCGCTGTCCAATGGGAAGCGGGCAGGAGGGCCGGGGGGCGGGGCGTGGTCGCTACGCAACTCGCGCCGCGCTGCCAAGGGGCTGGGCACGCGCCCCCCCTCCTCAGAGTCACCCCGAGCCCCTGAGGGGCGCCAGGGGTGGGAGGGGGGGGGGGAGTGCGGCGGGGCAGCGCCCCCCTCACAGCGCTTATAATTCCTGAAAGTTCCGTCAAACGCCGCGTGTCACCTCCCAGCGGCCGCCTGGTGGCGAATTTACCCTTATTTGGTCGCAAGGCGGCAGTTTTGCCCCCCTCACCCCCCCCGTCTCCCCTCACGCCGCCAGCCCGCCCCCGTCTCGTCAGCGAGCTGAGGCGCCCCCCCCCCCCCCCCCCTCCACTCCCCCCCTTGGCCGCTCCTGAGGTGAATTCTCCTCAGGGCTCGGCTCGTTCCCTCTATGGCAGAGCGGCCGTCCCGATTTTTAGGCGATTTTTAGCCTTATTTCGGCTGAATTTGGCGAGCTGACAGACGGCCGAGCTGCCCGCCGCCCCGAGCAGCCCTGCCCGCGGGGCGCTGCCACCTCCTCGCTGTCCCCTCTGGAAAAAAAAAGAGCAGCGTGGGCGGCTGGAGGGGAGCCCTGTTGCTGCCTGCTGGCCATTCTTGAAACGCCTCCAAATTTTTGTCTGTTGTGCTAATGTTAAAATGCCGTCACGCCTACATTTAGCAAAGGCTTGGGGGGGGGCGGAGGGGGGGGCTGTTAACTCGCAGCGAGGCGAGGGCTTTGATGAGAAGGCATTAAACGTGAAAATCTGCCGTGGTGGCTCCAAGTTATTCCTCCTGAGTTTGAGACAAACACTTCGAGATATTCCAATTATAGTCAGGAGAGCAAAATGCCGCGCTGAGATCGCTCTTCCCCTGAGCAAGTTGTGGATTGCTGATTGAAAAGAGCAGCCGAAAGTCTGCTACACGCAGAGTTTTGTGTTACGTGAAGGAAGGATTAAACACGGTGTATGTTTAAATCATCTTTCGTGAATGTTGTCCCCAGCCTTCAGCATTATGTTATAGCAGCCCTCGTAGAAAGTGTTACAGCTTTTACCAGTGTGGCTTGTGCTCATGCAGTTATTACACCCTCTCAGAAACATCCTTGGTTCAATTAGTTTGTTTTTGAAAGCGTTTTTTACACGACATGAGAATTCTGCCTCTTACGTAGCAGGCATGTATGTAGTCTGGGGACAGAAGGGCTTCCCTTTCTGATGGTAAATAATGAACATGCTTAAGTAACTATTCCACACAGCCCAATCCTTTTTAACACAGCGGTTCCGACCTTGGAGAAATCCAGAAGGGAATGGAAAATGGAAGGTGTCAGCCCCCGTACCTCCAGCAGGAGGTTCTCTGCCTCCCGTGTGCTGGTTTCTGTGATGGGAAGGGTGTCGGTGGCTCTTGTAGTCAGACCAGTGACTGATTCATCACTGAACTATCTCTTCCTGTACTTCCCTGCTCCTTCATGCAGTTGATGGTATCATGTGGAGCAGAGAGAAATGCTGGAGAGATACAAAGAGAGTTGGCTGATAGATTCAGCTCCAGGTGAAAAATAGAGGCCGTTTGTTATTTGTGTCCTTGTGAGGATTGTGGAACGTGCATGAGAATGCACGAGGACCCAGTTTTGGTAGATGCAATGTAAACTCAGACGCTGTTATTTAAGAATAAAAAGAGTATTCCTGCCTCTGTAGAAAGAGAAGGAAAGAGCAAATGGACCAGGAAATGACACAGAAATCTTGATTAGCACAATAAGCAGATAATAATGTCTTTATATCAAAATTAATTTGATATCTCATTCAGATGTAGGTGTAATCAAACGGGTTCTGTCAGCTTCAGAAAGGAGATTTCATGAATTTGGCCCAAAGCTTTCAGCTGTGAGTTTCATCAGCCCAGGCACAGAATATGCACAGCTGCTCCAGACAAAACTTGTTTGGGGTGATGGTTGCCTTGGCCTAATAACTAATATGGCCCTGGTGTAGTTGTGCAGCTATCCAGATGCGCTGATAACCCGCTAAAGAGCTGTTTGCACTGATTGGGATTACTGCTTACCCTAATAGTACTCCCTCATTTATTTAAATTTTTTTAATTGTAGTTTTGCTATCATGAATTTGGAGAAAATAGCTGGGAGGAATGCATAAGCATACCACTTTAATGCTAATGGTGTAAATTATGGACAATCAGGGACAATGTCAGGAAAAAATCAAAAGGCCTGTAGACTCAGGCTACCAAATATTTCATTTAGCCTGCTGCAGAAGAATTTCTTTTCCAGCTGAGCACACAGGTGCTGTTTTCTTCTCGTACATCAATACACATAGGTCTGAACTTCTTTTTAAACTTTTGTTCCCAATCAAAAATTGATGTGATTTTCTTGCCGTCATCTCTCATCTCCTACAGATGTCCTTAGAGAAAGTCCAGTCTAACTCGAGGGAACAACCTCTAAAGCCTCATTAGACGTATTCTCTCTTCTCAGCAGAGCTATTACACGCCTGCTTTTTGTCAGCAGTTCTCTTAAGACTTGCAGCACAATTTGTGCACCAACTCATCTCTACAGTCATCCTCTCATATGGGAAGAGCCACATGATTTTCTTTTATGTTGCTTCATATGCAGTCATGTTACAGGTGAGCCAAACAGACTGGTTCAGAAATTAGAGAGCACACTTTATGCTGAGGACTTTAGCACAAGTCTGATTTTCCCTTTAAAGAAAACATTTGCTGGGATTCCCTCATCCTGAACCTGTAAAACATATTTTAATACTTCCAGAGCAGCCGGTCGGCACCTCTGGAAGCATGCGGGGCTCTTTCTGATGCATTTATTTGTGTTTAGGATCGATCCCATGGCTCCTGTTTGGCAGTAATGCAATACGCTGTAGGCTATTCTCCATTACACCACCCAGCCAGAACTGTAGATGATATTTAGATTTCTTCAATGAAGCAAGAGCTTAGTATCTGGAGCAGAACTGAGCACTCAGCCCATATCTTTATCTTGATAAAAGTATGATTATTTCTTTTTCCAACGTATGTCATAAAGCAATGTAGTATAGAAATAGGAGTGAACACTAGTTACAGTTTAATCAGATATCAGCTGCTTGGTTCATTGATATGATAAATTTAAAATGTAATGGCCTGTCATATACAGGAGTTCAGGTCATCTGATGATAATAAGATCTTAGACCTTAAATTCTGGAGATTAGTAGCCATTTCCTTATCAAAGCTGTCCAAAAAATAGCATAAATCAGATTGTATCGGTGAGGGTAAATGCATTCTTTTACGACACCCAGTTCAGAAAAATCTAAGCAACAGTTGTTCCAAGAACAAATAACACTTTACCTAACTACCCTTCCATTGCTGAAGCTCTTCATCTCATTCCTATTTGTGAATATATACACAGGAATTGGAATTCAGACAAGAATACCAATGGTTGAAATGACAACAGATTCTTCTGACAAGTTGCTGCTGTGTTAAAAACTGTAATTTCAACTTTGTAACTTTTTATGTTATTTTTCTAACTTTTTTTTGGTGTTATTTTGTCTTCAGATACTTCCACTGTTTGCAAGCAGACACTACTTGTTTTGAAAGACAGTCCTATTACAGGTGTTTTTCTTAAACAAATGCTACTTTTTGTGTGTGTGGAAAAAAAAAAAAAAAAAAAAAAAAGAATCTGCAAGTCAGTATAACACATTTTCTGCAAATTACACAAATGCATGATCAGAAATATGGAAATACTCAGAATAGCAGAACATAGGGCACAGTAATTTAGTATTGCCAAACCAGAAGTTCAAAAATCATGAGTCAGATCTCCTAAAATTATAAACTTGTTTAAAATTATGAGCTTTAAAAACACGTGACTTTATTCACCTCTGGCTTTTTAATCTTTAGCATATGTTCTGATTACACTTCAAGGATTTTCCATGTAATTTTTAGAGGTTTGGTTTTTTGTTGTTGTTGTTTTGGTTTGGTTTTATTTCATAATTTAAGAAATAAAATATCTGATTACACCATTTCACAACTAAAACCAGACTGCATCAGATTGATTAGACTCAATAAAATCAAGAACGTTGGTAACACTGATTAAACTAACTCTTGATGTTTCCAGGAATAAGGATTTTGTAATTAAGTGGTTTTAGAGCATCTTATTTACATACACTTCTGACAGTTTCTGAGGCATGATTAAAAGCTGAGGTTAGTATCACTAATGCTAAGTAGATAAACTGGTGTGCTGTGCACCTTAGGCATTCCTTTCTTGACTACTTTTTATAACTGCAACCTCCGTTTCTAACAGACGGTGCCAGCCCTACTGCGAGCAACAAATAGGGGACTTTAAAGCAGCTAGTTTGCAATTAATCGTAGAATCATATCAGAAAAAGACCTCTGCAGGTCACTTAGTCTACTCGTGCCTAACCAAAGTCTCCTTTCTTGCAATTTAAGCCAATTATTTTTCTATTCCCATCCATTGTGGATATGAGAAAACATTATTCTATTTTTCTTTGCCAGCAGCTTTTATATTCATATTTTATATCCATGTATTTATATTTCATATTTCCCCTTTGCCATCTCTTCTGTAAGGTGACCTAAAATCAGTTGATCTATCCTCAAAGACAACGTTTTCTAGACATTCACATTGCTTTCTCTTGGATTCTCTGCATATGACCTGTATCTTTCTTTCTTTTTTTTTAAAACTGGAGACATCAGTAGCTCACACCCTAGTAGTTCTGAAGGAGCAGATTATGCTACATCAAAATTTTCACCTCTACTTGCAACAGCATAACGTTGCAGAGTCATTTTTGGAATTCGATCCAAAATAACACATAAATTCTTTCAATGGAAATTAAGCAGCTGTTCCTTTACTTACACAGCTAACAATTCCAACTTGTACTTGTTCCTATTAAATAACACCTTATGTTTTCAGATCATATCTGCACCTTGCCAAAATTATTTTGAATTCTAATGTTATCTTCTAGTACACTTAAAGACTAAATCTGCTTGGTCTTGTTTGAAGATAATAAAACAATACTGTATGTTAGGGGTGGTTAATAAATGAAAGCAGAGAATTTTATGTAGAACAGCTATGAATGGCATTAAACATACTGTAATTATTGGCAGTAACTATAGAGCTGAAGAAATGATGATGTCTTAAACAAGGAAATTGGTATCCGGTAAACACAAGAAAGACCAACACTTCATACTCACAGGTCAATGTCATTTGATTAATCTCTCAGATTCACTTAAATGCTTAGTGTGAAGAATTTTGGTGCTAATTGAACCATAGCATTCCTATGGATTTCACGTATTTTTTCATTCCTGTGATTATTTGATTTTTATTCATCTCAGTTTTCAACACTGTCACTTATCAGGTGAATGGGCAAAATGCAGGAGCAGATGAAGCAGATGGTAACTGGAACTTCACCCTGTTGCTGCAGCTGTTATGAACTCAGGTATAAGATGGAATTAAATAAAAATAATAAGCAGACTTGTAAGAACATTTTATTTAAGATACTGTATCAAAGCACAGATTAAGCTTTAAAGGTGATGAAAACTAACCTGGAATGTCTTCACTGGTAGTCTACACAGGCTACATATAAATAATTGCTAAGTTACAGAACAGTAACAGCCTGTTCTAGATGTCCTATGCTTAAGGATAAAAAAGAAAAAAAAAAAAAAAAGAAAAAAAAAAAGCAAGATTTGTCTCAATACTTCCAGGCCTGTCTTTAGGTGATGTTATAAACATAGTTCCCTTCTCTCCTCTGCTTGGTGGTGGTCCTACTGCAAGGGTGCTTCCTGTTCTCTACAGAAAGGATGTCAGATTTTCTGTTGGAGTCCCCAGCTGTGCTGAGCCTTCTCCCTGAGGACTCCCCAGTGGTGTCTTGTATGTTCTACATATTCACTGTCTTTCCCATAGCTCCAGCACAGCAACTGGGACAGAAGGGTCAGCCTTCCACTATGGTACTGAAGGCTTTTAAAGTTCCTATGTTTGTGTTTAAGATGTTTGGTGTTAATACTGCTGATAACTTAAACACCTAAATGCTGAAATGTCTGGGGCTACGTAATCAGATTAAGCAACCACATTCAAAGATATCTGAACATCTTTTCTTGCGTTTGTATAGCAACTTTATAAACTCAAAAAGAGTAAAGCAAGCACAGACATATGCCCTATACAAGCTGCAATACAGACAATATTGTACACACTTCATAACAACAGTAATGAAAATAATGCTGATTATAAATAAAACTGTAGACAGACTTATTGAGATAACAGTTGTACTGAACAATGAAACATCCTTTTATAGTCATGAGTAGAATTAGTAAGATGCATAACTAGAGCAGAATATAGATCAGCATGTTTAGTCTGCTTACATGTCTCAAACTGATCCACTGTTGTTTGGAGAAGCAAAAGAAATTAATGCTTTTTAAGCCGTTCTGGCCCTAATTTGAAACATTTACTGCCTTGTTTTGTTTTGTTTGCTCGTTTGTTTTCCATAAATTTGGCTGGAAATGTTAGGGTTCCTACAATACTCAAATCTGAAAATGAATGCCTGATTTTCTTCTTCAAACCAGCTTTTGCAAGGCTTAGATCCAGAACATTGTGCACACTGTGCCCTGTGAAGGTTATTTCACGTTTACTCATCTCCTTGTTGGTCACAATTTTTCACCATTCTTGTAATAAGACCAGAGCACCATTTCTTTACTCTCCACATACAAGCACTGAGCTCCAGGGAAGGTCCTCTTCAGCTTGCAAATGATGATCATGGCAGCAAGGGGAATCTGGTCAGCTGGATCTTTCTCAACATCCTGGCCTTCCTCAGGGCACTTTGTGCTCAGTTTTTAAGTTTTTTTTTTGACCTTGTAGTTCAGACTAAAACATTTTTTCTCTAACACTTGATAGCTTAGCATTGTAACTGTCTGAAAATGCGTAAGTTTTAATTCTTGAGTATATACTTTTAATGTTTAAGCTAAAAAGTCTAAACAGCTTTTGACAGAAATCCTAATAAGCCACATTTTGTATAAGCAGTGCTGCAGCATAAGAATAGCAAATTCTGCAAGCTCATTTCAGTGCAGCCCTCGACACCTGGCATCTGTCTCTTTTGGCTGTCTGCTCCATGAAAGAGACTTCAAATTTGTTTTTGACAGGTGTAAATAATAGTCACAAGGAAGTAAATTTTTGTAACACAGAGAAGAGTCCAAAACGACTTTTACTGAATGTTCTAATTTGACTGCTTTGGTGCCTTTTGCGACTGCTGCAGTATGTCAAAAAAGCAAAGGTGGTGCCAATGCAGATCTGGCACACGCGGTTCTGAGTTTTTATGAAATCTTTTGCCGACCAGTTCTTCCTCATGTCTTCTTCAAACCTGGTTCTCTCAGTTGTTCAGAAGCTTAGAAGTCCCTATTTCACTACTGCCATGCAGAAAAGAAATGCAAGAAAAATATTAAAAGTCAGAAGCCCACACTCTAGTACTATATTTGCTAGCATGATGTGGTCCCTCCCACCTCACTGTGGTGTGGTTTTGCTCCAAATACCATCCTTCAGTTATATCCAGAGCACCCACCACAGTAGGGAACTCTGTTTAAAAGCCATATGGTTCCTTTCCTTCAATCCCTACCCCACCAAAACACAATTTAACCTTAAAACAATGTTCCGATCTTGTTTCAGAAACCTTTCATTTGTTCGTTTCCTTCTCCTTTGCTTTTCATTTTCAAAACAACTACAGATTTTCTGAAGAAAAACTTCAATTCCTAAGCCTCCCAGAGGTTATTTTTGCTGCTGTATGTGTAACTTTCCAGCAGTGGTTTACGGCTTGGCTTAGTGGATGCTTGAAAAGTTACATGAGTATTATTTCCCCTCAGCCTACTCTTCTCCTAGCTTGGAACACCCACCGCTCTGGAACACTTCTCGCTGCTTCATATTTGCCTCTTCATTCATTTTCATTATTTTTACTTGCCTCGTTCAGGGATGACTATTACGTATTTACTCAACCTCCCCAGTATTATTATTTTGGGTTAAATGCAGCTAAATGATATAAATATTTGCAATTCCTGTGATATTTTTGGACCGCACTAATTTATGACACATGTGAGCAGCTTTGTATCCGATACGAACAGTCAAGAAATTGGAAACACGTGGAAGTAACTTTTAAAGACAATCCTCTGAGGGCTTTTTCTTGGTATCACCGACTTCTTTCTCTGCGTAGGTGAATCACGTTGTACAAAGTATACGATTGTCCCACTTTCACCTAACTACTGGCTAATTAACACCTGATGTTCTAAGTGCACGATGACAGCACCAGACCCAGTGGTTGTGTCTAAACTGCAGAGCAGGATGACCTTCGAGGCTGCACGGGAAGCCAGGTGTATCAGCACTGTGTACCTGCCAGAGCATCCCGAAGGCTGAATTTCCTGGCACACCTCTGGGCAAACTGCTAGCTGCAACAGCCTGCTGGTTCTGGCAGCAAGCACGTGTATATTCGACGCAGCTACCTACTACACGCCTTGAATCTCGGTGGGGAATTCATTGGACTGGTGCTGTTATATCAAAGTAGCTCTTATGTGACTGGCTCAAAGGCCAGGAAATGCATTTTTTTGTTTATAAATTAACAAAGGAGACAAAATATTGTAATTACGATATGTATATGAACATTATTTTTACCCAGGCAATATCAGTGCTTAATATCATCGTTTATTAAGATGCTGGCCTACATTTTCCAGGCAAAGATCCCTGTTGCTTGCCGATCACACACAAGTCATGCGGCATGACTGAGCTTCTTTACACCACCACCCTCAAATACGCCAACTGTGCTGTGTGGGACCACCCCTGAGTGTGGGAAGGTGGGTTGCCTGTGAATATTAAATTACATTTTTCCAATGAGACTGCAAAAATACTGTTAATTAGTGCCAACTGTGGTCGTGTGGTGTATGTACAGAGCTATGAATACCAACGTGCTGCTGGCATTGGTAATAGCTGGTAGCCCACAGTGAGCTACATTAGAGGTATAATGTTGTGCCCTCCTCCCATACTTTAAAATCTTCAGGCTACCCCTAAAAACAGAAGTTGCTTTAGGAATACACAGAGGATCTTCTACGCTCTTCACACATTAAACTCCGCTGAACTGCAGAAATAGTCTGCCTTTTAAGTAGAAATGTGCATGTTTTAAGTTAGCCGCCAGATGGAGCTCATACCTCCCAGCGCACAAGTCCATGAACATCTGCAAAGTTAACACGCTGCATAGATGTTACAAAGGATGCAGTTTTTTCCACTTCATAAAAGTCAGAGGAAGTCTGTGATTAGCTGGATGTTTACAAATAAAAGGGGGATCTGGAGATAGATCAAAGATAACTCTCCAGATTTGGCATGATACCAGGTTCCCGTACTACTAGCATCTGCATGGGTTTGACTGTTACATTAAGTGGTCGAACTCAGCCTATCTCACCACATACTAATAACGCTTTTTTAATGCTTAGCATATTTATTATAAATTTGAATATTCAGCCAACTAAGGACCTGAAGAAAAAGAAAAAAAAAAAGCCACCACCACCCCAATTAACAATATCTTCCAGGCTCTGTTTAAAAGAGAAGCATCTACAGGGTTCTTTGTCACCCTGCTTTCTTTAACATAAAGGGGATCAGGAAGAAAAGATAACCCCTGTTCTAAAATCTGAGGGATGTAGTACTTCAAGCTTAGAAAACAGGAGCTGAAGCTCTCAAAGCCTGTTCTCTAATAATCTAAGCTAGACAGCCCATTCATACACGGTATGATTTTTGCTGAGTAGTCTATAGCTCGTCGAGGATCTCAGGGATTTTGGCAAAGCCATAGTGAGTGGAGAGGAAAGCTGATCTGAGATAAAAGGTTGTGGTATACGAAAGACACTGAGTTAATGTGCATGTGTTTTAAGGGACATCTTTGTTTTGACTCTGTGTAACAAACCAACATCGTTTGTGAGGTCTAGAAGGCCACAGACTATTTCTACTTTTATAGTAGTGCTCTGTTTGAAACTAGTATTTTTATTTGGGGTCTAAGCCACACTGAACTCAATCAAACAAACATTCTACAAAGAAAAATGCCTTTGAACTATTTAACTATTTGTTTGCACAGCAAAATAGAGCAGAAGGAACTGTAGTAATTACTAGGAGATTTCTTGTGTCTTAATTAACACATTTTTCAGTTTCTAAGTGACTGTTCAGCAGGAACTGTCTCTTGTGGCAGAATGACAATGTCAGCATCAGCCAGTGAAAGTTATGTGAAACACAACCCCGCCTGAAAGCAGCCTAGGTGGGGCTTACCCTCACACGTCCAGGCACCCAGACTGTAATTGGTGCTGGGCTTTACAGCACGTGTAGGTGCACAAAAATTAGGTTTAATCTATCTGATAGCAACGCAGCTGAGAGATCTGAGCTCTCCTGGGCTATGGGAGGTACTAAGATCAGTTCCCAGGATCACTTCCCTGTATTTCCCCCCAACAATCCTACTGTATTTTTCCTTCTGCTGAAGGAAGGATATGGTAGATTTCATCTCAAAATACTTCTCCTTTGTATAAATAATTAAATAACCAATGGCTAGAAACCAGAATCTCAGCAGTTTGTTAGCTGAAACTCTCTCAGGGGATGTAGAAACCCTGTAGGCAGGGACAGAAGAGAAGCACCATCTTTCACACCCCAAATAAATGCTCTAACAATGACTTTTACAAAAGAAAGGAGTGTGGCAGACACCACAGGCATGGTATATCTATTGCCAAAACCAAAATTAATCTATGATATTCAGAACCCCCTATTTTTAGTCAATGTATTGGTTTTCCACAAACTCATGGTCTTGTGTTGTTTTGTTTTCCATGGAGAGAGCATCACATTATTTTTCCTATTCATTTTCTGGGGACTCAGAAGCAGATGCCCCTCTGGTAACCATCCCCAGTGTAGTGGGACAGTTACCTAAAAAAGGAGAGAATAGGTATCACTGAGTCACCAACTCGCACCACTTTTATCATTTATTTTTTAAAGCAGTAGGTTCAAATGAACATGTAAGAAAAAGGCAAATTTCTAGCCCTTGCCTTTGCAAACAGAAAAGCTGAAAAGGATGATTTTTTAACATAAAAACCTTGTAACAGGGGAGAAAGAAAACAAGCCCAAGGGAAGGTCTGCTTTTTGCATCTTTCATGCTGGCAACAGTACTGCTGCAGAGACCTTGGCAATGCATTGACACTTTGCCTTACAGACAGGTTTGGAAACCAAGGATTTACAGAAAGCCCTGGATTTCCCAGCGGATTTCCAACAGTCCACCCTGCTTCTGGGATTTTGAGACCTTTGAGGAATGCTCGCTTCTCATTCCCTCTCAGGAGTCCTGGGATGTCTGCGGAACCACAAGGCACACTTGTCTGAGATCATCTCATTTACTATATCTATATACACACACACACACCCCAAAATCTCACTGATGCAAATCACAGTAAGTAAAAACAACACCAGCATCAAGACTTAGTCATTGAGAGGGAAGTTCTTAAACAGCTCTGAAAGGGCTCGATTTTTTCTTTCCCACAGGAAACATGAGAAACAGCATTGTTTTTGTGGTTGTAGTTGCAGGAAGATTTACTATAGTTTTAGTATGCCAGAAGGCATAAGAAAGGATTAAACTTTTTTGTTTGTTTTCTCCGAATGGTAAAAGTTATAGTTGTATGTTTTAATCCACCATGAGACAGATGTGTATTTTAGAAAACGATTATTAATATGGGGCGTAAGACCATAGTGCACAGAAGTATCCCTCTGACTTAGAAGAAAATCAAAGGTACTGGACACTTCTGAAATCCTAGGTTCTCGGGATGAGGCGTGGCAGGCTGGCTATGTGAAACAAAGGGGCAGTTAAAATCTGGTCTTTGTTTGCCCTTCTTATAATTTCAATATGTTCCTTTACACACACTAATCTGAAACTTTAAAAACACATTTTCAACTGCTTTTTAATAGCAAATGTATACAGCAAACAGTTTCTCTAAAAACATGATACCCAATATTGACTTCAATTAAAAAGACAGAAGACATTTGAGGACAAAAATGACCCAAAGAAAGATCTGATAGCATCTCTCCTGTAAAGTTGGCAGTGGTCATCCTAGCACACAAGAAGGAACACGGGCTGTTTGTTTCGGGGCTGAACATTTATAGTCATGACAAGCTGACTCCTGAGTCATGCGGTCGGTTGCCCTGTATCAAATTAGGATTTCTCTTTCTTCATGAAAACATAAAATCACAATTAGTTCCAGAATTGTAAAGTAACTATAAAAGTGGCATAAGACACATAATTTATAAAACTTGTCCTGTTTTTTTTTTTGGCATCTGACACCTTCAAAAACTCAGCCTACTAACTTGTCTCAAGAGCACACTGCACAGGAATTTTTTAGGAGTTTTTTTGAAAGTTGGATGATAATGCAGAAAACTGGTTTATAGCCACTGAGAACTACAGAAATGTCAGCTTTTAAAAACATGTTCCTAATTTCTAGCCCTCAGCAGACTTTTATAAAGTCAAATTAGTCATGCTCCATCTTTAAGTCAGTGACAAACTTCAAACCAATTGAGAATATTTGATTTTTAACCCTTTCAGATCAGGAAGCACCTCAAATCCAGAAGCAGGCATGCTGGGGTTTGAACAGATACTGCTGGCACCTCCTTAGCTTTAAAAGGAATGACCCCAATCTCTCAACATCAGACCAAACCGGACAACTGTCTCCCAGTATCACGAGATACAGAAAAGCGTGGCAGCATGAGAGCAGGGTCCAGCTGCTGCCGGAGGGCACAGAGAACAGGGGAAGGTGGGAGCAGTTCCTGGTGCTGGGCTGGCCAAGGGGCCCAGCTCATTCCTGGCCTCGGGCCCGGGCCAACCGCACTAACCCAGCACGGAGCGCTACGTCGTCTATTTCAAGAAAGATGAAGAAAGCTCCAGAGCATATTTGAGGGGTGAGCTGAACGCAGGAAGGTTTCCAATTCCTATAAAGAGGGCAGATAGCATAGATGTGTCTCATCTGCATGCAAGAGGCTGGGCTGCCTTTTTTCCTTATCAGGAAATGGGAGATGAATTAAGAGTGCAGCTTCCACGAAGATGCTGGGGGGAGACAGAGACTTAGTTAAGTTCCAGCCACGCTCTGAGTTCTGCCACAGCTCGTGTAAGCAAACAAGCCCCCTCCCAGCCACTCGTTTCTCCCCTCGTGCCACCCCTTCTATTGTGCTCGCACAAGGCTTGAGACAGAGGCGGGGAGGGAAGCGTAATGGGGAACTGGTCCAGCCAAAAAAAAATCCCCACAGGGAAAAATAAAGTCCATTGTCTACGTAGCTCATTGTTAAGCGACATAGACACATGCTCCACGACAATGGAGAAGGTGGCACACACACAAGGGTATGAGAGCTGACACTAGGTGGGGAGGAAGGGGCCTGCCAGTGCTCAGGCTGGCACTGCCATCAGGAACTAACTTGTATCCTCAGCAATAGCTGAGATGCTCACGATGTTTTTAGCACTGCTGTGTTCAGTAGTGTACTCAAAGTATTCACTTCTCTGTATCTTTTCTTTTCTATTGTATAAC
The DNA here is from genome assembly GCF_965140915.1 of Aythya marila. Taxonomy (NCBI): domain Eukaryota; kingdom Metazoa; phylum Chordata; class Aves; order Anseriformes; family Anatidae; genus Aythya; species Aythya marila. Next base: position 7,603,637 of record NC_139046.1, on the reverse strand, counting down.
GATGTATTTGTTATACATTCTCCAGAACAGCAGTCTTCAGAACAATGTCTTCAGCTCTGAATAATAATATGCTGAGCTGTATTTTCTACATTAACTATGTTAAATAAAGTCCCCTAGTAAAAGTATAAATTCTTACAATTCTGTGATATTCTAATCTATTCAAATCAAGGTTTCTCCATGGACCTGCTAGCTACAAATATTATTCTACACAAATGTAAATACTCTTTGAATTAACAAGTTGCCAATAAGCATTTACAAGTATTTTACAAGTGTGTATACATATTAAACATCTCCTCTGATATGAATAAGAAGCTTGGCAGCTTCTGTTATATTTTAAAGCTTACCCAAGGTCTTTATGAGTTCCCTTTAAGTTTCAGTAAATCCTGAAATCGAAGAGCTATGCTAGCTACTAATAAATTATTTTCAGGGTTGCAACCCACCCCACTGCCAAAATGAGGAAAATAACAGAAAAGAGAGAAAATCTCTAGAAATAAGAATAGCAAATCACTTTAAAATATAAGACAGAACAACCAGCAAGCCCTTGTTCCTTTCTGCTATGCTTTGTCTAATGTGATACGCTCACATGTCCACACTCAAGGATCCTTAAGTGCTTTAAGGGTTTAACGCTCTAACACTCCACATAGTTCCTTTGCATCCCCTTCCTGCACCACGTTTAAATGACTGAGAAGTACAAATTTGTTAGAGGAAACAGAACTTTAAATGAAGTATTTTTGCTTCCCCTTCATTATCTTTCAAGTAATGGTAAGACTTCTAGGATATTGTAACTGCAATTGTTTTTTTTTTTCAGGTCTACTTTCATTCTGTCTACACAGTGACTGATTTTTCTCACAGCAGAAGGGCTGAAACACATCAATTCACACTCCTGGGACGTTATCCCATGGGAGAACACCCCTTTCCCCAGGAGCAAACAGCTGTAGGTAGGCTTGGCACCCACCCCTTCTCCCTGTTCAGAGCACCTAAGCCTGGCATTCTGGACCTTTTCTTCAATAGTCCAATGCTGTTCCTCTGCATACCGTCACATCACCAAAAACATTCTCCCCATCTATTTGGGAGCAAGGCTGCCTTGTTTTTGCCTAATTACCTTTGATTTGTTCTCATATACTCCCCAATTACTTTTTGGGCTATTTCAATCATTCTTTTTCCTCTGCCTGCATACAAGTAGATCTACTCTAAGCTTCCCTGGCACTCCAATTCATGCTCTTTTTGAGCCTTATTCTGGGCATTCATACGTGTGAACTCCAAGGCACTGTTTTTTCCTGTTCTTATGAAACAAAAACTTCAAATTCAATAGGAAAGTTTTAACAAACTTTCCTTTGTAAGGATAGTACAATACCTTTTATATTTGAAAAACAAAGATATTTCAGAGTGTTTGTAGAGTTAGATATCACCCAAATATTCGCAATTCCTAGATTTAACTTCTGTAATTGACACTCTACCCAAATTAGGAAGTCCGGTTTGTTTGTTGAGTTTTTGTTGTCATTGTTAAAGTATTTTTGGGTCAAGTTCAGATTTTAAAGAAGGGCTCTTGACCCTGAGCAGGAGTGCCAACAAATTACCATTAGCCTTCCCCTGTATTCTGGAACAATTTTTCAGTTTATACAAGTCACCTTTTCAACAAGATCCTTAATCTGCTCTCTGCTGTGCCGCTGCAGTGCTTCCAGCACAGGGGCTGGCCGTCCTCGGCATACGATCCACACCATGAGTCTGTGCCGTAGTGAGCTAATCACACAGGCCGAGAGCTCTCCCAGCCAAGCTGAGTCATGCTCACTTTGGTCTCACAGGCGTCTACAGGACATTTTATCCACCCACTCCTCCAGGCTCCCCCTCCGTGCCACCTTTGGGATGTTTTCCCCTCTGCTTCCCACTCTACAACTAATTCTGTTGAGCCCTTCCAGACTTTACCAGTCCCTGCTCTCCCACCGAGCCTTAGCACTCCTGCAGCTCTCCCCATACCACAGGGCTCCTCTTTCAACTCCCCTGGCACCTTCCAGCTCACCCTCACTTCCCTCAGCTGCTTTTCCTGGTTCAGCCATAGCTGATATCTTAAGATATCTTGAGAATCTGCATGTCAGAGAAATTTGGTGTGCACCCCATTAGGCCTCCCAACGCTTCTACAGCACTGGACTGACTGCTTTGTCTCTAAGATGATCATTACAGACAGTTAAATATTTTAATATCCTGCTAGTCACCTTCTTGCCACTGATCCAGAGCTACAATTGTTTTAAGTGGCTGTTTTAATTCTTATATGCTTATCTTTTAATTCTTATATGCTTAAGTCCAGCTTAGAATCGTGGAACAAATCCCAGGACAAGAGAAGCTCTGAATTAATCGAAACGCTGGAGTGCATTAACATCAGCAGTGTTTTCAGTCCCAGTGCTATTCAGGACTTGGCTGGCTTCAGATCTGTACAAGAAACAGCAAGATTGAGCAGTCACAGCAGAAATGCAAAAGGCTTATGCTGCAACTGAAGCAGCGTCCTGGGAGCCAGCTGCGAGCTCAGGGCTGCGGCCTGGTGGCTGGGCCCGTCGCCATCACCGTGCCTTAGGAGAAATGCTCGTTAAACTCCCGAGAGAAATTCTGACTAAAACTGAGTAAATGCAAGATGATTGATACTCAGTTACAGTAGAGATTCTGAACTGTATTAGTTTCTCTAAATAGTCTAACATTAAAGCAGGATACCCCTGATAATCTCCAAGAAACAACTCTGACAGCAACATGAGCATGGAAGCCCTGGACTAGGCCATCAGCTCCTGCTCTCAGCCCCAGCACTGACACACAAGGTGGTCAAAATCACTTTCTTCTCTCCATGAGTGGGAAATAGTGCTATCACCCTCTTTGATAAAGTGAGATCTGCTGGGAGAAAGTCCAGGTAGCCTTTATTTTGTAATAGTTTTCTCTACCATTTCATATTAGGATCCTATTCCCCCACAACTAAAAACCATGTGCTTAACAAACATTTAGACAGCTGATGCCTAAGAGTTAAAGCTGGTTGCTCTCTCAAAGGCCAGACTGCCTCACTGAGTAGTTGCCAGCTGATACTTAGTACGATTTTTAAGTTCAACTGAATTAAGAGACAAGCTACACAGATTGGGGCTATACTAGAATCAGAAAGAAATCTTAAAAGGCATTAAATGTCTTCGCATTTATTAAGCAAACTCTGCAGTCTTTTCTTGTTATATTCTCATTGAAAAACAGAACAGTCAGAAAATTTCATGAAAACAAGAAACAAAAAAATCTAAGATAAACATGAGCCACGCTCCCCCTTCCCCTTCCCACCCAAGCAATGGGACTATCTTCACACCCATCCCACTTAACTTCCCAACAAAAGCAGCAAGGCACCCATTTACAGCTAGGCTGAGAAATGCAGTCTTCAATGCACATCACAATTCCGTATTCCTAGCAATCCACCATAGCCAGTCTTCCCTTGTATATTACCATAAGCAGGTTATATAGACCCAGGTGGGTACAAATAGACAACGCAAGGCCAAGGTCAGTTGTACAGCAGAAGTGCCCGTTACAGTTCTGCTAGAATTTCAAGTCTGGAAAATGACCACTCTGCAGGGAACTCCTCAGTTATCACAAGTCATCAACTCCCTTTCCCTTTGTGCACGCCAGTCCAGCTCTGCAAGGTTTAACTGAGCCTACGCGCTCGGACCACTGGGATGCAAATTTCAACAAAGCCAAGAAGCAGAGGATCAGGACAGCCAGCTCTGCCCTTACAGCAGGGTCAGAGAGCAAAGGATTATTTCTTGTCATTGTTCTTTTTCATTTTGAAAATTAATTTGGGGAGCATGAACAATTATGCTCTTGCATGTTAATCACTGTGATCTAAAATTTTCACATGAAGAAACAACACATGGAAATATTGAAGCACTCATCTTATGGACATGGATCCGAGAACTGTTTAATAGCAGTCAGTGAAGGGGTAACATTGTGCTTTTAATCTACAGTTTAAAAATAATGATTTGTATATCTACTTAGTAAAACAATAAAATTAAGAACAGAAACTGGTATTAGGAAACAGTGAAAATGTAATAATTAAACACATGATGCTTTTCAAAGCTATATACTTAATGAGCCTAAATAGACACCTATGATTAAGAGGGTCTTAAAAAAAATAATAAAAAAGACTTATTTTCAAAAATTTTTTTTTTGTAATTTTTGTCTACTATACTGTATGCCTTGCTTTGGTGTTCTCTCTGCTGCCAACTTAATGTTTTAACAGTATGGTTATGCTTATGTTCTTTTCAAATGCTTGGCATTATAGTGGGATCTCATATCTTTTCTCAAATTAAATTTTGCTCCACATACTCCACATGTATACAGATGAACATCCATGTGCTGCTCCAGTTGCTCATTATTTGGGAATATCTGAAAGCAGACCTGGCATATAGTCTCTCCAGCTGATAAGTGAGATATCATATGCCGTACATGGTCATGTTTTCTGAAGTTTCCTTGATCACAAATGGAACAGACATACCTGGCCATTCCTTTGTGCATATCATTGTGGAGCCGCAACTGGCGCTCTCTTAAGAACTGCTTCCCACATGTCTGACAAACAAACTGTTTTTCCTTGGTATGAACAGTATAGTGTTCCCTCAAGTGACAACGCTGATAAAATCCTTTCCCACAAAGATTGCAGAAATGCTTACGTCTGTGATCTCTCTCATTCTCTTCCATCATGGAATTCTTGAACAGATCTTGCTCTAGGCAGTTTGACATATGTTCAACCACCAGGTTTTCAGTTTCAAAACGTTGACCACAATTAGGACATCGGAAAGGACAGGCAGAATGCTTATATAACTGTTTTTTTTGAAGGCTGTTCATTTGGAAATGACTGTCCCTGAAGTCCTCTATCATCTCTGCAAACATCATCTCCCTTATTTCTGACTGGTCGTCAGGGTTTTCTTCCAAGTCCATTTTTTCCTCAGAATTTCTGATACCATTCATGGTCAGATCCTGGGGTTCTCCACAGGTCTGTGCATGATCTTGTAACTGTTTGCCTTTGACCAGTATTTGACCACACTTGCCACAGGCACATATATTTTCTATGTGTTTGGACAAATAATGAGAGGACAAATCTTCCTCAGTGATTGTTAGCCCACAAAGTTCACAGGGAGCATTCTCCACGTCTTCCTGTACCGAAGGAGCTTTCCTGTTAAGGTGCCGTGGACTCTGTAAACACTTTCTTTCATCGTCATCCATGGATAAACGAGGTTTTAAAGTCTTCCGAGCATTTCTTTTCTCTCTGATCTCCTCCTCAACATAGTACCTGTAAAGCGGCTCTTCCTGCTCATCATCTAGGTCGTCATTGTCAGAAGACTCATTGCAGTCTTTATCTGTCACTTTAATAATATTAAAATCTTTCAGCTCGTCTGCAGGACTGTCCTCTGGTTCCATCTTGATAATAATCCTCTTCCTCTCGGAGGCTCTACTTCCTTCTTCACCTGAGGTCTCTGATGCAACTGTGCTGCTTTTCCTGCTTGTAACATTGGACACAGGAGACGAAGAATCATCAGCAGCTTGGCTTGAGTCCCCTTTGTATTTTTCTGTTTGCGTAGAGATTATTTTAGAAGTAGAGTCCTTTTCACTAAAGTCTAGTTTTTCAGCACCGTAGTACCTGGCACTTTGGTACGAATGCCTGTTAGTGCACGTTAGCACGTGCTCATCCAGTAACTTCTCACAGCTAAAACTAAACCCACAGCTGTCACAGGTGAAGCTTCTTCCAAAACGGCGCGAGTGGGACACACGCTCTTTTGTGTGAGAGAATTTGGAGGTGGTGCTTTTTTTGCAGACATCAAACAGTTGTTCGGGGAAACTGCCTAGCTGCAAAGCTTCTTCATCGGGCTCTTTGTTATGGGATGTATTAACTGTTGAACTTGGCGGCTCCATGCCCCACCTGTTTGCTTCGCTGCCATTTCTGGTGAGCGTGTCTTCATACATTCTCACACCAAATATCATTTTACTATTCTGGGTGCTAGAAGCAGAAGATGAGCACTTTAAACTAGATGAGTCTGTATCCTGTATATCTTCTAGACACTCAGGTACATTATATAGCTGTAAATAGTTCATGGCCACTTTAAATTGCTCAAAATTGGCAGGGGCTGTCATAATTTTTCCTAAATACATGAACTGTAAAATAAGATCAAAGCATTCAGCGCTAATCTTCATGTTGCTTAGATTCAGCTGGGCTGTAGTGTGTTGATGGTTCATAAAAAACATCCTAAAATAGGAGCTGCATGCAGCAAGGACTGCCTTATGTGCTTGAAAATAAATATCATCGATAGCAATACAGCAGTCACACAGAAAGCCCCACTCTCTTTGGTTGTTTAGCTGCTGAAGGACATAGTTGCTGTGGCTGGTTCTTGCCATCTTGTACTTCAATTATAGCCCTGCATAGAGAAGAAGACATCTGTTAAACCATGAGCACAAAAAGCAGAATGTATTTAAATGTAGGGAAGAACTGCCATCTCTTTCCTCTCCCGATCTTCCTATTCTCACACTGTTTGTGGTATAATTTCCTGTCTGGAGATCTTTGCTGGTAACTATTGTTGATGCCAGTGAAAACATCCATAATTCTACGTTCTCACCACTAGACTTACAAGACTAGCAAACTAATAAACATAACCACCATACATGTCAGTCAGAGCAACGCTGCTAGAATATAAATTAGCAAACATGTATCTCAAAGTCCTCCAGCCAAGATTTTCAGATATGAATTCTGGATGCTGAACTTCAAAAACTTCACAGTGCAGACTTCTGTAAGATGGCCCCAGGACAACAGCTATGTGAGGTGAGCCGACTGTAAGAAACCACCTGCTCGGTCTCAACTTGCCTTTTTCACCTGTCAGTCCAAGGGACATATGATGCAACACATTACTGGAAACCAGGCTGGGCTCAGACTGGTCTTTCCCTCCCCATTAAAGGCGGCTGAGAAGAGACACCAGCACAACATCCACATGCCGTTTGCTCTTTAGGGCAGCTCAGGGATCTTCTCGACCTTATCTGCGAGGCCTCTTGCAAAGCAGGAACTGTAAAACTGAAGCGGGTTCTGAGAAGCGCGGGGCTGGCCGGGCCCCGCAGGCCCGCTGCCGACGGTCACTGTGCGGCAGGGGGGCAGGAAGTGGTGCATGCCGTGCCTCCAGCTCCTCTCAAAACCGCTCTTTCAGAGCAGCATAATACAGCCAAAACATTTAGATTGGAGACCGGACAAAGTCAAAAAAAAATCAGCTAATGGAGAACTGTAAAGGCCAGCAAGCCAGAGATGGAGGCTCTGAGGGATGAAGCCTCAAGGAGGAACTGCAAACACTTGAGGGAAAGTTCTGTGAGTGCTGAAAGCTGGTTTAAATGAAAGGACTAACTGGTCTTAAACAGAAAAGAGGAAGAAAACACACTGTTTTATGTTAATAAAAACATCCAGAAGAAATATATTGCACACAGGAGGTGTGCATTCAATTCACAGAAGATAAACTGTAACCAAGCAAGGCGAAATTCAATGGCTAGTCACCACTGACTTTGGAAAAACCTTTACTGATACACAAAATCTGTAGTAAATACACAGGGAGCAGGGTGGGGCAGTTTGAAAAAGCAAAAAAGTATAAGGAATACCCTAACTGAGAAGAAAAACCTAAAGCAATAATGAACACTCTTAACATCTTGAAAGATTATTGCAAGCAATAGAAATAACTGCAAGAGATTTGTATACACAAAGTACAGGCTAGCAAACAACATAAATCAATCCGTGCATTTCATTGAGTCATAAGCTGCAGTTTAATACGTTACTGTTGTTTCAATTGTCCAACATTTAAACAAAATACACACAAAAATGCTCCCTGGTTTCTTCTTATTCCCTCCCCATCATCTCCCTGACAGCTTACATCTCCTAGAGGCTGCAAAACGAGCAAAGAAATTAAATCCCACAATTAGCATTGAATTCACAAGTCAGAGGTGTTGCCTGGGTTGTTAAGCAGCAGACCTAATATTTGTCAGTGGTCTCCTTCATTCCGCCAAGCACTGCCATGGAAGAAATGCATTCACGCTCTCCAGATGAGGAAAGGTTCACCCCTGCCCAGCAATATTCCTGCTGCCAGTTCTACCACAGCACTTATGGATCGCTGCCAGCAGAAGACTGTCTGGCAACAGGAACCCTGAGATCTGAGTTGCATTATACTGATGAAGAGCACCTGAACGACAGCTGCTCCTCTCCCCTCAACCCAGTCCTCTAACCCCAAAACTCAAGGTGAGCACCCTGCCATAACAATTCTCTGACCAGTTTGGCCCACTGACATCCACTGCAGAAATGCGACTTATAACAATAAATTCCTTTAATGGTTTTCTCACTAACTAGCAAAAGGGTGGCTGTGAAAGTAGAATCTCTGAAACAACTTCATGTCTTCCCTACAGAAATTAGACTGTTGTCTAAGTCACTGGGTAACTTCAGTTATTTCTGAAGGAAAAAAAAACAACACAGCAAGGCTCTCAACATCAAGCACTACAAAAGGGCACTTCATTCTTCCAAGTGCTAAGGTGTTTTGTATTTGTGGTAATTCATTACATACTTAATACTTGATGAAGTATGCTTTATTATATTCAAGAACAGCAGCTGCATAATGACAAAGAACTGACTTCAACCTCCATATTGTAAGACTGACCACCAACAAGATACAGTGAGAAGATGCAGTCTAAGACACCACTAGCCTCTAGGTATGAATTGCCATCACGACAAGAAAAGGCTCAGGACTGCTAGAGGAACAATGTTTTAATCTTCTTCTACTCATAAAGTTGCAAGTTTAAACTTTTCATTTAAATTTGAAGGGTTTTGTGCACGATAAGTATTCCACTGTGTTTTCCAACAACAAAAAAAAAAAAAGTAGTGCAGGCAGCAAGCCTGTAACCAAGAAGTTCACAAATATCTGCACGCACCTGCAAGGAGAGGCATTGCAAAACAGTGGGAGTGATCCAGCAGTCACTGGAGCAATGGCACAGACTCGACTTCTCTTTCTTCTGTGAAAAAGGTGAGAGGTATCTCCTCTTTTGACAGGGGAACTCTTGCAGAGCTTTCAGCACTTAAGTCCCGATATGCAAAAACAACCCTTTGGCAATGCCTATCTCCTACCACTGCTCTGTAAGAAACCAGCCTGAGCATGAGTTTGCTTGATCGGAACAGCAAGGTGTTCAGGTGTGTACACAGCCTGTATCACTGTAGTACTATATGTAGGTATTAAAATAGAGTGCGTTTGAAGTTATCTATGTTAATGAAAGTACTGGCAGACTTCCTCTGGATGCTGTATTAACCTGCTGTACGTAACTATATATTTACAGCTGCCAACGCTTCCCACTATGAGAGCCTGCGTTGGGCTATTTAAAACTTCAACACATCTCAACCAGCAAAAGCAAAACTTTCCTTTTGAATTGCCTGTTTTGGACTTTTTTTTTTTGCCAGAAAATTTCAGCTGGAACGGTTACAAAAAATGAGGTTAAGAAAAAATTTTGTATATCTAAATTATTACTCTTTAAAATTCAAAAAAGTTTCTCTTCCAAAATCTTGAAACAGAGACTTCATATTGGAGAAAGTGGTATGTCTTAGACAAGTTCTTGGTCACAATATAAAAATCTACCTGAATTTGGCCAAACTAGAAGCTTAGGGGAAAATAAAGAGGGAAAGATGGTAGGAATTATAAATTTGTTCATACTTCAGACTGCTGTGAGTTACTATAATGTCAGATTGTAGCCTTGCTGAGAACTTTTCATCCTCATGTAGCTCCTTTGTATACGGGGGCCTGTTGGAGCCATCCCACCTAGAGCAAAAACACCTTTTTTCTGCCACGTGTCACCTCCACAGAGCCACGAACTGGTAGCAGGGCTTGCTGCAGTTTGCTCCACACCACAACTCGCCACTGGGTTTTAGCATCCCTCCTGGCAGCCAAAAGGGAAAGATACCTGGTTTTGGATGAGGAGAGCCAGGGCAAGGAGCAGGCTTAGTGAAACTGCATAGAGATTGGGAACTGTAAGAAGGAAGCGAGGGGAAAGAGCAAGGGGAAAGCCCTGGGAGCAGGGAGGGCAGGGTGAGACAGGCTGGGAGGGAAATGCTGAGCTGAGAGGGGATTAGGAACAGCAGTGGGAGGAAAAGATGGTGCAATGAGGATCTAAATGGGGGAGGGAAGCTGCTTGGGCAAGAGACTAGGAAGAGCCAAATAGGTAGGGTGAGGGGAGATGCTTATGCAGGGGAACAGACAGGAAATTATCATAGCAGGCACCCGTTCAGAGCTGGAATTGAACCCTGGATTCCTGTTTCTGCTGTTCCTTTGCCACCAGCAATTATCACAGGCTTGCTGACAAGCTCCCTCCCAATCAAGAGCAAGCACCGAGAAAGTCATCATTTGTCATTATTTTATTTTAATTGCTGAAATGTCAGGGATCTGCATTTATCACCCACATTAATGGTTCGATGCTGAAAACTATTTTTCAAGTTTTCTTTGGAAAGAAAGCAGGCATTAGAATAAAAACACATCTTTTTGAAGGAAACCCAAGGTCTCAAAGTTAAGCTCATACACAAGAAATGACATAATTAAGCTGAACTCCAATACAGTATTCATTCAGCAGTCTTTTATGTATATATTGTAGTCTTCCAACCTTTCACCAAAGGTTCCTTTCCCTACTTGGCACACCCAGGGATCTGTCCAGGGATAGATCCAAGCAGCAGTGCTCTTCACGCAACAACACAAGATCCCTGCTCATTTGGCATAGGATTTGGAGGATATGAAGCAAATGAGACTGGGGGGAAGAAGAGGAGAATCCCACAACAAAGAACACTGCTTTGGAGAACAGCATCCCAGCTCTCTCAGTGTCAGGACAAGTCATTCTAAACTCCCTCCCCACCGGTCTTTGGTAAGTCTGGCATGTGTTTTTTTGGATGCCCAACTTCTCCACACCAGGGAAAACAATCAGCAACAGCTGATACCAACAGGAGCTACCCTCTGTGTATTAAGCACTAAGTATCCGGGAAAATTAAAGCTCTAGGCATGTGAGTTTGTCCACCCAAAATTTGTGGGTTTGATCCTCTCTGACTCTGTTTCCTATTTCAAAATGAGAATTGTGACCACTTGCCTGACTAGCACACCGCATTTGTGAAGCACCCAAATACTGTAGTCACAAGGATCACAGGGAAGTCCACGAGGAACCTAAGTGACTCCATCTTCAGCAACAATTGATCTGGGCAGTCAGCACAGCCATGGGCCTCGCCGTGAGCAATACTGAAGGATGCAAGAGGTGTTCTGAAAAGATATACTAGAACAGTATCTGATACAAAAGCAAGAAGTATAGGTATTTTAGTCAGGTAATTTCAGTCTGATCTTCAAACTCAAAGTCTCCATAGCCATCTTCTATTTCTAGCGAATGCTTAAATTTACACAGCAAGGCTTTGATTACAGCTGTTTGTATGCCATCTTTTTTTTTTTTTTTTATTTTGAGTCACTACTCAGGTACAATTACAACTTAGATGTTATCATGAACAAGGTGAATTGCACCACTACACTAACCAAATATGTTGTTTAGTAGTCTAGAGCCAGAAAGAACAGGCATTTACCAGAGCTCCACACTTTCTGTCATCTCCTCAAGTTCAAAATTTTTGCTTCTTCAGTTTTAAAACATTTCAGGAAAAGTCCTCAAGCTTTTCCTTTTCAAGCCTTTTAGGGAGACTGGTAAAGTTCTTTTGCTAACTTCTCTGTCTTTAAAAAAGAAGTACCACAAGGTTCACGATTTAGGAGCCTCTTGGCTCCTAAAATTAGTAGGTGGTTTTCAAAACCCAGCATTTCCACTGCTGAGCAGGCAAAAACAGAGTGCTTACACGCTTAGTTGCTGGCTGCTTTTCTTTGGAAACCAAGAGCGGGCTGGACAAAAGTATAATAAATGAGTGGAGAATTCGGTGCTAATAGAAAACGAGACTGAAAAAAACCTCAAGAACACAACGCCCAGTTATCCAAAGAAACAGGAGCGTGGGCAGCAGAAAGCAAATTCCGCATCCCATTCTCACAACGCATCTCGCTCTGACGCAGGTTGCCAAGAACTCTCCTCTCTGAAGTTAAATTATTCTGCCTCCATGGGTCAGATCCACCAAAGAAATCAGATTCCTAACTGACAGCATCTAGATGCTCTGGAGCAAATCCTACATGACACGTCCAAGCTCTGCATACGATGCCTGAAAAAACTGCACACTCAGCTAATGCACTGACCATGGATGGAGTGGTCAAAAGGCAAGAAATTTATCTAGACATTATCAAGAGGGAGCCACAGAGGTTGCTCTAGCACTGTAGAGTCCAAGAAAGTGCTCTGCTTACCCAAAACTTGCAAAAAAAAAAAAAAAAAAAAAAAAAAAAAGGGGGCCAGGTGACCACCGTTCACCTCAATAGCAGGTATGGGTAAGCTACAGTTTGTGTTGTAAGAGTAGGCTACACGATCATGAATTAACAGTTACTGGAATTCCACATACTGCCAATGAAAACCTAATTAAGCTCCATTATTTGGACTATGAAGGACTGACAGTATTATTTATCCTCCCCCCATGGTCCTTCCAATTAGCTGCCTTCGGGCACGCTAGTTGTGAAGCTGCTTGAGATGATGTAGATACTCATCTGCATACACATCCTGATGGCTGAATCAACTCATCTGAAACAGCCTCGTTGCCAATGTATAGAAGAAATAAGTTTCAGCTAATACCTGGGTTCAGCCTGAACCCAGGAAAGGTAAGATGCTCCAGCCCCCAAGTGAGAGCCCTCGGAGCCATTTGCTCCCTCCGTGCACAGAGCTCTCCATTGATTCAGCATCCACGTGCACAAATGAGAAACAGACGTGGAAACTTAACAAGTTACAGTTCTCAGCTGCTAACCCAGAACTAGTTAAGATGCCTTGCACATTCACAGGTAAGGACACTCCTCAAAAGATAAGGAATAAAATGTCAGGAAAACATAAGCGGTCAAATTAAGGAAACAGCAACTTTTGGAGCTTTAGTTCAAACTATCTCAACTTCAACTTTAGATCCAGTCTATGAAGTAAGAAGTATTACAGAGAGTTTTGTGCAGTCTTTTAAAGTAACTTGCTAGCCACAAAAGATTACTCTAGATGTTCACAGTCATCATTTATCTGACACCTCTACAGTTGTAAGAAGTGGTCAGGCAAAGTGGTAATGACATGTTTATAAGATTTGTGGAAAAACATCCTGACACCAGATTTAAGCCTTGCAGCTGAACGATGAGTCTTTCTACCTGGCCTCCCCAACTCACCCCCTTATAACTTCAAGAGGCATCTTGGTGGTTTCTGGGGATATCCTGAGACCCTCAGACAAAGATAAGTGCGCCTTCCAGAAAAGCATCCTTGGCTAAATGCAAGCTGTGCTCCAGTGCAACAGGTAGGGTATGCATGAATGAAGCAGAGTAACTCGTGACACGCAGGTCAGACTACATATTTCGTTGACACTTTCCTGTCCTAGATGCTTCAAAATTTACTTGCAGCACATAAGAAAAATAAGCTGCTCAGGTCTCCATTAAATGAGGCAGGTTTAAGATGGAAAAAAAGGGCAACAGCTAGCTAAATCTAGAGTTTTGCAATGGCAAAACATGCACAAAGAAAAAATTGCCAGACAAATTTGAGGATATAAATGGTCTTCATGCAAATTATGTCAGCTGCTGTGCCCACATACTGTGTCTGCAGCAGAGCTCTGTGTGTGGTGGTGTTTACCATGCCTAAGCAGAGACAGGGAAGATAACCCAACTGCTGGGAAACCACTAGTCAAGCTTTTTAAAAAATGCACACCGTGTTTCTCACACTATGTGCATGCAAGGTTCGGAATAACCCTCGAGAGAGGGCTAGCTGAAACCACCGAGGGGAAATACTCCAGGACTTTTAATCAGGAAACTTTCATTATCTCAGTTCTGAGCAGCTTTCTTTTTCCCCACACAGCAGGTAAGCAGCTACTAAGGCTTTGTCCACCCCAGATTTTCAGAGCTTTTCCACCATCAGCAACAATGGAAACCTGTGAATAAAGCAATTAACCTCACCCACACAAGCAAGAAAGCAGTTAAAACCCCAAGTCACTCCCTGATATGAGTACTCTCATCGCGATCATTGCAAATCCCCATGCCAGTGACAATGCTGGCTGATTCTGAGGAAGAAAAGCCTCGTGCCAGCAGAGCTGAAGCATCTGTTAAGCCTGTGATGTTGCCCCACACAACTCCCAAGCCTTCTGGCTGAGTGGAAAAGGGGGTTTCCACTTCTCCTCCGAGCTCCTCGAGCAGCACCACCCCATGTGTTTGCTCCCTAAACCCTCTTGCAGCCCTCCCTCACCCATCCAAACACCCAGGTGTATCCCAGAGCGGGCCGAAGCGACTTGTTGCTACTCCTCATGTTTTCTGGCCAGTCACCCAGAAATCTCTCCACAATCTCATCAACTCAGTGCCTGGGAAAGCCTCTGCCAGCACTGCAACGGGGCGCGTTTGGCCAGTTTTCTCCGTGGCCATATGGTCTCAACGCCTCTCCCCCGCTCGCCACGCGAGCTCCAGCTCTAATTCGGTAAGAGCGAGAAGCCCACGGCCCCCCTGCTCACAACTGCTGTGTGGGTTTTTCCAAGAGCCGTAATGAGGAATGTTAAACAAACACCTTTAATTAAAGGAATGTTTGTTTAATGTAATTAAATGCCGACAGAACACAAGACTGCTTCAGCCCCAGAGAGTTTTGCAGCATGCGCTGTACCTTGCGAGAGAGAGCGTAGCGCAGGGGGAATAACACCAGCAGACGATACAATCTGGCAGTAAACATCCCAGTGCTCGGCAGCATCCACCCCGTGCTATCCCTCTACCCATGCCTACGTGTCAGGAGGAGCAGGCGCTCGCTATCAGCCGACAGACGGGCCAAACTTTGGATGTGAGTTAGGAGAGAGGAATAAAAACCCAGCCCCAAACCCCCGGCGTTTTCAGTCCCGCTTCCTTCGCTCCTTTTGCTACCTTTCTATCCAGAGGAGTCCTTTGAGGAACGAGCCTTTCAGCACCGCTCCCCGAGCAACAGAGGGCTTGTTTTTTTTTTTTTTTTTTTTTTTTTTTTTTTTTTTTGCGACAGAGCAATTCCTTCCCTCCCCGCCGCCTCCAGAGCGAGCCCGAGCGGTGCCAGCCCGGGGTGAAACCCAAGTCTCCCGCCTGGCAGGGTGGAGCATTCCCTTCGGGCTCCGGCTCCCCTCCGTTTTTTTCACCCAACTACCGCAACTCGCTCCAAGTTTGGCTTTCAAAAAAAAAATAAATAAATTTAAAAAGAAAAATAGGATAAAGGGAAAAATAAACAGAGCTTGGACGGCGTGAGGCAGAAGGCGCTGCGAGCACGGCGCGCTGCAACATCCGACGTGACCCCAAGCCCCGCAGCAGCGCCCAGCCCCGGCACCTCGCCGGGCCCCCGCAGCCCCCCGCCCGCTTCGGCACAGCCCCGAGCCGAGCCGAGCCGGGCCACCGCCGAGCCGAGCCGTGCTACAAACGAGCCGGGGGCAGGCCGCCCGCCCAGCGCAAGGTCACCGCGGCGGCTGCTGGCCGAGAGCCGTGCCGGGCTGAACCCAAATGAACCGGGCTGAGCCCAAATGAGCCGGGCTGAGAGGAGCCGAGCCGAGCCGAGCCGTGCCGCCCCCCCCCTCCGCCCCACTATGGCGCGCCGTGCCGGGCCATGCCGCGCCGGGCCACGCCGGCCGCCCGGCACTTCCCACCTCCCGCCGGCGGCGGAGCTGCGGCCGCCGCGCTGCCTGCTGCCTTCCTTCCTCCCCTTCCTCCTCCTCCTCATCCTCCTCCTCCTCCTCCTCCACCGGGCTCGGGGGCTCCGCTTACCCGCGGGGCGAGGCGGTAGCGGCGGCCGAGGGGGAGCTGCCCGTGCTGCGAGCGCTGCTCCCGCCGCTGCCGGTGCTGCTGCCGCTGCTGCTGGCGGTGCTGCTGCTGCTGCTGGTGCTGCTGGCAGCGCTGCAACAAAGGACTTCCGCCCCGCCGCGCCTGCTGCTGCCGCAGCGCCGGCTCCGCCGCGACCGCACGGGGCCGGACCCCTCCCTCCCTCCCCTCGGCCCCGCCGCCGCTGCTGCTGCGCCGCCGCCGACAGCGCCGGGGCCCGGCGGGCGGCTCCCTGCCGCGCTGCCCTCTCCTCCCATGCCGCCGGGGATGCTGCGGCCGGGGGCGCCCCCTCCCCATGTGCCGCAAGCCTCGCCCCCTCCTCCTCCTCCTCCTCCTCCTTCCCCCCCCTCTGCTTCTCCTCCTCCTTCTCCGCTTGCAACCTCCCGCACCGGAGCCCCCCCCCCCCCCGAGGGCATTGCTAAAGGGTGGGGGGTGTCCCCGTGCTGTGTCTGCATCCCCACGGTGTTGTTCCGGAGTTTTCGCCCCCGCTCCCCCACCCCCCCCCATCTCCAAAATGAGCCCCCGGGGGATGGCCCATGTGGGCGGCCGGAGATGGGGTCGGGCAGCCGCGGCCTCCTCTTGCGTGGGGCGGCTTGGTTACCGAGGTGGGAGGAAGGGAAAAAAAAAAAAACAAACAAAGAAAAAAAAAAAAAGCAGAAAAAAAAAGCAACTCCAAGTTGCACGAGGAAGTGTTTGCTTTCTGCTGAAATTTCGCACGGCCGTATCCCTGCCGTCCCTCTTTATACACTGATGCAGAGCGCAGGAGCTGGCAGCCGCTACCACGTTTAATCACAGATCCCGAGCAGAGCACTTTTTTTTTTCCTTCTCTCTCTCTGAGTTTTCCCAGGCCCTCCTCCCATCACTCTCCCTGAACCTCTCCAGCTCCACTTGAACTGTCCCGGGTGAGTAAATGGGATTTCCCGAAGCTGCGGGCGGCCGCTCTGCTACCTGCCACGGGGCTGCTAGGAAACATCTGCCAGGTCAGGCTTTTCTCCTGGGCTTGCCACTTGACTTTTCCACCCCTAAACTGACATCAGTTGTTCCCCGCACGCATCAGAAGCGTTTAATTTGCAGAGCTCCTTTGTTTGGACACGTTTTCTAAAGACGCCATCAGTTTCGTGTCAAGCGCAAGTATCCAATATCCCTTCTAGCTCCAGACAAGCTGAAGGGAAAAAATTAGTGGTAGCCAACTTAAAAGATGTGATTACAGGTTTGAAAATGGCAAAAGCTACAAAAGTAACAACAGAAAGAATGCACCAAAATAGCCACCTACAACATTTACATGTACCGGCATTGATCCCTGCTCCCAAAGTTTCCCCAAGGCATCTTAACTTGACAAACCAAGTTAAGAGAGTCCTGATTTCCAAGTGGGACACCACCCCTTCACCCTGTGCACGTTTGGGGATTTTCTAACCACAGCTGAATAAAAGCAGAGCTTTCAAAATGGGTCCCACAGATGCCCTCGTTTCTCTCCTTGCCATGTTGCAGCCTGGCTCGAGGGGGTGATGCCCGGAGGGCGAACCTGCACACCTCCTTCAGCCTTTTTCCTGCCTCATAGGCCAAATGGCCTCCTTCAGCCAACCCTGTCATGTTTTTCAAATTGCACTGAAAAGTTTTTGCTTGTTTGCTTGTTTTTTTCCATAGTTCACCAGTCTTTTTCTTTGCAGCTCCTTGCACAGGGCAGCACAAAAGGTGCCTGTGCAGCTCTGCTGTGTCCCAGCCCTCTCCACGCAAGTTGCTGCAGGAGCCTCTGCCACCTCTGGGTGACACTTGGCACATGTCACCCTGTTTTTCACTCCATCCCCAGGCTCTCAGCAACCTCCCATGACATTTGCCTTCCCAATGTATTTTTTACTATTATTTTCTGGCCACGGAGGAACAGCGAGCAGACACGTCTGTGGAGATAGCTGCAATCACGTCCTGCTCTCGCATCCCAGCCCAGCAGTGCGGGCTGTGTCACCTCATACCCACAGGGCCCTGGGATATTACAGCCAAACACCAGCTTCCACTTCCCATCGTCGCTCCCATCATTTTGGCTCCAGCTTCTCCGGAGCTCTTCAAAGTCCTCTTTGGGCTGGAGTCAACCTAGATAACACGTAAATTATTAATCATTTAAATAAATAGCATGCCGTCTGCAAATAGCCACTCACTCTGCACATGGCTCGATAAATATGTTAAACAACAGGAGAGCAGAGCACGAAACCTCCAACCACTTTCTGCCAGCTTTTTTTTTTTTGGGGGGGGGAGAAGAGCGGGTATTGCTGCACGAGGGGCAGCAGGAGCGCAGCTCCGTCACACCTGGCTCCTGCTGCTGTCCGAGGAGCACAGGAGGGCACGATGAGCCCTTTTATTTCACCAGAAGAAACAAAGCACGGGCTGATGGCTCAGGGAACTTTGAGTCAAGGGCACAGCTTGAGGCTGGCGTTGCGCGGTTGCCGTTGCGCTCAGCTCCGGGCCGCGCAACAACCGCGCAACCCCCGCGCAGCCCCGGCGGTCACTTTTTCCACCCGGAGCCACCGCAGCAAGGCGGGGGCGGCCTGGCCCGGCTTGGCCCGGCTCGGATCGGCTCTGCCCGGCCCGGCTGGGTGGCAGGAAGCACGGGGGGAGCAGCGCCCACCCCATCCGCCGCGCAGGGAGCGGGCGGAGCCGCGCAGAGCCGGGGCTGCGCTTCCGCGGGTAAGAGGCTGCGCGGGGGGAGGCTGCCCAGCAAGCGCAGCCTCCTCCTCATCCTCCTCTTCCTCCTCCCCCTCATTTTCTCCCCCCCCCCCTCCCACCCCGGGTGTAATTTTCGGGGGAAACAATAGGGAATATCAGCGTTTGTTTGCAAAGGGGCCGTCGGCGCGGCGCTGTACAATGAGGGCTTTGTTGGGCGGCACAGGGCTCCCTCTGTGTGCGCGCTGCCGTGCCCCTCTCCTCCGCTCCGGGCCGCGGGTGTAGCCGGCTCCTGAATGGCACCGGTTGTGCCCAGCCACAGGTGTGTGTCGGGGGGCAAAGAGGGCACCTGCACGCTTTTTTTTTTTTTTTTTTTTCCCGTGGGAGAAGCTGCCCTGCTTGTGGCAGCAGCCTGGCGAAGTCGGGGAGAGGCGCTCAGCTCCGGGAGCTGGGATTTGGGGTGTCGGTGGGAAGGGACGAGGCTCCCCAAAGCTCTGCCTCCGTGCTCAGCATCGTTTCAGTGCTGAGAGACCAGCGGCTGAGCCTGTGGGAGCCCTGGGGTTTCTTGCAGAGATGAACGCCTTGTTCTCTTCCCTGCAGACACGCCATGGACACGAGCGGCCACAGCGTCCTCCTCCTCCAGCAGCTGAACATGCAGCGGGAGTTTGGCTTCCTGTGCGACTGCACAGTTGCCATTGGAGATGTTTACTTCAAAGCCCACAGAGCGGTGCTAGCTGCTTTTTCAAACTATTTTAAGATGATATTTATCCATCAGACCAGGTAAGGACGCGCAGCTCTCTTCCTACCACCCTTTAACTGCTCCTACCCTTTAACTGCTCTGCTTGACTTTCAGCTTTTCCCCTTTTTCTAAAGGTGTTGTGCAGTCCATAAAACCACCCTCGTTAGCCAGCGCACGCTGCTGTTCAGGCCCTGCATCTCAGAGATGAGAAATTTGTGTGAGCAAAGGGATTAAATGCATGGGTGCCCCGGTCCTCGCGCAGTGACACCTCGCAGGCTGGCATTGCAAGGACACGCATTGCCTTGTGGCGATGCATCTGTCACTTTGTGATGGCTTTTGTGCAGTCCCCTTGCCCAGATCCGGTGTGTTCAGGCTTTGCGTGCGCTGGCCATTCGGCTACCTGGCGCTGTTGGCTGCAGAATAATCCCAGTGACAGGCCGCTGCTCCTCTGCGTGCTTGCTGGAGTGCGGAGGCTTCGTGCCTTTCTGGAGAGACCAGTGAAGCCCAGTTTCAGGTCCCGCTCAGCAGGTGTCCATGCCATAGGCACCGCCGTGAGGCTGAGCACTCATCTTGCACTTTCACAGCCGCCGCGGGCCGGGAGGGAGGCGCAGCCCTGCCCACGCTCTGGCCACGCGTTCCCACGCAGCCTTCCTGGCACCAGCGTTGGTGTGGCCTCAGGAGTTACCCCAGCAAAGAGAGAGCAAAACACATTTGGCTAGATGGCTTTTCCGGCTCGGCTTGCTGGGTGGGACTGTCCCTTTTGGCAGGATCCGCGGGCTTGAAGCAATCAGGGAGCCGGACCCTTATCACAGGTCTGCGCCTCAGACCCGTGCAGATAAGGGGCAGGACTGCGATCACCCACTTATTTCAAGCTGCTGCTCCGATGTTTCACCTGGCTGGGTCCTAAGTGGTTCTGCAGGTATAATGACGTCAGTGCCGAGTTCTAATCTCGCCTCCGAGCTGGAGCTTGCTGCTTGTAACTGATTAATCCCTCTCTGTTCCCCTTCCTGCCCATGCTGGTGAGGGTCGCAGCCTCCAGCACCTTCGGCAGACAATCATTATCCACCCGCACGCAGCCCTTCGGCTGGGCGTGAGAAGATGAGCAGATTTCCCGGGCGATAGACATTGTTTGCTGACACTTAAGTGCAAAGCTCATAAAGATTACGCAGTGGTGGCAGCTGAATTTATTACTTAAACACGCAGATGCTCTCTGCCTCCTGTCGTTGGAGCGGCACACACAGGAGAGGTGCAGCTCGCACGGCACTGCTGGTTATGCCCCATCACAGCTGGGTGTGCATGCGAGTGAGGGGTAGATGGAAGCTGGTTCTTTGGTGCACTTGTGCACGCAGTTGTTACAGTCCCACAGATAAAAAAAAATCAGTCACTCTGCTCTACATGCTCTACAAGGCATATGCGCTTCCTCAGGTCTTGGCAAGGAGCGCTGCTCGCCCTGATTCTGGAGCCAGGCGGCAGTGCCCACGCTCTAAAAGCAAACGGCGGCGCAAATGAATGGGCAGATAATGGATCAGGGCTGTAATTGGGAGCCGAGTATGTACTTAATCATCTGTCTTGTTTCAGTGAATGCATAAAGATCCAGCCTGCAGACATCCAGCCTGACATTTTCAGTTACTTGCTGCATATCATGTACACGGGGAAGGGGCCAAAGCAGACTGTCAACCAGAGCCGGCTGGAGGAGGGCATCCGCTTTCTCCACGCTGACCACCTCTCCCATATCGCCATCGAGATGAACCAGGTGTTCCCCTCAGAGGCCGTGCAGTCTTCAAACCTGTACGGGATCCAGATCTCAACTGCCCACAAAACGGCCAAGGAACGTCTGGGAGCGAAGGAGACGCTGGCCAAGCCGGGTGGCAGGTCTTCTGCCCAGGGCGACCACCCACAGCTGCAGCTCTCCCTCGCCATCGGGCTCGACGACAGCTCCCTCGAGCAGCAGGTTGCTCGCCCCGCCGCGCAGCCGGCTGCTCTGGTCAAGCCGGCGGAAGAGCTGCCAAAGCTCTCCGTCTCCGTAAAGCAGGAGAAGTGTGACTCGGAGCCTGTGGTGTCCCAGAGCTGCACCCCTCCTTCTCCGGACATGGCAAACCCCATTTTTGCCAAGGCCAGCCTCAGGGTGCACTTGTGTCACTACTGTGGGGAGCGCTTTGACTCCCGGGGGGGGCTGCGGGAGCACCTGCACACCCACGTCTCGGGCTCGCTGCCCTTCGGCGTGCCGGCCTCCATCCTGGAGAGCAGCGACCTCGGCGAGGTGCAGCCTCTGGCGGAGAGCAGGGAGGCCGGGGAGGGTCACCGCCTCGGGGCCTTCCTCCTCAAAGAGGACGAGCATCAGCTGGAGCACCCGAGCTGCGGCGACCTTGAGCCTCTGCAGATCGGCCAGCTCTCCCTCATCTCCAAGGACCATGAGCCGGTGGAGCTGAACTGCAATTTCTCTTTCTCGAGAAAGAGAAAAATCAGTTGCACCATCTGCGGCCGCGCATTTTTCCGGAAGAGCCAGTTGCTGGAACACATGTACACGCACAGAGGGAAGCAGCCCAAGTACGGCCGCTGCCAGCGGCTGGAGAGCCCCGCCACCCCCAGGTTTCGTCCTTACGGTGACAGTGAGAGCGTGGGGAAGAGCCCCGGTTTATCTCAAGACCACCTGGACGAATGTATACTGGAGTCTGATCTTATCCAAGAGAGCGTGGACACGATCCTGGTAGAGTAGTCCTTCCCCTTCAGGCGCTGGATATGCGGGCAGTTTCCGTGCAGTGGGTGGCTGCTCTCTAGAACTGTCTTTAACCAATGTTCCCGTCACCACTGAGCTAGTGAAGAACTGTGTGTGTTTGGCCTGTGTGTTTACTTTTTTACTTCTCTAACTTTTAAACTCAAGCTAATTCAAATCCAAGTCCTTCTTGGAAGCCTTCATGTAACTCAGTTACATTTTGATAAATGTGAATTTATTATGACTCTGCTTTACTCCAGTTCTTATTGTGTTGCTGGGCGTGAGGTTTGTACATTCCCTAATACACTGAGTAGCATCAAAGGATGTTTGTATCCCCTAGAATTGCGCTTCTGAAGTTGAGGGAAATGTAGAGGGACATATATATTGTTCTTTCCCCAGATAGTTTGTTTTTAATTTAAATAAATATCTCAAGGAGATAAATCTTGAAGTTTGTGTTGTATAATTGCAGTTAATAAACCTCTATATAAATGCACACGGGAGCCCTAAGACTGATCTTTTCAAGGGAATTGGTTATGGTGTTGCTGCAGGGGTGGCAACCTTGTGTTCAACCAGCCCCGGAGTGTTTGTCAGTAGAATCGTTTACATTTACTTTGAGACATGAGCTCAAGGGCTTTGCATGCGTTTTTCCTCTTTCCTGCTCCTCCTTTGTCAAGGGCTAGTGCATGAACAGAGATATGTGGATGCCCCCCTAGGGTCGCGTCCCAGTATTGAGCTGTCTTTGCACCAAGGGATGAAAGCTGCAAGGGAGTGTCCACTCCTCAGCGAGCTTCTCTGGGGACCATGGCCTGACCTGAGTCAGAGGATTAAATAATTCACAAGGTTTTACTAGGAACAAATATATAATGTGCTATTTCTTCTGTACTTCTGGAGCCACTTAAAATGGTAAAACAGACTCTTTTTACCCTTCATTTATCATGACTTGATTTCTGAAAAGTAATCATATCCAAGAGGGATTTAAAATTGTACGTGTTCCTCTTGGATTAATGTTTCATCCCCGTGTAGTTTTCCACCCAAGGTACCCACGCCTCCTGCCAGACAGGCTCCAGCCCATCCATCCCTCAAGAGCAGGCTCCTGAGCAGAGGGCCCCAGCCAGACATACGGTGCTCTTGTGGCACAGAGATTTCCTCTGCAGCAAAGAGCCGAGGCTCCCTCCCTGCCCAGTAATCCCATTATCCAGCTTGGGGGGAGCAGCAGCGTGCTGGGGGCGTCCTGCCAGCCCCTGGGGACTTGAGTCATTGTCTTAGGAGAGGGGCATCCGAACAATGGTGAGAACAGCTTGCTGTCAAAACGCCCGGCCTGCATCTCTTTGTAGCCAGGCCCCTTGAGCTGTGGTCTTTGAAACAGTCCTGGGGCAAGATGTGCAATGAAACCACCGCCAAACTGAGAGCCCAGCCGAGCTCTTTGTGCGGGCGGCCACTGCCTCTGCCGGGCGGGGAGCTGCACGCTGCAGGGGACGGAGCGGCCACCGAGGGCTGCCAGATTGTGTTTTGAGACAAAGGGAAAAACCAAACAGCCTCTGAGCCTGCACGGACGATGTCAGGCAACGCACGCTGCCGTTTGCTATGTGCCTGCCTGGTGGGCCGAGCGCTCTGATCGCTGTGCGTGCCCCTTAGAGCTGCTCTCGTGTGACTGCACCCAAGCTGTGGAGCTGGGCTTCAAAAGCCTTTTTTTTAAGGCTGGCAGACAAACGCAGCCCAACCCGTGGGGCTGCCAACTGCTGCCGAGTCCCTGGCACATTAGCAGGGCTGCAGGAGGTGTGCAGCTGGGGCCTCGGGCTCCCCTGGGGCTCCCCCAGCTTCTCTTTCTGCAGGACGGCTGAAAAATGGTATTTTATAACAGCCCACTGTTGTGTGTGACACTTTGTCGAGTGCTGCTTGCTTCAGCAGCCTTCCCATACTTGATTTAAGCCCCTATAGCATCACCCAGGGGGGTCGGCCGGGTAGGGACAGAGCTGCAGGGAAGAAGCAAAAGCTGCAGAAAAGAAGTAAAAGTGGCAGCTTTCAGACACTTCAGGGGGAGACGGGCACCTCGCTAATTTAGCTGCATGCCTCAAGTGCCTGAATTCATTCGGATTGACAGTCAAATGGCCCTGAGTGCCTCCGCAAACCCCGCCGAGGTCAACAAGACATGAACCTATGGCGGGCATGCTTCATGCAAAGGACGGTAAACAAAGGACTCGCTATTGAGGACAGCAGGAAATGGGTTTGTTCGCTTTTTGGCCATTAAAAGGGAGCTGCAACAACAGCTGTGACCGCGGGCAGAAGTCAGGTTCAGGCAGGTACCTGCAGGCTGCCACGGGCATGTACGGCTCCTAGGGTACATGTCCTGAGGGTGATCCTGATCTGCAAATAATGCTGACAGCCAAAACATACTGTGACCAGCAACGTGGGCTGTAAGTCTTTGAAAATCTAGCAGTATAAGACTTTTTTTTCACCATTTCACCCCTTTTTGGTGTATTTTGGCTCATCTTTGTGGTGCCAAGCATCTGTGTCATCAAACATCTGGGAGAAGCATTTTTTTTCATCATTTGCAATACAAGAAATGTATTTTCAGCATTTTTCCTCTGAAAGTGTTAAAGCGCTGTTATAATTAAAGCGGTAGAAGAAGCCTGAGACAGAAGCCTTGTCAACGCAGAGCTATGCTAACTGCAACCACCCCTCGCAAGCATCATTCGCTCTCAGTCTTGTGAATAGGAAATAATTTTAGAAGGCAGTTACATTTTCTGAGCAAGGACAGCAGCTGCTCCTGGATACAGCAAGAAGTTTTAGCCCTGCATGTAGAAGGCACTCGGATTACTTAACGTGAGGCAGGAGCATGCTTGAAAAATCTGCCTGATGTACAGCTGGGCTTGAAAACTATTCTTTAATATTTATTTTTCCCATGAAAACATAAAAGCTTTGTCCCAGTATGCAGAATAATGATCTTGGTAATTCTTTTCGGACATCTGCCATTGGTTGGTCAATGCACATGGGCATAGGCAAAGAAAGACCCAGGGCGATGCCACCTGTAGCTCAGGGCTGACCGCCCAATGCATGCTACACAGTTCCCAGGTGGGCACTCTGACATATTTTTCCCCTGCCAGAGCCCACATGCAAATGTCTTCTCCTCCCTCTTCCACCCTGAATTTCTGTTGAGGCTGGCAGGGACAGTGCCGGCTGCCCAGGTAATGGTGCTGGCGGGCAG
Organism: Aythya marila; assembly: GCF_965140915.1. Taxonomy (NCBI): domain Eukaryota; kingdom Metazoa; phylum Chordata; class Aves; order Anseriformes; family Anatidae; genus Aythya; species Aythya marila. The sequence goes on along the minus strand of NC_139046.1, from coordinate 7,578,402 downwards.
GTGGCCTCTCCCAGCTCCTCGATTCCAGGCAGAATAATAATTAAAAAAAAAAAAAAAAAAAAAAAAACAACCCACCCAAAACCATCAGCTTGCTGCAGGTGGCAATTCAAGGTCGTCTCCCATTTCAGCCTTTCCATGAAGGAGAAGCAGGCCTGGACCATTCGCTACCACTGGCTAAGGAGGGAGGTTTACCCTGGGCTTGTCACAGCCCCCCGGGAGTCTGCCGGCAGCAGGTTGCAACACACAGCTGCACTCGTCTTCAGCTTTGCTGCTGGATAAAAAGCAGACAGGTTTTCCTTTCCTGCTCCTGTCTTGGTATGCCAAAAAGGAGTGCTCTGTGTGGGCGCCCCAGCAGTCCAGCACTAGGAAAATCTATTCTGACTGGTAAAAAGAGGGGAGGACGGACTTGCCCTGAATTACATGCCATTGAGGTATTTACAGTTGGAGCTGTGTCAGGGCTGAATTCCCTGAAACGCAATCACGGCGCGTACCGGATTTGCATGTTTCATTAAGAAAAAGTAATGACACAACTTCAAAAGCAGCTTAATAGAGGAAATGCTCCTACTGAATATTCCAAAGCAGGCACCTCAGCCCTCAAAACTCAGGCATAGCAAAGCTCAGCATCTTGCCTCCTGAATTTCACCTGAGATAAAACACCCTGGGGAAGCCAAGCAGCCACCCCCCAGCCCAGCTGCCAGGGCTCCTGCTCCATGCCCCCCCCCCCCAGCCCTGCAGCCTTCATCTCACCCAATTTGGATCGCAAAGTGTGCTTTCTTAACATCTCCCCTCTTTTATATCCAACATGTTTATCATTTCTCTCTGATGTGATAAAAGCAACCCCTGATTTGGGGCATTTTTTGCCAAAATCCACTTTTCAGCTAAATGGTCTCTACAAAATCCCAACGTTTAGCAAAGAATTTCACTCTTCAAAGCGTGCTGCAAAAAGAAAGAAACATGCAAGTGGTGGCTCCTGAAAATACTAATCTATATTGTTCCTTAAATAACCATGTAAGCAATAACATCCTCTGATTAGCTAAACAAAAACACATTTAATGTAAAGATTTTTATCTGGCTGCAAATTAAAATATTTCATTACTTTAATACCACCCAACAAGAGCTAACAAGAACCATTTCTCTGGGAAATAAAACTGCAGATGTAAAATGATATTAAAGAAAATTGTTTAAATCAATCTTTTCTCTTGGAGCATTTCATTATTTTGAATTACAGAGGTCGAAGCCCTGTATCTATAAGACAAGCAGCGTTATGGCTTTGCTGCTGCTAACACGTGAGTCCACCAGCAGGGTCCCACTTCCATCCATCACTCTCCAGCACAGAACAGAAAGATTTTCATGTATTTCACAACTTTACCCAATTTCTTCTATGCATGTGTGAAATCTCTCTCAGATTTTCATTTTATATATACACACACATGAAAATATCCATTTATTTATTTATTTATTTTTTTCAGTGAAAGCATCTTAAATTCAAATGCTGGATTCCTGCTTGCTGTAGATTTGGTCAATTGAAGTCTGCGTGGCAGCAGCAACCTCCAGCAGCTGGAGGTCTGGCCCTCAGCAGCCTGCACATCTCAATGCTCTTTGGGTGCCACAGGGCTGGAAAGAAAATGCAGTATTTGTTTGAGCCATCATTGTCGACCAGCAATTTTCACAAGGAATGTTTCAGCAAATACACTTGTTTTCTGCTGGGCTCAGTGTTGACATAACAGAAAACCTTTTTATCCCTCTGGAAGTGTTCCTGGGCATGAGTTACACTATTTAAGCACTCTCTTCTTTGCTGCTAATAATTAAAAAAAAAAAAAAGCTGTGGGAAATGAAAATACTTAAAGTGACATGGCAAAGCATGGAGAGGGGACTTGTTGAATAGAAAGCTGGATAGTCCCTGCCAAGAGGAGCACTGGAAACATCTGGGAAAAAAGCAGCAGTGCAGACTGTGGGGTGAGCAGAACAAATTAATTCATTACGATGCTGCTACAAAGCAACACTTCCATAACCGAGAGGTGCAGCAGATCAGCAAATACTTGGATGAGAGGGCAGGTGGCCCAGGAGCAGTCTGAACTGGTCTATAGGAGACCAAGGTTACGCACCATTCCCGTTTCTTGCAGCTGCCCATGAAGAAAACAGTCCTACACCCAACCTGCCCGTCGGTGCTCTTGCTTAGCCAGGCAGTCACATGCTTCTCCAAAAATTTATTCTCCAAAAGAATAAAGTCCTTATGTTTTATTAATGTCCAATTCTCTAATCATAATGAAGGAGTAAAGAGTCTTAATTAAGTCATTAATGGCTGTTAGAAGTGTATATTTTGTTCTGCAAATAACACTATTAAAAATGTATTTTTTTCCCATTTTTTTTTTTATATTGTATAAAGTGCCTGGAGTCCTTGCATGAAAGACATTATGCAAAAAAAATAAAAACAATTAGGGTGTGGGATCCACTCGATGGTAGCAGAAAGGTATGGGTCACGGTGGTCGCTGCTCTCCCCTCTACCTCCCATCAGCGCTGAGCCGCCGGCCGGGAGATGGCGGACCCGAGGCCTGCCAGCAGGAATCCTGCAGCCAGCAGCCTCGGGAGACAAAGCCCTTGGTGCTGCGGTGACAATAGCTGTCCTGAGCTGTGCTCTGCGGGGCTGGGCTCTCCTCAGCCTGCAGATGCTCTGACGCGCTGCTCCGGCAGATCACCCCGCAGTGAATTCGGCTGTTGGGCAGCAGGGCTGCTCTTCTTAGCCAGAAGAGATCCCTCCTGTAGTCTATGAGCTCCCAGGAATCTGCGAGTGGAAGCAACTGACCAGCAATCAAAAGGAAGCCTTATAAAAAAGAGCAAACCTCAAAACATTTCGGGTCTATTAACAACATTACGATCTCTCTGTGCACACTGTATGGCCACCTGAAAAGGCTGGACACAACCGAGCGCCATCAGGTTCATCTCCTCACATACAAAACCTCTCCACAGCTGCCCAGTCAATCACAAGGCCAGAAAACAAGAGGTACACTCAACTTTAATGAAGCAACTGCTGGTTTTATGTACATCTTCTGCATTTCTTGAGGACAGTCCAGGCTTCCCCCTCCTCAGCTCCCGCGGGCACTGCGGCAGCTCCGCAGCTACGTGCTGTCCTAAAACAGCCCCTTTCAAAGTTATGGCAAAGTGCCTGAAAGGCATGGTATGAAGTACAAAGCCATTAATATTGTACACTCTGAATTATTGATAGCTTATTAAATAAATTCACAGAAAAAGACGACACCTTTTTTTTTTAACACCCTCTGATTTTCCTGTTCTACTTGTGCAGAAACAAGTTGTGGCACTCACTGCTAGCAGTCCTCTAATAATGATGGAGATCCTGTGTCAAAGTTTAAAACGTGGTTGTGCACTGGGTACCAGGAAGGTCGTCAGCCCTTGTGTTTGAACAGGAACCCAAATACTGCACCGGGAAGAGAAACCTCCGTGTTCCCACTGTGGTCAATGAGCAATCGCCAGGGGAGGCTGCTATTTCTGTACAGGCTGAGAAACAGGCAGGAGAATTTTCTCAGCAGAACAGGCAAACGTTCACGCAGCCGTACGTAAATCACAACCACACAGCTGCACTCCAAAATTATCAAAAGGCCCCTTTCTTTCTGAGGGCTGGCAGTGAGAGGTGACGCATGCCCACACGCACCACACGTGTGCACACGCGCTGCAAGCAAGCCCTCTTGTAGCAGAGCAGCTTGTGTTTTTGGACAGCACCCGGCCTCTTTGGGCATTTCATGGCAGTGTCCCCAGGCCCTGGTGTCTGGGTTTTCCCTGAGGACTTTGGTGGGTTTGCTCTGGTGTTTCAGGGCGCGTTTCAGACTCACTGCCACAGAGCCAGAGGGGAGTCTGGGGGAAAAAGAGGGGAACGATGCCAGGTTCGCTGCAGTCAGGTCAGGAGGGATTTGCAGCCAGGCGAAGGGACAGACTGCTGCCCGCACACAGGGACACCGCCAGCAGCCCGACCAAATCTGCTCCTGACTTAGAGCGATTCCACAGCCTGCAGCACATCGCTGCTGCCGAGCTATTTCAACACCGAGGCAAGAGTTGCATGCAGCTCACTGCTATTTATATTACATGCCACATATCAAAAATACGCTACATCCACGGACAGCTTCACCACGACAGACAAAGAAAGGCAAAGGCAAGGGGCTCCGTGCGTCAGGCACGCTCTAGACTAGCCATGGGCAATCCTGCCCATTGCTCCTGGCAGTGCAGGAGTGGCCCCCAGCAAACCAAATGCTGGCATTTTCTTGGCATTCACACAGCTTGGGGTCAGCAAGGGGAGCTGACGGTGTGCAGTGCTGTTTCTGGCCATGAGCAGGCTGCTTCTGGCTGGGGATTAGGCAGGACAAGAAGCGCTGCTCGCTGCAGCCACCCGGTTTCATCCAATGTGGCCACAGGGATGACCCTGTTTTTTAACCCCTGTTTACAACACTGAATGCCAGCCCTGGTCTGCTTGGCCTTGACGTCTTCATTGCACATTGCAGTCCCATCACCTGCTAAGCCCCGCACACCCAACTGAACCCAGGGCAGGAAGGCACTCGCTGCCCCTCAGACCTTTCCCTAACTGAATGTACACACCTACACCATTAACAGTGGGGAAATACGGAATGGATGGAGGCAGAAATGTGGCCTCAACATAAAGATGCCAATAAACAAAAACACTGCAACACCTTAATTTTCCTGTAGCTACAGGCAGTCATGCTGCCCACAGCCCCAGGCCCAGGGGATGCCCTGTGCACAGCAGGGCCTGCCACACGTCCCAGGACCCTTTTCACACACACATACACACAACTTCACGGGCATGCAGAGCTAACTACACCATGGCCCCAGGAGCCCTCCTTGCTCTCCCTTTCAGGCCACAGCAGCTTGAAAACACTCCCCCTACTCCTGTTTTGGGGGTATCACCACCATCACAGGAAACTGTTGTGTTTGTTCTGTTCCAGAGCCATCTCGTTGACCAGCTGCTCTATGGATGACTGGATGGCTGCCTTCACAAGGGAAGACGCCGTTTCTATGAGGAGCAACTCGTACTGATCCGAAGTCCTGTGCCCCTGGTCACCCAGGCCTTTCTCCTCCGCCAGGGCACTGCTGCCAGCCTCAGGGCTCCCTTTTTGACCCAAATCAAAGCTCCCACTTGATTTTTTATTCCCTTTTTGCTTATTGTGGTGCAAAACCAGGGTCGGCTCATAGTCCTGGTCAGAGTCGTTGTTGTCAGAGTCCACAGCTTCAGTGACGGTGATGACGATGCCGACGCAGGTGCCCATGTTGACTTCGGGTTTCTCCTTGTGGCTGGAGCTGCTCTGCACGCTCGCTGCCTCATCTTTAAATGCTGACTGACTGAAATCCATTACGGTCTCTTCAGCTTTGCACTCCTCGGGAAGATTTGTGTTCCTCTCTGATTCACCCCCTTCAGGCAGCTCTTTGCAGATATTGGCTATTTCCTGCACCTCGGTGATTTCAGGGGTGCTGTTGGGCTGCTCTGTGGAAACCGGCACTTCGGCAGGGACTTCCTTCTCTTCCACGTGCACCGCAGTTTGGTGAGGACTCCCCTCGGGCAGCTGTTCCTGGACGGGTTCATCAACTGCCACTGAACTGGTGATTTCTGACTGAGTGGTGTGTTCTGCGTGTTCATCAACTGCCTCTGGACTGGTGATTTTCATCGGAGTGGTGTGTTCTGCATGTTCATCAGCTGCCTCTGCCTCTGAACTGGTGATTTGTGACTGAGTGGTGTGTTCTACATGTTCATCAGCTGCCTCTGAACTGGTGATTTGGGACTCAGTGGTGTGCTCTGCGTGTTCATCAACTGCCTCTGCCTCTGAGCTGGTGATTTGGGACTGAGTGGTGTGCTCTGTGTGTTCATCCACATCAGGCCTGGGCTCTGCCAAGGGCTCACTCTTCACACCAGCATCAGCCCCTTCCTCTACCATACCCTTGTCCTCCCGGTCCTCCTCCTCAGGGAGTGGGCTGGAGGGCTCAGCTTTGCTTGGCTCCTCTGCCGGGGCCAGGTCCTCCAGCTCCTCAATGGCTTTATTCAAAATGCCCATCTCTTCATTCGCCTGGACACTGCCCTCTGACTCCTCCACTGCCTCAGAGGGGCTGCGCTTTTTCTTGCCTCTTGAGAAGCGTACGCAGGGCATCTTCACACCTGAGCTCGCCTTTTTCCTTGAGAAACCTTGTGTGCCGCCCTCCTCAGCATCTATCTCCAGCTGCACCTGGGAATCGGAGGGCACCTTCTTCCTTGAAGAGGATTTTTGCCTTCTCCGAGGTCTTGTGAGACTTTTAATAGCTGCCCAGGCTCCTCTGGAGGATCGTGGTTGAGCAGAAACTTTTCCCTCCCTTTTGTCTGTGCCGATGCATTGACTTTTCTCCTCTGAGGCTGCAGAAGCTCCTTCGCATGCATCCTTCACAGTCAGCCCCTTCTTACAGGTCTTCTTCCGCTTCTTGAAGCAGAGCATGGAGGGTTTTTCTGCCTGTTCTTCTGACGGGGAGCACGTTGTCCCTGCGCTCTGGGTCTCCAGCTCTTTTGGGTTCTCCATTTGAATTTCCTTAGCTGCCTTTGCCATATTTGCACCTCTCTTTGTCTGTGCTGTATGATCGGTTTTCTTGGTTAATGCATCAGACACAAGAGCTGCAGGGATGCTCAAAGGGCTTTTTTTCCATACTGTTCTCAAAACAATGGTAGTTGTTTTTTAACGAGCTGATGTGGCAGTGTGCAGAGAGAAATTTTGATAAAGCTATTGCCTCCACTTTATAACTCCCATTTGTCTTCTTACTCACTTTATCACCTCTCCAAGGAGTTCTGGGCAGACTTTAAGAACCAGCTCTCCTTTGCTTCGCTGACCAGAGTCACTCTCACCTCCAGGATAAACCACTTCAAGTTGTGCGTGGTCTAACAATATGACCATGTAACAGACAGTCTGACACTGCTTTTTATTCCCCCAAAGGATGACAAATCAAGCCAAGAGTTAACAATTTTTATTCACCCCACGGACCTGGGAAGAACCGGCGTTGGCTGAGCCACCTGCAATTCACATTGCACAAGGAACTTGCTTGAAGCAACAGTAAAACGGCGGCGGTGCTCTGCCCCCCAGTGACAAGGTCAGCTGCTACTTTGCCTCTGCTTTCTGCTTCAGTTCCCACCGCAGGTTAGGTGAGCTTTGCCTCGAAGTGCAGCCGATGCTTCCATCCCTGATCTGTAACATAACAAAGAAATGTTAAGAACCGCAGGGCAAAAATTAAAGTATTGAAAAGTATTTTTAGCATAATATTTTAGTCTGAGGTGCAGACGAAGGGTGGAAAAGCATTTCTACCTCAGGATGCACCACAGCAGTTTTTTCCACTAATGAGCATCAGCATGCACAGGCAAAATAAAGCCACTATTATGGCAACCCAGTGATGTTCCACCACAGAAAATACTATTTTGCGTGGCAGAAGCAGCTATATTTTTTTTAATTACCCACATTATGGCAAATATATTACACATGCACGCATATATTTTCTTCTCCTACGGTTAGCTAAATCTTTCCCCCACAGCTCCATATGCACTCATAGTTCCAGCTAGGGAAATTACACTCTGAGACAGCAGATATTTTTATCTTTAATGCACCATATGACAATATGCAAAACACAGAATACAAGAAGAAGCTGGTGGAATACAAAAGACAAATCACATGGCTAGAAGGAAGCATATTTATACTACGTGCATGCCTTCCATGGCAACCTCAATTAACACTGCATGTGTTCATCAAAAGAAAGATGTATGTAACCCTTAAAAAAAAAAAAAAAAAAGGCCTCGAACCACCAGCAGAACGCTTTGGGAGGTAAAAACGCATATTGCAGCGAGCAGCCCAACTTCTCGGTGGCTGTCTCGACTACTTGGGGAAATTGTTGAGGAGCGCTTCGCGCCCCGCCGCGGGGAGCGGAACAATTCCCGCGGCCGCTCCCGGCGGCGCCGTCCGGGGCTGTGGCCGCGGCTCCCGGAGCGCTGCCGGGGTCGGGGCCCCGCAACCGACCCCATGGCGGGCTCCGGGCTCCGGGCTCCGGCCGGGGCTTTCCCCACCGCGCCGCTTTGCCTCCCCCCGGCTCGTTCCGAAGCGCAAAACGCATCCAGCGGCCAGAAGCACGTGTGAAGGACACCAAACGCGGTGCTCCCGGCACAGCCCGGCTCATCCCGGGAAGTTTTTTTTTATTTTATAGGTGGGGGATTTTCAGCGTAGACCGGGAGCCGCCGCGCACCGCCGCATCCCCGCCAGCCCCCCCGGTCCCCAAACCTCTCGGAGGGGACGTGAGGATGCTGCTCGGGGCTGCAGCGGCCCCAAGCGGGGGGTCTCCCCCAGGGCTCCCCGCTCCCCGTCCCCGTCCCCGTCGCGGTGCTCGCCCCCCGCCGCCCTCACGCCCCTCACCTGCTGCGCGGCCCGGCCGCGGCTCCTGCGCGGCTCCTGCGCGGCTGCGCTGCCGCCGCCTCCCGCTGCAGCCGCGCCCCCCGGGCCGGCGGGGAGGGCGCTGCCGGCAGCCCCCCGCCCCCCGGCCCCCGCCCCAGCAGCCCCCGACCGGCCCTCGGTACCGGGGATGCTCGGGGGGAGCCGCCTCGCAGCCTCCCCGGGAGCGTGGGGATGGGGAAAAGGGAGCAGCATCCCTCCTCTCACCGGGCAGCGCCCGGATCTCCTGGCAGGCAGCGTCCCTGGCTCTAATGGAAGCATGCCCTCGTCCTACGGGGACGCATCCCTCCCTCCTGGCGAGGCGGCATCCTGAGGCTCGCAGGGCAGCAGCCCTCGCCCTCTTCCCCGAGCATCCCTTCTTCCCCTCCCAGGTCGCGCAGAGCAGCAGCAGATGCACAAACCGCAAACTACACCCGAGGCCAAGGTCCTCCCAGCACCTGAGCTGCGGTTTCCAACTCGGATCCCAAGAGCAGCAAAAGGCTCGGTGGGAGCAGAGCTCGGAAGGGGCTGCTGGCATTTGCAGAGCAGGTACATCCTGACAGTGTAGGAAGGAAGAGACTCTTGCTTCTCACAGCTGTTTTTGTCCCACCTGAAACCTTTGCTGGCATCAAGCCCATGCTGTTTAGGTCACTGCGCATTTAGGGCTGGTGGTAAGGGCAGCCAGGTCTAGATTTAGGCCAATCCTTGCCCCAATATAACAGATAAGTACCCCTTTCACATGGGCCTTTTTTCTTCACAGCTACTGAGATCTGACTTTAAAAAATTGCATCTCCAGCTGTTATGATTGATGGGAGGGCCCCTGGAAAAAGGACTACCTTTTCCAGGAAAGTTCTTCCATGCAGTGGAAGTTCCATGCATGGAAGTTCTTCCATGCAGTGGAAGAACTACATGAAACCGTAGTTTGAGATGCTTGAATGTCCCCATTCATCTCAACGGGGAGCTTACTGACGCCCACAAATGTTTCAAGGATGTTAACTGCTTCACAGCATGCTTGCATATAAGAAACCAGGCGAGGCAGCATACTTGGAACCTGCAAGTGGCTTCCAGCGTAGGCTAGCCTTAGAAAAATATACGTGGCCTCCCCCTTCCCTAGCGTGCTCATAGGAAAAAGGTAGAAGGGGTTCTTTTGGCTGAAATTTCAACCCGTAGGACAGAAGTGTGTATCATGTAACCATGAGGAATTGCCATTTTAAAAGCTCCCCTAAGAGATGTGTTTGCTTGCGTTCACGCAGGATAATAATCTTCGTTTGGAAACGGCTCCTCTCCACGGGGTGCGCAGTGGGTTCTAATTACAATACATTCCTGCGTTAAAGCTGAGCAAGGCCCCTCAGCGCGAGGATATTTCCCCTGGTTCCAGGCGGAGGCAGGCAGTGGTAATGAGGATTGCTAACGTGCGTGCGCTACCTCCAGGGTGGTTTGAAGGAGGCAGGTTCTAATCAATCCCCTTTGAAACCACCTCACACAAAATTCAATTATTCCTGTCGTTTCAGGGGAAGATGGTAGCACTGAAGGGTATGAGACAAGGGTAATGGATAACAGGTTCAGCAGCAAAAGCAGAGGATCTGCTCAGATGATGGGTAAGCTTTCATGCTTGAAAGAACCTAGCCCCTCCGTAGGCTCTGAGGGTCTTTCTGGTACACAACAGTGATGTGCAGCAACCCAGCCAAGTAACACCTCCTCGTTTTGTCCTCATTGCTAGTCAAAAAATCTGTATTGTTTCTTACATGAAGTGATGCAAGACTCTCATTACAGCACAGCTAGGGGAATGGATGGCCATAACACCAGTTAAGGGCTCTGGGCCCACAGATAGCCTACAGAAAACAAATTTGTACATAATTAGTTTTTTCTCTAGGCAACAGGAAGGGACGACAACCTTTCAATATTCAGTTAAGAAATTTAAGTATTCTTTGTGTCCAATTTGATAGGGCAAGAACTAACTGCCATACTTAGTCACAAAGGAAAGTTAAAAACACCCCAATGCTATTTATGAAACAGTCCTGCAAGATGTAGGGTAGGGACTTCCTACTAGGTTTAAAGTGCAGGTTAGAAAAGCATCTGCCACTCACCTCTAGGGATGCTGAGGGCTGTTTTCCATTATTTGCTGCTGGCCCTTACACTTTGTCACCACCTGTCCCCCCATGCGTACCAAACCCTCTGACAGTTCTGTGCCTGAGCTGCTGCTTTGCCTCCCTGCAGGATGCAGACTAGCGACCTCTTGAACCGTCTCTCTCAAGCACATGTCTATGATCTCATGCTGAACTAAAAGGAGGCTAATCTTAGCATAAATTTGCACTTATCCCATCTTTCATAAGCATCAAACGAAGGTGGAACAGAGCATTTGCGGGAAAGCAGTGCAACAGGGAAGCCTCTGCAAGATGAGAGAAGGAAGATGAAACGTAGGAACTGACAGCAGTCTTGGCAGCATCAGCTGCGGCAATCTGCTGCAAGGGAAGGCTTCGCCAAGGTGCTGCAGGTGAAGAGGCACTTTCAGCCAGGCATTTGGACTGGTGCAATAACTGGGGAATGTCCTTTCTGACCCCAGGGCCTTCATGCACCCCAGAAAACCTGACTGCTGGTAACTTCTCAGCTGAACACCATCAAAAAGGAAATTTTAGGGGGCTGTGAATGTCTCTCAAATGCTCTTACGACAGTTTAAATTACTCTGTCTCTGCTTCTGTGACAACCAGGTAATTTTTATATAATTATTCTCCCCTCTTGAATAACTTGCTCTCTCTATATATAGCATCTGTGTACTACAGATGCACCCTTACATTGGTGCACACCTACACCACCAATCTCCCAGTTCTCACCAAAATCCAAACGTTTTTAGATTCAGCCCTGATCAAAGTAGATGGACCTGGCAAGTCAATAAAGAAAGGGAAAGCCAAAAATATTTAGCTGCAAGCATGGCAGTCAATAAAACTAGCATCTTAATTCAGATCTTTTGCAGTCAACTGTGAGTAACTCAAACCCACTGAATAATTCAGGTAGTTTATTTCCTATAGATGACACACGCCATATAGGAAAAGAAACAAAAATAAACACAGAAAATTGAACACATAGTGGTGCATTGCAGGCAACTTATTACTGCAATAATCACTTATAATTGTCAATACTGGGACTGCCGCGGTATGCAGTTAATCACAGAAATAAATTCTCCTCATTAATCTCAGCGCATACATTAAAACCCAAGAAGCACTGCAAGTATTTATCAATTTATTTGTATTAGTTAAAAATCTGGCAGCAACTATATTTTTGTTACAAAATGATTTTTGGCCTGCTGACAAAGCCTAGTACAAATGACTTGATCACTACTCACATTGTCTTTGTTCACCAAAAAGGTACCTTAGGAAACAAGGCTTGTCGGTGTAACCGTACTTACTGTTGAGCACAAAAGGGTTCAAAAGACATTTGGTCAAAGCCACAGACATGGCCTAGAGATCCAGTCTCTACAGATCTGATATCCAGGGATTCAATTTCCAGTAAAAATACAATCTGTTAGTCATAGCTGGGCTTTCTTAAAGAGAAATTTGATATAGCTCAGGTGTCTGCAGAAATAATCCACAGCAGAAGCCAGGGTGAGCACTTCTAGAGAGAGCTGACATGCAAAAGTATTCTTCCTTGTTCCCTCTTTTAAATGAAATTGGTGCAATTTCATAACACAGCCAATTCTCTCTCAGTGCGAGACAGGGATACAGAATTCAGTACAGCAAGTAGGAATATTACAGTGCACAAGACTTCCAAAGATAATACATTCCACAGAAACCCTACCGTTAAGGCAACTAAGTCGCAAGACTGTTCCAAAAAGCACCAGCTTTAGGATTTTTAATTATTAAAATCATCTCAATGAATCAAGAGGTCACTAAACCCAAGTTTCTGTATTCTGCTTCAGCTACAATTATGAAGCAGGAAGGTTGTACACAAAGTATACTTTATATACTTAATTTCAGCTAGCTTGGAACACAGTAGTTTAAAAATTAATACAGATTAAAAATAAGTGTTTGATCCTTCAGCACTCCTCCTTCCAGTCACTTCTTGCACTGTAAGCTCAGTCATATCTTGTTTTGACTTAAAGATCAGGGCATAGTTCCGTTTACATGACTCATCAGGTGTTCTTCTGGGAGCTAAAAAGAAAAATAAATTTAATTACTATTATATAGTCTGCAGGCAACTTTCAGGCTGAATTATAATCATATGTCATTTGGAAACATATGGCATAATATGAGATTGGCTTAACTCCATTATCTCGTGTTGAGAAATAAAGCCCAAAGACTGAAAGCCTTCTAACCTGAAGGTGGCACCTACCTTTGGTTAACAATTCTTTTCAAAAGAGACCATTTACTTCTCCTGACAATGGGTCCAAGTCTATATCATAAAAACAGGGTCTTGTAGGAAGTCCTGGCATAGTGCTCATCTGGACAACAAAAGATAAATTGTTAAAACAGAACCAGCATAGCTTTGCACAGAAGATTTAATACTTTATCTCTGCTGAAAACTGCGTTGGTGACAGCTCCTTGCACACCTACATCCTAGCTGGGTGATGGTCGTACACCATTTTGAAGCATACTGCAAGAACCAGGAACTAGCTTAGTAGATAGATGTGGCACACACTTCAACCTCTGCCAGGGATTGTGTCCGGGATTTACCAAAGCACTTAAGCATCCAGCTGACCAACCGTTACATGAGTGTTCATGGACTTTGCTGTGAGGAGACAATAACTGCTTGTGGCAGCTTGCTGATTATTCAAATGATGATGCATATTTTAATACAACTTTGCAGACTATAAAGTCTCAATTAATTAAAACTCTAAGATTCTAGAACTTTAACTGTAAAATAATTAGGGATAATTATTGTTGAGACAAGAACTTTAATAGTTTCTTTTTTTTTTTTTTTTTAAGCTTAATTAGAAATGGACAGGTCAGCTTTCCTGATTGGAACATTTCTGAGGTATGCAAGTCAGAGTGGTTGTGCAGTGGCAGAACCAAAGCCAGCAAAACAGCTGCCTGCACTATGCCTGCCTCAGAGCAGTCCTTTCAAGTTGTCCCACTGTTGAATACCCACTTTCAGAGCTGCAAAATGCGAAGCCAGCAGGGACTATGCTTGGCCTCATTTACTAATGCAGATGACAATTTTGCCTTCCTGAACTCAGTGTTTAGCCCAGCAGCGCATGCAGCGCTAGCATGGACGTGCTACAAAGGTGGACAATTCGTGACCATGCTTGACAGTTTGTGCCAGTGGTCATTTACCCCATAAATAAAAATTCAATGTCTCACTTTCCATTTACATCACCCAGCCTCAGCTTTCACAACCAGTAATTGTTATGCCTGTCTCCATTAGGTTAAAGATCTCTTTAGCAACCTGGTATTTTCTCCCTGAGCAAGCATTTTGCACACCAATCAAATTTTGATAATAAGCTCAGCAGCAAGGTTAGGCATTTTCTGCAGATCTCAAAACTCTGGGAGCTTTTGGAATCCCATCCCATTTTCCTAGGCCATTTAAAAGTGCTAATACCAGTCCCGTATGTACTATACCACTGCAGGATGTATACATGCCTTATGCAAAGGTAAAAGCCACTTCAAGGTTACCTTTTGTAATGAATTTTAGGACTGCACTGGCTTTTTGTCATAGCTGTTCCATTCCAGGACAGGGAAGAGGGGACGACAGAGAGAAGAGTGGACCTCAGATATGGCTCTCATTTCTTGTCTTTATCTTTAGTTGTATGAATATGTTACTCTCAAGAGCCAAATCATTAAATGAGATTCAAAGTGTCTAGAAGGGTTTTTCTGTTCTCACCACACCTTTTCACCTTGAAATTATATTTCTTTTTAAACCTCAAAGTATTTCATTAAAGAACAACAGCTTCAACTCTGAGCCAGAAGGAAAGAAAAACACAAAGCTCAGAAGTTGAGAAAATTTAGAAGTATGATATATCTTTGCAATTAACTTCAGAATAACAAGAATATGCATGCAATGTTGATTAATTTCACCTCAAATTTCACAAAGATCTTCCAGAGAGAGCAGCGTTTTTACTGTGTTTTCAGCTCACAGTTCAATGGCTGCTGCCAAAAAATTACTCTGAGGCTAACGCATCTCCTGTTGAATGGGCTTAAAATAGTGATCTGATTCAAAATGCCCTGGGTTGCTTCTCAAAATGACATCTCTTCCCTGGCTTAGTAGACACCACAGAAGAGTGATCTTCATGTCCCTAACCAGAAGGCTTACTGTTAATTCTGGCAGAGTTAGCATCATGATTAACTGCATGTCCAAGAAAACATTACAGATTTGTGAAGGTAGCAGAGCAGAGACTCCAACTTCATAGAAATGGAAGGCACAGAAAAAAAAGTCAAAACAATGCCTGTAAACATCTTTCTATTGTGTATCTCATTAATGCTGTGTACTCTTTCCTTCTCTAGTACTTATAAATATCCAAAACATCATTGTTTGGATTAAATTTTGGCTTGCAAAAAAGTAATTAATTAACAGGAGTGAGCACACTATCTCTCATTTCATCCCAACACACAGTACTCCTTAAAAAGGTTTATGAGCCAGACTTTATTCAGGATGTGGTTATTTTATTTACGTTGGGTAATCTCAAAACCCTTATTTTTTATTAAAAAAATAATTAAAAAAGATATTCAGTATTTGGCTCTTGTAGAGCTAGCATTTGAAGGAGGAAAGGATCCAGCTCTTAAATCAACAAACTTTAGCATCTGAGCCATTTGCCCTTAATGATTTTGAAATAAAGCTCATTAAAACAAACATGTTGCCATGAAGACTTCAGAAAAAAAAAAAAAAAAAAAAAGGTTTAGGCCCAAGAATAATAAGAAAAAGACAGGGCTGGTTGCTCCAACTGCTCCTGCAATAACCTAACAAGTTACTTAGCATTTATCCAGAACAGATTCTGCAGATAAGATTTCCAGTGGAGCCTTTCATCCTAACATTCTTTCTTTGGACACAAACCTGAATGTTAGTTCATTTTGCAGGTAGCTCCTCTTTCTGCCAGCCCATTCCTATCAAAGCTATTCCAGGATCCTGCTTCCATTGTAGCTACTCTCTCTCCTCTTGGCTGACATTATGTCAATCATCTCAAAGAACAGAACTAAAAACTCAAGGGCACAGGGAAATAAATTGTTGGAACAGATGGTCAGCAAAAAAAAATTGGCAAAAAACAAAACAAAACCAATGCAAGGGGAGACTGACAAATGCTTGGTAATACAAGTCAGCTTTGCTTTGGAGGTGTCTCAACAAAAACTGTTTGCTTTGTAAGCTCTGGAAGAGTTGTTTTGTTCCACACTGACCTGCAGATGCACACTGCTGCAATACTGCAAAGTGCATCAGGAATGCCAAGTCACGCAGGCAGTTAGGGGAGCACGGATTTCTCCTATCCTCTCCACCAATCTGTAGTTCCTAGAATTCCTTAGATACAGAGCTCACTTACTCCTCAAAATCCAGGAAGACAGAGATGTGGGACCTGGGAAGGACACCGGGGGCTTGCTAAATATCTGAAGGATCTATTTTAGCTTCCCTCTTCCCACTGGAAAACCCCTATGAAGGACATTTAATACACTGGACCATTAAATCATCATCTGTGAATGACAAGGACTGTTCAGTTAAGATACCTTTTGTAACTGGAATGCACATGAAGGTTTTTTTCCACACCCTGCAGTTCGGGGGTTTTACTCAATCACTTACTGTTCCTACCAGCGGATACAGGAATCCAGCACCAACACTCGCCCGAATATCTCGGATTGGCAGGATAAAACCTGTAGGTGCTCCTTTTTGTTCAGGGTCATGAGACAACGATAAGTGAGTTTTAGCCATGCAGATCGGCAGGTTTCCAAATCCCTGGGCAAGGCAATGAAAAGGGAAAGAGAAAGAGGAAAAAAATAAGTGAAAAAACAGTAACAGTTCCTGTATTCAAATGTAATTGCACTATTCTCTGTGCCATTCTCTGCACTATCATGTTATTTTATGCTTCACCAATTGCTTCATCCACAGCCTGTCAGATCCACTGATCATTCTGCATCCCCATTCCTTCTCCCAAATTCTGCCTCCCTCCCCAGTATTAAGGGAAAAACAGCCAACTGAGGAAAAGGTTCATGGTATGGAAGTGGTAGATATCTTGATATCTGGCTTACTTTCTACTTTCATCCCAAAGCGTTAGTTGAAACAGCTCAGAACTAAAGTTCTTGTTCAGTTGAGGTTGGTTAATTAGAAATGTCTGATGTAATTGCACACTGTGAGGAAGTAGCAATTACACAGCTATGGTATTTCAATAGAATTGTAAAGGAATGTACAAGAGATACAAAAGCAAGAAACTATGTACACCAGTAGTTAAAGGACTTCAAAAGCAAAATTATTCAAGCACACTGTAAACAAAGCATGGCTTGTTCTCAACATTTCTCTTCTCTTCAAAGCCCTTTACAGACCTTCATTAATGCAGAAACTATCTAAAAAAGTAGGTAAATTCATAAGAATACAACACTAAAGAAGAAAACCAATAAACAACCAGAAAGCATCTAATCAACAACCAGGTTCTAAATTTATAAAAGTAGCCATGTTTTCACAAGAAGTATTGTATCAATTGTGGAACTCTTCCCCCAGTACAGCTGGGGCTGCCAAAAAGGGATACATGTTCAAAAACGGTTCAGATAACTCAGTGGGACATGACAAAATAAATAAAAAAAAAAAAACACAGAGACTGTTTAGAACCAGTGTGCATGGTTCCCAACTAATTCCCAACTGCTAAAGGATTGGAAAGTAAAGATCACTGAATTCTCCCCCATCACATAGGGGACTTATGACTGGGTCAGAGGAGTTCTTCCTTCCCACACCACCTTTCCATACTCTTCTGCCACAGCAGTATTCAACAAGTCCTGGGCAAGGACACGTTTCGAGTGATGATTCCCTTTATACACAGTTTGAACACCACTGTTCAGTATAACCATTTTAAATGAAAAGCATCACTGGGTAGCAGATGACACGGAAAAACTAACCTGCTTAGTGTACAAGGTGACTTTCTCCTGTGCTTCTGGAAGTAGCTCAATGTCACTTGCCCCATAGATCTGCTGTGCAATAAGTCTGATCTTATCTATAACAGGGAGCTGGAAAAAAGACAGGCAAGTCAGCATGGCCCAACTACACAGAGCTGTAACATCACAGCAGCTTCACAATCCTTCATATATGTTGCACTCATCTGCAGCTACAGGAGGTATTCCCATTTGCTGTAAAACAAAGCTAAACAATAATTTAAGGGGTTTCAAAACAAGTTTCATTTATCTTGTTGCAGCTCTTGTTAAGAGGACAAAAGTAGTTTATTACACTCAGAAACAATAAGATACACATCAGTATTTCTTATGAGCTGTGCTTATATGTTAATTACCACCCCCTACAAGAGGCATCTGTATTTGCTCTCAAGTTTAAGTCAAAAAGCAGACAAAAATAATTTGAGGGAATACAAATTAACTGTTAAATAAAAGCACAAATAAATCAGGTTAAAGAAGAAAAATTGAAAGCATCTGTTTTAGAAGCTGAAATAGACACAAGGACATAACTGTACCTCGTTAGGTACCTCATTAGGTGCCTCAATAGGCGCTTGCTATTAAAGGAGATTTTAGGCCATAACCTAGGAAATAACAGTGACTTCATTACCTCCAAGTCATTTGCCAAATTTGCTTAAGTACAAAATCATTAGAAATACATTTACACGCACTCTTCCACCCAACGTGTAGTGTGACTCCATAAACCTTATTTGCAGAGAAAGAAACAAGGTCAAAATGGACATATTCTGTTCCACAGCCTGTTGTATTCTCGTCCTGAGCACCAAGTGCACCCAAAAACTCTCCAGTAAGGTAGCAAGTGTGTTCAGACTTGTTCCAGTCCATGATCTGACAGGAATGCATGCCCTAGATCATGAAATAAACATCCCCCTATCCTGAAACGTGGCCGTCACATTAGAAACCCGTTTGTCATCTCTAGCCAGGTCACAGCAGTATCTTTCAGCATCAGAAATAAACTATATTTCACTTAGTAATCAAAACAACAAGAACTGACAAACCGTGTCTTTGAGACTGGTGGAATAAAGGTTGTATTCTAAAAACAAGTTTCTTCTCAGTTTCTCAGAGCAGACTTTCAGGTAACTTTCAGCCATTTAAGCTAGTGAAACCAGCTAATCTCTACCTTATAAACAAAGTACCTCCCTCCGTAATAGTACAAGCTCTTACCTCCACATTATAGAGGAACCTGAAGTTGCTGGGTGTCTGTGATGCTCTCTGAACAGCCTGGGCCAGTGCAACAGCTCCTTTACCTCCCTCTGCCCAGTGAGTGCACTCAACAGCATCAAACGCCCCTGCTTCCTTTGCCTGTTGTACTACAAGGGCCAGTTCAGCTTTTGTGTCTGTTCTGTAAGGAGAAAAGTCAGTGTATTTGTACCAGAATGTATGCACAGTAAATGAATAGCTTGTTCTATTTCTCATTCTTGTCAACAAGACTCAAACTCTGTCTAAAGAAATCACAGGATCCATCTACCCACCAGGGAGCCATTTTTACTGAGGGGTTATCCACCACTACTCCAAAGAGAAACAGAGCAACAAGTAGGCCTGAACTACATGCAGAAAGCCAAGACAACTGACAGCCATGCTCTGGATTTTCTGCTTATATCAGCAACGCAACTCCTGTCTTCAGAAGCAAACTCAAAAAGACAGCAGTACTTGCTGATTTAGAGATGCTAAAGGTGTGCTACAGCATGTACACAACAAACTAGAAAATTTCTCTAGATCAGAGATTCAGATACATTCACTTCAGATGAACTAGCCTCTTGCTGGCTATTCCATTTCAACTGGTATGAGACTTAACACACCAGTTCAAAGCCCTCCTGCTCTTATAAGGGAAGACCACACAGACTGTTTCCTCTGCAGTACAACGTGCAAAGCCCTAAATGCTTCCCGGCATGGCACAATTATTCTATGCAGCAGACCACTGAACACAGTGGGGTTTACAGCAAGGGCACTTCGCCATCTATTATGAACTTTGATTCCACATCATCACAGGTACCTTTTGTCCACAGTAATTTGGCCAGTTATAGTGTAAATGATGGCAGGTAAGTCACTTATCATAAGATCTTAAGCTAAATTTAACTAGTGAGTGCACGTGAAATGACTGAGCAGAGCTCCTCTATTTATTCAGCATTTTCAAGCAACGCATAATGTTATTTTCTGCAAACAAAACCTGGACAATACTGAAAAGAAGAGAGTTTGCATTCCACATAGCATATAAAGCACCACCATTTTATTCCCATGCATCAATTCCAGGCCCAAGCTTACTTACTTGAAAGCATTGACAGCCACTACTACTGGGACACCAAACAACCGAGCATTTTGGATTTGTTTGCTTAGGTTACTACAACCTTTTGCCAACAGCTGAAGATTCTGTAAAGAATACAAGCAGAAAGTGCATTTTATGAAGGGCAGTGAAACTTTTGCTCCAAATCCACTACATCCACAGCTCATGATGAAAGCGTCAGAAAGGGTATGAAACCACCAAGGCACATTTTCAGAGCTGCTTTCTGAACACTCTGGACTAGTGCACAATCTCAGATGGAATGCTAGAAAAGGACTGACTGTTTCTAAAAATTGCTGGTTTCAACTGCCAAGTCAAGGTAGGAAAAATTACTTTTTATCACTTTTTGTTATTCTTAAGTCAATACCTATGCTCATTAATTCCTCACAGTAAAGTCTCATTTTTCTCTGTGGCACATTCCTCTTTAATTATTAAATATCATTAGCAGTGAATTTCACGACATTTGTTTGAAGTTTGTGGTAACAGCTTTCAGTTTACACATATTTGTTTCACAGCACCAGAGATTATTAATGGAAATCCAGACATTTCATCCCTTCCTATCATTTTAAGAAATAAACCCAACAGAAGCTCTAGAAGTTAAAAAGCTGAAGCCATATAAAGAGAGCCAGACCAATTATCTAAGTACACACAACCTTTCAAGGCACGAGGATAGAAGCATAGACTTTAGTTCACTTTCCTCTCTGCTTTCAAAGGAAGGGCAGAAGGGGAATAAAAACTGCTGCTGCTAAGAAGAATAATTAGACAAGCACTCTGAATATTTTCAGAGACAGTATTTCAGCCAAGCAATTACTTTAATACTGAGAGGGTCAGGGGACACTCAGCAGACATTACTATGAAAAATTGAGCACATAGACAATTGTGGGAGCTCAGGAGAAACAGAAGGCTCTGGCTAGGTCAAGTACAATAAATGCTTGAAAGAGCAGAGCCAAAGTAACATCATTTTAAAAAAAAAAAAAGAACATTATAGCTTGTGTGAGGAAGCATTTCCCTGGCAGCTAAAGAATTGACACAGACTGGCTATCCAGGCACGCACTGCATGACAATATTGTGTAATGACTGCAAATAGGTGGTCAACTGTCACAACAGCTAAAGAAGGTTACCTCTTCTGTGTACTCCTTTGGTAAAGGTACCCCTGCAGTGACCTAGGGAAGAAAAAGACGAGGGTACCCCATAAGATTTTTATTCATGACAGCAATATGTACTTGATTCTTGTAAAACTGCATCAAGATACAACACTCTACTTCAAGAGTATTTTTTTTCCTAAGAAAAAAGAAAAAAAAATGAAAGCTATACTCATAATGTAACAAATTAAGGACTGTGATAATATCACTAGTGGCCTGGCATATTTAATTAGGACAATAAAATAAGCAGCTATGTATCTGTAACATACTACAAAGAAGCAGCTTACAAGCAGCTGGGACATATGGATTCCTTTTACAACTGCAGATCTCAAGATAATTAAAAGCAGATCAAACCCTACAGGGCTTTAAGTGACTGCACAACTACAAGTAAGAGCTTCTTACGTCTAAATGAAACCTTGTCTGGTACTTACTGCAGGCCCTCCTCCATGCATTTTCAGAGCTCGGACAGTAGCAACCAACACCACCACATTAGGCCGGAGACCAGAGTAACGGCACTTAATATTAAAGAATTTCTCCATGCCTATGTCTGCACCAAATCCTGCTTCCGTAACTAGAGCATGAGAAAAAAACAAAAGGAAAAAAAAATGAGGAAGTTCGTGAAAGGTTGCTGGGTAGAGAAATCAGCGCTCTGATTATAGAAATCAGAAGCTTCTTCTAAGACAAAAAAAAACAAACAACAAAGACAGTCATGATATAAAAAGCAGATCCTTCCCTGCAAAACCAACAACAAAAACAACATACCATCCACTTACCAACAAAGCCCTCTTTACCCACAAGCTTCAGTGCTATTTTGTCTGCCAACACTGAAGAATTTCCATGTGCAATATTGGCAAAAGGTCCAGCATGAACAAACACTGGTGTGCCCTAGAAAATGGGGGGTGGGATGTGGGAATGACAGGGAGAGAGAGAGAGAAAATCAGAGGGTAAAATTTAGCAAATTTGTGGTATTTCAAGAGCTAAGTACTACAGTATCGGAAGTTAAAGAAATTCATTCTTAGAAGACAAATCTTAAAGCCCTTTGATCAAACATTCATTAACATTACTAAAGAAAGATTACAGATTATAATAATCTTCAGAAGTGGAGATATTAACCCACTTAGGAAAAGGATGGCTAAATCCCAGCAACTCTTTGCCATTCTCCTGCACTCATGCTGTCTAGATTTTCAAAACATTTTCTGACATTGGAGTCAACAAAAGAGATACAGCAAAGTTTAGTGCATTTCTTCAGTGTCATCACATATGCCAGTGGCATACTTATAAAGACACTAATCCTGAATCTTTGATAGAAACCATGATAAACCTCTAGCTGTAAGCAGAGTAAGTCCATTCTGACTGTGATAAATGAACTAAACCAGTAGTTTTTTTTTGTGAACACACATACAGCAAATCACTTGTGGCTCACCTCTAGTGTCTGCATGAGATTTGGTTTAACAGCATCTTTCATCAAGACAGCCAGAGCACCAGTCACTCCCTAAAAGGAAAAAAAAAAAAAAAAAAAAAGCTATCAGTTTCCAGATGTAGTGAGACAAAGAGACAGTTCCTAGGCAGTTTCAAGACTCTGCTTTTATCCTGGTGAGCTTTCAGGAGCAGAACCAGCAGTTGCTCCAGATGTAAGTAACATTACTCAGAACAGGGCAGAATAATGCCTTTAACATCCTTATAAAAAAATTTCTGCTGGGTGCAGCCTTTTGGTTGTGACCTTGTTTGTCCAACTTAGTCTGTAGTAAAGGCATAAAAAACAACTGCTGTTTCAGCAGGTTAGTAAACAATAGTAACCCTTAGATACATAAGGTTTATTGTGTCCCATTCAGTAGAACAAAGCGGGGAGAGTTTTTCAAGACAATTTTCATACATGATAAAATACCACACTGCATTCTTCATCCCAACACCTCAACTGTAGCATTACTGTCTTTCTTTTGCGGTACATAAATGCAGTGAGTTTAAAAGTTATACATGTCAACGTTCTTGGGTTTTACAGGTAGAATAATTTTAGATATTTTTCCCCCTAACTTCAGCCACTAGGCTCTACATAATGGCCTGAATGTGTGCCTAACTAGCTGCTACATCCTGGCCAACTCCCTTGCTCAGAGCTAACTTCTAAAGTGAAGCCCTGTGTTTGTGAAAAAGATCAAGCTGGCATCATGAACCAATGGCAAACAGCAGAGTCCACGTTCCTTCTGGGGTGCAGCTGTGTGCCCTGCTGCAATTCTGCTTCCTGTAAAGTGAACACTTGTGACTTCATTCACATCTGTTCCAGGAAGGGAAAAATAATGGTTTGGTCAACCTTGTAACTGACAGAGTCCAGTGAAAACTGAACTGGTTGTCACCCAGCATTTGCTAAAGTAACTAGAATTGTTATCATGGCTACTGAACCAAACGTTTAGGGCAGTTACGAAAACCTCAAACCATTATTTCCTTTTCTTCCCTTTTAATTTCAGTTGGATTGCAGCATTCAATTATATGATTTTTTTTTTTAAACATGCACTGCTTTGTTTCATTATTTCAATCTTGCCACATGAAAGCTTAGTTAACATTTAATGGATAAGCGTTAAACTTCAGTCATCTCCAGAATAATGAAAGCTACTGAGCAAGATTTCCATGACGACATTTCAGGCCTGTGTCAGTCAGCAGCACTTCAACACATCTCTATCTCTAAAAACCTGTAGTCAGTTTTTGATTTCATGTTTCTTCCCAGTTCCTTTGAGCTTCCTGGTAATGCACCCATGACTTTGGTCTACAGCAGAAGGATGTGGACATCTTATTGTGCCAGTCTGGTCTCTGCAATCACCATGTTTCTGACTGCACTAGGAGCATGTAACACACTCCTAACCATGCAAGCCAATGGCCACCACCTGCACAAACGTGTTAAACCTGAGAATCCGTTTGACACATTGATACCATCCTCCACTCCACAGTTGTGACAAAATTAATTAGGTTCAAAACAAAAAAAAATATCTTGAGATGAAAAGACTTCTATCACCTAGACTCCACATAAAACCTACAAAGCAACTCCCTGCCCAAGTTCCATCTGCCTCCATTGATTGGCAGCAAAAGGAACTTTTGTTTTGAAGAACAGGGGTTAACTCAGGTATTTAACGTTAAAACTTGGCAACACGTTAGCAACAGGAAATAAAATCTCAAAGCTGCCTATAGAACTTTGGCACGTGCCCTTCCCTGTGCCCAACAAACGTCTCACATCAAGATACTTCGAGATAAATACTTCCCAGACCAACCCTTTTCCCGCAGGGCCAGAGTCAGGAGACACTGCTAATCTACTACTTCCCAGATTTATGGGATGAATGCAGAAATAAAAAAAATAATATCACTCAACCAAGCAAAAATATCTCCCCAAATCAGAGACAGCAAGAGCTGGCTAAGCCTTAGTGCTGTGTTCCACCTTTGCTGGAAACAGAGACCAGGATACCCAACCTGTGGATTCCTCTGTCACACTGGAAAAGTTTATTCAACAAATGCAAGACAAACATTAACACTGCACCATGCTAATTTGCAGAGCTCTTTTTGAGTCATCAAAATTGAGGTTGTGAAAAAAAATCTACTATACAGGACAGCAGTAAGCCCAGTATCACGTCTCTGCTGACTAGTGCAACAGTCCTGAACCTGTTCTCTGTCTTGAGGCCAAGTTGCAGGGCACAGTTCACATACAGAGCTCAATTCCCCTCTCCTTTTCCAGACAGGGTTGCCATCTCCAAAACACTTACTGGAAAAAAGCGTCTGGGGCACAGGCTAATCCCTGAACCATGCTGAAGCACTGTCTGGGAGAGTTCCAGTTGACAGACTCCATAAAAACACCAAGAACTGTGCTAATAATTATTGTATGGACAGTTGCAAGACAGTATTGCACCTTGCGACTGTTTTACATACTGGTAACAGACATCACCAGTGCTATTATATTCAGCATTTTGTTCAGTGGAAATAAGGGATTTGCGCACCTCACCAAAGGCTGCCTTATGGAGACCTTGCACTTATTTGCAACAAGGTCAGCTTTTATAGCATTCACAGTCTCCCAGCACAAGATATTTCATCATCTGTAATTAAATTTGCACCAGGCTTTGATCCTGCTTAATGTTTTCCTCGCTCCAGGGAGTCTGAGAAACAGGATGGCCAGCAGGATGCATTTTGAATTCTTCCTATTTCTAAATATGCTTTTTATCTAGAAGCCACCATGTATTCCCCCCGTAATTCCTATGGTGCTAGCTTCAATTTGACATGCAGTACATCACAGAGAACCCCTTGTCCCTGCCCAGAACATGTGTTCACACAGTCTCTGAGTTAGGAGCTAGCCACACTGAAATAAAAAAAAAAAAACAAACAAAAACAAAACAAAACACACACACATAAAAACAAAAAACAAAAAACACTTCAGTAACTCCAGAGGCCAAGATTTCATTTTAATTTTCAGTATTCTGAAGTCTTTCCTGCACAGAATCATCATTCTGCTTTTCAATACAAGGACTTTCAGAAGTGCTAAGAGATAGTTAGCATTTAAGGACTGTGACTCTCTTACAAGGTCATCTGTTGTAACTGGTTCTCCTCTCTTGCTGGAAGCTACTACCATTCTGCCCAGTCGCCTTTTCATGTCATCCAAGCTATCAGAGAGTGCTAGAACTGCCATGATTTCACTGCTCACTGTGATGTCAAACTGAGCCTGCAAGAGATAAATAAAGAATGTGAATTCATCAAGATATCCCAGCCGAAAAAAGGCTAGTCATCTCCATTATAATAAAAAATAAATACAAATATAAATAATTTTAAGTATTACTTTCAAAACATACTTAAATCATATAATTATTTAAATTGACAAATTTAAACCTTTTTTTTTCGTGGAAAATAAAGTAAAAACTACTTATTCCACTGCTATTATATGACTCTCTCCTGGCACATAAACTAGTGATTCATGTAAGAACACTTACAGAATATATTTTAGAAGACTGAGCTTACTAACTCATCTAGCCATCACTAAACAGTACAGCACATGACAAGGAAAAAAACCAAGCCCAACAACAACAAAAACCTAACTGATTCTGTAAGAAATGAAGGGTAGAATTCATATTCATCTGACATAACACAGATACCTCTGTTGAAGCTAGGTGCTCTAGAGACCTTTTCAAGTAAATAGAAAAAGGGTTTTCTGGGCACAACCCATTTAAACTATTAATTTGACAGTTATTAAAGGATGAGAGAAATCAGTTCCAATTGACCATTTTTCTACGTTGATTATACAATGAATCCAGACAACAAGCTTGGATACTGTGTTGGGTTTTGGACAGACGCATCCCAATCAAAGCATGTGCAGTGGCTAAGATTAGCAATCGCCAGGCATCATATTTGCAGGGAGCATTTGTGTACCACTGTTACTGTGCCACAGTCATAAGCCAACTAAGCCAACGTTCAGGGAAGGGCTGATGGGAACAGACAGCAAAAAGTCCCTTCAACCAAGCACTTCAATGGTAGCAGTTCACTACCAATACAAAGTATAGTTTTATTTTCTCTTTAACAAAATACCAGTAAAAAAAAAAAAAAAAAGAAAAGAAACATCTGGAGTTACAGAAACTTGCTTTGGGATTGTATTTTTCAAAGTACTTTTTAAAAGACACAAGAAAGGAGAATAATTACCGTTCGTGAAAAGCCTTTTTCTGTTGGAGACTGTCCAATAGTGATTTTCCTGAGGAACCTGTCATTTGTATCCAGTACTGTGAGGATGCAAAGAGAAAGATGAGAAGTCACACTGCAAGCCATAAGTCACAGTTCTGGTTTGTAATAGATCAGCATGAAGAGAGGATGGCAGTTTGGAAAACCATCTTCTCCTACTGAATGGCAGGAACTCATCAACACGATTCTTCTCTGAAATGGAACTGCAATGATGTTAAGATGATCACAATCACATGCAGATTCTGCATTGTGTTCAGAGGGAGTCTACCTACCTGTGTGTGCATTAACCACAAGTCCAAAGCCTCTCTGAAAAGCAGAGCTGCTAGCATAAGTCCAATTGCTTTTTCAAATTTTCATGGCTTTTTCATCATTAGTTAAAATGAAATCAGAAAGTTATTACAGCCAAAAGGAAATAAAATTATCATTTTATAAATTTAAGGACAAAATGGTCAGAATCCACCATTTAATGAGAACAGTTCCACAGAGCCCCACTAGCTCAAATTATCTTTGGAACACAAACTATCAAATACCAGCTTAAACTTGCTGTTTCTTACTAGCTGCCTGAAAAATTCTAAGTATTTTATAAAATATTTCCCATGAGGCAGGCTAATTTAGCTCCATTATAGGTTATGAAGCAAATTTTGGAGAATACATTTCACTTTGTATTTTCATAAAAAGAAGAAAAAGCAATCCTCATGGGATCTAAATAAAATTTTTCCTTATCTGAAATTCCTTTTGTTAGTGAAATACTAATACAGCCAGACCAGAGACTGATCTTACTTTAGGTATCTTTAAAAACCTTTTAAAAATCTGGCATTTATTTTCTGTCATTTCCCAACAGAGCAAGTGGGCAGATTAAAATTGAGTTTAATTCCAGAACAGTACCCTCTCCTTGCTCACAATGCTTTCTCAGATAGTCAGGTTTTTTACCTGACTGTTGGCTAGAGTTGCTAAACTCAAAACTCTCAGTGACCAACAAAAGCACAAGCACTAACTTGCACCAATTAGTGAGGTCTGCTCTGAATTCACAAAGATTAGGATTCAAGCCCCTGTGTCAGCCCCTGTAGGAATGGGATCCCAGCTGCACGCACCTATCCCACCAAACACTCAGAGCCCTGCTGTCCTTCCCATTTTCCCAGGAAACACAGTTCCAGCTACACTTGCAAACCTCTCTTTTGAGATGGTTTGTTTTTTTAATAACTCTTTCATTTAATGGCTCTTGTACCTCTTTGCCATGTTATGGTGGCCGGGTCAATGTCCAATCTCACAAACATGTTCACTTCTTCCTTTGTCAAAGCCATAGGATCAGTTTTGTTAATGCCCAATTTCTATGGAAGGAAAGAACAAATAAGAGAAAAAAAAAAACTATAATGAGAAGATTCAGAGAAATGAACCTTTCACTAGAGCAATCAGCCTTTGCCAGCAGCACATGCATATTCAGAAATAAGGAGGAGATGCCCTATTGGTGTCCCTTTTCCGAAGACCCACAACACAAAGTGATCCGCATCAGCATGTACCTGGAAGCAGAGCTTGCTGCTTGCTAACTTGTAAAGGGCAATGCAGAAAATAGAGCTCATCAGGGCAGGTTGTCACTAAGTTTTGTGTAAGGCATCTACGGAAATCATTAAGAAAGAAAGCTCTGCAGTTTCTAACACGCCTCGTTCTAACCATTAGTCTCACATGCATACAGCCATTTCTCATTAGTTTGCCTAGGGTCACTGCACACAGCCATACGTATTTAAAGACACTGCTTTCAGCATGCTGGTTAAGCAGCACAAAGGAGGAATTAAACAATTCAGTCACAAGGCTGTCAGCATCCCAGAAAGCTGATCTTGAACATACTGGGAGGATGGGCAGTGTGCCAAGTTGCTTAATTGAGAGAAGAATTATCTCAAGAAGCCCGATATAAGTGCAAGCTTAGAAATGAGGAAAAGGATTGAGCTGATTTACGAATAGGCAAGGCAAGCTTTTTTTTTTTTTTTTTTTAAATTAACTAGACAGCTAAGTCCTATTTTCTCCGGGAGAACAGCAGGGAAAAAGAAAGTCTGTTCCCTCCGTCTTCAAGCACAGCATTAAAAACAAACAAACAAAAAACAACAAACCCCACCATATCATCAAAAAGATCTGCTTTCTGGAGTATTAGCATCCCTTTACATCTCAGCATTTAATAACCAGAGGAGTGCTTAAGGTAGAGTTCTCTTACAGTCCATCAACAACACCAAGTAATATGACAATGCTGCTTTGCCTGGCAGTGGAAGTAAACCGCACATTCTCTGACGGTTGAGACATTATAGCCAATTAATAAATTAGAGTTTTAGCTTCCTAAGTAGTCTATTGGTCCTGACCTCCCTATGGGCAACTGATTGTATTCACGCTCAATCAGGTTTGCACTCGGAATAAGCTCAGCAGAGCCCAGCCTGTCTTTGTAGCCAGAAGGTCCAAGTGCAATGGAAAAACTATTTCCCTGTTAATCCTAATTTTTGAAGAGGCCAGGGACACACTTTGGAAGTTCAGTTCTGTGGACTGGAGGAGTTGTGATCTCCACAGGGTCTGCGACTCAATGACAGGTGTTCTTATTTAACTGAGATTTTTTTTTCTCAGGGAGAAGAGAAGTAAAGGACATAGGGGACAGGCATTTTTTTCCCCTTCTCTTCTGTTTGCTGAATCTGGCTAGGACAAAAAAATTCACTACCTTCTCTTTTTGCTGAATTCTGAAAGTTGTCTTTTTTGTGCTGCATTATCTATATAGCTGTCACATACAAATTATTCATCTTTAGCTTTAGCTGGCTGTGACAAAGATTGGTTCTTGTCTTCTCTTAAACTACATTAAGGGCACTAAATTGACACTATTAATAAAGGGCACTAATCCATTTGTCTCCTCCCACTGCATTACTCACACAGCATATAATAGATTTACATCAATGATTCTTCCCCTTGGAGCTTCAACTCATTGTTATGTGTGCTGTAAGACAGACTGCAACACTTTTGTACACTTTGTGTAAAAAACAAATGCTAGTAGAATGATCTAATCATTAGCTGGTTGGCCTACTCAGCCTCTTATCTCCACTGACAAGCGATAGGACACACAGAAATGGTCTCAAGTTGTGCCAGGAGAGGTTTATACCGGATATTAGGAAGAATTTATTTTTGGAGAGGGTAGTTAAGCACTGGAATGGGTTGTCCAGGGAAGTGATGGAGTCCCCATCCCTTGAGGTATTTAAGAGATGTCTGGACATGGCACCAAGAGATGTGGTTTAATGATTGGACGTGGTAAGTTGGTTGGACTTCACGATCTTGAAGGTCTTTTCCAACCTAGGTGATTCTATGACCCACAGTGCAACATGAGTAGTTTTGTTACCTAGCTCTGCATACATAAAGGAGGAGTAAGTGGAACAGAATCAGAAACCAATGTGGAACCAGTGAACTTACCTGTAGCCTTCGGATTTGAATCTCTGAGAACTTCCTAACACCATTGACAGAAGGCACCAAACGGTTATAGAGAGCCTTGAAGAACAAAACACGTAGTT
Source organism: Aythya marila (assembly GCF_965140915.1). NCBI lineage: Eukaryota > Metazoa > Chordata > Aves > Anseriformes > Anatidae > Aythya > Aythya marila. The sequence continues at coordinate 7,548,243 of NC_139046.1, read as the reverse complement.
AGTACTGCTGGCATACCCACAGCACCTTGGCCAGAGTGGGTTGGGCAGGGTAAGAAGGATCCTACCTGATCATTCTGAGTTAGCTCATGGAACATTCGTGCATCCACAGCAGCAGCAACCAGGTTGTTTGCTGCAGTAATAGCATGGATGTCGCCAGTGAGGTGAAGGTTAAACTAGAGGACATAAAACATATCGGTTACCTCATCCTGCTGCAATTTTCATATATTTCAATACATTGTAGACAGATGGAAAGAGACATATTAATAGCAATGTTAAAGTGGGTGAGGGTGGAGGGGGAAGAGATTGCTCAGAGCAGTATGTGGAAGAGAGGAAAGAATTTCTCTGAAACAGAAAAATGCCTCCCCCACATTTATGTCATTTTACAAACTTCCAGAACAAAGCTTCCAAATCAGATTTTTGCATGAGAACAGTTCTGCCAGGCTCCTTGATACCTGAGAACAGCATGGTACGGCGCATCTGCATTACTCCTTCTTTCACCTTCCTTCTGACCCACTCACATTATTTGCACAACGTTTCGCACATTAGCTGAAGTTCTGGCTGCTCCCACAGAGGTATCTGAACTAAATTCAAACTAGCAACCTTATGTGGTGCTATCAGTAGAGCTGTGACTGCACAGAGCTCTGCATAAGCTAACCACTCACACACAGTATCGTAGGCAGGACTTGTAGACCACGTACTACACAGTGACAACGCTAGTAGTTTTCTCGGTTCTATCTCATTAAACGATAATTTGAGTGGGCTTGTCTATGTGAGTTTTCTTGCTGCACTGTAGCTATACTGACAAAAGATTTTGGATATATAGCTTACTTGATGAACTTGTGTTAGGGCAGGGAAGGGAAGAATGTCGTTAAAACAATCCATTTCCTCTGTAGCAGTGCAGCACAGGAGGAAGATGAAAAAAGGACATTAGAAAAAGTGATATGACAGAAGCCTTTATGATACCACTTTGCTGGAGCCTTGCTGCTGTGGTCTTATAAACCAAACAGCAAAAAACAGACTGGAGCTAGTCACACAGTGATTACAGATCCTAATAAGGAAATGCTAATTGTTCTCATTCTACTTATATGCAACAAGCAGCAATTATTACCACCTCAGTCCTCATTTAAAAGTTATTTGCTTGCTAATCATTTCCTGGGATGAAAGCTGCATACAGAAACATCCAATGATGTATCAAGGTCATTACTACGTCTACTGACTCCAGGTACTTACATTTTATGAGACATGCATTGATAAATTAAAACACTCAGAAAAGACTACAGTGTGTTTTTCTACCATGTGGGCCATACTTTAAGTCCTTTCAACCAGTTTGTTTCAAGACTGGGGCTGCTTCCCACTGCTACATGCACTGAAGTCTTTTAGCTCATCTTATTAACGCTCCCATACAGGAGATTATTTTTCCTGTCACATCTATCATTCACACATGGCACCTGAATAAGTCAATCTTCTGCCTCCTTAACATTAAAAAAAATAAAAAATCTTTTATGGACTTGCTGCATCAATTGGAACAAACAGCCCTTTTGATCTTTTCTGCTTTTCCTCCTCAAATTACCCTGTTTCAATCTGTAGTGCACAAAAGTAAGATTCTACATGCAATTACAAGAGAGTTGGAGGAAGCACGAGAGCACGTGCTACACGTGCCTTTCAGTTCCCTGCCCCCAGACACAGGATTTTACTCGTTGCCAAGTCACATCAGAAATACACTGCAGTGCCAGTCACCCACAGGCTGAGGTCTTGGCATTATTGATTCCCATTTTCCCTTTTCCCATTTCATGTTAGTAATCTAAAACACAAGTACACCAAAATAGCTTACAGAAGGAGTCAGTGACCACTGTTGCTGACAGAACTATTTAACATGCTTCCAAAATGTATTAGGTCATTATAATCTTAATTTCAGCACTGGGAAAAAGAGGCACTGCATGTATTTTGCTGAAGGGTACGCAGCAATTCAGAAGTAGAAGAGGGGAGGGAACAGAGGAACTGGGAATTCTCAGTTCTGTAAAATTCTTTGACCATGCAAATGCCCTTCTCAAACAACCAAAGAAATGAGTTTTCTAAAAAAAAGCTTTGCTGAAATCAAACGCTCATTCTGATACACTGGCCCATAAACAAAAAAGATTTCCTACGTTATCTGACTGCAGTGTCTCTTCAAGGTCTGTAAGCTATACGTGCAATGAGGTTTTGTACAAAAATTACCTCTTCCATGGGAATAACTTGAGAATAGCCACCACCTGCAGCTCCACCTACAGAGAAACAGACAAATCATGTAAATAAAGGTCTCCCTAGCTCAGAATGATAATGCATGTATTTGTTTAATGACTCTAAGAAGGCAGCTACTGTTGAGCAGCTTAGCTAATATCCCAGCACAGCACTTGAGAACAACAGTGAAAAACTTACTCAAGGTTTTTCTTTAAGAAAGAAATGAGATCTTAACTGGGAATTATGTAAAACTACGATGTAGCAGAATAAAAATCTTCAAATGCCACCTTTCCCCATTTAGACCACCTGAAATCAACAGAACAGCACATACCCTTTATACCAAAGGTTGGCCCTTGAGAGGGCTGTCGAACACAGGCAAAGACGTTCTGATGAAGGTGTGCTCCTAAGGCTTGAACAAGACCTATGGTGGTGGTGCTTTTCCCCTCTCCAAGTGGTGTGGGAGTTATCCTGCAGTGACAAAGCACAACGGACACAATGAAACCCTTGTAGTAGTTGAGCACTTAGAGGGATAAAACAGGTACCCAGTGACTGTAGCTAATGCCAATCAAATTCTGGATTGTTTCACACTTTAGCTAATCTTCAGCAACTGACAACAGGAATAAGATTGGCAAGTTACCACACAGCTGCCCAAGACCTTCCTCAGAAGCATCTTGCAGGTTACTGTTGAAGGCAAGCTGCTAGACTAGGAGAACTCTGTGATCCAGTCTGCCCTTCATTAACCTGACCTGCAGAGCAAAACAGTGCACCTCCAAGAGAAAAATGTTAAACTGCATTCCCACTATTTGCTAAAAGAGGTAATTCTAGTTCTCAAACCACTAGATTGTCACAGTGTGATTTGCTAAAACCCAAAACACTCCATACAGTCAACTTACCAAAAGACAATACAATGACAGGCCAGGCTAACAAAATTTCTTTTCATCTTGACACCACGTAAGTGATGCCTCTTCAGCTAAGGAAGTACCTACCCAGTAACAACAACGTATTTGCCATCTGGCTGGTTCTTCAGCCGTTTCAGAGCTGACAGTTGAACCTTGGCTTTAGTTTGGCCATAGAGTTCCATCTCATCAGGGAGAAGGCCAACTTCTTTTGCAACTTGATCAATGGGCTTGGGTATGCAAGATCGCGATATTTCAATATCACTGAAGGAAAGAGCAAGATCAGTTTATAAATACCACAGACTTCTCACAAATTCCGTTTCTGGCAGCATGACTCAAAAGCATCTGATCTATGTTTTAAAAGGGAAGCTTCAATGTTTTTTAGTTAAATGAATCAATTCTACCAATATTGGCTATATTAGAATACACACATCTTCAGAGGATAACAATAAAATGAAACATAATACAAACAAAAAACACCTTATGTCTTTCTATAGATACTGGGTAGGGCTCCATTATGGTATTCTTGCTATTTTCAACTGCTCCTTCTGGACTCTACATCAAGAACTTGTACTTTAAGGTGCTAAGTTTTTGCCAAGTCACATAGAAAAATTTCCCAAAATATAAGCGTCTTTCTACTTACTGAATCAGCAACTACCTAGGCTCACCCAAAGTATTTATGGAAAACCACGTTTATGCCCTAATATTATAATAACCCAAGCCTATATTTCAATATAGGTCACAGCACCACTGAAGGTTAGCTCTCCTTCTCCTTGGGAAGATCTCACATTGCTTTCTCATTAGATCTCTCCAAACGTAACCCTAGCTACAATCTACAAAGTTGTGCTCTATGTTATATAAAACTTGGGAACAGAAGTGAGTACTACACTGCATGAACACTGCCAGTAGCTTCATTGAAGGCATTACCTTGGAACAGGCATCTTCAGGGTAAGCTGGTTATATTGGATGTTCCATTTTCCAGGCTGGAACTTCTCCAGAAAACGTTGCGCACTCTCCACTGTACTCTAAATTGAGAATGAGAATGCGTTATAACAACAACCACTGCATGGACCTTGTTGGTTAACAGAGACTCAAAAGGCTTTCCCTGCCCCTCTATCTCAATTTGGGATTAATAACAAAGTGCTTTGATTAAAAACAATGCTAACAATCCAGAATGAGAATTTGCTTGGAATTTTCTTAAAATACAGATAGATATTTATCTGTCTATATTTGTATAGATATAGTCCAGTGAAGATATTATTTTTATATATTTATAATACCTTCTATTGCAGCTTCCTTTAAAAAAAGGAAACAACAAAGCAGCTGTTCTATACTGTTACTCTGCTTCTCTTTATCCCATCATCGTGCAAACAGTTTTAGAATTATACCCAGAGCTTTGTAAGACAAGCTAATTTCTCGCTGTTTTGATAGGCCACAGTTAAATATATAATTTTTTTTTCTTTTTTTAAATTGTTCTTCTGTCCTAACATTTCTTTTGAGGCCACCTTCTTCCTCAGTCTGCAAATCCTAACTAGACCCATATAAGAGCAAGAAAGAAGCACCAACTGCTTTTGGTAGTGTGCTGACGATCAGTAGCAACATACCCCAAAGGCAAATACAGAGGAGATGGGCTGAGAGATGTCTCTCTCTCTGCCCACATACCTGCATTAACATGGCCACAGTCATAGGCCCAACGCCTCCAGGAACTGGGGTGATGTAGGAAGCTTTTTCTTTTGCTGTATCGTATGCCACATCTCCTACAACTCTTTTTCCACTGGCCTTTGTGCTGTCTGGAGATTCAATGAAAAATGACGTTACACAGATCACACATCACCAAAACAACAGAAAGGGCAGCACTGACTGAAGCTGAAGCCCTTTCCTTTGCTGGAGTAACCAAAACAGATGCTGAGTACCTAGGAAGCTGCAAAATAAAGCTAAAGCAACACCACAAGATGAATCATACTTCACACGCAGCGTCAGGGCTGATACACTACATCTTCTCCTTAAGTGCCGTCTATCCTCAGCCAAACAAATCAGTCACCCTTTCCTTGAAGACAAGTCTTATTTTCTCAAGGACACGTGCCCCACAGGGCAGTCTGAAGACTCCAAAACAAATGCTGCTTTTGGCAGCAGGGGAAACAAAGCATACACCTGGTCTTACATCTGTGCAAGTATAACACACAAATGGAACATACAAAATAGATGTCACCCAAACCATCCTCTCACAGATCCTGCTGTAGTGCTCTAAAGGCATAGTACAGCTTCCAATTTGAAGGAGATAAGAAACAATGATCTAGAAGATGCAAAAGAAGAAACATGGCTGTCTTGTTCCAAAACTCCAGATTTACAGTTGCTTCATTCCATTTTAGAAGAAAACTAGGCCTTTCTATTGATAAAATTCATCTATCTTTGCAGAATCTGAAAACAGAAAATGCTGAGCTTTTCAATTACCTATTGCCATTTAATGATGTACTGGTAAATACTGCACTTCACAGATACCAGACTTGTCAAAACAAACCTCACAGGTGGCTTAACAGAGTTCCAGCAAAATAACCTCCTTTCTGGCAAAAAAAAACTTGCTATCTCCTGCTGTACTACATGACCTTTAAGAACACCGGTAAGGAGAGAACAGGCAAAATGCATTAGCAAACTGGCAGAGCCATCTCAGGAACTCACCAATTACTGACATAGCTTATAACAAAAGCAAATTTAAGTTTATTCTGGAATCGCAGATCCTCATTTCAGGTATAAGGTCCTAGGCAACTTTAAGCAGTGTGAAAAATCGTATGGTAGATTTTAATATTGTTATGCTAAAACATTATCTTGTATACAGTAAGTATATGTTTGTACAGAACATAATCAATAACTTTAACATACATTTGGTGAGGGGGAGGAGTGTAAAAGAAACCAAACTCATGAACAGCTGATAATGGTAAAACTAGAGGGAAGAAAAGCAGCTCCTGCCAACACTAATGTTTAGCTGCACTGGTACTGACAATTAGCAGTTTAGATGTTTTTCTGCTGCATTTATGTTTCAAGCAACACTTCTCTTTCCTAAAATTCAAAGCTCAACTATCACAGCTGTTAACATTGTTTCTACAGCAACTGTCAGCTTTGCTGCCCAAGCTGCAGACCAATCTGGCCTTCCAGCCCAGACAGTAGTTTTAATTAAGTTTGCAAAAGGCAAATAGTATAATTATATTTTCTTCCAAGGATTCCAAGCAGCCTTACCAACCACCCCAGCCAGGAAGACTCCAGGCCTCAAAATGAAGAAAACAAGTGATGAAACATGTGACTCCAAACACAAGCAGCCTGATCTGTTACACAGACACAGCCATGAGCACAAGCCAAAAAACCCCCAGTCCTTGCCCCTGCATCCACACCTCATGCCAAGTGCTGCTGAGCACAACTTAGAGGCTACTCAATTATCTTTAAAATATCCTTTTGAAGGCAAGCTCATACACAGCACTTTCTGCTTCTCCCCATTAATTTTACCTTCTTAATATTCATCATTCTGCTTTTAAAGAAATAGCTACAGAAAACATCGGTGACACTATAACCATTCCCAGTGCCTGTGTCTTTGGTACAGTAGGTTTTCTAGCCAGCTGGAACATATGAGAAACAACATTCAAGGACTTGGAGATTCAAGAAATGAAGGAAATGCATACACATATGTAATGAACAGGTACGATGATGCAGCAGTAGGGAGAGAAATACAAATATAATGTAGTCTGTAAAAGGAATAAGACACTTGTCTGCTCTAGTAAAGGTTTCAGGCAATCCTTTCTTGCTCTTTCTCTACCCAGAGACTCAGAAGAAATTCTGTTCAACTGTAGCACAAATGCAAAAACAGATGTGCCCAAATTATCCAAAGTGGGAGCCTTGGGAGCACACAGGCCAGCCTCTATTTAAAAGCACAACAGCTAAATTTTCATGATGCTACAGCAGCTATAACATTTCTAGATCCAACTTTGAAAGTGTGCATGAAGCTACTTGTACTGACATGTCAAATCATATTGGGATTTGCCCCTACAGACACAAAATATAGGCATATCCAGAGATTTCCTTTTCCTTCATCTGCAATCATATCCACACCTAGCAGGCACCTAGCTGTGTGAACTTAGAGGTCCAGGAAGATGTATGATAACTGTGGCAGAGTGCTCAAAGCACCATCACAGCTAGCACTAATACTCTATCTGGACAGCAATGTAGCTGGAGAAGCTGGCAACCCAGCTTCTCTTCTTTCTATAGCATTGCAATTCCCAAAATACTGCCACTGGTTTTCCAAAAGATTCATCTGAAAATGTTTTCACAGCCTATCAGAAAGGAAGGAGGAGAGAGAAAAAAAAAATCTCAGCAGCTTTAGAAAGCCACAGAGAAGTCTGTGGCACACATCATTTTGAAATGTGACAATTTCCGTGGTACTCTATCAAGCCCTGTCCGCGGAGCCTTACACAATGCCTTAAGTAAACTGGCATAAAACTCTGAGTAGGCTGGCTGCACAAGAAACTCAGACCTCAGTGCACTGCCCAAGGCAGATGATTTGCAAAGAAACTGGGATGTGTCCACAGAGCCACAGTTCACATCAGGCCTGAGGAAAAAAAAAAAAAGGCCATAGTATTATATGTCACAAAACACACTGGTAGTTTTATTCCTAACATGCTAGTGAGGGATAGTCCACATTGCTCAGCTTTATGCATATCAGCAGTGACCCTGTGTTTTTTTGGCAACTTGCCTAAGTTTGGGTAGCTTGGCACAAATACTTCATCAAACAAACAGCAACAGCACAGAGTTTTTTTTAATTTTAATTAGACTGCGGATTAATGTTTTTAAATGCAACTCAGTGTCATCTTTGAGGAACAAGATTGTTGAGCAGAAATTTCTTTACATTCCTTTAAATAATGGCAACAAAGTGACTGATTAATTATGAAAATTACCGTTTAAAAACCTTGTGGGTGTAGCACAGAGATAGTTGGATGGTGACTAATTTTCCATATCATTGAGTATCTGCATTTTGGATTTTTAAAATGAGGTGAAAACAGAAATTGTCAGACTGCCTGTTCCTCAGCTATTTGAAACCCTACCTCAAAATCCATTACGTTCAAACACTTTGTTCTATGCCAGAGCCACTGTCACCAATACTCTTGCAGAAACTGCTTTGTTTCAAGACAAGAAGCCTAAAAAGTTAGATGTTGTGATTCAACAAATCCACAGCTACTTTAAGAGATTGCTTGCCATTTATGTATTTCAAACAGAACAGCTTAATGAGACTTAACTGCAAACTAATGACAGCAAAGCTCCACGCTCAAGAGTGACAACAGCAGCAGGATTTCACTGTGTAGTTGTGGCAAATTACATGGATATTCTGTTGTAATACTGCATAGGCCTCCTCTTTTCTCTACAGCTAATCACCCTCATTGATGGAAGAAACAAAACTGCCACTGATCTGCTTCAGGGCAGTACTTCAAAGCAATCCTTGTTTTGTTCTGGCATCTTGAGGGGTTGCCATCATTACCTAAGATAGACTTCAAAGAGAAAGAAGCCCATATGGACTAGAAACACCAAGGAAACTGTATCCATGTACTTACATAGCAACATATACAAATAAATCCCCAGTCTTTATACATTACCCACGCACCTGGCACATGGTTAATTCCACAGTCTATTACGATCGCACCAGGTTTGATCCATTCACCTTTTACCATTTCAGCTTTACCAGCTGCAACCACCAGGATATCAGCTTTACCAACCTATAAAAAAAAAAAATCCAAACAAACAATTTCATGTCACACCAGCAGTAGAGAAAGGCAGAGCTGCTTCAACAGCAACTTAAATCAGCTCCAATTGCAGCGAAACTGTGTGCTCACCCATTGCCACTGGAGGAATGTGAGGGCATCATTAGTGATGACAGGTAGCTAACAGTTCCTTGGCAAGGACAAATTCCCACGGCCAGAAATTACAGCCTATTTTCACACTCCTACCCTGAACTGTTGCTAGTCAACACTTCACAACCTCCACTGAACTCTTTCATGATTCCCAAGTGGATCACATACACTACTTTTAGATGAAAAACCTCCTGCATACTCTTATCTCCCTCCCTGCAAACTTCCCTGCATATTGAGCTGCTCTTCTCAGTACTAGAAATATACCCAACACCCATCAGACAGCTGCCAAGAACAACCCCTACGCAGAATGGTAAGCTACAATTCATTTGTGGCAGCACTGTCTTGTGGTTTTTATGTCCAGGCCTGTGTAACAAGCCACTCGGGGGGAAGCTGATTATAATTCAGCACTAGTATTTTTTCAGGCAGTACTCAACAAGTTTGATAGATCCGGTCACAAATCTGCTACTAGAAACTCGGACTGAAGTTCTTGTCACATCTCGCACTGCTTCATTCATGTCAGCTTAGGAAGCTGCTATCCCTTGGAATTTTTTCTTTTCATCTTAAAGGGTGATAAGCTATTTTAAAGATTTCATTAAGAATTAGCACTTCAGTTCTTAATCAAACTAATGACAGTCATATTGAACAGCAACTTCATGAAGCATTGCAGTGTTTCTGATCTTGCATTTGAGTTACACTCAAATACACCTACCCCCTTTCCAGCTTTGATACTTGCCTACAGAGCCTGGCAGTGTTGATTGCTCAACAAAATTCAAGTAGGTGGCAGCACAGCAACACACTATTCCTGTCACTCTCACTGCTAAAGAAAAAAATGGTACCAACTCCCAGTCATAGAAAATAGACTGGAACAAAGACCTGGAGAAAAGCAAAAAAAAAAAAAAAAAAAAAAAGAAAAAAAGAAAAAAAGAATGGTCTAGCATTTCCCAGCCACTAAAATAAAAGACCACTGGACCTTTTTGAGATAAAAACAAGAACTTAAGTTGTCTTGCAGGCCACTACTTGGAGAACAGGAAGGGAATATGAAACTCTCAGTACTTGCCCAAACAAAACAAAATTAATAATTTCATTGTTTTAATCATAACCCTCTTATTAAGGACCCTATTACAGCAGAAGAATTAATGCAACTATCCAATGAACAGGACTGAGAAACTATTTCAGATAGAACAACAACCCAGACCCATTGCCTTATACAACATCAGGCAGAAACGTGCAGCTGGTAGCACTGACTTGCAACTACAGCCTCATGCATCCATCCTTTCCTTACCTCCTCAGCCAGTGTTGAGGTCTTTGAATGGCAAGTGGTTACTGTTGCATGATTCCAGAGCAGCAGGTCATGCATAGGAGCACCAACAATCTTACTGCGACCAATCACTACAGCTCTTTTCCCTGCAACCTGGATGCCTGCACCACAGGAAGTTAGAAGAAAATCAAATCAGGTCATTGTGCATCCAAACACAAACTAACTCAAACGGCTCTGGAGTCTTTTGATCAGTTTAAGTCTTGACACTACTTCAGGATACTATTTTTCTTCTGGGTCATGTATGATAGGGAATTGGAGAGTTAGAAGGGAGGGAGGAAAGATGAATCACTTTAAAACTAGCTTTTCTTCGATCTGAGGAAGCAAAGATGAAACATGGCAACACAACAGAAGTTTCAGTGTGAGACAGCCTCACAGCATGCAGTTTCTCCTCTCATTGAAGACTAGTGCATTAATGAATAATGGAAACCCCCTTACCTGTCTGACTGATGAGTTCCATGCATCCCTTTGGTGTACAAGGAATAAAGCAGTCTCCAAGGTCTCCTCTGGAGAGTTTCCCAGCATTGATGCTACTCAAGCTGTATATTGAAAGAATAAAGGGCAAGTAAGATTCTCAGACTCATAATCACCAGTCAAAAGAAAGAGGTTTCATTCTGGAGTAGCTGTCATGTTCTCCAGGGGTGATGTCAGCTTACCCATCTACATCCTTCTCAGGTGAAACAGCATTGGTTATTTTTTCTGTATTGATGGGTTTATCAGAGTCAAGTGGCAGCTGCACTATAAAGCCATGAATTGCAGGGTCTCCATTCAAAGAAGCAATGCATTTGAGGACCTACAACAAGTAAAGACCAAAAACCTAATGGCTGAAACTGAAGCAAGCCTCATGTAAGGAAAAATCACAACCCTACCTAGATTAAAAGACACAAACAACATATTTCGTTTTTCCATACAGGAGTACGAATGACTCACAGTTTTTTATTTTGAGAAACACCTGCTAAATTTCCAAATTGTATGCAGTATTGTTTTAGTTTTATTATTAAAATTAAAAAACTCAGCAGATTTCAGTTTCCAGTTCTTTTTTTCATGAGTTAGTAGCTACAGAAAAGCAGTCTTTTTTACAAACCGTGATAGCAAAGATAATTTCATCCCTTTAGCTCAATTTCAAAATTATATGATTTTTCTATATTACTTACCTCAGCTTCTGTTGCTGTGTTTGGCAGTTTTATGTGATTGGCACTGATCCCAATCTGCAAATGAGAATACCCAGAAATTATCTGATTTCTGAAATGACACCGGAGATCGATCTGGCTGTTCTACCAATCCAGCTCGCCCTCATCTACATTCTGTCACACTTTCCAGGTCTATCTCCTTTTATTTAGAAATATCATCAATGAAAGAGAAGATGAAAGATTAGTGCTTTGCCCATTTATGGACTGATCCATATTTCAGCTGTCCTGTTCACCTTTTGACATGAACAACATCATCTTGGCTTCACAGCACACTGCTGTGAAATGCCAGCAAGGATGCTGTCACCTAGGAGAACAGGGACTCACAACACTCCCAGCCTCTTGGTGCCAGATGTCGATGTGTGCCTGCAGTTGCCTTACGAGACACCGAAAGAAGGTAAGCAGGTGGCCACAGGTCACTAAAGACAGAACACCAGATACATGCTTACAGCTTATTTCACAAAAGGTAGCACCAACCCACATTATTGCTACAGGGTACTCCACTCGGCTGTCAGATTACACATCTCTATTACTTCTGTGTGACAAGGAATTCAGGCTAGCACTGGTTTCTCCAATACAGGCAAAATTTAGCTCTTTGACTCACATCTGTAATTTCACAGTCAGAGTGGATCTATTGTAGGAATTCGATATTGAAAACAAAACAAAAACAAAAAACAACAGTTCAGGCATTACCTCAGCAGCAGCTTTCAGCTTCATATTAATGTAGAGGTTCGAATCATCCCGATTTCCAACCTAAAGTCAAAAAGACAGTTGAGTCACCCTGCAGAGTAGAGACCCAGTAACAGACTGAGAAGGGCTTAACCCTTAGCTTCCTAGAGCTATACCAAGGAGAGAGAGCTATTTTTGAATAACTGCAAAGCACCCTGATACAGGCTGTAGGCAGCTGGAGCTAACCAAGTGTTCTTTCAAGTAAGAGGCAGCTAAAGAGAGGTTGTCTGATCTTCTGTGTAAATACCATTTACATCTCTTGGAAAACCCTTACAAATACAGTGCTCTCTAAAGCAGAAAATATTGCCTGCCATCTCATCTGAGAAAGTTAATTAACGTGATCAGCAGGTGCTGATAACATCCAATTATCTGATTGAGGCTTTCAAAAAAGTTGGGCCTCTTTGATACCCAGGAATCCTAATTTTATTCACATGTGTGCCTTCACAAAAAGATTTCTTCCACTGCTGTTTTGTACCTTGAGAATTTTCCTGTCAAACAAAACAAAAAACAAAACAAAAACAAACAAACAAACAAAAGACAACAAAACAAGAACAAAGTGATGCACATGTAAAAAGCAGCAAGTAGAACAAATGCCCATAGTTTTTGGCAGTACTGGGTGACTACAGTGCCACTGCTTGCATCATCCAGTATGTTTTGCTAAAGATCCTTGCAACCCTAAGAAAACAAGGGGTAAATAGGAAAAAAAATGATAAGCAAACTTTTGAAACCCAATTCTTCCTGAAACTTGGGAGCTATTGCTGGTTTTCACACTGATCACAAGACGAAGGGGTAACTGTATCGCCCAGTCACCCAGCGTGCACTGGTTTTTCTTCCCAGGGCTTATCCAAAGTGGCTGTCTCCCCTGCAGAGTCTGCTGAATTTAGGGAAAGTTATGCCTCACACAGGCAGAAGAGAAGGAAGGGAGATGTTAGCAAGGAGTCCACATACAGTGTGCAGAAGATGACATTCTTGACCATGGGACAAATATAAAAGTTTAACCGGCTTACTCTTCTGGCTCAAAGGTCACCAGATGCCTCTCAAGAAAAGTGTGCATACTGTAGCTGGTGTGTCTTATCAGAAACAGCTAATTGCCCTGACAGTTGAGAATATCTGTATTTGGAGACGAACTCCTCCAACCCCAGCCTGTTTGGTAACTTACAGAAGTCTCAGAGAGCCAAAGAGCAAACAAGCTGTAAAGGATTTACAACTGAGACAATTCAGGACTGATGAAAACACAGGCCAACCAAGGAAAAACTCCATTAACACTACAGGGCAGCAATTTCTGAAGTTAGGTTACAAGGTCAGCATTTCAGAAGCTTCCATCAAATCATCTCTCACTAAATTTTAAATAATGAACCTTCCCTCTTCCTTCTAAACACCTGAAGAAAAGACTTCTGTAAAGCTGATTTTCTTAAAGCTAATGGAAAACAAAACCAGAAAGAAAAAACATGAACAGATTTGTTCCTGCCATTAAAGATGAGCATTTTATTTGTGTACTAAAGTTGTTTTAGCACTGGAAACTAGACAAAGCTCTTTAGGCTCCTAAAATACTAAACAAGGAGAGAAGCCCCTTCTCTAAATCAACGTTTTTCATCCATCATTTCTTTGTAGCCACAGAGTTCTATCCTGTTTCATGACAACTGCTACTGCTCATCACTTTCATTTCTTACAGCTGCCAGGAAAAAAAATCACTTAATTCCACCAAACACTGGTCCCAAACCTGCACTGATGAGTGCTTTGCTCATCCACAAGCATTTCTATGTAAACCCTAGCATCTACTCAAACCGCTGAATTCACAAATGTGTCAGAAATGGGATTTTGTTCCATCCTCTGCACTCGAGGTCTTCTAAGGCAGGAATTTTGTTTTGTTTCCTTCTGTCCCCATGTTCTCACATAACAGCAGACCAAATCTTTTAATACAGCCCCCGTCTCGAAGATTTCTGGTACAAGCACATCTCTGAGAGCTAACACACTTTGGGGCTCTGACAAATCTAAAGACTTGGAAAGTCTACTAGCATTGCTTCCTCTAAATAGGCAAGAAGCCTATTTCATAAATAAAACACACAGAATGGCTAGGGTCTGAAATAGGAAACAAAAACAAAGCCACTTTTTCTGGGCCCCGGTAACTGGGGAAATGACACCACAGAACAGTATTAACATCCCATATGGAGCTCTGCACTTCTGTTCCTTACAAAACGTTTCCATTTTGCAAAGCAGTTTTGGTGATGCTCATCAGCTGTCCACTCCTCACTGCAGAGCACCACAGATTTTCTGTGGCTGTCATTAAAGAAAACAATACCTGCAAAATTGCAAGTCCTGGTGTGAAGCCTGGAAATTTTTCTTTCATCTCAGCAACTTGCTTCTTTAATCTCTCTCTCACTTGTCTGAGGAGGGAAGAAAAAAAACACAAGGTAGAAGTTAACCATAGGTCTGAATTCTCATACAACAGTAAGACAAGGGGCTGAAATGCAAGACGAGGGGATGGACAGACTGGCAAACACACATTTAGGCCTTGAGTAGACCAGTCCCAGCCATCTCCAAATAAGATGGATGTCCATAAATCACAAAGACATTTTGGAAGTTTCACACAGCCTCCCCCTGCGCTCCCTTCTCCCCCCAGTCTTTGAAGTCCCCACTGTGCTTTTTACCACCCTCTCCACACAGCAGTCTCATCAGACACAAGGGAAAACGTAGTACAACCCATGGCATGGATATTCCTAGGATTTTCAGCTCCCTGCTCAAAAGCAAATCCCCTTTCCATACGTGTTGTACCAAGTCTGCCTGTCTTGTACAGGCATCAGTCAACGCTGTCACACATGGTGTCTCAGCAAAGGATGACAGATCTACAGAGGTAAGACTGCAAAAGAGCCAAGCAGAGTATCCCCGAAGCTACACCTCTGCTAGAGTTGGTCAATACTATTTGTTTCTCCTTCCTGTCTGCTTGGCTTAAGGCAGGGCTGGATATACTACAGTCCTACACTCACCTTCCTGCTTCTCCTCTGCTTGCCAACAAGCACGTGGGAAAATGCTGGGGCTTCCAAACAAGCCAAACATTTCGCCACGTGAGCAAGAGAATGGGAGAGAAAGAGAAATGAAGCAGTGAAGAAAACTAAGTCCTGGAACACAGCTCAGGTTAACTCCAGCAAAGCAAAGTTTAAGGATGTAATTATTAAAACACAACTTTGAGATGGGAGCATGAGAGGATTAGTTTATCTAGCTCCAATGTCAACTCATACCCAGATCACTATGCAATGTTTTAGAGGTACCAGGTACTCACTATCAATAAATCAGCTCCAGCAGCTCAAAAGCCATTGTCATCACCCTCCCCTGCCTTGCACTCCTCTCTAATGTCTCAGCCACTGTTTGGTTCCATGTGTGTGATCCTTCATCAGGTAAGGTGGCGTGGAAGAGGTGTTGGTGCTGGATTGTTAAAAATGCCAACAGCAAAACCCTGGGACAGAGTAAGTAGCTGATGCCTGGGAGGCTGCAGTTCCTGCCATGTAGCCTCCGAAACTGCAGGATGACAGATAGAAAATGAAACCAACTCCATCCTGCAACCGAGCTCCAAATTAGAAACACCAGAGACAAGAAGAAAGGGAAACGGGAGCAGCACCTTGCTGTGCTGGAGCCCATCAGCACCGTTCCCAGGGGACAGCTGCAGCTGGCACAGCCAGAAGCAGCCCCGAGGCCAAGTCCCATCCTGGGGAATCACCCAACCTCCTGCTGGTCCCAAATCAAGCTCCTCTCCTGCTGCAGCACAAATCCCATGTCAGAGCTCTGCTGCAACCAACAAGCAGGTTCAGAGTATGTATAAGTGTTTGCACCTGGCCAACCTGTTTGAAGGCTTTTAACAAGCTCTGGAAAATGAGGCTGTTTTCAATCTTCCCTCAGAAATAGTGGTTCCTGTCTTTTCTTTAGCTATCACCTCTGTAAAAGACTTGACACTACGGCAGCCTTGCTGTGACACTGTTTTCTGAACTGACCAGACTTGTCCCAGCAATTCTTCATGCTGAAGCAACAAAAATCCATCTGCTGGGTGGCAGCACCTCACTTCAGCTGTAAGCCCCCTGGGGAAGGCACTAACCCTACACCTTCTGACACAACAGGGTCTGAATTAATTTAGAACCCTTAACAGCAGTGCAGGGATTGCAAGGAGTGTCTGAAACTAAGTGGGTGCTGCGGGCCATCTCTTTGAGGGAGCTATTTCTGAGAAGAGCCTCTGCTGCAACCTACACGCAGTAATGAAGACACAGCACTGGTTTGTGGCCTGCAAACAAAATGAAATGCAAACAAACACGAAATGGGTCACAATTCATGAGGCAGTAAAGCTCTCACAAGGGACAGTCAGCTGGAGAAGGTCTCAGATCTGGGATTTTATTTGGAATCCAGTCTTCCAGTGCAAGAGGAACAGTCCTACTTGAGGGTCTGGTTTCCCTCTATCTGTGAAGTAGGGCTGAGGCATGCTTTTACACCTAGCAGCCACGACTGCTCAGATGTTGTATTGCTGTAATTTTCTGTAATTAGGCACTAGCTCACTTCCCCGTCAGCTACAGAAGAGAAGTAACATGCACAAACACAAAGCACTGCTGCCAGACTCGATTTGCTTTAGGAGCCTGGATTCAAGGAATCACTTGTTAGACAGCCACCTAGCGTTAACTACCAGTGCTCTCCAGTTACTACAAAAGCCACAGGTGCAAAGGTTAGAGAGAAAATTAAGTTTAAAAAAAAAAGAGAACAAAAAGCACAGTTTTAATATGTGCATTTACAAAAACGTTACAAAATAATCTTTGAGAGTCTGCAGCCATTGTGTGACAGTTTGCCAAACTCTACTGTGGACTTCGGGCGTTCATGAAGATAAAAAGTTCATACTGATAAATTAACAACATTTTTATTGCTAGTATGGAAACACTTCCAAGTTTTCAGACATAAATTGGCAGCTGTACGTGGCTGTTTCTCCCACCTCCTTCCTGCTGGCACTAGGACACCCTGAGTGCAGCATGTTCTGCCGTGAGCAAACTCACACCGCAAACAAGGGTCCAGGGTCCAGCCAGGTTAAGGACAGCACGTGGCTCTGGGCGTGCAATGACAACGCCAGCCCCAGAGATGAGAGAAGCTGTTAGCCTTTCTGCCTCTAGACTGCAGCAGCAGGCAGAGTTTAAACTTACAAAGTCAATTTCCCAGAGCAGCGAAGGACAAACCACCCCACACAAAGCAGGGGGAGAAGCCCAGCTCCCATGGCAGCACCTCCTCAGGCAGCCCCCAGCTCCACATGTATGGGATCTGTACACACAGTGGATGGGGTGGCTGTGCTGTGAGCACTGAACTGAAGATGACACCAGGCAGTATTTCCATTCCTTCTGTGGATAAGAGGGCCCAGGGTCTACGTGAACACTGCCAAACACGCAGCTCAGCCAATACCTCCTTCAGAAATGATGATGATGCTCTAGAAGGGGCTGCCCCAAAGAGAAAGGTTTGGCTTTGCTGCCTGGCTCACAGATTCCCCAAAGGTTTCAGAAACGTGCGTCTGAACTGCTCTTGCTGTAACCCTCCAGAAATGGTTGTGTAAGGCTGATGATCTCCCCGGGTCCCACACCGCCTTGGCCCAGGGCTGCTGTCCCTACAGCCATTCCTCCTGACGGCTTGCAGCACTGCCACTACTCACCTTCTTCTGTCCCCATTAAAAAAACAAACTGCAGAAACAACAATCTTCTCCTTCTTTGAACAACTATGGCACCATGCACTAACTAGCTGGTCAGCCGCTTCATCTTCAAACACTGTGATAAGGCTGCAAGTGAGCATGCCACTAAACAACCTACTGGGACCCCAAAGAAGTGAGACAGAAGAGCCTCTCCTGGGGGGACCCACAGGTTGGCTGTCCCAGTGCAGTGGCACCAGATGGGAAATGCCCTGGAGAAGTCTATCTGAACACTGCTGGTAACTCAACAGATGGCTCCATCTGAAGAAACACACTGTTGAGACAACAGGTCTGGAATCAGTTCACACGTCTCCTGCCCTCTTGTCTCCTGCCCCATGCTGCATGATCCTGGCACACAGTTGCCATCTCCTAGAAGAACTGTCTGCTTCTTTCTACCACTTCCACCCTCACAAAGTTTTTTTTGTTTTGTTTTTAACCACTCTTTGTTTTTTTTTTCCAGCTCAAATACTTGCATGAGCATTCCTCAGGCCAGACAAATACATGGACATGCTTTTGCTTTTTTACAGGTTTTTCATCATGTCCAGAAAATTCATGTAAGGAAGGCCATGCTAAGATATGGCCATAAAGCCGTCCTCTGATAGATAAGGACTCAACCCACATTTGTGGGGCTGCAAGGACTTCAGACAATATTCTAGGCAGTATCTACAGTTGCCTTTCTTCTCAAAGAGTGGTGATAGTTTTTTTCTATTTCACAGGCTCTGAAGTGGCAGCCCCTACATGTGCTTCCCTCAGGACTCTTTCCATGCCACCTGGTGCTGATGTGCACAGATCACAGCGCTGGCACCCTGCTGCCTACCAGACAACATGTTCTCGCCTGCAGCCTCTTCAGAGGAGGGTCCCATTCTTTCACCATCTGTACGGCACCTAGCACAAAGGGTTCTTGCTCACGTTTGGGGCTGCTTGGTGGTATGGAGCTGTACTGGACCACACAGTTCACTTTAATTTAGTGCAAGCCTGAAACCTCCTGGGTAGGATCTGATAAATGAGATCTCATGGGTAAGTGATTTTTTTCTCCGGTTTGGATTAGATTTAGCTGTAGTTTCTAAAGGAACTTCAAAAAAACCCTTTTAGACCCTGTGTGAAAAAGCTGAAGTGTTGTCTTATTACTGCACTGTTTACCCCAGTTAAGTTTAGCCTGATCATTGCTATATCCATTCCTTATTATACATAAATACCACACACTTTTATTACTACTTTAGCTCAGAGCACTACCTGGCCTAACCCTAAGGACTGGGAGGGATGTTCAGAGTTCTCCCTGCCATCGCAGCACATCAGCTGCTAATCCAGACTGACAACGCTGGTCTGTTCTTGGTGCTAGTGATCAATTCAAGCCAAGTCAGGGGTTTGCAAGTGTATGGGCCATTTTCTAAACCTAGGTGACTTCAGGTGGCACAACTGAACACACTGCTCACTGCAGCAGAAATAAGCTGTAAGGTTACCACTACAATGGTTTCCTCTGAGTATCTGTTTCAGATACAGAAACAGTATTTTTATTGTAAAGAATATTAATTGAAAAAATGTTGAGAATATTGTCTTTTGATTCCTTCCAACCCTCCACACTCCGCATACTTAAAGCACTGTTTCTCCACCTCTTAATCATTTGTTTACTGTACTGTTACACAGTAACTCATCTTTTGCAACTTACTTGCCCATGGGGCAAATTTAAGTTGTAGCAAAAATCTAAGGCTCACTTGCTGAGAAAACAGCCAGAGAAGTTGAGGAAAGCCACCAAGAAATAACCAGTCAGCTCAGGTTCACGCATAACCCATCCAACATTCAATATCCTTCATAGACTGTCCACGAGTAATAGTTTGCTTCTACTGAAAGAAGCCATCTTATTCAGAGAAGTATTAACTTAAACACCAAAATCTTACACACACAGTGATGCCTGCTGCTCTGCACGTTCTCTCCCCGACCCTGACAACATGTTTCACTGAAATAAGAATGTCACTATTTACCTGATCTTCTTTCTTTTTAAGTAACTGACACGACTGAAATAGTTATTTTCTTTATCTCTCTCTGGGAAAGGGGTGGTTGGTGGCAGGAGATGAAGTTCACAACACTTTGGAGTTTTCATTTAAAGCACACATGCAAAGCCAGAATTACCTAGCTGGTACACTGCTTGCTTGATTGATTCGCCTCATTTGTTAATAACTGACTAACTTACAATCAGTTTTCTTGATTAAAGTGTAAAGTAATAAAAAAAAAAAACTGTACAGGACAGTAACTGAAAAGACTTTGCAGGTGATATAAAGCTAGAAACACTCCCTTTCTACAGCAGACAATTCAGTTGAAAATTCTTAGAAAAAGCACACGCTTATCACTTGCTTCTTCTACTGACAGACTCTTGGCTTGGGCTGGGTTCTGGACTAAAAATCCTCTGGATCAGCACTTCTCTAGAGGGTCTGGAAGAAAGTGACAGATATCTGCAAGTACCCATTTCCTCACACCTTCTCCACTAGGAAAGAGCAGATATCTGTAAGGCCCATCCCTATAGACCATGCTATAGTTTTGCTATGTTGGACATAATCACATCAGAAAAGAAATCTGAAGTGGATAGATCTGTAGGTACTACCAGCACCACACATTATGCATGGAGAATGCACAGGGTTCAACACTGACAAGTGCATAAGATATAGTGAAGTACACAAGGCTGAGGGACCGAAACGCATAAGTTACCATCCTAATAATTGCCCCCCAAATTACTCATTAAAAATACACCTGCAGACTTTTGTCATGAATATTTAAGATTCAAGAGAAATTAGGCCAACTTTTCAGAAATGCTGCACCGTCAGCTGGATGTTGATGTGCCACATGCAGCAATACCTAAGACGAGTCCCTACAACTTTTCAGAGATTACTTTAGGCCTTGTCAAATTTACACTTTCTATCCTAACTCCCTGTTACAGAGAGGATGTACCTAATGAACCTGACTAACCAAAACCCATTGGCACGGAATACCACAAGTGTTACTCCTTGCTAACCACCGCATTGTCCAAGTGCCTGTGTAGGAACGTGACATGTGGTAACACGCATCCTGGCGTAGTCCAACACACAGGTTGACTTATTCCGCTGTAAGAAGCTGCTACTCACTGCTACTCTCGATTAGTTTCCACATATGAAGAAGCCAGCTTGAATTAATCCCCGAGTAGTCAAAAAAACTTCGAGGTGCCTTAAAACCACCTCACCCTGCCAGCAAAGACCACCGCAGCCCTATGCACGGGGTCGGACCCCCCAGACACCCCCCAAACCCCAACCCCACACAGCCTCACGGCTTTTCTCCCCAGTCACAAGCTAGCTTGGGGGGCAGAAACCCCCACGACCCCAAAACGGGGTCCGCCCGCTCCCTCCTCGCTTCCCTCCCTCCATGAGGAAGCGTCCCCGGGGGGCATGGCGGGCCGGGCGGGTACGTACGCGGAGACCGCCTTGCCGCTGAGGATCTCGGCGGGGGCCATGGCGAGGCCGAGGAAGCACCAAGCAGAGCTCGGAGGGGCTCGGGGATGGTCTGTGGGACGGGCTGTCCCCAGCAAAACCCTACTCCTCGCCCCACGTGGCCCAAAACTCGCGGCCGCCGCCGGCCCCCCAGCGCGCAAGCGCTGCCACCGCCCCGCCACGGAGGAGGAGGAGCGGGGAGCCCACAGGCTCCTCTGGGTGCCCCGGTCCCCCTGTGATGGCCGGGGGATGCTGCCCGTGTCGCCTCCTCGGCCCTTCCCGGTACCGCGGGGCCCGGGGCTGCGCCGCGAAATGGCCGCCGGAACGCCTCAGGGGCGCCGCTGCCGGTCCCTGCCTCCTCTCGGCGGCGTTTCCCGGCGCGGAGCGGGCCTTTTTTAAAAAGTTTTCAACACGTTTGTCCGACATAAAGTCACCGTCTCGGCTGGCTAGCCGTCATAGGAAGAGGATAAAGGAGAAGATGGGGTTTGGGCTCGTGGGAGTTGCCGTGAGCAATAGAAACATGTTCCTAACAGTTGCCTCCAAGGGGTGTACTTTAAGTAATCCCAGTGGGACTAAGGAAGGTGCGGTTTCCTGTCAGGCAGGCTGTACAAATCCGTACAATTGGCCATGTGTACTATTTACAGAGCCAACGCTTCATCTTACTCTGCAGGCAAGTGCATGGATTTTAGGGCCTTGCCTGAGAGAGTTGGCTTTCAGTGATTTTCTCACAATGGAGATGGGTAAAGCAGTTGAATATGATTGCTGAGGCAGGCTTGTTAGGACCCAAATAAGTTACAGAACTCATCAGTTTGTCCTGCTGATACCTAGCACAAGGTCAGAGAACAGGCCCATGACTCAAGAAAACAATAAAAAGATCAGGGAGGTGGTGGGGTGGACCTGGTGTTAGGTTAGGTTGGTTGGGGGGCAGCACATCTGCGTCCTGCAGTAAAGCTTTATTCCTGTGACTGTTGTGGGATCTGACACAATCTGCCACATGTGGTGCCAGTACAGCAAGAAAACAGCTGACCCCACTGCAGAATCACAAGCTGTGGAGAATAAGTGTTAACTGCTACTGCAGCAGCAGCCCCAAGGAGAATTTAGGACTTAAAAGCCATGTTTGAAGTGCTTTCACATAGATTTTTATTTATTATTTAGAATGCATAGGTTTGGGAAAATAAAGTTCCTGTTATAAAGAATTTAATGAGAAAACATTCAATCCTACTCCGTTACATCATGCTACTCCATGATATAATTAGTTCACAATGGGATTCTGGGGCCTGTCAGATTTTGAAAAGGGAGAAGTCCAGGCATCGCAGCTTCCACCTAGAGCACAAAGCTATGAGGATGGAAATATATAGGCCTATCTGCTTTAGAAGCTCAGAAGCTTTAGGGTTGCTTCTCTGGAACTCTAGGAGGGGAAAATAAACAATACATAGTTCAAAACTTGTCTGAGGGTAAGGTTTTTCTTTGTGTTTCCTTTCACAGCCTAATGAGTGATGTCTTCTACTTTTTTTTTTTCTTTCTTTCTTTCTTTCTTTTTTTTCATTCAGGGGAGAGACAGTTAACCTTGAGTGGTTAAACCACCTGAAGTTAACATCCTTTGATTGTAGGAATAAAGGATAGACATTTCTCTTTAAAAGTGACTTAGAAAAGAGGGAAAACTTTGTATTTGGAGGTTTTTATATACAAAATAGAAAAAGCTAAAAAAAAAACACTTTTTTTTTTTTCATCTTTCATTATGTATTCCTTTCCTGGAATGTTCCAACAGACAGTTGCAGTATTATACAATCAAAACGGAGATTATACAATTAACTGAGAGAAGGGGTTTTTCTAGGCTGCTTAAAATTCTGTGCCTTGTTTGTTTCTTCTGTTGCTTTTATCTGAGGCCTGAATGAACTCTTAGGGAAAAAAAAAAAAAAGTGTTTTGAAAAAAATGCATGAGATGGAGTCTTTCAGTTAAGGACAGCAAAAGTTTACAAGAAACAACTTTTGCCAAAAAAGATTTGACACTCAGGATGATAATATAAAAATGTCAGCAGGAAAAGAAAAAGAAAGGTAACTTATTTAATATCATCCAGACAACCTTATTTGCAGAGTGAGCTGTGGATTCCTACCCAGAGTTGTTAACTTGCATAGTTTGCATGTGTGTGTTTTTACCTCGCATGCTACTTTTACTAATGGCCTAACTCTTAAAATAAAGATGTCTTATGATGACACATAAAACTTAGAAAATGGCCCGAATTTATTGTAGAGTAAAAGTAATCCAAAACAACTTCTCTTATTGTTTCATTACTTTTGAGCCGGATTCTCTATTTATGACAGAAAATCAGACTAGCTAACCTCCTTCTATCATAGCAGTAAAAGCTGTTTTGTTTCTAACTCGTCTTATGTGACAGTCAAGTACTAAAACTGAGATTGTTACTCAGAAGCTGCGTGGGTCATACAATTAAGTAATAATATGTTCTTTAACATTCAGTCTTAATCCTGAATCCTTAATCCTTCATCCTGAAGTTGAAGTACTGGGAATGGAATAGGACAGGAACTGAAAAGGGATTATGTGATGAGAAATGGCTGAACAGACCCTTCTGCTCAGTTCTTGTTAGAGCCATATCCAGCCCTGAAATGCAGTAATAAAGCTAGATCTATTATTCATGTAAAGGAAATCTCAGAGAGGCACAGTGACAGAGGAGACAAACATGAAAATATATACACGGTTGAGAGCAGTGATCAATATTTTATGCTTTCAATACAATTCTTTTGACCAAATTAATGCAATAGAATAGGAAAAAAAACACTAATGCCATGGTAAGAACAGACAGCTCTGAGAAGGGTGAGCACAGTCTTGTATCAAAACGGCCTTTTTTTTTTCTTTCTTTTTTTTTTTTTTTTTTTCGATGGCTGTTAGGATGAAGAAAGATAAAAACAGTTATTTCAGGATAGCTTGAAGCCTCAGAGTAACAGAGACATCTCTGCTCTCAGTGTTGCCCCAGAGCAGTTCTACCTCACTTACCTCCCCATCAGGCATCCCTGGGTTTGATTTGGCAACTCACACAATTTGATTGTTTACCTTCGTACCCACCCCCTCTTACCCAACATGTCAAAAGTCATGTAGTGGTTTAACCCGACCGGCAGCTAAACACCACGCAGCCGTTCGCTCACCCTCCCCCCTCCCTCTCTGGGACGGGGGAGAGAAATGGAAAGTGAAGCCCGTGAGTTGAGATAAAGACAGTTTAATAAGACAGGAAAAAAAATAACAAAAATAATAATAACAATAATAATAATGATGATACAATGGTGATAATACGAAAGTAATAATAGTATGTACAAACAAGTGATGCACAATGCAATTGCTCACCACCCGCTGACCGATGCCCAGCCTAACCCCGAGCAGTCCGGCCCCCTCCCCCCGGCTAGCCACCCCTATATATTGTTTAGCATGACGTCAGATGGTATGGAATACCCCTTTGGCTAGTTTGGGTCACCTGTCCTGGGTCTGTCCCCTCCCAGCTCTTACTGCACCCCCCAGCCTGCCCGTTGGCAGGACAGAGCAAAGGCTGAGATGTCCTTGGCTTAGTATAAGCACTGCTCTGCAACAATTAAAGCATCGGGGTGTTATCAGCACTCTTCTCATTCTAAGCCAAAACACATCATTCCACCAGCTACTAGGAAGAAAATTAATTCTGTGCTAACTGAAACCAGGACATCTATCCACCCCTTATTCCATACCATTTATGTCATGCTCAGGTTACACTCTTTTCCATACATTCTAATTAGTCACCTATAGTAATCATGGTAGTGATAACATACAGTATAATATACTATTTAACATGGTGCAATTCAGTTCATGGGCTATTCTCACCCAGTATTAAATCTCCTTGAGGTACACACCGGACCTCTCCGTTCTTTTGCATCACCCACCAAGTATATCCAGGTCCCTGAGCGAAAACAATTCCACGAATAGGTTTGCCTTTTCCTGAGGCAGGAGTAGCCCAGACTGTTTTACCCAGCATATTTTTTACATGCACTACAGGAACTTTATCCCCATCTACAGTACGTAACAGGTTTGATTGGGCAGGTCCAGCTCGGTTGGTAGATCCCCTAGTATTGACTAACCAGGTGGCCTTTGCCAAATGCGTATCCCAGTTTTTGAACGTCCCAGCGCCCATTGCTTTCAAGGTAGTCTTTAACAGGCCATTGTATCGTTCAACTTTCCCGGAGGCTGGTGCATGATAGGGGATGTGATACACCCATTCAATACCATGTTCTTTGGCCCAAGTGTCTATAAGGTTGTTTCGGAAGTGAGTCCCATTGTCTGATTCTATTCTTTCTGGGGTGCCATGTCGCCATAGGACTTGCTTTTCAAGGCCCAGGATGGTGTTCCGGGCGGTAGCATGAGGCACAGGATATGTTTCCAGCCATCCGGTGGTTGCTTCCACCATTGTAAGTACGTGGCGCTTGCCATTGCGAGTTTGAGGGAGTGTGATGTAATCAATCTGCCAGGCCTCTCCATATTTATATTTCAGCCATCGTCCTCCATACCAAAGAGGCTTTGACCGTTTGGCTTGCTTGATTGCAGCACATGTTTCACAGTCATGAATAACCTGTGCTATAGCGTCCATGGTCAAGTCCACCCCTCGATCACGAGCCCATCTGTATGTTGCATCTCTACCTTGATGGCCTGAGGTGTCATGGGCCCATCGGGCTATAAATAATTCACCTTTATGCTGCCAATCCAGGTCCACCTGAGCTACTTCAATCTTAGCAGCCTGATCCACCTGCTGGTTGTTTTGATGTTCTTCAGTAGCCCGATTCTTGGGCACATGAGCATCTACGTGGCGTACTTTCACAGCCAGGTTCTCTACCCGAGCAGCAATATCTTGCCACAATGCAGCAGCCCAGATAGGTTTGCCCCTACGCTGCCAGTTGTTTTGCTTCCATTGCTGTAACCATCCCCACAGGGCATTTGCTACCATCCATGAATCGGTGTAGAGATAGAGAACTGGCCATTTTTCTCGTTCAGCAATGTCTAAAGCCAGCTGAATGGCTTTCACTTCTGCAAACTGACTCGATTCACCTTCTCCCTCAGCAGCTTCTGCAACTCGTCGCGTAGGACTCCATACAGCAGCCTTCCATCTCCGATGCTTCCCCACAATACGACAGGACCCATCAGTGAACAGGGCATATTTCTTTTCATTCTCTGGCAACTGGTTGTACAGTGGGGCTTCTTCAGCACGACCCACCTCCTCCTCTGATGATATCCCAAAGTATTTGCCTTCTGGCCAGTCCATGATCACTTCCAATATTCCTGGGCGACTGGGGTTTCCTATTCGAGCCCGCTGAGTAATCAGTGCAACCCACTTGCTCCATGTAGCATCAGTTGCATGATGCGTAGAGGGGACCCTTCCCTTGAACATCCAGCCTAGTACCGGTAATCGGGGTGCTAGGAGGAGCTGCGCTTCAGTACCGACCACCTCCGAAGCAGATCGAACTCCTTCATATGCTGCCAATATCTCCTTTTCAGTTGGAGTATAGCGGGCCTCAGATCCTCTGTATCCCCGACTCCAAAACCCCAGAGGCCGACCTCGAGTTTCCCCAGGTTCTTTCTGCCAGAGGCTCCAGGTGGGGCCGTTCTCCCCGGCTGCAGTGTAGAGCACATTCTTTACATCTGGTCCTGTTCGAACTGGCCCAAGGGCTACTGCATGGACTATTTCCTGCTTGATTTGTTCAAAGGCTTGTCGTTGTTCAGGGCCCCATTCAAACTCATTCTTCTTACGAGTTACTTGGTAGAGTGGGTTTACAATCAGACTGTAATTTGGGATGTGCATTCTCCAAAACCCCACAACACCTAGGAAAGTCTGTGTTTCTTTTTTGTTAGTTGGTGGAGACATAGCTGTTATTTTGTTGATCACATCCATTGGGATTTGACGACGTCCATCTTGCCATTTTATTCCTAAAAACTGGATCTCCCGTGCAGGTCCTTTGACTTTATTTTGTTTTATGGCAAAACCGGCTTTCAGAAGGATTTGGACTATTTTCTTCCCTTTCTCGAAAACTTCCTCTGCTGTGTCACCCCACACAATAATGTCATCGATGTACTGCAGGTGTTCAGGAGCTTCCCCCTGCTCTAGTGCAGACTGGATCAGCCCATGGCAAATGGTAGGGCTGTGTTTCCACCCCTGGGGCAGCCTATTCCAAGTATATTGGACTCCCCTCCAAGTGAAGGCAAATTGTGGCCTGCACTCTGCTGCTAGAGGGATGGAGAAAAATGCATTAGCGATATCAATTGTGGCGTACCACTTGGCTGCCTTCGATTCAAGTTCATACTGAAGTTCCAGCATGTCCGGCACTGCAGCACTCAGTGGTGGCGTGACTTCGTTCAGGCCGCGATAGTCCACTGTTAGTCTCCACTCGCCATTAGACTTTCGCACTGGCCATATGGGACTATTGAAAGGTGAATGAGTCTTGCTGATCACTCCTTGGCTCTCCAATTGACGAATTAGCTTATGGATGGGAATCAGGGAGTCTCGGTTGGTGCGATATTGCCGCCGGTGCACAGTTGTGGTAGCAATTGGCACTTGCTGTTCTTCGACCCTCAGCAACCCCACAACAGAGGGGTCCTCTGAGAGACCAGGCAAGGTAGATAATTGTTTAATGCCCTCTGTCTCTAAGGCAGCAATACCAAAAGCCCACCGGAACCCTTTTGGGTCCTTGCAGTATCCTCTTCTAAGATAGTCTATGCCAAGGATACATGGAGCATCCGGACCAGTCACAATGCGGTGCTTTTCCCACTCATTCCCAGTCAGACTCACTTCAGCCTCCAATACAGTCAACTGCTGAGATCCCCCTGTCACTCCACAAATATAGATGGGCTCTGGTCCTTTATAGCTCGAGGGCATTATAGTACATTGTGCACCGGTGTCTACTAAAGCCTTATACTTCTGTGCGCGTGATGTGCCAGGCCATCGAATCCACACAGTCCAATAAACTCGATTGTCCCTTTCCTCCCCCTGGCTGGAGGCAGGGCCCCCCTAATCCTGGTCAGAATCTTCCTCGTTTCTGTGTTTGAAGGACTGTCTGCTGGAAGTTGGAGCAGCAAACTTTTCGGAGACTCCCTTTTTCCTGATTGTTTTCTTTTGCAACTCACGTACCCGTGCCTCTAGGGTCGCGGTAGATTTTCCATCCCACTTTCTCATGTCCTCTCCATGGTCTCGTAAGTAAAACCACAGGGTGGCACGGGGTGAGTACCCACCATATCGTCTTCCTTGTGTGGGTGAACGCCTACCCCTGACAGCTGAGACACTGCTTTGTACAGGTGCGAAGGAGAATAATCTCTCTTCAAGTTGGTGAACCTTTTCAGAAAGTTTCTCCCAAGTGTTCTCCTTTGGTCGGTGGGCACTGGTTGGTTCAGGTGGGGAGGACAATAGATTCTCTTCAAGTTGGTGAACCTTTTCAGAAAGTTTCTCCACAGCTGAGACGCAGGCCTGTAAGGAAGAGGAGAGACTTTCTTCGTACTGCCGGAGTTGTTTAGCCGCTTCACCCACTGTGGGTTCCTCATCCTCTTTCCAGGCCATTATTGCCAATGAGCTGGCATATGATGATGGTGCACTCCGTACAAACTTCCGCCACATGGGTCGTGTACACTTGACTTCATCTGGATCTGTGGATGTTTGTTTGAGGTCTGGATCCTCATAAATCACTTCCCGTACGGCTAATTCCCTCAGGTACTGGATTCCCTTCTCCATAGTGGTCCACTTGCCTGGTAGACATAAAATATCTTCCTTGAAGGGATACCTTTCCCTCACAGCTGAGAGGAGACGCCTCCAGAGGCTGGTGGGTCGTGCTCCATCTGCAATTGCTTTGTCAATGCCGGCGTCTCGAGCAAGGGATCCCAGCCGCTTGGCTTCCCTGCCGTCTAATTCCACACAATTGGCTCCAGAGTCCCAGCACCGGAGCAGCCAGGTGACAAGCTGCTCACCTATACAGCGACCAAAATCTTTTCGCACATCTCGTAGCTCGCGCTCGTTTAGGCTTCGGGTAGTTACTGTTGCTCTTTCGGCATCCTCATCTTCCTCCTCCTGAATCCTTGACGGCCCAGCGTCGTCATCATCTTCGTCATCTCTATACTTAGTTTTGGCAGAAGCCTTACCTGGATTGGCAGAAGACTCTCTGCGTTCTAAACGACTTGAATTTCTATACCATATTTTCACCTTCTCTACAGGGGCAGCTTGCACTGCTACTGCTCGTTTCTCTGACTTTGTTACAGGGTCTGCCACAGGGGTTGGAATGCCCTCTGCAGGGTCAACTTGCACTGCTACAGCTCGTTTCTCTGACACGGCCACAGGAGCTGGAGCAGTTGCAGGAACCGGAGCTGTAGCGGCTACAGGAGCTGGAGCTGGAGCTGGAGCAGTTGCAGGAGCTGGGACTGGAGCAGCAGTAGGAGCTGGAGCTGGAGCGGCTTCAGGAGCTGGAGCTGGAGCGGCTTCAGGAGCTGGGACTGGAGCAGTTGCAGGAACTGGGACTGGAGTAGCGGCCGGAGCTGGAACTGGAGCGACTGCAGGAACTGGGACTGGAGCAGCTGCAGGAGCTGGAGCTGGAGCGGCTTCAGGAGCTGGAGCTGGAGCAGCTTCAGGAGCTGGGACTGGAGCAGTTGCAGGAACTGGGACTGGAGTAGCGGCCGGAGCTGGAACTGGAGCGACTGCAGGAACTGGGACTGGAGCAGCTGCAGGAGCTGGGACTGGAGCGGCTGCAGGAGCTGGGACTGGAGCGGCTGCAGGAGCTGGGACTGGAGCGGCTGCAGGAGCTGGGACTGGAGCGGCTGCAGGAGCTGGGACTGGAGCGGCTGCAGGAGCTGGGACTGGAGCGGCTGCAGAATCCACCGTAGGGGTCACAGTGGCCGCTGGATCTGTCACAGGGTTTGGAGTGGCCGCAGGGTCTGTCACTAAGTTGACAGCAGTATCAATGGCAGCTCGATAGGCATGAGCCAGGCCCCAGCACGTTACAATGATTTGTGTTACTTTGGAACTGCCAGAATCATTACACCTTTTTTTCAAGCATTCTGCCAGTTTTTGAGGATTTTGCCATTGTTCAGGGGTGAATTTCCAACACACTGGGGGTGCCAACTGCTCTAGATGCCTGCCCATATCCACCCATACTCCCTGCCACCCACAACTATACTGCCTCCGGGCAGATCTCCGGATGAGCTTCATAAGTAGTTGTTTAACTTTAAGCAGAATCTGAAGTGCATTCATGAGGCAGAACAACAAGACTATGGTATTCTGAGTATTCCAGAAATATTCAATATCTTGGAGAGCTATTGTGACAAGCTCAGGGGATAAGAGGGTGGTGAAGGAGGAAGGCAGAGTGACCCAGGAGGATACAGGGGTGGTGAAGGAGAAAGGGAGAGTAAGCAAGTAAGGAAAAATATCCTCCCCTTTCCCCTCCACAGATTGACTCTCTAATGGAGAAAAACAATAGGTATAATTGCTAATAGTTCCCAAGATGCTGTTTCCAAAGTACAGAGTCCACGATGTTACTGAGTATAAATACCAAGTTAGAGTCATGACCAGATATCTTATCGTCTCATAAGCCATTGCTATAACACTTAGTACCATAATGGTCTGAAACCAGGGCCCGGAGAGGAGAAACAACACTACAGAGAGCAAATACGGAAAATAATGTACTATAATACTCAATTTGGAAAACAGGCGCAGCAGAGTTGTGATTAAAGCAATCAGCATCATGACAAGTGACTATTAAGCAGGTCTAATCCTTCCACCAATTTTAGTTTAACACACTCTGATCAGATCTGCCGTTATCTCAACCTTTCGGGCCCCACGTTGGGCGCCAAAAAGACTGTCGTGGTTTAACCCGACCGGCAGCTAAACACCACGCAGCCGTTCGCTCACCCTCCCCCCTCCCTCTCTGGGACGGGGGAGAGAAATGGAAAGTGAAGCCCGTGAGTTGAGATAAAGACAGTTTAATAAGACAGGAAAAAAAATAACAAAAATAATAATAACAATAATAATAATGATGATACAATGGTGATAATACGAAAGTAATAATAGTATGTACAAACAAGTGATGCACAATGCAATTGCTCACCACCCGCTGACCGATGCCCAGCCTAACCCCGAGCAGTCCGGCCCCCTCCCCCCGGCTAGCCACCCCTATATATTGTTTAGCATGACGTCAGATGGTATGGAATACCCCTTTGGCTAGTTTGGGTCACCTGTCCTGGGTCTGTCCCCTCCCAGCTCTTACTGCACCCCCCAGCCTGCCCGTTGGCAGGACAGAGCAAAGGCTGAGATGTCCTTGGCTTAGTATAAGCACTGCTCTGCAACAATTAAAGCATCGGGGTGTTATCAGCACTCTTCTCATTCTAAGCCAAAACACATCATTCCACCAGCTACTAGGAAGAAAATTAATTCTGTGCTAACTGAAACCAGGACAGCTGCTCTTTAAAAAAGCCATGAATACTGCAAAATGCATGCCAGAAAGACTTTCAGTGTTACTGATGAGCTAACAGCAGTACCTCTGACTGCCCAGGGCCCCAGAAGGCACAATTTATATAAGAAACTGACCACTGTATCAACAAACTAAGGCAGAACATCAGGCTTTGCTTCACCCAGTAAGTGAGACAGTCAGGACAGGTCATCACCTCCAGTAAAGGAAGAAGAACAGAAAAGTTAGGTTAGCTTCATAAACTTAGGTAAAAAAAAAAAAAGAGATTTTGAGAAAGCCTGTTTGTGGGAGCATGCCAGAAAATCAATATTAGACTGATTCTTCAGACACTTGTGGAGAACCTCTCATGAACAAAGCAGGATTGGGCAAATGATTGATGTTACTCTGGAATGTAACTTGTCTACCACGGTGGAGAACACAGCTTCGTAATGGGGTGGCTGTGACATCTCAATACATGGTGTTGGCCAACTCTTCCTCTCATCAGATAACAGAACTTTGACATAAGGCTTGTGATTGACCTCAGTGTACATGCTTTGAAGTAGCCCTCACAGCCAAGCTGTGTTAATGTAATACTAGAAAGTATGATCTAATATTTTTTTCATAATAAAATGTATCCTGAGTGTAGTTATCCTCTCATTTGTTTAGCTATCTCAGGTGCCCTGTCCATCTTAGATATCTCACAGAAATAACCTGTTGGTGATGCAGTCAGCTGTTGGACAGTCCCTGCAAAAATGGCAGTCCTGGGTTAAGATGGTATTTGCTCCCTGGCATTCAGAGTTCCTGGGCTAGTGCCTGATCTATCAGAACAAGGACTTGGACTTTTCCTCATCAACTTTGATACAAGAGCAGCCAGAGCAATCAAATTACTTCCAAGAGAAGTTTTAGCTAAAATAAACCGATTTTCTATTAAGCAGCTAAAGGGTATTTTCACTGTAGATTTTTCTGATAAGTAGGTAACGCCAGCTGTGCCTAAGAGAGTAGTAATAACAAACAGGTCTCTAATGTGTTCTGACCCGTCTCGAGCTTGCCAGTCACTTGCCCACCATGTAGGAGTTTCGTATGAGTCATAACTTATCAGTCACTCTATAGACAGCAGCAACTAGGTCAGACCATCTCCGAGCTTCCACTTGCATTTCTATGCCAGTGACACAAATTGGTACATACTTGAGTGTATTTGCCATTGGCTGCTTTGAGTTGGTTTCTTTTCTCATTGCTCTTTTAGCTAACCCCCTTTAGATACACCACTTTACTTTCATACAAAAATCTTCCAACACTTCCCGCTGACCTCTTAGGAGTCCTACAGGAAAAAGATATCTCATTAACAGCTTGAAGAATTTTGTGTCACAATTGATTCCATTGAGAACAGTGTCAGAGTGCTTGGTAAGGTTGTTCTGACTCTTTGATGTTAAGAGACAATACAGAGCAAAGAAAACATTTCCTAAGTAGTCCTCTAATATAATAGCCATTCCTAATACTTCTACAGCATGTTGTGGCACTCCATGCAGTAAACAGCATCCTAATTCACTATCCCAGCCTACTTGTAAGTAATGTCTTACCATATTTTCCAGGTAAAGTAACTGAGAAAAAAAGATTAATTGTCTAAAGCAAAATATAAACACAAGCACTGGAGCTGTGATTAACTAATTTGTCATTTCCAACTCTTCGTTATTCTCTTTGGCTAGTAATTTTTAGCTAGTGGCTTGTGGCTACATAAGACTTTTCCCCCATTTTACCAACTGCTATGAAAAATACATTTCAAATATTTTCTATAAAATAATAGTTGTACCAATTCCAACTTTCTAATTGTGTATGGATTTGTAGCTGCTACACTGACGTGCAGAGGTAGGCAGGGTGAGAGGTGAGTTTCAGGAATGCAAGTAGGAGGACATCCAGAAGACAATCTTTCCATTGCAGTTTAATCCACACAGCCTCTCAGCTACTTCTCCCAGCCTAAGCGAGGCTGTCCCTGGCAGGACAAGATAGCATAGCTAGTTTCATGTCATCTCTGCAAGAACTTTCACAGTGTACTCTCTCAACCAAGCAATTCCTCTGATGCAGTGTCCTGCAGAGACAGGAGGAGGCAGAACAGATCCTGGGAAATCTATTTGTAGGGGAAGTCCAAGGCTGGCATGAGATGAGATTTCTCACAGATCATAGTTTTAGCAAGTGGGGTATTCATACATAAACACACATAAACAGTTTTCTGCTTTAGACTTGGGTAACACAGTCATTATACCTGTCTGAACAACCAGTTTGAAACACTGAGTAGTGTCTGATGTTGATGCATGCCCATAGTTCATAATAAGAAAAAACAGGCTTAAGACATTGTACCTTCAATACGCTTTTCCATATAGCATTCCACAACAAGCCTTTCTTTCTGTGTAATTGCCTCTAGGTCATAAGACTGTACCAGATCAGGCAAAAAGTTGTCCTGGCTCAGGGTTATAGCTCTGATGGTGGCCAACTGCAGATAGGCAATGAAGACTATAGGAACAGAGCAAACGGATGGTATTTCTGGTTTCCAATTATTTATAGCTGAAAGAATTTCTGAAATAAATGGTAATAGAAGTGGAGGAGAAATACAATTAAGTCAGGGACAAACAGAACAGTTTGCCACATACTTCCCATTCTGAGAGGTCTGTGAGAGACATAAATAATTTCCTTATATAAAGGTATATATATATACACACTATCTTTATATATATATTATATATTTCCTTATGTGAATGTATATAAATAATAATAAATAATGTATATAATCTTATGTATTATCTTTCCTTATATAAATGTATATAAATCTTATATAGAATGTCACATTTTTTCCTCTTAACACAAAGTTCTTTGTGTGATTCTCCTTTTGTGTAAGCACTTCTTAATCATGTGAGTTTGTTGGTTAGATTTTATGGAAACATAGATTTTATGTTTGGTTGTGCTGCTTGAAATTAGAAATGAGCAGATGATTAGAAAATCAGACCATTGTGTGAGGTGCTACTAATATGAGCACCTGCACACATATCTATGAAACAAAAAGATTTTTCTTTTTCACCTAATCTACATATTTGGAGTTGAGTTTTAGCTTCTTGTGAGCAGAATTTGGAAAGACTTAAAAAGTGGTGAGTGCACAGAATATGCAAATATCTCATTCTTTTTCACTCTGAACAGTATCAGAATAAGAGAGCTCAGTTTAAGCTTATTCTACACTCATTTACAACATGAAGAGCAGTAGAAAAACAACAACAAAAACAACAACAACAACTTTTTCTGGAATCATACCAACATAAGCCTATGTATATATATGTGAGCACCTCTCATTTTACTTGCCTTATACTGCAAACCTTTGAATCCCCAAACTTTGTCAGCTTCTTGCTGCAGTAATCATATTTTTGTCCTTTGCTTTTGCCTATGAGCTATGCGATTTGTCTGGTATTTTAAAACAAGAATTGCTCCATTTATAAATAAGGCAGAGCTTGGCAGAGGCAGCAGATTCAGAGATGCATTGCTAATATTTGCCCTGAAGCTATGGAGTATGTCCGTTTTCACATGCTCAGCTGCATCAAAGGAGAAAAGCAGTAAATTAACCTCTCAAGTCTACAGAGCTCTACTGTCTGTCCCGCTTATCTCTGGGAGAAAGATTTCTCAAAAGAACAGGAGGGCTTGCTCATGTCTGTTGCTGTGTACTCTCTCTGAGCTTTCCAATTCATAAACAAGCTTGAGATCTGATTAGAAAGTCTGTGCCATGAAATGGCCCATCCTTTGCTGCTGTATCTAAGAGCTTTAAATAATCTAACAAGGCAGTCTAATGTTTTGTCCCATGGCCCGTGTCAGCTGTAGCAGGCAAAAAAGCACATTAAGAGCTCATCTCGACCCCTCCAGCCACCATTTTGAAGGTAACCATTTTGACATCTCTAGCCTGTGATACTTCCTTATGGCCTAGATGCATGGAGAAGAAAATGAATAATCTTTCTAAGAGGAGCTTGCTGAGCTGTGATGTTGTTGCTATCTACTATGCCTGCCATAGCAGTGTAGGAGCAGCCCGTGGATTCTGGAGGAGGCTGATGCTTCATGCTAGTCACAGAGGATCAGCAAAGAAGACATTATAACAGCACGTCAATTAGACAGATAACAAATTTGGCCTTAAGGTCGTTCCTGTAGCATAGTATTGATGGTAGTATAAGCACTGACCCTGTGGACCTGCATTGTGAGATGTCAGTACAGGACAAGGCAAGCAGTATGGTCTGAGCTGCTGCCACTTGAACACAGCTGAGGCACAAGTCTTCCTTCCCTTTTCATTTGAGGATTCAGTAGCATTTGTGGAGATTTGTGAAAGGATCTGATGAAGGGCATAAAGTGTTTTTCCCCTTGTGAACAGTTTTTTATTCCTCTTATTTCCTATGACTTTTACAAGTTACAGGATGATGGAGCTTTTATGCTACAGGCAGCCTATGTGTCTTTCAGAGGAATGCTGAGAAGCTGCTTTCCTGGCTGTCCTGGGATCTGAAGAGGAGTGCCTTGACATTTAAGAAGGAACATTTTCACACAGGACTCTCTGGCAATTTGGATTTTCTTTAAAAATGTCTGATTTTGAGACAGCACATATAGTGTCCTTCACCAAGGAAGGTGCCCTTCACTCAGGCACAGCAAGCGTGAGTGCTCACGACAGAGAAGCATTAAGGCTTCACATGAAGGGTGATTTCTAAAGCCTGAAGAGTTGTTTTAAGTTGTGCTCACTGATTGGGAAACAGAGCTGACACATAGACAAATAAATAAGTGAGTTTCTTTTTCAAAGAGAAGTGTGACAGTTCTGCAGCATTCATATTGATCAGTATTCAAGTGTCTTCGTCTGTTCTGGGGAGAAGAGGGATTCAGATACCACCAGCTTATACACTGGCAGAGAGAAGGAGCGATGGTTTGCTTGAGTTCACTGCCTCACTTTATGCTTTCAGTTTGGGGCACAGGCTGCAGCTGTTACCTGGTGCTGGTGATCAAAAGAGTTTGATCTCTGTGCACCACACATCGATGACAACAACATGTATGTACATACAGACTTGCTCCTGGAACTAGGAGAACACTGAGTGTGAAGGAAATAGTCTATGGAAAATCCGCAAGTGGCAACTCTTGGTATACTATAAACCAGATCGTCCTTTTGTTTAGCCCCAAGAACTCTACACAGACTGACCTTCCAGGAAAGCTGAAATGAAATAAGGTACACAGCTTTTGAAAGTGAAACGGTGGAGTCTGGCAAGGTGGACAGGCACTAGTCATGGCCACTGCTGAGAGGAAAGGAAGAGCAGCAAGATCTGAGATCCTTCTTTCAGGGTGATAGCTTTTGGTGTGGCTGCTGAAGCGAAGCTGCCATGTGGCAATACATATTCTGCTGCTGTACATGGGAAAGCTGTAGGGCAGGACAGGGTTATGATTGGTGAGGGTTCACAGGTCTGTTTGTTTGCAGACATGAGCTGTATGCACATCCATGTTGCCCTCAGCTTGTATCTCAGCTGCTACAAGTCGTTCCCCACCTTGTTGCACACTGAGTGAAGTTTCATGATTACCTCTAAATGTAATATCTAATGTTGGTAGCTGTCATTGCAATGTTTATGATGTCTTAATTAATTTGGGTTTATGACTGAATAAGCCTATTTAGAGTGAGTCAACAGCAGCACACAGGTCCACACAAAACTTTCTAGCCTCTGGTATCTTGTACTAATCATCATGGACATAGCACACCCACTCAGGGAAAAGGTACCTTGTGTAACTCTGTCCATTATTGTACTCATAGCAGCAAGATTTCCTGCAAAGAGACACCAAAGTTTTTTTTGTGCAACAGGATGTCAAATATATACAAGCAATTGCTAACTGCTGATATCCTCATCGTGGATCAGTGTTCCCAATGGGCAGTGTTAGATCCATGGGTTCTAGGCATTAGGATGGTGGTGTCTTCTTCCTATCCATTTATTGAACGGCTTGTACTTCTGTCTCATTTATTTCAGCCCTCTACAGCTTGGGCTTCAGGTAATCATGTAAAACTGGCACAATAAATACATCTGAAATGTCTTTATAATCATTTTCAGATTGGAAGAACAAAAACACTGGAGGCAAATGGGCCACTCTTGATAACCAAGCTTTGTTGCATCTTTAGAGCCGAAGAAGTTGTGATGGG
Organism: Aythya marila; assembly: GCF_965140915.1. NCBI lineage: Eukaryota > Metazoa > Chordata > Aves > Anseriformes > Anatidae > Aythya > Aythya marila. The sequence continues at coordinate 7,510,249 of NC_139046.1, read as the reverse complement.
GGAAGAAAGAAGAAAATTCTTACAGTGTGGGAGACATTTGGGTTAAGCGCTTTCTACAGTGACACTTTTGAATAGAAGTAAGAAAAAAAAAAAAAAAGAAGTATTTTTGCTCAGCTTTTGGGTTGCATTTTGCTAGCTCTTGCAAAAAGTGACACTAATGAGGAGGAGATGCTCTTCTGTTGACTCAGTGATGAGTGTACTCTGGGTTAATGGAAGATGTGAGAACAATTTGTTCTAATAACTGACACCTTTGGCTTTTGTTTTTCTTTAATCTAAAATTTAAGGTGTTCAAAGCCTTGTTAGGAGTACTTTTCAGGTTTTTCTGGGAATAGTTCTCCCAGCTACCTACTGCTGCCCCTTCATTAATCAGTCAGGATACTCCAGAATGGAAGGAAAACATATGAACATGAACCAGTATCCTGTTTCTACAGTGCTCCCTTCAGCTATGCATTTGCTAAAGTCTGAAGGGGAGTGCCTTACGTGTTATGAAATCAGCAAATGTGGGCATACTTCAAGTGTTCATGCCTGCTTGATACTCTCTAAGGAAGATTCAATGGAGCCCTTAGCACTACTGATGCAGAGATGGCTGTTACACATTCTCCTATAAAGAAAGGCTGAAATAGCTGGGTATGTTCAGCCTGAAGAAGAGAAGACTCCAGAGTGACCTTACTGCAGCTTTTTAATACTTCAAGGGAACTTATAAAAAAGGTGGATAGCAACTTTTTGCTCAGGCAGACAATGACAGGACAAGGGGGAATGGTTTTAAACTAAAAGAAGGGAGATTTATATTAGATGTTAGGAGGGAATTCTTCATTCAGAGGGTGGAAGGGCACAAGAACAGGCTGCCCAGAGAAGCTGTGGATGCCACATCCCTGGAGGTGTTCAAGGCCAGGCTGGATGGGGCCCTGGGCAACCTGATCTAGTGAGTGGTATTCCTGCCCATGGCAGGGGGTTGGAACTGGGTGATCTTTAAGGTCCCTTCCAACCCAAGACATTCTATGATTCCATGATTCTGGTCAAAAAATAAAAAAACAACAAAACCAAAAAAAACAGAACTTGTTTTGTAAACCAAGTTTGCCTATCAACTGAGAGTGACTTCCATGCTTTTTCACTCACATGCAATCTCATCAAACTCTTTAAATTAAGCTAATCAAAATGCTACGAAGACAAAAAGTCAGTTGAGGTTTGTGAGTCCTTAAATAGAGGAAAGCTTTTCTGATTCAATTGTACAGAGATGAATGAACATTTTATAAGTACATAAAAAGGACTGCATAACTTGTGGAAAAGTTTCTATCAGTTGCTTCTTTAAAACTTTACAGTTTTTCTGCACTATGTTTTAGGAATTACAGAGCATTCTTTTGTTTTCTTTGTAGGCTTTGTTACAACAAGATTGCTATCAGCAAGAAAAGAGACTAAACCCAGCCCAGCCTGATTACTTTTTAATCTGGAATTTACTGAAGACTTTCAACACTCATGTTAAACAGCCAGCGAGAGCTAACATTTATGATGGGAGGAAGAGGTCATTTCCTGAAGATACAGGCATAAAATACCATTCATTACAGTGCTGGAGTGACAAAATTGTGTCCTATATCAAAAAATGAGTAGATCCCAAATACTTCTTTATGGCAGGATTAATAATCCAACAAATAGAAAGTTATGTGATACAAGGAGCACCCCTACTGAAACCCATACCAATGGTACCCATTCAAACTGGATCTGTACAAGATAAGCTAAAAAATCCCACTTTGTGCTATGGTACCCCAAATAGGGTCCCGATTTAGTACTGTTCCTGCTGTGGTGTGATGAAATCTGTAAAATCCCAGCCCATCAAACTTAGTGGGAATGTTACCGTTTGTTCTATGACTATGTCAGTGACATCTGTTATCACAGGTGAGGCAATACCCATGGTACAATGATACAAACGTCACAATGTAGGTGCTTGACCCTGTGATGTAAAAGTAAACAAACAGCAACAGTAGTGGCCAGCCAAAGCAAACAGAGAATTGGAGGAAGACAAATTGTTAAGGACTTTTTAATGACTTTTACAAAGTGTTCTGGATACTCAAAGAATTTTTGTTCTTGTTCATTAACAATCACTTTCTGAATTTGGCCCTTATTCTAGATCAGATATTGCAGATACTCCATCCAGTAATGGTGAAGGTGAGAGCAAGTTGAAAATCTGCACAAAGCAGAAGGGACGTTTTAAGCTGCACGTAATGAATATCACAGGTTTTCTCTTGGTGCTTTTTCTACAGAACACCAACACCTATATTTAAAAATACCCTGAAAGACTGTTTCAGTAAAAAGCAGTGCTGTCATTTCAAGATCTGAGGGAGCAATGGGTATGAACTGAACCTCTTCCCCCACCCTCTCATGACAAACAGCAACACAAGGACACGCTGAACCCATTCAGACAGTGGCAGAGCTCCCAGTGAAGCGTGTGCTCCCCTGAGCGTCAGGAGTGGAGCTGGCTAGGCATGACAGTGCTTTGCCTGAGGCTTGTGCAGCAGCACAAGCCTTTCCATGCCCCCGGTTCTAGTTGGAGGGAGTCAGTTATTTATAGGAAAGCAATGGGATTTCTACCATGTCAGTCTCTTCCCTGTAAACCATTGTTTTCTCAAGAAATTTTTGGCAGTGCTGTGCACTACAAATGGTAAAATAGAAAGAAGTCTGTTCTGGAAGAGTTGAGATATCCTGTGACTTTGTTGAAGAGTCCTCTGAACCATTCAAAGAAATAGGAAACATATTAGGCCTAATTCAACAGGCTTATGAGCACAGACCCACCACTCAGTCCTGTTTTATGAATATTTACAATTTTAATTAACTTGAACAAGAACTTCAAGGATACAGTTGTGTATTTGCCTTTTGTGCTAGCATCAAAACTATTCCTGGAATAAATCTGGTGAGAAGACAAAGAAGTTTTCCTGTGCCTGGTGTGAGACCAGTAGGCTCAGAAGAGATTGTAGAGTGGTATTCTTGCTATACGATCTAGCTTTGGTTTTCTTCTCTGAAATATATTTGTATATTTCTGTACGTAAAGTATATTTGAAAAACTGGAATAGGAAACGTGTATTTGCACCTGAGTACCTCGGTACTCCATTTTCTCTCCAGCATGTAGTAAATGTGCTCCATTGTACACTTAACGTTAGTGACCATGTGTGGCTCTCGTGTGGCAGAATCTGGAGGGTTGAACACCCTGAATGCAGCACAACCTGAACACATTGCGCAGCTGAAGCTGTTACACTCTCGTTTGACACTAAGGGGAGCTCTTGTAACAGAGAAGATAATGCCATACGTCTTCTGTAGACACTGAACAGGAAAAGATAAAAAGCAGGCAGTAGTAATATTAGGCTAGTCTTTTGGCCTTATTTTGCAAAAACTAAGTATATTTGTCTCATTTGTTAAAAAAAAAAAAGAAAAAAAAAAAAAAAAAAAAAAAAAAAGAGAAAACTCTTTTAGTTGGGCAGCTAAAGTTCACACAGCTAATGAAATAATAGAACATGACTGTGTGCTACCGAGCTCCTGCTTGTCAGCTGAAGAGAAAAGCTTTCTTTCTGTCCTTATAATCTTTTAGGTTTCAGTCTACAAATTAGTTCAGCCCCTGTGACCTCTTGCTTTATAATGAGTCTAAAAAACAGGGTACATGCTTCATCTGAAGGCAAGAATCTCTGTTACAAAACAATACCATATGCATTGCTCCATTATTATTACCAAAGGAAACAAAATACTAGCATTTTATTCATCCTCTTCTGTTTTATTACAGACAGGATAAAGGAAGAAGGAAGGTTAGGACTAACTTAAATATTTTTTGTTTACAGTCATTGTCAGGGAGCAGCAAGGGCTGTCTGCTCCCTGAAGGGAGATAAAGCAGGCGCCAAGGGTGGCCACAGCATGGTTAATGCCCATGGATGCCCTCACTGACAGGTGACCAAAATCTGTCTGAACATGAGGAGCAGAGCTAGATGGCGGCAACAGGGTCTGCCCACAGTCCCAGATCAGGCAAGTGATGAACCAGATCCAGGGAACAGGGAGTCCAGTCAGGTGCAAATGGAGACGGGGCCATAGATTACTTGAGTCCAAAGTCTATCTAGGAGACAGTCAGAGACAGGCCTGGAGACAAAGCTGCAACATACATCCATGGGGTCATCCAGGAGACCAGCCACCTGTGGCATAGCTCTAAGGCCCTTCCAGAAGGCAGGGCCTGAAACAGGACTGGCGACAGATTTGCATACAACAGCTTGGGCAGGGACTGAAGTCCCAAAGACTCTTCAGTCCTTGCCCAAGGATGTGGTCAAGGCCATTAAGGCTTATTGCACTGGCGGCAGCATTCCCTACTAGCAAGGTGTGTTCTCACACTACACAGGAATTGGGGCTCAGAGACTTCCTGCAGGGTGAGCTAATTGCTGTGGGATTTCATAGGGCTGTTTCAGTGGTCACAGATCCAGGACAGGGACAGGAAACTGTGAAAGGGACATGGCCTGGGTGATGGAGTTTGGCCAGGATTATGATAGAGGCATGGCACAGGCCACTTGGAGTTGGGAGATGGGTGTCTCAGGCTACTCCCGATGAACCTGGAGGCCACAAAGGACTGGGGAAACAGGTTCAGGCTGTCCCTAAGGTGTCCTGGAAGCCAGACAGGCTTGTGGGGCATTTACTCAGGGCTGTGTAGGGGGTGAGCACTGTGGGGAGATCAGAGTACAGGGCCTAATCTGTCCTGCTGGGGGAGCCAAGGGGGCAGAGTCCTGCAATCACTGTAGAAAGCAACTAATAGGGCATGTAACGAATACTCAGCCCTGCAGGTGAAAATTAGCTGCCTTCATACTAAGATATATAAAATAAATTTTTGTTATGTTACATTATGGATTACAGATCTTTCAGAGTCATGATGAAGCAGGGAAATAAAAACATCATGTGTTGGGACCAGTCATGATAGTGAAAACTCTGATTATTAATCATGGCTCCTCTGGCTTTTTTCATGGCATCACAAGGATTTTTAAAACATTATAACTTTCATTGCAGCCTTTCCCTAGCTGCAGCATGAATTGTAGAAATCGTTTCCTCATTTACAGCCAAAAGATAACTTGCTTATTATGTCCTATTTGCTTTTAAACTGAACAGCACAATTCATGAGAAACTAACTTGTATGCCTTTTGAAGGAGAAGCACTTAGTTCTTTTACAGAAGGCAGTTTATTTTAATTGTGAAACCTTTGCACCTTCCTTCCAGCACCTAGGGAAGTTTGTTTGAGCAAGATATTAACTGTTTTACGTCTTGGTAGTATAGATCACTTCTTGCTTGCTCACTTTCTATATGCTTGCGTAACGGACTGACTCAAGCTTGTGGGGAAAAAACAAAACAAAACAAAACAAAACAAAAAAAAACAACTTGTTTTGGCTTCTATTTCCTGTTCAAATCTGATAAACAACCTAGATTCTCAGCAAGATTTGAATTTTGGCTGCAAACGTTCACAATCTCTGTTATCTTCTATAGCATAGCATCTTTTATTTTATAGCCCAGTATACTCCCCTCCTCTGACTGACCAGGTTGTTTAGGAAAATTCTGCTCAAAATAACTAAAATTATTACCATCTGGGCCAAAAGTCTAGATCCTGCAACCAACAAGATGCTATGTTTTCTTGTTTAGTTCATACTGTCTTCATCTATGTCTTCGTTTATGTCTCTGCCATTCTCCTGTGGTTCTCATACTCTTTACATCTTGTCAGGTAGAACTGTGTGGTCTGACAGGTATTGTGGTAGCAGGTAGGGAGATAATGGTGTCTGCATGAAATCCTGGTTAGTTCTTCTGGAAGATAAGAATGTCACATTCAAGTAAAATGTCTTGTGTCCTCCCAAATCAGATTTCATGCATTTCCAGTAATACACCTCTTTTTTCTGACTCTAATATCCCATCCCTGGAAATGCTCAAGGCCAGGTTGGACAGGGGTTTGGCAACATGGTTTGGTGGAAAGTGCCCATGGCAGGGGGGTTGGAATTAGATGAGCATTGAAGTCCCTTCCAACCCAAACCATCCTGTGATTCTATGATTCTGTGATTCTATGATGGCACTAAGCCACAACTGCTAGCTCCTGCAAAATGGATTACACTTAGTCAAATGTTTCCTTTCCCCTGATGATTTTGGCTTTTCTGCAGTGTAGTTATGCTGTTGATAAGTACATAGATACACTGAGATCAGGTGGACAGTTTCAAAGCCCCAGTCTCCTGGATGAAATTTTATATCACTCATGTGTCAGAATGTCACTGATCTACTTCCTGGCTAGCTGGCTGGATCATCTGCTAGATTAGTTTATTCTAAAAGATACCATAGAGTAGCAGATTTGTTTTTGAAACTGAGAGCTTTTGTAAACTGAGACCAATATTGTTTTTCAGGCTAGAAATAATATGGATCATTTGTAACTGATTGCCTTTCCCCTTGCAAGTGCTTCCTGAGGAGGGTATCAGAATGGCTAAGGCTGGTACAACTCAACCAAAACTGATACAGAAATAGTAATGAATTCAGGATACTTATAAGTGATGAAAGCCACTCTGTTGTGGTATGACTCAAGTCAACTTTATTCAAAAAAAGCATCCAGGAAATAACTGGGAATGACTGACTGGATTTTGAATTCAGTAATGTGCTAAAATAGGATAGAATCTCAAAATAATTGTCACAGTACTAGCAGATTCCTACCACATCAGTTGTAAGACAGCAATGATAAAAATTGGTACTGTGTTACCTGGAGACTGTACCAAGCACAGCAAACAAATGCACAGATTGGAACTCGTTAGCTTTCACTCTGATGATTGCACCAAGAGGACAGCAAATAATTGATGGTAGGGAAAATAATCGACCAAAGACCATATTTAAAAAAAAAAAAAAAGAAAGAAAGAAAAAAGAGGGGGACACACTAGTGCCTATACCTCATCATGGTTTCTCAAAGGACTTATTTTAAATGAAACTGTGATTAGTTTTAAGTACCTACTTCTGATACCTGTTTCCATGAGAACAGGAACAGCAGTTAGAAATCACGTCATCAGAGTTCTTGTTCATTGTACAGACACAGAAAACTGCAGATATTGCACATAACAGCATTAGGACCAGTCAGCACAGTGTTGCGAGGAGAAGATGAAGGTTTACTGGTGTTTTAAATTCCCTTAATACACTTATGGGAGAACTCCTTACTACAAGTATTACTAATATTTTTAACAACAACAACAGCAAAAAAAAAAAAAAAAAAGTAATTTTTTATTTAAAACTAAAAAGAATAATGAAGAATACCTTTTGTTTTGGAAAATTGTACCTCTCAGGCAGCTAATAGCCTGAGTCTTGAAAAAGAGAAACTGGGTGTAACCACATTTATGTATTATTCTGTTCCTGCAAATTTGTCTGATAAGCATTTATTCTGAATCACAGAATTTCTAGGTTGGAAGAGACCTCAAGATCATCGAGTCCAACCTCTGACCTAACACTAACATTCCCAACTAAACCATATCCCTAAGCTCTACATCTAAAGGTCTTTTGAAGACTTCCAGGGATGGTGACTCCACCACTTCCCTAGGCAGCCTATTCCAATGTCTAACAACCCTTTCGGTAAAGAAGTTCTTCCTAAGATCCAACCTAAAACTCCCCTGGCACAACTTAAGCCTATTCCCCCTCGTCCTGTCACCAGGCATGTGGGACAATGATATTCTATTGCATATAATTTTAAAACGTGATAACAAAACATCTTTGTATGTGTTACTAAATCATATGTTTACTCTGAGCGAGTTGCAAAGAACAGCCTTAGTTTTATATGCCATTTGCCTAAATATTTTCTTGGACCAGAAATCTTTTGCAATAGAAATTCAGGCATGCATAGTTCCTAGTTGGCTGGACTATACTGTAAAATCTGGGAAGAGATACCTTTTCATGAAAGATGATGCCGTGATTTTCTCTTTATCAGTATGAATGATAAAGGAATGGAAAGAGTGGAAGTGAGTGGTCTCCCAAGGAACCTCTATGCAAGATGGAGTATTATACTTCAAGGGAAGTTGTTCTTCAGATGTCTTTTATGTAAAAAGGAAGTATGGTCATTTGTGCAGTAATTTAAAAAATCTTTTTCTTTTATGGGCAGAGAAGAACATAACCTTAAGGTGCAGGCAGAAACCCACAGACTGCATCTGCAGGTACATGAGAAACTGCTGCATCAAAATATTGAACCATCAAAACTCATCAGATCTTAAATTTGATTATGAATCACATTTTCCCCAAAAATCTCTAAATGTCTGCAGAACTTGCAGACCTGAGCAGTCCTGGACTAAGCATGACAGCTTCCTGCTCCTTCCATAAGTTGATTTTTTCTTCTTAGAAATGCAAGATTTTCCTTCCTTCAGAAAGTGGAATAAAAAATACAAATCATAATTAATAATAACTATAAATTAACACATATTTTAGGACAATGTTCTACATACAAAAAATATCTGATTTCTAATTAGTGATCAGTAACAGATATACAGGTAAGAGTACAAGAAAAGGCTCATGTGTGGAGCCATCATTCCTTTATATGCCTACCCTAATTCTGGCAGTCAGTAATCTCAGTTGGATTTTGTGTTTGAAGGCATAAGCAGACCACCCTTTTCTCACATCTGAATGCAGGGACTAAATAGTGCAATTTATTTTCTTAAGCCCCTTCTTCAATAAGCTGTTGCATGCCATGACCAAAAGTATTTAGTTAATTGTGCTTTGGCAGTTTTTTTTTTTTTTTTTTTTTCCCAAAAGGAAAAACCCACAGTAAAACAAGGAGCTGAGCCTGGAGGCTGCAGGTAGCTTGTGTGCATATTAGTTTTGCAGAGAGATTGGACAGATCATAATTGATGCAATTTGTTACAATAAAAAAATGTCCCTGAACTTTTGTTGATCACAAAGCAAATGGGCTTTTAGTATGTCAAGTAAAATCAAATTTTGTTTCTTTTCCCCTCCTGCTAGTTCTCAAGGGTCATGTTACATACTGTATCACTTAATAAAAAATTTGAACTGAGTAGATTAAAACAGAATGTTGTAGTTGAAGACCCTAAGGGCCACCAAACAGCTACCTCAATTTTCCTATTTCAGTGTTTTCAAAATTTAAAATTAAAACATGTATGTATGTATGTGAGAGTGAGGGAGCTGTCAGCGTGACATTGAAGAACCCAGCATTTTAATGCAGGGAGCTTTCTGCAATATAAAGACATTGGAAATGGTTCACAGCCAATTTCTTATGTTAACTGCCAGGCAGATCCTGCAACAAATGCTAATGGCCCTGTTAATAAATGATACTGCTACTGCAGGAATTAAATACTTTATTCTGCTTATTGGCATCTGGGGGTTCTGGGTAAGCAAAGCACAGCTTTATAAGATATAAAACTAGAGACAAAATCATCTGTTTCAGTAGAAGAGAGCTTGGGGAGAGGCAGAGGTCAGAAGAGAGAGAAGCAAGAAGGACACAGTACTTCATGGGGGAGGTCGTTCCTATTTTGTGCTCCCTTCCCACCTGGGAGATCAACAAAATGATAAGTTTTATCAGATGATACTGCTTTTCTGCTTTGAATGCAACATGTCTCCTGTGGACTCCTCATACCAATAGATGAGATAGCTGTGGGCAAGCTAAAAAAAGTTTATTTTAAATATAATTTCTTATATAAATTCTTTAGCTTGACGTGGAACTTGGGCAATGATTATGCAGAGAACTAAACACTTGATTAAGTTATGTTTGCAGTGTGGTTTAAAAATGGAAATTTGGACTTTAATAGTGCTGTAATGTTGGAGGGGTACTAAACATCTCAGTTTTGTCTAAAAGTTCTTTCAGACCGTATTACTTTACCCACCATGGATGTTATTTTAAATAGTACTCAATTTTGTAGCTGTCAAGTATATTTGGGGCGTAATTTTGTTACTGTTTATTTATTTTTTCCTAGTTACCATCACACAAAGCATAGCAATATCCAACAGTAAAAACATTTTTCATTTCTGAGCTGCCTTTTCCCAGACTGCAGATATAGTGCCAAGTAGACCATAAGATAGTGGAGCTCAACATCCTAAGAGCAGGCAAATAGCAAGGTTATAGACCTGTACTTTGGGAGAGCAATTCCTAGATTTTGGCTTGTTCAGGGCATCTGCTTGGGAGACTCACATAAGATATATTCCTGACAAGAAGAATGGCTCAGGAGGGCTGGCTGATTTTCAAAGATCACTGTAAATGATCCATCCACTTGTACAGAAAATTAAGAAAAGGTGTCAGGAGGACAGCATAGATGAACAAGTGAGTAAAAAACAAAAATTGAAATGGAGCATAAAGAGGAAGAATCAAGGTCAGGGGATCTGAGAGGAATATACAGATATATTATTTTTATTATATACACTGTCAACTGTACAGAAATGGGCCTAAGAAAACCAAAGCCCACCTGGAACTGAAACTTGTGAGGGAAGTGAAAGGCAAAACGAAAAACTTCTACAGGTGAAGGGGAGAGTAGGGAAACTGTGGCACTCAAGCTGCAGGGGCAGGGACCTGTTGACAAAGGATATGGAAAAGATGAAGGTACTCTGCCTACTCCACTTTGACCTTTTCTGGTAAGATGGTCTTCAGGAATCCCAGGCTTATGAGGCTCAGGGGAAGACCTTGGGTGGTGAAGACTTACCTTTGGTAGGGGAGAATCAAACTAGCTGGCATTTCAACAAACTGCACAGACACAAGTCCATAGGGCTTGATGGGATACATCCATGAGAACTGAAGGAGCTGACTGATAACATTTCAAAGCCACTCTCAATTATCAATTATTATAGACTGTGAAGTGGATCAAAAAATGAAGTTCAGGTTAGCTAAAACACAGAGAAGTGTTCGCTAAAACACAGCTGAGGTTCAGAGTGGCTAAAACACAGGGTGGTGGTGTTGTTCAGAGGGACCTCAGGAGCCTGGGGAAAAAAGCAAACAGGAACCTTATGAAGTTCAATGAAGAGCACTGCACTTTGTGAGAACCCCAAGCATCATAAAGTCTTGAGGCCAACTGGCTGGAAAGCAGCTTTACAGGAAAATCCCTAGGGGTCCTGATGGAGAGCAAGCTGGCCATGAGACAGCAATATGCTCCTGTAGCAAAGATGTCCAACATCAGCCTGTGGTGCCTTAGAAGCACTGTCACCAGCAGGTCAAGAGAGTCCCCACTCCTTCCCCTCTCCTAGGCACTGCTGAGGCTACATGTGAAGTGCTGGCCCAGTGCTGGGCACTCTAGCATGAGAAAGGCAGGGACTTCCTGCAGTGAGTCCATTGAAGACACTGAAGCATCTGCCATATGAGGATTGTATAAGAGAGCAGGGATTGTTCAACATGGAAAAGAAAAGGCTCAGAGGGGAATTTATCATTGTGCATAAATACCTAATGGGAGGGTATAAGGAAGACAGTGCTTGACTCTTTTCAGTGGTGCCCAGTGAAAAGGCAAGAGGTAATGGGCACAAACTGAATTACAGGAAATTCTACTTAAGCATAAAGAAAAAACTTTTTTACTGTGAGGGTAAACAAACACTGGAACTGGTTACTCAGAGAGATTGTGGAGTTACCATTCCTGGAGATACTCAAAACCTGACTGGACATGGCTGTGAGCAACCTGTCCTAGCTGAATCTGCCTTGAGCAGAGGGGCTGGACTAATTAATCTCCAGAGGTCCCTTCTAACCTCAAATATTTTGTAATTCTTGTAATTCTAATTGCAAGTACTTCTCTTTTTCTATTTTTCTTTCCCTTTGAATAGTTTTTCTAAAGCCAGATGGTTAACCAGAAAGAAACCTTTGCAAGGAATGAAGTCAGAGTTAAGAATATATATATATAAAAAAAAAAAAAGAAGAAGAAAAAAGGTAATCATTCTTGGCAGTCTCTCACATGCAGTCCTTGAAAGCTCATGTCAAGTAACTGAAAGAAGTTGCTGCCCCTGTAACCACTGTATTATCACAGTCAAATATCAGGATTCATACTTTCAGTAGGGAGAACTAAGTGAAAGAGTCTAAGAACTGAAAAAATGTCTGAAGTAGAATTACATGTCCTTTTCACAGCTGTCAGTTTTACAGCATTATGATTGTTAACAATTTGACTATAGCATTAAGAAGTGATGCTTTAAATGAAAGAGAACTGTGATAACTTGTCTGGATCCAGCACACCCATGAAGTATCTCTGCGAGGAGTTAGGAGAGAGTTCAGACATCATTCAGCGTATGTTATAGGACTGAACAGAGTGGTGCAATGTGATGGGATTTGGAATATCGTTATTCCCAGGGTTACAAGATGTGGATCATCCAAGCTTTTCCTGTGCTTACTACCTTGAATGATGTGAATAGTAATTATAAAAGGTGAAATTTATATTCTTTCATGACTGATAGTGTCACAGTACCATTAAGCAGATGTTAGTGTGATTTCAGAGTAAATAATTGTGGGCTGGAAAGTCTCTCAGTAGGAGTCTGTGAATCTTCTTCCTAGGGACTTTATTCTGCATTGAAGGTTACATCATGAGATACAACTGGGGGCATTGGGACTCTCCCATTCTCCTTGTGGTACAGAATTCTTGATCACAACCTTTCTTGCTCTGTTCGCCACTTCTGGAGTGGTGGGACAACACAAATAGTGCTGGCATCCTCTGGACAGAAAGACAGATGAAAATATGGTATGACTGTGTGGGGTGGTACTGAACAGAGTCAGACTAAGCCACGGAGGGCAGAACAGGTAATATATAAGGATGCTCTTTCAAATACCATCGGAGTATGACTGCCTCATTATTTTTGGTATTGACTGCTATCATGTTCATTTAAGAAGTTATGAAGCTGACAAAATATCTGTGGGTTGCCTCTCAGTAGCAGTAATCACTGTGGAAGCAGTATGCAAGCAATGTAATTGCTTCCTCTGAGGAGATGCAATTTTAACAAGAGTATTAAAATCTTGACACCACGCTGAAGCCATGTCTTAACAACCATTTTCAAATATTTTAATTAAAAAATAACTGTTACAGACTGTCGTATGCAGTCCTGTGTCCAATATATAAGACTATTTCAGTGTTACAAGTATGTATATAAGACTATTCGTTGTCTTCATGAAAATCTATGAAAATCACATATAGCTACAGCTTGTTAGAAACAGTAGTAACTACTGCTGGAAAAGTTTTCCTAACTTAATCTGGCTTGTCTACTTGAGAAGTCAAGAAATATCAAAGAAAAACATGCAGTTGTAACTTTCTTGATGTTTGCTTATCCCTTGATTCCACTTCCAGCCGTTTTTGTTCTGAAGAGTGCTTATTAATATTTTATTATGGATGTGTCTATGGAGAGAGGGAAAGAAGAGTATAAACAGCCTAGAAAAGAAGCTGAGAGGCCAGAGACAGGTTATCCTCTTATATGACATTAATGGCAAGAGGATCTGCTGGGATTTTTACTAACAAAGATAACGGTATTCAACTCTGTCTTTATTTGCAGAGACTGTGAGGGAGATCATCAGAGTGCCTTCCATGATAAGGTTTTCATGGCTCCACTCCTCTGTGCCGCCAAGGGAAAGAACCCTTTGTCCCATCTTTCTAGAGGGGACACTTGGTTTTGCTGTTTTCTCTGGTCAAATCCATCATCACTGATTTAATAGGAGATGGTGAAGGAGCTTGTCTGCCCTTCTCAGCAACTCCAGCATGTGTGGAGCATATTTCTGGGTCAGTGGATGCAGCTGTCTTTCAGCTGAGATAATTCTCCTTTAGGGTGGTGAAGACTAAGCACACACTCCCTATTGTGTGGTTTTAAAGTCTAGTGGCTTAGCTAATAATGAGCTGAGTGGTGATATGCAACTGTGAGTTATATTCAGGTAGCATCACAGGTGAATTTAAAATCTTGTGTTCCAGCTTCATACTGAAGCAGAATAAACATATCCACAGCCAGTAAAAGCTGAATGGAAATGTAAAAAGATGCACATAATCATCTCTCCAGTATTACTATCAAATCCCACCTGAGACTAGTACTTACCAAAAGTGCAAGAAAGGGCTTAGCTAAGAGCTAACACATCAGATTTTATTTTTTTTTGTATGTGCAGCAGATCACCAGACATGCTGTGTCTGGGACCAAGGCCTCAGTGGATGTGATTAGAGTCTACAGTTCAACACAGAACTGTAGTTCAGTTTAGTCTGTAGTGCAGTTCAGTCTACAGAGAAACCAGTAATATCTCTATAAATTTGAAGCAACTTCTCTCTCTCCATTGCTGACTGAGAAGGTGAACTCTAGCTAAAATAGTGATAGAGTAGTGCTGGCAGAGCATCTGTAGTTTGTTTTGTTGTTGTTTTTGTGCTGAAAGAAAAGTTTCTAGGGAGACAAGGTGCTCTCTTTGAAGCATTGTATACTTGGGTTCCTAACTGTAACCAGCATGTCCCTGTGCAGCAATTTACAGCTGGTGAAGAAACATGCCCACCAGCTCTTCTGGGTCAGTGTAAGCAATGGCATCTCAGAAGCAAAATAATTCCTTTGTTGACTTGCCATTCACTTGGTATATCCACAAATACATTAAAGGTTTGTGTAAATAATGAAAGGTGTTTGCTGTTGAATAAGACTAGTATTCCCATATTGCATTATATGCGGTTCAATATTACTTTCATTCCTTGACTTGAGCCATAAGTAGGACAGCAAACTGTGGCACTTTCACTAGGCACTTGCCCTTTTTAACTACATAATTCACAGTGTTTTGGAAGAATATTGACTGGGGAAGACCAGCACTGCATTCTGGAAAAACATTGACTACTCAGGAAATTACATTTAAAATTAGTAGGCAAGCTAAAGTGACTTTACCTTGAGAAATACAGTAAAGGGAACAAGCAGCAGCAGCTGGCTTCATCAACCAACCAGTAATACCAAGAAAAGGTAGGGAATTCTCATTTACTTATTCTGGCAATTATCAGTTGGCTAGCATCACTGTGAAGAGCTACGTTATTTAGCAAAAAATGAAATCAAAATGTCCTTTTTACATTGTTGTGAGAAAAAAATACATTAATTTATGGTACCACAAACTGTTACTGTGCTAAGGCACAGTACTTGCTGTCCTCAAGTTCAACAGCAGATCACTTTCTCTTGTTGTTGGGCTTTAGTGCCCAGGTATTTCCTGGTTACCAAGTTATGGGAATATTGGATGATGCACGAGGGTCTTGAAAGTAATTCCGTAGTAAAGAACATGAAGTACAGGTGCTACCCTTGCCTCAGGCATGAAAAGAACATTTGGGTTTTGTCCTCTAAAACAAAAAGTCAAAAGGTAATGAAATATAAAAGCGTTTTTGTCCATTTTGGTGATGTACAACTTGTAAGGAAAGGGAACAGGGAGCACCTTCCTGTGAAAAGAGCACTATGGGAATACTGGTGTATTTAGGTATTATAAAAAGACTTAACAAAAATGACAATAAAGTCATGGTCTTTCTCTTAGAAAACATCAGAATACACACTATTTAATAGGCAGGAAAAAATCCTTGCAGTTTTTCTGAGTGAAGCTGGTGCTACTCAGTTTTGACCATCTTCACAGCCTGAGACATAATGTCTTGATGTTATTTTGTGGCTTTGAGAGATGCGAGGCTGTACTGACCATGCAGAATACTGAAAGGAACAGTAATATTTTCCTAGAGACATCCAAAATATCTGCCAAGGTCTAATTCCACAAACTTCCACATAAAGAGGGGGAAAAAAAGCACTAAGTTAAAATTCTGCCTCCAAGGACAAGACTAAAACTACCCAGAGCCTGCCGTTGTTGGCTGCACTCCTGAGCAACAGCTGCATGACTAAGTGACACAAAACGAGCTAAAAAATGATATAATAAATCTGTGCAATGAAGATTCTGGAAATGTGCAAGCATGGATCTGTCTAATTTAAATAGCCATTTCCTTTATGTTTTATTATAAATCTTCAAATGTAGAATGTTTTATCTTCCATTCTAGCACTGGGTACATTGCTTTTCATTGAATTCTGCAGTATAAATTGTATCCCATAGGAGAACTTGAAGTGCTTCAGCTACATCAGTTGTCAAAATATGGCATACAGAACCACATGTGTCCCAAAAAAACCTTTTGTTTCTGTTATCTGCTTCACGTCAGCATCCTGAAAATCTGCAAGCATTTGGAAAGATTTGGACTGCCTTTTAGACCTGTGCTTTTGAGAAACATTAAAGGGGAAGGTTGCATAGAATATGTGAAGTTTACCTCAGTGAAGCTTTCTTCCTTTCCAGCCTTTCCCAGCACCTGCTACAGCACTTCTCTTACTTGCCTTTTCTCCACATGCAGGATAAAGATTGAACATAATGACTTTGCATAGATGTGGCAGACATCCCTGCTGCTTTCCAGCCTTTCTGATAAATCTGAAAGCAATATGTTCTGCATAATTTATGATTATGTTGAAAAATGCTTAGTCTCCAAATGTCTGCTCTATTCATATTTTGAATAACTGAGACTGACAATGGCTAAATTTGCCTACCGTGAAAATTCACAAATTCTGAAGAGAATGTGACATGGATGAATTTTCCATGAAAAACTTTTGTAAAAATATTACAATAAAACAGTGTTATTTGGACTTGTACTTCCACTATCTGTATTGTAGAAACAGCACTAACAAAACCAGAAACAAAACCAAAAACAAGCCAATGCAATTTATAGCAAAGTGATACAGAATTTCCACAAATATTTACATCTCCTACCAAATGTTTTTGTCTAAGTTGATTGTATTATAGGAAGATGTCTCATTTTAGAATGTTTTCTTTCCATTGGTATATGCTGCCAGCAGACAGAATTGGCAGAATATTTTTCTGAGCACAAGCAGTGTTTTGATCTGCATGGAAGGGAGCACAAACCAGAGAACTGTAGAATCCTTTTCTGCTCTCTTCAGTAATTAAACTCAAACTTGGCTATGGGTTCCCTAAGCCAGATAGCTCAAGCCAGCTGTGTCTATTCTGTTCTTTGCCTCTGGTATACAGAGTATTTCAATAGGAGCACATCACACAAGCTTGCTGTCCCACACAGCTATGCCACCACTTCTTGGCAGGCTATTCATACATGCCAAATATTTGCATGGGTCTTCCTCACAAACCTCGTTAATGCTTTTCTAAATTTGCTGCTCAAGTGGGTTGTTCCCCCTGATGGCAAAGACCAGTGACAGAGGCACTCATCACTTAGGGTCTAGGGCCAGTGAGGAAGTGGAGAGCTGAAAAATTGCTTATTCTTTACTCTTGCTTAGTCCCCAGGGCCTTGCAGTTTTTGTGGCTGAAGGCTGCTAACTTATTTTCCCAGCCTTATACCATATATGAAATTAGCGTGCTTCCTGAGAAAGAATGGAACTCATTTTGGTCCATACAGCAGCAAAATGCACCGCAGATGCAAGAAATATTACATGTTTCTATGTGGCTCTACCCATAATCTTCTGAATTTCCTAATTTTGCTCTGTTGCACAGGAAACCATTGTTAGTTCTTGCTTCTTCCTAGAAATCAGGCAATTTCTCTCTCCCTTCACATCATCAGCCTTTTCCCCTTTGTTGCTTTTCCAAAGTGTCCTCAAAAAATACATTATTCCCTTTCCTTGGAGGTTTTGGGAAAAACAAACAAACAAACAAACAAAAAAAGCTGTAAAATGTGATTGTAGGATCATATGGATCCTATGTTTGCTCTCAGAATAGGTAGGAATAGTCATAAGCATGTAACAGGATCATATTGTTTGAAAATACAAGTATTTTTTTTAATATTTTACTTTGTGACTAGAATAATAAATTTGACACTTGGTGAAAAGTTTTATTTTATTTTATTTTATTTTATTTTATTTTATTTTATTTTATTTTATTTTGTTTTGTTTTGTTTTGTTTTATTTTTAGTTCTATCAGAAAATGAAAAAATCCCTTCATTAATTACATTGTACTTGAAGTACTTGAATAACATTTTTCTTTTTTTTTTTTAAGATTATTTTTCTCCTCTTTCTCATTGTATTATAAAAGCAGATGTCTATTTAATATCATTTTGATGGAACTACAATAGAGCTAACAATACATTTAGCTATACTTTATTCTACTTAATCTATTGCATTTGCTCTTGTTCTCAAAAAAAATCAAATTAAAAACAAACTCATGGTCAATTTGCAGTGAAATTTTAAAATAAAACATACTCCTACACAATTTAACATAGTGTCAGTTTTCACTTAATTAGAAATAATTGTGCAATGTTCAGAGTTCCCAATGTAAGTTATTGGTAACCAGAAAGATATTGGCCATACTGTTTAATGTTGGACGTCTCAGCTGTATCATTGTGAAGGTTTTTATTTTCCTCAGTGTTTGTCTGCATTGTAGTGGGCAGTTTCATATAGACCTACTGGAAGCCATTGAGGCTGTGGCATTAGAGAGGTAAGAACTTCTTGACAGAGAAATTAAAGCTGTGTGAAACACTAAGCTGCCATAGTTTAATTGATTAATTGATTTAATTGAAATACCTCAATAATCACTGTCTAGAAAACAGAGCCAGTCTCTCCATTCATGTGAACAACAACAACAACAAAAAAAAAGGTCAAGAAGCAACAGAAACAAATTGCAGCAAGGGAAATTTCAATTCCAAAATTCTTCAATATGAGACTGAGTCAACACCGGTACAAGTAGCCCAAAGAGGTTATGGAGTCTTAGTCCTCGTAGTTATTTAGAATTTGACTGGAGAATGCTCCAAGAAACCTAATTTCAAATGTACCTGCTTTGAACAGTGAAGTTGGACTAATGACCAAAATTATTCTGTTATTCTGAAACATTCAGTTGTTCAACTGTTTTCTAGATTAGCAGTGAGATTCTTACCACAAGATTCTGAGGAAGACATGTAAAGTTGGAAATGTACTTCAAACATTTGAAACAATTGGAAAAGAAAGCTTGGGGAGGAAAGTTTGCATACAGAAAGAGCAAGCTTCAAAAGAAAGAATAGTGGACCTTGTTAGAGCCACTAATTTTTGCAATAACAGCTCTGATATCCTGCTGTCTCATTTAAACTGTGAGGCAGTTGCACTAGATATTTAGGAGGAGAGGACAACTCTTAAAGCACAGGCAACTCTCAAAACAGTTTAAAATAATCAACACTTTCAGGGGAAGTGGCAGGTATTGAAGGCAAAAGACAATCCAAGTGAGTGAATCAATTGGGAACTCTATTACAATTTCCTTTCACTACTTTTTTTCCCTGTAGTGCTTTTTTTCATTGTTTGTCATGGCTTTTCTCATTTCCCTTTCCTATTACTTTCTCTGTTCCTTCATCCAATTACACACACTCATTTCTTCTAGAGTGCTACACATTGGTCTGTGAGGAGGTGAGGAATAAATACAAATGGTACTTCTGCTGATTTCTGGGTCATCCTACCTACATCCATCTTCTCTGTTCCCTTTGCTGCTGTGGAGGACATAAAAGCACACCTGACTATATTCTTTATGCCTAGGCACTTCTATAACTTCATTTAATTGAATAATCAAATATAATTAAGGCAATTCCATTTTAGTGTAATATCTTGGTGTTAAAGCTTTGATGACATTTCCTATTGATATGCTAGACACCATCCATGTCTTTACCTAAAATGTATTTTAGATAATATTCCCTGAAGAACAAGAATTCAAAAAAGAAGGCAAATATTAAGCAATTTTTTAAAAGGCAGACACTATTAACTAATTTCTTAGTAATCTGGGCTAGAACAATGGTAAAATTAATTTAACTCTGCTTATATTCATGTTTCCTGTACAACACACATGGATGCTGAGGATAAAGCACTTTAGTTTAACAGAGATCTGGACTCTTGCTGTGTTCTTGTAAGATGTGGAGCAGCTCAGCGAATGAGAACAGAATATCTCTGCCACTAAAAATTGCACATCTGACCTACAGGGCAAGGCAGTGCAAATATTCATGTTCACCTCTGAAAGCCAGTCCAGTTGATTGTTCATGTTTTGTTCATGGTGGTTTGCTTGTTCAGGGCAGCAGGTTGATCACACCAGGCTGCAGTAGTCTTGTGTCAGGTTCTGTGATTCCACAGGAAACCATGTAGGAACCTGATGAGCAGAAATTTAATACATTAAGAACTGTATTAAGAATCTAATGATTACTCACTAGTAATAATAAGTATATTACTAGTAATAAGTATAAAATATATATTCCCTTTTCATCTACAAACCCTTCTGACAGAGTACAGAAATCCATAACTTTAATCTGCTTGTACTTCAGACATACTATTGGTTGGCAAAGTACTGTTAAAAAAGCAACGTGTTCCTCATATTACAACAAATTTTCTTGAAGCAAACTTCAAATGAAAAATCTGATCCGAAGAGCTGAAAAAAGAACCTGTCTTTGGCAATTTATCTAAGAGCAGAGAAGGAGTACATCACACATGCATCTCAGACAGATCTCCAGCAATATTTTTCCTGGTGAGCCTCATCTTGCAGCAAAATTGGGTCCCTTCCTAATACTTTACAAGAAGAACATACTCCTTTTCTCTCTCAGGGATTGCTAGACCACTAAAACATTTTCAGTGCTCAAAAACGATTCTGGTTTACTTTCCAAACATCATAGAATCCAATAGCTGTTACTAAATCAGTAAATTCATAAATGCATCAAAATACTTTGGACTAATAATGTATGTATGTAGAGAAGCAACTGTGTCACCCTGCCCTTACTTTCAAACCTGTTCATCAGGTTGTCTTTGTTTTAGGGAAGAAGAGATGTCAAATGTTAACAGGAGGAATCCAAGTCTCTTATAGCACATGCTGTATAAAATTAATTCTCATAATAATGGTAAGGGTTCCAAAGGGGGAAAGAGAAATGTGAAGAACAGTAGATAAACAAATACAAGAGGAGATTTAAACAGACTGAGAAAGATGAACAGCAACAAATTTGTGTGAATGCTGAAAGTTCCGCAGAACTCACAATCATGATGAGAAACTTCAAAACCAGTTCAGTGAAAGGAAGACACCAAACCAACAGCTACAGGCTTAATTTACAATCTGAAATTTGAGTACAGCATACCCGTTTTACTAACCAGGTAGGGGACATTGCTGCAGATTTCTAAATACAGTAGCACGGGGGGAGACAATTTCAGGCAGCTCTTTGTAAGCTACATGAATGCACACAGTGTTGCACAAGTTATAGCAGTGAGCACAAGTGATTAACACATGCAGATTTAATGTTTTAACCTAAATCTCTATCAGCTGGAACAAGATGTCTCCATTTGACCCTGGGTGTTTTATGAAAATCAGTAGGTATGTACCTGTTTTTTAGCATCTACATATTTCCCAAAATAAAGATAATTGCTTGAAGATTTGCCCTAGATTATTATTTTCACTTTAAACTGTTTGTTGAATTGCACTGAAGATGTGTATGACAAAGTCTGGGGAATTTAGCTCCTTGTTCACATTTAGAATGTATTAATGAAATCTCTGATTTATTTCCTGTCTTCATGAAATATACTTTGCAGGAAAAAGTCCAAGAAGAACCCCAAATATTTTTGGAAGAATTTTAGATGACTAAAGATGAAGAGGTACTTGGAAAGGTTGTCAGTTTGAGAAGAGAACAAGTCTCTGCAGGCTGTGAAACAGAAAGACAAAGACATCATATGTTGGAAGCTAATGAGCTGTGCTCAGCCAAAAGACCACTTGAAGAAATAGCATGATAAGGAAAAAAAAAAGCCAGGTACTTTTTTTTGCTGCCTATTGCTATTAAAGCAAATCATTAAGCTCTCAAGAGACTCTTAAAAAGCTTATTAAACCGATTTGGGTGCTCTAGCTAATTCAAGTTGACTCTTTGTTCATACGATGATAGCTTAAGGAGTTTTTGAGAGACTTCTTCAGCAACTTGTAAGAATGATTTTTGCCACAAAGACAGATACAATACATTGAAGAAGAAAATTACTGTTTGTAAGAGAGGAATCACAATAACTGTCCTGATCCTTTAAAAGGCAATTAAGAGTTGGTTTATCCAGAGTTTTAAAAAATGAACAAAGAACAATTTTAGAGATTTAATTAAAAGCAATCTTGATGTGTGTATGCTTTCATCCTAAAAACCCTTCTAGTAACAGTCTTATCACTTCCATACCAGTTCTATTATTAGCCTATTGCTGTGTAGGTAACCACATTCACTGGTTCACCTTAGTGGCTTCACTTGCTGGCTTCACAGAATATGTTACAAAGATAATATATTTTAATACAAACACATTAATTGCATCAGTTATAAATATTAAATAAGTAGGGTAACTCCTTATATTACTTAAAGAATGAGTTAGAACATCCAGATATCTTTCAAACTATTTTTCCTCTATGTCTCAGTCTCAGAGCAACCTGAATGTCAGTAAATATGTTCACTAAAATCAGAATTGGAATGATGTGGACACTAGCTTCAAGTGATTAGAATATGAAGATGGATTCCATGCCTGGCTTTGCTCTTGCAATACACAGAATAGCTCTCTTTCCTATTACCCTTTTATCTAGGTATATCAAGACTGCAGGTGTTCAAAATCTCATGGAAAGTTAAAGTCAAAGACATAACAGGCTCATTTCCTAAGGAATCTACAGAGATGAAGACTGACTAAATGTTCAGGAAATAAGTACACTTTATAAATAGGATCACTAGAATGTCTCAATAAATTATGTTTGTGTATCTCAAACTCTTTTATTCTCACTGTTCTGCCTTGGTTCAGTCTTATGGTTTTCTGTACCAACATCCAACTATTTGCTGTTTGCTTTCTAATATTCTTCCTTCTCACAGCATACAGGACAGTTAAAAATACCTTGTAAACATGACCAAAAAAGTAAATCTAGAGAAAAGATATAATAAAAATAAAAGTAGTTGTGGATCATGTCAGAGGAAATGTTCTATAGGAGAAAACACAGAGAAGGGAACTCAAAACTCAGGAAAGGTGTCACTGACACCTTTTTTTCCTAAACTTTTTCTTCTGTCTACCTGCCTAGGTCTAATTTTTGAAAGATTCCTCAAACTGCAGATAACCACCAGCAGTGATGTTATGGTCTACATCAGTCTCTCCTGAAAGTCTACCAGATTTCTTTAAAGTTGTTAAGGAGTCAGTGAGACTGATTCCTACTGATGTTGAATATGAGCACCCTACAGAGGAAGAAAAAGAATGTATTCCAGAAGAATGGTAGCCAAGCTGGGAAAAGAATCTCTTAAAATATTTTACAGTAGTTAATTTTATCCCATACATTCTCACTGTTTAAAGCTGATGAGGAACATGAGTAAGCCCTGAAGAGAGGACTACATGTCAGAAGTCTGAATTCTAATTGCATTCCACTAACTTGCTGGTACTGTCTTTCACTGATCAGCTGTCTTGCATAAATCCTGCAATTCTGCTGCTCTCCCATTTCAGAGACATGTTTTAGGTATAGACTCCAGGCAACTGTCAGTTCTGTGATCTCTGGTTCAAACATTTGGACCAAATTAAGCATTTCCAAGGCTTCAAGAATATATGCCTTGAATATCTGCAATGGTGGATAACATAAGTCATAGTAAAGGAAGTATTGGTTAATTCTTTTTGTGATTAGATTATTTTGATTCAGGGCAGTACAAACAAGTGAATGCCCAACTGCAATGAGAGAACATATGCTTGTAAGCTTTCTGTCATGTAGCTGGTGAAGAACTACATGTAATTTTTCATGCTTTTAATTTAATTAATGCATAGTCTTTGGACTCCTAGCACTTCCTGGTAGGCTTTACTCCGGTAACACAGCTTAATGTAACGCATTCATTAATAATTGCGTTCTTTCTATTGGTGACAAATTTAAAAATATCTAATTCAAAACATATTCAATGTGGAATATTATTTAGGGCATTTAAAGTACAAAGAGTGAGCAGGATGTTTTTTTTATCTGATGTAATGCTAATTTCATATACACGTAGATTCATAGATTTATTTTGAAGTACATGTATATTCCTTTTATTTACTTGTTTATTGCATTTGGTCCCCTAATTGAGTTCCTCTTAAACTGCAAAGCTTCCTTTTGGAGACTGGATGTTAAAAGACCGAATAATGTTCAGAAAAAACACATCACCTCCTTCTCTTACCTATTTATCTGCACACTTTCATGACTCCATTGTATCTGAACAGTAAGTAGAAGAAGAAATGATCACAAGTGACCAGTTGCCACCCCCCAAAAAAATGGGAAACATCTGGTGGATGTTTTTGTCTTCGCTTTGTCCTTCTAGAACTATATTTAGAATTATATGTTGAACTATATGTTGAAGGAAGTGTAAAATACCTATATATGTATGTATATATATACACATACCTATGTTTAATGTTATGCTTTAGGCAGCCTTATTGTTAAGTTGGGTGCATCTTCAGGTGCAGTTGGATAATGATAATTGTAGGAGATCAAAAGTTGTTCCAAGTGTTCAGGAGAAAAATTTTCTTTCTCGTAATAAGAAACAAAATGTTCAGTATTTTTTCCTGTCTCTGCTGCACTGTCTTCATGATACTTTTGGGAACGTGACCTGTTGGATGAAGAACATCCAGTTGTTGTAATTCTAAATATACCAAAGAACTTCAAGTTTATAACTAGGAGAAGGAATGAAAAGCAGGAAGTAGCAGACTATGGACATGTTCTCACTTATTATTCATAGCTATTATCTTCTTATTCACTGGAAATGCATTTTTATTATGAACCTGCCTTTAACATTGCTTCAGAGAAATCTAGGTATTACAAACTGTGTGGAATATTTCAGAATCTGTTATAGGCAGTAAACAAACACTCATAGGTTAGATGGTCATTTAAACAAATTTATATTAATCATCTGATATTCTAGAACAAAGAAAGTACTTACACCTTGCCTTTCTGATTATATTTTTATAAATTGTCCTAGTAAACCAAGCCAGTAGAAAATTATAAGGCACTAAAACAAAATCAAAATCAAAAGGAATGCTTGTTGGAGTCAGGTGAAAATTAGGTCTATTTGTCAAGTATTTTATTTTTTCTTACCAAAAATGGAAGAAAAGGGGAAGGAGGAATGCAACTCAGGAAACAGTAGGCAACACAAGTCTTACTGCATGCTATGTCATGGTAAAATATCTTGTTTCCCCAAAGCTAGGAACTGTGACTTCTGTGGGGAAATATTTTTCTACTTTTTGGCCACATTCAAGCTGATATATTTCTGATTATATGTCAGTACTACATCCCAGCTCTGGAAGGCATGTTTAATCAAGGCTGTTTCACTAACAAGAGTGGCATAACATCACTCCTCACTTGAGATGCTCACCCTGTGACACGAGTGGATCTTGGCAAGCATATGCAGCCAAGGGTGAGATAGTTGGCACTGCTGGGACTGCTCTTAGCAGACCTCTGGCAACCCACTGTTGGTTTTAGTTTCCATGAGGCACTGAATTAGTCTACAAGAAGCCTTCAAATCAAAAACTCTTATGGTGATTATATCTCTTAGGTCTCAGTGAGCTCGGCTAACAAGCTTCAGGATATTTAGCTGCTCATAGCCTAAATATGCTGTTTATTCTTGCTCTGCTTTGGTTATTTTAAATTAGATTCATCTTTAAACTGGATTCAGCAGGGAAAAGGATTGTACATCTGAACAACAGAGAAGAACCAGGAAACACATCCTGATGTTGGTTGGACTAGATGTTAAGCTGCTTTCCAACTTAAACCATTCCATGATTCTATGATTTTTGGCAGCAAATTAAAATAAAGCCTCATCAATGAAGTCTTGGGATGATTCTGCATTTTGGATACTAATTTTCCTGCAGTTTAATCCCATACAGAATTAGAGATCCTGGCCGTGTTAAAGCTTATGGCAAGACATACACTGACTTCAGCAAGGATGAAACTTCTCAGAGGGACCATGTCCTTCCACCAAGAGACACTTCATACAGCTTCGAATTTGGAGACAGGGCATAAAAACATCTAGAAAAGAGGTTCATTTCCTAGAAAAAACCACACACACACACACAAACAAAAACCAAAACCAAAAACAAAAAACCACCAGAGAAATAGTTTTGAAAACGATTTTCTAATTCTAATAAAGAAAATGTAATAGACCATTTTATGCTCCTGTCCTTAGGCTGTGCCTTATACCGTGATCACTATAAAAGAAAATGATATTTCCTTGATTACTCATTCAAGCAGAAAATGAGTTCTGTTACCTGAAAATTTAGTAGTTTCCTGAGTAATAGGGTAGCCTTTGTACATCTTCAATTTTTGATGTTATTGGGTAGTTTAAGGTATTTACCGAGATATTTTAGCTTAATCATTTTTTTGACAGGATAAAATATCACTATTACAGTAAGAACATTCTCCTGACAGAAGAAACCATTTAATAAATTAGATTCTGAATGCAATTTGCTGGTCAGCAATGCAGAATATACAGTACCTGTGCAAGAAATACTTTAAGTATCAACCAGAAACTAACAATGTAAATTACACAAAAGCATCCTTCATTGTGCTGGCCTTCTTCTTTTTTTATTTTTTTATTTTTTTTTTCTTTTTTTTTCCAAGACTGCAAAAGGTATTGGCAGAAATAATTTGAATGTCACAAATACAACATGTAGAAATCTGCCTGCTTCAGAGTTACTAGCTCTTCTTTCAGCACTGAACACACTAAAAAAAAAAATAAAAAAATCTAGTTTAACATTTGGAGGAGAGTAGATTAACCAGCAGTGTTCAGTCAATCCCTCGTGGTACTTCCACAGTAGTCATCAGCCTTGAGGAGTGGTTACCAAAGATAACCTCACATCTTTCAAAGCATTCGGTGGACAGGTCTGCTGCCTCAGCCTGCTGGAGTCTCCTTGAGGCTTGCTAGCCCTGGTGTGGGTTCTTGTCTGAATTAGTGACTAGTGCATTACCCAGCAGCAACTGCAATTCAGCAGTTGCCAAATAAAGACCTCCTGGTTCCTGCACCTGCTAATGTTTCAGTAGTGAGCAAGGAGGCAAAAGAGAGCAGGAATAAGACAATCTTGCATTTGCATCTCTGAAGCTCCCTAAACATGATCTTCTAACAGATAGCATTTGCTTGAAGCAGAAATCAACATGGTAAAGATGCAACAGGCTGCAGACTACTTTTCTTTGTAGATTTTATTTGCAGTCCAATGAGATGGGTGACTTTCACTCAGCCAGGGATATCCAGGTAGCTGCAGCTGCTTTTCTGTTCTGTAACATGAACCACAGTCTCCCTCCATCCTCTTCCTTCTCTGAAAATATACTTCATTTGTCCTAAATGTTATCACTGTTAAGGTTTTACGGCTCCTAGTAACCCTGTTTATCTATTCTGAACATATGTACTTACAAGAGTAGTGTACGTAAGTTTAACTTCTAAAAGCGATAATGAGTGCTTGTAAATATAGATCCTAGTTTGGGTTTGTTCTGTGGTGTCCCTGTAGTGCCATCCTATGAGAGATGTGAGAAACTGAAGTGAAAGATCATGAAATGCAGATCCCTGTTTGCCTTTGCTTCTTGCCAGGAAGTTAAATTTGATCCTCTGCTTTCATCTCACATGGACCACCCTTGTGAGAAATGGGTAAAGCTTTTGTCTACTTGGTCCAGGCTCTTCTCCAGTGGACCTGCAATTGTGCAGAATTTTGTCACAGGAGTAAAGAAGTGGCATGGGAGGAAAGGAAAGGAAAGGAAAGGAAAGGAAAGGAAAGGAAAGGAAAGGAAAGGAAAGGAAAGGAAAGGAAAGGAAAGGAAAGGAAAGGAAAGGAAAGGAAAGGAAAGGAAAGGAAAGGAAAGGAAAGGAAAGGAAAGGAAAGGAAAGGAAAGGAAAGGAAAGGAAAGGAAAGGAAATATCTTTGTCTTTTATCCCTGTATCCCCTTATCCCCTAATCAATTTCTGATGCTTTTCTTTCCTTTTCAGGCAGTGGACCCAGGTATTGTCTTCTTGGCAATTTCCCTGTTAACCTTAGGTTGGGTGTATTTTTATATCTTGTTTCTTTTGACTATGTCTTTGTATAGACATATTTCTGGCTTTTCTCTCTAAATCTCTCAGAAGAGACAAACCAGGCAGATGTCCTTAGTTTGCATGTTGCAAAGCTTTTGTCTGCATGGAATACTTTAATAGAGCAATTGTTTTATATGTTAAATTTGTTCAGGCATGGGTCTCTAGTGATTGTTCAGTTCTATTCCTTCATTCCTTCCTAATTCCTACAATCACTGTTGCTATATCTCCTCATAATGCTGCCCAGGCAGAAACTGACAAAATTGAAAATTAATTAGTGAGATGTCTCTAATATTCTTGATTATTTTTTTCTTTTTGACTATTCAAGCTAAAATAGCTTTGAGAAAGGAGTAGCGATTCTGTTTGCACTCAACAAGAGCCACAGTTGCTGTTCCCTAACACCCTCTTTATTACATTCACAACTAGTGCAGCAGAAGTAAATGACTGCTGTCTCTGCTGTTTCCACTGTTCACAATCCTGTGGATTTTGTGAATGTCCTTTCCTATCTTTCTTTCAGTTTCCTGGTTTCATACGAGGATCTTTCAGAGCTCTGTCCTTCATCTTGTAGATGAGGAAATTGACAGAAAGAGATTAAGGTTAAAATGTCAAAAGTTTCTCTCAATTTTGGGTGCTGATTTTACGCGTCCAGGCCCTGATCCTTTCAAGTGCACTCTGCATTATTGGACTTTTAGATGGAAGCTGCCCTTTGAAAACTAACCATTGTTGCTTATTGCTTTTCACATCCTTCAAGACTGGGTAAAAATCTCCTTGAAACTGATGGGAATGTTGGTTGCTTTCCGTTCTGGCTGAAAGTGGGAACAATGATATGCCCCTTTGTTTAACAGTAATTGAAACATGGGAAGATACTTCTGAGACCACTCGGAATGGAAGAACAAGCTGGCAGGTTTTGATCTGCTTGTGGGTGGGTGCATTTAAAAGTAAGTAACGAAAGAGGCAACTAAAATGAGAAGTGCTTCTTGCATGAGAGGGAGAGAAAAACAAATATTTCTTGGAGTTTTTTTTTTTTTGGTGGAGAATATTTCAGAAAGAGTAAAAAGAACTGTTCTGATTGATTGCCACTCTCATCAGAGAAGTGGTGTTTTAAATGAGTTCGGTAAGTAAATAGTATGTTTCTGTCAAAGAGAAATGACTGCAGACCCCAGATAGTGTAAAGACATCCAGGTAGTATAAAGGCATGGGTTTGGAACAGAGGTTGACCATAAACTCCTACAACAAAACTGTTTAATGAGCACTTAGGTTAAAAGCATCATGTGTGTTAGGAATGCCTTGAACCAAGCTTACTGGTATACTCTTCACTTAGGTGCTGTGTACCTTCTGTATTTAACTTCCTAATGCTGTACTGAGCCATGTAGATCTCCTGATCTCCTCTGTCTGAACTACGCTCCCTCCAGGAATGAGTGCAGGAGGAGTGCTGAAAGAGGCACTTGGCCCAACTGTATGGCCTCATCAAGTTATCATGCTAAGCAGCAAAGGAAACAGGCAGCTTCTGAGGAAAAATAAAAGGGGGGGGGGGGGGGGGGGATACAGTAGTTAAAACAAATGACTCTGAAGACTGGATTTTATTCTGATAGTTTATTATGTAGTGCTAGGCAAGCTTTTTAAGATGGAGTGGCCCTGTGGCTTATACATGTATGCTTCTCTTCTCTTTCCCCACTGCTATTGCCCCTCTGAGTAGGAAATCTAAATCCAATCTATCCAGCTTTGAGCAAACAGGCAACAGACAGGGCAGCGTTCAACAAAGTAAGTATGAAACTTAGTCAGTCCTCCAGATTATTATCTTTGTTGATCCTTTCAATGGATAGGGAGATCTTCTTTGGGTTTATAGCTTTTTTTTTTTTTTTTTTTTTAATTATAATTTAAAGTGTTTTTTTTTTCTTCCAACAATTCAAGCAAATCCAATTCTGCTATTTCCCTTTTCCCCATTACCTTTTCTTTAGCAAGATAACAGGAGAAAAGAACAAGATCTGTGCCAATACTTTGGCAGAGGATTTTCTCTAAACTTCTATTACATTTAAAGCACCCTTGCATTTAAAATGGTGTCTAAATTCCTAGCGATTCTGGATTACAGAATCCAGAGCAAACCTGTTTAGTCTTGGAATATACTGGCTTCTCCATCCCTCCAGGGTTATCTTGGTTAAAAATTTGGAGCTACTTTCCTGGGAGAATGTAGAAATCACACCCTCACAGCAGGAATTTAATCCCTTACCAATTGGTCTGTTTCTGCACTAGAGCACCCCAGCATTAAAGCTTCACTGTAAAACAGCAATGTACATTTCTTTTAGCTTTTCTTGTCACTCTGGTTCAAAGACCTAAGGGTGTTTTATTGTTTGTTTGTTTGTTTTTACAAAATTAGATGTGATACAGCTACCTTATGTCACAAATGTCAACCTACACAACCAAAATTTGGCAAACTTCACTAGCAAGCCTTGATGTGAGTTGCTGTTTGGAGTGTCAGGAAGAATCTAACAAAAGTTATAGACATGAGCTTTGCTAGAGTTATCACTGAATCTTTTTCTTGATAGTTTTGTACTAATACAATTTAAATAAACAT
Organism: Aythya marila; assembly: GCF_965140915.1. Classification (NCBI taxonomy): domain Eukaryota; kingdom Metazoa; phylum Chordata; class Aves; order Anseriformes; family Anatidae; genus Aythya; species Aythya marila. Next base: position 7,479,764 of record NC_139046.1, on the reverse strand, counting down.
TTAATTTACAACAGCTGCTTAAATTTGTTTAAGAGCAGTTGTCAGCAAATCTATTTTTTTTTTTACAGAATCTTGAGGATTTATGAGAATTAGTTTCATTCTCAGTTGTACTTGTAACAGGATGCCTGTAGGATCTACCTAGGTCTGCAGAGCAATTCTTGCATTATTAATAGAAAGTGAAGAAAAGTCCATGTCTGTAAAACCTTTATTCTGATAACCTGGATTTGGATCATTATCCCTTCTGGTTCTTGATTCTGTGTTGTAAACCTTGCCAAACCTTTCTTGCTATGTTGGGTAGGTTTTCTGACAGATAAAGAGAGACTGATATATTTTGCACATGTCAAAAAATGGATTTTTGATTTCAGAAGCTGCGGGATATTTGGCTGAGGTGACCCTTAGCCATAGACTCTTGGTTGCTAGTGCAGTAGGCTAGATCAAGGGTGGGCTCAGTGCTGCTTAATACAGAACAATATTGGCTCTTGCATCTCTTAGCAGTACCCTCCTGTCTTTCACAAGAACTTGGCATCGTATCTATTGCACTGCAAGGCATACAAAAGATATGCCCCATTGCTCCTCTGCATGTGACTGAAGCTGCTAAGAAGCCTTTCTTTTCTTCTTCATCGCATGAAACAAGAAGGAAGAAGGGAGTATTGTTTATTTATTTAGTGCTTATTTCTGCTGTTGAAACAGTGCTGAGCCTACAGCTTATTCACTCTTAAAAGAAAATCGAATAAACCCCAAGCTCGGAGGAGGAAGGAATTTTCAAGACCGAACTTTGGAATAATTTTAGTTCTAGCTTAGTCAAAAAACATCTCTACAGTCATTAGCACAACCATAGATGAGCCATTGACTCTAAGGGAGCATGCATGGCACAGCCTACTTGCGCCTTCTCACATGGGCTGTTTCTCCTTCAGGGTGCTCCAGTCTGATTTACATTACTAGACAGGAAAAAACAGTCATGGCTTGCACCCAGTATTAAACCCATTAAAATGCAGCCCTAAATAAGATGCTGTTGTTTCTTGACTCCACTAAATCTCCATTTTTTTGTGGCATTTATTATGGAGAACTGTTTGAAGTTAGAATTATTCTATTTTTAGGTTTCTTTGAGAAAGTCATAACTTCCTTTTTTTGTTAGTTTTATTTTTTTCCCACCATCTGAATTTTAACCCGATTCTCTCCTCTGTGCTGTGGGGTAATGGGAATAGAAGGAGAAAGGCACTTCTGTTGGGAGGGTGGGTATAGGTCATGGAAGGTAGGAAGAAGATGTGGTGTGAGAAGTGGGAGAAGGCTAGTGTAGAGTGAAATGGAATTGAAGTGAGTGCAGGAGTGTGCTGTGAGATATCAACTCATCAGCACAGGGTGGCAACAGGGATTTCCAAGCTCTAGAAAATATTCAAATGTTGTTTTTCTGACACTTCATGCTCACTTCTGATGCCCATTGTCCTGCTTTCTTACTAGATCTTATTTGTAGTTTTACTTCCTCAGGTGGCGAGAGAGGGTATGCTTGGAAGCCAAGGGAGAGAGGGATACTTGATGGCTCTTAATGAGTTTGAGCAGGAGGCTGATTGCTCCACAGCTTGGGATGATGGGATTCCTACACAAAGTGTGGCCTGACTTGAATCTAATTTTATCCTTTAATTTTATCTAGTTGTAGCTAGAAGTTCACCTTGCAGGAATAAAACTGATCAGATCTAAGAGTTTGCAGTCAGGCAAAGGAGCAGTTATGCAAAGGAGCAGTGCTTCCCCCTCACTCTCCAGCTTGTACAGCCCTAACTCTCTCTTTCTTTGCCTGACCTCTCAAGAGCAGATTCAACATATTAGCCTGGCATTGAGATGAAAGAAAGAAGAAAAGAAGGAAAAGTTTCACTCTCTCCATCCCTCTCCTTTTGCTGGGATGGCTTTCTGTGAGGTTCCCAAGCTTGATCTGGTGAGCTCCACAAGCAGCATAAGGAACAGGGAGGGACCACGAGGTCCTGAGAAAGCAAGGGAGAGACTCTGCTGTTGGTGATGGCAGCAAGCTGTCAGACAAGTGGAGATGACCCAATCTGACCCCAGCCAGTAGCTGCTGCCATTGAAGACTGATTATTTCTAAAGGGGAGGTTGAACTAAAACTTGCTGCAAAATGAAATCTGATTCTGAAAACAATGAATTAAAAAGATATGTGGGAAGAGTCACTGCCTTTTGTATCTGCTTCTTTGTGGTAATGTTGCTGAAAACTCTTGCTTCTCTTTTCATACTGTGGTGTTGTGGTGGTTTTATTTCTTTTTAAACAGACTCCTTAAAGGGCAAGTTGTTTTTAAGTGTCTGTATTGATCGAAGAATAAACCTCAGTTGCTTCAATTGCTGTAAATACTTTGGAAATCTTTCAGCCACTTCAGCTGGCTTTGTAGCTCTCTCTCTTCTCTTGTTCTCCCACTGGCAGAATCTTCTGCATCTTGAACTTTGCTTTTCTAGTTAGATTCAGGTTGTCTGCTGAGAAAAGAAAGTATATTTCAGTTTGCTTGAGTATATTAGTTGTATTGCAAAAGAGACTCTGAATTAAGGACAGCTGCTCTTCATGTTTGTTGAAAAACTATTGAAGAGCAGGAGGTGTGACCAATTACGTTTCATCCTTATACCAAAGCTACTTCATTAGTGGTTACTTTGAGCTAGTAGGCCTTTTTCTATCTTGCCCAACTATTTTTTTTTTTCCCTATTGCCTATTTTCTCATGAAATCAGCAAAAAAGGAGGTAATGATCATTCATTAGGGTGAGTTGATCTAATAAACAGGTGTATGACATTGGTCATGTCTTTCAAAGCAGTTATCATCTTCTGTAATTGAATGGTTCTCACTTCATATCATCTGCCTAGTATATATAAGGTAATTAAATTTCTCTGCTGATTCTGTGTGGCTTTATGGAAGTACCTTCCACTAGACCATGTTGTTCAAGACCTCATCTAACCTGGAGCTAGGTTAAATGAAGATGAATTGCTAATACTAAGACGTTGCAAAGGCAGAGAGGGAAATGAAGTTTTATCTCCCAGACATTAAAAAAAAATAAATAAATCCTCTCATGTGATCTCTCCATGGTTGTATATGGGCAAGAAAGAGAGCATGTTATGGAAAGGATGTGGTTTCAAGCATCTCTAAATGCTATCTTCTCTATCTTCTCTCTGGAAGTAGAAAGGCTGGGAAAACAAGGTCTATTCTTGGTTTTGGGAGAGCAGAGTTGCCTCCTCTATAGCATCAGCAAGGAAGCTAGGATCTCAGAATAAATGTGGTATTTATTTAAAATAATTTAATTCCTATTTCAGGACCAGTCCTAACAGGCACGTTCTACTACAGCAGCATACTCAAGGCCCAGCCCTTTAAGGGACAGGAATATGCTTTAAGATCATAAGTCATGGCTGGGCACTGTATATGGAAAGACCTAAATGAGAGCAGAAAGGAGTTTGAGCTGTGATAGTAAGGGGAAAGCCTTTTACATAGCTTCTCAGTATCCAGGCGTGTCCCTGGTCAGCTTGAAACCAGGAGCCTCAAGAAGGTCTCGTATTGTGGCTCCAGTTTTTATAGGATTTGGAGGTGCTATGAACCAGATGGCTGTATGTAAGGATGGTGTTTCTAGAGGTAGTAACAAATTAATTCTTTAAGGAAATTTTTCGGTGTGGAGTAGAAATAAACCTTCCCTTGTGATAACAATTTCTCTTTTCTATCAGAATATTTAGGGAATGAAGTGTATGGTACTGGGGTGGAAGCCATGGTAACAAAGTAAGGTATTCACCCACTGGATGCTCACAGGTGATGAGGAGAATATAACCTTTTACCTTTTTGGAGTTTCTTTCAAAATTTTCTAGGCATAATTATGATGATTATTTCTGCAAATTTCAATATTGCATCCTTCTTTTCATTATAGTTTACTTCTTTATGTGGATATGTGAGATACTGTAATGAAGTTGTGTAGCCTTTTTTCACAGCTATCAACTGGTCTCCTTAAGGAAATCGCCACAGTAATTCAATAATAGGCATGTGAGAAAATGTAACCACTAATGAACATTGTCCGAAAAAGATTCCTTCTGCAGCTCTGTTCTGGCCATTTTTCTTCACTCCTCCTTTGGTTTTATCCTTTTACTATAACAGCTTTAAAACTTGTGGGCGGTGGTGAAAAGATTCTTTGTTAGGTGAATCCTCAAGTCAAACCACTTTTAAATTGCTTATATCATGTGAATTTGCTAGGAAGCCAAGTTGTGACTGAAAGACCTAGGGTGCTAAATATAGTAGGAATGCTGAGAAGAAAACTTGGTGCTTTACTTGGGGAGTTTGCAGGCAAAGGCAATCCCAATTACCATGGTAAGTCCTCCTATAGTCCCAGCAGTTGTTCAGCTTTGAATTATTTTAAGGTGATAATGATGTATGTAAACTCCTTGTATCTGGGACAATACAGAATTTATCCAGCCATCAGTGATGGGCCTGGGTTGTCAAGCAGGTAAATTTACCCATTTTATTCGCTACAACACCTTTGACTAAGGGAACTGCATTTGAATCTATTGACATTAATGTATTCTTCTTCACGCACTTGTAAACACAGGGGAGCATACCATTCTGAGCTACATCTTATTTGAATTATTTTTGCCTTGTGTACTGTCTCAAGGCTCCTCAGAGTTGCTCCACATGCCTAGTAGACAGGTGCTGCTCCAGTTGCAACTGTTGTAGCTCAGTGTCTAATAATCTTTTTCTATGCACAGAAACTCCTGTCTTGACACTGTCCCTCCCACTACCTTCCCGCCCTCCAAATCTACCAATAAAATGCATTAATTAAAGACCTTCTAATTTTATATGGTTTTAGGAAACATTAATATACTTTATATACATAGAGAGAAGGAGACTTGACTTTTTTCTTTTTCTACTGCCTGATGACAACTTGTTCCTGATCATTCACCTAGCAAATCTTTATTCCATCTGGTTATCTAACACGTAACATTGTTAATAAAATCTTAATTTGCCTTGATTGAAGGGTTTTGCTTTTATTACCCAGAATAGATGTGGCTCCCAACTGAGAGAAGATCTGAACAGAGAACTGAAATACAGTTCACAAGTAACTACTTAAAGATGCTCCTAATGTTTGGTATGCGCATGCCTTGTTCTCCTTCCCCTCTAAATGTATGTTTGGCTAGGCAGAACGTGTACATTAATTCTTAGACATGGCTGCTAACACATCGTGAAGTTACTGAAGGCGAATACAGAATGGTTTTCTACAGAACCTGGTGTGCTGTAAAGTGATCGATGACAGGGACTTCTGTGGTTTCTGGTAGGTCTTTCTTTCTGGTCTTTCTTACCTAAAGAAAGTCAGTAATCTGTTTTAATAGTTGAATTCCTGAGGAGAAGAGAGCCATGTGGATCTCTTGAACCCACTGATGTCCTTTTGTGTCCAACTTCTGCTGATGGTTGCCTGAACCCTGGAGGTGCAATGAGTACTGTGTGCTCTGTGCTCCCTGGTTTTTAAAGTTTTTGTTATCCCTTCAGGGGAAGTAAGGGCCTGGTGGCAGTAGAATCTCTGATGTCCTGCGAAAGAGGCAAAAGGGTAGCTGCTAAAAATAGAGGGGAGCTTTGGCAAGGACCAATATTTAAATTAAAGAGACCTGCAGGATCAGGGCCTGGTGTGGGTAGTTTAGGGGCTGTGCCAGGGCCTGAGGGGAACAAATAACTGAACTGCACTTCTGTAGTACATAGCAGTAAACCTTTAGATTCCTATGCCATTAGTATTGAGGATGACAGGGAACACGATCTTACCCTTAAACAGCATTAAAGGGCTACCACAGGCACAAGTAGGACTGCATAGACACTGTTTTGAAGCTATATAAGAATAATTAAAAAGAGCTGGCCGTAGGGAGTTGAATCCCCTGTAGCTTGCAAAATACTTTATCAGTTAAAAACAAAGGGAATTTCAGATTAAAAGCAGCTGTGTTTGGACCTGCAAAATAGTAATGAGAGGAGATGGGGAGGCTCAAGGAAAAGGACATAGAAACAAGGTAGAAAGGCAAATATAATGCTGAGAAAAACTGCATTAACATGAAGTAATTATGGGAATGGCTGACTGAGTGGGCAGTAATACTGCCTAGGCTTGGACCTGGTTGTGCTTGAAGGGAAGCTGTTGATAGCAAAGGTGTCAGGACTGTTTCATCTGCATGGGTTGACAATAGTCAAACCACCAAATTCAGATGAAAGATTTAGAAAGTCGTGTAGACTTGAAGGTATTTTTGGATCTAAAATGCAAGAATAACATGATGCCTTATCCAAACAAATTTACAAGCACATCAGCTTCCCTAGAGTAGATAAGGTTAATGCTGTGCAACTAATCAAGCATTTTGAAAGCAATCCCAATGTATAATTGAGAACTGGACCTTACTGTGTGTCTTCAAATATATTTTCCTTTTTGTAAATAAATGTTAAGTTGATAAAATAAAGACAGCACTTCATATGACTGCTAGATAATTTGGTTTGAATGACAAAGAATGTAGTTACATTTAAAAAAATAAAAACAAACAAACAAAAAAAAAGTGTATGCATGCATCTGGTGTTTAAAAAGCATTACCAAAGTAATTTATTAATAATGTTGTCAAAAATGTCTAGGATGAATATGTTGCTGGTTCAGAGTGAATGTTAGTTATATTTAAGGTTTTCCTGTGACAGAGATTTAAATAATAATAATAAAAAAGTTTGATTTAGGTTTTTTAAATGTCAGTATTTGCTTTCAGAATTGCTGGTTAGTTAATCATTCATATTTCTGTGCTAAATATGGGAATGGTTGGCTTATAAAATGGTTCAGTAATATAAGAGCTTTAACTGCAGTGAACGACAAATTCAGAAGCTTGTTATGTCAGAAAGGAGGAGGAGGAACTTCTGTTTAGGTCTTGCCTTCACAGGGAAAGGAAACACTGATAGTATCTGTGTAATCTTGCACTGATGAGCTGGCATCACATTGCTTTGAAAAGATTCATATTTGAGATCTGATGACTAAGTGGTGGTGAGCACAGCTGCTTTAGAATCTGAGATAAAGGAAAGAAGGAAAACAAATCCAGAATTGCTATGTGAAAACCTTGCTGACATGTAATGCTGTCAGAACATTTATAAAGAGCAGAAACCCTATTCAGTGTCAATCAGGTACGTGCTATATTGAATGAAATATTTATTATTTTTAATGTTGCCAAAGCTCTGCAATTGATAGGCACTGGATTTATGAACAATAAACTTTATAAGTGAAATGGGGTAGCTAAAATATTAAGAGTTTTTTTTTAGTTCAGAACACATTTGTTCTTAAAGTCTAATAGTTTATGCAGCTTAAATGATCTTTCAACAGGTTTGTGTTTGAAAATTCTTTTAAGGATGCAAATAAAATTGTAGAAGTTTGCTGTATCTTAGTACTTTGGCTTAATAAGCTAATTAGCATAGAATTGCTGCACTAAAAGCAGAAGGAATGTTTTTGAACATTTATTAGTGGTTATTTCTGTTTTAAGGTTCTAGAAAAACTGTACAGATGAATATGCTAATAAATGGTAAAAGCCAGTTCTTAGCATCATAGTATTTTTAGGGCCTGATCCAAAGCAAATTGGAGTTATTAGAAGTTTCCTCATTGACTTGACTGGACTTTGAATCAGGCTCTTTAGATTCCAGGTGTCACACTGATGAATGTCTTAGGTTTTGTTCTTACAACGGTTGTGTCTATCTAGGTAGCTTTCCCATGTTAAAGTCACTGATGTAAGTTTCCATCCTTTTAGAAGAAATTTCAGTTTTGAAAAGCATCTTCCTAATTAAACAAGCAGTTACAAATCTTTTCCTTAAGTTTGCTTTTGGAAATGCTAATATATGTATTTATATATATATGTTATTTAAAAATAACTGAAGGTGGGACAGCATATGCATACATCTTCATCAAATCCATCAGAACCACTGCCTGAATGCTAGTAAAGATTTTTGGCTAGCAATGACAGGAATGGTCTGGTCACTTTATCTCAGACATTTAAAAGCGAAGTTTTGCTGGATTAAATAGATTTCAATCTGGAGGGGAAATGAGATATAAAGCAAATAACTTAATTTAGAACTTGGAGTGGCTGGTAAATGTCCTATACCTTTTGGGGAAAAGGTTCAGTTTTGTCATATGGGGAATGATGCACCATACCTTTTATAAACAGTGGAAGTATTGATATGTTTACAAGTTGCATGTGAAGCCCCTTTTGAACATAAAGTCATTTAGCATTTGATTCGGACGTGTTGGGAATTAGCAGCTATTTATTTCCTCATCCGTATCCTTGAAATTCCTTGCTCATCTGTTGCTTCTCCAAGAAGGGAAGAAATCTAAGACAGAAGTACAGTGCCTTTACTGAAGCAACAAATACATTTTTGATTTCTAATTTAAAGCTTTAGAACTTCTATTTGCTATTTCAGAACTTTATCAAAATTCCTTTATAAGTTTGTGAACAAAATTTAAACATAGAATCACCCCTCTGTCCCTTACACTATTTTTTTTCTTTCCTTTCTTAACTTTCCCATTGCTTTTTAAAAAAGATGTAACTTACACATTGCAAATTCAGTGACTGTAACACAGTGTTAGAGGAAGACAGCTGTAGTGTCTCTGTTCTCAGACTGGTAGCTGTGTAAGTGAACAGTTCAGCTTCCTTGGACTTTTAAAGGAAAAATAACAATAAAAATCTTAGACCTGAAGGGGTGGGCTAAAACTGATGCTTCTTTATTGTTAATTTCTGAAATGCTGTAAATAATGAGAACCAGTTAGCTTATCTGAGCTTCAAGTATTGCTGGAGAAAGTAGAACCAGAAAAATTGTGTTTTTTTTTTTTAATCCCAGTGAATTTGTTTGTTGGTAACCTGATAAACCTAAAATGTCACAGGAAGAAAATTGCCATAGTTTTAGAGACAGTCTAAAAATACTGCAGTTGCAGAATTGCCTTCAGTAAGAGTCAGACACTGAGGTTTTATGATGATGCTGTGATAATGAGTGGATTAAAGTATATTAATTAAAAACACTATCAAGCCATATTACTATATGCTGTTTTCAAATACACTGAGTTTTAGTTCTGGTTCTAGAATATTGAGTTGAAGGTACAAGTAGGAAAGGATGTATGGTGAAAAAGCATGGTGATCCAGGGAGATGAATAGAATTTAAAACCACTCTGTTATTGTGCTTTTCTTCAGTTATCTGCATCATGCTTTTGCTAACAGCAGGAAATATTCACATGGAAGAGTTTGCTGGTCCATTCCTCCAGAGATAGGAAATATGAAGCTCAGAGAACAGAAATCCCAGGGTGATTTTTCAGATTTCATTTTAACAAGACTAGGAAGGCATTCAAGTTTTGTCTTGATTAATATGTTGGACAAATGTCCACCTGTGTGAATAAACAACAAAATTGACTAACTCAGCTGAGCCAGGATTTTACCCACACACCAGTAAAAGGCAATTTTTCATGTCCAGCTCAATTAAAAGAGAAATTTGAACATTTTTTCTCTTTAAAGAACTAAAATATATACAAAACCTTTTGTTACCTGTGGATAATGCTAAAGATACCTAATTTGGGATTCCATGCAGCATTAGAACAGTGTGTCACAGCTTGCAAAGTCAAGAATAAACAACATCTTGATTTTTGTACTATTTCAGTAAATTAGTAAGAAAAGTTACAGCATAACTGCCAATTTATCATGCAGTTGTAAGTCTTTTAAGTCAGTAAAATTGGGTATTAAACAACTATGTTGCAATAACTTTTTCTTTTCTTTTTTTTTTTTTTTTTTTTCTTTTAAGAAAGAATAAAATTGCAGGGTCAAAAACGTTTAGTTTTGTGTCTTCTGTTAATGTGAAGGTCCATAGCAAAATCAATACAACTGAACTACTATTTTACATGAATTCCAGTGCAGAAACAATATTGAATTATAACTAAAACCAGAAAAAGAGCTAAAACTGTGCTGTTTTTCACATGTATTATTACATAGATTTCACTTCTGTCCAATTACAGAACCAGTTGTTTGTTTTATGACTAAAAAGGCAAAGTTTGTGCAGTAAAATCTAAGGTAACTGTGAATTTATTTATGAACTATTTTGTTTGCATACTGAGTGGAGCAAGATGCAAACTGGACACTCCTTGCTGTAATAGTCTTGCAAATCAAACAAGTCTCTCGGTGTCTCCCAAAGCAAAGTGCAACTTCAGAGCTTGAGTGGCTGCCTGCCTGGAAGTGATGAAAAAAGCATCTTGCATGTGGCATATTTTTCTTGGGCAGACACAATGGTGAAACAGACTCTTCTGTTATGTATGTTAGTCTTACAGCACAAGTAATTTGCATAGTAATGTGTAGAAAAAATCACAGTAAGAAGTGTTTTTATTTGGGGTAGGAGAAAGTGGATTATGGGGCATTCCACATTAGCCTGGCAGGAAAAACTCTGCTGCTTTTTCTCTGCTCTTCTGGTCACCTAGATCTGAAAAATAGTTCCCTGGCAGCAGGTTTACAAGGAGGGTTTTCTAAGGCCTCAGGCAGCTATGGCTATCACTGTTCCTTCTTGGCCTTGTAAAGCAAGAGGTTATTTGCGGAGCCTGAGGCATGACATGCTCAAGAGAACAGCCCGTGTATCAGGTCTGCTCACCCAGGAGAAATTAAATCTTGCCCTCACTGGCATACATGCCAAAATGAGCCCCCACCCCATGTTTTGGAGCTATGGAGGGTCAGACCCTCAGGTGGTACACTGTCTTCTGCAGAGCTAAATCGGTTCACGTTATTTGGGTATAAGACTTATTTGTCTACCCACCTACCTAATCTTGTTGCGTGTAGATTGCCAGGGTTCTGGGTTTTAGGGGCAGCTATGACCTTACTCTTTTGTCTGCTGGCCAAGGGGCTCTTAATCTCATCACAGGTTTTTATGCCTGGTGATGGACAGCTGCTGCCAGGGAATCTCTCATCTATACTTTCCTCAGAAAGCAAGACAGGCAGTGTCTCTCCCTGAGAGAATAGGAAGCATCAATTCCTGCTGTATTCCTATTGCTTGATTTGCTTGTTTTTCTTCACATATTGACTTTTTTTCCCCTCCTTTTCCTCTCCTAAATTTCTGTCTGACATGAGTGCATTGCTGCTGGCATTGTTCTGTGTCTGCCTGCTGTATATCCTCACAGACCAGCCTGGGGGGAACTGCTGTGGGAACAGGGGATAAATGTGGTGGTATTTGCTGTTCCTGATTTATTTATTTAAGTGTCAGGATACAGAATGATGCCGGGAGATGTGGAATTGTTATAGGAGTAAACAAAAAGAACTCGACTGAAGTCAAAGAATTGCAGCCCCTGTGCCAGCTCATGTCTACACCGTGCCAATAACTAAGAGATGGTTATTCAGTAACCTGCTGAGTTGTGTAAAAGCCCTACTGGACAAAATGAGGCTATTTCTCCATATGTATTTGCACTTTTTGATGGCAGATGATTGAGCTTGGCACTCTGTTTTTCAGCAGAGTCATACAAATTAAAGATGTCCCTCAACACAGGCTTTTGTAATGACTAAAAAACTGTGGGGTGGAGGAAGGCTCCTCTGCGATAGTTCTAGGGCATTCTCATTAAGGGAGAAATGGTGGTTGAAGAAAGTAATTCCTCATGGACACAAGGAACTGGTATATTCCCTGCTTTCTGCACAGAGCTATGATCCAATCATCAAACCAGCAATTAACTGCTCAGAATTAACTTCTTAAGAATTAGCTAAGTTAATTAGCATGTGCTGAGACATCTTCCCAAAGTGTGCTTCAGTGATACTGGATACAGACGTTCATCCCAGCTCAATGGAAACACGAGTCCTGGGTATAGGCCAGCCTGTACTGCTTTCTCCTGCCCTCCCTGACATCAGGAGGAGATGCTTTCTTTTAATAATATTGTTCTTATCAGACAAAAGCGATGTTCTGTGTAGTGGCTTTTGCCATGATACTACTGTAGGCTGAAGTGTGATTACAAAATCCTTGGATTAATCCTTGTAATTGCTACTTGTGTAATGGTTTTAATGGATACTGCTTTTGTAATGAAGCATGTTAGAATTTTCCCACCGAAATTCAAATATTCTTTTTGATACAATATGTATTTGAGTGTCCATGCTGTACTTTCAAGTAATGACATGGAGAGCAAAGGAGTTGAAATCTCTGTTTGCATTTATATTCTTGAACTGGACAGCGGCTTTCTTTTTCTGGTCTGTAGGTTTCTTAGTTTATGAAATGTACTGAAGAAATGCAAGTCATAGAAATCTTAAGTCTCTTCTGAGGTCTGATAATATTTTAAGGACCTATAAAATGAAAGACTAAAACTACTGCAGTAAACCTTAATCCCAGTTTGAATCAAGATCTGAAAATATTTCCTGTTATATACATACCTGCTAATGATCCAATTCCATTCCAGTATATATGACAGCTCTTTGCGTGTAACATGAAGTGTTATATGGTGGTTATCCTTGGACAGGACCCATAGCTCTTCACTTCTTGAACAAAGTTGACAAGGTGGCCAATGTCCTGCGTAATTATCCTTTGTCATGCTTCACTCTTTCCAGCACAGGTATAATGGAATTTCCTCTTCTATGAATGCCTCCAGCAGTGGAGGAACATAGCCATAAAAAAAAACAGGTAGGAAGAGACATCTGGAGAGCAACTAATCCAGTATCCTTCTCCAAGTGAGGTCAGGTTGCCCAGAGTCTTTTTCAGCCAAGCTTTTTGGTATCTCTAAAGATGGAGATTTCACATCCTTCCTGGGTATCCTGTTCATGTTCTTAACAATTCTCATTATGGAGACTTTCTTCTTTTGTCCTACTGGAATTTCCCTTGCACTGATTTTTAGCTGTAATCTCTGGTCCTGGCTTGCACACTTCTGAAAAGTCTGTCTTTGTATTTGTACTTCAGGCAGTAGAAGACTGCAATTAAATCCTTTTTCAGCCTTGCATTCCTCTGGTGGAACAAACATAGCTTTCTTGGTGACTCTTGTGTAAGTCAAGCATCAGATCCCTGTAAAATTTATAAATGTTTAGAATAACCTAGAAGTTGTCAGTGTTCCCACTAACAAAGTCTAAGACAAGGCAGAGGGTGCTCAATTTGCTGGAGTGTTTAAAACCATTATTACCCCACTGCATTTAAGCTGCAATATTTTCTGCAGAGAAGGTCTTGATCTTGTCAGAAACAGGCTGTTGATTTTGCAGGAATGGATATGACATCTGAGGTCAGGAAAGACAGCTTTATTTTCCTTTTGCTTTCCTGTCTCCTGCTTGTTGCATCTTGTGCATCTCAGGTAATAATAAACTTGTTTACTTGTATGCCTTCTGTTGGCAGTATCTGGCACTGCTGTGTTTAATGAGTAATAAGCTCTCCACAAAACTTGAAGCACAAGTGCCTTTTTATGCATCAGCAATGACTTTCCTTTAATGATCAGTTTTTGAGAAAATGCATTGGTTTATTGTGGTGAAGTGCACAAAGTTTAACTTGGCAGAATATTAATAGAAAGCTTTGCAAGGTGAGTGAGGGGCTTAAGCTGCGGGGCGGTGGAATGCATGTTTGCTGAGTCACCTCTATTAAAACAGAAGGACGAATGATGATTATGCTTTAATTTAAACCTAGCAGAGAAAAAGGTCATCTTAATTCTCTATGACAAAAAATTTTTGCTCAAAATATGTGACTCGCCTAGAAAATTCTAAGCATGTTGTTTACGTTGATGGGATGGTGCCTGAGAACATCCATTGCTCTACTGTTTTCTTGCAGACTGTTGCGTTTTTCTAGGAAAAGCTATTGTATTGTTTCCAAGCAGGCTCTAAACCATGGCAGCTTGCCCTCTCTACCTATTTTTTCCTCTTTCTAAAGCTAAAAAAGTCAAATTAGTTACTTCATAAAGGGTTTTTTACAAAGATATTTGATATAGGTAATGTACAATAAATAACATTTGAGCTTACATATACCCATTTGAGTTTGTTCAAATGGGTCAGATGGCTTAATTATTTACTCATGTATCTGTTTGACTACGACATCTAAACCAGCATTCTTGTGCTTGATCTGCCGTTTGTTGCATGGTGACTGTCAAGATACATTGAGTTAAATATGTAGAGCTGTTTAAAGACTGGAAAACTTTTTTTTTCTTTTGTGGAAAGCATTGACATTACTTTTTTTTTTTTTTTTTTTTTTTTTTTTGTTCCTACATCCTCATGGATAGTGGTGTCATCCTCTGTGTTCTGGAGCCAATGGAACTGTATTTTTTTATGCCAGATGTGAACCCTGTGCTTAGTGTATTGGATTTGTGAATGGTAAGTGTCAACCATTCTGTCTAATTCCTTGAGTATTTATTTAATGACATTTAATTTGTTCAATATCTTGCTAAGCTAAACTGACTTAAGTGGATTGAAACACTTGCAGTCTCCCAAGAAGACTGTATTTAAATAATAATAGATACCTGTTTTGTTTCTTTCTGGTATGGATCTAGTGCAGTGCTGATGGGTTAGATCTAGCTAACACACTTGTATTTGAGTCTTGCTTTTAAAACCTTTCCTCAGAGGAGGAGGAAAAATTGAGATAGGAGTTCCAGAGTCATGAAGGAGTTTGTTTCAGTTTAATGAATGGTGTTTACAGTAGGAGGATGTTATACCAGGATGGAACAAATTTATTAGCCATCTCCTTATTGTAATCCTCAGCTCAAATGTGGTCATGCTTCTTTCTGAGGTATTGAGGTTAGTGGAGTTTGTTTTCTGTAGCCTTAATTCTTAACTCTGGATACCTAAATCTGTAGTTCTTTAAGAAGCAGAACTCCACAGTCCAGCAGTCAGATTTCAGGACTTTATGAGCAATTCTGGATACTTTCTGCAGCTTTACTTGATTTGTGAGGGTCTGGGCTTCCCATTCTAAATTTTCAGGGTATGAGGAAATGTGAATGGCACGATCCCACATAGATCCATAGTCTACTGTGGTTAAACTATTTGTGCTAACCAAGTTAATTATCTTAAGCCAATGCTGTTGTTTTTCACTATACTGCAGTCTGTTCAAGACTGTGAGTACAGTTGTCTTTAACCTTCTGGAACCCAGAGTTCCTTCTCTTGTAAATAAGTCATGAGCAGTCTGTTTTTGAGGAAGGCTGTACTGATTTCTCATGCTTGTGTGGACTTTTCCCTCTAAAACTTCACTGTTGCTATTCATAAGTTCTCTGTATACTTCTAACTATTGTGTGTTATCCTTTGGAAAGAACATAGCTGCCTATTTAGCAGGAGGTTATCTTCCATACCCCTCTGGTGGATTTCCTCTCTAGAAAAACATGACTTGAAGCTCAGCTGATTTCAATTCATAAAAGTATGTAGTATCAGCTCTGTGCTCTCTGTTTATACAGTGTTCATGCATGTATTTTCTAAACGACTGAGGGAAAGTACACAGCAAGTTGCTTGCTGCCAAAGCTATTAACAGTATCTTAGCAGAATGTCTCTAGCTGATTATAACAGAGATGTGGTGGTTAAAGCCGTTCTTTCGGAAGGGCTCGGGTTTACTCTGCATTGTGTGGCCTTTGAAGGGGAGCAGGGAGATGCAATGCAGTGAGTTCCTGCTGGCCGGGGCTGGTGAAAACATTCCAGGCACTCCTGCAGAGTGTCCATGCACACCCTGAGTACGTGCAGCCTCTGAGTTCCCCCAAAGTGTACAGCTTTACCTACCCACAAGCTTGAAACACATTTTGAATTCAGTGTGCTCGCTGGGCCCATTCATAGTAACAGCTGAAAATAGTCAAATAAATAAAATAGATTAAAAATAAATAATTTTTTAGTTCCGTCATTTTCTGTTTGAAAATTATTTGGGCTACCCACCCCCTAAAATGATAGTGAAAGAGCATTGGGATATTCAGTGCTTTTTGCAATGAAAATTGAATAATACTTTGTTTTTATTTTTCCTTAAGGGACACTGTGAAGCAACTGGCTAGGGCAAATAAGGCATGTAGATTGTGTGAGAAGTGAGGTCATGTTCTCCTGCTTTGTCTGCATCAGAGTTCCAGTGCAACAACTGCTGGACATAAAACACTGCTGAGATAACTCATTTTCCTGTTTCCCACAAAGGAAAAAACAGCAGCTGGGTCTGAAGTGCCTGAGATGATTTGAATGAATTCCTCATTCTTTCTAGTTATATCTCCAATTTTATCATCAGAGTGCAAAATGAGAAAAACCCTAAACTATCGCTGAAACTTGCTATTTTGGAAAAAAAATTCTTATGTATTTCATTCTATAAGGGGGCTATATGTCTGTCTTCAAAGGTGGAATGAATTGCACATGAAGCCCACAGTGAAGAATGAAAAACTGTAAAATACTACTATAAAAGTAATGGTTTCAGGACAGGGGTCATGTCTTAGGAGGATGGTTTGGGGGACTTTTTTTCCTCCTTTTTTCCCCCTCCTACCTCCAATAATATGGATATACCTAAATTGGGCAGAAAATAATTACTGTGGGCAAATTAAGGTCTCTTGATTGCTGATTCAGGTAGGAGGAAGGATGGAGAGTAGTCGCAAAGGGGATAGAGAATGCCAGGAAACTAATATTTCCTGACCTTGTTGAATTGCTTGAGTTCTGTGTTGTCAGCTTCAGAAATATCTGCATTTTGTGGCTTCAATTTCATAATGGCTCTGTTCAGAGGTGTTGTATCCGAGTACCTCTCAGTGACAAAGATGCATTGCTTACTGACATCCTTCCTGTCTTCCTCCTCTGGGGAGAGGGATGCGCAGTGGAGTTCTGGTTTTGGAAGGTAAAGTGTGTGTGTGTATGTGTGTGTTCAAAATATCTGCAGTTACATGCTTGTGTTACTAAAGGGAAGGCTGAAGTAGTACACTCACGATGGGAGCAGGAGGTGGTGAGTTTTTATGACAATAATTGATTTCTCAGGGCGCTTACTCCACAGTTATGCAACCATGGGGTGATTTTGTCTCTTACATAGAACAGCTTTACCTTGGTCATAGCAAGTTGGTTAGGATCCAAGTTGTCACTGGCATCTTTGTTTCAGATTTCAAATGATATTTTTTTGTGTGTTGTTATTTTGAAATGGAATTTGTACTCAGTAAGTGTCTTAGCCTTTATTTTTAAGGAAGTTCTAGAAAGTTTTCTGTTTCTTAAAGGTAGTAAATTTGGCCACCAAGTGTTTAAGTGTGTTTGGTAAGTAAACTGTTTTCACAGTATATATTTTCTATTTCACTAATTCCCATTTTGCTTTTACAAAAACGACATAAGACAAAGTTTCTTACTTTTTAATTCAACTTTTTTTGTACCTTAACATCTTAGGATGAATATTTAAACAAACATCAGTCTTGCTTCAAAATGTCCCTCTGCGCATCTTCTCACAAGGACTTTTCTCAGTTGCTGCCACTTCAGGATATTGGATGTAATAAAACAGAAATTAAAAACTCGCCCGCTGGTATCAGCTCTCCAGTTCCCTACAGCTGTAATCAGTCCACATTGACAGCAGAACACAGTCCAATCTATATTCCTTCGTCTTACGTGGAAAACAGACATGAATATTCTGCAATGGCGTTCTGCAGTCCTGCTATGATTAATTACAACATTACCAGTAGCTTTGGTGATTCAGAGAGTGCATCTGTGAGGCAAACGTCAAGCCCAAATGTGTTATGGTCTGCTCCTGGCCATCTCTCCCCCCTGACACTGCACTGTCAGTCATCGCTTCTCTACGCAGAGCAACCCAAGAGCCCGTGGTGTGAAGCAAGACCAGTAGAGTCAGTGCTACCTGTGACCAGGTGAGTAACAATCACTTGTTTAAAACTTTGCCAACAATTATTTGCAGCTTCTTTAATTCTAAGTCTCTCTTTCTTTCTCTCTCTCTCTCTTTTTCTAACATTTGACCTCTATGTGTTGTTCTGTCTGAAAAACAAAGCAAAACCATAAAACCTCTACCAAACATCAAATCAGTCCTCTTACTTTGCTTTTTTTTTTTTTTTTTTTTTTTTTTAATATAACTTCTGAAATAGGATTTCTTTCTAATGGCTTCTTAGAAAACTATGCAGTGACATAACGTACTGTAAATGCCTTCAATGTAGGTATTACTGTGAGTAAACCAAAGTTGAAGGCTGCTGGGTACTACTTTTAATAAAAATGAATTTTGCTCTGGCAGATTAAGTCCTCTGGGTGAAATAAATAAAGGTTTATTCTATTTTCCTTTTCACAAAAATTGTTTGATTTCCATTTGATTTCCATTTTACCTGGAATTTTTTTTTCTGCATTGAATAGTTATAAAGGTTTTCGTGAACTTAGAATTTAAAGGAAAGTTTGTCTTTTTTGTTTGTTTGTTTGTTTGTTTTTAATATTGACAGTCATGCCATACCATAAATCATGTTCAGAAGAGTGTTGTTACTGAAAAAGACTTTTTCTTGTTGCTCCTTTGAACTGACTTTGTATAAAGGCAATATGATCAGTAGCTTCACAGGCTAAATTTTTCAGCAATAAAACTATTTGCAAAAAGTCTTCCCATGCTGCACATTCACGGATGTTACAAACCATAACATATTTGCACATCGTCAGCTGATAAAATTACTCCATTCATGTTCACAACAGCTGTTTTATGGATGAAAGCACGAGGCATCGCGGGTGCTGTTTCTGTTCTACCAATTGCGTATTTATTCATAGGGCTCTTTATTTAACTGCAGCAGTGATTGTCAGTATGAAAACCAGTACATCCTGGCAAAAAATCTAGTTCAATTACTAATAAAGGACTTGCATTATTTTTGATACTACCCACATTCCTTCTGCAATGGGTGGGCCCTGTGTTGTCTGCGCAGGGGTGAGGCATGAGATCTAAGTCTGCTTCAGACTCGTGGACTGCAAAAATATGCAGTGTGGCCACTTGAATAGTCTGCCTTTGGAGTCAGCAGAGAAACAGGCAGTTCTGGAGTGCAAACTTGCTTCAAGTGTAGGTGTGTGGATTGGGAGAGGCTATTTGAATTGCACCTGTATACAAAAGGATTCCCTGAGCAGGTGTCCAGTAAATGGGGCTAACATCTGAACTCTTCCCACTTTGGTTAATGTTTCAAAACAGACAGGTGTGGGAAAGCTGCTGTAGGATAGTGTTCTAAGCTGTCCCGATGGTGTGACAGCAACGAGTAACCCAACACCAAGAGCTCTGCATCTGCTGCTCTGCAGCATGCTCTCTACATAGGCAGAAGGGAAGCCAAGCCTGTCACTCTGGTGTTCAAGTAACTATGTCTTATGCCTTTTGTACAGATTCCATGGACTATTGCTCCTGTAACTGATGATGACTTTATTTAAAGGGGAGAAATCAATGAAACTTGGAGTCTAATTTTATGTATGGTCTTTGTCTTTCAGCAAAAAGTAACTATTATATTTCTTGCTAGCTGGACCTTTTCAGTGGTTAGTTTTTCTCAGTAGGATGCATTGTAACCCCCTGTGTCTATAGGAGTTGTAAAACAAACAAATAAAAATGTTTAATTAGACATGCAAACACAAAAACCAAGAGCTGTAGTTCCCTTCTTGTGGCTACCTGGGCTGAAATAAAGATGTATTTTCTTTTTATCCTTTGGTGAGGTCTTAAACTAATGTCATGAACATTGTATTTATTGCCATGGGAACAATGACTGTGACACTACATCTTCGTAGATTATACCTTGAAGGAAGAGTTCTTGGGATTGAAACTTAAAGGAATAGCTCTGGGGGAAGGGAGAGACTAATGCTGCAAAGTGTAAGTAATTTTAAACAGCGTTGTAGTTCAAGAAAAAGGGGGGGTTGTTTGAATGATGAATAAGAAAACATTACTACATGTTTAGGTCTGTTATACAGTTTATTTTACATTTAAAAACAAAGCAAAAGTCTCACTGTGAGAGGAGTTTATTTTCCCTGGGTGTAAACTTCCATTAACATTAGCTAAACTAATGTAGTCCACCTTGCTGCAGCTGATCATTGTGTCATTTGGACCGTCCTGTAGATCAGCTTGAAATAAGAAACTTGAATTCTGTGCATTCCTGTTCCCTGCAAATAAGTTCATTATATGAAAACAGAAGAATTTTTATTTAACTTTGCTAAATGTTATTCACTGTGGCCTTTTCTACAACAGTAGTTCATCAAAAACAAACTGTTATTCCATGTAAAAAAAAAAAAAAAAAAAAAGACATGAGTTTTTAGATCTCCTTTTTTGTTGTTGTTTTGTTTTGTTTTGTTTCTTCAGCAAATGGTGGAAATTTAGTGATCCAGACTCCATTTCTTTCTTTTCTATGTCCTATAGCTAGTGAAGATAATATAAATAGTGTCATAAATTTTGTTGGTGCAGAATTGGTGTATCCAAACACTCCTTTTGTATTAAAATGAAACAAAGAGAAAAGGAATGTGACAGTGTAATTATATGATATTTAGGAGTAATCTGGCAGGGAGTCTGAAATTGATTTCTGCCTTCATGCCCTAACTAAAAGGTTTTTTTATTAAAGAAACAAAAGGTTTAATTTTAAAATGGACAGATATAATCTTTTAAAAAATTGTTAGGAAACTTTAATAAAGGTGCCAGATTGATTCTTCTGGAACTTAATTTGTTCCTCCCTTCTACTATTTTCCTTGTACTTCTGACTAATTGCAGAAAGTAAGTAAAGGTTTGTGCAGGCCAGCAATGCTTGCTTGATTACAAATTATTTAGTAACTACATTTGCCTTGTTCACTGTGCACTAATATTTTATTTATGCATTGTTTAAACTCTGCTCTGAAACTATAATTATTTGTTTTATCTTCCTATGCTATTGTTTTTTAATTGTGTTAATTCTGTAGAGCACTCAAAAGTATCTTGAAATCTCTCTGAAGTGATGGATTGGCATTTCAATTTTATGATGAAGGAGTTAGAGATTAAGCAATAATATGTCCCTTAATCTTCAGATACCCATGGCACAATTTTCATCATATTAATCAGTATTTGGAGCAGAACCTGTGCTCTGGAGATATAAATATTGATAGTTTTGTGATATTAACACCTCCAGAAGTTATGGTGGAGGGAGTCTCTAGAAAGTGAGGAAGATAAAGACTGAGAAGTATTCTGCAGCTGACTTTTAGCCAACATCTTCCATGTGTTCTGGGAGAGAAAGGAAGAGGTTTGAATTCCTTGGAGCAAAACTCAGTAACTATAAGACTCTCCTTGGACTTCCAGCATGCTAAACAGGGCAAGAGTATGAGCACAGGAAGCAACAGTCTCAGATACAGCCTTTGTCATTGTACGGCTTATGTTCATATGCGATTGAATCATCTCCAGGCAGTGAATGAGCCAGTGGCTTGTGGGAGGGAAGTCTTTTAAACGATAAAATCTGAACTGTTAATTTTTAACTTCACAATTTTTTGCTTTGTTGTTGTTGTTTTTCTAGCTTTTTTTTTTTTTTTTTTTTTTTCCCTATCTCTTTATAAAGTACAATAGTTTAGGTTTTAAAAAAAGCAGGACATGCAACAAATGCTATGAGTAAATCTGGCTAATTGCCACAGTTCTTAATTTTTAATAAGAAGTTGAATTTAGACTCAAATTTTCCAGGTGTAGCATATGCATCAAACACATGCTGTGACAGAACTCAGGACTTGGTGATCCTTTTGGCTCACTTGCAACTTGTGGAAGCTAGAAGGAATTAAGAGATGTGATAGATATTGAATAACCTAAATAGTTCTGCTGATTCCCTCTCCTTTAGGGTAATCATCTTGTCACTGTTGATGACTAGTAGGAAATCGCTGACTTGTTACCTTCCAAAAAAACCTTACTTCTCTTTAGGGAAGCATAATATCTCTATATAGAAACCATGATCATAAATAGAGAGCAGCCAGGGTACATCCTCCTTTTTCCTACATCCTTTCATGTAGCACTTTTGTGGGCACACAGCCAGCTATGGCCAGTTTTAGCGGAGGACCTGGCAGCTTAATCATCTGCTGAGCATGCTTGAGTACTCCAGCCACACAAGCGATGGGAAGCGGCCTCTAACCATGTGTGAGGCTACCTGTTCTGTTTCGTCGTTTGTATGGCTAAGCTGCCCCATCACGAGGTCCTCAGGGAAATGAATACGTACCTTAAAGCTCTCGACTATTTCCTAGCTCTGTTGTCCTTAAAGACAACAATAACAAAATGATTGGTTTTGAACCTCCTGCTGCACTGCCACAGCTATCGCCGATGAGCAGATTTCATGCCCGTTGAGCCTGCGGGAGGGATTTGTTCCAGACTGCTGCTCTGCGTGCAAGCTGTTTGCCACAGCCTGTGGAAGTCACGTAGCTTGCATGTGTGCGGGGTGGCTGACGCTTCTTTCTAGAGAATGAAACACTCGCAATGGCTGGAAGGTAACAAGCAGCACTCCTTGGTGAGATGTTACAGTGTGTACTTTTTCTGTATTTTCATCCATAGCATCTCTGTGCTTTAACAAGGGCAATAAACATAGTTTGCTACAGCATATCAGTCAGTCACTGAGACGCTCTCCAGCTGATCCTGATTCTCACAATTGGATCTTGATTCCCAAGTACAGCTTAGAAATATATCTCTGCTACTAAAGTGAAATGCCAAATTACTTTTTCTTCCAAATACAGGGAAATGGAAAAGAATAGCAATGTGTTTTCCTCTTTGCTTTAGCAGCACGTTAGGTATGTGTGATACAGTTCCTTTATTCTAAGGGAGAGTGACATTGGGCTTCCTTCTGTGGCAGAAGGGGAAATATTTAGTGATTGATAAATCCATTAACTGTGTATGTAACCAGAGACCAGGGCCATTAAACATCTAAACACCTTTATTTCCTGTAACATCTGAATAAATGAACATTTAAAAAAGAAAAATCATTATTACTGTTGTTTAAAGAAGCTTGCAGTAACTTATTTCTTCAATAAATACTGTAACTTTCCTGTTTTGGAATTTGCTGAGAAGCACCTTTTTTCCTTTCTGAATCTTCTACTAGAAAATTGTAGCGTGTTCTCCTCAAATACTTGTAAACTCAATGATTTTTCATTGGCATGTGGGTGTGTTTGTTCTTACCTCCTGTCATGAAACCGGCACAAAGTCTACTTTTAACATGTTAGTTAAAGCCTCTTCAGCAGCACTTTCAACATATTTCTGCTGTTCTGTTTAAACTTGCTCTCATTGGTGAACAGGTTTCTTCTGCTCTAGAGCATGTTCTTCACAAGTCACAGATTGTGCCACCTGCTGTCTTATTCAAACTGAAGTTTCTTCTCTTTAATACTGCTGAAGGCAGTAGAACTCTGCAATTCCTAGTCTGTGCCTCTGAGCTTAAGTGTGTACCGTTAAGTTCACTCTACAGCTTCCCTTTTGTCAGGCTGCTACTGAGAGTTTGTACGTGGCAGTATTTTCTCTCTAGCTAGAAAATGTATTGACCACGAAGGTAAGACATGCTAAAACCACCAAGAAAACAAGGTCCAGAAAGTATACAATGGATATGTTTCCTATGCCTAAAACCTGCCTTACTGACAATCTTAGTTCCTTTCCTCTTGCTGTTTGTTTACAGGATCTTGGTGTCAGGAATTGGCTGTTATTTCATGTTATTGTCCCATTCTAATTTTAATCCAGTTGCTAAGAATAGTTCCAATGAGCTGGGACTATTTGCAGCACTTCAGAAATGCAGGCATCTTATTAATTTAAGTGGAGAAAACATTTTTACTGATGTTGTTTCTCCATCATTCTTGTATTTGGACTTTCTTTTACTTAGCGTTTCCATTGTTAGGGTGATCAGTGTGGGTAGTCACCTTGAAGAGAAAACTTTGTTTTATATTATGACTTGATCTTGTAGACTCAGATTTACATTTAATGTGAAAAATAATGAAACCCTTTGCTAGATTTATGTAGCTATGACAGAATTAGATTTATTTTTTTACTTTTTTTATAACATGTTTTTTTTTTTCTCTATCAGAGAGGCGTTAAAAAGAAAAACTAATGGCAATGACTGTACAAGCCCAATTGCAAATAATCCTGGTTCAAAAAGAGATGCCCACTTCTGTGCAGTCTGCAGTGACTATGCTTCAGGATATCACTACGGAGTCTGGTCATGTGAAGGCTGCAAAGCATTCTTTAAAAGAAGTATTCAAGGTAGGTAAATCAGCTTTCGGTAAGTTTGCTCAGATAAATTATTTCATATGATGAGAGATTGCAGTGGTTGATCTAGTAGTGAGTTAATCTAAAATCCTTGTGTATGGTGTTACATGCAGAAAACAGAGCAACATGTGATTTGACTGCTTTATCTTTTGGTTCTTACGTGATCAAGATCTGGAAACATTACAGAACAAACAAATGATTTCTTTAGAGAAGAGGTGGAATACATGGCATGGGAGAGCCCTGCAGCAAAGGCCGCCATGGAGATGGCACTGCACACCTGTGAATCTGATGGCAGTTTGTGTCCCAAAGTACACACAGTAATTGTGAATTTCTTACAACAGACACAGCTAGAGTAGGTAATTGTCTGAAGACTTTGCTTGCAAGGAACTATTCCTGACAAGAGCACATTGCCTGGAGCTGTTGTCATAGCATATAATACCCACACAATATGTAGGATACAAAAATGTGTAGTAAATACTAGTTACGAACCTGATTATTATTATTTTTCATTCATCCTGCTCCTAAGGCTTACAATGCGTATTTCTTACTCTGCTATATCTCTCCTTCTAAGGTCACCACTTCAGTGTTTAAATTCTCAAATATTTCTTATTTAATTCTGATTTGCTGAGTGGCTGCTCCATGGTCGTTATCACGGCCTACAGGCAATGGCTTATGCACCATACTGCAGATTTGGATCACTTTAGCTCTTTAACCCTGGCCCTGGTTACTATGTACTTTGGCTTCATCTGGGACCTCTTGGTGGGAAACTTGGTTAGACTGACATTGGATACTAGTTGCAGATGCTTAACACAGAATCTTCTGTCCTTTTTTGGCCTGTAATGTTCTCTTTCTCTTCTGCACAAGGCCTTCAGAAATCTTGAGGTGGACTTTTTTTGGCTCAATGTGGCAGAATTGGTGTCACCATTAGAATCAAACTTAATTCAAATCTTGTTTACCTTTTCAACTTATTGTGCAAGTTCTGCTTGGGTGACTAACAATTTCTATGAACTATTGCGAGTTCTTTTGATTTTTAACATAATTGAAGAGAACTTTGTCTCCAGTTCATCACAAATGAATACTGAATTTGATCTCAAAGTGTTTTCTGTCAGGAAAATTATTTGCCTGCTCTTGTGTTGCTCACATGTGCTTTAGCCATGAACAAGTTACCCACTGTGGCTTTTTATACACCTTAATGTACCCTGTCAGGTAACATTTGTTTGTAATTCAAATAAATGAAAGCAAGTTCTTGGCATAAAGCACTATCAAGCATTCAGTTGCAACAGTTGTTATAAAGGATGTTGCTTATAAAAAAACAAAAACTTCTGGGCCTACCACAGCCCAGCATTTAACAACTGGGCTATGGTAGGCCCAGAATTAGTATTAAATGATATGACTGGATAAACGTGTGTGGTCTCCTCTGCTTGTCTAAGTTTGTAGCATAGCATATTGGTCCCACATCTCTGAACATCTGCCTGCAAACAAAATTATCCCAAGGCCACAGGAGTTTAAAACCCTTTTATACTCTTGTGTGCTTGGATTACAGTGCAACAGTGAGCCTCTTCCTCCTTTCCCCCCATGTTGTGTGAAGAGTGATAAACAGTAATTTGTTTTTCAGTCTTATCTGCCAGTAGGAAATAGGACAAACTGTAACCTGGTCTCTTCTTTTTAAAAACTCTGTCAGTTCAAAAATTCAAGGCTAATATTATTTTAATTTTGCAAGGAAATAGTCACAATGGTTCAGTTAAATAATTATGCTTGGGGACATGAACTATTGGACTTGCTCATGAATCAAGGCAAAACAAATCAACAAAAAAAAACACATACTTGTAGACTCCTCTATCTTTGCCTGATGTATTCTTAACATTTGAAAAAAATAACTTTGAAAAGCAACTTGAGAGAAAAAAAGATTACAAAATGTAAATGATTGAATATTATTTGCATTCTTTGGTAACTACTGCAAGAGAGACTTCCAGTATTTGGTAGTGGGTGATTTGATTGTATTTAGACCAAGATCATAGTTGAATCTAGTTTATATTAATAAACTTCTGGACTTGATTATTGGATTACTGGTTGATAAAATAAAACAATGTAAAAGGGAGGGAGAGGGAGATGTGGGGTGAGGTGAGATAGAAAGGGAAGGCAACAAAAAGCCAGTATTGGAAACTGATGCAAATCCGACAAAAACTTGTCCAGTTTCTACTTTATTTTGTATTATATAGTATTCATTAATTTATGTTAGCCTTCTTTCTCTCTTGGGATGCTTTTTTTTTCTTTTTCCTTTCTTCTTTCTTTTTTTTTTTTTTTTATTTAACTTTAGTTAGGGTCAGTTCTCCAAAGGCTTCCTCATTCCTGGAACTCACCGTGTCAGACAGAAAGAGCTCAGTAAATAGAGCTGTAGTTTCCTTAAATCTTGCAGGACTGAGACTGTATATACTGCTATTTTCAACTGTGCAGAGGAAAAAATCTTCTATCTGCCATCTGTAGAATTTCAAAATACAGTAAGAAATTGGAGATTGAGAGTAAACATCTACAAGAACATATGCCCCATTTTCAAAAATGAGTTGGTATTAGAGGATGCTTGGTTA
The DNA here is from genome assembly GCF_965140915.1 of Aythya marila. Taxonomy (NCBI): domain Eukaryota; kingdom Metazoa; phylum Chordata; class Aves; order Anseriformes; family Anatidae; genus Aythya; species Aythya marila. Next base: position 7,453,132 of record NC_139046.1, on the reverse strand, counting down.
TCTAGCAGTCACCAGTAAATGCTGGTCTACATTGTCTGGTTACTTGTGAGGCCACAGATTAACATCTTCAATATAGCATAAATACATATTTGCATAATTTAAATTAATGGAGCTTAGATATTTGCATAAGACAAAGTTGAGATGCTTAAAATCGAGAAGATTCTGATATGGGAAATGGCCAAGAGAGATTGATGGAGATGTTAAATTTTCTCTCATGTACTCTACTGCAGGACATAATGATTACATCTGCCCAGCTACCAATCAATGCACCATAGACAAAAACAGGCGCAAAAGCTGCCAGGCATGCCGGCTACGGAAATGCTATGAAGTGGGAATGATGAAATGCGGTGAGTTTTTTGTGTCAATGTTTCTTGATTGGGTTTTAACTTCTCTTTTCCTTCAGACAATGTTGTACAGCTTCCCCTTGGAATCCTAAGAAGGCATGACAAGGCAATTAGAGCAAGGTTTAAGCTGGTTTTGTATGTAGGAATGCGCAGAAAAAGAGTTTTATTTTCAGAAGAAAACCTATGGGAAGGAGCAGGGAGTAGGTCAAATGCAGGTAAACCATAGCTCCTCTGCTGAGCTCTGTGAAGACAGCTTATTTGTATCTGCAGAATGGGAACCCAGGAACTACTGCTGCCTGAGCCTCAAGTCAAACTGAAATCCCTTATAATATGGGGTAGATGAGCCTGTACTGTGTTGTCTGTTTGAATGTAATGAAAGAACAGCAGCACTGCTTCAGAGCAGTAGTAAATTAACCCAGTATCCTGCCTCCAGAGGTGACAGCGTGAATGCCTAGTGAAGAGTAAGTGAGAGCTAAGTGAAGCTACTGATGAAAACTTTGAAGACAGAAGAGGTTTGTTTCCTTTAATAGGACTCAATGGAAAAATCAAATAGTAATTTGTACAGTGTCCCGCTTTTAGTCCTGAAAAGTCCTAGCACCTACAATGTCCCATAGCAAGGAGTTCTGCAGGTTGACTACATGCTATTGTTGCTTCATATAGTTTCCCCAGTGTACATATCAGAAATAGGCTGGGAAAACATTACATAGAAAAACTAGAGTGGAAGGAACAAGGTCACTGTGTCTGGTCCTCAGTGATTTGCAGGCATGCATCTTATTTCATCCCATTTAATGCAGATACCTATTTCTATTTCAAGGCTAGACAGTGTTTTCACTCTCCCACTGTTCTGATCTGAAGTCTGTTTGCAGAATATTATTTCTTTCATTAAGAATATTCTTATGAATACCAGTCTGCATTTATTGCTGAATGTTTAATGCCCATTTATTTTTGTGGCAACAATGTGTTGTAGCTTAGAGGCTCTTTTCTTTGTTGTTAATGCTCTAGGTGTATTTATGGACTACAGTCATATCCCCTCACAACCTTCTTTTATTATGCTAAATAAACCAAGCAATTTCCTCTTCTTGTAAAATAGGACAGTAGACAGATTTTTGGAAGTTAGGGTAGCTTGTCCCTCAATATGCTCCAGGTTGGAATAATCCATTTTGCACTTGAGTGACCAGAATCATGGAAGGTATTCCTGTAAACTCTCCTCCCTATAATAGCATTAAAACTTATCTGTTCCTGCAGGAGGTTTTCTCTGCATGCAGCCCAGGATCCTGTTTGCCTTTTCCATGATTGCATCATGCTGACAGTTCATAATCATTCAATGAGCTGTTACTATTGCAACATCCTTGTTCATTTCTAGCTGAAAACTCCCATCTTAGAGCAACAATTTCAACTGTTCCTTGTATTACTTTTGTACTCCTGAAGCACATTTAGTTTCTGTTGCTCAAGTCAGCTAGGTCTTTCTATATGAAGTTCCTATCTTCTGCAGCAATGATGCATCTCAGCTTTGTCATTGTTTTTCATTAATATGTTCTTAGATACCTTTGCTGTCTGGCCTCCAGAAAGGAAAACCCTACCCTTGCAAAGAAGATTCCTTTTGAAACTTTAATTTCTGAACAATGTTGGTATCATTTGTTCATCTTTATGCCTGAGAATTTTACTCATTGTGTAAATCTCTCTGAGAGTGTTTTCTATCAAGATTCAGCATTGGATTTGGAGAGCTTTTGAAAGGATTGATTCTACTATAATATTATAAGATGGTTCTCCACAATGCTTTCTTTAAATGAATCCTTTTATTCTTATTGTCCAGGAAGTCCTGGTTTGTGATTAGGCATCATAGACACTAAGGTATCACAAGTAATAAAAGATGATAATATGTAATTATGTCTTAGTCCATGTTCCTTTTAATCTTGTCACATAATCATAAACATTTTTTACTTCAATATGTTTATAGGACGTTAGTGACACTTTGAAACTTATAAATGTCTTCATTTTTATATTAGATATAATAGATTTGTCTATTATATCTATCTAATACATTAAATATAATAAATAACAGGAGTTATATTTTAAAAATAATTAGTTTTCTAATTAGTTTCAGTAGCACTGAAATTTGAGAATCCTGAGAGTAAAATTTGAGAATCTTAAAAATTTAATTTGACAAATATATATATATATATATATATAAATTACATTTGCTAATTGAAGCAGAATTGCATGAATTACCTGATGAGTTAAGAGGCATCTGTGAATGACAGACATTTAAATGAGACAGATTTTAAGACTGTTATTTCTTGCATGAAACATAAATGACACTTCCTGCAGATCAGAGTGATTATCTTCCAATTTTTTTCTTCTTAGAGACATGTTTTAATACCACTTTTGTACTGTAGAAAGCCATAAAAGAGTACATTTTCTTTTTAATGAAGGCTTTTCCCAAGTCTCTGTGCTTTTCCCAGGTCACTTAGTGAATGCATTGGTTCACTGCTGCTAAAACCCTGCACAGGATAGAATGGTTTGTAACAGCGTATTTACTCAGCAGAGACTTGTTGTCCAGCAGAAGTGATAAAAGAGCCTCAATTACCACTTTGCCAGTTTATGAAAGCTTGCCATAAACTCCACACTGTTTGCATGAAATCTTTAAATCCTCATTTTGTATATTATCAATGGATGGCTTGGCCAAAAAAAAAAAAAAAAAAAAAAAAAAGTGTGTTTTTATATATTTGTGTATGTTTCTGTGGGTAAATGCACTTGGGTAGTACATGCCATCTTTAAAACAGTTGGAGGTAGTAGGAAAATGTTGCTTTGGAGTTTCCTGGTCTGAAATTCTCTTGGGTGTCATTGCATTCATAAACATAGAGAAGTCAACTTGACAAGCCACAGGTATTTCAGAAGAGGCTTGGAGGTGCTTAATATCAAGGTGATAATGGATTTTCTAACAGAACATGTACCACCACTTCCAAAAGCACAGGGTCTTGGATGCTGCATCTCTAAATTTATCTGCAGGAAGTTTGTGTTGCCTACTGTTCCAATCAAGAAAACTGCTGCAAATTTTGGCATTAGGCGCAATGGTAGAAAATTAATTGCAAAACACTGTCACCAGGAACAAGGAAAACAGAGTTAGTACAAATTTATTAAAAGTAAATTCTGCTCTGCAAATCTCAGTAAAATTGATCAGGATAAAACAAGTCTTTTCTTAGAGCTTTCTGGTGTTTACCTGGGGATCCTGAAATGGACTAGGCTGATTGCCCAAGGTAGTAAAGAAGAGAGGAGTTGCTTCATTACTTTACTGTAGCCACTCTGTGAGCAGCTGAACTGCTGCTTTTCTCTTTTTGCTTTCTGAGGCAAACATTCTTCCATAAGAAGACTTCAGTTTCCTTGTTGTCCCTATTGGACTAGACTTACTTTTCCAAAGAAAGATTGGTTTTGCACCCTTCCCAACAAAATGTGGAAGCTGAGAGGCCGTACTAAAAACTGATGGATAGATACTGCCCTGAATACTGGCACCATTCCATAAGTTTGCAGAAAAAAAAATAATAAGACTTCTATGTGGGGTCATACAAAATGTGAAGTTCAGGATTTAGCTCTTTTTCTCCTGTATTTGTCTGCTGCATGCAGTTTCTAGATAGCACTTTGAAATACTGTAAATTGCTTTTCACATAGAAAGTGAATGGGGAAAAATGTTTCGAGGCATTCTCTGGACATCAGATGTATTAATTGTATTTTAGCTATTTTAGAAACCATTGCAATTTCAGCTCTTGTTCTCATATGTCCGTGGCAGACAGCAGCTTCTTTGTCAGTAGGCCTGCTCTATGAATACAGGCATATTCACCAGAACACTTTCATTTGCTTTCAAAGGTGATTTGAGTGATAATGGTTTACTAATGTATACTTGAGAACAGAAATTTTTAAGCACAAACACTTAGAAACTGATTATAATATATTCAGTGGTAGATTCTGCAATTCCTGCTGAACTGGCTAGTTACAGAGGCAGTTGCCAGGGACCAAAATCAATGTTAAGAGTAACATGCCCACCATATCAGACAGACATTTTCAATTTTCAAAGAATTTGTAAAGAACATGTTGATTTAAAAAGGGTGTGTTCTACTGCCAACAACACCTGTTGTGATTTATTCATGGTTGAGTGAACAACTGACTCATTATAATGAGCTAACATAGAATATCCCCAGTCATAAGAGACCCACAAGGATAACTGAGTCCAACTCCTGTCTCCACACAGGACCACCCAAAACTCAGACCCTCTGTCTGAGAGCATTGTCCAAGTACTTCTTGAATTCTGTCAGGCTCGGTGCCGTGCCCACTGCCCTGGGCAGCCTGTCCCAGTGCCCGACCACCTCTGGGTGCAGAATCTTTCCCTCATACCCAGCCTGACCCTCCCCTGTCCCAGCTCCATGCCGTCCCCTCGGGTCCTGTCGCTGTCCCCAGAGAGCAGAGCTCAGTGCCTGCCCCTCCGCTCCCCTCGTGAGGGAGCTGCAGGCTGCCATGAGGCCTCCCCTCAGCCTGCTCTGCTCTGGGCTCAGCAAACCAACCGACTGATGTGTCTCATTTCTTATGTTCTTCTGATCACTTACGGTGCTGTAACTGGAGGTCTTGCATCCAGCATTCTCAGCTGAATACAGGTATTTTCTTGTGCAAAGAATTGTTCTATATAAGACGAGCATTGTAGGAAGAAAGAAGGATTTGATCATCTTGTGCACTACTCCAATTGCCTGAATTACCTTTATATGAATGAATATTAGCTATTAAGTATATTTAGTGAGTTTGTGGTAAGGTCAGTTACAGGCCCTAACCTTAGAAACTTTGTTTTATTGCTGTGTCTTTACACAGACAGATCCACATCTCTGTTTCTAGTTAAGACAAACATCAAGCTGGTCTATAGTTACTCCTCACATATTTTTATAAACACACATGCCTTTTGGATGCTAATAGATGGACAGGCAAATTTTTTCAGTCCTGCCTAAACTTTGCATTTAAATGGGAAGTAGAAACGTTCCTTTACGTGGTTTAAATGTTGTATTAATTGGAAAGGCTGCTAATTCCTGACAGGTCAATTGACTGGCAGCCTTAAATGTAGTTTTCTTAGATGTGTAATCTTACAGAGCACTCTCTCTCTCTCTTCCCCCCGCTCTCCCTTCCTTCCTAAACACAAACAGAATAAATTTTAATGTGGAAATAAATGGTATCTCTTTTAATTACCGATGAGCTATTTTATGCACACTGCTCAGTGAATCAGGCTTTGCCTCCTTTGGCAATATACATTGATTAAAAATACAAACAAAAATTCAGCATCCTGTTTCTTTTCCTTTTTTTTTTTTAACCCCTCCCCCCTTTCACAACTCCTTTTTTTTCCTTTTCAAACGAGCTGAGGACAGCTGATTAGAGCATGCTGAGTCCCACAGGAGTGCCCTTGGTTCACTTCAGTGCTGGGAATTGAACTAGGATCGATGAGCTGGTTGCAAGTGCTTGCCTGAGCACTCGCTGCTTCTGGCAGGTGTCTCTGAACTGCTGGAATTTCTTCCTTATTGTCTCGCCAGATGTCTCCTCATCTCCACAGCTCGTTCTTAAACCAGTAGTTTTTCTGACTTTATTGTTTTAGATATGGTCCCTTCAGCAAACTCAACAACTCTTCCCTGTGTTTAATTTAAAGGCTGCTGTTCCTCATGAGCCCTCTTTTAGAGGGATTCACATCTCCACCAGGTACTGGAGAATAAAACCAATGCATGCCACGGAGCAGCTGGCATTTTCTGCCCAAGAAAATGCCTCCTCCCCCCTGTGTCTACCTATGGCTTTTAGTCCCTCTGTGCTATTTTTCTTGTTTAGCCCTTCAAGATGCCCTTGTTCAATGTGTTTCAGCATTCTGAATAGTAAAACCTGGACAAGGTGTTGCTTTCTGCTTTAGTTGAGTTATCTCCTGTTGGTTACAGTCTCTACTATGGACATTCATATGGAAGTCACAGCCACTGACCTCTCTGTACATAGAGCACCCTGATACCTTGGTGTTTCCTAGTTCTGTCTCCAGCTGAACTTTTGTTCCAGTTTCTTAGCTTACTGCTGACCTTTCCTCTTTGTCTTCCCTGATGGAAAATATTTACATACTTTCTGTTCATGATGTGACTTCAGTACAGTTTGCAGCCCACTGTGCCATTCTAATGTTTTTCTGAAGCTGACAAAGCACTTTAAGACTTTCCTCTCTCTTGACCTTCGTACATTAGTCCAAAATGAGGTTTAGCACAGAGTTCACTACATCTTCTGTGTGTTGTCTATGCCTTGCTGTCCTTTGACTCTCTCAGGAAGAAAAGGATTTGTCCATAGAGATGGCTGAAGAAATCCCTCTGTGACTTGTGCAGTTCTGCTGGTAACCTTTTTTTGTGCGGGGTTCATCATCAAGGCTGACTTCATAAATCTACCATGAGATAACGTCTGCAGCTCTGTCTCTGGTGGTGTGTTATCCTTCACTAACTGCTGTTTAGCTTCTCTGGCAGCTTGTAGCTAGATTAGATTCAGTTAAACTAAGGCTATTTAGTTTTTCAAATCACTGTTTTTTTCCTTCAGTCTACTCTTTGTGTCAGTACTCAAGCCATTTCATCCTACCACAAAGGACATGAAGACATCCTTGCCCACTATGTTGCAGACTTTAAGCCAGTACTTCTAGCTGGTAATGCTTCTTGCTCCAAATGCCTCATTCCACTTGGGTTCCTCCATACCCAAGGTCCCGTTGTTGAACCAGCTTTGCCAGTTTGTCTTCTCCACTCTCTTTTCTTTCCACGTAGCAGGTGTTCTCTAATTTCCAGAACTTCTTTAATGCTCATTCTGTTCTCTTTTACATCTGAGGCAATTCATTGAACAGGCAGCAAGCAATGTTTGTAACACTGTGCAGCTGAAAGTTCCACAACCTTAAAGTCCTGGCAGACTTTTTTAGACCTTTTCCATTTTGTTCAGTGCCTTCAGGTTATACCTGACTGGCCTTTGCATCTCATCCTTCTCACAGGTTGACTCAAATGGTGCTTAACAGCTGTTGAAGATGAGACAGGACTATGACCTGACAAGCCATCACACCTGGGGAACCTCTGCCACTGAGACTGCATTCACTCAACATCTTATTTAGCAGTATGAGCCTTGTCAATAGCATCTGAATATTTTTTGTGAATCTGTGTGCCTTCACTTCTTCTATTTTTACTTTTTGCTTATATTTGAAACTCTCAGTTGGCCAAATGAACCTAAGTGCCAGAATTTCATTGTCATGTTAGAATTTATGCAACTCATGTTCTAATATATCTGATGACTGTAGATGAAGAATGGTAGGAGTTGCTGAGTAAGGTAGCATGAAAAAGGGGAAGCTGCTACATTGCTATGTCCCTGGGTCCAACTAATAGCGAGTGTGAACATGTATTGCCATTAGCAAAACCACACAATGCCTGTATCCACAGCCAGCCACACTGGTCAGCAGACAGAAGATCTAGCGCTCATGCAAGCACAAGCAGTGGGAAATGCATGTATGTATACAGTATGGATCCTTCCAGCAGCTGGGTTTAGACACTCAGTCTGTCAGGTAGCTCACCCCTACATTCTTCTCAGCTGGTGGTCTCTGGCCATAAGAGACCTTCAAAGTCTGCAGCCTCACTCCACTCACTGGTAGTTATCCGTTCTCCCACACAGTTGGATTCATACATTATGGATGCCTCCAAAAACAGGCTTTAGAAAATCAGTGTTATCCAGTAGCCTTTGGTTACTTCGGTCTTCCAGGTGCCTTGTGCACAAACCCTTGCACATATACAGCATGCAAGCAAGTGTCTGGCAGCTGGTCCAAACCCATGGCCCTTCTGGTAGCTGACATCCAGATCCTCTGGTCACGCTAGTGCTTGGCTTGGAGTTCATGGTCCCTACAGCCCTTCTTGTTGACTTATCTGGTGGGTGTCATTCATGGACCATGGGCTTGTTCTTTGATAACCCTGAGAATAGCCAAGTCAGGGTTCTTGTTGGCATTGATCACGTTGTTGGGATTTTTCCACCTTCATCATTCCTCTGCTCCTTTGCCTTCGTGTACTTTATGGAGTAAATATTAGGGAATGAATTACCTATCCTAATAAAGAAGAACCAGATTCTGTGACTATGTTGAGAATTCTGAAGGCAACACGCCAAAAAAAATCATTAATTCTAGTAATGTCAAGATAGCAGTACTAGATGAAAAGATGCCTTTGTAACTTACAGGACTGAAACCAAATGAGGCAACCTCTTATTATACTTTCAGTTCTTCATGATCTCTACTAATGCAGTAATAAATGTTGGTCTAATATAGATTTATGCTACCAATGACATTTACATGTATATGAAAATTCAACCTTGGAGTATCATTTGTCAGTAGAAGAGTTGATGGCTAGCACAAAAAAAATGACTTCTGAAAGAATTAGAGGACAATTTAGCAGTGATATTGAAAACATTAAGTGCTAGAGGATTCCAGCTATTTAGGAAGTTAATATTTTTAAATATCTTGATTTTTAATATTGTGAAATCTTGTATGTTAGTTATTGACAAGGATTATTTGTATATAAGTAAACATAAAAGGAGTGATGGAAGCAGAAACCATGGCTTAGTGTTTTAGCAAATCCCCCAGTGTTTTTGCAGAGTCTTTTAGCTTCTTTGTATGGCAGCTCTCCAAAGACAGATAACTGATCCTAGCAATGATACTGATAGGCAGAGAATGTTTGCTGTTGTGTTAATGAAAAAAAAAAATAATTCTGGGAATTAAAAACCTTTGTAAAAGGACTGTTCTGTGAAACCGAAATAGTATTCTTTAAGCAAAGCTCCAAAAATGGGGCTTGCTCCGTGTAGTTGTAGATATCTGAATTCACTTGGAGGAAACTCCCACTGGCTTAACAGGACACACAGAGAAGACGGGTCACCTCACTGAACACCCAGCTAGCAGTGAGGAACAGCTGTGCTTCTGGGTGAGGTACTTACACTGTGTCATGGCCCAAATTGCCCAAATTTAGAGTTATTTTATTTTATTTTATTTTATTTTTCTTTTCCAATTGACATCTAAAACAGAATTTTAAAACCAAAGTAAATGGCTGCCTTTAATTGCATTTGAAGACTTGATTTCTCTCTCTTGATGTCAATGAGAATTTCCCCAGGGACTTGTAAAGTGGGTTAACTGTAAGTGAATAAACATTAATCTTGTTATTTTTTCTTCAGTAGAGTAAACCAAAGCCTCAACTGAAGTCAGTGGAAGCAAAGTTAGGTCAATGATAAATGCTCTAGAAAGTCTGAAACTTGATGCTTCAGGCTAGAACATCCAATATGTGTTTTCCCTTAAACATTTTAATTTGTATAATGCAACACTGAGAGAAATATACATCAATGCAATCATGTGCCTCTTGTGTCAGGCTCAAGAAGAGAACGTTGTGGATATCGCATCCTGCGCCGCCATCGCAATTCAGAAGATCAAGTGCATTGCATTAGCAAAACTAAGAAATACAATGAGACGGCCACCCGTGTAAAAGAGATCCTCCTCAGCACGGTCAGTCCAGAGCAGTTCGTTTTAACTCTACTTGAAGCTGAACCTCCCAATGTCTTGGTGAGTCGTCCCAGCAAACCATTCACGGAGGCCTCCATGATGATGTCCCTGACAAAACTGGCAGACAAAGAGCTGGTTCATATGATTGGCTGGGCCAAAAAAATTCCTGGTAAGGATTTCAATCTCTTTTTTGTTTATTTTATTCAATGCCTTGATGGTATAGCACTGTGAATGTGTAGTATGAAGGTCTTATGTTTTCTATCCTATAAAAGTAATGGAGAAATTATAGCTCTTGGTAATTCACTTGGAAGTATTTTGAATCAAACAACCTTACCAGCAATTTGATATTTGCTGTTAGCCAAATACTTACTCAGTTTTCTAAAAAACATAGTTGGCGTTGCATGTAATTTCTACCTCATCAACTATAAATGCCTGATTAATCTGATTAAGGATATTCATTAAAAGGTGTATTAACTAGATTGATATAGAAAAAAAAAGTCAAAATTTTTCCTTGAATCTTATTGAAAGGTTTCTGTTGAAGTTGGTGAAAACTGCTGTGTATCCAAGCACTGAGCCTCTGCAATTGCTTCAGCTGACATAGTTGGTACACAAGAGCTTCAGATTGCTAAGTGGCACATAGTATCGATCTCAGAATTATTGTGTGCACTCCTTCAAAACAACAATCAATAAGGATGCTTTTGGTTGTTGGCAACACAAAGAACATGCACTGAAGTGCAGCTACGTGTGTTACTGCCTTGAATGTAGCCACTCTCTAATGCAGCCACGATACCCTGGCAATGTACCATTTCTCTCCTTACAAACTGAAGTAAGTGGTGAACATGTACAATTTCTTCTCCATGAAGGGCCCACTTTAAAACAGCCATAATAAAGAATAAAAGACAGAGTAAAAGCAGCCAGAACGTGGAGAAGATAGCTGGCAAAGCTGTGTGGAAAAAATTGCTGGCTGACATAGACTAAACTGTAGACCATAGCCATTTAGTAAGAGCTAAGGTGGCCAACTAAATAGTACTGAGCTAAAAGAAGCATTGAATAATTGACAGAGACACAGCAGTGTGGAGCTTAATCTTTAACTTCAGATATAGTGCTCTGCTAGGAGTGATCCCTGCAGCTATGTGCACCTTGCATGGCTAATGCATTCCACAGTGCATCTAGAGGTCCTAAGCCCACGGATGTCTGGAATGAGGGGTCAGAACAACGTGGTCTTCCCTCAGATCTTATGCTGAGGGCAAGCAGAGTGTGCCAGCATGTGCCCACGTCTTGTTACTGTGAGCAGTGCTTGCTACTGCTCAAATACATGCTCAGGAAGACATGACAGTAACCCTTATATCTAGAAAAAAACACAGTGCATACATAGTACAGGAGTTCATCTTCATGGGGAAAATTTTGTACACTCCTGAAACTAAGAAATTAGGATAAGGGAGGTATATGCTATTTCAGGTCCAGGTGGAGGGCCTGAAGATGCTACCAGCTCCAACTGTTGGGCTATGTCTGCTCCTTGCAGAGTCTCCATGGCTCAGCCACTGTGCTGGATTGTCCAGGTGTGATATATTTCAGGTGTGCAAATTCCAGTTTAGGTGCTTGGGCATGAGAATCCTAAGCTGTGTTGGCTATTTGTACAGTGATAGTGGTTTTGCCATTAACATGGAGTGCTTTAAACTGAGTGTCAGAATCCTTAATTCTTATTTTCCCTGAGTTAAGAAACAGTGCAAATAACCATCAAGTAAGTAACTGTAAGGGTAAAAATGGTGTCTATTGCTATAATTTATTTTCTGATTAAAAAAAGTTGAATAATAAACACCATTTCAGAGGACTCTGTATAGTTCTATTAGCCTGATAGGAAGTGAATTGGGGGGGGGGGGGGGGGGGGAGGGGAAGTAATACAGGGAAAACAGTTTTAGGAAATGACCTGATTTTAAGCAATATTTGAATAGGAAAAAAACCAACATCTATTTACAGATTTTTCTTCGCTTATGTGTTGTTTTTTTTTTTTTGTTTGTTTGCTTACTTTGAACTATGTCAGTTTAGAAAAGCAAACAAAAATTTTAAAATTGTAATAATTATTTTTAAAAAATTGTCTCCAAGCTAACCCCAACTTTGACGTTGATCACTTTTAGCTTGTTTTCAACTTACATCAGAAATAAAACAATTTTCTTGGCAATAAAAGAATTGTATGAAAAAAACCTGTTTAAGCAATCATAAGCCTTCAAAAAACAGTTCCTGGGAATGTTGACGCTTTATCGTGTATGTTTGTTTTTTCTGATCACTCATGTTACACAGAACAGAAAAAAACATTAGGTTAGAATAATGCCAAAAATAGATGTGACATTTAATATGTTCCCAATCGTGAATTATATTACAATATAACACGGCATTTAGAGCATCTACGTGAATGTGGATTTATGTATTTATTTTTCCTTAAAAGTGATTATGATGACTAAAGCTTATGACATAAAATTTCAGTTTTCAAAATTCCTCCCTGAAGCTAATCATCTAGATCCATGCTCTGTTCCATGGAGTCTTAGGGGAAAAAAAAAAAAGAGTTGTTGACTAACAGCCCAATGCGTTGTATTTTTACTTTCTGTAAAGCTGAATATTTGATATTGTATCTGTGTAGTAAGAAACTCATTTTCACTCCTAAATTATTATTGAACATTATTTTGACAGTGAAAACAAATGTGTTTTTTTTTTTCTTTTTTTTTTCCCCCCTTCATATCCTAGTGCTATATATGTAAGATACTGGTAATAGTTTTGTATATAAAGGAAAGATAAATGTTTACATATATATTTTTTCCTTATGTAATGTTTAGTGACCTTCTTTTATTATGAATTTTACTCTGTGACTGTATTTTTGACTGTACTTTCTGCTTATTGGATTGATTTTTTGTTGTTCAGAAAAATAGAAGGCAATACCTGGATTTTTTTTGTTTTTTTTTTTTTCTTCTCATTAATTGCAAGGATTTTAATTCAATGTTATCAGTGGGAGGAACATAACCTCTATAACTGCCTTTTACTTTGTTGTACTAGTGTAAGAGAGTTGAACAGAGTTCATAGCTGGAGCTGTACTGCTAATCGATTGGATGTTGTCATAATATTGAAGTTTGGATTCATTATGCAACCTGGTTTGTTGTTGGCCAGAGCAGCGTGTCTTTTGATAGTTACTACACATCCAACACTTTCTTCTTTTTTCCTGTGCTGTTGTGGCAGTCTGTCTTGGTAGTTTATATTAAAGGATTAGATATAATTTAAAGGACGTGATTTAAAGGACATGTACTACGGTCACAGAAAAAATGAGCAATTTAATGTACTCTGCAGCAAATGAAAAGGGACTTTAGAGACTTTGAAAGAAGCTGTAGTGATAACGTGCTGTCCTCAACCTTTACAACATGATGGTTATGAAAAGAAAGGGGATGGTTCTAATAGTTGTGCGCAACGTTCATAAATCTTGTTGGGGCTGGTAATGCATATTTAGCAGGTGACATCTGGGATAAATCTGGATCTCTAATTAGCTGTAGATTGAAAACTGGGACTTGCTCTGACAGCTCAACAGAGATTTGTTTTTAAATCCAGTAACTGGTTGTTTATGCTAGAGAAAACAGCACATGCCTGTGTAACTGTTTATTTCAATAAATCCCTGAAATATCTTTGGGCTGTAGTTTCCCAGGAAACCATCACTGTCAGTTTATCCTATTCACACTTCCATGAGTATTTTTCTAACAGCATTTTTTAAATTATGAGAGTTTGGGTCTGGCAGATAATCTGCTGTTGGCTGTGAATTCTGTAGTAAATTCTGTGACAGTGAAATCCACGAGGGAAAGTACAGCTCATGGGCTCCTGTTTACTCTGCTCATAAAATAAGGAGTAAGGCTAGTTCAGGGCTACGAAGATGGTGAAAGGCCTTGAGGGGAAGACGTACGAGGAACGGCTGAGGTCACTGGGCCTGTTCAGCCTGGAGAAGAGGAGGCTGAGGGGAGACCTCATCGCAGTCTACAACTTCCTCGTAAGGGGTTGTCAAGAGGCAGGAGACCTTTTCTCCATTAACACTAGTGACAGGACCCGCGGGAACGGGGTTAAGCTGAGGCAGGGGAAATTTAGGCTGGACGTCAGGAGGGGGTTCTTCACAGAGAGGGTGGTTGCACACTGGAACAGGCTCCCCAGGGAAGTGGTCACTGCACCGAGCCTGTCTGAATTTAAGAAGAGATTGGACTGTGAACTTAGGCACATGGTCTGAACTTTTGGGTAGACCCGTGCGGTGTCGAGAGTTGGACTTGATGATCCTTAAGGGTCCCTTCCAACTCAGGATATTCTATGATTCTATGATTCTATGATTTTGAAAGGCAGCACTTCCAGCAACGAAGAGAGAGTAAGCATTACCCAGTTTATGTCAACCTGAGGATGTCACTAACTGTCTTCCAGGCTAGTAGTTTAATAAGATGAAAATATATGGAACATTTGTATAAATCACCGCGAGCAGGTTCTGTGACAGCACAAACGTACTGTGTGCCTTTTAAGACTTCAGACAACTGAGCCGCAAGAAACCTGTTCCCATGGCCAGCCTCTGTAATGATTTTTCACTATTCAGAGACATAGACACCAGCTCATCTAAAAGTGAAACACCATTGCTAGGAGCTAATCTTAAGCCTCTCTGCTTTGAAAACTTTGGCCTGATCTTGGTTTTGAACAAAGGTGTGGTTTGGCCACTGAGCTGGTCTTCATCATACCTGGGTTTTATTCCTTGGCTGCCTGAGCAGTCTGCTTTCCTGCTTGTCTCTTGGTAATTGACACTTTTCTGTTTTCTGTGAGTTTTTCTTGGCTTTTTTTTTTATATATATTTTCCTTGTGTGTGCATTTTGTTTCTCTTTATTTGACTTCTATGAGTCTTTCCTAGCAGTCTTTTTTTTGAAGGAGGCAACAACTTTCTTTCTCTTCTGGCCGTGTTGCAATGTTATCTGACACTTGCTATAAGAACAAAATGCTGGAACACGCTTATGCGTGGTTTTCCATTAATTCTGTTCTTGCTTCCTTGATGTTGTGTGTGGAGGCAATGGAGACACTACTACCTTCATCAACTACTCTTGTTTGTTGATTGTTTTTTTGTTTGTTTTCCTGGTTTGCTGCAATTTTGGGGAAGGGACCCATGAAAGTGGTGGGATGGGGTTAACACCTGCTATTTACAAAGAGGGTGATAACACAGTGGCACCAAGATGTGGATTCTTTCAGGGGCAACCAACAAACCCAGAAACATGTCTGTCTTATGAGTTAAAGCAAATAAACCAACAAACCCCCCTGCAAGCAGCAACCATATACATTACGGGAAAATAATGGTCTATTTTGTTAAGAGTCCTCTGTAGTTCACTGCAGTTGTCTCTAAGAGGTGTGAGTTTTGTGAGTGATTTCCCAGTGCTTCTCAGAAGCCTGTGGGACCGTCAGCTGAAGAGGTGCCCAGGCATAAGGCAGGGCTTCGACTTTCACTTGCGTGTCAACAGCTGTACAGGAGCAATTGCACTTCAGCACTGCTCTGGTTTATTTCAAACGTTTTGCGGAAGGTTTGACAAGGATAATCACAAATATTCATGTTCTCTTTTGAGATGGCAGCATGAAACTTCTGATGACAGTGTTTCCTTTTCTGGCTTCCTTCACAACTCATGTTTCTTTTTGTTTCTTATATACTCAGTCTTCTTTATAAAAACAGAGATGTAAATAAGTTGATTTAATTGATGCTGTTTTCATCATTTTAGGCTTCATTGATCTCAGCCTCTACGACCAAGTGAGGCTCTTGGAGAGCTGCTGGATGGAAGTATTAATGGTGGGTTTGATGTGGAGATCAATTGACCATCCTGGGAAACTAATTTTTGCACCAGACCTTGTACTAGACAGGTAAGAGAAATAAACTTCTTGAGGGCACTTCACTTGGCATGTGTGGAGGGGGGAGGTGTGAACAGTGAGAAGAGGACAAAATATTGGAGATGCTGTTAAAGGTTTATTTAACAATGTCATTTACTTGTATTCGTAACAATAATGACTCGAGGCTTCACATGCTGAGCATAAACAGTGACAGTCCACTAGTTCTTCTAGCACATAATGGTGTTCAGTATCTCTATTTTTCACTGTCTTTGTTGGTTTTGGTCCTTTTGTTCTAGGACTCTAGATGCCAACATTGCAGACACACCAATATAATGTGCTACATTGTCAAACAATTTCTTAGAGCTGATAGGTTTTCTTCCCCAGCTCTCAAAATAAAAAGTAGGTGTGGTTTCAAGCCACATTTTAATTATTTTATATATTTGTTTGTTTGTGTTTTTTTTTTTCCCTGTCCTTAGTGCAGACTTCATAGATAGCTACAATAATGAGCTTTGCAGCATTAGCCAAAAGGGATTAAAAAAAAAAATAGCTTGCACTTCAGCACTGAAAGGTTTTTATTATTTTTTTCCAAGCTAAATCAGGTTGTTTACAAGTTTAAAAAATTATTTCTCCATAACTATCTACCAGCAGGGAAGAATATGGATTAGTAAAGATGTTTTTCTGTAGCACCTTGGTACGTATTTGATCTGGGCTTAGTAAAAAGTCAGGGAAACAATCCACTCTATTGGCTAGGTATAAAATATCTCTTAACCTCTTCAACCTGGTGAAATTCATATCTGCACCAATTCTGTGGCTCGAGCTAAATAATAATCATCATCATAGATACAGAAAGCAAAATGGGTTAGTAAGAGAAATAAATTTGATTTAAAGAAGGTTTGAAGTAAATTGTGATTTGCTCATATAAAACCCAATGCAAGGACATGCTAGATTGTTCAATGCAATGATAAAAAATTGCTGAAAATGTATGACACAGTTAGTTCCTCAGGAGCTAATATGAGCTGAATAGAGCAGGCTTATTTGATACATTCCTTCATCTCTGCAAGATACGGCTGGGTGGGAGCTGGCAAGCATCTGGGCATTCTGTAATTTTTTTATTTTGTAAGACCTGCTTATGTGAAACTCATCTGTAACTTGGTCACTTTTATCTTGGCTGAACTTGAGATAACATTCCCCAGGTAATCTTAGTAGACAAGTATTTCTCTGATGCTCATGCCCTTGTCTTGAAACCAGCAGCTGCCTGTCCTCCTGCAAAACTCAGAGTGCTCCTTTGCCAGAGGCACAGGGGAAAGCAAGCAGTACTCAGGCAGCAGCCTCTCTACGGGCAGTACTTTCTGCATCTGGTTTGTGTTATCTGCCCGTGCCTGCCTCACAGCCTGAGGGCTCAGCGCCTTCCTCTAGGGAGCCAGGAGAAGTGTGTCTCATGGTAAAAACATCATTATAAATAATCTTGTATTACAGATAGTGCAAGAAGCATCCCTTTGGGGTCACTGTGTCATAGAGTTTAAATGTTTTTTAAGTCCAGCACTTTTTAATTATTATTTTTATTTTTTTTAAATATGAATCAGTAACTTATGTGGTTTAACATTTCTGCTGTTTAATTTCAAACCCATTGGAATAGCTTCTGGTATTTTTATTTATTTTTTTTCTAATCATACACAGTGTGTTCTGAAAATGGTACTGATTCTAACATCCAAAATGGAGAAAGGTGCATTCAGCAGACGCTGCCTTATTATTACAAGAAATTTATTTGGGGGGGGGGCCTTTCTTATTTATTAGGCCCCTGTCAGGTACAAACGAGGATGTCACAGGTTGTGGTATTAATTTCTGGTGAAACAAATCTGGATAATACTCAAGAAGGTGCTGTGCTCTGCCCGGTACTACATAGTTGAAAACTAATTATCCAAAATTATTTTGTCTGTGAGGTTAAAGCCTCTTAAAGAAATGCAGTCATACTTACTTGTGGTCAATTCTGCAAGCACTTTAAACACTTTAAAGAGAAAATTAGTTTCTTAGAGGTGCTGACCTTTTATACCAGTGTAATTTTCCATTTAGATTTCGTGACAGAACCTTTTGAATTCTCCCGAAGATGAGATGGATAGGCCTTTGCAGCCTTCTTTGTGCTATGACTTTTATCTGTCTGAGTCAGAGTTCCCTAATTCTACTTTTCTGGTAACATTTTAAATGTGTTTCCATAGGGACGAGGGGAAATGCGTAGAGGGAATTTTGGAAATCTTTGATATGCTCCTGGCCATGACCTCGAGGTTCCGAGAGCTGAAACTGCAGCACAAGGAGTATCTGTGTGTCAAGGCAATGATCCTCCTCAATTCCAGTGAGTACACAATTGCCTCTGACACTCACCAAATTATACTTATTTCAGCTGTAGCTGGGAAATTATTCTCTAAAAATGGCAGAAATATCAAATGCAATAAAGCCATTAAAAGAGAAAAATAGAGAGGGACTTCTTACCATCAGATCATACAGATTTTTGCTCAAGAAACTTCTAAGCGATACCGTTTGCTGAATTTAGTGTCTATATCCTGTTCTAAAGAACCGAATAAAAGACCTCAAATTTGAAAAGCTTCTCACATGGTGGGGTTCGCGACCCAGTCTGTGGGTATGTCCTTTTCAAATGTTGATCCCTGGTGATCAAGGAGAAATTTTGCTCAGATCTCTGTAGATCCTGGTCGTGGGTAGTGCAAGCTCTTCAAGCCTATTCGGAATTCTGATAAAACTAGTTACTCAACTGAGTGATGATTAACTGTGCTTAGATATTTCTACTTAATGGTAATTAATTAGTAAAAAGTAATTGAATGTACTCAACAGTTCTGCAAGATGAATTTAAGGACAAAAGGTTTGCTTTGCAGCCTTTTACACAAGGCAACTAGGAATGTGTGTTTGCCCACCTTTAGGCAGTCTGTAGTAAAATCATTTTAGTCTCCAAAATGTTTTGCAATTAATGTTGTCCAAAAAAAAAAAAAAAAAAAGCAAAACAAAATAACATCTATTTAAAGAGAGATGATACTCTTTACATCTACTGTTTCCAGCAAGAAATTTCTGCATAACTCTCAGCAAGATTCTGCAGGGTGGTAGTCCAGCTGTTATCAGACTTGTTTATAGACAGATACCACTATTTCAGTCAACAATAAGGCTGTTTCTTTTTTTTTGTTATTTACCAAAAAAAAAAAATTATAAATAAATAAAAGATCATCAGCCATGTTTTTTTTCAAAGCTTCTACTCTTAAAAAATAAAATCTCTCTAACTGACAAATTATATCAGTAATACTACTGCATGTTTCCAGACATTCCTAGTGGAGAGTTCTTCCTTTCCCCCTCCTCACTCTCCTTTTTTTCTGCTTTTGCTGACTTTTAAGGTCAGTGCAGGCAGGTGTTGTACAGGCACCCTGGCAAGCTGTGGGGAGCCTGTGTCAGGCTGGGTCAATGAGCACTGTCTGTCTCTGTGTTCTCCTCCCTCCCTAGGATATAACTGAAGAAGAAAGTTTTGTTTTGTTTTGTTTTGTTTTCAGCAAGAAGGGATTAGAGCAAGCATAATGCTATAGTTCATGATAGAAACAAAAGTACACAGCACAGGGTGATTCAAAATAAAAAACCCTGGAGAATGGAGAGCACAGACTCTGAGAGCATCGGGCTCAGTCAGACTGAAGAGTCTATGTTCAACACATTGTCTTGGAAGGATCTGGGAGAGTTATTCAGTATGCAATTGATGTAGATATCAGATTTGGACAAAGGGGTATAAGTTGAAGCTTGGTATAGTAGACGAAGTGTTGTTTGTATAGTGCTGGGGCTGTCGGGAAATGGAACTTCTCTGATCCTGAGAAATGTTATTTCAGAGCAAAATCCACAGTCATAACTTTCTTCTTCCTCATGAGCAGTATTTCTCTCTCTTCTCTGGCTAGGCATGTTTCCTTTGTCAGCAGAAGAACCTGAAAGCAACAGGAAGCTGCATCACCTGCTCAATGTAGTCACAGATGCTTTGGTGTGGGTTATTGCAAAGAGTGGAATCCCCTCCCAGCAGCAAACAACTCGTCTGGCCAATCTGCTGATGCTACTCTCTCATGTCAGACATGCAAGGTAAATTTTACAGAACATATGTAATGTGAGTCTCTGTTTACAGCAACAAAGTAAGGCTTGAACTCTGGAGCACTCCTGAGGGACCCTGGTATTGCTGTTCATCTCGTTTCATTGTAAGACAATCCTTTCTCACTAGACAATATACTCAAGTGTTGGCTGGCGCTCAAAATGTTATGTTAATATTAAAATGCTCTCTTTACTATATTGCTTGAAGTCATTCCTGTGTACCTGCCTGAAATATTTAACAATAACAATACAAATTTAGCCTTCCAATATAATAATAATAATAATAATGATAGTAACAATAACAACAATAATGATGATGATGATAATGATAATAACAATAATAAACAAACATAAAACACCAGCCAGAAGCCAAAAATCTTCTGTCAAAAAGAAAAGTCGCTTTCAAACTTGAGCAGAGGGAAGTTTGGAGGAGCAATGTGTACAAACACTGGGTACAGTGTTTGTCCCAGGCCACATTTGCCATGTGTCCCAGGAGCAATGATCAGTTCTCCTATTTGCATTTTTGCGAAGTGTCACTAGAGCAATGCCAAGCTCCTGCTTTCCCTATGGGAAGTGGCCCTTCCTCTCCCTTCCAGCTCCTGGACCTCCTTGAATTGCTTCTCTTTGCTTGCAGTACAGCAGTCTCAAGTCTCAAGGGCCCTGCTAACAGATGCTTTAATTTTCAGGCCTTGTCATCTTTGAATTTTTAAAATTTGAATTATTTGAATTATTACCCAGAGACCAGCTACTCATGAAGCTGTCTGATGCCTTGATTGTGGAGCATGTGTCCAGGGAAATCTTTGTGAGGGTCCTGAGGTGTGAGGCATGCAAAGAGAGGCAGGGACATTGCAAGGGCATCCGCCTTTTGGATGGGCTTCCTGAGAGAGGGTGGCAGCAGCGAGAAACTGACTGTGCTGAAGGCAGCTTTTAACAGCCAGATTTTTAACTGGTGGCAAGTTTGAGAGCCAGCCCTAGAGAGGGCATCAGCACCACCTGGAGCTGAGCTCAATTCATAGCTCTGATGCGCTGCTGTGTGACACTGCATCAACAGGGGCTCTTGTTCTGGTGTGGCATGAATAAATGTCACAAATCTTTGCAAAATGTGGATCTTTTCTTATTGAAATGAGAGCTTTTATGCTATGCCTGCCTCAGCTGAAGTCTGGAGACTACTTGTTGTGGCCCATCTCCCTTACATTGCTCAGCACTGGTCAGTCAATTACAGACCATTCTGGAAATAATTGATGCTCTCAGCCTGGATTGCCAAATGGTGCAGACCTCATGAGCTGGGTGTAGGAGGGGGTCCTTTCTTTCTTCCTTGCCATTAATATATTTATAACCCATGAATTGCAGCGGGACCTCATTTTTCTGGAAGCATTGCCTCCCTCCCAATCCAAACCACTTGCTCAGCTATTTGCTGGCCAGCAGCTGCTATTTCCACTGTGATTAATTTGGTGCACTCGGTTTTCATCCTCAACATCTTGAGTGTATCTGAGTGCACATACACTTCCAACCACAATATTTCAGTGATAGCCATCGTTTGTCAATCCAGACAACAATACTGCCACAGTGTTCAAGCTAGCAAGGTGTTGCTGTACCTTACTATATGACAAAAACAAACAAACAAACAAAAACATTTAAAGCCTATGGCCATCTTCGGGATCTAACACTGGCATGCAGAGGGAAGAAAACTACTTGAAGTTAGCCAGCGTAGTTTGGTCTTTCTTCTCAGCCAGTCAGGAGAGGTAGGTGGTCACTACATAGTATAAATTCCCCTTTTGTTTATAGCTGCAGTGTGTGGGCCTCCCACATTTACGGCATCAAAGAAGCTTTCTCTTTTATTTCAATAGGGTCGATACACCTGAATTATTTTCTGAAGTCGCTTTGTGTGGGGCAACACACTTCTTGGTTCTCTACAGTGTTGGGATGTTGTTACTGTTGGTAGTGCCGAGTGACCCCAGGGACTACAGCAGATAAAATTCTTAATTCCCAATAAAAAACCAAAAGGGACTCTTGAAGCCATGAGTGTGTTTTCCATCTCTGTACTGTTAAGACCCAGATTGCTGAGCTTTTTTTTTCCTGTTTTCCTTCACAGTAACAAGGGAATGGAGCACCTGCTGAGCATGAAGTGTAAAAACGTGGTGCCGGTGTATGACTTGCTGCTGGAGATGTTGAATGCGCACACCCTGCGGGGGCAGAGGAAGTCCCCAGTCACACACCCGGAATTTGGCCCCTTAGAACAAATGGAGGCTGCGGACACGCTGCGCAGCGGGGCCACCCAGTAATTCTGCTGAGGCCTGGAGATGTGAAGCTTGTTCAAAGCTATGAGAGAAAACGAAGCCACTGTGATGGGACTGCTAAGTGTGACCAAGCGCGAGTCCTCGTCTCTTCTGGATTTACACAGGGATGTCCTGGGAAATGCTTGTGAGACGTGCACCTCCCTCCACCCGTGTTTCTGACATTGTAATAGCTGCACTTTTATAGTGCCTTTCCTGAGACTCTTAAAAAGCACCTTATGAAATTAAGCCTCAGAACAGTCCTGCAAGACAGGAAATTACCGCCTCTCTTTTTTAAAGGCAACTGAGACAAAGTGATAAAGTGACTGATTTAAGATGACAGAATAAGTCTGTTCAGGGCTAGGGGTCAGGACCCAGGGCTCTGTCTCCCAGACCAATACTTTTAAGCACTGACGAGATGATCTCCTCTCTCGGTGTGCGATTGTATGAGTGTATAGGAGCATCATTTGGGACCAACCTGCTTACCTGTGTGTGCTGATCCCTGGGGAATGCCTGTTTTGCAGTGGATCTAGATAAAGTGCTGAGACGTGTACAGTGTAAAGGACTTTCCTCTATTCTTAAATATGCAATGGCTGCACGGGCCTTCATTTGAAGGCCGTTCAGAATAGCTTCTAGGGCCAGTTTAGAGCCTCTTCAGTAATGTAAAGCCAAGCTTATGTTTATATTCTGTGAGCCTGTTCTTAACACATTATTATGTGTGTATAATTCTTCAGTGCTTTACACAATGACCAAACTGCCTACTTATTTCAGTCAGTGCTAACCTTTGAAATGTGTTTTGTCTGTGAGATTATTATGTTGTTTTATATATTTATTAATGATGTTAAATCTATTATAATATTTAGGTACAAAAGGTTGCTCTGTGAATATTAACTGTTTGCATTTGTATATGATCTGCTAACCAGGGCTTGTAAAATCAGCTAGAATCAGACTATCTTCCCTCTCCTTCTGACTAGCCTGTGGAATTACGTCCTGCCCAGCCAAAGCCTCCCACAGCAAGGGTCAAGGCAGGGGACTGGAAGCTAAACTGGGGCCTGCTTTTGCCTGCTTCCCTCGGGTTTGCTGCCTGCTCGTTTTCTAAATGTGTGACACCTTAAAGTGTGCTTTTCATATTTTGTACAGGATCCTTCAAAGAGTAGGAGGCTGATAGTTCCAGCACTTCCTTTGCTTTGCAACTGTGCTGACTTGTTTGCCTTTCACTTTGGATGCAGGCTTGAGCCTCCCTGGTGTGCTGATTTCTGCATGTGTTTACAATGCACTGAGCAAAAAATAAAAAAAAAGGAAATAGCTCAGTAAAGAGCAGGATGGCATCGTTCATTCTGACAACTGTCAATATTGCATTTTGGTGTGAGCTAGAATTGCAATCATTGTAAATGGTATGTTTAAATAAAATACATGCATGTTCTGGGCATTTCAGGTATGGTGAAATTAAATTGGGACCACCCCAAAAGTCCACTTTGAGCCTGTCTTTTGGATTAGGGACTTGGCGTTGTATGCCATCTGCATAGTTTGAATATTATCCAAGCCTTTGATCCTTGTGTTTTTTTTTAAAGCCAAGGACGATATTTTTTTATAGGAGGGGCATAAAGGATTTTCAGTGAGTTGCGCAAACCTGTCATCTTGTTTTTGATCTTGTACTATAACAGATGCTGCTGATGGTTGAAATTTTTACTAGTTACCTTTTTATTGTTTTTAAGAAATGTAATATAGCAGTGCCCTTTCAAAAAAAAAATGTAAGATTTACTACAAAAAAAAAAAAAAAAGGAAACAAATGTAGGTACAGTCTTGAATTCATTGGTACCATGCTCATTTTGAGGGATGTTCGGCTGTGAAGCAGACATGTTTCAGTGTTTCTTGGGCTTGATCACCTTCTGGCCTAAATGCCTCTTGTGTTGCTCTTTCTCTGGTTTTCCTTCCCTTGTGTAATCTTTGAGTTTAATACAATTTTTCAAAGAAATCTTCAAGTGATTTTTTTTTGTTTGTTTGCTTTAAAAGTGCTGAATTTATGTGCAATCTTGAAACACATGTCATAGGAAATGGGAAAGAGTGGGTGTAAATCATAACATTAATTTCCAAATGAAAATTTGCACTGGATTGACGTAAAAGGGCGGTGCTGCAGCTTCATGCCACACTGTGATTCATACATGCTGCTACAAGCACCGTGTAAAAAGGAAAATGATGTGATTTTAACAGTTTTTTTTGTTTTGTTTTGTTCTGTTAAATATTTTATTTTATTAAAAGTTACTAGCGGTGGTTTAAAACGGACAAAAGCCAATAGCTGTCAAATCTCTGAATTAATGTGACTGTGTTCATATCTGGGCAAAGAGAAGGTGTATGACTTTAAAATGGCACAGCAGATAAACAAGTAGCCTGGAGAGAAAAAAAGGAATGAACAAGGGTGCATTTGTCTCTTGAGTAAGACATTGGGTTAATCACAAGTATGCCACTGATTGCCTCAGATGTTGCATCCCAGGTGTGGGCAATGTCAATGCCAGGCCTGAGCACAGCTGTCACTGCATTTTGATTCAAATACTGGGGGGCTTTCCCATTGCTAACATATGAGAACTGAGTGCTGGTGATCTGCAAAGGCTTGTGAGGAGGTGAGAACGGGGCTGCTCTGCAGCCTCCCCTCCTCTCTGTGCATCGGCTCCTGCTGCTGAGCCAGGACGTGGCCGGAGGCGGCTGCTGCTGCTTGAAGAAATTTTGCTGTGGTCCTGGGACATTTGCAGAGGTGAGCATGTGGTGTACAATTCGTCTCCAGCAATGTTAGGCCATTTCTGGATCTCTGTGTTCTTGCAAATTACCCGTGTTTGGTGCTGTCACGCTGTCAGTCTGAGGGGAAAATGTGGGGAAAAGATGTGTTGGAAAATCTCCCCTTGAGACTGTGCCTGACAGGCTGGGTGCTCCTAAGAAATGTGTAGCAAACTAAGACCCAGGTAGCATGTATTTATTAAGAAACTATGTTTAGTGCCATATATTTTCTACTAATTCTCTATGGATTGAATGATAGATCTATATGGGGAACACTGTCATGAGAGCATCCTGTTAAGTGCCAGAACTTTTTCGTTTCTTCTCAATGGCTTGTTGAATATGGAAGACATTTACTGTGTTTGCCTTATTAGAGTGGTTTCACAGAGAGAGCCTAAAAATGCAGTGAGCCCTCAGAAAGTTGTCTCTTGATCCTTTTGAACTGACACCAGTGGTCAGCCTCTTCTGAGGTAAGAATTTTTGTTTTGTTTGGACATCATTGGTAGAAAATGTAATTTAGACTGGTTGTAGAAGACTCAAAATATATGTGTATAAATCGGCACAAAAGTTTCAAGTGGAAGCTCAGCCTGAGCTCACAAAGTATTGCTGATGACCATGGATGTGTCGGGTTCTTTCAAGGCACAATGCTGCTGCTGCAGGAGATGCCTGATGGGTTTGGATCCTAACTATACAGAAAGCAAGCCTGAGTTTTTTCCATTAAGCTGGACCCAAATGGTTTTTAAAAGCTGGACCAGAGTACGCTTTTGTGCATCCAAGGTTATTTCTTTGTCTGAATGATGGAAAATAGTCGCGCACTGATGCAATAGCTGTTCTTTCCTAGGCTGTACTTTAACCCACATATATTAAAAATGTGGTTCTGATTATGGGTGTATTTTGATCTCAGAATGAAGGGCTCATGGCAGAGGTAGAGGGTACTCTCTTTCCTTTTTTATCCTTCCTCTCTAAGATAAATGCCCATGGGAAAACAAGCTGCTCCTACCTTGAGAGCTGAAGTTAAAAGTATGGTATGGCTTTGCATGGCTTCATTTGAGATGTCTTAAACTGAGTACAGCATCATGTCCTGTCCTAGGAGTTACTATTTTTTACGGTTGAATATTGAACTTCTGGCCAGTTCCTTGGATAGCAAAATAGCTTATAACAGCCAGCCTTGGCTGGTGTAGTCACTGAGCAGTGGCTGTCACTGCAGTTGCCATCTGTTTCAGCCCAGCTATAGGTTGTGCCACTTCTTTCAATGGCTCGTGGGCCTTTGATCCTTCCCTAGTCAGAGCTGGGAGCCATGCACCTGCCTTTGCTGTTTTCACTATTCTTCTAAGAAGAAATCATTTGACATTATTTATGTCCTGCAAGATAATAATTCAGCAAAGAAGTTAAGGATGTGGCCATATATTGTGCTGAGCCAGTTCCTAAACAAATACTAAGGAGAGCTTTGCAAATGGAAACATGAAAAGTGGATTGCTAAAACCTGGAAAATAAATATTATGTACATTTATATTCTAGTCTTTTACTACTGAACAGAAGCGTGATGAGTTCAAAGGCATGGTATGTTTCATAGGCAAGACCTCATTTTATTTATGATCAGGATATTTTTAAACTCTCCATCTGTACAAATAGGAGTCATCGACACTGCTAATGCATTGTTCAGTGTCAGTGATTTCTATTTATGTGTGTTAAGGAAACAAGACTGATGCTATAAAATGCCAACTTCTGCTGATACTGCCTAAGCAGACAAAAACGTTACTCATCACAATGTTGCGTAGTAGAGTTGGCAAATCCATTAACAGCCGTAACTGCACATTTCTTATGTCTGTTGTTGCAGAATTTTCTGAGTCCTACCCACTTCTTATGCGGTATTTGTTTCCGTGGTTCAAGCTCATTGCAAGTTTATAATTGAAATGGTTTTAGGACTGAAGTTGGTGCCTTTTGAAGTACTTTCTGTATGTAATACTGATGGGGGGGAGCTGCCTTTCTCTCAGCTATTCTTCAGTTCTGTGAACTTGCAGTATTTTTTTTTCCAGTGATATGCACTTCGTTCAGTTGTAGATTGTCGTGGCTGAATAAACAGGTATCACGAAACCTAAATATATGGCTTTTTGCTCCTTTCTTTCCTGTAGCTGATATCAAACTGGTTTCATGAGACTATGATGTGTGTGATCATGGTATCTATGGTAAGTGTCTTCCCTTACCTTCCCAGTCACTTTACAGGCTGTAGACTGATTTAATTTGTCCAGGTACCAGGGTTCTTAGGAACTTTCACAGCTCCAAGTGACTACAGATGATGGAGCTTTCAGGGATGGGCAAACTTAAGGGTGCCAATTTCTTATAAATAGTCTTCCACTTGCCCTGCTTTCAGAAATATTATTGACTATTTTGGGAGGAGGTGAGGTATTGCTGAAATCAGCTTGATGCATCTCCCTGCCAAAGACTTAAACTCCAAACTAGCTGTAGACCAGTTTCACTCCTGCATATGATGCGTTTGCACATGCGTGCTTGCTCTCACCATTGCTCCTACCCTTGCTCTCTTCCTTTTTCCCCTTCGCTGATGGCTAACAACCAAATGCTGAGTGAGAGGATGACACCAGGAAATTGGGGGATAGATATAATGACTTGTTTGAAGCAGACATCAGTGTCAGCCTACATTACAGTGGTTATAATCAACTGGAAGTAAAACTATTTAAAATAGGGGTGGGGGGAAAAACATTCAAGTTATTTCCCAGACTTTTTTTTTGGGGGGGCGACATTTTGAGATAATTTCATGAAAGCGCCTCATATTATATTATTACATCAGCACGACAATTTGATATAACTGTACATAATGAAAGGAAATTGCAGGCTATGAAATTTTCCTTCGACCTTTTAACATTGTTCACATTTTTTCCCCTGCACAGGTTGCTTAATGGCAGAAGAACTGAATATCATGTCAGCAACTGACTATTAGTTCTTGGCAGAAAGATTTGCATGGGCATTTGTGACAACCTGGCAATGAAATAATGGTTAGCGTTGGCTGACTTCTACAGAGACAGAAACTTAAATGAGCTCCATCTGAAAGTAATTGCTTTCAAAATACAAAATAATGATAGCAGAGGGAGTGGGGGAGGGAGAAGCAGGGGGAGGAGCCGTTCTTTACCTTGTGATCCAATGCCAGGTGAGAGCCATAGCTGTGAAACTCCAGCACAAACCTGGCTCCACAGCTAAAAGCTACACAAAGTGCTTCAGTATGGAGCTGGAGCCTTTTCTCTCACATCTGAGCACCCAGTGTAGGTGTGTACTACTGTACAGTATGACACCACTAACAAATATTAGCAAATTGTCGGCTTTGACTTTTCTAAACCATGTTGCTAAGTTTGCACACCTAACTGCATCACTGTTAATATTCTAGAAATAAGCAATGTTGTGTTTTTTTTGTTTGTTTTTTTTTTGTTTTTGCCTCCATGGGTTGGGCAGAACATGTTTGCTTGCTACAGGGGCTTTTTCTGAACATAAGACTGCAGAGCAACTTGTTTCCTAAATTCCTCTGCTAGATGATGGGCAATATGCAACCATCAGTGGTGAGAAGCATAGAAATGGAAAGAGAATTCACACAGGCTGACTGTAAGTCTTATTTCCTACAGGTAAGCATTACAGAAATGGGCTAATTTCTGGGGGATTTTTCACTGCAACCAAACAAAAATTATTAGTGTTCAACCAAACCCTTTTCTATTGCACCAAGCTCCCCTTGATGTGCGCTTCCCTGTGTTCAGTGCTGCCATCACTTACAGTTATAGCTTCAGAATGGGGAAATATTTCAGCATTTCAAAGTAGTAATAAGCACTATCTGATTCATCTCGCTATGAACCAGGAAATTACAGCCCGTTGCAAAGAAAGGATCTGTGCCACAGAACACAGATTCCATTTCTGTTGCATTAGCATGCAAATACCTTGGCTTATAGGGGTGTAGAAGAGTCAGCACTGTTGGAACACACCGCTGGTTGCCCCCACGCTAGACAGACCAATAGTCCCTGCAGACATTGGCAGAATTTTAATGAGTACTTGAACTGTACAACCAAGAAGTAATGGCAAAGCTGACTGTACACAGTGTTTCTCTAGCCATTGCCTAAAGTGTTAATTTCATTTGAAAGGTGGAGAATCTTACAGTAAATTTATAAAAATGCACAATTCTCTCTCAAGTTACTGTACACTATTCAGCAGGTTAAAAACTGAAAAAAATCTTTCATTAAAAAGTCATTACATTATTTGTATACATCAGGGATAGTCTACACAATCACGTTCATCTAGAAAATATGTGCATTATAAACCATTTCCATGCAATGTAACAATTTCATATTTCAAAGGTGGTATAAAAAGACAACACAGCAGTCCTAATTACTAGAACACTACATGTAAAACAAAACAAATGTGCATCCTTTTATTGAATGTGCTAGATGAATAAAATACAATAACAAAGATTCATAAAGATGCAGAGTTCTTTCCACCACGTGACTACAGTACCGAAAGATACAGGTTTAGTGTGAAGTGTGTGCAGTAATCATTTTAGGCAAAGTGCCTCTTCAACTGCTTGTTCGTCATGCTAACCCAAGACAGACTGCTGTGTTTCAGATTGTTGTGAAGTAGTTTCTGCATCTAATAACTCAGTATTTGATCACGTTGCGAGCTTAAGAGCACTGCAGCTATAAAATAGTGTATCTATTGCATCAAAGTATAAAGTGTGTTGCTTACAGTTTAAAAATCTATAGAAAAAGTTTGTTTTCCGTACAAAAATGTTGAAATTTTGTCAAGATATACATTTTGAGATGTGAAATTTAACACATTCCCTTCAACAAGGAAAGGAGCTTATAAACGTGAGGCATTATTTAGCTGCAGCAGACCTGGGCAGCGGTGCGTAGGACATCAGAGTGCTGTAGTGGCTAGTTTAGGGAACTAACACAGCATAAAAGTTTGTGTATTTAATTACGTGATATCAGTGTTTCATTGATGCCAGCAGCATAAAAACAAGCACCACAAAGAGTGTTTTGGTGTAACTGAAGATTCTTAGGCTTCTTTCTAAGTTGGTGGAGGCCCATTGGTATATCGCAGCATAGGATAGAAAGAACGGGCGAAGTTGTTTGCCTGGGTGCAGCTGTAGTCTTCCTCAGAAGATGGAATCATGCAAGCCAGAAGTAGCAGCAGTAGGAAGAACAACTGAAGGGGTAATGCTGCTCGTAATACACGGTAAAAGAAGGAGGGGGACCGAGGAACTACTTTAGTAGGCTGTGGATGGCTTTCAGCTCTGAAAAGACAACAAAAAATAAAAAATATATATATATATATATATTCAAGCTCTGAAATGTTAAGTCATTTTAACTGCTTCATGCTATTCCTCTATGATGCAGGGCTGCATATCTACAATGTATATCTGCACTGCGCATGAAACACTCAATTGTAACTTCAAAGCATGCAGGACTGCTAAATAGAAAGCCAGCTGACATTCCTTCCTACTGAAAAAGAAGCATGTCTTTAAAATAGGGTAAAAAGTCACTGCTTTAAGCTATTTTTGGGGTTGCAAAGTCAAGTTTTCCCAGCAGACAAACAAGCCACTCTAAGTACTTGGAAATGCACAATGGAAAGCCACCATTCCAGACTGTTTTGGCTCTATTCTCCCTGTACATCATCACAATCAGTCCTTTGAACAGACCCTCATGTACTGGGGGTGATGTTTTAGCTTAGTCTTTCATGTCTGTTTTTAATAAGTGGCTCTAAGATGCAAGTTTCTTTGTCCAGATGAGCCGGTGGGATTAAACAAAGATTTAAAACATAAATATTCCCAATTTTGTCACAAAAAATATTTTCTCAAGTGCAAAATTGAGTGAAGGCTGCACATCAATGCAGAGGTTTAGGAGCACGGGTATTACAGGAAAGCAATTCACCAAAGTGCAGCCCAGAGCTGGTACATAGAGGAGATGCTGCACACTGGAAGAAATCACCTTCTGTGTGTTAACTTATGAGGAACAGCTGCCCTGGCACTCAGCTTGCCTCTCTCATTTTCACTATACTTCATGAGATTAGATGATTATAAAATAATACCTTGTGCTGCTGTTGCTTCTGCCACCTTCAGTTCTCCTTACTGTGATCTGTTGAGAGAAATAGTTTTTATTATCCAGGATTCAGAAACTACAATTTCTCTTTCTTAGAAAAGACAGTTGTAGACTTTAAAGTTCTGTTGTAAATTCTGTAATACAGTACATGCATTTAAAAGGTAAAGTGATTACACTTGAGGAACTTTCACGCTAAAAAAGAGATACACTATATGCTGATAGTAAAATATTAGAAAAGAAGACTTGCCTTCTTCACAGGAGGGCTGGCTTTCACTGTGACTGGATGATAGGATCCTGAGTCCAGGTCATCTGGAACTGGCAGGAATGCTCTGGTATCCTAAAAGGTAACCACAACTTCCTCTTTAAAAATGTATGCTCAAAACAGGTAAAGTGCAAAAAGACCCACCTCCCACTGTCTCT
The DNA here is from genome assembly GCF_965140915.1 of Aythya marila. NCBI lineage: Eukaryota > Metazoa > Chordata > Aves > Anseriformes > Anatidae > Aythya > Aythya marila. The sequence goes on along the minus strand of NC_139046.1, from coordinate 7,421,727 downwards.
CTACAGGTGCAGAGCCACATTGCTTCTTTAGCTGAATAACTAGCAGTAAACAGATGCTCCAGTAAACAAATGCTCCAGTGTAACAAAATATTTTACTATGCACAATGAGAAGAAACTGTAATGGTGCAGGTATTATCTTGAAACCACCTCCATCTGCTATCTCTCAGTGATAAGCAGTGTACTGCTGCAGACTACAGAAGTCCAATGTGTTCATTACACATTCTTGGCTTGATGTTTGGTATAGATCATAGGATAATTCAGGTTGGAAAGGCCCTTAGGAAGTTTACCTAGTCTGACCTCTAGCTCAGAGCAGGGTCAGCTATGAGATCAGGCCAGGTTATTCATGACTTTTTTCTGTCTTTTTGAAACTCATCAAGCAAGGATGGATCCCGTACAATGTCACAGGGCAATCTATTTCAATACCTGACTAGCCTTGCAGTACTAAAGCTTTTTGTTATATCCAGAGTTAACTGTTCTCGTTTCAGCTTATGAAGGTGGAAGTACCTAAGTTTTAAGTTAGTATTTTATAAATACTTCTATTCTTAATCTGTTATTATTTCCCAGTAAGAAAGACAACACAAACTAGTATTTAAACTCTGACTCACCAGATTTCCTTGTATCGTCTTTAAGTCATGTGAAACTTGCTCAATAAGCTGCTTTAGTTTCGTTCCGATTACATGGACCTTCTCTTCAGCTTCAATGTAATCTTCACCATCTGATTTAAGCAGCAGGTAAGAACAGAGTTCTTGAAGAGAGTTTACTTTAGGCTGTTGTTCCAGTAGCTCTTTCTCCAGTTGCTTAGAACAAACAAACAAAAAACAGTGCAATGAACTGCCACTTTCAACTCTGAGGATGTTTTTATACAGAGATAAGCTTTGGAAGGCTTTAAAGAACAACTCAACCTGCCCATCAATCCATAATACATGGGAATGGCTGGTACAGCTACACATAAAATGAACATCTCTCTTTAAGAGACTGGTTGCACCTGCTTGAACTAACATTTAGAAATAGTTGGATGTGGGCAGTCTTATTTCAGCATAAAGACTGTCCATCAGGAATTCGTTGAATCATAGAATATCCTGAGTTGGAAGGGACGCACAAGGATTATCAAGTCTAACTCCTGGCTCCACAGAAGACCACCCAAAAATCAGACCGTATATCTGAGAACATTGTCCAAACTCTGGCAGGCTTGCTGCTGTGACCACTTCCCTGGGGGACCTGAACTTATATCTGATGCATAATTATGGAAAAATGCCTCAACAGTCTCTTAGCCCATTCAGAAATTGATCCCATGCCTGACTGATTGATAGAGCAGGCTCAGGGAGAGGCTATCAACATCCTGAGAAATAAACAAATTGCTCTTCATTTTGTGGTGAGAGCTATTAACTCATTGGAAGAACTGAGGTGCTGTAGTTACATCTACACTTACCATTAGCTCCTTTTGGCATTCCAGTATTGTATGGGGGTCAGCATTTGGATCCGTGATTTGTGCTTCATTCCTTCGGCTGTCAGCACTAGCTAACCACAGGACTAGTTTTTGGCTCTGGTCATGGAATTCCTAGAGAAATAAGGGAAGGTTTGCACATAAGATAACAGCCCAGATTATTAAAAAGAGCTGACAATGTATTCATGATTATTGAAGCTTTAGCAATCTTGTAAAACTATTGCACCTATATAATAAAAAGGTATTATCCAGTTCAGAGATATTTCTACCAAACCCTTTAAAACCAACAAAGTCAAGGTTATTATGAGAAGAAAACACTTGTTTTAGATTCTGAGTAACCATTCTACTAATGGGCATGAATTCCCCCTTTGCTCTCTCTCATTATCTACCCCACAAAAGCATCCTAAAAAGGAATTTTCCCATATAAGCTGTATATTGTATGCACCTGGCAATGCAGTAGGGCTTGTTGTAAACCTTTCCTCCACTTGTTCAATGCATGAGTTGCTTTCTCCCAGCGCAAGTTCACCTTCCGAAGCCTGTTCTGAAGCTCTTTGAACTCTGTGCTCTCTGCTTTCTGGAATTCTTTGCTACTCAGATTAACTGAAAGCACCACTGCCTTGTAGTTATCAAACGCTTTAAGCATGTCCTGGTAGGAAAAGAGGATTAGGAGCTTGTATGAATGATGGAAAAACATATTGCTTATTTACAATAAAACAACGTCCTAAAAAAAATAATATCAGAGTTATTGCGGAATGCTGTTTGAATCTGGTGGCTTTTCAGACACTGCTGAGGAACATATTAAAGTAGGTAGCTTTTTTTTTTTAATTAAAAAACTAAAAATATTCACTCAGGAGAAAACAAATCTGGTTGGCCCTGTGCTTCTCCCTCAGTTACGAGCATTATGTCTTAATCTACCTCTGCTCTTCATTCCTGAGCTTAGCATTTTTGTCTTTTTTCCTGACATTTGGACAAATATTCCCATATGTCATCACATGATGTTTCTTCTTGATGTTTAAAGGCTTAACCACCTCAGAATCTTAAAATAATGCTGGAGGTTTGTAGTCTACCCTCCTGTTCAAAGCAGGGCCAACTTCAAACTTAGAGCAGGCTGTCCAGGGCCTGAACAAATCAAATTTTGAATATTTCACATGATGGAGGCTCACTCTCCCATCTGAGCCTCTGGTCCCACATCAGGCCACCCAGTTATGAGAAATTCATTTGTCTTCTCTCTACTCAGTTTCATCCCATTTCTCTGACTTGTCACAGTCCCTCTGAATGGCATCCCTGCCTGTGCTCCCTCTCTCCCTTAAAATTGCAGGGTCAAATAATGTGGAATTTGCCAAGTCATAGCTGGATCATATAACCACCTTATGTTAATGTAGAGCCCACATTTTTTATTTTCTTAAATGAATGCCAAACAATATCTTGTACCCTCAGTAAGTTTACAGATTGAATCAAGGGTATTCAGTCTTTTTCAAGTTGTGGGCTCTTGCACTAGAGAAGTAAGAGCTGCAGGATGAGTACTGCAATCAACACTGCTCTGATTGCTTTTCTTAGTAGCCTTTGTGAGTAAGAATCTCAGTCTATGTATTCTCAAGGTCTGCAGCCCACTTGTTGAAAGCCACTGGTCTAAATTACATTTTGCCCAACAAAGAGTTCAGCCTCCCTCCAAGCAGCAAAATTTCTCTCAATATCAGACAATACAAATGGTCCAGTACAGACTTTTAACCACCCGTAAGCCAGCCTGCAGCCAGACTGGCTTTCTCATTATCCAGGGCAATTGGGATGTTCTGACATCACATGAAATTCATGGTCTTATACAGCATGCTGGCTATTCTAGAGATCCATAGAGACCCAAGCTGTCTACAGAGATTTTTAGCCATCTGGACTCTTGTTTAGAAAATTCACAGGAGAGAAGCAGAATGGAAGCTCCGTTCCTCAAAGAGGTCAGACACCCAGCTCCAGCTTGAGGGAAAGCACCTCATTCCCCTCGCAAGACATCCCTTGAATCTCTCCTAGCACTTGGTGCCTAAGCCAGGCTGGCGCATAGAATCAGAGTTGTTCTAAGTGGAGTCACACACAGTCATTCTCCTTGGCCTAATGATTGCTCAAGGCCTTCTCGTCTTCTGTGTAGGCTTAAACATCCTTTAAACATGCCTCATAAATCCCTGCCCTGGTCAGCAAAATGTCTCATTTGTGAGCATCACCCAGGGTGTGACACCAAATTGATCAGTAGTCTTGCAATCTGGGTAACTCATACGAAGCTGCTGGCAGGAGGTTAAGCACACAGGGATTTTGCTCTCCCACAAGTGTTTGTAGTACTTGTTCTCTCAGGGTTCTACCAGAGTCTGAGGAATGTAGCACTTAAACGTACCCTGGTAACCCGCTGGTTCCACTTGCAGACTTTGCTTAGTTCTAATTAATTTATGGAAGCTGAGAGTCATAGCAGGCAACACAACATGACCTCACATGCTGATGAATGTTCACATTATCATGTCTCTGTTTTATTACTTGGCTGAAAATTAGCAGAGACTGACTAATGAATTAATTTTGTTTCTCATTTTAAACTAATACATACTATTCAATGAGAAATCTATATTTGCTAATTGAAAAATATCACTGCACTTTTTGAAATTTTTGTATCCTTCAACTACCTGATTCCAGGTACAACAAAAGCACTATTTAGAGCTAAGATTTTCTGCAAATACCATGTTGCTAAAAAACAGAGCTTTAGGGCAGATCTTGCTCGGTCACCCTTTTGGAGCTACAAAACAAAACAAAATAAAACAAAAAATATATATACTAATTCAATTAAAAGAAAATCAGCCTAAATCAGCCTAGACTTTGCAGTCTGTAGACTTGGCTAATTTGCAATCCTTTTCTGGTTTGTGTAGAGGAGAAATAGCACAGAACAGGGAAAAATGCCAGTATCATTGCTCAGAATACCCAACCACATCTCCCAAGACAAAGCCAGACACCTGGCATCTGGGGAGTCTAAGCTTTCACTTTTTTAGCCTTTTTCTGTGTTTATTTTCTAAAACATATGGCCTAAAGAGACACATTTGGGGTCAAATGTTTTTGATTTGAGAGCATAGAGTTCCTTGGTAAGAAAACAGAAAGGGAGGGGTTTTCACTTCAGCTTGTCTGCCTGTTGTACCCAGGCATACTGACTGCAGTTGAAGACAGAAGCACCTTGCTTAACCAGCCTCTTTAGTCCTCTTAGCAGAAAACAGCTTAGCTCCTCTGTGACATACACACATTGCTATTAGAATTCATGCTGTTGACAAACCATAGGAGCACAAAAGACAACAATAAAGAGCATCAGCATTTTGAAATCCTGTTTCTCAATGTGCTACAACTTACTTTCAATTTCTTGACCCTTTGTTCCATCTCATGCATGCTGGTTGGAGGTTTCGCTTTTTGCAGCTCCTCCAGCTCTTCCTCAGTTTTATCAAGCCAAGCGGAGACGTCGCTGAGATCAGAGTTCAGCTGCTGCCACTGCTGCAAGTTCTGTTTCATCCTGAGTTTATTTCTGAGGTCTTGAGCTTGAATGAGCTCCCACCTATCAATAATGCCTACAAGTGACAGAACAAGAAATGTTTACATCTTCAGTAAGGTGAACAGTCCATAAAACAGATGCAAGCAGTTTCACAAGTAAATTACTCTCCAACCTACTTAAGGCCAAATAATTGCTACCATGTAATACTTAACATCTTTTTTACTTGAGATTATGGAGTCCACACTTTCACGTTACTGGTCAAGTTATCCACAATAATATTAAACAGGATTTTAAGCATGTTGATCATAAATCACAGAATAGCTTAGGTTGGAAGGGACCTCAAAGATCACCCAGTTCCAACCCCCCTGCCATAGACAGGGATGCCACCCACTAAATCAGGTTGCTCAGGGCCTCATCTAACCTGGTTCTGAAAACATCCAGGGATGGGGCATCCACAGCCTCTCTGTGCAACCTGTTCCTCACCACCCTCTGAGTTAAGAATTTCTTCCTAATCTCTAAACTAAACCTCCCCTCTTTCAGTTTAAAACCATTCCCCCTTGTCCTGTCATTATCTGATTGAGCAAAGAGTCACTCTCCATCTTTTTAAAGACTTTTTTTTTTATTTTAGGTTTACCTATTCACCCCATATACAGAAATCAACCCTGGTCCATCTGTGAGATTAGAGGCATAAATTAGGTAAACTGGTGCATATAGCTATGTTCTTTTTAACACTGATTTGCTTTTATGATTGCAGTATAGATGTGATCTTACAACCTCAAGCACCTGAAACCAGGAATGAGGTCTTACACGGTTAAGAGAACCAGCTTGTTGACCAATTCTGAGGACAGGACCACAGCGAAGAACTGAGTACACTACTGACTTTGACAAAACTATTCTGTAAATGAGAGCTATTGTGTTTTGTTATACAGAGTACCAACAACTAATGAAATGAAATAGGGCTATCTTGGTTTAGACAAAGAAACACACTTCTTTGGTTTGAAATCTGATTAAAAATCTCTGAAGCATTCAGTATCCACACAAAAGTGTTTCCATTCATTCCAATCAGCAAAGAGGTATATTATGAGTAATAAAAAATCAGATTCTAGCAGAAAACGTAAAAGCTTTGAACAGAAAACTTGTGTTGGACAATACCAAGTAAAAAGGCAGCTCAATGAATCTTAGCAAGATACATTAATTTGTTCCCAAGGCAAATGTCCTGTCTTTGTGCTATCTCTGCTTTGTTGCCCCAAGAACCACAGGTAAAACACCCCAGCACCTAAGCCACTCCTAGTGCCCGAATGCTCTGTACCTGACTGCTTCTCTGCAGCTGCTATATTCACAAGCTCTTGGTCATCCTGGGGCTCTTCATCACTCATGTTAGCAGACGCAATGTTCTCCTTGTTGACGCTGGTGCTGCTTGCAGAGCTGAGCTGCTTCACCTGGAATGACATTTTGGTGCGTGAGCCCTGCACATTAACCAGCCATCAAAGGTCAAGCTTCATTTATGTTAAAGTGCCCGTCTGTGCTGAGCTCCTGCATGTCAGATACAGCACTGGGCTTCTGCTTCTTTGCTAACAGTTTATGCTGGCTCTCTGTGCCTTATCAGCAAACAAACAAACAAACACACACCATAGTGATGCTAATTATTACAAGACTGGACATGGTAGGGCAGTCTTGTAATGTCTACTGGACATTACATGACGGCACATTATGCGTACTGGACAACCTACGTTTGCTGACGCTCTTTGTTGGATTCTGGGTTTTGGCAATATTGACTCTAACGCTCCAAGACTGTATTAGTGGTGACAAAAGCAGCCAGATACCAGTACCACAGTGTGCCTGAAAGAGTGCTGACAACAGGTCCAGATCCAGAGCCTGTAGGTTGCTGGTGAAGGCCACAGCTGGGACTACTGGGAACCAGCCATCACGGCTGAACAATCAACAGACAACAAGCACTTTCCTCAATGCTAATGCCACTGGGGCATTTTTTTTGAATGCCCAGAAACAGATTAAATGGTGCTAGAAAAGGACACTCCATATCAGTTTGCTTAGCAAAGGGAGATATATAAGTAAATACCAAGGGAGGGTATTCACAACCCCTCCTTGTGGAGTTAAGTTCTCCTAGAATCGACCTATGACAACAGAGGATGTATTTTCCTCCAGACAGTGTCTCTGATCAAAAGCTTCACATACTGCTCTGAATTGCTTTCGAGAAGCTTTTCTAGTGAGTGAACAGATACTCTCACTGGTTTCCCAAGCCACCAGAAGTAATGGCCAAGTTTGCATACAGTGAACAACCTCCCCCTCCCCCAACCAATCTTTTCCTTGATGCTGGAGAAAAGAAAAAGACAGAGCTACACAGCTCCCTTTGTAGCTGTACAGACAGCGTAGTATAGGTTCAGTGCCTGCAAAGCCTCCAACTCACATAGCCTGGCTTATAGGGGGTACTCGTCTCTGGACTTGACAGCACATTGCCAACCATCTCTGCCTGGTTGTATCGGTGTTTCCTGCAGACAGGGCTATCTGGTGAATGCCAGGGATGAGCTTCTGAAACAGACTTTCCTGAAACAAATAAAAACCAAAGCATATGACATGAATGTGAAATCCCATCTCCACAAGGAAGCTGTTGCTTTGTATTAAGTTAGAAAGCGCTCTAAATAAAATGGCATCGTTATGGCATAAAAACAACAGTTTTGCAGCTTTCCTTGCAAAGCATGCACATTTGCAAAACATCAACAGTGTTTCAAAGGTAATGAGATGACAGCCATGCAGTTATGAGACATTCTGTTTTCTTCTGGGAAATGCTTGAATACACACATGAGTTAAAAAACAAAAGGCTGCACTGTGGTTTTGGAAAGTTTGCATCCCAACAATACTATCACATATCTGCAACACATTTCAGCAGGGACGCGTCTAGACATGTCCTGATTTGGAGAACATTTGTTCTAGATTTAACAGACAGGACACACATGGTTCTGTCATGCACAATGCAAAACACAAACAAAAATACTTGCAGAGTTGGAACTATTTCTCCCAGTAATTACATAATTAAAATTAGAAACAACCAAAAAAGTGATACTGCCCAGAGCAAACCACCAAGAAAGTACCAAAAGACTTTGGATCACTACAATGAAATGCACGTTAACCACCTCGGCATTTACCAGGCAAAATCTAAATGGCATGTTCTTGACTGCTTTGTAATGTACATGTGAATACTGCAGCGTAAGAACACCATGGCAGGATGAGACATGGTGTCCACACAAGGCAGGAAGTCAGACATTACATATGAGAGAGGTTGAGGAATATAGCGTGCAGCACAGGGAGATTGCCATGTTCAGACACATGCATTAGCAGGTGCCTACCAGAAGATGCTTTCAAAGTTTTTGTGGTCATTTTAAGATATGCCTCAGGATTTTCAGTGATTTCTACATCTGAAAAAAGAATAATGTCATTTTCCTCACTATGCAATATTTTCCAGATATTAAAAACAACTGAAACAATTAGGGACAGCAAAGACAAAGAACAAAATAAAAAGTTGTTGGCACTGTTTTTTATCAGTCTTTCTTAAAAAGTAAGGTTTTTAAAAACGTTATGTTTCTACAAATATAAGCCAAGTTTAGACAACACCATTCCCTTCATCAGGACACTTAAGAGATGAGACTGCTCATATCTATTAATAGGACTTGAAAACCAACCAACAACACTGAAGCAAGACCTCAGTCCCCCTCCCTTCCCACACAGGGACCTCCTGCAATTGTCCATCTCAAAACAAACAGCCAGCAACTGGTTCTCACCTGACAAAGCACTGTAGTATGTTGCTTCTTCTTCGTCCTCGTGTGAGGAAGAGCCCCCCACGTCACCTGTGTGATCCCACTCGAGTGGGATGGAGTCCACACTGACAGGGGTCTCACAGCCTGATCTTTCGTGACCTTGAGTGGGTGGCATAAGATGGCAAAGGGACTGTGGGGAAGAGGGCCCGTCACCGATGGCCTTCTTATGCCAGAGATCATTCTGGATTTCTCGGGAGTCTTCTGGGTCTGTCTCATTTTCAGAGGTCTCTTTTTCATCATCCAAACCCTAAAAATAAATAACAGTTATGGCATGTTAGTAAGAACTAACATACACTCATAATTAAGGTCTACACTGCTAAATGAGCTAACGATTAAGTCATACAGTACTACTGGGAAGTTTTGTGGTCTGCTGCAGTAATCCAAGCCACATATCTAAAATTAAGGAGAAGCATTTCTTCATCCTTCTTTTGCCAAAACAGCTCTCCCATCAGCAGCTAACTCTTTTCTTTCAAGACACTAAACCACTACCACATCTCTCTGCAGTTTGCAGAGGGGTACCCCGTTCCAAATGGACTGCACAGGTCAGCAATGAAGCGATTGTTTTTATTCAGGGTGAACAGCTACACTTAGATGTTCATGTTACTTCTTCCATTTGGCTTTTTAATAAATGTTCTTTCTTTCTGAGCCAAAGTAAAATGAGAATCAGCTAAATGTTCTCAGTGAAAACTAAAGAGCACGCTGTTCCCCATCTAGGGTTGCCACAAGAAAGTGGACAGATGGAGCCTCACAAACAAATCCATAAAGAGAAATTCTAAGCACGTTGTTGAAATTAAAGAAAACAAGACACCAAAAAAAAAAGCCTTTGAAGCCCTCAAACCACTACTATCTCAATATTAACCCTGTGAATTACTTCTGTGCTGTCATCCAGATTCTGCAAATAGAGACCCAACAGGAGAGGTGTGCGGAGATATGACTGATGACAAAAATTTAGCAAAGCTGGTACACCTACTGAGGGAGTTACACCTACTGAAGGAGTTCCTGACCCCTCTGAGCTCAATCTACTTAGTCAGGCAGCCAGGGTAAGCACTAAGCATTGCACTTCAAACACCACAATCTTGTCAAAGCACCAAAGTAACTGTTGCTTCTTACGGGATGCCGTGAAGTCAGTCTTTGATGGAACCGGGCAACTCGCCCAAACACTTCCTGACAGTATCTATGAAGTTCTTCCAGTTCATCTTCAATCAGGGTAGCATCCAAAGGCTCACTCTTCTGAATCAACTGCTCCCCAAAAACGATTAGCTGATCAATCTTATTGGTGTGTAGTGTTATTTCCTGCTGAAAACCCTATTTGGGACATACAAGAAAATAAGATCACTTCTTCAAATCCCATTCCTAGCCTAAGGTTTGTCCTTCATTTCTTACTCACAGCAGTAAAAGCAAAAGCAGCAAGTGACACTGCTGCCTAATTTAATTTGGCAAATATCTTTTTACTCAAGAGATGCAGTAGGTTGCTTTATTATCAGGATTACAGTTCCAAATGAAGTGGTATTTTCCACCTATGCATACATCAGTATGACTGCAGTGTCCCGAGCCTGCAGGGGATCAGGACATGCAAGTTCAGGTAATCAGAGTTTATTTTTCTACTGGGTACATGAGATTTTTTTCTCTGTAGGAGAGAAGTTTGACTGCTTGGGCCTCCAGCCTACATAACAGCAAACCTACATCCCAAAACAATTCATAGCAAGGGGGAAAAGGGGAAAGCAGCACACGAGCAGGTTGCAAAGAACCAGATGTTCTTTAGAATCACTTCACATGCATGCTGTCTTATTTCTATTTGAAAGTCCCAGTTAGAACCAATGCACTCAGAGGAGAGATTCTACCTTAAAGCCAATTCAAAACAATTCTCCCTAGAAAAGAATGCCTGAATTTAGGAATGTAGCTTTTACTATTAACCTACATGTGGTCCTTTCCAGATCAGCTATCACTGTCACTGACATTACAGTGTTTGAAGAAAATGGCAGGATAGAACTGAGCTTGAACACTGAATCTGAATTTGAATACTGTTTAAAATTGATTCAGAGTGGGACTTAATAAATTACTGATGTCTTATAACAAATGTAGTGCTACAAAGATCTGTTGGCTAATGTGAAGTTACAGAAAAGCAGACGATTCTGTCAAGACAGAGCAGTCTGATAGGATCAGTTTGGTTCTATTAAACGACTGATTTAAAAGAATACGTACGTTTAGCTGGCGCATTTTGTCATCAAAGTTACTTTTTGAGAAGTGCTCCACATTTGTCAGCTGGAGGTCCATTTCTGTGAGCCAAACAAGGATGTTCTCCCTTGTTGCCTCAAACTCATCTCTCCGATTGGTGAAGTGCTGAATAGGAAGAAGGAAGACACTGTTATAAGAATTTATCTACTGAAAAAGATGTCACAGGAGCTCCCTGAAAAGGTTTTGTTTCAAAGCTGCTGTTCACCTCAATGGCCTTCAGGACACAAACGACAGCATGTCATGTATAGAAATGTCCCCTAGGGATGCTGGCGCGAAGTGTCCTACCCTGGTGAACTATTCTAACTGGGGTGGAAATAAAACTTCAGCAGTGCAAGTCATTCTTATAAGAAAAAAAATCTTGATTCCATGCTGCGTAATGAAAATACATTCTCCCACACTCTTATACCAACGCAACAGTCATTTGGACTCAGGTTTGATCATCCAATTTGTTCTAAATTTAGCGGAAAGTTAGCCAAAGGAAGCTAGCCCCATCTCTAATTAAATTCAAGTAATTAAAACTGTGGAAGTAAAATTGGGAAAACAATCGGCTAGATCATAGATGTTCACGCAGATGTAATCAATGCACCACTTGTCACAAAAGCCAGGAGGAGCTCTCTCTGCTGCCAGCTCCCATGGGAGCCGCTAATGGACATGAAGCTTGCAGTGCCCCAGTTCTTGGTGTATTTACTGTTCAGAAAGGTTACATTCTGAAACATGACACATCCAACTGCACAGATCAAACCTCTTGAGATATCTCAGAGCTTCATCCATTGACTTTTGGGATCTAACAGTAGTCCCTGTCAATGGTTTATAGTGCTGCTAAATTAAAAAATCCAGCAGTGACAAGATTCCTCCATGGAACAACATGTAAAATCTGCCCAGAAATCATTTTAACTTGACTAGTGAAAAAATCATCTTCAGCAGCAGGACAGTTCTCTGAAGAGTCACAAATACATTCTTTAACAACATTGCTCTGTCAAGCAGAGAGCACAGCATGAGGCAATGACAGCAGCAGGCCCCTCCATCACATCTCCTTGTTTAAAGCCTTGTAGGTGAATCATAACTTAGTGTGAAGTAGAGCTACGTTTTGAACTACAACCCATTTCTGAACTGAGGCCTTTTTGTCTCTGCCTCTTTTTAAAGAAAGCTGCAAATTCATGAGTGTACCTAGCCATGGCAGGGCTGATTAAAATAGGAGCAGTAAAGCCCACATCATACCTTTCAAAATTTCCAGCCTTTCTTCCCCCACACATCTGCGGTCATCAAGAACCCTGCCAAGGACATACTTATGCCATGTACTTGGTGACCTTTCCAGAGATGCTCTTGTACATGTACACTGGTGTCATGGTTTTGGCTGGGATGGAGTTAATTTTCTTCGTAGAGGCTCATACAATGCTGTGTTTTGGATATTTGATGAAAAGTGGTGATAGCACACCAATGCTTTTAGTCTTGCAGAGCAGTGTTGGCACAGAGCCAAGGACTTTTCTGCTTAGCACAGTGTCCTGCCAACGAGGAGGCTGGGGGTGCACCAGAAGCTGGGAGGGGACAGTGCCAGGACAGCTGACCCAGACTGACCAAAGAGATATTCCTTATAATATGCTCAGCAATAAAAGTTGGAGTAAAGAAGGAGGAATTTTTTGGGGTGGGGGGTGAAGTATGGAGTGATGGCACTTGTCTTCCCAATAAACTGTTATGCATGATGAGCCCTGCTTTCCTGGGACTGGCTGAACACCTGCCTGCTGATGGGAAGTAGTGAATGAATTCTTTGTTTTGTTTTGCTTGAACACATGGTTTTTGCTTTACCTAGTGAGCTGTCTTTATCTCAACCCATGAGTTCTCACACTTTTATCTTTCTGATTCTCTCCCTGATTCCACCTGGGGAGAGTGAGTGAGCAGCTGTGTAGTATTTAGCTCCCTGTTGGGATTAAACCACAACTAGTAACTCAAGACACAAACCAACACAAGACAGTTGCTCCCAAGTATGTGTTTTGCCCTTGGGAACTCCTAGAGGAACCTGTGAGTGCTCCTTAGTCTCTCACTCCACTGTGCAATTACCTTCAGTCTCCTCAGAATGGCAGCGACTCTTTTCTGGAGATTATCCCAGCGCTGGTTGCCTTCATGTACCATCTGCTTCAACTTGCTGGCTGAGTCAGTGCGGTTCTCGCGGGCAAGGCGCCGGTACTGCTTATTGATCAGCTCCAACTGAGTGAGTCGTTCATGAACTTGCCGTTGGAATGCCTGCAAGGGAAATCGAGAAACTCAGTTCCTTTGCCGGTAAGAGAAAGGATCGGTGTGATACGATCCATCAAGAGGAAGGATGATGCCCTCTCCCATTAAAGAAAAACAAAACCAAAACCAGCTACAAAATTAAATCCAGAGAAGGACCCATATTTTAACTCATTTGCTCAGAATTTAGGACGAAAAAAAGATCAAAATAAAAATCAACCCACAAAGGTCTCTTGCCTTTAGCAAGCAAATCTTGAACTTAAGCAGAATTATGTCAGTTCGGAGTACTGTATTCTCCATGTAAAAAAAATGGAGACAAATAAACCAGCAAGATACCTGGCAGCCATATATGGCTATATTATTTATGGTCGCTATACCATAACTTTGAACTGCAGAATGTATTTTTCAGTGATCCAGGCATTTCACACAGACAATAAGCATTCAGCAGTCTGAACATCCAGCCTGCTGCTGAGCATAAAAAGATGAAGTTAAAAAATTCACCTCAAACTTCTTCAGCTCCTCCTTTGCGTGTGTATACAAAACCTCTGAAGAATTGGGGCTAGCTGCTGTCCTTTCAGCTGATTTTAGCCAATCTTCAAAGCGAGAATAGTCATCCAAAAACCTCTGCCATAGGCGCCAGGTCTCCTCAATTCTGGCAGGGAGATGCAAATATAGGAGAGTTTTATCATAAGCTTTTTTTTTTTCTTTCTCAAAACTTGGTTTGTGGCAAAACCAAAAGCATTTCTTCAAAATGCTTCCACAGACTTCTTTAGGAGCTGTTGGATAAAGAGACTTACTTCATTCGCCTTTCCATAGACATGGCACAAATGTTTCTCCACCGTCTGTCCAAACTCCTGCTAGTCTGCTGGATGGAGTCACACTCTGTCTCATTAGCACATGCATCAGAATCGTGCAGCAGGACTTCACAAATATTAAATACGGACTCCACCCCTGCTGTGTGTTGCTCTATGTCTCGTTGCAGGTCCTGCATTGACAAAAGAAGAGTTTTAGTGGAAGGCAACGCGATTGGCTAGATTTCAGACATACCCTTTCAAAATACTGCAGAAGATGGAAAAAGAGCAATTTGTAAGTCAGTAAAAGGTTACTTAGCTTTAGAAAACAGACTTGCAGTATGAGTTGTGCAGATGACAGACTGACAGGTTAGGACAGAACTGCCATGCAAAAAGGGGTTGTCCAGATTTCTCAATGAGAGCTCAATCTTTTCATTAGCAGTCTGGACAATTTTAATGTGCATTCAAAATCCAAACCTTACACACACTGCAAAGGCATACTTACTAATTTTGACTGTAACAAGTGACAGTACCTCCTGTCAGCTTACTACTCTACAAGACTTGACAGAGAGCTCACGATACAGGTCCTGTACTTTGCTGATTGCATGATCACAGACTGGTATCACAAACTGCAGAAGCATAACAAAAGAGCAGCCCATGTTGCACTGCTTTTCCTATTCCCTCTTTCACAGCTCCTGTTTTGACAGCCTGTTTTAAAGGGTCTGGCAAAGACCCTTTGCCTTATCTACACATTTCTTCTCCAGAGCTTGCAGGTCCATCATATTCTGGCAGCTCCTTCTGTACCTGTAACTGTTCTTGAAGTCAATGCTACATGGATATTTCTTGTTGAAAAAGCAGCTCTGTACAATGCTACCAACCGTGACCATTAATGAAATAACAATGCCCACTACGTTTCCATTTTTTCAACCCACTCCTGGGTCCTCTAATGAAGGGTACAGGTACTGTAACCAGAATAACACAGCAACAACACCAAACACTAATGAGTATTTTACTGACAACAGCAAGAAGAACTCCCATTTAAAGAGTATTATTGATTTCAGTGAACAGATGAAGCAGAATTGGTTTTGCCCTAGACTTAAAATAAACAAACAAAGACACATGAAAAAATCCAGACACGGCCTGTAGGAAATCCAAGAGGAGTTGAAGAAAGGTCTTCCCGGAAATCAACAAGGTGCAAAGAGTTGAGTATCACCCCATGGCAATCTTCAATGGTGTTACATGAGTACCTGAAAGAAGGGCTAAGCCATAAATGGTAAAAATTTGGCTTGCATGATTTGTGATAACACAGCTTTAAAGAAAGTAGAAGCCAAAATCTTTGCATAGGTGAGAGACTGCCAGAAGCAGACCCAACACCATTTTAATAGCTTATTAAGGATCCACAGATGTTTTCTGAGCAAGAGGCAGCAGTGTGTTCTTAACACTGTGTCTGCTTCCCAAAACAGGCTCTACCCTACTGCTGTTACGTGGAGAGACTCCTGAATTCATCAAATTATTCTTGATTTACAGCTGCATTGGTGAAAATGAGAATTTGGAACACGGATTTTAAAACCATCTTATTTATACTATGGTAAATTGCTGACACTGTTTCATTACTTTCGGTCTTGCCTGGGTTCATATGCAATAATCCTAGGCAGAATTCTTGCTGTTTTCCCAGCTGTTATTCCAAATGACCTGACTGCATTCTGGTGAGACAAACACAACAAACTAAATAATGGGGCCAAGAACATATATTGAGCCCGGAAAGGTACTTTTCCTTCAACTCTGCACAGCATTGCCCAGCAAGCTTAAACAGACTACATGCTGCTAGAATTCTGTGGTGCTGAAATGACTTTGAAATCTTCAAATGAGTATTATTCACATTTCAATCTTCATCCTTCAACTGAACAAACATGCCATAAAGCATCTCTGTAGATGCACTCTGCTTTTAAATGTCATTATTCAAGACTGAACAGGCAAAGTTTTTCCAGTCAGGGATGTCAAACGAAAGACACCTGTAGGGCATATTTCTCACCAGCACTATGCACTTGCTGGAATAATTGTTCGAATAAAACCAGTAAAGATCTTTTTATTTGTTGTGTTTAGATAAAGGTTTCTCTACCGTGGAGTGAAAGAAGCTTTTTTTTTTTTCCCTGTGGTCTTTTGGTCAGTACAGGTTTATACTCAGCCTGCTAAAAGGTTACCGTAGAAGGAGTCCAGAGGTGCCCACAGGTCTGCATTTGAAACAGAATTCAAACAACAAAGTGGTAAGTAGCTCTGAGCAGCAAAAGATGGCTCTTGCAGTGAGCTGAAGCTTGAACATAAATGAGTTTGGACACAAGTTCTTTGTGCCCCACGTTCTTCTCTGCTTGGCAATTCATTACAGCCTTTGAGAAATGCAAAAGGTTTGGATGGGGAGAAAATATCTCCACGTTGTTTATGTGACCGTTCACAATGCAGATGGAACCATCAAAGACACTGGACCAAAGCTTCTGATGTATGACCAGCTCCTGGAGTGCAGCTGGTGGGAGCTATCCCCACTCTTGTCACAGAGGTCCTGGACCTTCCCACTATGCCTGGGACACGATGGAGAGCCACACCAGCCAGCAGAGAACACAGCCCTCGGGTCTGGGTCATTAAAGGATCTTTTCATGGACAAGAAAGCAACAGCCATAAAGACAAACGATGGGAAGGATGGGGAGAACACCAATACATGTGGCATCTTTAAAGGTAGACGCCATAGAGCTTCCACACTTGACAGCTTTAGTTTTGATTCTCAGTTTTAGGGCAAATATTCTTGTTTTACACAAAGGCCAGAAGACAGCCTTGGTGATTCTCAGCCTTCCTAAGGAAACACTTCGAACCTGGGCACAGAGGAAAAGGTGACAGAGGTTATGCCCCTCCACCTGTGAGTCTGCACTTAGGAAAAGCTCCTCTTCCTTCCCCGGCTGCTGCAAATAGAAGTTTTACTCTAGGACTATCCAATTCATTCCACACTTCCATTTGGCTGGAACAGCTAGCACGATCAGTTATGCCCGATCCTTGCCATCTTCAGCACTTTAACACAGCTTCTCAGGACTCCCCTGTTGAGCCACTGTCTTGGATAAATGCCTACATGCACTCGACCAATGCCCAACAGTGCTAGCTTGCTTCATACTTATGCCTCAGCAGGATTTATGCACCATCTCACACTACCCTGGGGGGAGCTTCAGAGACTGCCTACAGGATCAGGACTCAGCCAAAGGTGTGTTTGTACAAGTCCATCCTCCAAAGCTCAAACATCCTTCTCTGCCAAGCTTCCTCTGCTGTCTGCAAGGAGGGGAAGAGTGAGCTAGTGAGGGCAACACCTCAAGTTACAGCGCTCACATTTGACACAGCCAGTTCTCAGGAGACCCAGCGTTCAGACCTTGCAATGCTGAGCCTAGGTCATCTGTCTTCCTGGATTTTGTCCCCTGTGCCCTGCCTAACCTTTCTGAAGTCTGTTGTACATAACTGGGCAAAACCTCTGAAATATAAAAAAAAAAAAACTGTTGTCTGTACCTTGTGGGTATTTTAAGGTGGAGGGGAGGATAGGGGCAAAGCAACATTTACAATAGTGAAATAACAGCAAGCAAATAAAAACTTTCCAAGTTAATACATCTTGGCAGGAACATGCAGTGAAAAGTTAGAAGGCCTGGCTAAAGAAAAGAAACAGGCGATTTTAAACTAGGACCAATTGTAATCAGCAACTTTTTAGCTCATTCACTATGGCTGCTCCTATTTCCCACCTGCTGTTCCGCCAGTCTCTTCTGTATTTCTTGGTCATCACAGATGTCATAAACAACAGGTTTAGAAAGCTCTGACTCAATCCGGGCCAGCCAGGTGCGAAGGTTACTCATGTTTTTGTCCAAAAGTTGTATAAAAGCAAATGTTTCCTTCAGTTTCTTCACCCTAAGCAAACCAGGAAGAACATTTTGTTACAAAGATCTGTAGTCAGTGGAAATGAGGTTAGCAGAAGGTGACAACAGGCGTGGCTTTATAAAGGACTTACTGTCACACCAACCTGTTGTCTGTAAATCAGAGCCATATTTTAGTCAAAAGCTACCTTAGCTGGCTCAGCAAGCCTCTGCTCTACAACTGCAGGAAGGTCTTGTGTGAATTATTTAATGAAACTAAATGAGCAGTGTGATTTTTTGTAGCTTCATTCATCTGCTGGTGAGCTCTTCAGTCAGTTCCTGGACATTTTTCTAAGTGGGTGTTTGCACTGTAACATTTCTCAGTTAAACTAAAACGGATATCTATGACCTGATTTGCCTGCTGTGAATGACGTTCAAGGTTTTCTTCAACAACCACCAGGGCTACCAGGAAGGTACTGCTCTGCCAATGGAGACGTGACTGCGCCCACACAGCAGCTCAAACATTTTGGGAAACGGATGCTGATGGGAGAGGAGAAGGCCTGAGCAATAGCAGCTTCAGGCCTTGCAGTGCTGCAATGACATCAAAAGATCCTCTGAACAACAAACTGAAACATGTGGAGAGGTGCCAGACTCTCCTGGTTGGTGAAAATAAAAAAAATAAAAAAACAATGCTGAAAAGGGGGAATATCCAACAGCTAGAGAGAGGCATACAGCAGATAAGCAAATGAACTCTAGAGACTTTTTTTTTTTTTTTTACAGCTGTTGTAGCATAAGTTCTCAAAACAAACTTTTCTTTATTCACAGACTTCACAGTATATTCCCACATCAAAATTATTTATCAGCCCCTCATACTATCCAAGTAGCATGTTTGTACATTTTGGAAAATTTGTTCTCATGCTGGAGGAATATCTGTTAAGCTAGTTCACTGCTCTTAAGTCTCTCCTTGAAATTCTCACTTATTCTCATTCCACCCCCAAAATTACTGAAAAGCCCAACACTGGGGCTGACTTCAGATTGATATCAGAGCTTGCAATCTAGGTAGTTAATGCAGGAAAAATAAATAAATCTAGATCATGATTTTCATCAGACCTGTTTTAAACACTGAGGTTACAAGATGGGAGCAACTGTACCAAAAAGCATTCGTTTCTCTCCATGAACTGTAGCGGTCTGTAATGCAGTACTATAAACATCAACACTTCAGACACTGAAATCAGGTGAAAAAATTCCACCCTGCCCTAGGGGGAACTCACCTCTTATCCAGCATCATTTCCCTACGCCATCCTTCCCAGCCTCTTGCATCCATCCCTTTGCTGTCTCTCTGTCCCTATGCCTTGGGATGGATTTCTTGGACCTTGCATGGGATTTTTGAAATGCAAATTTCTGAATGAAACCTTAAGTGACTGTCTGGTTTAAAAACTGCTCAAAAGAGCCTCATTGTCTAAACCAAGTGCAGTGCAAAAAGTTAAATATGAATTGTGAGGAGGCCAGAGTATTCCCCATTCATTAGCTACTAAGGAATCTTAGCTAAGTAGGTTTGAAGTACCAATTTGTCAGATGTTGCAAGGAACTGTCACCAGCTAAACAAAACCAGCAGCTGGGACTGGAAAGGCAGCTTGTACAAGGGAATTGCTACATGTCCCAAATGCAGGGGACTGTTGGGATGTCCTAGATGAACCCTAACTCACCTGGCTACAGTGGCATTGTGCAAGGTAGGAATGGGGAGGACACATGCAGGGACAGATCACATCGAGGGAGAAGTGCCCTGACAGGGTACCTGGATGCTGGCTTCATATAAAAGAGCTGTGTCCTCCTTGCAAGTAAAAGAAAGAGTTTCCTGATCCACTTTCCTGCTGTGATGCTGGGCTGTCCTAGCAAGCCTTAGCAATTTTTAGAGGAGAGGGGTCCAAACTGCCTGAAACTGATAGGTTTTGCAGTTACTTGTAGCATAGGATACAATAACAAGATATACATAGGACAGGTAACCTATGAAGAATACACCGCTCTGAGCAACAACTGATCTTATTAGTAATCTTAAGGTAATCAAACAGGACAAATATATCAGCTAGACGCTTGACTTATGGTAAAGCGCTTATGAAGGAGACGTGAGAATGATCCTGCTGGATTTGTTCAGTCCTACTGATTATTGCAAAGGTACAGAGTAAGGCCAGAAAATCTGGGGTCTCATATGGATTAGCAGCATGGGAAGCAGTTTCCCCTACCTCCTGTCCCAAGAGAGCCAGGCAGTACTTTCAGGCAGTTTTACAAGGCAGGCAAGAGAATGATACTATGGCAGTTTTCTGGGCAAGTATTTAACAACTCTGCACTTTCCAAAACGTAAAATTAGTCTTGCCTGGTTGATGCAATCCTAAAAGCCAGCCTGAGGAATCTAGCCCAAGTCTGTGGTCCACCCACAAAGCCACCAATAGTGGTACAAAGGGCAAAGCATCTGTCTCTGCCTTTTACACTGACGGTGCTTTCCACTGCTGCAGCTGACAGAGGAAGCCAGTGGATGACAAAAGGATTTAGCTGGTCATGCTTTCATTAACAAGCTCCTTTCAGAGCTCTGTTCTCAAGTTCAACTCTGTATGCAGAAGGCATCTGGCTCCCAAGCGAACAGCTGCTATATAAATCTTCCTGCTCCTACTCCCCCTTTCATTAAGCAGTACTCAATGAAGATGTCATACTCCACGCAGCATTTTCTTGTGCTATCACGAGCTGGCAGTAATTCACCCAGGAAGACCTAATTCTCTCTCCACCCTGTCCCTGCTCCTGTCCCACCAGACCATGTGCTGATCCAGTTGGTTATAACTGTCGGCAGGGCCTGTGGCTCACTGAAGGCAGGTACGTGAGCTGGGAGCCCTTCTTGCTGGAAAGACGGGACAACACTGGCTCTGTGTTGACCACTGAAATGAGGAAGCACTAGAAGAGCCAGGCCTGAGAAAGAGTTTAAGCCAAACAACACTTGCACTGTGAATTCTGTATGACTTCAGAGTAGTCGGAAGGAAACAAAGAGCGACCACTGCACTGTCCACAGCTGCTCCCAATGACATTTGTTCACTGCACATTCTGTGAAGTTCCCTGGGTTTGTAAGTACATCCCTCCCAACTGAGCCACCTAACCCAGCCGGCCTACTAAAAGGAGCATGGCCCCGTGGACCAGGCCTGCTGCCAATGCCTGTCACATACAGATCTCTTTGACTTGGCAGTGCTAGCTTAAAGGTTGGACCAGATGATCTTAGGGGTCTTTTCCAACCTAAATGATTCTATAAACCCCTTAAAAATGAATGGCAGGTAACCAAATATCATCATTCAGAAAACAGGAGTGTAAATATGCCAATGTACTGGCACAAACATGATGGGAGGAGTATGACAGGGACCTGTCTCAGCACTCATCCACCTTCGACTTCCACAAGGGACAGATCAAAGAACAAACTCACCAGTACAAGCCTTCTGCTATCACTATGGTTATATCCAATTTTTGACCACCTACTACTGTTCTTCTGCAAAGGCAACCACTGCTCTCTTGGACTAACGCTTTGGAAACGTCTCTCTGTAAATTTGCAAGAGATGTACATGTTGGGAGCACCTAATACCACAGCTGACCTGCTGAGACCACAGCTTTCTGTGCTGCTCAGTATTGTCCCTCTGCTTCCCTGTACTCCTTTCTCTGTCTCTATCCACCTGTGTTCTACCTTGAAGTTGCATTACAGAAAAATTCACGTGTTACAGGCCAACTTTCTTCAACCTGCATATTGGATAACAGGTAGGTGATCATGGACAAGGAGCTCCAAAGCAAAACTAAGGGATATTAGATTATAATTAAACACCTTTATGAACAACAGCACATTCAATAAATAAGAAAGCAACAGCTTTAGAATCCAAGAAAACTTTAGAACTGTTTTTTTTTAATGTAAAAAATAAAATCAAGAATATTATTCTGGTTTAGGTATTTATCCAAAGTTCACATTGCCTATATTGCTCTAATACATGGGTCTGTAGCTACTATCAACACCAGCCTCAAAGAGGGCATCACTGTAGTACCATGAGCTTGTATTTGTTTCCTAGCAGTTGCCATCACAGGCACGCCAATGTAATTATCTAATTTAATTTGTACATATTGTGGGTAGAATATGGCATTTGTCAGTCATTTAACCACCCTTAATTCTCTAGGTCATTAATCTCAAGCTGAAGCTAAGCAGCCAGAGAAGAATAAAAAAACTAACAGAAGTTCACATTAGTGCAGTTTGTAAACAGAAAGACAGCTTTCTCCAGATGCTCACACTGGCTGATTTGTTCTTTTTACTGTCAACAGGCACCAAATCCAAGATAAAGGGGAGGGATCTACCCCGAGGCAACACATGAAATGATGAGAAAGTTGAGCATCCTCGTTAAGCACCTCAGCTTGCAGAGAAGTCAAAGGGAGCCACCATTTCTATGGCTAATGCTCCAAGAAACTGGTAAAAAAAAAATAAATCTACTTACATCCATAGAAGTCTTACACATGCAACAACCACACTGCTGCATTTCTACATCCTGCAAGTGTTCTTGCAAATGATCTGCTATTTGCATGAAAGAAACCTGATGAAGTCTTTTGAGATGCATCCTAGAAGGACAACTGGTGCAGAAAGACAGGCCTCCGGGGAAGTAGGAGGGGTTTTGAAGCCCCCAAGCCTGGGGGCAAAAGCTCCCCCCAGCTCCAGGTGAGAACCACACATCACACAGTGAATTAACAGCAATAAAAGCTCAAACGCAGCAGAGGAAAGGAGCTTCTCCCAGTCACCCAGAGGTGCCACTGCTGTTGATTGAATTCTTCCTCTACAAGGTATAATTCTCAAGTTGTATGGTCAAACATGCAAAGCTTCCTGCTTACTGGAAAAGGACCTAGTTATGTGCAGTTCACTTCTCAGTGAGAACTAACCTGCCACCTTTCAACATGCTCCCTGAAGCAAAAAAAAAATAAAATATATATATATATATATATCCAACCAATATAACTTCTTAAAAAAAAAAAAAGAGAGAGAGAGAGAAAGAAAAAGAAAACAAGGCACAACAAACTCAAACATCTCTTGTACTTTGCCATGGGCCCAGCTTAAAAGGTATCCTGATTCAAAACATGGCTTAGTAACATGCATTAGATGCATGGGATAAGTCAGACAAAGGCAGCTTCGTCTTGATCTTTCCACCAAAACACCAGTGGCATAAAAAGAACAAAAGTAGTCGCTTATAACTAATAGCCGGCTGCAAAAGTGAACAGAAGGACTAACTGACCTGACTCGCGATTGGATTTGGCTCTTAATGCCCCTGCTGAAGCTGCCAGCACTGGGTTATGGGAGAAGTGCACAAGGGTCACTGCAGGCTGAAGCACTGCACAGCCCCAAGAAGCAGCAGAATATTTCGTAGTAAATACTCAGGAATTATCTAATGTCATAAGGCACTTCCAGGTTGACTGAAATGTGTTCACACAGACATAAAGGATTACAAAATGCCTGCCAGCTGCGTTACATCAGCTGTCAAAGTGCAGGAAAAGACACAGGAGAGCTCAAAAGGCAATAAATAACATTCAAATTTTAGCGTCTAACAGAATGAAAAACATCCTGATGTATATCCCAAGCTCTCACTCACGAGCCCAAATGTCATTCTAGCCAGGCAGGAGAAGATACTACAGACATTTATTTTTATCTGCGGAGGGGCTGAAATTGCCGTGCCAGCTGGCAGGATTGTTTACTACCCCGCACGGCAAATGAGATGCACAAAACCCGGAAACCTTTGTTCAGTAAGTTGCAGGCGAGCTTAACCATGTGAGGGACAAAAGACCCGATTTGGAGAGGTGATGTCAACAGCGAATTTTAGGCCTTGATATAAAATACGAGGAGATTTCTCTGTCGAGCAACCGGAGCTCGTAAAATGACAGGAAGCCCCTGTGTTTGTGGCTTGTGTTAGCACGGTGAGCAGAGCAAACACGGGGGTGCTGGGGGAAGGCTCTCCTCGCATCCCCCCACCAGCCAGACCTGCTGCTGCTGCGGATCTCCGCCGCCTCGGGTGCAAGACCCCCAAAGCCGGCTGCTTTTTTAACCAAGAGGCCCTGAGCGCTGCTCCTCCTGCTCAAAGCGCCGCGTCTCCCGCTCGGCACCTCGCTTATCCACTTGTCCAAGGCGGAGTGTGGCGAGGCGCTGGCGCATCCACGCTGCGGAGCCCTCCCTGCCGCCGCCGCCCCAGGCCGCAACCCACCGCCGCCACCACCGAGCCCGGCACCTCTCGCCCGGATGGCACTTACGGTTCGCCAGAATAAACCATTCCTCGGCTCGCAAAGCCCAAGCCGCGAGGGGACCGACCGCCTGGGCGACCACGGCACGCGTAGGATGAGGAAACCCCTCCTCCACAGATGCCCTATTTATTCGCCGCTTTAGCATCCCGCGTTGAGGGGGGGAGGCTCGCCCGTCCTCCTCCCCGACCCCCCGAAGCTGGGGGAGCCAGCACGGTGGCTCTTCCCCTGTTTTAACCCCCCCCACCCTGCGTTTTTGGGGTTGGCATTTTACCTGGCAAATGGCCGCATCCCTCCTCAGCACAAAACCCCGAGAGCTATATTCTGACACGAGAGAATTAGCACGCCAAGAGACGCACGCAGAGCGGCTGCCCGCGGCTGGCGACAAAAAGGTTGCAGGCTGGAGGCTTCGGCACTGAGAAAGGTGGATTCGGTGCTCATTTCGTCTCTGCTCGGTGGAAAGCAGGATCTGAGCCTCAGACCCGGATGATTTGTAGCAGGGTAAAATTGAAGTGAGCCCAAAAAATCAAGAAAATGTACATCCACACACAGGCACCACGCACACAGATGTAGCCTTACTTCCACTGCGCTCTTCTCTCTCGCCTTTAGCATTATATCCCAGGTATTTAGTACGAATTAAATCTCCCACACACTGTCCTGTCCTCTCTTTAACCTTCCAGTGCAGGCGGAAGGCCTTCAGCGCAAGGAGCCTGTTATGCTGAGGACAAAACAACCCCTAATCTTCATTTACGATATCATTCATTTGTGGAAAAACACACTGTCGTAATTTCTGGGTGTTATGACTGCCAGAGATCATGGGGCGGGAGAATAAGGCAGAAGTCAGAGAACCTTGGATTAAAAGTCACTCCCTGCCCAGCAAATACCAACAGGAAAAAAAAAAAAAAAAAAAAAAAAAAGCAAAAAAAAAGCTGTGATGATCCCACCAAAAATGCAAGGAATGGGTTTAAAATCAAAGTCTTCTCAGTGTTCAGGTAGCCTTCTGCAGACCTGTATTAGCTTGCCAATCGCTCACATTCAATCCAGGGCAGAATAAAAAGTGCCTGGAAAGACACCTCACACCTTGAGAGGCATTCAGACGTTTGCACAGTGAAATCACACCCAGGCTGCAGTCGCTGTGACAGTTTAACCTGATTGTGGCCCAGGTCTGAACACATTCAGGGCGGTCGGACTGAGACAAAAACCCAGGACATTGCCCTCCCACCCGGCAGGTGGACACGGGGAAGGGTGGCAGCACGCAGAAGACCTGGACTTTTGCAGAAAACCCAGATTTCCCAGCACGGCCAGCTCCCCCCGGCTCCCAGCACACCTCAGCATGCGTTGCGTAACCAAAATAAGCCCAGCCATCCTGCCTGATACGATAATGAGTCCTGTCACAGCTCTTGTGCCAAACAGAGGCATAATCCCTAAAGGACAGGGAGCCCGGAGAGCACGGAAAGGAAGCAGGCACCTTGAGAGTGAGATTTCGACTGCGCTGATTTTTTTTTCCGACCAAAATTGTTATAAAAAATGAGATTTTCCAGTGGTACTGCCACAAACCAGTATCGTTCTCCTGTATCGTTTACCCGGGGGCCTCACTGCAGCACACTTTGTTTCACTTGCTGTGCAAAACCCGTCTGTAGCAGTTTCGAAGACCTTTGAGCTCGGAGTGCACCCACACCGAAAGGCTGCACGACTGCAGCTGCAGCACGCCAACACGTGGTGCCTGACAGCCTGCCCTGCCAAAGGGCAGGCAACGTGGCAGAAAATAAACACGGAGAACACCTGAGAGGAGACAGGAACTTGCTCGCACCCTGTACCTACAAAGCCAGGGCCCACTGCCACTGGAGCAGCCATCGGAGCAGCCCAGCAGTGGTGAAAAAGAAAGGATGAAGGGAAAGCACAGAGCAGCAGCTCGCTGGAGATCCCCAATAACTCCTGTGGCATCCCTGCACAGTACAAGGTTTGTTACTGGAGAGCTTCAATTCATTCCCATGTTACTGCAAGCTGAGCTGTTGCAGACTCTGTTTGGGACTTTCAGCTGGGCTACTCAACAAAACTGGAAAACACCTTGTATCTCCTTCAGTGTGGGAAGGAAGGGGCTGACTTTGGTCATTGCAATTTAAGATTCTTGGACAAAAACACACAGGGAGAAGACCTAATTGCCAAGGATTCTTATTTAAAACAATAAGGAGGCTCTTGGTCCTGCTAGCTTCCCTGCATTTTCATGTTTGTATTTAAGGTCAGCCATTTTAATCTATTCTTGTTACAAACACAAAAAGCGTGTCTTTTTTCATGAACCAGAGCCATCAAGTAAGAAAACACACCACGGTGTGCCCATAGCCAGAGCAGCTTAGAAATGGCACCCCTCTTCTACAGCTTCATGAAGCATGAAGAGCTGCAGGATGCCAGGAGGCACCAAAAGGTGTATTTTTTATTGCAGAGAGCAGTCTACGGACCCAAAACTGCCAGAGGCAGCCACGGATGAAGGTGGTGGTGGCTTTCCTGAAGGCTCAAGCACCACTCCAGGACCGTGCAGACGCCCTCCTGTGACTCTTGGGTGCTCATTAGGTCTGTCTGCAGGCACTGTGTATGGCAAACCTTTCCCTGCTGTGCTGAGAAGCGAAGCACGAAGTTCATGTTGCTGGCAAACGGGCTAGGGAAGGATAACGAGGGACAGGACTGTGTCTGTGTATACAAAACAGCCTGGGAGCGCTGCTCCAGAGCACGCTGGGGATGTAAATCCCACTCCGTGGGTTTTTGGCTGTCTGCCCACCCACATGCAGCCCATGTGCTCCCTCTCTCCTGCTGTTTCAGGCCTTCACTTGGGTGGATGTGCAAGCACGCGGTGGGTTCTCTCACAGAGAGCTGCCATGAGGCCAGGGGGCAGAGAAGAAAAGCAAAAGAGTTTTGATGCTCATTTACAGTCAGCACAAGGCTTTCTTTCTGCCTCTCGGTATGTTTACATTCCCCCTTTATCAACAGAGACTTTGACACGAGAACCTGCCCTGGTAAGAGAATCTTCTGAGCTGAACAGAAACTCATTTGTTCTCCTTCCCAGGCATGCCATCCTCTTAATGGTTATTTTGTCCCAGTAAAATTAACTTTTTGAGGCCTTTCCAAGTTTGCACCAAGCCACCTTCTGGCTGCAACGTATGCAGCAAGGCTTTTGTCAGCACGCAAGCTGAGCACACGCATACAATGGGAGTGTTAAGTCCTACAAGTGCTGCCATATGGCAAATCTGGGCTTGTCACCATGAACTAAGAGAATCACTTCAAGGACTAAATGAAGAGCTCACCTAATTTGCCCATCTGTCCCAGGACGTTTATTAGTTTAAAAAGGTGAAATAAGCTATCAGGTGGAATGTTCTGTGTTGATAGATTGGTTTGAGACTGCTTTGCTTTCATTTGGTATCCCACAGATACACACACACACGCACACCTTGTAATAAAGGAAAGATAAACGTTACCCAAGCTGCTGTGTCAGCCACGGAGATATCTGAAACCACAGAATTGAAATTGCCTGCAAATCCTGGTTGGACTTCCTCATGGATACGGGCTGTTCTACACTCGCTAACCACAGTGCCGTACAGTGCTTATCTACTAGGAAGATTCAGTATCCAGGATGGAGGGACAACTTTCAACACAAAGCTATTCAATATACACCTTCTCCTCTTACTCAGTGCATGGCTCTGTACTTTGCTTACTGCCCATGCCTTGGCCTGCCATGAAGACAGTACGAGATTTGGTCCTTGCCCCTGTGATGGCCAGGGAAGCAATGCAGCAGGCTGTTGCATGCCCACGAGTACAAATAAAGGCAGCAGCTGCTTATGCTTTTAATATAAAGTGTTGAAGTCATTATAATTGTCAAAAAAATAAATAAAATTCAAGTGGTCATAGATTCAGCACCCAACCCCCCTGAAAATTTTCAATTCAATTTGCTTGCAGCAGCTACTGAAAAGACAAGAGCAAAACCACCTCCTGATTTCACTGCAGCTCTTTCAGGAGCAAGACAAGATTGCCTCCCTACCACAGCAGAAATTAACAAGTTCCCTCCAGGCAGCATTCTCCTGCCTCAACCACAAGACCTTCAAGGCCCTCCAGTAGTCCTGTCCTGGAACATTTGCTTCATCCCTTTTATCTTCCCCAAGAAATGAAGCAGTGCCCAAGACAAAGGTGTGCTGCCAAGGGTGGCAGATGTGCAGCACTGCTGTCTCTCCTCCACTGTGCAGCAGTGGGTGCACAACCCCCATACCATACCCTACACCCTCCAAGCTCCCTACAGCCAACCCATCCCACATATCAAATGAAACTGGTGATGGCTGATATCTGAAATAGTGTAAGGACACGTGGATTGCGATGTCTTCATGCAACAGGACCCAAAAGAAATTTACCACCACATTGTTTTCATCTGCTCTTTTAATATAGCTTCATTTTTATTTTTTGAAGGGATTTTGCATAAGAAAACTGAAAAGAAAGGAGACAGTCTACCAGCACGGGGCATCACAACCCGTGCTCACAGGTCATCTCACTTCCAGCCCAAAGCTCCCTGCTCTGCTCTGCTCCCTTGCAAAGGGGCCCAGCTTGTGTAACATCCATGATGAGTACAAGCGCTGCCTCCTCCCCAGCCCCTAAGCTTAAGAGAGGCTACCCAAAAGCACAGGGGGGCCTCCTCTTTAGCTCCCTAAAGCATACCACAATGTTAAAACAGGGCAAAATAAACTCAACCTGGTGCAAGCATCTAGCCTGGTGAGTACTTAAAACTAAGAAGCTGAGACCAGCCTGGCTGCCAGCCCCGCTCCACACAGCAAGGTGAGGGAGGAGATGCACTACATCCATGCTGCAAAACAAAGCCATATGCTGAAACACCTCCATTACATGTTAAGTCCAAGAGGACCAGCAAAGCCCACTAGGCAGCCTGATAAACTTGGACCTACTGCTTAAAACCACGTTTTGCCAGTTCATTACCCTGGTCCTGAATGCAAAGTTGACAGATATCACAAGTAGAAGCTGATATGCTCTAGATCTTTAGGGCTAAGAACACAGGAACTGTCATAAAGCCACACACCAAGCCCCCAGTGGCTGCAATATCCTTGCATATTCCACATTGGGAGCTATGTTCATGTTCTATGCAAATCCACACTAACGTAACCCAAAGCACCACTGTACACTTGTCTGAATGTAAAGCCTTAAGACAAGTAGAAATACAAGTGCTCTGTTGGCAGAGACTACTTGAATGCTAGATCTATCTCTGTACATCCCATCAGTTCTTTATCTCAGTTTTAAAATACTATGTAATTTAATCTGCATTTAAAAAGCGCTACAATTAATAGCTTACAGTAAAACTAATACTGCAAGACATAAATGATCATAAAAGTGTTTCAGAAGTGGCATGTTACCATAAAATGAGAACAGAAAAAGTGCTGTTATAAAAGCAAAATGTTCTTTCTTATACCATACCAAATACAAATATACCTTGAGATATATACCTTGAAAGACTTTATCTAAAGACTAAGAGTTAGATCTTAAGAAGGCAGCTTCTGCTTAATCATTCATGGCTCACGTGTCACCACTGATTCAGATCCCATTCCCAATTAAGCACTAGAACTATGTTTTCACAGCACAACCACCCGCTTTATCAGACCCAAATGTTAACCAAGCCAGAGACCTTCTGCAGGGAAGTCTTTTTAGCAAAGACACTGACTTATCTCATATAAAATACTGAAAATCATTTTCTTACCGTGCTCCAATGACATCAAAGAGATGCTGCCAGCGATCATTGATTTTGTTGAGTTTATCGTCTATTTCAGCAACTCGGGTCTTGTTGCTAGCTTTGATTAGCTGGTCACCCATTTGTTTCAAATGAAGCTTATTTTCACTGAACAGGTTTATTTCTTCCATGCAATCCTGATAAATACATACAAACATTGCTCAATTTATGGGCAAAGCAAAACAAAGCTATCTGTTTCTTTCCCAGCATCTGTGATGTGAGGGCAGGTTTGGCTTGTGATGGCTGAGGTTTCTATATTAAAAACTTCTTTCACTTAAAAACAGGAGCAAAAAGGAGGAAGAAAAACTCAATGGAAAAGCATTCTTATAATGAAGCCACTATGAAAAAATAAGCAGCTTAAAGACTTGTAAGTGCCCGGAGTAAGTACTGCTAAAAATAGCAGTGTAATGTTCTATATTTGCCTCTGCTTTCCCAATTTAATGTTTCAATCAACCTACCACAAAAGAACCCAAAATCAAGTCTGGGATGGCTTTATTTTGCCAATATTCTTATCCAGAGGAGATCTGGGATTAGATATTGAGACCTTTAAGCCATGGTGAGAACAGTGCAGGAAAAAAAAAGAAAAAAAAGATTCCATTTAAAATCTAACTGATTTATAAGTATTAGAAACCACTAACTGATTTTTTTTAGCTTTTATTTTTGGTTATGTTAACTTCTCATTTGGCTGACATAAGACCTCTGAATCCCATCATTTAGTCTTTTCTTTGCCCTCTGTCCGCCTGTTTCATAACTGCTGGCAAGGGACAAGGGGCTGATGCTCCCCAGACATCACTGATCTGTGGCCAGGGAAGCTGTAGGCAGTGCTGTAGATGTGTGTGTACCCAACATCTGCAACAACTCAGTCCCTCACCACCACCGCTCTCACATATCACGCTCATGCCTAAATGTAGTTAGGTGGCACTTCTGTTTTGCATTTTGTTCCAAGCCTGAACATCACAAAGATACGAGCTTAGAATAGAGTAGCTCATCTTCTCAGAAAAGCCTGTGCTTGCTGGTTTTGTACCATCCGTCACTTTTGGGAGGCAAAGAAGAGATGAGGAACGGCTGTTCTATAACCTGCTATCAGGCTGCAATTGAAGCAAAGCGGTGTTGCCACTCACCTTCTGCAATTTGTCTATCATGTCTTCAATGCTAACATCTGCAGTCTGTAGCACTTTACTTTCCATTTGTACCAGCCAGGAACATAGCTCCTTATTCTTTTCATTGAACACAATCCAGGCGTTGAGTCTGTCCTCGATCTCCTGCTTACGCAGAGACACCTATGGATAAGCACACACATTAACTGCTGGCAACTTCTCTCTCAGGAAGGAAACCAGTGATTATAAACCCTCTAATTTCTAGCCTGCATTTGATCATATCCATTCTGCAGGAGCACTTATTAAATATCTCCAGCTTTCTTTTCAAAGCCAGCAAGCAGATTGTTATTACACGTTATTTTGGATGGCGGGGCCAAAAGGTGCCTAGCAAACACCAGATTCTCTCCCTCAGAAGAATTAAACTGAGTGACAGCTTTATAAATAATGATTATGTAACAATTTAAGTATCGCTCAGTGAAAACCTCAAAATGTCAAACAAAGAAGTAATACAAAATGTATAATTACCTCGCACTATTTAATATGGCCCCTAATATAACACAAAAGAAGTTACACCCAGGTAAGCTCTTTTCTCTGTAGCTGTAAGAGAAACTTTGTAACTACTGACTGCAGTTTTTTTTTCTTAATCTCTATAAATACCAGTTTTCTTTCCATTTGTTCATCAGGTCTTGAAATAAAAAAACAGCATCAAAAATCTATCTTTTCTCTTGAAAACTGTCAATTTTTTCCTCAAAGTTATATTTGCCACAATGGATAAACAAATTGTCTAGACAGGGAAATTAAGGCTTGATGCTACCTCAACCAGCAAAGTTCACTGCTCCACCATATCAAGTAGGAGTAGGGTCAGTCTTCTCCTAGCTAACAGAACTTATTTCTTGCCTAGGGGTTTAAAATATATATTTATATTCATTTATCCACTTTGGTGGATTCCCATAATAAGACATATGGGAGAAAGAAAGTGAAAAGTGGTACAAATTCTACCAAAACAACGTGAAACTAAACAAAACAAACAGAAAACCTCTTGTCCTCACCAATAGCCTTTGTGTAAATAAGACTGAACTTAACAATTTGCTCCTCTTGGTTACAAATAGACCCTACAAATACCATCCTATAGCATACATTGGGATCAAAATGCAAGGCACCAAGCCATCTCCCATCATATTGCTCTTGTCCCTTAAATTCTGACTTTTATTTTTAAGGAGGGGATGGGAAAGTGAAACAGATTTCAAAATCTTTCATGCTGATCTCAGTAAAGTGATGAGGGCAATGACCTGGGGGGCAGGGAAACAGTCTCCAAAGTTCATATTGGGAAAAAGCCTCCTGGAGACCCCAGGGACCTAAGAAAGTCTCCGTAAGCCCTAGGGGTGCCTCTGCTTCTGGGATGCCCACTTGTACCCTCAGCCACAGAGGTATGAAGTGAAATCTCGTCCTTCCTCCATGAGTTGCAGCATCCCCCCATGTGTGGAGGTGACTTAACGTCATTAATAGAGGAGGCTATGCCTGTCAGCACAACCATCACTAAAGCCTGAAATGACCCCAACTCTGTTTTTGTTTGCTAAGCCTGGGGCAATGCAGGATTTTAAAAGCAGAAAACATCTTTTGGTTGGCTAACCAATACAGATTGGGGATAAAACAGGAATGAGTCAAAAAATCCCAGACAAGCTTCTAGGAGCGTGAGCCCTTTCAGCCAGGCCTTGCTTTGTGCACTTTCTCCTCAGACCAGCTGTGCTGGTACCAGCTCCAGTTTTGCATCCATGATGCAAAGAGCAGGAGCTCTCTGGGCATTCCCAAGGGAGGCTAAAAGTATAGCAGGGATCCATCCTGCACGCTAGCGGTTTGTTAGGACAGGATACTCACCCATAGGAACAGTTAAGTCTTTGACCTACATGTACCTTGCAAGGGCAGCTATGTAAACACTAATCCCTTGAGTGCATCTGCTCATTAACTGTGTTTGTGTCCCAGCCCAGGCCAGCACAGGCATCTGGCTGCCCTGCTCCCATGGCCGTGACAGCTGCAGTCCCGTCTAGCAGCACTTAAAGGCTTTCACATCTTTCCATTTATACTGCAGATTGTTTTCACACAATGCATCTTGACTCCTTTAATTTGATAGCCAAAACAAAGCAGTTGTGCTAGCAGCAGGACCCATAAAATCTGCTCTCTTACACTCATGTCCCGTGCTGAGCATTGATGCAGGCTCTCCAGAGGCTTGTTAGAGCTGTGCAAACATTTCAGTACGTCTCGCTGCTGCAGCACTGAATAGATTTCCTCCCACCATAGATTTCTATGTATCTAAAAATCGAGTAATATTTATGTCACCCCTTTCTTCCCTCCAAGATAGACTGGCCAAAGCATTGTTCCCTCAGGAAATCCAAGCAGAAAGATTGAATCTGAACTGAAATTACTACAGCCAGAAGGATAGGCTGTCATTGGGTACAGCTGAGGTGGCTCAGTTTTCAGGGCTGTTCACCCCAGTTCAAACAGCAGGCAAAAAGAAAGAAAAACAAAGTTATCTCATTTATAAGCTTAACTACAGATTTCCATTAGGAAAATGGCTCAGGCATTACAATTTAAAGCTAACGGCCTATGCTTCTTGGGAGGGGGCGAGTGTCTGGCATTATTTTCAGAGCTCAGAAACAATATCAGAGAAAATGCTGGTTGTAGATTAACTGTCTAGTTTAAAGCAAAGAGTATAAATTCTTCCTTCTCATTACAAGGCCAAAAAGAAACCCAAATAACTATTTCATCACACCAAAGTTTGTGAAATAAGAGTAGCTGTTCATTCCTTAACTCTGGCTGTATTCCCACCAGCCTTGCTTTACCTTTGCCTGAGTAAGGGTTGGACATGAAATGCTGGGTCTAACTTGCTTCAATACTTTGTAAACTGTGGAATAAAGCTATGGAGTTGTGAGTAACAAGAGGCAAGAGTTTGGCTTGCTGACATGTAGAGACATCCAGAGCAACTTAAGACCCTGAAGTATTTTGCTTCCAATCCTGGTAACAGGGCAAAGCAAACACACATTCAAAGTGCATAATAACCTAATGAATCAAGTTCATATGACTTTGCTGGTAAATTTTCCCCAGCAATTTTACATGCAGCACTAAATTAAGTGTAATAACAACAAGCCACAAAGAATGCAAATGTTTCACAGTATTTTACTGCAACAGAAAAGACAAGCCAGTTCTTAATGTGTTTAAACCCAAGAAGTCAGCATTTAAACACATTTAAGTTTCCTTTATCAACTCTTCTGGCATTGTTTGACATCAGAGTGCAGAGACCTCCCCCTTCCTTTCCCTGCCTCACCCCCTCAGGCAATTCCTGTGTTTGTCTCCCTCCCCCCAGCCCCTGTCCCTTTGGCAGCCCGGAACAAAGCCACCTATTCCAGTAAACAGCTGCATTTGGGCTCCATGCATTTCAGGCATTTACTAGTTACAAAGACCTCACAAAACAAAAATAAAATAAAACAAAAAATAAAATAAAATCACAGCACTGTGACTAGGAAACAAAGGATAAAACTCAGTCCCGGTCAGCTGTGCCAGGAGAAGCCCCATCCCCACCCAACACTGTAGAAGTGAGCCAACCCCAAAGAGATCCCATTTGCTAGCCCGCTCCCCGTTTATATCCAAGCCCTATGAATACCTTGCTATAAAAGCCCAGAGTACACAGAAAACTTACTCGTAAACAGAGCTCTTCCCACTGCCTGTGCAAGTGTTCGACTTGTTCCTTGAGCACCATCATGTCCTCAGTGAGGATGCAGTGCGCCAGCTCCACCTTCATGGCCCGCAGCTCCTTCATGTTGTGGGCCCAGTCCGCCAGCGACTGCTCCAGCTCCTGCATGGAAACGCACCCACAACAAGCCTTGGCACTAAGCTCCTCTGGTTTCCAAACCTGCTCGCTAATCCCCTGCCTGGCCTGTGGGGGAGGAGAGGAGGGGAATGTGCAGTGCTTGTGCAGCACTCTCCGCCTGGACTGGACGGGGTCCCCATGTGTTTGGCTCCGGGCCTGATTTGGAGCCCACTGGAGCCTGGGGCAGAGATGCTGCTGATGAATTGCTGCAGCAGCAGCCTCTGCTGTACTCAAAAGTGGCAGCAGCTCCCCATGTTTCAGGGCAGTTTGGGGTTTCAGATCCAGGAAGAAAGGTGACCACTTCTTTCTCTCTCTTTTTTTTTTTTTTTTTTTTTTTTTTTTGGCCATGCTGCTTCTACCTGCATTTGTTCCAGTTTTAGGAACGCTAAGAAAATAAATTTGGTTCCCTTTGCTAATGAATGACTTCACAGCCACTTCATCAGATTTCTCAGAAATCCGGAGCTTTAATTGCTCGTCTACAAAAACACACTTTCTCTCTTCTGCTTCCTTCCCCCAGCTCCCCTTTCCCTTTATAGCAGGGTTACGCACTTTCCCAGTCTGTGAGAGAATTGTCTCCTGAAAGAGACACCACTGCATGCAGCTGGGAAACAGCACATCCCATGAGGCATTAGATACTTTTTTGCAAGGTGGTCACTGTCACTGGCTCCTCTAACATTAAGAGCTCTTACATAGAATCCAATTTGTCTCATAAAGGAAAAAAAATGTGAGTGTTTGCATCAAGAGAACTGTGCTGGGTCTAAGCCATATGAGTACTTTAACAGGTCTTTTGATCCAGTCTCTTATCTAAATCCTAAAAACAATTTCCGATCTGCTTCAACATCGGAGGAAAAAAGTAAAAAATTGAGACTGAAACATGCGTTTATTTATCTTGAGAAGTGTTGAATCCCTGCATTAATGAAGCCAATGCTGGAATTTAATAGGATTTTGCTAGCCTCACATAAGGTCTAGCCCTGAAAGAAAACAAGTGTATTCCATAAAACATGGAAATGCAGAGGGCAAGGTGCTTTCTCCCTCATACCACTTTGGTCCTGTATTTTATTCTATCATGATATCCAAGAGCAGCAGCTGCACTGGTACTGTCTGACCCTGATGCCTCTGTGGCTGAAATTCTCTTGCTGGAATAAGAGGCAGAAGCTGTCTGCTGCCATTTCACAAATAGTTCAGGACTACAGCAACACTGCTGCTGTGGGAAATGCAGCCTGAACTCACAACGAAGATTTCAGACAGATGATAATGAGTACAAAGCCTTGGCTCGTTAATAAGCTTATTTGTTCCCACTACATAGGTCAACAATTCACTTCATAAAAGAATGATGAAAGACTGACCAGTCCAGACATAATGTCTCCTATCCCTTGGAAATTCTTTCCTTGCCATTTAATTTTCACGGTGTACTATGTGCTGCAAGGGCTTTTGCCACTCCCTTACTCTAATTTTCTTTCTCTTTAATTATTCTTGGATCCCACAGGTGTGCATGGTGCTTTGCAGACTTACAAGGTCTCTTGCCTGAGGAGCTCCCTGTCCAAAATGAATTGGAAAACAAAAAGGAATATTCAACCATTAGGATGGCAGCCGACTTGAGCTGGGACCAGGGAGTTTTAACATCTTGTTTGAGGAACAGCTTATTTTATAAATTCAGATGGTGGAAATGTAGCAGCAGGAGGAAAAAGTACTACAACAACAATATATATATATTTTTTGCAGCAATAACCTTCCTCATACATGCAGATTGGCAGCAATCAGGATAGTATAAAGGAGAGAAATTCAGTGGCACTGAAAGAGCAGCTAAGATGGAAAATTTTGGACTTTGGACTAAGATGGAAAATCTGGACAATTTACAGATGGAAAAAATGGACTTTACAGGGATCAGGTGCTGTGCAAAGACTACATCTATATAAATCCAATATGCCTGTTCAATACCTTCATGTGTTCCTTAGCTTTGTAGAGTTCTTCATTTTCAACTGGAAGTGGATCTTTTACTTCATCCTTCAGCTCTCGCAGCCTGCTTTCTAATTCTTTTGTTTGTTTTTCACAGCAGTTCCAACTCTGTTCAAGGAGACCCAAGAAGTTACAAAAGGTTAGGATACTTTATCATGACATACTGTACTATATGGATAGGTGAGCAGCATCTTCAACACACTGAAGTAAATAATGGTTATTTGGATTTCTTTCTGACACATATCATGATCCACAAGAATTCTGTGCATGGATTTACAAAAAAAACAAACTTGCACTCTCTGTTATATTTAAAGTTTGCCTTACAGAGCATTCTGTTATGTCCAACATGACAGAGAGGTTTTTAGCATAAATTTGAGGCTGGGGATCCTATCAATGATGATATTCAATTTTAAGACATACTTATGTGCTGTCTAGCCATAAAAAGAAATGTATTGCTCTAATGGAAATAAATATCATCAATCGTTTTGTTTAGAGGAGGAGCAATGTGTCATGCTAACTCCATCTAGGGCTAAATATTAGCTCAGGCTTCATACCTCAAAGCAAGAGGTATTCTTGGTTCAGGCCATGGGGAGCACGAAAGCAATCAAAGTGGAAACCTCTATCACAGAAGCAAATGGATGTCGACCTCATTTGCTTTTGGAGAGTGGGGACCATGCTTTTAGCTTCCCACAGGCCTTGATGGCACATGACAGGCACTTGCCTCACAAATCCTCTGCAGTGAGCTGCTGCTCAGTGCTTGCTGTGCTGCTACAGAGCTCAGCGATGGGGATGGTGGGACAGGAAAGCTCTTGAGACAAACATGGGTGCTCCTCCCTGGGGAGGGCATTGACTACCTGCAGGACGCTGCTGAGCTTCATTTTCATGTTCTCCAGCTGGACCTGGGTGTCCCCCCAGTTCTGCTGTAGCTGGCTGAGCCCCTCCTGTATAACAGCACTGGTCTCAGGATCGGAGTCAATGCGCAACTTCTCCCCAACATCAATGACTGAGGAGTACATGCCTTGCCACCTCTGAAGAATCACTGCCTTACTCTTTAAAGGGGAAAAAAAAAAAAAAAAAAAAAAGTTTACAAGCTGTTCTTAGCAAGCTTTAGAAACACTTGTGGCATTTCACTTGAGAATATGTGAAGACTCAAAGACTCACAAAGAATTACAAGGCACTACTTTGTTCACATATATAAAAGAGTAAAGACAGATCTTCTATCTGCGTTTCTAATTTCAGAAAAATCAAAATCTTTCTGATCTATAAAACTCTACAATAGTTTTTGTTTTTTTTTTTTTTTTTTACAGACTGCATCTGTACAGTGAAACTACAGCAGCTAATCAAAGATGAAATTTTAGTTGTATGAGTTATTGAGAATAAAAAAAATTAAATTCTATTAGCATTCCATTAGCACCTCCAGCATCAACAGATAAAACAATTTTTTGAGAAACAACAGCCTTGTTAGTCATGACATACTCCAAGTTAAGGCATCAATTTTAATTTACCTACAACACAAATTAGTCTATAACAGGAGCAGATATGAGCATTGTTTCTGTAAAGCAACAGCAGGAGGATAAGGCAATTTGGAGTAGGAGGGAGAAGACATTCTGGCTTTTGTCACTAAGGTAAAGCATGAGTTTTAACTTGTAAAATCTACTGAAAATCATCTTTACACAGTAGGAAAAAATAAAGAAATAAGTAGTGTTATTGCCAAATGGAATACTGGTAATGTGTTAATTCATCAACAACAGGCGTGTGGAAACATGATAAACCTTGGACAGTACAAATAGAGGAGTTTAATAATAAATTTTGAAAGGTTTTAGGTTGCCTTAAGCAACCACCAAATTCACTATTAGTTTTTATTTTCTTATAAAAGACTGAGCTGTATAATTAAACGGTAAGCCAAGACACCCAAAATTAACAAAGGGAAACATATTTTCTACTGTACGTAAAATGCATAACAAGCTGCTCTGAAGAACTGCTTCCTGGATCTGTGCATTCTGGAGCAGTGGTTCCAAGGACAGACCCCCTTGCAAGCGCTCTATCTTCAGTTCCTGGCACCTCCTGTCCATCCATGCACACGTGGGACCCATATGGCCTGTCTTGCCACATATGCCCCTGCTTCCTTCAGGCAAGCTGCAAGGCCTGCATTCAGGACCCATGTCAACAAGATGCGTGCACAGAGGATACCTGATGACCATGTCTAATCTTCCGAATACCCTGGATTTCTGTGTTTGTATCAATATTTTTAAAGCATACCAATTACAACATTTATCATGAAGTTTGTTAGTATAATGAGCCTTTCACAATGTCACTGTTTTCTCATCCATGCTTAGCTTTAAGAAAAAAGACAACAATTGGTTTTCCCTCCAAAAAAGAGGTGATTTAAAGCTTTTTCCCTTACAGACAGAAGTTAATTCTATCTGAGAAAAAACACAGATTTTAGATTTATCAGAAAGAGAAACAGTACCTTGAAATCCTGAATTAGGTTTCTGAGGTGGTAAAGGCTATAGCAGTCCTGGCTCTTCACGGCTAGGAGAAAGCTGTTCATATCATCAAGGAATCTGCTGAGACTCTGCAGGGAACTCCTGAAGATCTGCCACTGGCTCACAAGTCCATCAATATCTTTCTTCCTCTGCTGAACCAGTCGGATAACATTCTGCCACTGCTCTTTCAGCAGTGTGAGTTTGGAAATGAATTCTGTCCTGAAGACAACAGGTGATAAGCGTTAAACTACTTTAACCTTAAAACACTTTGGCTGTGTTTTCCAGTAACTGTGATGGATTTACATTTGCAGTATTGTAAAATTCCAATTGTAATACCCAACTAAACAAAAGATGCTATGCATCCATAAGCTCAGCTCTGCTCTACGCATTCCATCTTTTAAGAAAAGCAAAAATTTTACATGATACAAAAATTGACAATGTAAGTCATTCTTGCTATTGTGGTATAGCAATATATGTAGTACAGAAATCACAGAAACAATATGCACTAAACACTTATCCAAAGAACAAGAAGTGTGATAAGATCTCTCATGACATTGCAAAAATTGATTTGTGCTTTTACCAGGTTGTAATGGGGAGTTCAAACATCATTGTATCTTACAGCAGTAGGACAACTGCAAAGTGAAAGGGCTCTGTGTTGTTACTGAACCCATTCAGTAAAGAAGCACTTTTTTTGCTCCTCCTACAACATGTTTAGACGATCCATCAGATCTGGATGGAATGGCTAAGACAGCCCCCCAGCTATCCCTTCTGCTTCCCTGCAGGAGGCCATGGCTCCCAGATTAGCTTTTATACACACAGATGTGTTTGTGGGGTTAGCTTCAACAAAAAATCTAGCAGCTTTGCTTAGTTTAGCCCTACCTTCCCTGGCATCTTTAAGCCAAGCTACACTGAAGTGGCTGAGGTGAGGGCAGTTTTGTCCTGCCAACTCTGTGGAAGCAGCAAGCTCTAGCAGAGAGGAGTAATGTCTTCACAGCAGAAATGCCTGAAGCAGTTGTAGCTCTGCTCACAAACATTATATGCCTCTTCTTACTCTACATTGATTAAGAGAAAAGTATAAGATCATAATAATAAAAAACAGGTTTAGTTCTCATGTATTTTGGATTGTATGGCCAATGACTTAATGCACTGTCATTTGAGGTAGCGGCAATGTAAATAGAGTCTCACACCTCTGCACTTTAAAAAGTGGAGAGGTCTGGGAAGAGAAAAAGGGACCTTTATATGCAGCATCCTCATTACTCTCCTGCAAGATGGTGGATTCTCAACCATGCTGTTTTAGCAAATGCAGGGAAGCAGCATACAAGGAAGCCTCGCAGCCAGGACCAATTATTTTTTTTTGGCAGAACATCCAGTTACTATCCAAAATGGAGTTTGAGCACCTGTGTTTCTTTCTCTTTGCACCTCCTCACACTTTTGCAAAATGTGCCAGGGGGTAATTTATAGAGCAAATCTGGTCAGGAATTCAGGTTTGCATTCTCAAGAGAGCAAATGTTCAATACCAACTCCAAGGAAGACAGCCTATTTACTGAATTAGTAAGATCTTAGGGAGAAAAACACATGGAATACCTTTTTTCTGCTTCTCCAGATTCCAAGAAGAGTAGAACTTTTGCTATGATAGAATTAAATGTCTGTTGATTTATGGAAATCTCAGTTTGCAGCATCTGAAAATACCATGAGAACAACAGTTTTAACTATCCATTGAATAACCTTTGCTGTGAAAGCTGGTTCTGCTCCTCTAGAGTGACAAAACCTATAATTTTAAATGATGAAAACTCAGTTATTTTCAACTGCTATCATCCAATGCATCCTAAAAGATTCCACACTT
Organism: Aythya marila; assembly: GCF_965140915.1. Taxonomy (NCBI): domain Eukaryota; kingdom Metazoa; phylum Chordata; class Aves; order Anseriformes; family Anatidae; genus Aythya; species Aythya marila. The sequence goes on along the minus strand of NC_139046.1, from coordinate 7,380,537 downwards.
TTTGGATACCAGGGGGAAATTTTGCACCTATGTGGTAACTGAACCCAACAGAAGCTATATGTTACAGTTAGTTTGAAGCCTTAAGTTTGTTGGACTCATTCATGAGAAATGCAGTCTAGACAGAAACCCACTGGAAAGGTATAAAAAAGCTGCTATAAAGCTGTATTTACTCTTTACCACACTTGTTTTATAACTAATCATATTTCAGTGAGTGAGTTGATTTGGAGAAGTATAAGTAAGAGAGCGCACATAACTTTCTATGGATCCTAGTGAACATCATTAACATGCAGAGCCTTAACATCCAGTGGAATTAGCAGCAGTACTTGTGTTGTGAAGCTCTGGTCCACTGCAGTAGCAAAAAGCTCATCCTAAGAGTTCGTGATGTTAAGCATTTACATGATTTTTTTTACCTCAATTCTAGCTGCTTTTCCATCTTCCTTGCACTAGGACAAAGTCTGTAGGACACTTTACTTGGGATTGCATCCACATGCTATTGCAAGTATGCAATGTATCCATCCCCTCCGAATGGGCAGCTGTACACGTGTGAAGCACTCTCTCTCTCAGTAACAATAGCAAGTGCTTGGAAAAATGCCAGTGAAACAGATTTTCTATCCAAATCTACCAGCTGGTCAAAAGGGAAATATTCTGTGAAAATGTTTTCTTTTAAATGCAGTCCTTCCAGAAACTGGTGAGGTTCCTGCCAGATCCCCAGTAAGCTGCCTAAGCAAGTTGCCATTGACAACAGGTGTCTGCACTGTGGGACAGGCACACAGGCAACTAACCTAAGGGCTGGAGAAGTCTTGGACTTCCATAAGGCAACACCTGAGGTTACATCTCTGAAGGTCTGATCCATGCAGAAAGCAACCCTTTCATTTTGGAAAATGATTTTCAAATTTCAGAGTCTTCCTCTGAATAAGTATAAGACCACATTTCTAAAGAATTAAATGCTCCGTAAAACTCTGCCCAGATCTGATTTCAGAAGGAGTAGCGTTTTCTAAGGATTTCCCATCACCTTCACCATTCAAGATATTTCCATTTTTAGAGCTGGCTTTACCGCTTTACCTCATATACTCTCTGTTGCTCCTGCAGTTCTTCAAATCGTCCTGGAATATTTGTCTTCAAGGCCTCTTTCATTTTTTCTAGGAAATTTATCCAGTTTTCACATTTCTGAAGGAATTTCTTTTCATCATTTTGAGTTCCCTCATGCACACTGTGAAACAAAAGAAACTATCAGAAACTATTTTGCTGGTGGTTGTTTTTGTTCATATATTTGCATATAGTCTGATGTGATAGTTCGTAATACAGTAGCAATACAGTAGGGTTTTGCTTGGCATTTCACTACCTTCTTCACCTATGTTGCTTCAAATGACTTGGAATAGAACTACCCATTAAATACTCTGGGGAAAACTGGAAGGCAGAAATCCATCTTGGGAAATGTCCCTGAAAAAGCTGTGAACAGCTTGAAATATTTCCCATGCTTTAATTTGATTTTCATTTTTTCCTCACAGAAAAGAAATGTTTAGTAGTGATTTTTTTATTTACAATTCAGACCTGCAGAGTTCCAGAGCAGTTGCTGTTTTCTGACTCCACTGCCGAGTCAAGCTTTGCATTTTCTTTAGGGTGAAGTCACTGAGGGGCAGCTTAATGCTTGCTTCATTCAAACTCTCTATGCTTGGAGAAAGGGCAGCAAGCTCCAGTGTATGATTCTGGAAGTAAAAAGGTAAAGTAATCGCAATCAAAATGCTAATCCAAAGAAACAACATTTCTATGATAACAAAAGAAATAAAAAAGTTACAGTTCCCTTACAGGGGGCCCCCTTTTCCAACAGTATTAAACAGATACTCAAGAGCTGGTACTTGCAGATTCACTTTGTACCCTACATTTAGGGTGACTAGGTAGCTGCAGAACAAAGCTGAAGAAAAGTATCTCCCATCAACCCCAAATCCATGTGATTTTCCTCCCCCTCACGCAGTCTGTTTGTCCTGCAATGCACATCTAGAGCTTTTTATGTACTTAAATTCTATGGATAGCTAACTGAGTACTTAGGAAACTGAACATACCATGACCAGTTCTGAGTTGTCTGTTTCTGCCTCTAGATGGAGACTATCAAAGGCGTCTGTGCAGCTCTTGACATGACCCTCCAGAGTTTCGAGACAGTTCTTAAAATCCTCCAGTTGTAAAAGATTGAACTAGGACAAATATTGCATATTTACATTAATTATGAGTCAGCTTAATCTACATATTTATTATAGAAAAAGGAGCAATAATAACCTCAGGAAAACAAACAAATGTTAAATCTAAATTCCAATGTATTTGTAACTCACTTACTGAACTTTTTCACTGTTTGTATTGGACAAGGGCAAAATTTAAGCCAAGGCAGATATCAAGAAGCAGAATCTCTAAATCTTGAGAGATTCATACATATATGAGTGCAAGAAATGTGGGCATCTGGGATACCTTTTTTGAAGATTTGGGTTGGTTTTAGATACATTGTGTTCATTCTTATGAAAGCAAATTGAAGCCCTTAGGTTTGTTCCAAAGCATAGATTAGGAAGTTTATAACATACTTCAAAGTTCATAATAAAAAATGTAATCATATGAGGATATCCCACTGCTTGGCTGTAATAGGTTCACTTACAAAGGCTTGTTACAGCAACTGCCTGAAGTTAGACAGGTAGGAAGAGTGAAACTCTTCACCTTTCCTTTTGGCTTCATGTATTATTTTCTTTACGTGGTTGACCGTACCATCAAATTTTATTTTACTGAAATTTCATTTCAATTCAAGAGCTACAGGGCTCTAGTGAAGAAGTTATCTCACATTGAGAGCTAATTTACTATTCATAACAATACCTCAAATTCATCTAACTTCCTCTGCAACATCTTTTCCAAATAGGATGCTCTCTGGAGCGGTTGCAGTTTCTCCAGCAGAACAGCTTGTGCAGCTGTCCCAGCTTGCTGTTTTATCTGATCAGCCAACTCTGAAATCTGGGAACGGCATCCCACTATGTTTTGAAGGCCATGCTGTAAATTCTGATGAGAGAAGGAGAAATTAAAAAAAAAAAAAAAAGTCAGCAAATGAATCAGATCTTCATTCATGTGCCACTTTCATTTAGTATCTTTTGTTGCTGTAACTAAGCTCTTTTTGTCGATCTCCTCTGCGAGCCCAATTCAGTTATGGTAAAAGCTTCAGTCTTTTACTCAGAGGATAAAGGGAATAGCATCCATTGACTCTAGTGCTGGGAAAGGCACAGTTCAAAGTTCAATAGAACACCAGTGACTTCAGGCAGTGGGCTTTATTACTGCTACAGAAAAGATTAGGGAGAGAAATTAGAATATCCCTGTCTACAGACTTGATTTACACTAGCAGATGAAGAAACTGGCCCATGCTGTAGATGAGAAATGGTATCATGATAAGAACATATCAGTACTTGAGATTCCTTAATGACTAAGGTCTATGTTTTTATTTGTACTACAGAAGTGACGCTATGAGATTAAATTCTAAAGGCAAGAAATGGGGGGGGGCAGGGAGGGAAAGAGAAAAAGAAAACCAAACCATTTTATACTTGTTCAATGTGCTTCATTATTTCTTTTGACCTGGACAAAGAGTGGCCAGATGTTATCTTGAAATTCACCAAGTTCTACAACTGTCATTTACGTTTAGCCATGACTCACCCTGATTTTGTCACTGTATATTGTTTTTCCTGTGAGTAACAAACAAAGGTTTCTGGTTGATAGCAAAGAGCAGACACGCTTCCCTAAAGACCAATATGGCTCTTAGTTCCTGACCCCTGCCTTTGGAATGGATCACTCTGTAAACTACTGCTTTAGCAATTTAGCAAATCATAGAAGCACAGAATTATTTTGGTTGGAAAACATGCTTAAGAACATCAAGTCCAACCATCACTTAACACTACCAAGTCCACCACTAAACTATGTCCCTAAGAGCTACAACTACACATCTCTTAAATACTTCTAGGAATGGCGACTCCACCACTTCCCTGGCATCCTGGTCCAATGCCTAACCACCCTTTTCATGAAGAAATTCTTCCTGACATCTAATTTAAACCTCCCCTAGTGCAACTTGAGGATATTTTCTCATGTTCTACCACTTCTCGCATAAGAAAACCCATTTTGAGTTCTTACACTGCACATTGAATAGTGATGCCATGCTTAGTAGCTGCAAAACTCTTTCAAAAAAGTCCAGAAATTGTGATGCCTCTTTTACGTTTAGACATGTTTACAAATTTGTGTCACAGCCATTCACAGATCAGAAAAAAGTTTAAGGTAGTTTTGGTCTAAGTTTTGCTGCTGTCAGTTGTTTCTGACACAGAAAGAACTATACATGTTCTATTTCCCAAAATGTAAATTTTTTTAATTGGCCAAATGCAAAATCGGATAGTTTGGATTTCTTCCAAATGGGTTCATAAAGCACGATGAATCATTGCTCTGTCCTGAAATAAGGATTATTGTATTTCTTTATTGCAGTCTGAAGAAACCAAAAATGTCAGAATCTAATGACAGCTTTGCTACCTAAAAGAGACAAATGTACCCTCTGGTCTCAGCATGAGTTCTCATTTACCTAAAGTCAGAACTGTCTGGAAGGATCTAATGAGCTCAGAAATCTGTGCACTTATCTGACCAGGTCAAAAAAAGGACCAAAATCAAATAAAAACAATTTAAAGAAGTCTGTATAAGACCTCAGGATGGTCTTATGTGCTGGAAAACCGGTCTTTTTTGTCAGCTATTGTTCTAATGGATGTCATCTTTCCTCACAAGCAGCGCCCCATAGATTTAAATAATTTTTGGTTTAATGATACTTTCTAACATAGGAATGATTCTTTGCAAAGCAGAAAGGGACAAAGATGGGAATATTATTGCTCCCCTTTGCTCTTCTCTCATCCTATGCTAACACTGTAGTATGGTTTGGCCTCAGAATCCGATCAAAGTATTTAAAGGAAACACAAAGGTGTCTGTTAATGGAAAAAAGTCAGATTTTAGGTTTTCTATTGACTGGACTTTGGGGGTTGGGGTAGGGGGCAGGGAAAAAAGAAGGTGTTCTTTTGATTTGTTGGGTTTGCTGTGTTTGCTTCTGTAAATACATGCTGGCTTGTATAAGGCAGCAGAAACATATTCATGCACCTTTATATCCTGTATCTTCTGCTTCAGGGTTTCTACCAGATTATCCTCAGGCATGTGAGCATCCAAGAGCTGAGTGCACTGCTCTTCATGCTGTTGTAACTTGGCTGCAGCCTCAGTACATAAAACATCAAAGGGCTCCCAGAGCTGCAGGATCGCTTTCGCTGTCCGTAGTTGATCTGTGATGTCTTCATTTACTGAGCTCCACCTGCCAACATATCAAATTGTAATAAGTGTATTTTCCTTGTAGATTCCCTTCACGGATCAGAATGTGATTTGGTGTAAGGTTCCTGGGGGAGTTTCCTTGCATTCACAGTCATGTTACTGAAAGCCAGCTGACAGCACCATTTTGTGCTCTGTGATCCATCACGAAACAAGCAGTAGCATCAGCTGCTCTTCACACAGGTACTCTTAGACAGCAGAGTATTGCTAACAGAGATACAGAGATTTAAAAACCTGACATATGTTCAAGTCCTACTGAGCAACTCTTATTTTTAAAAATACTAATAACTGGGGGTCTTTTTTTGCAAGTGTACCTTGTGTTTGCCTCTGTGCACTTCTGGTCAATAATCTCTGCAAAGGATGGGGAGCAGTTCTTCTTCAGATTACTGGCAGTTACCTGGAACTTGGCCCAACTTTCTTCACTGTTCTCCAATTCATCTTGAAGAGACTGCAAAATGGATTATTGTAATTAGTTGTGGAGACAAATGACCTAAGCATAGCTTCCCCTTTAGGTTGGAAAGGATACGGTAGCGATAATGATACGCATTTGCAGCACAGACTAAAATGCCTGTGAAAAACTTAACACCTCATCGTAAAAATTAAAAAAATAAAAGAGAGGTGACGTGGTCCAAATTTGAAAATTGTTCAAGCAGCCTATTTTAAACTCAGGTCATTTATTGCTCTTGAGGAAACAGCTCAGTTAACAAACACATTGACTTGAATTTATAAAACAAATTCACTAGAAATCAAAATGTGTCCTTTTAGGCTGCTGTTTCATGGAAATTTCTATTAGCAGTGAAGTTGGCTTGACAGCTCCTGTCCCCAGCTTTGTGTTCTCCTTCTTGACACAGGTGATTGCAGACTCCTGCCATGGACCATATCTGGGATCTGATCCAGATTATAAATAAAGAGGGTGAAGAAAGTAAAGAGGTAACTCAGATCCTCCTATTTATTATTTGTCCCCAGCTGAGAGTGAAAAACTCTGGAGGTAAAATATAAGGTAAAAACAGAAGGTAAAAATAAATAAATAAATAGATTTCCACTGACTTCACTGGCACTACAATAAAGAGTAACTTCCTTGAGAAAAAAATGTGTAGTTCTTTTTCAGTGCATTTTGTTTGTTTAAGACACAGAAGGAAGCACGGAATTAAGACAACTCCAGTAGATTTACCTGCAGAGTTTTAACCTGTTTTTTCAAAGCTTCCAATGACAGCACAGAAGGTTTGCACTGGTCTATGCAGTACAAATATCTTGTCATCATCAGGCTGACTTCTGCATAAATTTCATCATACACTCTCCATTGTTCCAGTATTGACTGCATAGAGGTTTTTAGCTGTGCAACCTGCAAACAAAACATTTTTTTTTACTGTCTCACATATAAATCACCTTTAAACTGACTTAAATCTCAGCTCAATGCTCAATTCATGACAATCCACAAGAATTTCACAACTTGAAGTATTCTTCTACTTGGTAATGAATTGTGCAGGCTTCAAACTAAGCAGTAAATAGTATTTAGAGAGAAGTAAAAGAATTTGCTGGAAATAAAAATTTTACCTGATTTCAAGGTAGCACTTTTCTGCCAGCCACAATACTCCCCCTCTCCACCCCCCCCGCCAAAAAAAAAAAAAAAAAGGAAGTACTGAAACAATCTACTGCTTATTCTTTCATGCCAAAATCAACCTGAAGTAGGAGGAAGTTGAGAGCCTTAATATTCTTAGGAAGCAGACGGTTTGATCCACGGATCAAGTTTTATTTATTCAAAATTTACTGAAAAGGAGATGCTACTAAAACACTCCAGAGAGCTATCACCCCATGTATGTCATTGTGCTCTACAAATATAGGCCCAACAGAACTACAATCTAGGAACTATAGCATTTTCATACACAATAAAATGAGGAATATCCTCTTTGTTTACTCTTTGCGTCTTTCATTATTACAATCGCTTAATCTGCATTGGGGCATGCAAGTTTTCCATTTGTCACATACTGCTAGACATTACAAATACATAACTGCAGATCTTCAGAGTAACTTCTCATTTTTACCTTTCAGTGTCAGGTAAGCACACAACACATGCCCTGGGTTAAACAAAACATTCATCTAGTTCAGTATTTGCTTTCAGTCATGCTAGTACCAGATGCTTTGAGAAAAACATGCAAACCAGGAAAGGAAAGAAGCATGTTTCCATGGGACCTGGCAAAGTCAGATGCCAGATTTCAGTTCTAACTATGCATCCACTCAATGGAAGATGAGGACTGTTCTCAACCACAGTGCATGTTAAATAGACTGCATTAATCATCGTATCCTACTATCACAGTTCCAGGCACACAGGAGTAGATGGATTAATCAACCTTATTCTCATTTGAATCATGGAGGTGGGAGGAAACTCTAATTGCTTTTTGTAGCCTGCAGCTAATTACTGCCCACACAAAGAAGATGGAAAGACATCGTGCTCGTGAAATGTCTCTGGGCCACAGACTCACAGTCTCAAGATCAGCCTACAGACAGTACAAGCAAGGTATCACACCTCCTGAGACCTGTATTTGAAGTCACAGCCTGGCTCCTGCTGAGGCCAGTCAGCCATGGGAAGAAAGCTGCACTCTGCGTTTCATCACACATGCAGACAACTAGATTGTAAGAACAATCTGCAATTTCTAATTTCAATACTTAAGTCACAAAAATACTAACATTGTGACTAATTAGAAAAAAAGCACTAGGCTGCTTAATCCTGACAAATTCAAACCCCCAGCTCTGCAACAAAATGAAAAACTTTCCTTTTCCATCATACGCACATACAAAAATCTCTCCGTTTTCTAGCTGTGGAACAGCCACATGATCTCTAAACATAAAACAAGAAGGAGTAACCTCATCCTGGACTGACACCTCATGTGGAAGTGTTCAAGCAAAAGGGCTCCTGTTTCGCAAAGTTCTGAAGAATAAAAGCAAAGTGTTCATAATAAAAAGTGTAAGGGAATCTTAACTACAAATACAATCACTGGATCGCATATAATCCTCTCCAATATATGGCTATTTATTATCACAAATTCAAATCCTTAACTGTAGTCATTATTATGTCCTCTGTGTCTGTCGATTATATCTAGATAGAAAAGATCAGTTTCAAATATAAAGCTAATATAACTACATATACAGACTGCTGGGGAGCCAGTTTGCATGCAAAACCAATTTGCCTTGTCTCTCCTTGAAGCCTCTGGGGACTACGTAGGGTTTGAGATATGGAAAGCCATCCCTGTTTATAGAGGAAAGAGTAGCTGAGAAGTAGAAAAGCTCCAGTGAGAATGGCAGAGGTGTAGGCAGCTTCCACTGGCATACTCCAGAGGAAGAAGGCCAGAGTATTTTTTTGAAAAGCAGATTGAGTCAGAAAGCTTAAGATGTCCATTTTTAACTCAACAGAAAAATACCAATGCAATTTCTTTATTTTCTTAAACTGCAGGTGTAGGTCTGTCCTTTCTCCCCCTGTATTCAAACTGCTTTGAAAGTGGACTTTTTCTCACTCTCATCCTTGGACACAGATTAACTTTTGGCATGGCAGAGACTTAAAAGGAAGTTCTTAGGAAGGTTAAGTTCAAGAATACTTAGCAATTTTTTTGCACCAGCTCCTGCCATTTCATGAAGAAGATTAAGAATACTGGTGGAAAGAATACATATGTGAGGAAATCTGAATGCAATCAAACCCTTTACCTGGCTGACAACGTTGTCCCTCATTTCACACAGCTCAGCTATCCTGAAAGGCGCAGCTTCCGGGGTTTGTTCTGCACTTTCATTTAAAGCTACAGTCTGTTTGAGTTCATCGAGCATTTTGGATTTAGTTGCAAGCTGATTTTCTAGGTCCTAGATGAAAAAGGAGAAAGAAAATGAAGATAAATAAGGTCTTTTAATGAGACTATAGAAAAACTCTTCTATATGAGGAGTTCAGATAAACATTCGTTCTTTAAAACCAGACCCTTCAGCCATACATCACCACCACCATTTTACAACTGATTCACAATGACTTCTTTACAGGTATATAAAATGACAGCAGCTGCTTTAGGGAGTCTCCTGCAGCTGGAGCTAGAACCAGTCCATTTACTGTCAACATAAGCACTGGACATCATGCCTGGAAATGAAATCTGCAAGAGCTAATTCCTCAGCCACTACGCAGGCCTCTCTGTACCTCTCCAGACATAGAAAGTTTTTGCATTAATGCAGGTCAACTTTTCTTCAGGCAGGTTAGCGTTCAGGTCCTCCTCTGCTCCAGGAGACCCAGGAAGATAGGAACTGACATTGCAATAGGAGAAAAGTACCCAACACCCTAAAAACTTCTAGAAAGTTATCTTCTGCTTGCCTGCTTTTCTGCAGAGACTTTCTCTCATGGGAGAGAAACCACTAAAATAAATGCTTGGAAGAACAACTTCCTCAACACAGTCAGCAAGGTTCTTAGTCTTGACATGCTGGATAAAGCTCATCAGCGACTTTTTCACAACATGAGGAAATACTCATACACACTACGGGCATTCCGCTGTAATACAACACATTAAGTTATGACCTTTTCCCCGCAACTACTGTCCCCAAAACATAATCAAATTTTGATCTCATTTTTATTGAGCAAAAAATTGTAATTAAACATCTTAGCCACCTGCATCTCAGCACTGTATTTTGCTGTGAGTAGGGTGGTATTTTAGCCAAAGATACCCCGTGCCTTTCTTCCATTTTGACCCTTCAGTGCATTTCAGAGTGCTTCAGGGAGACGAGTAACTCAGTGTATAACAGAACACTCTGGGGAATAATAGCAGCCTACTATGAGAGAGAGACATGTAACCATGGAAATGAAAGAACAAATATTCAGCGTAAAAAAATAGAAATGGAATACTGTACTGAACGAAAACAGCAGACTGCCAGAGTAATAGGATTCAGTTATTAGCTGGCTGCACCTGTTCTAATTTTGAGGGAGCTGGTGCCTAGAAAAATTCAACAAAACCAAAGTATACCTAGATTCTTGAGGCTGGTGCACAGAGATTACATTCTAGGCCTGGAGTATGGACAGTTACTACTTTTCCAAATGAGACTGTGCAGTTCCCACAACACAACCACCACAGAGCACTTCAAATTAATCCATAGCTTTATCCATAGCTGTGTCGAACTGAGAGAACTCTCTCTTTTGAAGGCATCTCAGAATATGTTCTATAATATTGCTACACGTTCCAAACACCATGAAACAACAGTAGGTGTGTCTTCAAAGGGAGGAAAAAAACATAAAATAGCAATTCACATCATTGGTGGGTCTAGCTCTTTACTACCAAAACTTACCATGCTTTGAAGTTACACCATATTACTCTTCTAGGAAACGGCAACTTCTTTTACATTTTTTTCTGTTAAAATCTGTGCAGTTCTTTAGGCTGGATTCAGCAAAGTGTTACATACGTTTTGGACAATAATAATCCACACATAATGCTTTACCTTGCAATCATCTAATGTGTTCTGCGCAGAGATCAGACTTTCTGGGGTTTGTAAAGATCTCAGTCGATCACTCTGAGCTTCCAGCCAGTTGTGTAGAGCCTGTGCTTTGTTCTCATTTTCAGTAATATCTTCCAAAAGGTGTTCCAGGTCTTGTATCTGAAAGTTACAGAAATATTTTAACTTACTTAAATCTAGAGGTGGGAAGAAACAGGGTTCCCCCTTCCATGACCAAATTTCAGATTACAGTATTTTGTCTAAATAACACTTTGAATGTAAATGCAAAAAGTAGTTTGAATATAAATGTTCTGAAAGGGAACAAGGTATTGTGGGATCTGAAGCTGGCAGCCTGTGGATCTGAGAAGTTGGGGGCCTTGTCTACCTGGGCAAGATCATACAGAGTATGAAAATCTCATTTGCCCTAAAACCCACTGACAAAGTTACTGATAAGCAAGGGAAAAGTCTTGTATCTTCAGTCTTAGCCCTGAGAATCCACTAAATACTAGAATGCAGTTCCTTGAAAACAGAGAAGATAACTTTTTATCCCACAAAACTTTCATCACTGTGCAGGAACTGAGTTTTCCACTTGGAAATGTTTCTGGAGACTTTCCCAGTCAGAAAAAAATTGGGAATATTCTGTTTGATCAACATTTTTTGCATCAGGGAGAGCAGCTTCTCCCAGTGTCCTGCAAGCTCAGAAGAGGAACAGATGAAAGAGGAACATGGTACAAGGATGGTACAAAGAGGAGCAAAGGCACTCCCAGAAACGTATTTTCTACAGAGAAACACAGAAGATGCACTGTTATAATTAGCCTGCACCTTGAGTTTGCCTATCAGCTGCTGATCTTCAAAGCATTCCACTGGGAAAGCATTTTTCATTGCTGCAGAAGGAGGACAAAGACACAGAGCAACCTGTTTCCATTGACCCCTGAGGGATGGAGCAGGGCTGGGAACAGACCTCCAGCTGTGCCTTTTCCAGCACTGCCATGCATTTACATCTGAACAGGGCTGTCAACATTTCTTAATAATTACTTTTTAAGCAAATCCATCAGCTACAACAGGAAAATGGGTGGTGGCTTAATAGATCTGTATTTCTCATTCCCATCCTACGGCATGTGGAGGGGATGTTTGCTTTTTTGGTGCTGTGTTTGCTAAGCAGGGTCTGGCTGTTTGTATGAACCAGTGTAGTTTACCCTCAATTCTACAAACCACCCAGTGTTTTCTCCCATTAAATTTTTAATGCCACAACTTTTAACACTATTCTGAACTGTTCCTTCTTCATAATTTTATCATTATATTTGTTGACACATCATTGATTGCATTTTCTTCATCTGAGAAACCTATTTTTCTCCACCTAATATAAACAACTGGGGTAAATCCTAGGCTGTTCTCAAGAGCAGAGTTTGTCTACTTTCCATTCTTTCAAGTTACAGGGAAGTTTGCTCTCCCAGACCTTAGTTTAGGTACTTGGACACTATCTGGTAGCTGATGCACTAGACTACTCCATAGGCTTCCCATGAGACAGCAGGATGGCCAAACAGCAGACAGCACAGGGAACCTCACTGTGTTTAGCACTGTTTTCAGGCTCAGGGAGAAAGGCTGCTTGCCAAATACAGAGCACTGGCACTGGCAAGATCAGAGTTGCAGGAGAGAAAGCAATGAAATGCAATCAAACCTTTCTGCTCAGAGAAGCCTGCAGCCCGTGCCACCGCAAGTTCATCTCTCCAAGACACTCAGCAAATTCTGTCCTTTCGTACCGCTTACTTTCCACATCACAAGTGCTCATTTGCAGGAGTGACTGGTTAACAAAATCTACCATCCATTGTTTAAAGTTCATTTCCATCATATATTCCTGGAGGGAGTTAAAAACAAACAAACAAACAAACAAATATACATAAAACAATTAGTTTGGCAGTTTTAATCTGATCAGTTCCAATAATGCTTTGAGGCACAGTTATGAGACATTCATGGCTTATTATTCTAATCCATGGCCTAAATAATTTTTCCGAAATGGACATGATCAGACACGGCTTTAGGATTAATTCTCCATTTTTACCATTCTAGATTTGTGTAGCTATTTCCATTCACTGAAACTTTTGCAGGAAATCACTACCATTACATTGGTAGCTCAAGATAAAAGCAAGCTAATGCCAGTGCAGGAATGAAACCGAGGGGTACCAGACCCAGTATTTTATCCATTAAACAATACCATTACACTGCCATGGGTCCAGATTAGGCTAATACCAAGGCCTTTCTACACTTGTGAGAGTCATAGAAGCATGGAGCTTGTGCTCCTTAATCAGAATAACTGATATCAGAACAAAATATCAGAATACCTGGGAAGAAAGTGTCCTCCAGTAGCAGTGGCCTTGCCTGTAGAGGCAAGCCAGAAACTATGCACACAGCGAAAAGGATTAAAATTTTATTTTTGAAGGTCTTTTAGGGCAGGGAGATGGCTGAAGGAAAGAGATCTTCACTGTATCTAGCAGTATCCAAAAGAAAAGCCATCAGGCAGACCTCCAGTAGAGGTACAGCCTTAGCTGCTTCCTTTTGGGAATTTGTGACCGTTATCCCAGCTTTCTCCTCAGCATGCACATCCCTACATTGCTTGCAAGTGCAGAAAGCGCATCTACAAACTGATCTCTAAATATCCAAAGGGTTAAAAGTAGCACCTCAACATTTCCCAACCTGCAAAACCAACTGATAATGAACAAAATGCTAAATATCTGCTAAACTAAGGTACTTTTAAAGAAATGTATACTTTGACACTTGCATCATGTGCAGTATAAAAGCATCTGAGAACCACAGCCACCATAGGCTGGCAAATGTTTTACAGTCTGAGCGCAGAGGACCACTTGGTAGTTCCACAAGGCCAAAACAAAATAGATCTCCATAGAGATTTGTGCCTTGAGGTTGGGCTCTTGGACATCTACAGAGGTACAAGAATGGCTTGAACCCTTCCTGTGGCTGGGGCAATAAGACTCTGACATTGGAGCTTTAGCATATAAACTGAGCCAACAGCCTGCTCTAGCATCTCTGCAGAGACATTCATCTGATATCTTTCCCAGCAGGTTATTTCTTTTGATGAAACATAATACTCAAAATCCTTGCTCTGTGGAGATCCAAAATTATGAGGTATTCCTTGTTGAAAATGCAGACTAAAACACAGCACAAATGCAGAGACTAGCTTCTTAAGTAAGCAAAGCTTTCCTACTCAACACATCTGGTAACCTGAATGTAAGAGAGAGAAGGAGTGAGACAGATGGGGGTGAGACAGATGGAATGGAATGAGGAAACAGAGAATACAGCACAGCTGGCAGTAGCTGTGTCACAAGGCAGACAGCATTTTGTGTGGCATGGAAACAAAAGGGTTTTATAACAGAAGATGTTAAAGTACCTTTGAGGCTGTTTGGGGAACCCTGAGCGCAGGGGTAAGGATATAACAGTGCCTACAGGCTGTTTCCACGCTTGAGACAGCAAAAGAATCACAAGTTAACCCTGGAGTTTCAGCTTCTCATTTACCTTGTACTTCTGAAGGAGACTTCTGACATGGGCAGCACTGCTTTGTGAATTTACTGATTCTTCGTGTCCCTTCTGTTGTTCCACATGGTCCAGCCAGGTCATTAGCTCAGCAATAGCTTCCCGTGAAGAAAGTTTTTCCATTTGAAGCTAGGGGTAAAGCACATAATGAACCCTCCACATTCTGCTTCTTAGAAATATCAAGAAAGATGACATCTGTATTTTCAGGAGGGCTCAGATCTTATAATTGCAATTATCAGGGTATGAACTTGAAAGTGAGTTCTGTGCTCCAGAGGGGCATAAGACTTAAATTTTAAAAAGTTAGAGAACTCAGAAATTTGAAATAAAACCATTTCTAATTGTAATGGACTTTCATATAAAAGTGCAGAGATGATAGATATGTGCAAAACAGCATAGACAGAACACTGCAATAATTAAACAGCAGTATAACGTTGGGGATATTCTGAAAGCAAGACAGACAGTTAATTAAGAAAGAGGTGCTTTGCAGATATCACACAGCAGCCAACTGAATGCCAGTAGCAACATTTTAAAGTAATTATTCAGCTCGAACTGAGAGATGGCAGCAGTTTCTCCTCACCTGGTGAAGCTTTTCTTGGATAGCTGGGAGCTGCGTAATCAGTTCTCCCCATTTTTGCTCGAACTTTGCCAAAGATGACCTAAGTGCTGCAGTATCAGCTTGCTTCACGTGAAAGAGCTGGTTGGCAGTGCTCACCACAGAAGACTTCAGGGAAGATTTTTCATCAACTTCCTTAGAGAATGTCTGAGGTGCATGGGAGAATTTTAAGAGAGGATAAATATTTATACATCTATTTAAATAAAGAAGACAAACCAGGTTTTCAAGTCACGGGATGAACTGTTTCAACAAATGGATTTTAGCAAATTTGTAAAGTTCAGAAAACCTAAACTCAATGTGTTCTGGCATTGTGTAAGGTCCTTTTCTGCCCATCTAGATACAATGCTGAATACTACCTCTTGCTCCATAGGGACTGGGAATATCCTCATCTCCACACAGTGGTCAAGGGAGCAACCTCAGTCCTCACTCAGGTCTCTGTCCGGCTCACATCTACGTGTCCACCTTTCACAATGCTTTGCTTTCCCACTGTGCAAGACTCCCTCTGTCAGGTCTCACACTGGGGCTCAATCTCCTGGCTAGTCATATGAGGGGAGCACCAGAGAGCAGGCAAAGACATGAAATGCAATTCAGAATCTTCTTTTTATAGGGTTTCTCTTCCCTGACTTTGGCTGACCAACCCCACAGACCCATCCACTTCATTCCTGCTCCCTGAGTCCACCTCTGCTGGTAAATGGTCTATCAGCTGGGCTGAATTGCTGTATCTGGTATTTGGTATCAGTAGCAAGAGAGAAACCATGCTATTATGCTATGCATGCATAAGAGATCCTGGCTGGGCTGTGATATGTTGCAACTGGGAACTCTCTATGAGAGTATCCCATTCTGGTTTATGCACTCTGGCTGGCCTAACTATCTGAAAGAAGTTTTTTTGTGGCCTCCCATCCTCCTGGTTCCCCATCCAGGTAATGCAGTATCTTTGGGGCATGCAGCCATTTTGTGTCATATTCTGCAGGCAGCTTCTAGTCATGGCAAATACAAAAAAAAGTCAAAAGGGTCATTTTCCTGGCAGTCATGATATATCATCTCAACCTGGTAGGATAACTGGTAGGATAACAGACTTACAAACAAGCTGTTGATGTTATCCCTGATGGTGGGAAGGTCTTGTGACACACTGAGAGACTGCTCCTTCCAAAAATTCATTCTCTGCTGAGCAGAATCCAGCCATTTCATTAATTCCTCTGAGTCTCTGTTGTAGCTAAAAGGAGAAAACAAAACACACAAACATTTAACTCCTATCTGAGTCTGGGATACGTTTCTCATCCTCCAAGTTGTTATCTTTGTGAGAAGGTCTTCTGACACCTAGGCAGCTACGTAACTCTTATGGGAGCACAGCACCAGCACGGGCTGATGTGCAACACAGCAGTTCTGCAGCAGATACACAAGAGTCTGTCCCTAGCAGCTCTTTTCAGTTGGTCTGCTCTCTCTGAAAACATCCTCTTTCCATATTCACCCAGCAGATGTTAGGACAACCTCAAGTGGGTGAAAACAGTTTTGCTAGTAGTCAAAATCACTTGTGCATACTGCAAGATATAGTGCAGACAGAACACACAGCAGGATTAAATACCAATAAATCCAGGAATGCTTCATCTCCACCACTGGTCCAGGCAGACTAGGCTCAGAGCACACAGACTGGGTGCAGGGAGAGCTGTGCTTCATACATTGCCTGGTGGACGGGGTTGTAAAGCTCCAGACTGCCTCCACCCAAACTGCCAGGACTGCAGCTGACAGTTGGCTTGGGCCTTGTGAAAGCACAGAGCATACCTGGGTCTTTCCCCCTCAGGAAGCTCAAAACAGCAGGGTGAGGCAGCATTTCTACCAGGTCTTGAGAGTTTATAAGGGGGATCGTGTACATGCAGATTGGTGCACTATGCCTTTGTATGGGAATAAAGGCTACTTCGCATTCATAACAAAAATGCTTATGGCAGGATAAGAGCTTCTGTTAACACTTTCAGTACAGGAACTGCAGCATGATGCAGCTAACTCGCCTAGATACTTTGCAACGATAGCAATCAAAACAGCATTCCCACAAAACTAAATGGGAAGTGAAGCGAGTGCAAGAAGATCGGCTGTGTAATACAATACCACTTTTCTGATCACTACTGCTTTTTCTTTTTTTTTGAGTTTTAAGTGAAAGGCAGTATAACATTTATTACTTTTATATCAATATTTAGAAAATGCAACTGTAGAATGTTACAAATTAATTTCTAGCTGATATCTCAAATTGTATTCTGAGTTATAACCCACCTGACCAAGAGCTGGAGTAATGTTTGAAGTCTGTGTAGTTCATTGCCAATTTTTTTGGTTAAGGACAACCACTGCTCTTCCAGCTTCCGAATCTGACTTGTGATTTCTGGACAGCTTACTGCAGTCAGCAATTTCTTCCCTTCTTTCACCATCTGGTATAGCCGGGCATGCTTTCCATCAACACTGCTTTTGATTTGCTATCAGAATATGGGAAGTTTGCAAAATAATAACATTTTAAAAATCAAAAACATGGCTAGCAAAATACATACCATTTGTTCTAACACCTTAATCTCACATTTCCTCTGCCAAGTATTTCGTTTTCCATTATGAAGCAATCTGTACTTCAGTACATGTAAAAGGGATATGGTTTATTTTTTCCAGTTTCCTCTTGATAGATCAGAAGAGATCTCAACATAATTTTATACATTAATCAAAACAATTGATATGATTTTCTGGGCCTTTTTGACACACGTAAACTTCAAGCTATGGATGAACCATATCTATCAGACCTGGCTGCATTGTCTGTACATATAATTGTCCCCAGCAGAAAATTATCACCCTCCTGTTCTTAGTAGGGCTTCTGTCTCTATCCTATTTTTAAAACGTTGCCAAAGTTTTGAAAGAAGCTGTTGGGGTAATTACTGAATAATGGTGGTAGGGAGAAATGAAGAGTGAACAGTGAAGACATTAAGTCAAAGTCATAAGAGTGGCTTGGATTGCTCAGAGAGCTGAATAAAAACAAAGCATCATTTTACCATTACTACACTTCACTGAAAATTCAAAATAAGAAGAGGGAGAAAAAAAAAAAAAAAAAAAGAAACAGGAAGTAGATCAGCCCTAGGGAGAAGGCAGAAAGGAGCAATTGTATGATATGCAAGTTTCTCAAATCTCTCCAGACAGAAGTGGTTATACAATATTTAGTATTAATAGGGATAATTGTCTCACAGGAATTAAACCCCAGAGAATTTTATTCTGCTCTGTCCTTGAAACTGCAAAGCTCCACGGCTGGGAGTCATCCCAAAAGAATCTTCTAAAGCCTTACTACTTTGTTTCTGATGTCATTAAAGTAAAATAAAGGCTTAAGAGTGAACGGCTAGTTAAGAACTTACGAAACAAAGGAAAGCAAACAACTTTACAATGAATGGCTATGCAAATATTATATGTCTCCCATCTCACTGTGACAGGCATCTAAAGCACCCGAGGGCCACTGTGATTATTATCTACTGCTGGTTTATTTCAAAAGATAAACTGTAGCTCAGAATTCTCTGGGAACATCCAGTAATTTCTTTTATGCAGTCAACTACATTAAATCACAGTAGTTCTTTTTGTCTTTAGAGTCTATGAATCTAAATATCAAACTGGACTTATTATAGACACAGAGACTCACTAATTCCAAAATTTCCAATAGAGTAGGTCCTCTGAAGACAAAAAAGGTCAAATCTCTGAGGAATGCAAATCACTCTGAGGATACACCACTTTATCGAATATTTTTTCTTCTTAATTTTATAAAACAACCATAAAGATTGTTTTTATATTTTATATATTTTAAAGATAGATAAAATGTTTCAAACTGGACTTGATATTCTAAATAAAGGTATAGATCTGCCATCAGAGCTGCAACTGGGAACAAGCCAGTAGCCTATTTGCCATTCTCTACAAAAGGAATTTATTCTCTTTGGTCAGAGGGAAATCGGGACGTTTCATTTTGAATAGTCAGAATTTTAGAAGGAGCTGTTAAAACCAGTAGGCCTTCTATTGCAACCAGGTGTACAAATATTTGAAGGCACTGGCTTGATTCTCCTCTTCCACAGGTTTTACATCATGGCAAGAAGATCATTCCTGAATTACAGAGAAGTGGCTCCGTGTTCATCCCAAAGTCCTTGTGACTCATGTAGCCTGTGTGCCATTTTTTCATGCTGCTCTGCCTTTACGGACCATTCCCAAGTATTTGCGTTTAAGACCAAGTTCTAAAGCAGCTATAGTCATTACTCCTACTTAGGTGAACTTGTAGACCATGGCTGAAATTAGCTGCCCAATCCCTCATTACTTTTAAAAAGAACATGGAAATTTTCAGCATGCATCCACACACAGACATGGACACAAAGGAAACAGTGCCCTGCAAACTGGCATCTCCTCATATTCCAATTAATCTTTCTTTCTAGCCCTACAGATCCACAAAGATAAACAGTCAGAGAGGCGGACACATCAATACCTGGAGAAGTGCAATCCTTTCCATTAATCTTTCTTCTGTTTCTTCAACCAAATTAACAGATGGCAACGTAGAGTTAACTGCCTCTAACTCCTTACTGAAAGCTAGGCATTCATCATCAAATTCTGTCCATTCCTAAAAAATACATTGCGTCATTAATATAACACATATCTATCTGTGCATTTTTGCTACGTCAGACTGAGACTTTAATGCTTATTCTAGCATCAGTAGCTCTTGTTTCAACGAAACAGAACACGTAAACAGGTAAGTCATATGGAAATATTAAAGTGAGATATGATTTTATCACAGATGAAATAATTCACTGAATAACTTCAAGATTTCTAATTTTAAAGAGGTACACTTAATTTTTTGTTCTTTAGTGGTGTTTTTAAATCATTTTTCAGATTTTATTTTAAAGCAGTACTAGTATTTTTATGTCCTAAAAGGTTCTACTGTCAGCCCAGGCACTCTAAAACTACAACAAGTCATAAAGTCCCACCCACATCAGAGTAATGGATTGAAATGTCCTCTTCCAGAGTTTTTTTCAAAGAAATTGACAGTTTACTGAAACACACAGAACAAGTTGCCATTCAATGGAGATGTAAAAGAAGAACTACTTCCACCCAAAGAATCACAGATACAGAAAGGCTTCCCCTATATGCAACCTGTCTCCTCCTTCCCTTCAGCTTTTACCCTGGGTTTCTTTGGTTCATTACCTTTAACAGGCTCTCTAAGTGTATACCATACTGACTGGCCTTCTGCTCCAACAATCTGACTTCATCCACCAGCTCTCTCCAGAATTTTTCTCTCTTCTGTAGGATGGAGGGAGACACTTTCTCGGAAAATGCTTGCATGAAAGCCATGTGGGTCATGAGGTTGTGGAAAAAGTCCTGAAAAAAAAAAAGACGACAAACAACAGTTAAAGCCGGCTCTTTAAGAGAAATCATGCAGGAGTATGGAGAAGGTAGAGGAGACTCACTGAGAAGAGCAGCCAGCTTCAGGACCTCTCAAAGCTGGGAACAGGAACCCTCTACTCAAACTCTACATCGACCCAAGATGGGCAGTTACTGATGATTTTACAGTCAGTCAATAACCATTGATGAGTTACATACACTACTTTCATTTATACATTTATAAAAAATAAAATAATCTACATTTATACCTTCAGTTCATATAAGATACAGAGGTGTTGGAGGAAGATGATGGAAAGAAGTTTTAACTATACGTAAGTTGAATTTAATGTGAGGTAATTATCATCATCCTCAGATAGCCATTATTCAGACTGTTTCACTTAGATGGGAGATGACTCCAAGCATCAAGGGTTTGATCAGAAGTAGTAGGTAGGGCACATAAGTATTTTGGGATAACTGTGAGGTAACAGTTTGATTTAGTTATGGCTCAGCTGAGCCCCTAGGAAAGGGATGAATCTCAGTAAGATACTTTCTCTCAGAAAAAAAACACAAACCTTTGAGTATGCAAGATCATACTCTTCAACCAAGGCCTTAACTAAGAACTAATACCTCGTACAAGAATTTCACTTAAGGACTGTAACCCTGTGAGCATCCTGGTAAGTCTTTATAACTAGGGCAGGAAAAATTACTCTTGCTGTTTTCTTTTATTTTTGTAAATCAATGTGTGTAAATTTGGAGTGCAAATACATTCTATATTTGATTTCCTTTGTAAATAAATTCTTAACATTTTACTCTGCTAAGGGCAATTTCTGACTAAATGACAAAACATCATTCCTATGACTCCAGAGTAGTGATTTGCAGTGCTTGGCATCCTGAAGCAATTCTTTATGGAGCTAGAGCTACATGAAGTAGTTAAATCAAGACACTGACATGACAGACATGTCTTCCTGTGATTAGTATTGGCCAGGGCTTCTTGCCAAGCAGCAGAACAGTGAGGATGCAGGTGCATTCTCAGGATATTCCATCAAACATGTAGCAGCTAGGTAGAGGAGACACCAGACTTCCAAGGGGAGGATCTAAACTATCCTCCCCTAAAAAAAGAGCTGTTACAGCTAAGTTTCCTCCATCAGATCATGAGGGCACAGAATGCAAAGAATGCAAAGCCTCAACTTTCAGTTGCTAGACTGCAACTTCAGCAATCTCATTACCAAAAGTCAGAAGGACATGCATTTTCATCATATATCAATATGTTCTGAGGTAAGCCACAACAGTAGTATTAAATACACTGGCACAACTGATACCCCCATCTTAATTTATTATGAAAATTAGTTGTAATAAACTGTCCTTCTTAGAGAGATCCAATTTTGGTTAACTGAAAGCTTTTCATCATTTTCTGCAGGTACTCAGGTCCCTCTCTTAAGAGTTATTCTTCTCCATGACAGTTGTGAGCAACCAGTTAGAGAAAATAATGCTCCTGATATGCTGATCTGAGCAGTACTGTGATTAGCATCCCATACCTTGTGATTTTCCAGGTGAGATTGTAGAGCAGCCCTGCTTTTTGTTAGCTGCTTTGCATCTTGTGCAACCTTCTCTTGTCCAATAGCAACTAACTCTGCAAACCCACGAAGTAAGTCCTCATACTGGTTCTCACTGATGGAAGGGGAATTCAGCTCCACATACTTTGCTTTCAGAATCCTCCACATGTCATCCAAAACATCCTACGACATGAACATAATTTAGTTAGGACAGAAATGAATCTTACAAACCAAACCACTCATTCCCAGAATGCAAAATAACTATCATTTTTTTGATGCTAAAAATACCTTGCACAGAAAGATCAAACCTTGCTGAATAAGTGGAAACCATACTGTGTTTTTACCTCTAATTTATAAACTTCCTGGATTAAGGTGATAGGTAACTGAAATCTTTCCCCATAGCCTCTCAGTTTTGCTACTTGGTTCTCAAAGTTTTGCAGCTCCAAAGCACAGATATCGGTTTTCTGAAATTAAAGACAACATGAGGTATTAGAAAGAGTTCTGTTCTAGACTTTACATAATCACTAGCTGTGCAGCAGATCCAGGGGCTGGATCTCTGCTGTATGACCACTTCATAAATTGACAATGACATACCGTAATCTAACAAGTTTATGAGCTAAATAGACAAGACTGTTCATGACACAGCTCATTGGGTTTACATGACGCAAGCAGGAAGAGAATTCAGGTCTTGTGTCTCAGTACAACATTCAACATGCATTACAGCAGCTATTAAAAGGAATAATGGCCTCAGAAAATACTATTTTTTGCATGAATTGGAGAGATTCAGTAAGAGATGGACTGGCACAAGTTCTCTCTGAATGAAGGGAAGTTACGTACTGATGGCATTCCTTTTACAAGAGTGGTTGTTTCACAGGATATACCTAAAGCAACAGCTCCTACGTGGGGCTTCAGAAGTTCTGGGCATAGCTTTCAGCCTGGCAGAAAATCGTGTCTGTAAACATGGTTATGAGCCTGTAACAAAAATGTTTTGGGAACCCCTCTTTGCTCCGCCAGCAAGGAAATAGATGGCTCATGACCATTCTGAGAAGGATATGCGGTCTGCTCATTTTAAATTCTCTGCTAATCCCTAAAAATTTTGCACAAAACCTTAACTGGTCAAATGCTACACTAAGATAAAGTGCTCGTAACTGCTGAATGAGTGGATATAAATATTGCAGTCCTATTCCCATGATGAAAAGCTATATAGTTTTGCAAATAAAAAGGTATAACATGTTAAATGCTGCATTTTAAGTAACTTTTTCTCTTCCCTGCTATAGTGTGGGGTTTATTTGCTCTGAGAGGTTGTGGAGAGACTGGTTCCTCCACTCCAGCTGCTAAAAGGATTGGAATTAGGTCTAGCTATGGACTGGGATGTAGTAAGAAGAAAGGGGTATCAAATACTGAACTCTCTCTTTTCCCCATTCTTGAAACCTAAGTGAGACTCAAACTTTAGAAAATATGAAACTTAACAAATTGTAGAAATCTGGAAACATTAGCTAATAAGTTTTTCTTTTCCTTTGAATGAAATTACCTGAAGCTGCTCAGAAACATTATGGCCACATATTGCATTCAAACATTGTTGTAGAGTAGCTTTTTTCTCAGTTAACTGATCATAGAGTAGTCTGACTTCATTCTGCAAAAGAAACATCAGAAGTATATCACACATCAGGAGTATAGTAATGAATAGACAAAATTACACAGCAAACAAAATGGCTACCTCTTATGGCAAAAGCGATTTTGCTCTTTAAAAAACAAACCAAAAAAATACACATTAAGGTCTCAAAGCTGTAATTTGGAGAGGGAAATTCTCTGGTCTGTGAAGTATAAGAAAGGAGATTACTCTGTCACAATGATCCTCTGTGACTGTAAAGATCTGTGAAACTAACAGAGAAACAAATTCTTCTCTTCTGAAAATGAGAAAATAAGCCCATTACTGCCAACTGATGGAACTCAATGGATTCTACATCACAAGACCAGCCCTGCTCCTGTTTGGAGACAACATCTCAGTGCTCTTCAAAGGACTTATTTTATTATTCAACAGCACAGAGCTGGCCTGACTTGCAGATGATGAGCACACTGGAGTTCTGATGAACAGTGGAAACTGTATTTCAAAGACTAGGTTATTCTTCCCTTTCTTCAGAAAGAATACTTGATCTGACTATTTTTCAGCAATAGCTAGAAGATTTAGTCTATCACAAGAATCTATAGAAAACTTTTTCATTATCTGCTTTCCTGAAGAACAACAACAGAAATGCAACTTTACAAAACCATGGCTACTGTTACTGTGGCACAAAATCTCAAGGAACAGTAAATACCAAGGGTTAAATCAACCTCCAATGCACAGCCATAAGCAGCTCAGTGCCAGACATTACACCAAAAGGGAAGAAGCCTGTCCCTCATAACAAATATTCTGTGAACAACAAACAGAGTTTATGGCACCATACTAACTCTGATCAGTCCTGAGTCCACAAAGTAGCACAAAGAATATACAAACCCCTCCCTGGCCTAATTCTTTCCCACAGAAACTTGCTTTAGCCTGTACATTAGCATACATAGGAACCCAAGTTACTTCTACCTTCTCTGCATGCAAATTTTCTACTATGAACAAGGCCTCCAAGGCAGTCAGCACTGTAAACAGCAAAATGAATTTGCTTCTCAAGAGACCAAGACAAGTTTGTTTAGTACCAAAAAAAAAAAAAAAAAAAGAAAGAGCATTATAGATGGCTCATTTGTAACTCAAATGCATTAACACTGACACGTCTAACAGGTGCTGTGAAACAAGATGTGCATTTGGCAGTGGAGTACCTGATAATTGCTATTGTGATCCAGCCCAGCTTTCATTGAATTGCTCCTTGAAGCAGTGGCAGCTTGAGTTTGTTCCAGCCGCGCCTGCAAGTTGCTAAAGCACTCACAGAACACATCTGTACTCCCACCAGCGCAGGTAATAGACTTTAAAAGATCGTCCTTTTTATCACTCAAATCAGTGTGAAGTTTTTGCAGCTCGATAGAAAGAGTCTAAAGGGTTGGAATAAAGATAACATGAGTGAAAATGGTCTCTGTCCAAGGAGTCTTGTCTGTAAAATGCATTGGGACTCAAGCTGCTAATTGTTGTTAAAAGGCAACAGGCCCAAATCTGTGCACCAAAGAGCCCAGTTGTGTCAGTCCTGAGTAATACCAGTAAAACAGAGAGGAAACATCAGGCCATATATATATATATTGTAACAGAAATCCACTGGGGTTCTTCCTTGCCCAGATGCTCTAGGGAAGTTACCTCATAAAGAACCTGCTGCACAGCTGCCTCTTCAGTGGAGAGGACTGAGGTGTTTAACATCTCCTCCATATTATTCAAACACCGGCTGATCGCCAGAAGCAGCTCAAACAATTTCCTGTCCAAATTGGAAGAGACTTCCTCTGCCACATTATCCTGTGTAAAGGCAAGTCAGAAGTTTTCAGTGCTTTCACTCAAGGCCAACCTAAGATTTGTTCACTTGTATAAAGTTATAGGTTTAGTCAGCTAATAATAATAAAATGGAATTCATGAAATACTGAGGGACAGTCTTGAATGAGACAGTTGCATGCATGCAATACTCAGAGCTGCCAAGGCCAAAGCTGAGAGTGACCCTCTGTGTATCAGGAGTGGTTACAGTTTTACAGAACTCTGATCTCAGGAACAGGCACAACACAATCTGCATTGTCAGTTCCAATACTGCAGATTTACTGAAATCAATTCATGGGGTCCTCACTTAACACAGTTTGAGGAATAATCATTACCCAAACTAGCATGTCTTTGAGTTCAGGTAGCAGAAGTATCATAGTTGAAACTTGAAATGTTTCCTCTCAAAATGCTACTCTGATTGCACTTAATACCCCATAATTGATGCAAAAGTTATACTATTATATACTACTATGCCCCATTTGCAATGATGCTTGTCTTTATTTCTCAGTGTCTTGTGTCTAGAACCCCTGTGTTTTTTGCAATACTAGAACATGCCATGATTACCTGTGCATGCACCACATTTGCTTCTTGGCTTAGATCTCCCAGCTGGACAGTGTAAGTTTTCAGTTCTTCAACAGTTGGGGTTCCTGCACTAGCAAACATGCCTCGGGGCAGCATGTTCAGTTTCGTTGTAATCTAACAGTGGGAAAAAGAACAATGCAATTAGGTGAACGTCTCATTGTTTTGACCAAAATGTTCTCACTTGCAAGAACTGGGACGTAATGCACATCCACAAAAATCAGCTGGGAGCTTGCTGGCTAACTCTCCTAGTTCCCTTGAAAGAATCAAGCAGATAACATCAGGTCTGAATGTTAACTACAACAATTCACCTACATGCTCCCACACTATACCTAATAGTCACAGCTCCAGAGTCATTATCTACCTCAAAGTAAAATTAAAAGACAACAATGAAAACAGTATGCATTAACAATTTCCTCTGGAGAGCACTTGCACAGATTTCAATTATCTGATGAAGAAAGGACATGATATGACGATGCAGGAAGATACCCTGATTGCTATCTTCAACACAACCAACAGCCTGCAAAAAGAGTGTTAAGAGTGTTTTACTGAAGTTAAACAGACCTGAGGTTCTACAAGCTGGTAGAGAGGAGATTTCATCTTTGATGACAGCTCTTGTTGTAAATATTGCCATTTATTACCCGTTTGGTCCTTTGGAGATAAGGTGGGATCAGCCTGCTTGCTTTTTAGATCAGATTCTCCATTGCTGCATTCAGAAAACATTATTAGAATGGCAAATACTGAAGTAGAATAAACAAAACTAGATTTGTAAGACTTCTTGTATAAAAGTAGTTTCTATTGCATATGCCCCCAAAACAGAGTGCAGCCAAGTGCGTGGCTGAGAACAGAGATACCCAGCTTGCCTCTGGTTGGGAATGCTTCAGTTTAAGTTCTGCCTGATACCAAGACTGACTGAACACTAAAGTCAGCCCAATATCAAGGAGGTTGTCACATAAATGAGACTCCATTTCTCTAGACTGGTGATTGCAGAAATCTCCCGGATACTGCATTTTTTTTTTATCTAAAGGCAAATGTCCCTTCAAAGAACCAAAGGTGCCCCACTGAAAAGTCTCAGCTGGTTCGGACAGTTTTACATAACTGAATTTGGGGAGTGATTTTGTTATTTTGTACCTTGGTTCTAATTTCTGAGTCACGCTGTCCTCAAACTGTAGCTGCATTTTTTCCACACATGATTCAATGAAGTCAATAAGGCTTTTCTGCTCAGCTGCTTTTACTTTCAGATCCTGTGAACAGAGAACAGAATGAACAGTAAAATCAATTGTGTGCACTGTATTACCCTGAAATGATGATTGTGCTTTTCCAATCACATTTTACATGAATTCATTTAGCAAAGAAAATAAGAATATGTCTATCAGAATAGCAAGCAGGTTATGTGTAAATGTGATGTTACCAAACAAACAGTTTTCTAAAAATGTGTATTTTTACAGAATATATTACAGCCTGAGATGAAGTTTCAGAACCAAAACCCCTCAGTCAGAAACAAATTATGCAAGGGTACCATCCAGCTTTTTAACATTAACAGACATTTTGGACAAAAAAAAATCTGTGATTTCAGGGATTGGGGGCCTTTCTCTGTTCTCACAAACTCTCTCCTAATACTAGAGGAGAGGGGTGTCTGTGACCTGCCCTTGAAAGATTTGATCCTACATTGCCAATTGAAGCAAGTAATATATGTAACTTTCCCCTAAAGCCACAGCAGATGTAGAGCAGCCTAACTATTGGCCAGACAGAATTACCTGTGGGTACTGGAAACCATTGTGCTGGAGGAACGGCTGTTCAGCAAGGGCAAGCTGGGGCACGCTGGAACCATTTGAGTGCAGGACCTTGATGGACTCTGGATCAATCCTCTCCCTGTTTTGAATCTGTAAAGAGAGACCCATTCTGGGAAGGCTTCCAGACTTGAGAGAGCAGAACCCGCAGGTGCAGTCTGGAGGAGTGGCCTGGACCACTTGTACACAGAATCTGCAGTGCAAATACGGTTGCTACTCTTGCAAAACATTCTGTACAGTTCCATTTATTGAAAGTTTGCTATGTTCTAACCTGCTGCAGAAATCCTAATATTTCCCTTCCTGATGGTTACAAGGCTTTGTTTTGTTTCTCCTGTTGGCAGATTAATTGATGCTAACTCTCCATTCTTATTGTATAACCAAATTATAGGGATGTGCAATTCATGCACCTCAGTTTTCTACCTGTCTGTGTTCATGGAGATATTTCAACACGAGCCTTTACCGGTGCTAACTCACTCATGGGCCCTGTCAGCTCCCTTTTAGATTGTTCTCTTCCAGCACTCCACAAGAGTGTGCAAATTAGCTCTAGAGCTGGGATTTACTGTCTCATTCATTACGAAACTCAGCAAAGAGGTCAAGCACAGAAGGGGTTCACAGGAAAACCTGTTTTGCCACCATTGCAGGAATCCTGTCCAGATCTATCTGGGGGACTATGGCACTGGAAAGCTGGCTGAGTTGCTGCCTGTGCCACTTACTTGTTCTTCAAAGAGTTAGTTACTACTTTAAGGCCTCAGCTGTGATACTGTTACAAACAAACATCATGGCATTTCAAAGGCATTACAAAAAAATAAAGAACAAAAAAACTACAAACTTTTTATCCTTTTCCTATGTTCCTCACAAAATCTCAACCAACTGAGCACTTAAAGAAGAAAAGACATTGCTCAAAGACTCACTACAAATCCTACTACCTACTGCAAACTACAAATAATTATACAGCAGTGCAAACTGGAATAATAGCAAGTCTGACATTTCTGATTGACTCTTCTCCTTTCCTTGCTTCATGTGGTGAGCTCTAACTCTTCTTCTGTTACTACAGCACATTAAAGCACCATGACTCTTATTCTTGCTCTGCATAGCATTCATCTGCTTTACCTGCTCTTCATTGTATTTGTCTTGAAGCATCATCTGGACCTTTTCCAAATTGCACTTCACTTCCTTCAGCTTCAGAGAAAGAGCCTCCGTCTCTTGTTGGTGACCTGCACTGTTTCCACAATCTTCCAGTAAAGAAAGGACCTTTTGTTCAATCTCTGATAACATCACCTAGAAGAGACAGGAGTCAATTATTCATTCTTAAAAGTACAACACTCCTTTCCTGATAATGTTCTGAAATCAGTGCTTACATTTACCCTGTCTGAAATGAATAGAAGCGTACAGGTAGAAATAGAAAAAGCTGCGCCCTCCCTATTTTTTTTCTATATGGTCTCTTTTTATTTTGAACAATTAAGTACATTTTATACAATGTTAAAGACAAAACTGTTTCAAACAACAGCCTCTGCTGGAAGTTATACCATCTCAGACACTAAGGAATCAAAGAGGAAAGCAGAAATGACAGACTACATTTGGATGAACCTAGACAACACACCCAAATGGTGAAGGAGATAGTGCACAGACTGATCACATCACCCTTTGTAAAAGTCAAGTTGCATGGCTGTGAGTCTAAGGCACAACTAAAACTATGCAAAACTATGATAAATGAGGAAGAAATCCTTGAGCTATTGTTCACAGTGGGGTCACAGTTTTAATTTAGTCTAATCCCATCAACCAGAAGCAAGGCGGCAGTTCTCAAATTATGAGGTAATGTTACCACTGTATGGAAGTGTAGCCTTGCAAAGGAGAATGTTACCTGTTCTAAAAACAATTTTGGCTATTGACAGAAGGTTCACAGGTCATTAGCATGGATGGAAAAAAATTCTCACTAATCTTGCTTTGATGGTTTAAGGAGTTAATTCTACTTTTCTATCCCCCTTTAGGGAGCTTGTTGCCTCCACAACAGAATGTAGTGGGTTTATGTGGCAAGGTTTTGGTAGCAGGGGGCTGCAGGGGTGGCCTCTGTGAGAAGAATCCAGAAGCTGCCCCAAGTTAGATATGCAGTTTCAGCCAGCTCCAAAAAGGACCTGCTGCTGCTCAGACCTAGCCAATAAACAATGTTTGCACCTTTGTGAGAGCAGATTTCAGAAAGGGAAAAAAACTGCTGTGCCACAGCAGCTGGGAGAACAAGGAGTGAGACCCAGCCCTGCAGCCCCCAAGGTCAGTGCAGCAGGAGGGCAGGAGGTGCTGCAGGCACACAGCAGCAGTTCCCCTGAGGCCTGTGGAGAGGCCCCTGGTGGAGCAGGCTGTCCCCCTGCACCCATGGGTCCCACATGGAGGGACCCCGTGTGCAGCAGGGGCAGAGAGGGACTGTGAAGGAGCAGCAGAGACGAAGCATCAGGGACTGACCGCAGCCCCCATTCCCCTGTTCCCCTGTGCCACTAGGGGGGAGAAGGTAGAAAAGGGTAGATGGGGAGAAGGTGTCTTTAGTACTTTTTAGTTTCTCACTGCTGTAGCTTGTTAATGTAATTTATTGCCTATTACTAAACTCCCTATGCTAAGTCTGTTTTACCCATGAAATTAGCTGGTGATTGATCTCCCCCTATCCTTATCTCAACCCTTGAGCCCTTTGCTTCATGTTTTCTCCCCCTTCCCCTTTGAGGAGTGAGAGAGCAGCTATGGTGGAGCTCAGCTGCCCAGCTGGGTAAAACCACCACACAGAATGAACAAAATGTGACGTCCATGTCTCAGCTGTATGAATTGATAACCTGTTAACTTAGTTTAAGACTACAAGTACTTCTGCGACCATTTTATCTGAAATGCCACTGGGCTTTCAATGAAGCAACTAAAAGGAGGGACAAGAATTCCCTACTGCCAAACCAAGCTGAGGACAGTAGTCACCAGCACAGCAGGGACACAGTGGGTACTTCTTTACCTACTTCAACATGATTTGTTACAGCTTCCCAGACAATATCTCAAGACACTCCATGCTTTAAGATTTAGCCTGTTTCCAAGGCTGATACTAATACACATCCCAAATGCCATAGCCAGCAGACAAACAATGTGCAGAGAAGACAACTTTTTCCTTAGAATTTATCACCATGCATTTTGGATCTGATGTCATACAAATCCTCAGATAGGCTGTGCCAGAGGATTAGGACAAATCGAGCAGGCTCTTGCGAGATAATCATAGAACGTAGGTTGGAAAAAAACATCAAGATTAAGTCTAACTCTCAACCTGACCTACTGTGCCCCATCAACAAATTGTGTAGCTTAGTGCCATGTCCACACATCTCTTAAATTATGGGGACTCCACCACTTTCCCGAGCTGCCCATTCCAATGTTTGACTACCTACTTTGTGAAGAAATTCTTTGTAACATCTAATCTAAATTACCAAAACATAGTAACATTATCATGTGTCATCCAGGCCACTGTAAAAAGTTGGGATCTGGCTGTTGATTCACCCTGCTGTGAATCAGATTGAATCTCTGCATTACGTTAAACTCATGTTTTGAAGGTTGAATGAGGAGACAGGTACTGGGACTCAACTGCACCAAATTAACTGATTTACACCATATGTTTATATCTACAGATTGCTCCTCTTTTGTGCAATGGGCATTTTTCTCTGTAGATCTTGACTAGGTTGGAAAAACATTTTTCCTCCTTTCTGCCCCTACAAGTTCACAGCCAAACTGTTAAAACCCAGTAGGAATTCAGCAGGGCCTACCATTGCCTGAGGCATGCTTGTTTTTACTGGTTGCAACTGCCATATCAAAACCTACACTGACATGAACCTTGAACGGGATCAAGATACAGCCAGCTACTTAGTGTACTCAGCATCCTAATTCCCAGAGTTCAGCAGCCAAGCACCTGGCTGCCTAAACCCAGAGGCATTTCTTGGCATGGACTCATTCCCCATTAAAACAAACAAACAAAAATACATCTGAACACATCTTCTAGTAATTTAAAATTTGGTACAGGCTCCTTTTCAGAGAGTGTATCTGGTTGCTTTAGGCAGGCTCAGTTCTTGAAGCAGATAAGTATATCATCCTGGCACCAGAGGGAAATCCAAATTGGCGTGCACAATTTCTTTTAATCTGCATGCCAGAGAAAAATAGCTGTGCCAGGACTCCCACCCACTCCAGCCCCTCATGCCAGCTCTGTTTTGCTCCATCCATTTCTACCAACAGGTAACTCCACGCCTTTCCTTCTGTGGCTACCTGGGGCAAGAGGCTGTCATAGACCAGGGGCACTTCCACATACCTGTTGTACTTCCACATACCACTGCCATACAGAGTAGGCAAGGGAAAAATCTCTACCTTTCCCCCTACACTGGTAGCTTTGGGGGCCTAAAGTGTAAAATAAGAACTTAACAGTTCAGAAGTTATTTTACATTGGTCTTTAAATCATTCGAAAAAAAATCAAAAGTGAAAATGTTGAAACAAAACAAAACCCTTTATTCTAGCCGATTAATCATGATGGAGGCCAATGAAAACATGACTTTTGATCAAAGATTTAAACTGTTCTGAGTCATCTTTCCAAAAATAAACTAAATAAAAACAAAGCTTTAAAAACACTCGGAGCTCTACCTACATGCCCAAGATACATAAAGATCCCACTGTGTACAACCCTAAAAACAGGTATTTAAACTAAGCTGTTGGAAAGCTGCACTTGAAACTGAAGCCAAGCAGTTACCTATCTTGTGCACAGTGTAATGAAGCCGATTAAGCAGGGAAGGAAAAGCAAACTGTAGCTTTTCTGCATTCACAAATCCCGGGGAAGGGTGACTCATTTGGATGGCAGCAGCAAACTGACGGCTCGGTCTTACCTGGCAATCACCAAGCTGCAGTTCCACCATCTGCTGCATTTTGGGGGTTTGGGGGTCTGACCCCAGGGACACCTTAGTTTTGTCTAGCCATTGTTCCAGCTCGGCAACCTGGGCCTGGCACACCTGGAGGATTGTTTCCGGCTCAGGCCTACCGCCATCCACCTCTTCCTCCGAGTATCCTGTTTTCCCTGGAGAGCACTGGGTGGCGTTGAGGACAGGAGGCGTGTCAGTCTGAAGCAAAGCACAAGAAAAAACACAGTTATCTATCTATTTCTTCCTTTTTTTCCCCTTCCCTTACCAGTGAGAAATGTTTAACTTTCACATTCACAAAGCTCAGAACCAACTCTGTTACCGTCTTCCCAGTATTAAAAAAAAAAAAAAAAAAAAGATAAAAGAAGGAAAGAAAGGGAAACTGGCAGCCAGGTGATCCTGGGACCTGGTGCAACAGGTTTCCAGGCAGCGATTTGCATTTGCCCAGGTATACCTGGGCGCACAGGAAGCGAGATGACTCACCATTAACCAGTTCTCCCCTGAGGAGAGATGTTTTTCTGAGGGAGTAAGATGTAAAAGTGCTGCAGTTTACAGCTGCAAAGCATGCAGTTGTGCAACACTTAGAAGTCACTTGTACGTATTTGGTTCCAACAGTCGAATGAATGTGCTTTATTTGGGCTCTAGGTCACACCGAAAAAGAAATCTGTATTTTAAGTATATGTTGTGTAATTCTGTCTTCTGATTTGCACTCCTTTAAGAAGCAGAACTGTACGCTCCCATAATAAGAAGTCTAAAGTGCTTGCAGATATCAGCAGTTGCTTAGAAGGTTATACAGGTCTGTATATACCTCAACACATGCAAGTACTTAATAAGTCAGTGGAGAACAGCGCCTCTACTACAAAACCTGTAACACTCCCAAGGCTCTAGAGCATACACACAAGCAAATGAGATGGCCGGTAGTAGTGCACAACCTTCATGTTAAAATGAGATTTGACAGAAAATAAGAGAGCCAACATGAATGTTTCGGCTATCAGTGCCCTACTTTAATAATTACTTTTCTTATTTATCTCCCATATATCTTGTGACAGTGCCATTAAGCATAGTAAATCTGAGTGCACAGATCATGGAAACGGCCTAGGTATGTCTGTTGAGGAATATGTGCTTGAAGGTATAAAAAGAAGTACCAGTTTACTTCAACCTCCATCTGAAATTTCTGACTAGTTCTAAGCCTGTTTATTTTAGATCGTAAATATTTTGCCAGTTAGGGCAGAATATTTTGTTTGTTTTATTTCAACGAGACATGCAAAACATGTTGGTTCACTAAAGTAAATGTGTTTTGATAATGCCAAAAAATAATCAAACTTTAAACTTTTGTGATACTGTGCATGACATACACACGTACATAAGCATTTAGTTTTCACTTAGGTGTGCTCTGCCCCTCCCCAGGCAGACACTGTTACTGCAGTAAACTTTATTCCCTTCCTTTACAAAAATAGAGACTCAGATATACAGTCAAATCAGTTGAATAAAAAATCAGGTGTAACTATGTTCAGCTTCATGCACACATCATATGTTCATGTTCCAAGAGTGAGACCACAGAGGACATGCAGTGGACAGTCACCAAAGCTCAGCTGACGCACAGTAATTCAAACATGTTTCTGAATCCTAGATTATGTTTTAGGCTGCTCTAACTGAATTTGCATAGGAGGGACAACATGCCAGGAGGGGGGAAATGGTATTGTTTAGCAATCACTAGGATAGTGGGAATTATTTAATTTTAGTGTGCACTTAAGCTCTAAACAGAGAACAGAAATATAACCGTCTCCATATATCTCTACACTTAACCACATCTCTAGGGAAAACAAATGAATTTAGTATTTATAAAAGTAAATGTCTTCCTGTCTCTAAGTAGTAATTGATCACATAAATAAATCGTCTAACAGCAACAAAAAAATCACTCCCTGTAGGGAGCTGTACAGCATATGGAAATAGCACAGTGTACCAACACATGGGTATGGTAAAGATGTTGCTGGCAAAAATGCTGTTTGCCATGGTTTGAGGAAGGGAGCCCTTCTCTGCATTCTCTACGGAAGCAGAGGAAGACTCTGTCTCACCACCTGACAATGCTCTCTCCACAGCAGCTGTGTCAATCTCAAGACACTGCTCTGCTCAGCTTTTATATTACTGGGTTCCATGGATTGTAGGTGTCCCTGAAGACAAGAGGCTGACAAAATACAGTTGTGGCACACGAAGGTACCAGTAGCGCGTATGTTGTCTTGTAAGATGCCTGGATACCCAAAAAGTTCACCTGAAGATTTAAGTCTTTTGAATACAGGTGTCTGAATTCCCATTACACTCAGCTCAGATTTACTCAGTGCAGCTCAGCTAAACATGAAGGAGCAGTGAGAGCTCAGCTGGACCACTTTCTGTGCTTAGGGACTGCAGTGACTACATCTCCTTTGTCTGCAAAGGGAGCTTAAAGATGTCCTGCACATGCAAAGACCAACACCACTGTCGCACAGCAGAGAGGAAGGACACAGAGACATCATGTGTGCAGGTACATCATAGGTAATACACTCGCTCACATGAGGCAGAATGCTGTTGCTTATAATATTAATACACAATTAATACCGACACCCAGCTTCTGACTGCTATTAATAGTTAGCTATGTACCACTGCAGAAATGTGAAATGTTTTAATAAAGCACATCTCAGATTCTACCCCCATCTCTCTCTCTCTCTTCTTTTTTTTTTTTTTTTCCCCAAAAAGGATAAGTTTGATGAAAGCATTTAAGGAACAACGGGAGACAAAATAACCTGGGAGCCTGGTCCTGCCTCATGCAATGATGAATTCTAGCTTGTTCCATGCTCTACACCCAGCTAGAGCTGAGGCTGCTCTGCTACCAGTCTGCTGCTCCTGGCCTTGCTGGACTATTCAAGACTGTCCCCATATGTTCTTTTCCATATAACTAATAGGCTGCTGCCCATGAATCCTGAAGCTAGTGTTTGCATTCCACAAAGCAACAACATATGGAGTCTCATTCTCATTAATTTCTCCTTTATCTAACACTTAAAAATCCCATAGTTGATCCAGATCTTTATCATTTAAACCCTTCCATTCATGGCTGTATGAATGCCAGCATCTTTACTCCTGAAAATACTCCATCTTGTTCCCCAGTAAACTTCATTTTCAAGGAGCAAATCAAAACGTATTATTCATTTTCACCCTAAGCAGCAATATAAAGAGGCCCATAAAGGGTTGTAGGTATCTTACCATATCATTAATCCTGCCACAAACTCCAGTAGCATTATCATAACCGAACAGGGCCTCTGCCTTGTAGCTGGGTTATGCAGTGAGCCCCGAAGGTCACCTCGTTCAGCCTACTTCAGGCCTTCAGACTCACCATGGCTTGATTTTCTTCTCCTGTGCCAGGGTCTTCAGCGTTCTGCAGAGTTTGCAAAGACGTGTCCTTGCCATGTTTATTGCACGATCCCATTAGCTCAGCAGCATCCTGTAGAGTCAGAGACAACAGGGGAAATGTTTTTATCATTATTGACTTGTTGTGCTAGAGAAGCCTCAAAGGGCAGCAGCCATGCCATTCAACCCATGGTATATTAGATGATCTTTTCATGTACAAAGGGAACCTCTTCCACAAATCATCCCCTGACAAAATGCACATTTGATTGCCTTTCCAGGAGTTAGTGAAATGAATTGCTGCTAACAAATGTGCCTCTCTATCTTTGGTGTTTTTGTCAGGTTTCAATAAATTCTTATGTGCAATAGGAAAGAACACTTAAGGCAAAACTTAGTTTGCTGCAGAAGAGGGAGTTATCTCAGTAAGGCTGTCATCCTGAAATTCTACAGTCTCTTACTTCAAAGACTTCAACACCTAGGACTTGTGCAGATCCTTTCCATAAAGATTAGTTCCTGCCCTGTGGAGATAAACCTGAGTGCATTACCTGTGAAACACCATCTGACAAGGTACCAGAAGACCAGGAGTTTGTGCTGTCTTCCTTATGCTTTTCACCATCTTTTTCTGAAGGCCAACAGCTCTTATCTGTCTCTGCGGCTGTACTTCCCTTTGAAAGCAGCAAGAGCTCAGCATTAGCTTGTGAAAAGGAAGCTCATATGTTTCTTCAGGCAATGTAAAGTACTGCAAATCTTTACTAACACTTGGCTCTATTTCTGCTTTGTTTATCTATCTTGTGTCTCCCAAATCCCACCTCTGCCTTGCTCTGAAGCTTTGCTTGAAGATGAATGGCAGCTGGGTGACACTGATAGATTTCTCCGGAGACCTTAAGAGTATTCTCATGTTTTTCATGCTATTCCAAAGCAAACAAACAAACAAAACACCTCACCAGCAAATCAGTCTTTCTCCTGTCCTGTCCCCTAAAAACAAAACAAAACAACTCCCAACTCTTGTATGCAAAGAAAACTTGCATCAGTAACGAGCAGGTAGCTAGGCTACAATATTGTCAGCATTTCTGCACGTTCCTAATTTCACTTGAACAACTTGCAAAAATTCGTCCCTCTTGGAAGGTTTGCAAAGTTTCATGGATTTTTTTTTTCTTTTTTCCAAAAGCTATTAATGTCAGCATGAAAATTTACTCCTAGCCTTGGTCCTCGACCTGTTGAGGTCAGCAACCTGTTGAGCAGTATTTCCCAGCTTCTCCCATTATCCCAGAAATCTCTCCCTACCTTCACTTCTTCCCCAATAGTTTGATCATGCCTTTTATTCTTAAGCTCAAACATACATTTTTATTTCTTTTTATTTCTTTTTTTTTTTTTTTTAATTTTAGCACTTCAGAGGCTGTCTAATTTTGTCTGAAAGGAAACCCACATATAAATATTGTTTTTGAGGCCCATGTTTTGCCACTAACACTTGCATAAAGGGGTATTACTGTATAAGCAATCCCATCAAAAGCAGGATCACACATTGCAGAATGAGTTCCTGTGTAATACTGGTAAGCTGACTCGAGTGCAGTTTCTCAGCATATTTTCTTGGTGTGACAAACTTGGCTTCCATTTGTTCTAAATTATTTCAGATTTACACATTTTTCATAATCTGTCATGTAACAAAACCTTGTACCACACATATACAGCTGTATATATAAGATATATATTGACCTCACCTTGCTGTGGACAGAATAGTCTTCTGACTCTTCATCTAAACAAGGCAGAAGAAACATCATTCCTCTTTTTTTCAACTACAAAATACACACAAAGGGACAGCCTAATTATTCATGACAAGAACAGTAAAAGCCTCTTCTCTTCTGCCTGTAAACTAAAAGAAAGTTACCGCTTGGGGTCCACTTTTAGAGAAGCAGTGAGCATCTGCCACCCTGCATTAAAGTAATTGAAAGCTGCAGGTACTAAGCACCTCCAAAAACTGGGGCTATGCTTTAATGTTTCAATATCACAGCTATATTTGGGACAAAGTTCATTTTGCTCCATGAAACAATTTACTGAAAATTCCAGAACAACTGCTTATCAATAAAACTACACACCTAGCATTTTGCTGTTGATTGCTTAATGTAAACTTCATGTTGGATCTGCTCATGCTAAAAAATAACCTAAGGCACACCTCTTTCCTGCCTTCTCATAGACATGCATTATACCCAGTCCTTACAGAATCATTCAAAAGCACAAAGGAGAGGAGAAGTAATACTGGTTCACAGCTGGAGGGATGCAGCTCTGTCACATGCTTGTCTTTCTGGATGAAGAAGGGCTATTTACCTTCCCTCATCATCTCTTGGGTAAGTGATCACAACATGGTTCTCAACTTACCTGCTGATCAGAAACAGTAGTCCCAATTGAGTCAGTTTGTGCAAATTCAGAGGCTGGGGATTCATCTCCTAGGTCAGGCACTTCTTGCTGTAAGCATTGGTGAAGCCCAGACATTGAATTCTTCATCCCAGTAAGAATATCTTCCTTTCTCTGACACAGCTTGATGATTTCTTCTTTTACAGCTTCCATTTCTCCCTAAAGAGGAACAACATTTGTAATCAGACATTTCTCTTAGTTAACCAAATGGTAATGTAACAGATGACACTTGTGATACATCTTACTGGGACTGGGTCTAGGTCTATTTGCCCTTTTTCCTTTCTCAGGGCTTTGGGACAATTTCCCATTGTCACTGCAGGAGATGTCCAGACACATACAAAACAACAGCAACAGATTCAGCTCAGGACAGCACTTGCTAGCTATAATGCGTAGGTTGGTAGTCTGGAAACAAATGTGAAAGGCTGGATAAATAAATTTAACTAGGTCTTGCATAGCCATGGGAATACGAGTTTCCCTCAGGACAGAGGGAATGCAGCTGAGTTACATTACTCTGTGAGTCAAAGCAGGTTATGTTTCTTCCAAGTACCTTCTCTGGAAACCTGACACAGAACAGTTGGGATAGCCTAGATGAGAGCAAATACAGCTAGGGGTAATTCAGGGCTGAGTCTTCTTTGCAGAAACTGATCTAAAAGAAGCAAATATAAACCATTTGGAGGGTTTTAGTGACACAGCTAGGGACTAGAATTTTTCCATGTCTTTGAACGTAATACTGGAGCAATGGTCCCCAAGAAAGTACAAGGAAAATATTTAATGTTCTGCAGGGATTAAACAATAACTCAAGTAACTCTGCACTAACAAAGAGGAAAATAAATCTGTCTTGCTTTCCCCCTTGGCCATGACTATTGCTCTAGAGCCTTTTGCTAGGGGCCTTCCCTTTCCACTTGGTCACCAGGTAAGCAAAGAAAGCACAAGCAGTAATAAACCAAGACAGGACGAGGAATGAAATGCCTCACGTCCTTCATTACTGAAAGTGCTAAATCTCTTTGAAGCACTATGGCTTGACCACAAAACTGAGAAGTGGCTAAAAATCCCAATGCAGACTCGGATCAGTCCATTAGAGCAAGCTTTGATGCTAGGTTTATAATAATAACAGCACTGATTCCAGAGCCTGCTCTATCATAGTGTGAATAAAGCTAAAGAAGTAATAATCTGTGACAGATGAAAGCAGTAAGACAGCTGGTTTTGTCTCAACCACAGCTTCCTTTGTCAGCAATGCTAGCATGGCTGCATGACTAGGAAGGTGGAGGCAGGAAACCCAGCAGATTTTCAAAGCTTGTGGAAAATCTACTCAGATGATGCTTTTTCCTTTTATACACTGGAAAACACAAGGTGAAATCTTCCAGAGGTAAAAGCAAGAAAAAGTCCCTGGAACGAAGAGATGGCCACGTATGATAATTTACCATATATTTATAAATGTTCACTAAGAATAGTGTTTCTGTTGCTTTATTGCAGAAGCAGACTTTACACCATAAATTTACCAGCTACTTCTTTGCAGACTTAACTAGCCAAAATAAAACCTCCTCAGAAACCAAATCTTTATAGACATCACTTCCACATTTAAAGACCCCCAGTAAGATGGGCAATTCCATTGCCAATCCTATCAATGAAATGCTACAACTGTGAAACAGATTTTCTTCTAAAACACAGATATTAAGCAGAAAGACCTATACTCAAATTCAAAAACAAGTAAGAATCAGGAAATGAGTCATGCTTAGTACTAGCATCAAGTCTCCTACATCCAACCTGAGAGCAGAGCAGCTATGTACTTAGGAGTTACCAAGTGATTATAGTTATTAAGCAAGTACAATGTATGTTTATTAACTTTATTGTGACTGACTGTAAAAAGCTGAGCATTTCAGAGGTACTTTATAAATAGTTATTATACTTAATTAGTCATTTCCTGACTTCTGCAGGGCTGTCTTTAAAACACATCTCATTTTTGCATTAAATAAGCAATTCATCCATTACAGAAAACAGCCAACTGCAGGGAGAAAAACAGCGTGTTATCAGTTGATGAAAACACAGCATGTCAGCGAGGACAAGGAAAGGAGTTTAAAGAATCTAACCCTAGCTGGAATCACCTGAAGTACCACTGCATGGTCAGTGATCAGAAAGGGACACAGTGCTCTCTTCATGCACTACCCCTAGCTGCTACCTCAGTAACGTGACCTGCCACATTAGCTGGATAAGGAGCACAGGAAAACAACAGCACTGCATACTGTTTCACCAAAATTTTCACTTTTTACTTCAGATTTTCACTGGGAGTTGACAAGGGTACAGATGCATATCAAAATCAACAAGGAATATAATATGAAAGACGTGCCCAACTTGCAAACTAATATTATATCTCCTCATATATAGCAAACTATGCATGTGAAGTCACACCATGGTATTCAGTTGCCTGTTTGATTGCAGCAGGGAGGGGAAGCACACTCCTGTTTCTCAGTGCTACTTGTTGTCAGGAGTAGCCTTAGGAAAAGTAACAGACATAAGAGAGAAAACAATGAAACCCACCTCTGGATAAGAAGTCTTCTGAGCCAGAGGTTGATTTTCATGTGATATTTCAACCAAGTGGTTTTTTAAGAACTGTTTCCGCTTTTCAATTTCTTGCTCGCATTCTTCTGTTTTCTTTAAAGCTTCCTGCGAATTATAATCATCATAAATAATTTTGAATTTACTTGGATGTAAACAAACTAGTCAGTAATGCAACTAACTTGCACGAAAGAGAACTTGAGCCCCTTTTGCATCTGTAGTTACATGTTAAAAGAAACCGTGTTTGTCCTCCTAACTTCACAGAACTCCATCCTCACAAAGTTTATTCACTTGCTAGAGACGAGCTCTGCTCTATTCATAAGCAGTACAGTGGGGAATTCTGCCTCGGAGCATACTATTGCTTACTCTAGAGTATGACTGAATCTAAAATGCAAAATGGAACATATTTAATCACATTCACTACAATTTAGAAAAGGTTGAAAATAAAGAGAAATTACATGTTTGGCCATTGTTCTCTGTTTCATATCAAATGAGAAAGCCTACCTGTTTTTCAGTGGTGCTCAAGTCTTTACTGCCAGCTAGTTCTGCACTGACCAAAACTGAACTGTGCTGTACGCCAGGCAGAAACTGCAGCTCAGGAGATAAGCCGACCATGGTTTCTAAAAATTTGAATACTTCCTATAAAATGATAAGTATTTCCACTATGTGTGAGCTTCCTCTTCTTACATGACTTAGAGAAAGCCTACTATGTGTTAACAACTGCCAAATTCACTTTTATTCATTTGACAGTGACAGAAAAATCTCATCAACCCCCATGCTTCACTGTTCATGCAGAAATCAGCAACCTCCCCACACACCTTGCTAATGTTTGTCAGCCACAGCCTGACACAATCACGCAGGTAACAAAGAAATTATACAGATGAGAATATTTTGTGAACGCATTCAATTCACAAAACATTTGGTGGTTCTGTTTTCCAGCCTCTGGGCTGTGAATCAACGAATATCTATGGCCTATTCCTCAGGTGCAAAAGGTGAAGAAGAAAATGCAGTTACCAACAGGCTTAAACTTACAGCCCGGGAGGCTGGTAACCTTGTCTGCAAAGCGTTCACAGACTTGGCCTTTCAGAGCAAAGAGTCTTTCTGGCTATAAACAACAACAACAACAATCCCTCCCAGTAGAACACACACAAGTAAGATTCTGCATGATTTTATTTTTAATTTACAGGTTTCAAAAGGAAGAAAGAAGTATTTTCCCTGCTTTAAAAAATGCTAAATTTAAGAGGAAGATATTTAATTGTAGACTATGGTCTTAGTTTTAATGCCATACCTAAAAAATCAGAGGGCAGAGGGGAAAAAAAAAAAAGTAGGCATTCTCCTGCCCAATTTTGATGAGAAACTAAAAGTCCTTCCAAAAGAGAGATTCTCTTACACATCCCTGCACTCCCACATTCACATGACTGTTCAATAACAAGTAAAATATGCAATATCTCAAATTTCTTTGACTAACTAAAGAATACTACTCTGTATACAGACTCCAATTTCCCTCTCAAAAAAGGCAAAAAAAAATTATTTATCCTTTTCTTAATAGAACATAAATCATGCCTACATAGAAGCGATGCCTCTCTCTTGAGTTATTTCATGCTTAAATTTTGCTTTTTACTTTTCATATTGAGACCTAACCATGGAAAAGGCCCACCTGTCAGTAGTGTGAGAGCAGGCACTAAGAAATGAACATAGTAAAACATCAAATATGCAAATATTGCCACTCCCTTGCACAGAAAACTGATAAAGCTGCTGTGACTTTCAGGTACTCTTCCTGATGTGCAGTGTGCTCTAGGTGATCCTGCCTGGCAGGGGTTTGGACTAGATGATCTTCAGAGGTTCCTTCCGACCTTGGCCAGTCTGCGATTATGT
The DNA here is from genome assembly GCF_965140915.1 of Aythya marila. Classification (NCBI taxonomy): domain Eukaryota; kingdom Metazoa; phylum Chordata; class Aves; order Anseriformes; family Anatidae; genus Aythya; species Aythya marila. Next base: position 7,337,740 of record NC_139046.1, on the reverse strand, counting down.
AGCATTATTTAGGTAGTGATAGGTGTGGTACTTGACTAGCCAATAAAAAAAAAAAAAAAAAAAAAAAAGAAGGCAACATTGAACACACATGCAAGCCACCTAAAATCCCACCCTGAAGCATTTGCAGACCCTATTACAGGTTTTGTTTCCATTAAACTTTTTCAGGTGTTACACTACAACTTACTTATACAGAAGTTACTAGTGCAAGATCCTGTTGCATCATGGATAGCAAATATGTGCAAACACATCCAAACACTAAAATGTCACACTGATCCTCAGGGAAAAAAAAAAAAAAAAAAAAAAAAAAAAAAAAAAAGAGATCTACATGGGCAGCTTGCCTCCAGTTTGGTTTCCTTTCAGAATACTTACTACCTTTATAATGGAGCATTAAAAAATGCCATCCTTTAATAGGCTTATCCTTTGTTGTGTCTTAGGTGGTGATAGACTTTTATTGTAGTACTGCTGCCTTCGACTCACTCAATAGGACTGGAAAGTCTTTTTTGCACAGTTTGATATCCCTGCTGCCAAGAATTGTAATTTTTCCAATCTGTTTTCTTACAAAGAAATTTCACTCAGCTACAGCTTGTTGCATGCATGTAAGATAAAGGCAAATGCTGAGCAAAAAAGACTGCAGCTATTCCAAAAAGGCGAAAAATACAAACCTTGACATAATGCTCTATATAAATGACTTAAGAGACTCATGATAATACTTTGTAATTGCAAAGCACCCTGATTCCAAGGGCTTAAAAGTGTTTTGAAATTCTTGAATATTTAATCTGGTAGCTCCTTCTCAGAAACGTTTGTATTTTACTACATCTATTTTTCAGACTTAAGAAGTTATATGGACTAAAAACCCAAAATGTTTAATACAGATCCACAGAGTCATTACTTTTATTCAACTCCAGGCGTGCATGTCTGTAGCATGCATGCAAGTATGTAGCATGCCTGCGTTTTCCTCCTCGTTCTCAAATAGAATAGAATAGCATAGCATAGCTCAGTTGGAAGGGACCTTCAAAGATCATCTCTAGTCCAACAGCCTGACCTCTTCAGGGTTATCCAAAAGTTAAAGCACGTTATTGAGGTCATCATCCAAATGTCTCAAACACTGACAGGCATAGGGTATCAAAAACTGCTCTAGGAAGCCTGTTCTGGTGTTTGAGCACTCTCATGGTAAAGAAGCTTTTCCTGATGTCCTGTCTGAACCTGCCTTGGTGCAGCTTTGTGCAGTTCCCTCACATTAGGTCTTTGATTACCAGGGAGAAGAGACCCGCACCCCCGTCTCCACTTCCCCACTCATTACAACCCTCTGAGCTCTGCCATTCAGCCAGTTCATCACCCAGTGTAGCATGAACCTGCTGATCTCACAGTTGGGAGTTTGTGAGGGACAGTATTGAAGTCCTTACCAAAATCCAGAAAGATTACATCCACTTCCTTCCCTTCATTCACTAAGCGGGTGACCTTACTGTAGGAGGTCAAATTATTGAGACAGGACTTCCCCTTCATGAACACGTTGACTCTGCCTGGTAATATTTTTGCTCTTTGAATGCCTTAATTTCACAAAGACAGAGATGGAGATTCACTTTTTAGCTCCCACTTTTCTCTGCCTGGCCTCCGAAATGCTTAGTAAGAAGTTATGTGCTCTAAAGCAGTCTGCTTTAGGTTTGGAAAACCTAAAACTCGCAAACTGTGAGCACCTGCAAGTAACACTGGATTTCAATCATCAGTAGTGCAAGACTGGGTTGTAAGACTTGTAAGACAGCAATGCCTTCATTTTCCTATAATATTGTAAAACAAATAGTATCAGTTGTGACTGAAATAGTCTTGAAATTAATTTGAGTTTTGTAACTAGTGTGGCTTGGCTTGTTGTAGCAACAAATTACACAGGGAAGAAAGAAAACACAACAGAACAAAAAAAAAGCCCCAAGCCATTACATAGAAGATACAGTAGGTGCATTATACGCCTGTAAAGATAAGATTATCTAGTGATAAAATGATTATAAAATAAAGGTGTTTTAGGTGACAGCTTCAAAATAAATAAACGGTAATAAAATAAGTGGATACAAATCAATTACCTCCAGTAGCTCATTTTTTTCCTTAGTTATTTTTTCTAGTTTTTTCAATTCTCTCAAAAGTTGTCTTGCTTTTCGGAAGACTGAGAAAGGTTGTGTTTTCACCCCTGGTAGCTGAAGTGCTTCTTCATAGGACTGGATATGAACAATGGTCTTCTGCATAGGACCAACATGGTCAAGTATAACCTATTAGGATACAAGATAGATGATGGATGTTACAGTTGGAAAAAAATCAACACGGAAAATTCACAGTTTTGTTATGATGTGCAAGAGTTTTCTTTAGTGAGTTTCCCATATAAGAAGGAAGAATATTTAAAACCTAGAACAAATAAGTGAAAATACATGGTGAGACTGTCAAAAGCAAGAGGAAGATATCATTTACATTTACAATTCTGCTTTGTTTGCATATACATACATAAAGCTTGCTCAGTTACAAAAAAAGGGTCACATTCAGAGCAGTTACTATTTTACTAAGTGCATCATTTCAAATTAATGAATCTTTGGCAGTGAAAACAGTTTAAAAAATGGCCCAATCCTTCTGCTGCTCCTAGGCAGCTCGGGTTTTTTGTTTTTGGCACTGCAAACCAGTCATGAAATGTCATATAATAAAGCTAACCATTTTCCAAACGTCCTATAAAACGTCTTATCACAGCTGAGAAGATGACAAACAGGAATGGAAGCCAGGAGAAGCCTCTGAAGCCAGTCCTGTCAGCTTCTCATATCACTACACTGAGTGGATGCATAATTTAGAATCAACTTTCTCAGTTTTGCATGATCGGAAATGGGCCTAAGTTGACACCACAATATGTGTTTTATGGAAGACTCAGTGATCAACTTAGCAAAGACAGAATGGCAACTCCAACTCACAACTTCCTGGTTATCCTGAAGACATACCTAGGTCTTACTAATACTTCCGTTTGATTTCCTCTCAAAAAGATTTCATTTAAATAGCTGCAATTAGAACATAGATGCTTATCCTCTCACTCATAAGCATCTGCGTCAGGAATTCTTTTGTTATTTGCATACTATCCAGGCTTCAATTTAAAATAAGGCAGTAGGTGAACATTATTTTCCAGAAGAAATATTACTTTAGTTTTTCCATATCAGTCATTACAAAACTGTTCTAAGAATAATAAAGCTTTGAGTGGTTTGATAACATATTTTTTCTCTCCCCTGATGCTGAACCCATGCTTTTTGCATTTCAGTCAACTAACAATATGGACTGCAGGTGATATAAAAGAACAGATACCATAACGCTTTGCTTTATTTTACTCAAAGAGAGAAAGAAAAACCATCTGGCCAAGATATCTTTGCAATGAAGTCTCTGCATGCGTTAAATGGATTTGTGGTGAGTCACTCCAGCCTACGTTTCTAGAAGCATCTGCTGCATTTTGCCTCAATTTTTGGAAAATAGGGCCTGATCTTCAGACTTTCAGATTACTTACTGTTTGACGGTAAGTGGAATCATGAGCAGTGAGTGTCTTTCTGAAAATCAGATCATAAATTTTCCAAAAATTGAAGTACTTATATGTCAAGTATGTCTAAAATTGTGTGCTTTAGTTACATATTTGAGCTGTCTATTGGCATGTTTTTAACAGTGCTTTTGTTTCAAATATTTTATGCCAGACCAGGACTGTTCTTCTTGAAGGGATATCCCAACAGTCTTACCTTAGAGTTTACATTCCACACTTGTCCTGGAGCATGTAGACTCAATTCCTTTCAGATGAAACTATAGCAGAAGACACTCTCCAGAAGAGCATCTAAACACTCCCAACCATTAATGGATGTTCAGTCTACAGGACTAGACTGAGGGCTAGTCCAAAGTAAGCCCCCAAGACATATACAGCACAGACATCAGGTCCTCTGAACTACTTTGCCTACCAATCTGCTCCTTTTGGATTTCACTACTTCCTACTGTAGTCATGCAGCTGAAATCATGACTGAAATAATGCTTTCACCCTTTGACCTGAGAGTTGGAATATGCGTAACATATTCAACTTACATGTCAAAATCATATGCTAAAAACTTATTCATTGTAGTATGAAGTCACAAAATAGTCTTATGCTTGTGACAGCTAGTAATTTATGGATAAATATATAGGGGAAAAAAAGCTTTTATGGGAGTTTTCACTGACCTGCCCGTGTTTAAGTTGGTCTTTAGGAGAAAATTCCAATAGATCTTCTGATGACAGGATTGTCTTCATTTTCACAATATCCTTCTCAAACACTTTTACGTGAGATTCAATGGCACTCAATTCCTAGATTTGGGGAACAAAGAACATTTGTAGATAGTATAGTTTAGAAACTCCCTTCAAAAAACAAACACAGCTTGAATTTCTGCCTTTTACTCTAAACTTAAAAAGAAGTCTGAAAACCAGATGCAGCATATGCAGGTCATGTTCAACTGGGTGCTGCTGATTGCAAGGCTAATTATTATAAATTACACACGATCACAACTTCTAAATAATTAATTATCTGTGGTCATTTATTCAGTTTTAAACACTGAGTATGAAATTGAAATACCCTTGAAAAGTCACATTATAAATTACCAGTAGTGACAACGGTGGTATTTACGAGTGTAAGAAACCAGTCTAATTAAACTTTCTATAGGAAGAGAGTTATGTCAGATGGGAAATGTAACCACATACAGTACAGCTCCTAGTTAACTCTCATGGAGACAAAGTCACAAAATAAATTACACTGGAAGGGACCTTGGAAGACCTCTGGTGCCCCACAGAGCAGGTCGCATGGGGCCTGATCCTGTTGAGATTTGGGTATTTCCTGAGATGGGGATTTCACCCCAACATGGGGCCCCTGATCTAGCGTTTGACAAAAAAAGACTTCTTAATATGCAGATATATACTTCCTTTCTTATAATTTGGATCTGTTACTGTCCATCTCTTCTCTGTACACCACTAAGAAGAGTCTGGCTCCATCTTGTTTACAGTCTTCCATTACATAGCAGCAGAGAGTGGTCACATCTCCCTCATAAACATCTCTTCTCCAGCTTGTACCAACCCAGCTCTCCCAGATTTTCCTCATATGCTCTGTCCCTCTACCACCCTTGTTCCTCTTCCTGGACTTGTTCCAGTATGTCTATGTCTTTCTTGCTCTGGAAAACCCAAACTGGGCACGTTACCCAGATGTGACCTCACAGGTGCCAAAAAGAAGGGCAAGATCATACTCTTGGACTTCCTGGCCACACTTGCTCAGGTAGCTCTGGATGGTGTTGCCCTTCTTGCTGCAAGGCTGTAGTACTGCATCATGGTCAACTTGTTGTCCACCAGGACCCCCAGCCTTTTTGGGAAGGCTGCTTTCCAGCTGGTTGGCCTCCAGCTTATATTGGTATCTGGCACAGTGCATTTGCCTCTGTTAGAGCTTTGTGATGTCTCTGTCAGGCCATTTCTCTAGCCTGTCCAGGTGCCACTGAATTGGAGCCCTGCTCTCCAGCAAGATAAGTTTAATCTGTTGGTCAACCAGCCCTGCATTTCTTTCTCTAAAAAAAGGGTTCATCAATACTCTTGAACTTTATAGCTTCGTTAGATACCTAACAGCTTCTGCAGGTTTATTTCCAAACAATTCATTTACTCATTGGCAAACCTACTAAAATCCACACACCTTTTTTCTATGCAGACAATATAAACTGTATTTCATAACACATGGTGAAGCTCAATACACTTGGAGATCACTCAAACTTACATCAGCCACATGCTGGATCTGTGGAAGAATCTCTGCTATCTCATGTTGTAAAGATGCTACTTGATCATCTGCTTCATTTAGCTGTTGCATTACACTGTCTGTTTCAAAGACTGGTGTTAGTTCCTCCAGCTCCAAGTAAACATTGTGCAGAAGATTTTGCTTTTGCTCTGAGTCTTCCAAAGCCATCTACAGAAAAAATAAAACATTAGTTTGCCTCCATCATGAGCAAACATCAAAGTTTTGTAGAGGTCTGGACCTGAAGGAATCAGGTTTAATTTCCTGTACATCACTGAGCATTGCATATGTTCCCAAAAGCTTAGTTCAGATTAAAACAAAGGACTGTTAAGGGAACTAATCTGCTGCATCCTGCAAGCAGAAAACCAAGAAGCTGCCACCATGATTTTAAGGGAATCAATTACATAAAATGAGTCTTGTCATTAGCATGACAAGAATCATGAAGAGAAAGGTTTCAAACTTGGAGAGAGCTCCCCGTGCAAAAATATAAAAGTATGAGATTGTGGAGAAGATTCCTCCCCAGCTGTGGCCAGGCTGACCGCAAGTACATGAATAAGACATGTCAGACAAACACAGGTAAAGGGTTTTAAGCCAGCAGATGAAATAAAATGCTGCAGAAAATATCTGGCTAGTTGTACATGATGGGAAGACTCTTCCCATCTCCTACAGCTAACTGGATAATTTTCTGGATTAATTACAGCACGTCTTCATGCAGAATTAGTGAGTGTTGCAAGCCATACTTGTGATCCACTCATCTCTATAGTACATGAAGGAAAGGACTGAATATAAGTCTGAACTCTAATATAAGCCTTGGGTGCGTTTCCAGATTTCTAGGCTTCCCAGCCTAGAACACATAAAATGCTCCAAACCACAAATGCAAGGGGCAATTGTCAGGAAAGTGTTTGGATTTTGTTAATCACAATCTCCCCACTGTAGCTCTGTGATCTGTAACATACCAGTCCAAAACAGTCAGCTACTTATTGTAACACAGGAAAGGAATTCTAATTCATTTTAATACAACAGTCCGTGTTCAGACCACCAACTTTCACTGTTGGCCTAAGTCACAAAGTGGACAGAAAAGCTGTTTCATGTATGAAATTGCCAGAATCTCTTGGAATTTGCCTAACTCTGATCTTCCCTGTAACATTACAAACTTTTCATTCTTGAAACCATCAGTCAGGATTACCTTCAAGGTACAGTAAGAACTGCCTTCCAAATCACAATTCACTTCAAAGTTTCCATTAGACCCACAGACATCAAATCACCAGTTTATCTGCTTTAGATCACACACGCAACACAATACAGAAAGAACTGTATATATTCAAGCAGTAAAAACTGATTACAGCCACATAGCAGGGTACCAGAAGATAGTCACACATTTTTGGAAGACAGGTGTACTACAGTTCAGCACTTTCAGAAGTCCAACACCAAAAAAATACCTATCTATTTCATGCACGTAAACCATAAATGATTTACTGAAAATAGGTAAGTTATTTATGTCAGTAAGACTTAAGAATGCAAAATTGTGCCTTTATAAATCAACTAGTTCTAACAAGACTATACATGGGTATTAGCATTTACCTGAAGATCATCACTGTATTTGTGTAGGCTTTTTGCAGAGTCATTTTGAGCATCTTCTCTTAGCAAGCAGTTGGTGTTCTCTATCCAAACCTTCATATTCTTCAAGAGTTCATCATATTCTTCCATCTTGCTGGCAGCCTAGGAAATTACAGGATTTTATAAAAGGGAACAAATGCATTTCTATTCACTGTATACCACAAATTCATATATGGGCAAGATTAAAAGAAAACTGGGTGCATTTTATCAAGGTCAGTTAGATTAGCAGAGCAAAATAGAGAAGTACTTGTAATTTCTCTGAAACAGTTTCATTATTTCAGGCTCCTTCTTCTAACCAAAAGTAATTTTGGTGTTTATGAGCTTACATTTCATGCGGGCATTGTTGTGATTTATGTGGCAATATTAAATGGGTAGCACATTAGCAGAGCTATAGTGAAAATCACATCACTGATCCAGGGGCATGTACTTCCAATGTCAAGTCCTGTCAACTATGGTGCAGACCTGGTCCTTTGGGATGGTAGCTGGAGGCAATGCTTATCAGTCCACAATTTCTTAGCTACAATAAGCCAACGCAGCTATAGAAGAGTAGGCTTTTGGCTCTTCATTAACTTGAGAACCTTTGATGATGTTTTGTGTAAAGCTTTTATTATTGATTTTTTTCTTAATAGGACTTTTTTTTTTTTTTTTTTTTTTCCAAATTTGGGTAATTGTTACGTTTGCCTCTACCTTGTTTAGAATTGCAGTTCTCCGCTCAGCAAGTTGTGAGACCTGTTGGTACTGTTGAAGGGGGGTCACTAAGATATCCATCAACTCCTGTGCGTGGCAGGAATCCTGCTCTACGATATCATGCACTTCTGCATCCAGTTCATTGAGTTTATAATGCCAAAGGTCCAGCATATCCCAGATTTGCTGCATGTGGAGAGAGGGGAAATTAAATATAAGGTCAGGCTCAAAGATAATAGCAGAATTATTTATACTTTATGTGGGTCTTTTGGAATTACAAAGACTTCCAAACTGATACAACAAGAACAGAACACTCTGCATCTACCAGTGTGATTCACAGCTGAAAAAAACCCACACATTTATTTTCCTGTGAGAAAGAATAGGTAAATATTCATCAGGTAAATGCTTGCTTGTACTTTTTCTTTTACAGACAAAGAATGAATGGAGGGCCACTTTGCATTCCTGCTAAACCGGGCTCTGTAGAAGCAACCAAAAATCTTTTAACACTCAAAAAATTTTTTTGGCAAAATTACCTTCTGAACTTCTTTGGCTTTCGCAATGTTTTCGCTCTTCTGTTGTAACATCTTTTCAATTGCTTGAAGGCCATTGTTAATAGTCTCTGCTTTTCTTTTCAGCACATACTGAGGAGAGCTCTGCAAGATTTCAAAGCTAACCTGTCGCAGTAAAGAGAAAACGATAGTGGAGATTACAAAGATCTGCTTGTTTCTGTTTACCCCTTCACCAAAAATATTAGAATTCTTTTTATATTTCTCTTGATGAGTCACTTAAAAACACAGGAATGGAATTAAATTTCCTGTGAGAAGCATTAATGTGACCAGGTTCAATGTTCACATCTTGTTCAATAATTTCCCCTTACCTGAAACGACTGGTCAAAGAAGACAATCCATGAATTTAAAAACAATAAGGCACTGCAACTCCCTGGGTATTTTGCTTCAGCTACCCCTTTTCTAATCTGTAATAGATGCTAATCATTACTGCATTGTGGAATGGGTGACATTCACATTCTTGTAAGAAACCTAGAATGGCACCATTATGCTTCAACTATTTCTTCCTTGTAAGAAATATGGAAATGAATCAGTACATAGTGAATTCCTAAATGCAAATTTAGAAATTTATAATAAACATAAAGAGCTCCAAGCCCCATAAAGCATATGGAACTTAATTTTATTCTTCAGAACTCCTCAAAAATGAAAAAAAAAATAAAATACTGAAGGGCCTGAATTTCCTATGTAAAGAGAAAAACTCTCAGGTATGCTGAAGTTGAGTAATAGCCTAAGCAGAGAACACAGTGAGGTACCAGGTTACCATGAACAAAATAAACTGCAGGGAGCGAGCAAGTCCTTGCTTGCCCAAGGTGATGTCTTTTCTTACTGAACCCTGTTTGCTATCAGGGTCAGCCAACTACCAGTAAATTGTTAAATCATGGTAAATTTTTTTGTGTGCTGCAGCCCTAGTATTTATGGGGCTCACACACACATTGCACAGCTTTATGCTGTGTTGATACAAAAGATCTCTGGTTTACAAGCTATTCTGGTTTGCAACTACTTACACCAAAATACTTCATCCTTTTGTGGGGAGAGGAATGAAGAATATTATGTATTTAATATTTTTATTATTATTATTATTTCTTTATTTGTTAGTTTTATTTACAGTACTTATTTACAGTTTCTGACAAGCACTGTCAGAACAATATAATAATACCCATGCTAAGGTACTTTATTGATAAAATTACATTAACTAAAATAAGTTTATAGCCAAAAGAACTGTAGTCCTCCTCTCAAATACTCCTGCTTAAAAAAAAAAAAAAGTTTCCTTTAGGCATTTAAAAGAATTCCAAGACAATTTGTATTACTTTCCACTACCCAAACATGAAAGTTTCCACAATCAGTTCTTTGACTCCAGCATGTAATGTATGCATTGGGATAATGTTTTATCTCAGAAATTGAATAAATACTGTTTTATTCCCCTTCTCCTTCTCTCTCCTAATCACTTGTTGGTTCTGAAAAGAACGGTTTTATTTTGAAATAGAAACTATAAAGTTAACCTAACTAAAACTAATAAGCAGTAATTAATATTTAATGCAACATCAAATGAATAATTTGATAGACAAGTAACTAGATTTAAAAATTGTTTTATTAAACTTTCAAGTTGTATCAAATTAACTGATATTTAGCCTTTAAAATTACCATTAAATATTATTATTTCTGCAAGAAATTAACTGAAAGTTTTGTTTTTTTTCTAATTTTTAAAAATAACACAAATGAATGAATAAAAATGAAATTAATTACATCAGGCTAAAATTTCACCCCAAACGTACAGTATTATTCTATTTTCCTTTAATTTTGTTTTCAGTTAACTGTTTGTACTCCCTGTATACAAAAAAAACAAAAACAAACAAACAAACAATTGCAAAAATGCCAAGGCAATGCTATTTCATTACCTAAATTCTCTGCCTGCTTTTAAAGGCATGCAACTATGTCCTGAGGAGTGATATAAAGAACCACATCATGATACCCTACCATGTGTGAAAGTTAAACAAAAAGAAAAATTGTTTTCAAAGGTGTAATTTGACTGAGTTTTAAAATCTCTTAGTTAAGCTAAACTAACTTCTCAATCAACTTTGACTACTAGCTCAGTTTAAGAATCAGAATGCATAGAAGAGAGCAGCCATATCATACCCAAGACCATATTGCTAGTGGTTCTGCCATGCCTTGTTTGAACAACAGCAAAAAAAATAATATATATATACATATATATATATATATATATATATAAAGAAAACCAATGAAAAATAACCATGTTTCAAGTTTAAGTTCATAGTCATGACATTCATCAAATCTTGCTGTACTTATTAATTACAAAGAAGTATATATGAAAATCACATCAACAGTTACCTTGTCTTCTAGGTCTTGTAATGTTTGCTTGCAGTCTTCCAACTGTGCTTCAATTTCTGCAGGAACTATTGTATACATTTCGGAATATTTGATCCGGAGTTTTTCCATGATATCCTTAAGAGTTTGACTCTCTTTACCAATCACACTCTGAACTTCCTACAAAATTAAGAGAATTTCAGCATTTTACCCCTTTTTTACTGAGTACATGTACATGCATGTATAGATCTACATATATTTACATCCATGTATGTTGTGGTTTGTATTTCTATCATGATTTGGAAAAGTTTTTGTGATATAAAGTCTACTTTGACTACCTCTGCAAGCAGATTAGTCTTGAATAATACTCGTTCATTTAATCAAATGATGCTTTTCACTCTGTAAGAATTAATTAAACTTGATACCACTCCTCCTCAGACAACTGACACATTGATGTTTATTGACTGGTGTAACAATGCAATCGTATGAAGTGCTCCTACGACTAAATGTTAACTTTTGTGCTGTCCCTTTTGCCAAAAGCACATTTCCTCTTTGAAAGATGTTTAATAGCCAATGTTCGTTCCTTCATTATTATAAACAACACAAAAGCCACTGAAAGCAACAGGTTTCAAGCTCAAGTGTCTGCTTTCAGGCAATTACGCACAGCGGCACAGCAGGCTCCTTTCAAAACAGTAGTTTCCAGTTCTGCATGAAGAATGTAGGTTTTATGAGATAAAAGAAACTTGAACAACTGTCTAGAGCCTGTGGCCTAGAAATAAAATCTGATCTGAGTCCTCTGAAAGAAGAAATTCATTTGTTCCGAAGGTTTTCTAGAATTTCAAGTTGGAATTTTCTGTTCTATGATTCCTTTTCCCAAAGTTTGAGAAACTCGAATGTGAGTCATATCACTGGGGAAAAATCTACCAGGCATTAAAATTAACATCCTTTTTTTCTTCAGTCAGGAGTAACGGTAATCCATTAAGTCCCAGTCTTTGCTTGAGAACTAGTTCTACCACAGAGAAAGTTTGTGCAAATTAAGATTGTGCCAAGATTTATAGGAGTTTACAGATTCCCTGACTTGAATTCACAACAATCAGTTACAGCATTAGTCTCCAATGCAAAAGTTTTTCTGTATATTAATGCATGCTCATATTCCACAGAATATTTAGCTGGAAAGCACTTGCCCATCAAAACTGCCCCCATTTTTTTCCTAATGGACTTGTTGATATCACTTTTCCACATTCGTATTCTTCTATGTTGTAAGCTGAAACTTTGCCAACCAACTAACTTAGATTAGTCATCTGGAAGTGAAATAGGCATTTCCATTCAATAAACACGAGGGAGCCCCAGATATTGCTATAGATTTTATAGAAACCAGATTTTCTTTGGAAGTAGGGATGAATTTGCCCTGCAGATTTTGGCTTGCTGGTGTTTGATTAGGTAAAACTAAGATATCTTTCAATATTTTCAGCTGAATATTCTCAAAAGAAACAGGTCCATTGTGACATACTGCTACTAAGAAATAATCTCTTAGAGCCAACATTCTCTACAGACATTAGCAGGCTAGAATAAATAAATTTGGTGCAGAGTTAAGGCTGATAGGGACTATGCTCCTAATTACGATTTGATTTCTGAAAAGCATTTACCAGCATTATCTCTACAATGTCTGCAGAGAATTTGTGGAACATCAAATCCAGAGCATCTGAAGTTGCCCTGGCTATGTAGGGGAGGAAGATGTGCAGGATGCATACTAGGCAGTCCTTCCTAAAAGGCGCACAACTAGCTGTGAATCTCTTTGCAATCTGAAAAGGCTTCTGTGCCTACTATCTGAACCACGCAGAAGAACACAAACCAACCACATGGCAGGGCCGATCATACCCTGCTGAGCTGGATTCATTCTCCTGCAAGTCAATGTGCATGCACTTAGCAATAAATTTCATTTGGAACAAGTTCAAGCCCCAGCACAAAAGAGAATATATTCCAAATGTCCCTACAGAATAACAGAGACACTACCAACCTCCAGTTGTCCTGACTTTCCGCCAGCATCTTGGTCTAACATAGATGCAGCATTCTGTAATGCATTTTTCACAGCACTTATTTCTTCACTTATCTTTTTCCTCTCTTGCATTTCAGACTGTACCAAATCCTTATGGTCTTGAGTCTTTTCATATAACCTATGAAAAATTTCCAGCAAGAATACAGTGAGTTAGACTCTACACATAGTAGAGCTTATCAAAGAACATGCTTAATACAGAAATTGTTATATATATCCAGAACCACATTTGCCTGTATTTTGACATTATTTTCTGTAACTAAATCTCCCAGTTTCTGCCCTTTACTGCCTCAGTTTCTTCAAAAGTGAGTCTTCAGATATTGCTAACCAATGTATGTTTGGTAAATCAAAGCAGACGGTATGTGCCAGGAATGATGTTAGAGAAAACAGAATTCAAAATCTCAGGAGTCTGAAAACCCTGGCAGAGAAAAAGACATTAACAAAGATTTCCATGTCAAAAAGTAGGCATGGAAAATGGCGAGTGCAGTCACAGATTTGCAAAAACCTTTTGTGTTTTTGTAGCACTCAGTAAGGTAAAAGTTGCATTGGGCAAAAAGTGCCAGGTTTGATTTTCCCACACATCTCATTCAGGTGCACATGGAGAGGTGCACTTGGAGCCTCCACAATGAATCATCAACCCTTCTGATTCCTTCTATATTTGAACAACAGTTGCAGCCCACACATGACATGGCCAGTCTCAGGTCTTCTCCCCAGCTAGTATCTCCTATTGCCCACGCTAGAGACAGCAGATCCATTAGGTGGACCACTGGTCTGACCCAGTAGGGCTTTTATTATTTTATTATCTTTTTAAATATACTACACCTTCCACATATCCTTTAATAAACAAAAAAATGCTGTGCTCCTAAGTAGTCATATGTCATAACTTCCACAAAAATTTTCCATCACTTACTTTTTACAGCGGTCCTGCATTGTCTTTATCTCACATAAGGCAGGAAGGACAGCTTCTGCCTCAGTATTTTCAGATGCATTCAGGATGTTCTTTATTCGGTGAAGAAGTAAGAGTAAGAGGAGCTGTTGCCGGTTGATGTTTTCCTCAAACGAGTTCACAAAATCTAGTAATTCTACCAGTTCCTCCCTGGTGGCCTTTTCTTTCTCTTTAAGGCTTTCTGGCTGTTCTTCCTGGAGCTTATCAAGAATTATTGTTTCTCGTTCCAGCTAAGTAAACAGCATGCCAAAGAATGAGATAAAATGCTTTTTTATTCCATCACCTTAAGTCACATTATTCATTTACTCATGCACATAGCTAAATACTGGGAATTGCACAGCCAGATAGTTTGAAAATCTGAAGGGTGCCAGAACATTTGAGTTTGCTCTAACAAAGCACCTAACTATACACAGAGTGCTGCTGGGTTCATGGAATTTATTCTATAAACACCCCTGTCATATTTGACTCCAGCTTCAAGAAAGTCTGGAGGTTAACTGGCTGATCAGTGGGTAGGAAATGATGTTCTGTTTTGATCTCAGTCCCTTAACATGTAGTTTTACTATATGACAATCCCAGCTCTATCACATTCCACCAAACTTGCAGTGTGTTAATCAACTCACCTCTTCATTGATGAATTTCCATTCCTGTTTTAGTTCTTCACAGTTAATTTCCAGCTCTTTCGCTGCCTCAAGCAAACCCAGCCAATTTTCCCACAGCGCTGTTACAATCCTGCCCAGGGCCCTGTCATTTCCCTTGCGTAATCTCATCAGCTCTCCTGAGATCTGCCTTAGCTTCACAAGATCATCTTCAGCCGAGTCAATGTTGGAGACTAAAATCTTGGATGAAAAATAAACAAGCAAATAAATAAAACAATACAGGATCCTCTACTAAAATGTGTATCACTCCACTGAGCTGGCTAAATAAAGTTTTAATGAAGGAATTCTGTATTGAGTAAGATTGTAAAGAAAGTTAGGGTAAATAAAACAAGCAAAACCATCGGAAGAACAGTGTGCACAAAATACTAGGTTACTTTCACTTTATGGTTATTTGGAAGGGAAAGGAATGAGCTGGAGTTACAGTTATGTAACATACAGAGCCTGTAATATGATGAGTACTACAAGAGTAGACGGCAGAGAGGTTCATTATAGCAGAAGTATCATAGGGAAGAAGTAAGAGAGTCCTGGCTGAGGAAACAGGAAGACTTTTCCATCTGAGGGAAAGCAATAGCAATGTAAGAAATAACTGTACCACAGTTTTGCACGAGTTTCTCAAGTTCCTCAGAGCCTCTCTTACCTTGCTTTCTTCTAAGTTCTCCAAAGCTTCCTTATAAGACATCGGTATTTGGGACAAAGACTGCATAAGCATCTTTTCCAGTTTGTTAAGATCATCACGCACCTTATCTTTGCTTTCTGTATATCTTTTGTATTTCTCAAAATACCTGTAGGAAACAATTATCAGACCAAAAAAAAAATGTGGTTACTTGTCTCCAACCATAATGCCTACTAGAATAAAAATAAATAAATAAATTTTGCAATTAGTAGCCATTACTAATGATTTTCAATTTTTCTTCAATTAGCATTTTTTACACACTTCAGGTCCAAAATCTGAACCACTATAGAGCTTCATGTACAAATGCTTCAGAGTTAAAGAAATATAGTACGTATACCATATATGTGCCAAATAGCCACCCTAAAGAATTTTATGTCTTTCTTTAAGTTTCCATTTTCCTCAGAGATTCCCAAAACTGAGCTCTCAGTTTGTAACACATCCTATTTGTTCCTACAGTGTGTGATGCGTACAACTGCAATTTCTTATTTCTGTTGCTTCTCATCTCTTTCCTATTGCCAAAGCCTTCAAAGTCATCCAATTCTTCGATTATAAAACATTTTAAGATTATGCTCAACAGAATCAGAAGCACTGAATCATCAGCAAGCAATTTAAAAACCCTTACTATATCTCCCAAACTTGTTCTGTACATTTATCTGAAGGCTCTTCAGATCTCTTCTGTATCTATATTTGAAAGGAGGCTATGGCCTGTGTTGTTTGGTATTGATTTTCTCAAGTTGTAAGAACAGTTCATAGAAGACATGGACATAGAGCCCTCTGAAAACTGTTCTAACTTGCACCTGCACTGAACTAGAGACTGCAGAAATGCACTTTCTTCTTATTCCTATACCATATAACATTCAGTCCAGCTCCATGCATATTTTCTGGAATATACTAAAAATGATTGCACTGTAAATTATTAGCAATATGATTATTATCTGGTAATTTTCGTTCCGTCACAATCACAACTGGGAAAAACAGAGTTGCTTACAGCTCTTCCTGCTGAATTGCCTGGTTCTATCAGAGAAGAAACAAGACTAGACTGCATTTATCATCATAGTAAGGAATATGATCTAGGAATATGAACCTACCTCCATTCATCAGCCTCCTTTCTCTGAACCTTCTCCCTTAATGCTAAACTCTTATTGACGAGTTCTCTTAAAGTATTTTCCAGATTTATTTTGTCTTCTGGTTTCACTACATTTTTCAGCTTGGAGCTCAACTTTTCTATGTCAGCCACTGCAGAGTCAAACTCTTCTTGTTTCCACTGTGGGGTCTGACAGGCCTCATCGGAGGTACCGAGCTCTGCTGTGGCAGAGTATACTTGAGCTTCATAGTCCTCAAGGAACTTGGCAGCCTTCTTTACAGCCTCGGTATAAAGCTCACCAGTCTTACATGCATCCTGCAGAGCACTCTGAAAGTGTTAGAAAGAAGAAAGAACAATCAAGAAGGATTGCTGTGCTCCTCTGAATGACCAGATGGTTTCTCAGAATTTCACACGTGGTTGTCTTCGAGACCAAAACTCCCAGAAGCGGCCTGAGGTGATGCATGGCAAATGCACTCTGCTACCTAGGTAGTCATACAGTGGTGCAGTAACATGTGGACTGATAGCTCTCAAACACAGGGACAGGGGATACAAGGGAACTACCAATTCTGGAAACCTCCAGAGTGAAGGATGGTTAAGACACAAGAGTCATAGGATACATTACGGAAATGGAAGTACACGTCCTGTACAAGGAAAACCCACATACTGATGATTATAATCTGCTCCAGAAGCTACCTCCCAACCATGACTTGCCAAAATGCTTCTCACTAAACCCTCTTATATTTAATTACATAGAGAATGATGTGTGACTTGGCCAGCTCTTGGGATTCCCACAGGGCAGAGAAATTCTGGTATTGTGCTTCAAACACAATATCCAAGCAGCGAAGGAGATGAGCGGCAAATCACGAAATGTGGCAGCAGGATCACTACATACATCAGGATCACTAAGTCCCTTCCCCTGTTATCAGCTATTACATCACATTTCCTCATTCGTATCCACTGATCTCTTGGGCACAGTCAGGATTATAATTAAACTGAATACAACTAATTTTGTCTGCATCTTTAGTTTCTTTTCATGATTCCCATCATACCCACCAATGCAGAGAAGATATCAGTCCAATTCAGTTATGAGAGTAAAAGGAAAACGTAAGTCAGGAAAATACAAACGCTGCTGTCTCAGACATCTAATCCAATTCTTAGGAGAAGACATACAGCCATACCTTACTTTTATTAAATGTACTTACAACACGGGCAGCAATGTCTGTCTTCAGTTGTAGTTCATGATCTTGCAGTGTTTTCAGTTTTGTTTCTATATCAGCAGCAAGAGATTTTTCTTCTTCATTTTCCCTCTCTTTTTCCATTAGATATTTAATTGCAGAAAACTCTGCTGTCATCATATTCTGAATTGCTTCCCATCGCATCTTTTCAAATTGCATCATTTTCATGTCTACTAGAAGTGGCTGCTGGAGCTCTAACTGAATATGCTTTATGGCATGGAATATATGCTCTACCTCATTCTGGATATCTTCCTTATTTACACACTGGAGACTAGAGATCAAGTTTTGAAGAAGCTGTATCAATTCCTTAACATCTTTCTCCAGGCTCTGTATTTCTTGCCTCTTAGATTCTTTGAATGGAATATCAAAAACTTCATTTTTGTTTATTTGATTTTCTACCTCTTGCGTTAAATATAAAATTTGTTGAACTGTCTGAAGCAGTATTTGTGCTGATACAAGATTTTCAGCAGGAGAAGAGCTAGCACTATCATTTAGCTTACTAGCTTCTTTTCTTACAGCGGATGTCATAGTCCAGATTTCATTTAGCAACAAATGAAGATTATCCCATTCCCTAACAACATTATCAAAGTGTATTAGCTTCCCTTTAATTTTATTTTTAATTTTTAAAAATTGAGTTTGCAATTCATGCAATTCATCCAGCTGCTGTGAATCCCAGTTTAGACCTATGCATTCAAAGATTTCTTTGTACTTCATCATTTGTGACAAATTAGACTGAAAACATAATACTTTTTCTTTAAGTGCTTTGCATTTATTCTTCACTTCTTGTGTGGCACCTAGTAATTTATCTTCCAGGTTGACTTCACCACACTGTAGGTCATTAAGATCTTGTTGCAATGAAGTTATTCCTTCAGCAAACTCTCTGTAAACTGCTATTTTTTTTCCCACTTCATGACATTTATTCTGAATTTGCCTCTGTGTCTTCCTTGCTCTATTCTTCAGACTTCTTAATTGGTCAATCAAAAATAATTGTTCAGATAGGCTCAGTTCCCCAGCTGTGACCTGACTTTCTTTACAATGGGATGATATAAGCCCATCTATCTCTTGTATGTCCTTTAAAATCTCCTTTAAAATGGCTTGTTGATCGGCTAATTCTGACCATGTGCTGGTTTGGTTCGTGTCAAGCCTGGCAAGTGTCTCAGCATTTCGAAGCTGACAGTGAACTTTTTCTATTTCTGCAATAAGTCTTTGCCTCTCCTCCAGCTGGAGCTCTAGGTGCTGTAGTCTTTGAACTGATTTTAAAACCAGAGCCTTGTATGAATTCTGTAATGCTTGTAGAAGGAAGGTCATATCAGAGATCTCCTCTGGCTTCAAGCTGGGAATGATGTGCTGGAGCTCCTTATCCAGTGATTCAATCACAGGCTCTCTATCTAGAACTTCAGTCCTCATAAGCTCACAATTTCTGATCTGTGATTTAACATCACTGGGGAAAAGTGCTGCTTTCTGATCAAGAGAGGACAGTGAATCTTTTACCCATGAAATATTTTCTTTCAGCTTGTTCATCATTTCTTGTTTCTTCAGAGCAGGACCAGTGATCTGAACATCCTCTTGAGGCATTTGTTGCTCTGATAATGTTTCCAGTTTGCTCTGCAAATCATGTATACAGTTCTCCAAAGCCATTTTTTCTTGATCACTCCAAATTCTTTTCATTTGCAGTTCAATCCTTCTTTTTAATAGAGAAAGACCATGTTTAATGTCCTGTAGCTCTGTTGTCCAAACTACAGGGTAATTGACTTTTTCTCCAGCTGAGGAATGTAACTCTGTTTGTAAATACTGTTCTTGTATCAGTCTCTGAATATCCTGTGCTTTATTCATAAGCAGGTTAAATTCATTGATTTCTGCCACCACTTGATCATGCTTCTTTTGCACTGTTTGTTCCATGTGTTGCCACCATTGCTCCAGTTGCCTCATTTGGCTTGCTGTTAACACTTTATCCATGCATGTTAAATGCTGAGATAAACTTTCTTGCTGAGCTTTCAGCTGGTTTAAGACATCTCTCTCTTTATGTAATGCCTGTACACATGCTTTAATTTTCTCCAGAAGAACTGTGTTATTCATAGGACCCCTGCCAAAAATACGAACAGGTTTAAATAACCAACAACAAAAAAAACACAACTTCTAAAACACAGACTACACAGACTACATGGTTTAAGAGAATTTTATCACACAGAAAATGATTCACTTGCTTTATTCACTTAATCATATATATTATCATTCTCTCACAAATGTTCTAACAATCACTGCAATATGACTTTCTTGCTTTTCTGTACAGTGTTAGTTATTTCTAGATATCTCTACAGGTAAAGGTATATTCTAACAAATATTCTCTTAAACAGTAGTATGTACTAATAAAGAATATGCCATTTCCTAACACTTTTTAAAAATCAATAGTGTTAAGTCATCTCTAAGTGAATTAACATCATTTTATAGTAATTTCTGATTTACAACTAAAATTAAAGGTAGTTAGAAGAAAAACTTCAAACATTCTCATTCATTCAGGATTAACCTGGAGGTGTGAACTTACCTCTCCTTTATTTCCAAGAGTATTCTGAAATTACCACCTAAAATACACTTAGCAGCTACGTTTTTATTCAATTCTTTCCAATCTCTTTGCCACAAATTAACAATTTCACAAGTCATTTTAAAGGTTTTCTAATTAATGATACTTAATTGTGATGGATAGGCTAGCTCCATGTTTTGAAGGCTAATTTATAAAATGTACTAAATATTTTGTGTGCACTGGTTACCTTTGGCAAAAAATTAGAATTAATGAGTCCTTACAAAGAAACAGTGCTTCACTTTCCTAGCTTATTCATCTTAAAAAAATATATAATATTTCATATCTGACATATTTTTGCAAAAGTATTTAAATGCAGCACTCATGTAGGTATTCAGCACAGCAATCATTTGTTTGTTTTGCCTAAAAAATAAAATGAGTAGGTATTGCAACCACCACTGATACTTCTGTTTAAATGCTTAGATGCATTTTTAATACCACCTTACAAACCTACGCGAGTTCTGCTACCTAACATTAATGAGATGGGTAAAACACTATGTCTCAGCATTACTGGAGCATGGCACGAAGTTCAGTCTAGACTACTTGCATCAGTACTATTAATTTAAGGATCATATTTGTTCTGCTACCTATTAACAGAACCCCTCAACTATACTTACATTTTTATGTTATCTTTTTCTGTTGACAAATTTTTCATCGAGGACTGAGCAGCAGAAAGGTTTTTCTGGTACTCGTTAACTAAAGAGTACTGTTGTTGCTTTACTGCCTTAACAGCATCTAGTTCTTGAAGCAGCCTGTCCCAGCAGGGCACCACAGGCTCTGGAGTTTGTAGCTCTTCACTGTTCGATCCTGTTGCACTGGGACATGCTTCTTGACTCAAAGATTTTGCTTTCCACGTTTCCAGTTCAGTCTGTAAATTCTAAAATCAAGCCCACCATAGAAATAGGATTAAAATAGGATTTTAACCACTTTCAGCACAAAATACAGTTAGATACTGATACATTCACATACATATGCTTGCTTGGTCAAATGTAAAGACCACGCATGCTTGTGCACATTACAGAAGCACATATGCAATCATAGCTGCCCTATAATTACTAGCACAGTCTAAAAGAGCAGTACAAAAGATGGCATTCACGTGGACATATCTGCATTAAGGTAGTCTTTGGAGATTACCTGTTATGCAAATTGTCTAACACAGAGTCAAACCTCGGTCAAGATAATATACAACAATTTTGTGTTGTCTGAGTGAATCACACTTCTGTGAGTGTATCACTACGTTAACAATGAGGAATGACTTTGCAATTTCCATACCTCCAGCTCCTTCAGTTGTTCATTTATGAGCACAATATCCAGTTCAGCCACTTCATTTTTCAGCTCATTGACCTTTTGTTCCTCCTCAAAATACTCTGTGTTTACTTGCACTCCAGGAAGTAGTTCCTTTTGGACAACCACTGCTGCACCTTCTTTCTGCAATGCAAAATAGTATTTTTACTCCTGAAGAATTCCTAAAACAGTAAGTTTTCGGACTGCAACACTTTGCCTCGTGTTCATAAACCATGATTAAATCCTGTTGTTGCTTCCACCATAGCCCCTGTGGATCACCCAGGACCCACAGGCTGGGCCCTCCATCACTACCCCAGAGTCATTCTGGCCTGACAGCACTGTTCAGACAGTTGTGAAATCTCTTTTCATCACTGGGAGCTTGAAACTCTGACATCCCCACCTTTAAGTAACATCCTTCCTGCAGCCACCTCTGTTACTGATAACTCAAATTCACAGATCTATCTTGTCTTGTCTCCCTCTGCCTCACACATTAATGGGCATTTAATCTCTCCTTAAACTCTAGTCAGCACCTGCATCAATATACTGCTGTGCCCCTCACTGGGACCATATTCTTTACTTTTCTTCACGGGGCAACTCATGCGTGAAGAAGCTTGGTCGGGTCACAAAACCATTACTGTGCCGGCTGTGAGTTCTATTCAAAATTAGAGGTAAAATGAGAGGCATTAGGGAGCCATCTCTCAATTGGAGTGGGAAGAAAGGGACTGGCGGGCTCCAGGGCCATTCCCTGGCATTGCCATCAAGTCTCACAATGACAGAAGGACAAGCCACTGGGGGTATAGCCAAGTTTAACAGCCCATGAGCTAAGGTTGCTGCCTAAGTGGATGCTCTTGGCTAGCCCCAGTTCAGATATTACACATAAATCACCTTCAGCTTTAAATCACCTTCAGCTATTGTGGAAAACAGCATAAATAAAATGTCAAAGACTCATCTGGATCACACAGCAGTACCTTAAAATTCTTTCTGTATGCCCATTCCCCAGTAACTGTTTATGGTATAAACTGTGATCTATTCCAGGCATAGACTCTATGTGAGTGAATGCATACAAGCACAGAAATATGACTACAGTGTGAGCTTCTTCATGGTACCAACGTTTAAAATGAGCAATGATAAATATTTCTATACCGATGCTTTATATACTGTTTTATTAGGAAGCAGCCAGCTGTCCCTACTGCCATATCACTTCTTAGCTGTCACAGTCCTCTGTCTCTCTGCGGGTCATGAGCTATCCAGAATGTACCTGCTTCCAGGTGTGGGATTCATGCAGCACATTGCAGACATTACCCGAACAGAATAATTCTAATTATTTGAATTCTTCTGGTTACTTTCAGTCAAAACTGAAGGGGCTCACTCATGAAATAGTCAAACAACTTTTCCATTTCTCTGTGTACACATTTGTAACAGTTGTATCAATTCAAATGTAAGATTTCATCTTAAGAGACTTTGAAGTGCCATAGAATCGAAGCAGAAAAACTCAGCTAGCTATTACAGAGTGAGGAAGAAATCCACTTTACCAGACTAAAGTATAAACACATCAAAACACAAAGTAAGCGTCCTGACACTCAGGAAAAAAAGATGTCCTGCAGGTAAAAACTCAGGGCCCCTCTGCTAACTTTTCATGGTGCAGGCCTGTGGGAACCTGTCAATACTGGGGTATGTGCCAAACGTGACTTTGGCTTCAGGCTAGGGTGTAGGCCACAGTATATATCCCTTTTTCTTATCCAGACATGCACACCTTTCTCAGGAAACCAGCAGAACCTACTTCCTCTCCTTTTGCAATGTCCAAAGGGACACAGAGGCAGATCAAAAACTGGCTGAATGGCCAGGCCCAGCAGGTGGTGGTCCGTGGTGCAAAAGCAAAACCCAGCTGGAGGCCAGCAATGAGCAGAGTACAGAGGTAAATACTGGGTCCAGTCCTGTTTAACATCTTCATTAAAAAGAGACCTGGACATACTGGAAGCATCTCTCCAATTGGAGGCAAAGATGATTAAGGGTCTGGAGCACCTTAGCGTTTAGAGCTGGGACTTTTTAGGCTACAAAAGGGGAGTCTTAGGGAGGATCTCATTAATGCCTATAAGTACCTGAAGAGAGGATGCAGTGAAAATGTAGTGAAAATGCAGTGAAAATGGAGTCTTTTCAGTGGTGCCCAGTGGCAGGCCAAGAGGCAATGGGCACAAACAGGAAAACAGGATGCTCCATCTAAACATGAGGAAGCAGGTCTTTACTGTGCAGGTGACAGAGCACTGGAACAGGTTGCCCAGGGAGGTTGTGGAGCCGCCATGCTTTGAGATCTTCAAAAGCCATCTGGACATGGTCCTGGGCAACCTGCCCTAGGTGGCCCTGCTTAAGAAGGGAAGTTGGACCAAATGATCTCTACAGGTCCCTTCCAACCTCAACCATACTATGATTCTGAATACAAACACTGCCACCCTCCCCCAGATCACTTTTAGAAGTGCAAATCAGTCAATCTGTTGGGATTTCCAGTGACAGCAGAAGTGTGAGTCCTAGGTAAGACCTGCCAATGAACAGGTCTGCTACAAACCTGACTATAGATTTAATTATGAAGATTAGAACTGACTTCACCTTGAATTTAGGGATGTAGTGACCAAAGATCAGCAATCATAGAGCAGAGAGAATTCTTAGGAACACTACTGGTGATGAAACAACTTTACTAAATCTATTCTTCTTTAAGAGTAATGTCATTTAGTAAAATACCTTGTTATTCATGCAGCTTCAGGTAATTATTCTTTATTTTATTTAATTTATTTTCTTATGCTGGATTGCCCTTGAATTTTAGTTTCATGATTTCCCTTATGATGACAAAGTCTATCACAGCTAACTACAGCAACATGGAAAGTTGTACTGATTAACGATTTAAAGAGAAACTCTGGATATCATTAACTAAAGCCTGATTATGATGATTCTGAAAACCAATATTGTTCTTTTAAACAGAATCACTGAAAAAATTGTGTGGTGAGCACTTCAAAGAAAGTTCAAAACTACTGCGGACATAAAGCAGAACTCTATACAATAGGCTTGATTTTGATGTGACAGTAATTGCCTCTTCATTTATAACAGAACTTCAGCTGAAGCCCACACTGTAACAAAAATTCAGTCACACTGACAAACGCAACTTGAAATACCAGAACATGGTTTACCTCATGTGCAGAAACTGGGAAGTTTGATTCTAGACCCTCATTCCCAGCTGCTACAGATTTCAGGATTTCATTCTTCTGGCACACAGTTTGTTGAATCTTCTCCATGACTTCTTTGTAGGATTGATTCTTAACATCAATAAGTTTCTCATTATTTTGCTGTAAAAAAAAATAAAAATGTACATATATATATATATATATATATATATATATATATATATATATATATATATATAAGAAACAAGTAACAAAAAAGCCCTAATCAAACATTCTGAGTAGTAATTACAGTGCTTGACATGGCAAAGTTACAAAGCCCACGATTATAGATAGATGAGGAAAACCATAATTATATCACAAACTTATTGTGGGCAAGGTTATGGCAAAGGAAACCATTTAGAAGTAGTGCTATAATTTTGTTATAAGTTTTAGTAAAAATTGCAGATTGCAAGTGTTCTTCCTCTAACCTACACTGTTCACGCTTCATTATTCTAAGCATGGACTTTGAACTGTGTACCCCTGGATGCAGCCTTGAATGCATTTTTAAAAGGTTTAGCTTCCTCCTGAGGCTTCAGTTTTGTACATGCACTGTAGACAGAGTGCCTGCGGTTCGGCACCCAGCCAACTACCAGGCAGGATATTCATAGCCAAAACAAGGTACGTCAAATACTTACAGCAAGTCCATGATTGAGAGCACAGAACTGGTGACTTGTTTGTGCTGCAGAGATACCTGAGCTATTGGCTGCAAGTCAGATAAGATATGCACTGAAAGTAGTCCACTCATAACCCAGAACGAGATACTTTACCCTGATTCTCAGCAAGTTCATGAGTGCATACTGTGTTCCGTCTTGTCATGACTATGCCATCCTCAGTATATCAGGCAGTTTGCTAAAACTAAATGTCTGAGAAGAGTCTGGCTCTGTCTTCTCTGTAACAACCCTTCTGAGAGATTACGATGGCAACTAGACCCTCAGATTAGCCTTTTATCTCCAGCAGGAACTCCCATACATCATGGCTCCAGCCCTTAACCACTGCTCCAGTTTGTCAAAATTGCACATTTATCAGGGTGCACAAAACAGGATGCAACATTTCAAATGCAGCCTCATACATGCAAATTAAATATATAAGATATCTAAATAAATGAAAGAGATTCAAGGAAAATAACAGTATTCAAGCATAACCGTTAAAAAGCATCACAAAATGCCCAGGTGATTTGGAATGCAATGTCCTCAGAAAACCACTTTGTGGCAGCCCACAGTAATGAAAAAAAATCCTCCATACAGGAAAGGATTCAGCAAGTTAATGTATACTAACTGCATATACCACACATCAGGCAAAAATACCTCAGTTTAGCTTGAGTATGTTTGTGTAACTTCTATTATTAATTTATTGGTAGAATCATCACCATTCCAAATAAACTGTACACATACATCCTAAAATTCAATCACTCACTGTAATTTCATGTCCACTTACCTCCACTGGACATGTTTCCTTTCTTGTTTCATCACTTTCAGTACCAACACCATCCTGATGCCTTTCCAGTTCTGCTTCACCACCCTGAACCGCACTGTCCAGAAGGTCTTCTTGGACTCTGTCATGTTTGTCCATACTCGGGCTCTCTTTATCAGCCTCCTCCTAGTTTGAAAAGTACAAAATGTTTACAACCAGTAAAAATCACAGTCCAAAATCTATGTCTACCAAAGAACATCGCACTCCACAAGCTTTTTACTTGTACTTCAATGTAGCTTAATGAATGTAGGTAACCCAAACCTGAAGTCTTCTTGGAACAGTCTGCTCAGATTTGTTTGCCAGTTCAGGACCTTAAATCACTACAAAACAGTTTCAGGAGAAACCAAACAGGAGTAAGTGTACATGTGATTTTTAACACCATCGTAGTAGTTTCTCCTCAGACACATTTGGCAACACTAACTATTAATCTTGCTCCTTCTCCAGAAATCTCTGTACAGGTGGATTCCACTCTGATATTTTGATGGTCATCTCTGCGTGCAGTTGCTGTTGCTGGATGATTATATCAATGAGGGAGTTCTCCAAATCATCCCTTCAACTTTGCACACGTGAAGTTATGTACGGTGTAAACAGCCTGAGATGCCCTTAACATCATCAGTTCCAGGTCAGTGATCTCAATCACTCAATACATGCATCGTGCCTGCCTACAGATTTTAAGGAATTTAATAGGTGTTTCTATTCAATAGACACACATATATATACACTGACATGAATGAAAATATCAGGCACCTGAGCAGTTTGCCCAAATTTGTCCTTTCCTTGATGGATACACTGTAATGGGCTGTTCAATACACTGCTTTCCTCCAAAAGTGGATCATTTTTCTTTTCTTTCTCTGACACGTTCCCATTTACATCTTGACCCTAAGAGAAATAAAATAACTTAAAACCTGCTTGTGTGACTGTAAATATATTTTAATATCAAACCTCTAAATGGCAAAAAATTGAACATATGAAAACAAATAGGAAAAATATTGTTTTGCAGTTCTAAGTATAAATCTTACTGGTTTAAAAGAAGCACTCAAACTTCTGAAACTACTGCAAAAGAAAGGACTATGCTTAATTGTCACAGAGGCCTATGTGTAATTTTCTTATCTATACACCTATTCCTTCCAAAGGACACCTGTTCTAATTACATTGCAAGAGAAAGTTAATAAGCAATTTGTGCTTAAATTGAAAGTTGCAGTTTCCAATAGACTTATATAACAAGCTTAGGGAGTTCTTCTCCACAGCTTTGAATTATACACATATATTTACAGAAGGCTTAAATTCAACGAAGTTAAAAAAGCAGTGTAGGATGCAATATACAAAAGGCATTTGAGAGACAGATGTCTCTTTAACAAGTCTTCTACTGTCATTACTGTCAGAACTATACTCACATTATGCATTTCCAAACACTCCTTAAACTCTACTGTTGTGAAGCTCTCTTCTGTAGCGACAGGAGTATCAGAAGTGACCTGAATCTCTCTCTCTAGCATTGTATCTGTCTTATCCTCCATCTGTATTTCATCAGCAAGCTCATCTTTTAACTCAAGGGCTTCACTGAAAATATTTTCTTCCTTTTGCTTGACATTTTCAAGTCTTTCTTCCAGACTCCTGTGTTCACTCTGAAGTGTTTCAATCTCATCCTTAATAAACTTCTGTCCTGGTGAAGAAGTGCTTTGTTTAACAGCTTCTGCTAAAACCAAAATCTTCTTTAACATGTCTTCAAATCGACTAAGAGGTGCTTGTTGTTCCTTTAAACAGGAAGAAAACATTTTATTGAAACATGTCTTCACTCAATATACTTAATGCTAAGATCTAAAGTCAATCACGAAAATCATAAATATTTGCTGTGAACAACAAACTGTGCTGAGAAGTACAGGAAGACCTATTTGCTGCAAGAAGTCAAATACTAACAGAGAGCACCTGAAGCTGTATGTGTTAAGACAACGATAATCAGATACCATTCTGTGAGGTGCACGGTGATCTTCCCAACTTTAAAAAAGATAATTGCTTAATCACTTCCTCTCCTATTTCCTATTACTCTTTCTCTATTTTTTTTTTAATTTGCTAGAAGTATAGCAAATTCTGGAGGAAGGGGAATTGCAGCAATCTGTATCTGAGTCACAGTTCCAGCTTTTAGTAGTTCCCTATACTCACAGGTATAAGATCGTATTCAGTTCTCCCAAACTTCAGGAAAATGCCTACCTATGGATTAAGGATACTTCTTAAAGTTTGATGAAGTCTGTATGCTTGAGGTGAGGACACTTCTACCTTCAGTTCAATTAACAGTAAAGGTCCAATAAGTTCACTAAGAGTGGTTTCAGGCCTACAATTATCTTTATAAAAGGAACACAACATATACTTTATATAAGTGTTTCTTAGTTCTTCACTTTGACACAAGTAGTTTTTCTTTTATTTATCTGATTATTTCTACAAGCCCCCAGGGCACAGACGCAGTTTCTCCATGATGCAAAACCTGCAACATACCTGTGATTTCAACTGCTTTTGCTCAGAGGATGGTTGTTCCATTGCTGGACTTCCACAATCAGCAAGCTTTTCAGAGAGAGTTTTTAGCTCAGTGCTCAAGCCTGTCACCATATCCTGAAACTGCTGGTGCTCTTGAACGTGTCTTTCCAATGTCTGCACTGTGGTCTAGAAACCAAGGAGTTAAAGGGATTAGTAGATTGTTAATTCACACAAATATAACTTATCCACAGACTGACAGATCTTTTCCAGGACATCATCAGTGCAAAACACTTGCTTGTTTTCCATAAAATATCCAGTTAACCACAGCTGCACAGATGTCTTCCCTTCTTCCCAGCACACCATGGACTTCACCATGAACAAAATCCTCATTAGTAGCAAGAAGCAGAGTTCACATTCTGTAAGAATATACTTGTAAAAGGGACATTTCCCATCCAAAATGGTTGAAAAAATAGATGCAGAAATCACAAGGGGTGCAAAGGCAGTTTACTGGGTCTAAACTGGGTGGAACCAATAACAAACGACACACAAGAAAAGTAATTCATCCTTCCAAAAGGAAAAAAAAAAGTAAATCCTGTGGCTTGGAGAACATTGGAACAAATGCTTCCTATAAAAGCTATCTAAATCTGTTTATACAGGTGTAAATTATTATTCTTCACACTTACCTTGCTCTCATTTGATTTAAACATTTAGTCATCTGCAAAGCATGCGGCAGTGAAAAATACAAACTTCTGGTGCTCTTTTTCCCATGGTAATGGGGGGAGAGAGAGAGAGAGAGTGAGGAATCCTTTTTACAAAGGAACTTTCACCACTCCTAGTTTTACCCATCAACTTGCCAGTTGAATGAGACTACAGGCAAACAGTGAGAACTGCAATCAGACAGACATTTTACAAGAACATTCTCATAAGAAAAGAGAGTGAGGTTCCAACCTGTAGCTGGCTGAGCAGATTTTCATGTTGGTGTTTTAATTCCAACCACGATTCCTCTGTGAAGTAGGGATTCTCTGTGCAACTCTGTAGGTGATCCTGACTTTCCAATTCATTAAATTGGGAAGTTAAATCTTCTGCTTTCTGCAGGAGATGGGCATAGCTTGTCAACTGAGCTTGCTTCTCCTGCAAACCTGGCTGAAGGGCAAAACTCATCTCTTCTTGCTCTTTCTTCAGTTCATTCAGAGCCAGTCTCAGACTTTCTTTGCTTTGCTCATATTGCTCCCTGGTGAGCTGAAGTTGCTCTTGAGGGCTAAGAAAAAATATTGGTTTTAATAGTATTAAAAAATGCTTCATTCATTACCTAAAAAAAAATGTCAAATTGTGAGCAAGTCAACAATTAGAACGAGCACCAGCATGCTGAATACTTTTCTTTCGGTTTTAAATTAATGACCTGCTTTAGACTGGAATTTTCAAGGGGATGAAAATGAAGGACACTTCAGTTAGTTCTGCTGAACTGGACTTAAATGCAGAACAAGTGACTAACTCTCTCAGATATGCCTTAAATCTCAACCTATAAACCTATAGTTTCTAGCATCTGAGAAGTGATGCTAATGCTCTGTATTTTCAGCTCTTCATTGCAGCAGAAGTTCTATTTCAGAACTACAGAATGACTACAAACCTATTTCCCTGAAAAACTTCTTAAGACAGCCTCTTGATGTTCTGGAGTGAAACTTTGATCTGGTATAAGTGGGGGTGATGGGGGAGTGCTGGTGAGAGCCTTTCAAATATACAGAGAACAAAACCAGCATATGCAATATGGGTTGTGTTATCACAATCCAGTGCTCGCTTTGCTGATCTTGACATTAGATCTTGATTTGTTTGCTTCATAAACATGCCCGCTGATTCACTGAAGGTGAACAGGTTGCGTTTATCCACAGGAAATATACAACTATAATTAGTGAGTCTAAAGTCCATTAAGTAACATTTGTACGTTCATATTTAGTGATGAAGTTCCAATATTTTCCAGATGGAACTTAAATGCCAACATTTGAAAATACGATCCCACACAAACAAACCCAAATAAATACAGTCTGGTTATAATTCTATGAAGTACAGCAGGGAAAAAAAAAAAGAGGAAAGTAAAGCTTAGATCTCCTCGAGATTTGTATTTTTGGCAAATGACAAATAAAATATAGCCTCACATATGTTAAGCACTCTCGCCATAAGTTCTCTATTCCAGCTTCACACTGCTGGATGCATCAGCTGTGGTGTTCTGCTGTTCACAGATCTAATGCTGCAAGGTCCTGAGCAGCTCTTCAGATGTGCTGAGCACCTCGTTTCCTGCCTTCAACATGCTGTGAAGAGAGCGCTCTGCGTTCTGTTACATTGGATCCAGCATAGCCAGAGCTCTTTCCTTCTGAATGCCACTTGTACTGCTTGCACTGAGTGCTCAGTAATAAGAGAAGGCAACTGAATATTCTCAGAAGTACTTATTTTGAATAATTCCTTCCCTGGTCATTTTTAAAAAGTATACAGTAGGTCTACTCTAGCTTCCATGGATCCCAACAGCAAATTTCCCAGTGATTTTACTGAACTATGGTAACATTCAGGGGCAACCTTATTGCTCTCTACAGGTACCTCAAAGGAGGCTGTAGTGAGGTGGGGGTTGGTCTGTTCTCCCACGTACCTGGTGACAGGACGAGGGGGAATGGGCTAAAGTTGCGCCAGGGGAGGTTTAGGTTGGATGTTAGGAAGAACTTCTTTACCGAAAGGGTTGTTAGACATTGGAACGGGCTGCCCAGGGAAGTGGTGGAGTCACCATCCCTGGAGGTCTTTAAAAGACGTTTAGATGTAGAGCTTAGGGATATGGTTTAGTGGGGACTGGTTAGTGTTAGGTCAGAGGTTGGACTCGATGATCTTGAGGTCTCTTCCAACCTAGAAATTCTGTGATTCTGTGATTCAAGGATGTTATAGCAGACAAACATCTTGAAACTGTCCTCATCTGCAAAATGAGAACTTCAGTTTATGTTTTCACCACACACCTGGAATCATCTGACATGTTTTAAACAATCAGTGTGGCTACCAGACACAGTTATGACAATGCCAGACACTAAAGTGCCTTTCCTGACCAGCCTATGAACAGAACATGACAGAAAGCAATTTGTGCCAGTGCCTCACCACCCCCACAGTAAAGGATTTCTTCCTTAAAAACGTAACAAAATTAATGTGGAAAAAGCAGTTAGTTGCTTTCCTTCTCTAAGTCTAAATGCAATGGTTAATAGATGCATTTTAAATTTCCGAAGCACTCCCCTGAAAATAACTGCATAATATGAGAGGTCTGTACTTATCTTAATTAAAGAGAACAAAGCTGTGCACTCCATGGTGGCCTGACATATACAATTAGTGCCTGAGTTCAATTAGTTTCCAACTGCTACAACCGTCTTATCAGAGCTCATGATAGGACTGTCAGGGGGTTTTATTAGTATCTTGCATGACTGATGCATTTAGACTGTCTTGTAAAAAACTGTTGTTCCTTCAGTATTCATTTCACGTATAAGGTTACTTATATATAGAATGTTTGAACTTCACCGGTTCAGAAATCAACCAATTCTCAGTGGCTGAAAACTAATACCAGAGTTTTAAATGAAGGATCCAAAAATGCGATGCTCAGAAGAAGAGTTTATTTCATAACTTGAAGTTTGCCATTAGCTTAAATTTTGTAAAGAGGCTTGTTCAAGTTAGAAACGTGAATGTAAAAGAACTTCTTAAAAATAGCATTAGTGCTTTAGCTCTGTAGCTATCGTCAGGAAGTAAAAGACTGGCAGAGCTGCTTCAGTATCAGAAGAGAATCTGAGCCAAGCTGGGCAGACCTCATCAGCTGTCCTGCTACCCCCCTTACATGTCCTGGCTAAACCTCGTAAGACCGTTCAATCCGAACTGCGACCCACTTCTGTAGAATACTAAAGCACACGTACTTTCGTAGGTATCTTGTTCTGCCCCCAAAGAACAGAAATTCAATGCAACTGGTGCAGGAAGAAGAAAATCAATATAGCAACGTGAGCCATGCCACCCCTTGGCAAATTCCACATTACCTTCTATATTCAGTGGCTAACTGACAGGTGCTTTCCCACTGGTTCTTGAGCTCAGATATAGTCTGCTGAACCTCTGGTTTCTTAATTTTCTCATTTCTCATTAAGGTTTCTCCTAGAGCTACCATGCTCTGTATTTTGACATCTCCTGCATTTTTGAGAGCTGTGATTTCCTGTATTAGACAAGAAGCAGAAGCAGTAGCAGTACAAATAAAACTATTTCTGGTTACAGAATAAAAGGTATTACCAATGAAATCTTTCATTCTTTGTACACCACTGTTCAAGAAAGCAGAATTCTCCTTCCAATCTTCCAATATATGATGTAGCCAATATATAAACAGATCATCTAATTTTAGAAAATTTGGGATAACGAAGCTGTGATATAATAATTATTTTCTACTCAATAAAACAAAAGCACTATTGGGCTAACAAAATAAAAAAAATAGTTCCAAATCTTAAGAAAATATATTTGTCACAATATTACCCCTTCCACTGAAAGAAACATGTAAATCAGTGCAGCCTCATTTCTGGCTACTCTGTTAGAAGACCTCCTAACTCATCGGAGGGAGGAGACAGCAGAGAGGATGTAGGGGCCAGAGAGGCCCACGTAGACAGTGCAGGAGCCCAGCCCTAGAGCACTGCAACACGCTCAAGAATCTACACATTTTGTGGAGGCTCTCCAGGTGCCCCGACTATACCAGACCTCTCTCTCCACCTCTGGAGTAGTTTGTGATGGGAAAATGCATGCCTACAAGCACACTTTCCTGGTCTATGAGTTCAGTATTGCTCCACCCAGAGGTACTGCAGAAAATCTCCTCATACGTGCTTAATTAGCTATGCAAAACAATCAATCAAACAAAAAACAAACTAACAAAAACCAAACAACAATCAAACATTCACACCAGATGCACACCAAACAAACCACAAAACCACAAGCAATCACAGTATCCTTCATAGGAATATATTTAACACAATACCTTCATCTGATTACTTCTTTCATCTGGTGGCAACTCACTTTCCTGAGACCTCAGGTTATTAACGGCCTTCTCAAGTCTTTTGATCCAGCTAGACATATCCTGGGCAAGCTCTTCGAAATATTGTCCTTCCACTGGAAGTCCCTGAGAATTCCCTACCATTTCACTTACATTGGTAACTAGTGTATGATATCTACTAATAAGACCACTAGTTTCTAAAATGGTTCCATCTTCTGTCAGCCCAGCCTCCTTCAAGGAATTTGCTAGCTGAGCCAAGGAGTCAAATTCTTCTCTGAAAAACACAACAAATGAACAAACATCTATTTCTTGTAACAACATGGAACAATCTTCTTCAGGCAGAGCCCAAAGACAAAGGTACCTTTGCATTAACAATGTTTTATACAAGTCTTCAAGTTTTGTCTCATCTTTTTCTATCTCTTGTAGTTTTTCCTCCTGAGTGATGAGCCATTCTTCCAAGACAATGCTGCTTTCTTCAAGGCTGAAGAGAGAATAAACACAAGTGCAAGTCAAAATGAGAGGCATTGCATGAGTAAAACCTGCTGCCAACAGTATTTTGCTGAAAAAGTAACCCAAATATCAAGCACATGATCAGACTTCTACTTAAAACTTAGCTTATGGATAGTTTTAATTATCCTGGTTCATGTCACTGAAACACATAAACCGGTGCTCCTAGGAAACACATAAGCATATGATCCTACATAATAGTGATTCTGCTATGAAGAGAAACAACACTAGAAACATACAACAAAACACTCACTAACCTTTATTAAAATATCACCTTTAATAAAAAGCAGGGTTGTTTGCTGTTCACTATGGCTGTTTAATAATGAATCATTTTATATCAGTTGTGACTAAAATGCCAGAATTGACATTAGTTCCATACCTACTGAGCTGCTGCAGAGATGCACCAAGTTCCTTTTCCTGTTTCTGACATTTGGATATCAATCTCTGTAGTTCTGCTTCTTGATCTCTCACACGGCTGTTAAGCTGGTTAATGCTCGCTTTGGGCAAGTAATGTTTCACTTTATTCAATAAAGTCTTAACCTCTTGGATATCTCTGTCTTTGCCGTCGGAAGTTAAGAAGTGCTGAATAAGAGCACAAACACAACATGCATTTGTGAAATTTGCTGCTATGTAACAGAAACGCACTGTCAGGATGGCCGAGCGGTCTAAGGCGCTGCGTTCAGGTCGCAGTCTCCCCTGGAGGCGTGGGTTCAAATCCCACTTCTGACAAGCAGCTATTTTGTCACTCAGAGGGTGGTGAGGCACTGGAAGAGGCTGCCCAGAGACTCTGTGAATGCCCCATCCCTGGAAGCGTTCAAGGCGAGGTTGGATGGGGCTTTGGGCAACCCGATCTAGTGAAAGATGTCCCTGCAGGGGTGTTGGACTAGATGATCTTAAACGGTCCCTTCTGACCCAAACCATTCCATGACTCTACGATATTTAAGAGTTTTTGACCCATTAGCTCCACCAACTTTTCTACAGCAATTCCAGTTTCTGGACATGAATGTATGTTAATTTATAGTTTGCTGATTATTCGACCTGCATATGAAAAGTTGTTGTTTGCAAAATAAGAGGTAAAGAAGACAATTTGATTTATTTTATTCTCTACAGCACAAAACCACAGAGAAATAGGGAAAAGTAGTGTGTAAATCTAGGAATGCCATCACTATGTCTTCTGCTAAACTGCGATTGCTTCTTGCAGATGTTGTGGCCTTTCTATCTCATCTGTTGATTCCATCTGAGTTAAGAGTGAAAATCTGGCTACAACTAAGTGAATGCAAATTTTTCACATTTGAATCCAGTGGGGGGTCAGAATTTCATTTTAATCTCGACATATTTGACTTTCTGCCTATTTGCACACTGAAGTATGTGGTCAGGGTCCATTTACTTTTAATACTGTCCTGTCTCTTACTTGCCCAAATATGCTCTGAACTTAAACACTGATATTTAATTTTAACTCAGTTTTATTTTCATTCAACTTATTGTCTTAATTTTTATATTACATGAAATGTTCTTCCAGCCTCGAGTTACAAAGCACAGTACATGAAATTACTCACAAGAATAGTCTTCTGCATAAAAAAGTAAAATTTCAAGAAGAACCAGCTTTAGAAATCAGAACGTTTTAATAGTTTACCTTTAGCCTTTGCTGTCTTTCTTCCAGCACCTGTTTTGTTTCGGAGGGTTCAAAGCAGTCCTTCAAGGACAGCTGAGTGCTGCTGAACCAGTCATTAAAATTCTTGCACTGACCTGGAAAAAGATACATTCCAATTTTCTTCATTAATTGTATTCTGTTAAAGAAAATCCCTATTTAACATGAACATTTCAGACAATTTGTAATTACATTTATTTACTTAGGCCTGGAATGGCATATTATCTTTTTTTTTTTTTTTTTTTTCATTTCTACATGCACACAAATACTATACAAAACCTATCTGAAGACATGATTACCTTTGGACCTACTTCTAAACTGGCGCAGTATTGCAGCTGCATAAAACAAAAAGTAATTAATAATGCTATTCATTCTCATATCTAAAATAAAATTAAAATAATTGGAAAAAAATAAGAAATTTGATTTTTTGTATCTTTAAATTAAAAAAAAAAATCCTAAAAGATGTTTTATACTTCTTTTCTGTTTTTAAAATGTAAAAATAAGAAGCAAAATACTTTGGATTTAGATCAAGTGATTTGTTGGAAAAAAAAAAAAAAAAAAAAAAGCCATTTTTATCCAAATCTTTTTTTTTTTTTTTTTGGCAATAAATTTGTTTGTGATACTAAAATAAGAATCAATTAATTTCATGACAAAACTGATTAAGACAGTACCTACAAACCTAGAAAGCTACAACAATGTGAAACGTGCTTGCTTACGATTCAAAACACCAATGAAATGGTCTTGAAACACATCTTTCTTCTTATTAAACAAATCAGTGACACATTTAAGCTGCTTATTTAATTCATCCACATCAGGGCAATCTGTCTCTTCTTGGAGTAATGTCACATGGTGTTTTTGTTGTAGAATTTTCTGATGTATCTCCTAACATTAAAAAAAAAAAAAAAAAGACATCAATTAAAAGGAAAAATCTGAAGTGCAAGTAGAAGTTTACTATACAGGGCTGCTTTGCTACCAATCAGAGTTCTGTTCTGCCTGTATGTCAGAATGATTTCTTACAAGAATTAAGAAATAAGCACTCAACTCTCCTTAAGCAGTGTGCATACAACTCTATGTATATGTAATCACACATTCACATATATTTTGACATCACACATAATAGATATGTGAATGGGATAATAATACTGTATGTTCCAGGGAAGCTGGGAGAATTAATTAAAAACTATTTCTTTCTTCCAGTACCTGTGATTTCAGTGCCCCAAATATTAGTGGTCTGATACATTCGCTGCTCAATAGGAGATTTAAATTTTGACAGCTGTGAACCTCCAAGCAAAAGCAGCTCTTTCTTCACCTCTCCCCTGGTGCAAAGGATGGAAAGTTGGCTTAAATTGCCTACTGGGAGCTTTCCTTGCAGGCAGGCTCAAGTGGCACAAAGACATCTGTGTATAACCCAGTCTTGGCAGAGACACAACCCAGTAGCCCACCATGCTGGGTGATATACTGTTGTTGTATCTACCACTAACCACTTTCAGTAGCTGCAAAGATTAATTACCTACATATGATAACATCCATTGAAAACAGGCTTTTCTTCTGGCAGCTTTAGGAAATATTCAAGTGAAGCTCTTTACTTCAGTTATTCTAGAAGCTTACCAAATGTACAGTCACTTATGAAGACATACCCAGGGTAAAAACAATTAAAAAAATTATAAAAGATGTTTAACTTATGGTACACTACCTCTAATTTAGTAAAGATCTCTAAGGTGTCAGAAGGAGATAATGCTTTTAAAAGTGATTCAGTCATTCCAATCTGTGTCTTGGCCAGATCGAGGTCACCTTTTAGCTCTGCTGTATTCACAGTGAGTTCACTGGTATGCTGCTTCATTGACAAAAGGTCTTTTATTAACTCCATCTTCTGCACAACAGATGACCTGATAACCTTAAAATTGGAAATAAACAAATGTCAGAAATTATATTGGATTGATTTCCTATCATGCTGTAGAACAGCATGACAGACATAAAAAGCAATGAAATGATCTGAAGTCCAAACACTTCAATCACAGTTTATTCCAGTTTCTTTCCTCCCCACTCCACAAACTTGAAGGTAATAATATTTAAGCCATGCTTTTCTGAGGAGGAATGATCTGTTCATCTTCATTAGCAATGCATTTACTGATGCTGCTTTACTAACAAATTTGTCAGTCTACTATAGTGTCTACTCTCAGCTGGATAAAAACCTTATATGTCAGCCACCAAGAGAATGAGAGTTCAAGCTCCTCTCTACAACACGCCATCCTGCAGAGATCCCGCTGGGTCAAGTTCCCCACGCTGACCCCAAAACCAGGCAAGGAGAACAGAGAGGCAAGAACTCTGGCTCAAGATTAGTCACTAAGGAGCAACATATCCATAACCTTATCCTTAAGTCTTCTGCAGATTTGCACGAGACAACAACTCAATGGGATTGTGGCCACATGCTGAAAAAACACCCTAGGTGGCTGAGGGTGTCTGGTGCTCCCCAGAAGCATAGCACGCACAGCACGGGGTTTCTGAGTCTGTTTCTAAGCTATTTTGATCACTTCAATCAATCAAACTCCTCTGAGTTCAATGGTTGTTGAGGATAAACACATAAATAGCCAAACCAGGTCAAGCTCAAGGTGCATCTGACAGACACCATGAGCAGAAGCTTGTGGAACTGGGATAGGATCAAGGTATGCTCATGTGGTCTCAAACAGCAGAGAAAGACTTTGGTGCAGGAAGTCAACACAACAAGGTGAAGATTTCC
Organism: Aythya marila; assembly: GCF_965140915.1. Classification (NCBI taxonomy): domain Eukaryota; kingdom Metazoa; phylum Chordata; class Aves; order Anseriformes; family Anatidae; genus Aythya; species Aythya marila. The sequence continues at coordinate 7,299,194 of NC_139046.1, read as the reverse complement.
TTGTGATATCCCAAAAGAAAACACCACGCTGTGTAAATAGCTACATACTACCAAGCTATATCAAGCCATGTCCAGGTAAAGGTACAGTTCAAAATGCACCAGCAGCGTGCTCAGTTGCTGGGATCCCCCAAGGGATGACAAAGTTCTTTTGTGCCTTGCTGTTTGTCAATAATGAAAGGCCAGATATTGGCATCTTCAGGCAGGACTGCAAAACAGCTCGGTCAGGTCTGAGCCCTGATAAGGCACATGACAGAGAGAAGCCTTTGTGTTTAAAATGACAACTTTAGTTCCAACAGATTGGGAAAGACATGAAATGAAGTGCCAGTGCTAACAGCCAACAAAATATCTGTAATTATCTTTAGGTAGATTTAAGTCAAACAAAGAAATTTTTCTGGCAAAGATGATGCTAGAAGCAGGGCTTTTAGTCACGAGTACCAGGATTTTGGCTGTAAAAGCTTCTTCCCACCTGTAGCTCCAGTGGAGGTTCATTACTATTCAGAAGTTCTTCTATCTCGGCCACTGTGTTGTCAAATTTCTGGAGTTTCTGCTCTTGAACTCGTAAGCATGCCTAATGGTGGAAAAAACACATCTGTACCTATATTGCTTTCTCTCAAATATAATTTCTATGCTTCTGTTCAAAAAATATATTACTCCTTTTCTAATTCTTCATTTTGTCATATACAGCTCCCACAGCCAGTCCGTTTCCTGATTGTCATTCTAGCAATTTAGACAGACATTTTTGTCCTAGGGTCAGAAACATTCCAAGTTTCTCAGGTAAAAGCAGTAGTCAATGCAAATCTAGCACAATTTAACAATCTTAACTTCTTTACTTCTACATGAATCCATGCAAAGTTGGAGGAAAATAATCTTTATTTTGTATTTATTTATTACTTCTTAAAAAGGTGTAACATCTCTTAAAATATCCTCAGATATCACATACAAGTCAAGAATTGGCATCATGATGATACACTTTGGCAATGATGTGATAAAACACAACACTTCCTGTACGTGCTTTTTTAAAGTATCCCCCTTTGTATATGAAGACCTCTACTCATCAGAATGGATTTTGGAACAAGCTGATAACATGACAGTAAAATACCAGATACCAGCTTCAACTTATGAAATAGGATATGGCAAAAACAGTCACGCTGTCTCAGATTCCCAAGTCATGTTTCCAAATTCCCTCAGGACAAAATATTTCTTTGCAATCTCTACAAAAGGAATCCTCAACACCCGTTCACCCCCTGCAGTCCTTAAAAGAGTTCCCATTTCCATATTGGCAACAGAGGAAAGGAGGACTTCTCCCATGTTATTTATACTGAAATTGTCTCTAAATATACAGTCAAATAATTCATTACTCCGTTTTTTGTGATACATTTCTTGAAAGCACATGCACCTGTGCTCTGCTGAGTGGTCACAAAGGACCCTGGGTTTCAACCCTATGTAATGTGATACATATTGCAGCAATTTGGGTTGTAATTAACGTTAACGTTATGTTTCAGGACCCAGATTAATGTTTCAGATTAATGAACCTAATCCCACTTAACTCTGACGCTCACTAGAAACTTTAATCACTTTACAAAAGTACAAATACACTGAATTCAGTTTTCTCCCCTATTCCACTTTTAGAGTGGCTCATGGGAAATAGTCTCTCCTTTACCCTTTCTCTCCCTCTCTTTTGTGAATTATTCTCTTGCATAGGAACAGCAGAGTAACTCTGTTCCAGTCAAAACCCCAAACCACAACACCTCAGCACAGCCACCTTCAGCACAGCCTTTCCTGAGCACCACTAGAAAGGCATGTCAGGGGCATGGTCACACCACTGTGGGCCTCAGCAGTTTCTAGGTAACAAAATGGCTTTTAGGATGCAGTCACCAGCTAGTGCATTTTTTAGTGTAGTCCCCAGGGACCCGAACTACCCCAAGTCAACTCTAACAATAGAGCGGTAAAGAAAATGATAATGTGACAAAATATCCACCTCTACACAGCACGTGTGCTACTGTTTCACTGGGAAGATCTATATAAAAAGAACACCTTGCCTTTCTATTGCTCTGCAAATTAAAACAAATGAACAAATAGAAGCAGCAATAATGTTGCAAATAAGTGTAAGGAAAAACAGGGCATTTGTAGCATGTAAACACTCTGAAAAAGCTGCCTGCACAATTTCAAACCAGTGGATATGGGATTTATTTATGTTTCAACCCCACTCAAGCAGGAAATTATTTCTGTTTAGCAAAGAATGGCTGTAACTATAACAGAGCAGTGCAGCTGTTTCATTATGGCCCTAAAGTCAGAAGTTAAAACATTCACCCCTATACATGAGGTTCTTCAACAACACAGAACTAGGGCATGTATTTCTACACCCCACTGCACCCCTACTCGTAGAGTTAATGCTATAACTTGTGTGGAAGAGGCATGGGCAGGTCTTGCCTAGGCTTCACTGATGTCTGCCCGTGTGCAGCCTGATGACCTGTAGCAGCCAGCCACTACTACTAGGGTCACATTAAGTTACACTGGGATGCATACCAAGACAAGGATCCCAAAAGCAAATAAGCCATATCTACAAACTCTTCTTGAACTGTGCATTGCCCAGCCGTTTCTGAGGCTCCAGTATCTTCACTGACAGATAATTTCTAACTAGAAAACTAATCATTAACCTATATACACTCTTTTCTTTCTTCTCTATGTATGAGGAAATATGTACACCACTATATTTAGACTACAAGCTTTCCAGGCCTTCTCTTTGCTATATATTTGTATAGCACAAAGGGATGAGGGTGCATTTGTAGCATAAAGCAGCATTTGTAGTGCTCCATTAATTTAAAATAATTTTGTATATCCGCAGAGCCTGTATACGCATAAACACATCTCTATTTATTAGTTTCCAAGACCTTTACCCCCTGCACATTACACAATATCTTCAGTGAAATTGTCCAGGCAGATACAATTGCAAATGTTACGACTTCCTCTGCTTTTGCAGTGCGGATATTTCTTTGTGATGTGCATGCTTATAGTCAGAAGTCTATATCACTAGAACATGAGTTTAGGGTAAAGAATTTCCATTCAAATTACCTTTAACTGTGTAAGGTCCTCTTCAGTCAGACAATGGTCTTCAATGTTCTTGAGTTCTGCATTTGCCCAAGCGTCGATTGTGCCAGATAAATTAAGAAGTTTGTCCCACAAAGCCTGAGCTCTTCCCAAATTATCACAGTAGTTTTCAGTCTTTTCATTGATCTACCAAGAGATTTATATACAGAAAATGCACACAGATTTCAAAATGTTAAATTACATTCTAAAAACAAAATCAGTGTAATATAATCTGAGCGAGATGAAACCACCCCCATAAACAAGTGCGGCAAGGGAAAAAAATCTCATGTGTCTTCACGGCAAACTGGTCATGGAGAAGATATTTAAATCCCTGCTACACATGTCGCTAAACACACCAATCACAATGGCAGCTTGCCAGTTTTAAGGCAGGTTTAGGAAGGAGCCTTGATCATTAATGTTTATCTACTTTCAGTAAATACCATCTAATCTCAGTACTGATGCACCGCTTATATCAACTATGGCAAACATTTCTCACCAACAGTACCAGCATTGTAATTCTCTCAATTGTCTCCAAAGCCTAAATACACTAAAGTTATTAATGGAAGCTTAATATTGCCATTCTGCATCTCCCAGAATTATTTACTGCTAAGAGCGCCAATGCTATAAACTACCTGACACATCAAAAGCGTTACACCAATAGCCACTTGTAAGCTTTGCTCTGGTAAACACTTGGATTTCTCTCTTAAGAATCTACCATATTGCACTTAATTTATTCCAAATATTACACACTAGTCAGAATCAATTACTATAATGCATAACAGATAAGACCACCCTGATAATTTGCTTTTTACATACATCCAGCCATCTGTCCACAATGATGTTAGCCTCATTCTCAAATGGAGGCTCCTCAAAGCTTCTCATTTTATTGAGCTGGAATTGAAGGTTTTTGCAGATCTGATTTATTTTGTCTACATCTTCAGAGTGATCATGAAATTCCTCTTTTGCCTCTTCAATCTGTGAAAAAGACCAAGTGGATATTTACAAACATGTTTACTTAAAACAGTTTCTTCAGTAAAATGTTGTAAAGTGATGTGCTATTCTTCTTACTTTAGAGAAATAACAGCACTACAGAAAATAATCATTTTAATGTAATGTGATGAGACTAGGAATGTATCCTCTGCCATTATATCCCTGTCATGCTGATAGGAACATTTCCCTATTAGAAATCTGTATTGTTCTGTTACTGGCTGAAAAACAGCTGAGTGGGAACTACAGACAATATACTTCTGACTATAAGATTCAAAACCACAGTTTGATTTAAAAATAATAATCACAAGATCCAAAGGGACTGTATATATCCATACATAGAACCTCACTTACAAAAACAAACAATGCACAATGTAATAATTGTCTGACATATTCTTACAAGTCTAAAAGAAAATAACCTGGAACTTTAGAGGTTTTGAACTACTTTAAAAAAAAAAGAAAAAGAGCTTAGATCCTACTTTAATGTAGCCATTATCAAATATGCTACTATGAGAAGCAGAAATGTCCTTTTTTTCTATTTTCTAATTAAGCACTGACTGCTTCTTTGTGCTTGTTTGCAACGTCAGTGTTTACAAACAACATGGAAGCGTACTGGAAATGAAACACTGACCTCTAGCGTTAAGCAATTTGATATTAAAAGCTCCCATTTCCCAGAGCTGGCAAGCGTCTTCTCATACAGACGCTGTCAACCACTGAGAAAAGGGGAGGGAGGGAGGGATGGCAGTTACAAACCAGAACAAGGCAGACAATCTTCTCTGTTGCCATTACATATAATTGTAAATAACAAATCATCGGTACTCCAGGACATCTGTGCTATGCAGCTGCTCTTGCAGATTGCAATTCTGAGAGTAGTTGTTGCAAAACTCAGGGTGGGGTGGAAGGCAAATGATGCACATGGACACCCATCCCATTGCCTGAGTATTATATTTATGCTCCTTAAATTTAACCATTCATGCACCAGTTGAGAACAAATGTTCCTGAATAGTATAATTGATGCCTCATCAGATAGCCTAAAAATGGCATCTGAATAACTTGTTACACAACCCAGCCAGGGAAAGTGAAAACTGTGCAGTTAAATGGCCACAGTGGAAATGCTGCTGTTCCCTAATCCATTAGCTGCGGACACCTATGTCCAGTGGTTGTATTCATGTGGCTAAGAAGAATGTAGCCAGCAGTCAACTTTTTGTCTGACCAAGAGGTAACTTTTGAATACAGGGGAGTGTTCAGCAGTACTTGCTCGTTCAGTCTCATCACCTAATGTATAAGCTACTATAAATGTTTAACTGCTACCAAGACAGCATGGAGTAGAAGTTGTTTACTGAGGCCAAACCTCTTATATAGAAGGTCTGTCTTTTAGGTACGATTTTAGGAGAGAAGAGGAGTGAAATGTGTTACTATGGCTTCTAACCGCAGCACAGTTCGGTCAGCAGTCAGAATAACATCAGAGATTCACGCTGCAAACACAGCCAGCTCAAGGAAGTACTGCATTGTCAGCCCGCTCAAAACTGCTTTGGCCTCCAGAAGCCCTCATCCCAGTGCAGCAGCACGCTGGCAATCCCCAGGTTGGCTCTGAGCAAGGTGGCAGTGACACGCAGCAATGTACATACATTTCAGCCCAGGAAGCATTAGAGTTGCATTAGATACTATTTTTGCTTGAAGTGGTACAATGTTTTAAACTGTCCCTTTAGGAGTGAATCAATTTGCTGCTTTTGTACATTTGCAAACTACCTCCTAGAAGTGGAAGAAGGAAGAAGGTTTCTAACTTGGTGGAAAAAATATAATTATTCTAATGGGTATGTCTGAAATAGGTCTTGCTGAGTTCAACGTGTGTTTTTGGTAGGACAGGATTTCATCTTATTTTGGTATTAGATCAAAACAGTTTTTCCATTTTAGATCAAAACCCCCTTAACAAGTCCTTGATTCACTAAGTAAACTTAAGACATCAACTTAAAACCAGAGTACGGACTGTAAACATAGTTTGGAAGCCAAAGTGAATGCAAGGACTTCACATTTACCCTGAAGCCAAGGCATACAAGGTCAACCCTACACCTGAACACTTTGTTTGTTGTTTTTTTTAAAAACTTCATTAAGTTTCTTTTACTCACCTTTGTTATGAGTCTGTTCAAATTCTCCTTCCCCATGTAAGAATTTTGCTGTGCAAGGACAATCTCCAGTTTCTGGATGATGCTGGTCAGACTACTTTTGCAGCTTTGGTACTGCTTCAGGAGCTCCAGAGCCCTTGCACACTGCTCCTGGCTATTAAGAAAAGAGATACACTATTTATTGGCTATGCATAAAGGACCAGCCTAAGCTTCTTGTTCACTTCCTTCTCCTATATTCAAACACATGAGGAGTTTGACTATTATGTTCAGAAGAAATTAAATGGGCAGGATAAATTAAACTGGCACAAACTCTATAACACCGTGTGACACCTGTTGTGGTTAAGGGACAGGTTTTTTTTGAAACAAATGCCAGTCACTATACTATGCCTCTGATTCATATTTAACCATTCTTCTGGATACCAGTTATGTTCAACATTTCACCGCATTTCACTGCTAAATGATAGGACTGTGATTTCTTAAAAATAAATACAATTAATGAGCTTTGGCTGCAAAATTCTATGTGCAATTCTAGGAATTAAGATTGTTTATAGCATCATAATAGTAGCATTTCCTAGTGTACCAGAATTTCACTTGCTTTAAGATATGGTCTAAGGCTTTTTTGATGTTTCATTTTACAAGCAAACCTCTTACTTGTACAATGCTATTTTAGAACATAACTTTTCTTCTTACCATTCAGCAAGCAAGAGTTTTGTATCCTCCCATAACCTCTCTGTAACTCTGCACTGCTCATTTGCTTCCTCTGCTTTTTCCTCTTTCATCTGCAGGAGCTTATTAGTGATTTCTCGCATAGATTTCATTTCAACAGCAGCACAATCTAATTCCTTTTCCAATTCCGTTAATGATTTTACCCTTTATTAGAAAAAAAAAAAAAGAAATACAGACTTATATTAAAGCAAGCCTTTGATTTTTCACCAATGTAATTACTAAGTTCTCTAGAAATTCATCCTGAGCTGCACATACTTACTATATTAAATGACACCATAAAAAATGTAATTTGACTCAGTCCTTCAGATCAGTTACACTGACCTAAGAGCTGCTTGAGAAAGTAATCCAAAATCCTAAAGGCCAATAAGATTTGTATGAATATAGCGTATTAGTTTGCATTAAAATGTTAAGGGCATTCTGGCTATCTTAAAATAAGGTCTAAGAAAGGAAGTTATGCCATAGTGTGTGGGATTTGACAACACAAATAAATAAATAAATCACAGCTTAAAAACTCCTTTCCCTTCCCATTTTCCCCACACACAGTTTATTCGTCCTTTGCGAGGCTGCAGACAGCTCCCCTGAAACAGTATCAGAGTTATACAAGTTATGTTGGTGACTTTCTCAGGGTATGGTAAAATAACACAAAGCTTCTCCAACTCAAGGGTTTAGATCACGTCACTGCTTAGCAAGAAGATCTGTCTCCCTGGCTGAGAATTAGCTTACTGAAAATTAAGATCATAACAATCAACCTCCTTCCATTTCTTTTTCATCAGTACTGCTTCCAACAAGTACATACAAAGTATTTTAAAAGAAAAAAATTGGAGAAGGCTTCCTTTGTTGTAAGGCAGAGAATAAAAGACAAACTCTCGATTTTCTTCAATGCTACAAAGACGCTTTAAGACACATTTGTGTTTCAGTGCTCTATCAAAAAGGGGCCATAGGCCCTCTGAGTTCACTGAAATTATGAAATTACAAGAGCTTTGAAAAAGAGTTCACCTTTGTTGAATAGCTGGAATCGTTGGATCCTTCAAGCCTATTTTGTTAATTCTATCACGTAGATCCTGAATGTTTTTAAGGAGTTCACAATTTCTTGTGGAAAATATCTTGTATAAATCATTTTCCTCTGTCAGCATCTGATCACTTGAGTGACCACAAGTCATAGTTAGCTCTTCAGATAAATTCAGAACTAGTTTTTCACACCAGGTCTCTCCCCCACACTCAGCATCTTCCAAGCAAATATCAACTGCTTTCAGGCGTTCATCCAAACATTTAGCCTCTTTTGCCATATGAGAGACTTCTTGTGCAGCCTCTCTCAACACTTTTTCCTGTATTTCAGGTTGACCCGAGGAATCTGTGAGACGTCTTACGGAACTCTGAATCTTCCTCAGTGAGGCCATAAAAGCTTCTAGATCTTTAAGGACTGTCTCTCGGATCTGCATTTTATGGCTCATTTCTTCAAGCTGGTTTTGATAATAAAACATAATTTTACTTGCAGCTTGCAGATCTATTGGATCAAATTCATCTCTTGCTGAACTGTCCAGGTTTTCCAATTGCTTGCACACTTCAATCTGGTTTAATATGGACCTCTGTAGCTCCTGAAATTGAGAGAATCATAACAGTGTTAGCAAGTGAAAGAAAATCTTTATCCTATATTCAAGCTGAACCTATGACTGAAAAACAAATTATACTGATCCAAATAGAATATATGTATATATATCGTTAAAAGAGTGAAGGAGAACATTTTTAAGATTTGGGTGTTTGGAATTTTCATTGCAATTTAGGACTGCGGGAGATCTAGATATGAAAACAACATTAAATGCAATTGAGTTTATTAAATCTGAATCATTACGCCTATACATTCAATTAGCCATTTGCTAAGAGATAATATCATATTACAAACACAGACATAAGGCACTACGAGGCAATCAGATTAAGGCAGAATGACTTTGTCATGGCAATACAGTAAATATGCTAAATAGGGTGGTTGAGAAAGAAAAACATTTTTTCCTCATCTGGATATTGGTGGAGGAAGGGGAAAAAAAAAGAAAAATCAAGTAAAATGGTATTTCACATACAAGTAATATGACCAGCACTATAAAAAAGCTCAAATCTCTTGCCAGCAACCTCAAAAATAGGAGAAAAGGATTACAAGAGTCCTGGGACTGAAACCAGCAAGCTCTTACAGCAGACTGCTACTTCTGCCACCTTTAAAATTCTTTTTTTTGCGATATTCTTGGAGGAAACTTACACACATGTAAAATTCTCTCTGTGAAGCCTGCACACTGTCTGGTTAAAGGATTACGCAGCCCTCAGGCAAACAGCAGTACATCACTGTTGTGAAACTTGGAAGTGCAGGGCTGGGAAAAAACGCAAGACACTTCCAGAGTCATTTCAGACAAAGAGTGCACATGCACTCTGCCCAAGAGCTTGAGAGACCTAAACCCTACTCAGCTTGAGAGCCAAGGGCAGACAAACACAAACTTTCAGTACTGTGTAGCAGTCCACATGTTCAGCGGGGACAGAATATTAGGAAAAAAACAACATCGACTCTGCCTAATCAACAGACCAGAGTCTAAGCACAAGATACTGATATCAGCAGAATAAATTACTGCATACATGCAGACCTTCCAAAGCCATCCTAAGGCATGCTCAGATCCCTCAACAGATGTGACACAAGGCAGCTTAGTTTAGCTCAGTAATTAACACTGCATTATTTATATCACTCCACAAAGTGACATAAAGCCAGGTGGGAACAGCATAGATCTGTAACGAAGAAAAGTCCTAACCTAAGATGAAATATTCACAGCTATGCTTTTTACAGTCGAGACTATCAAGGGCGCCCACTTGAGTCTACAGGAGCAATGGCATTTGAAGTGTATGGATTAAAATGCTGTTAGATGTCAGAAGTTTTGGGTAGTCTTGTGAATTGTCCCTAAGTCCTAAGAGAGAAATACCATGAAGTTCACAAGTTCCTACAAATATTAAGAACTATTCTGGTTAGGGTGTTGTCTCTGCATCTCTGCCTTTTCCCTTACCTTTAGCTCCCTGTAAGCAAGATCACTATTCATCAGATTAAACTGTTGGATGTCCTTTTTGTTCAGCCGCTGATCTAATTCACGTAGAAGAATGGATTCATTTTCTATTGGCAAAACGATTTCCAAAGCAGTCCTTAAAGAATTTGTTCTACAAGAAACATAAAGAAACACAAACTAGGAAAGCCAGCAAGAAAAGACACTTGACATTTTACAGCACAAGAAGCCACAGAGGTATTGTAATTGACTGTCTAATTGATCTAATCCTCCTCCTCCGGGGTCAAAGGAGTTTTTCTATTGATTAGTAATACAAGCAGTGTGAATCCCAGTGCATTTAACCAGAAGGTTGAAGGAAATAAAAATAAGCTTGAGAATACTGCACAGCAATGCTACAAAGATCTGGCTCTGAGCTTCCTGGAGAGAACCACACTATCTGCAAGATACATATGAGCTATGTATAATTAAGAAAAAGATTAATTTCATGCAATTAAAAAAAAAAAAAAAAAAAAAAAAAAGAATTTAAAATACACAGATACTTTCTCTAAACTACATTATTTCCTTCACAAGCATCCGTTGATGAGCTACTCCTTTGCCAATATCATGAAATATTATTTTATACCTGGTATTTATAATATCCTGAAGTTCTTTCCATTCTCCTTCTAGCTTGCTTCTTGTCTCAGAGAGAGTAGCCCTTTCCACTTCATCCACAAGGTTTTCTAAGGTAGATGAGATGTTTCCCAACTGTGTCCAACCAGAAGTGGTATCATTCTCTATCACCTAAAAGGTATGGAAGTGGTATCAATCTCTATCAACTAAAAGATATGAATAGTTAATTGAATTAATATGATTCTGCATTTTACAACAGACTGGGTAGTTCATAAAATGACAATCACAAGAGTTTCTGCAGAAAAAGTTGAAAATGTCAACTTTAGTTAAGAATTTCTTTTTTTTTTTTTTTAAAGACCCAATTCAGCTGTGTGTAAATCTCTGTCAGCTTCTTATAACAAAATTTTCTATGTCAGACATATGCCTGGCCTACATTTTATAAAGGTTCAATAAATATGGTTCAGCCATTTTTACACAAAATGAATGGAAAATATCTCATTTTATCTGTGTTCAAAAGAACAAAACACAAACTTAGAACCACACCAAGGTCTAATGTGCTAGATAGCCTTTGTGCTCTGTTCTACAGAAGACTTGGAAAATTTTAATAATTAAAGTCCCAACATTAATTATGTGCCTCTTAACAGCCCCTTAAGTTTCACACAAGCCTAAGTTGTAAGTCCTGGAAGAGTTTCATTCTGCACATGCACCATTGGCATTTGATGGTTCAACTTTGAAGACTTCTGCAGCCCTGGGTTTGGTCCATCATTTCCCATTCCCACTGACAACAGAGCTGTTTTCTACAGTTATTTTTTCCATTAGATCCATTTCAGTCGGCAGACCACGAACTGATCGCCACCAATTTCTTCTTTCAGCAATACTGGTAAACCTCCACTGCTAAGTTGCAATTCAGTTCTGCTAAATGCTGAACCCTTCATTTCCCTCTGCTTCTAATAAATCTGGTTGTAAGGATGCTCCTTACCCCTTGGCAACACACATAACACATGGAAGGCGATGGCTCTACATGAAAAAATAATAACTTAGGCACCAAATATGTTTTTAAAAGATGAAGACTTACTTGTAGTTCATGCAGTTTATTCTGAAGACATGAAGTATCTTTTATTTCATCAGTAAAGCCAGATGCTACTTTTTCTCTGCTTATTTGTAATAGTTCCTCCAGGTTACTTCTTTTTGTGTTATAGCTAAAGAAAGATGGAATCACTTTCAGAGAGAGTATTACTTCTAATTTAATGGAACATGGCAGAGGTTGGGACTTGCTAATCAAGGCTGCCATATAAAGTAAGCAGATTCTATTGCAAATGCATATTATTACATAAGTCCCACCTGAATGGGCATAAAGGAGCAATATATAAAAGCACTGAGACGTTGCTCACCTGGCTAATCTTCATGTGGGAATGCCTGCTGGCATTCTCCAAATTCAGTTTTCTGAATGTAAAAATGTCAGTTCTTTAAAAACTTGCCACATTTTTTATTTTACACTACTTGCAGTTATTAGTAAGGCAGATTTTTGATGATACAGATTTTTCTGTCTAACAAAAGAGCAGAAAATTCTTTTTTTATAGCTTTAAGTGTTCTTCCTTCAATGCCCTGATGTTTGAAATTTTTACCTACTACAGTGTTTCCTTATTAATCACAAAGCAATATTAAGTAAACTGTAGTAGAACAAGAACAGATTTTTTCACAATTAAAGTGTGCCTTATGTTTGACACATTCAATTAATTTATGGATGTCTAGCACTGTATCATCTCTAAATACACATACATTTTATCCTTTGAAAATTACCTCTCTAATAAATCTGGTGAGGGCAAATGACTGTCTTCCTCAAACATCTTTTCACAGGTTTCTCCATTGTGATGTTCCACATCTGTCTCCAAAACTGTTTCTGCAGCTGGTATTGATGTCTAAATAAACATAAAAAAGGTGACAATGACCTTTGCATCATGCTGTGTCAATACAGATCAGCAGGCAGCTGTGAGCTGCAAGAAGCTATCGCTTCACATGTGCCAAAGAAGACGAGAGATAACCACGAATGCATGTTGCTTTTAACATTTACTTAGTCATAGTTTCCAAATAGAAAGGGTTTTTGCTCTGTGACCAGAGCCCTGAAGTCCTGCCACAGTAAGAGCAGTAACGGAAATAATTATTTTTTCCTTTTACCAATGATCTCTCTAGACAGAGCAGTTTTTCTTAACAGCATTGACTTCTTACCTCCTGTACTGAAAGTCTATCGGTTTGTTCAGAAGAACCAGGCTCTTCTCCATTCTCAGAAGCAACAATGGAGTCCCTATGGTTTAAAAGAAATTTTGGCTTAAGAACAAAATATGGAAAACCAAGGGAAGAAAAGAAACCTTAGCTAATGATTACAAACTAAGAGCCCAGCTGTGCAGAAAAGTTACCAAACATGCTCATTTATAAAACCTCATATTAAATGTTTAGAAAGTACAGTTGCCTGTAGTAATGTACTTGTTAGTACATTTGCATGTCACAACATACATCTGATTTCTATGAGGTTACAACACATCATGCACTCACTGTTTCTTAGACAGCTCTCTTTTTCCAGCACGAGACAGCAAGGCTGTGTGAGTATCTGACACAACTTGTTGAAGCTTTTCTAGCTTTTGTCCGCAGTCTGCAATGAATGCCTGAATGTCTGGGACAGTTTCTTTTGCTAGTCTTCCCAATATTTTAAGATCTTCTAATGACTTGCTAAGTTCTCTCAGGCTGCCTTCCTGTGAAAAAAAGGCCTAAACAAAGAAAAATAATACAATAAACTCATGTTAAGCCATAAGGATGCGCAATTCTAATTATTCACATAATTATTTTTTTTCTTTTTCTATTGTCTTCTTGGATGAATGCACTTGAAGTGTAAGCTGTCAAACCAGGAGAAAAACATTTATTTTCTCAAATAAAGCCAGGAAAGAAACTGAGATTTTTGGGAATGTGTTCCCCAGCTGCATTCCCAAGACTATACTGACTCCTGCTTGATTTTGAAACTCCTTTTGTTACTACAATTCTATCTACTTTTGATCCCAAGTCCTCTGCATACTTACATTGAAAAGACATGTTATATTGACTACAGAAAAAATAGAATTGGAAAATGTATTTAAAGTATTCCCCACCGATAATTCTGCTTTTGAGTGTGAAATCAATATATTAATAAATGTAACAAACATATGAGCAGAAGGAATGCACCTAAGGATGCTTATTTCTCTTTTCTTCTGCTTATGCAATATTTGTTCAGAACGAACCCATGAGAAGCAAATACAAAAACTACACTTAATTCAGCAAAGACCAGAATTTCAACAAGAGAGCATTTTCTTACCCTTGTAAGTGGTAAACTGGCTGCATCAATGCATATTAAAGAGGGTGGAGGAAAATACTAATAGCAATGAAGTAGAAAAAATATTGCTTACAGAATATGTAAAATTCACTATGGCTCAGCCCAGTAAGTAAAAAATGAAAGTCTTATGCCTAACTGAATAATTTGTATGTAGCACAAACACAGAGGTGAAGTGGGACTATTGCACTGTGAGAAGTTACTCTCACTTGAAGGCACCTAAACCAGCTATACAACTATAACAAAATAACTGTAACAAATCAAGAACACAGAAACATTTCTTATTTTTACACTTTGCAGAGATAAATCTGTTTTATGCTCCAAGGCTGTACTAAAAAAAAAAATTGAAAAGATACCACACATACAACAAGGAGATAACTCTAACAAAGAAGCTAGTATCTGCAGTCAAAAATGCAATGAAATAATTTGGGTGGCCTCTTTGTTCTGTGTTTACATAACACCAAGCAAAAACTTCCACAAACACAGACTGCAACACTGTATATTAAGGAAGCAGGAGCAGGAAGGACAGACAATGCATTCAGAAAGAGAGGTAGGTGAGCAGAAAAGGAGTGGGTCAGGTACCTCATGTTCCTTGAGAAGCCCTTTAGTTTTATCCATACTTAGGAATTTCTTCTCTTTACCTAGTTGCTTATTGATTTTTTTTAAGGTTGTGTTAAATTTCTTTTTTTCCCTCTCTATCATGAGCTGGACATAGGACATAATTTCATGATGAACTGCCTGCAAAATTCAGAACACATTATCAACATAAGATGGGCAAACAGTATTATAAAGCAAACAAAAGCCTCAGAACATACTGTGGCAAAAAATTGTTTTTCCAAGCTGCCAGGCCTAATGAGAACAGACAGTGGATTCTCCTTCCTTTATTATCTCACCTCCCATCTTTTACGAACATCTTTACTCTTTTCTTCCACTACCAGCTTTTCCTGATCAGATGAAATATTTTTCAGTTGTTCAGCTGCTTTCAAAAATTTGTCAAGAACTTTATTGTCCAGAGCATTAAAAGCTTCCTGCAAAAAAGCACCATAAAGAAAAATAAACAGAACCAAATGTAGCCTATTTACCTAGTAAAATGACTTGACACAACATACAAAAACTATGCATAAAGCACATATGAATGGCATGTATGGGCTATAGTCACCCTTGCATGGATGAATACATGGGCATTCTCCACTCTCACATATCTGCCAAAAAGTTGCAAACAACATCAGTGTATGCTTTTTGGAGCAAAGCTAACAAGAAGCAAAGTAGCAAACAAGAAAGATTAAGGTTCCTGAACTCTGCTTCATTTCCAGGGAACATACGTGCCATGTCCCACGTCTGCCAGGAGGCAAGTGAAAGGTCTGCACAGCTGCATTGGGACCCTGTGAACAGTTCCAGAAGCTCTGCACTGCCCCTGCCCATGGCTGCCCAGGACTCACTGTGCAACATGAGGCAGTACAGATTTTGGGCACTTCAATTTTTCCTGCCTCAATAAGGACCTCTTTAAGAGATCTGAATTCTGAGATCAGACACTTTCTTTACAATTTACTCTCTGGGGAAAAAAAAAAAAAAAAAAAAAAAAAAAAAAAGAAAAAAGTGGAGATTCAGCATTTATAGTCTACTTCAATAACTTGTCCAAAAATTTAGGCATATGATTCAAGATGGGAATCTTATTTATTTATTAGGCAACAAAATGGCTGTACCCACAGGCATCTGTGGATAATGGAATAATTTAAGTTAGGACAGGGCACTGACTAAACTGGTATACAGCTTTATATTTTCTTATTCAAATAGTCTACCAAGTCAGTATGGGTTAAAATACTAAACCAAAAAGTTGGAAAAAAAACATTAATAGCTACCAAAAAAATCTCTCTTACTTTTCTCACTGTGGTACCTTAGCTTTTCAAATGCCAAATAACACAAAAAGAAATACTCCATCCAGCTTGTTCAGAAAAGAAACCTACCTCGTATCTTGAAATATGCTCTTCGGGACTTAATTTTTGACTGACAAGTTGCACAGCCTTTGAAATAGAGGCCTCAAGGTCTATCTGTGATTCTTCAAAATTGAGCAAAGCTTCCTTTTCTGAGGGACTCTTCTCAGATTTGGGCAGGATGTTGTTCATGTCACCCATGACAGCCTTGGAAGAAAGAGACTTTTCAGAATACGCACAAGTTTCATTCATTACATAATGTGATTGCTTCATTACATCACTCAAGTTTTTCAAGTTGAGATACTGATCTTTGAAATGATCTAATTTTTGCCCCTGGCAAAAGTCTGGGAGTCTGACTCCAATAGTCTAAAACCTTTCTTGTCTTACACGACAGAAAAGGACTCTTCTAATTTTAATTTGAGATGTCTGTGCATATTAAGTCTAATAACAATGAAGAAGGAGTACCTCTATTTTGTCTCTAGCTTCTTTAACTCGTGCCTGCAAACCAGCGGTGTGAGAATGCTGTTGGGACGCCTGATCTGAAGCATTTTGCATCAGGGATTGCAATATTTCTTCTTCTGCTGCAACTTGTTCTTGGTACGAGGTTCCTTTTGCAACCAAGCTCTGGTTAAATGAAAAGCATTAGAGTCTGCACAGTATTTATGTTAAAAGAAACTGAATTAAAAAGCCAGTATTGATCACGGACAATCAATATTTGGTCAAGGAAAAATCTCATATTTCAATTATGGTTAGTATATCCCACTGCAAAATTTTGGTGTAGAGAGAAAGAAGTCTGCTGCCATCCACAGGGGATTCTGTTTGCTGACAAATTCTGTCAATGTGATATTTTCAGTACTTTGCCTCAGAGTCAATTAGAAGTATATTTTAAATATGCTCTCTCACCTGAACAGCTTTCCACATGATTGTACAAACCACACATTTGGATATGCATCATCTGATTTGCAGACACCCAAAATTAAGTGCATATCAGGACTCAAGATTTTCTAGTGGTATATTGAATCCTAAAAGGCAGGAAGCAGCTGGGTATTTTGCATGCAGAAGTGGTGTGCCATATTTGAATATTTATCATGAGAGTCTCTATTAGGGCTGTTTTGATCTATGAATATTCAACACATTTTCCTGTTAGAAGTTGTCAGTTAGCATTCTTTAAATTAAAATCAGTGCTTTGTTCTGGATCTTGACCTATTGTACTGCAGGCAAAAAGGAACCTGATCTCTTCTGCTCACAGACACATAGACATGTTACCACTCACATTTTGGAGGCTATATTTCAGGGTGTCTTTTGTTACGCCTTTGTTTTTACGGAACTATTGTCATACTGCAAAATGAGGCTTAATTTATAAACATATGCCCACAAAAAGATGAATATATTCTTTTCATAACCTCATACCTCTTAATTCTGTAAACTAAACACAGTGCAAGAAGGCACAACTCAAAGTAAACAAGCACAAGGACTGGTTTGCAGTTACCGTAAGTGGATTTAATGTACTGAAGAACCTCTGTGCTTAATCTTAGCACTTGGACAGAGGAATTCCAGTGAAACCTGCTTCTCATGGTCACCTTCCTACCACTAGACTATACCACCACTGTTGCAGAAACAGCAAACGGGAACATAAGACAGTGCTTCAGCTTCTCCAGTGCAAAGCCTGGCATCTCTGTTCAATATCACCTTCACTGGCTAGTGAAGAAAACAAATCAGACTTTGCACTGAAGCTGATGAGTTCGCTGCACATATTTCAATTTGCCATTTGCTGGGAAGGAACCATAATCCACGTAAGAGAGACAGGGGAAGCAACATAACGGAAGTAACAAATAAATTCATCACTGCTCATTGTGGATGTTTAGAACCAACTGCCTATAAGCTGAGATACACAAATTACCTAGCATGCTGCTGAAAATACTTCCAAGTATTCAATTTTTTTCACACATAAGCCTAGACTACAGCCAAGCTGTTCCAAATCTCCTGCTTGAATGGGAAAATACATAATAGAAAGCACTGTATCACCAGGGAAAATTCTAGTCTCGGCACCTTGCCAAGTTTTAGTCTGCTGCAAGTGCTGTGCTGGACAGGAGCAATTAACACCACTAGAAAGCATGCTGCTGATCAACAGCACCAGTGGCACTTCACTGGCGCTTGCTTGTCATCTGGACACACTGCTGCTGGAAGAGTCACTTGTAGTTAGCTCGTCTGGGACTGATCCTGGGAAATAACACTGAACTACTAGAATTGGCTGACTTTTTACTACTTTGTGTTACAGCACAAAATCCACATTCGTTTCTGCTTCACCAATGAATGTGTGTTTTACTCCAACAACTAATCTGGGCCAAAAGATGAGAATCTGATAAATGAGTATTTTAAGCTGTGTATTCCCATTTTCACCTGCAAATATTCCTTTCTCTGAGGTTCCACAGGCGCCTTTTGACCGATCTCACCAAGCAGGCATCCAACCTCTGCTGCCCAACTGTCCACCCCTCCAAGGAGCTCTTCAATTTTCTCCACGGTCCCTGGAAGCTCCCTGGCCTTTTCCACAGTATCTGTGCTCTCTTCGCCGAGCTATGAACAAAGAGCAACATGTTGCATTTTTTTTGCCACCATTTATCATGACAACAGTAGTGTTAATAAATATCACTGAAAGGCCCAACTTATAAAATTAAGAGCTCTAATAGTCCCAAGCAGATAGGTAATGTTGTCCTTGTGTAAGCATTCTAGGAAATGTAATATATGTAACATTAAGCAGATTCTATAGGAATTTACAGCCGGCTAAAAGCCTGTCAAGTGAACTGGTGTGAAGTTGCATAATCCTAGAAATACCTGTGCAGCATTAACTACTTTCTTCTAGCTGAGGCAAAGATTATACAACTTAGGAAAGGTTCACAAGCTCTCAATATATGGAGTACATCCACCTCTAGAACTAAATAGAGAATTTCATCCTGCCATAAGATATCCCTTTGTAGGTGGTTTCAAAATTTCAATTTAAAAAACTGAGTATTTTCCAGAGTGTTGTAAAGAGCATTTAACTGGGTTGCAAAGACTTATGAGTGGGATGGGATGTCCCCGTGTATTCTCTGTTCCTCCTGTTTTAAAACTGGCAATACTGAGTTGACTGAAAGATTTGTTGACATGTGATTAACAAGCTGGTAAATTTAGAAAAGATGATTTTGAAGGCTGCTTGTTGAAAGAGTAGTATGAAACTGGTGACTTACAAAGTGTGTCCTCTTGATAAACTTAGCCCACCTCCTGTTCAGTTTCTTCAGCTCTTTGGCAATATTTGATCCGACTTGCTCTTTGCTGACTTCGATGAGATAGTTTCCAGCTTCATTTAAGGAACCATGCACTGAATTCCAGCTTGCCAGGATCTCAGCAGGGATCTAGAGAGAGGCATTGAAATAATTTCAAGCAGAACCCTGCCATGACTTTACTTCCAAAATGAGGAATGGAAAAACAACAACCACAACTGTCACATATAATGCTTGCCTTCCAGGAGGCTTCCAAGTACCTCTGCCATGAGAAAAAGAAATCCAATGGCGTACCTCTTTTGGATGCTCATTTCGCTTTTCATCCAGCCATGTCTTTAATGAGTGGAGATTTTCTGTATAATTACTCCAGGAAGACAGGACTTTCTGTAGGGTACTATTTACATTGGCAATATAATCTCTGCACATAGAAATCTTTGACTCCACCATCTTAAAAAGTTTGGTAATTTCTTGAGGATCACCAGCTAGGACATTAAACAAGGGATACCATTATACATTTGGAAATATATATAAATATACATATATTTTATTTTATATATATATATATATATATATATAGTATTTTACACAACACTTAGGTGGGAATTAAAACTGGTGATGGCACATCAGTTCAAAACAGAGGTTTTCATTATCAGTTTTTGAGGAGGAACTTACCTAAGCCAGGACTGCTTATGCTTTTATTTTTCAAATCTTCACAGATGTGAGTAGCAGTTTCTAGCTGTGTTTCAAGTCTCTTTTCTTCAACGAAATTCTGCCCAAAGTGAAAAGGAATTGGCATGGGTAACACTGACCCACATAAAATTTAATGGTAGGAAATACAGCTCGGGACATTTATTTTTTTGATACATGCCTACAACCTCTAGGTTAAATGTAAACTGAGCCAAGCCCATCCAGCAACTCATCTGCACCTTTTAGTCTGAATTTGACCCATTTGCTTTCTGCTCATGCAGAGAGTATCTTAAATGGAAAATATTAACTCCTGAATAGCACTGACTGAGTCATAGTCCTGCACGAGTCAGAACTACTTATTCTGAAACATTAAGGATGTAGGGCAATGCTGAGAAATGACATCTAGAACAATTCTGGCACAATTGAGTCCCATAAGTTAAAAAAGTAATTAAAGTGGGTTTTCCTGCATGCACAGAAATATCATTGTGCATCGTCCCTGCCTCAGATCAAGTAAGATCCAAACTAAGGACAGAAAGGGTCAGGAAAGAAGGAATGGGAGCAGATGAAGAGACTTGTGGTTTGAACATACACTCAGAGAATGAGAAGGTTGGTCCTCAGCCCCAGTTAATCTAAGGTGCATCTCAACCCATAGCAAACCTTACACTCCTATGGGAAAGGTTCCTGTATTTTATCAGCTTAAGAAAGACCAGAAATTACACTCATAGAAATAACACGATAATAAGTATTTATGAAACCAACTGAATCAAGAAACTGAGCACAGGTTAATGCTGTAATCCCACCTCACCACAGGGTGAAGTTAATACTACTCAAGAAAACTGAGATTTTATAACTTCCTGTTGTAAAGATGATCTAGTCCAATGAAGGCTCCTTCCAACTGAGCTATTCTATTCTATTCTATTCTATTCACTAAGACGGAATTCTCAAGGAGTCCTGTTAACCGGAGAGGGGGCAAATATATTAATCTCTCAGAGTCTTGATGCATCTTTGGCAGTACTTGGCGTAGGGTAATCCATCCCCATATATAGCCTCTATAGGCCTACATGTGGCATCATTTTGCCGTATTTTTGCACCCCAGAAGCTGGGCTAAGCATAAAATATAACTAAACAAGACAACCGGGAAGCATAAGGAGGTAAGGAAGCTGGAAAAAGGAAAAGGCAACAGCTACAGCAGAATTAGCCAGCGCTGCCAATAATAGTTGATTTTGAAAATAGTAACTACTGAATTATTCCAGAGGCTTGTATGGATTTGAGCTAGGAAAGGACTGCTACTGCTGGCTCTATAAAAAGTCCAGAAAGAAAGAAATTTTCCCAGTAAAGAATTGAAAAGGGCAGTGAGAAAATTAGTCACAGTTGTATCTATTCCTCTAAACTGAAGAAAGAATGAATGTTCGGAGCAAAACTGGAGGACACAAAGGGAAAGAAAGCTTCTATGGAATCTATTCACCCTCCTTTGTCTAAGTTCCAGAACTCAGAAACCTACCATGCTTCTGCTAACTTTCACGGTATCTTCATATGAGGATAGACACATGTTTAAATCAAAGAGAATAGATGGAAGAGGAAATATTGTCAGGGTGTGATTATGAAATATGTATTATTTTAAACTTACATTCCAATTTTCTAGCAGTGATTCCACGGATTCTTTTGTCCCATATTTTATGTCCCAGATATTTAGCTTTGACATCACCTCATTGGCAATGGCTGAGCACAGTCCATAGTGATATTCAAGAAGGGTGTTGGAGTTTGTGAAACACGTATTGTTGAGTCTGCAAACAGTGAAATGTTCCAAAAGTTGACTCAAATCAATAGATGTAGAAGGCAATAATGTATAAGGGTTTTAGCCTAAAAACTCTGAATTACATATATTATATAAAAGCATCTTTTTTCATATGGTGGGAGGAACATTTTAAGATAACAGTTCACTTTTTTTAAGTAGAAGCACTTTTGAGTCAATATTGACTGCTAAATTTATGGAAAATCTTAAATGGTAAGAAAAGGTGCATCTGATATCTGTATGTCAGAGGATCTAAGACTACAGATACAGATTCACTAGTAATTTTTTAGAAAATCCCCCAACATCTTAATAGGGTTGTACAATCTGTAAATCTCGGTGATTTTAAAAGGTGGAAATTTAAAACTGGACAGAGAATTCCCACCCACAGAAAAATCTTTATATTCAAAACATTTGTGCTTCCTACCCACAGTTGCACAGGGCACCTGAAAACCTCCTGCTAATGACCTTCATTTTGCACACATAATTAAGACTTTCATTGGACCAATGACTGGACCTGTCTGCTCTGCATGCCAGTCAATCTGTGCTTAAATGGAAAATGCTCTTTTTCTTCAAGGCACGGATAAATTATGTGCTTTGTTCAGAATAAAAGAGGAAGTCATTTGCAGAACTAGACCACAATATAGTCAAAGTAGAGTGAATTTCAAGCTCATAACCTTCTTTTCATTTCCTCTAGCTTTTCAGGAACTACCAGCGGCATATTCTTCTCATCTTTATTCTCAAATGATTGAAGGGTGTCCAAGTGAGAATCAAAACAATCCATCAAGCCCTGGGGAGAAAGGGAAATAGTAAGTCATTCATTTCAATGCTAGAGTCACCTAGCATTGAACCTTGTTTGACTCTGCAAGTCACCTGCCATTGGAGTAAGAGCTATTAAGAACCAGTCAGCACAAGGCAATCTTTCAGTGCCGTTATTCATTAAAGCGCAATGAAAGTATTTATCTCATCCCCTTCTAAAGTGGATATTTACAGCAAAGCATAATTTCTCCTATCCCTGGGCATCTAGTTAAATATAAGGAAAGTGGAACTATTCTACCTATGCTATCATTTTTTTCCCCACTTTTACTACCATATTTAGAACAAAAATAAGTCATTTTAACAGTTTCAGGATATTGTTATTCTTTGCTATGTGATGGCAAATACTGACAGCAAAACCTAGTGAATAAATTTATTATGTCACAATTGTTTAATGCTTTATTTGAATGTCCAATAGATTCCACTTAATAGCATGCTGATAACATGTCACATTAATTAGTTGTGAGTATTGGTGGGTAATATCCTGAATTTTGAGAGAAAGTACAATTTGCATCATGAAACACCACTGTAGCCACAAGACCCATATATGAGCCATAATAATAAGACTGGTTTCAAGGAAGCAGGAGGAAAAAACTCTCAGCAGAATGTCTTCCCATTCCACCAAAACAGATTTAACAGAAATTAAGTATCGTGGGCTTCTTCTTCTTAAAAATAATAATGATTTTATCTCCGTGTACAATGGGGGGGGGGGGGGAAGAAAATCCTAAACCAACATCTTCCTCTGTCTCATTCTTACAAATGCTTTAACTGCTTATTCTGAAAACAAAAACCTTAGATCAAACGGCTAACATTTGGCAAAGCCATTATCAGTAGAAAAGCCACCTCTCATACCAGGAACTAACTAGCAACAGTACAAAAGAGTGGTATTATCAAGCCACTCACAAGACCCTCTAGATCCCATTCTTTCAAAATCATATCAATGACATGTCACAAAAACATCCAACTTACCCTTGTTCATACAAAAACAAGTACAGAACCACAATGATCAACCAGGCATTGACACACCTATGCTTTTTAAAGTTTTCAAACTCAAAAGGACATTTAAAATATTATCAGTGTAAAGATTTCAAGATCAAAATAAATAACTTGCACGATACTGAGGTATCAGAATACCTCCCATTGCTTTGAATGGAGTAACAGAGTGATTCAGCAAATACTTAACTTTAAATACATAAGCTGTGTGAACTCAGTGGAATGTAACCCTGAGCCCAAGTGCTTTTCTGAATAGATATGTATTAAGCATAGATTTAAAGATAAGGATGCAATTACCCTGTCTTATTACTTAACAAACAAGTTGCAGGAGCCACATAAAAAGAATGCCATAATTTATTCATTCAGTTAGCATTCAATTTTAATCTCACTCCAGTGAAGTCAGAAAACTTCCTTATAGACCTATGCAACTATTTAAATAAACTCATCAAAATCAAAGAGATCTTCAGAAGGGCTTTTCATCTTCAGAAGATAAACATACCTATACTACTTCCTAAAATGTCAAACAGTAATTCCATAACAAGTGCTTTGGTAGGTCAGACTGAAGCAGAATACTCCTTTGTGAGCAGCTTACCTTAAATATCACAATTATTTCTCTGAAGAGAGACACTGCTTTAAATGGGTCCTGCAAATCAGGCAAATCTTCGGCTTGCAGATGTTCTACCTCCTGAAGCCAGGCCTCAATGCCATCCAGAGGTGGAGGCAACATCTGGTCCAGCTCTGCTTTCCATTCATTAATCTTTAAAAGGAAAACAAGCGATTAGATTTGTCACCATTATTTTCTTCCCCGTCCCCAATATACAGACCTATGTTCTGTAAGCTGATGCTTTAGACACCCCAGAAAACAAAAACAAAAAAATCTGTCACCGTTCAGAAAAGGAGCTTCCAGCCGAGTCAGCTGCAAATCAGCTATGTTCACCTGAGACCCACGTTTTCTCCCCAGCCTGTCATCTCTGTAACACTACAGAGAACTTAGAGTTATTCTCCTCAGCTGGTGGCCAGCTCAAGGCCTGGCGACAGAGATGTACACTAAATTACTTGTGAAGTGAGAGGAACAACGGATGCTCTGGACAGCTTTCTATCCTGGGGACTGACAGATGAACATCCATAAAGAGCAATTACCAGCAAGACCCCAATGTATCCCCAGTTGCAACAGGTGGAGGCAACACAGCCAACCTCACTGAAAAGCACTGGCCAAGCAGATCTAACTATATCACTACCCGTGCCATGGGGAAGAGGGTATTATCACCCTTCTCCTGGCTGCATCATTATATGAGCCATAATTATGTCCCAAAAGAATCTTTTAAGCATAAACAGGCCCAAACCTTTGATCTGAAGACTGCTCAGAAATCATCGCATGCCATTTTCTGCAGACCACTCACAGTCCTGATGCTCAGGAGGCAGAAGGGTAATACACAGCCTCCTTCTTACTCCTCTTGGGCACTGTACATCACTTAGCTTGTCAGAGCTTCAGGTTCAGGGTCAATATTGTTTTTATTAGGGCAAATAAAGTATCACCTCCCCACTTCTCCCTGTGCATATTCCTGGGGTAAACTTAGGCTTCTTCACCAAACTCATTCCCATTGGTAACAAGGTGAGCTAGAAATGCCTCTGACCTGAGCAACCAGTTTACTCCACTCTTCTCTCATCTGTTGCTGGCCTTCACTCAGCTCAGCTTCACTTCTTTTTGATGACAACAGGGGCAGGAACGCTTTTTTTTCTTGGTTAAATGCTTCCATAAATGACATCATTTCCTAGGAGCAGTAATTCATAGAAGAAGACTTAGACTGAAACTCATGAAGCCAAGTACTGGCTTTGAACATATTAGTATAAATTCCATTAATATCAAAGGTTGTGATGCATGGAAAGGCAAGAGTAAAAGGCAAGGTCTGAAAGTATAGGTGCCATTCACTAGCAAAATTTGTGTTTAACATCATGTCAGTGCCATCAGGACCTGGATCTCCTCTCCCACCAAGAGAAAGAGAAAATTCCTCCCTTAATGGTCTCCTGCAGACAATTTTATTACAAACTCTGACTACAATATAAACCAAAGGACATTCTACTTCAGGTACTATCTATAGCTAGCATTTGTAGTAACCCTCTGTTTCATTAGCTGGGAAAACCTGCCATTACTGTTATCACAGAAACAGAGAAGCTGACTCTGAGAAGGGCCTAGGAGTTTGAATCGTGTCCAAGTCTTGAACTATGTCTTTTAATTAATTAGACTTTATCGTACTCTCTTCAAAAACCCTGTCTTTGCTCAAAAAACATAAAGCATATATCTGTTTTCTAAGAGAAATAATTTTATCCTATCCTTCCCTCTATCATTTGAGAGCATTTACCAAATTCATTGTCAGGTTTCCAACTCTTGTTAAAAAGTTTATTTAAAATTTAGGCTTAGGCAATGAAAGATAAAAGAGTTTATGTTTCTGGGAATATTTTTTAAATGTATTTTTGCAAAATCAGTTAAATACTAAATGCAACTTACTTTGTACTTCTGGTAATGTGTTTCATTCTCTGTGTCCATCAGCAACTTTGCTAACTTCTTCCCTTGCGCAGCCAACCAGCTCACAGCCTCCGTTAATTTTCCCTAGTAATTAGAGCAGAAAATTTAATGTTTCCATTTTGCAAGCCTTGTTTTTTAATTCACATTGTGCCATAAAATAACACATATTGAGTATTCAAAGCTAATGAGAAACAAATAATATTTCCTGGGGACCCTAACGAGCTTTGGGTCAGTCACTATTATAAAACAAGATCAAAGTCGTAAAATTGGCTTCTGGATATATGAAGGCATCTTAAATAAAAGAAGAGACTGATTGTAGTCCTGTTGAAAGGAGATTATCGGTATGAAAATATGTGAATAGGCAATTAGTATATAAATTCTAATAGGAATATATAGAGAACAAGCATCTTGTTTTTCCAACCAGCATAGTCTGTAAAGTGACGATTTCTGTCTGCTCTGAGCTATTAAATTTAAAGCTGGTTGTTCTGTACATTTGTAAATCTTTCTCCTCCCCAGTACTTGCATACACACTTGAGAGCACACACAAAGACAGCCAGGCTTAAAAATGTCCT
Organism: Aythya marila; assembly: GCF_965140915.1. Taxonomy (NCBI): domain Eukaryota; kingdom Metazoa; phylum Chordata; class Aves; order Anseriformes; family Anatidae; genus Aythya; species Aythya marila. The sequence goes on along the minus strand of NC_139046.1, from coordinate 7,272,709 downwards.
CTTCAATAATTAAATGAAAAAAGAAAAAGAAAAAAACAAAAAACAAAAAACAGCCTGCACAGCATTTCCATCAGTATCATCAAAAATCTATCACACCAAGTGATAGCTACCATACAGGAGCATCAGAAGGTTCAAGCCAATTCAGCCCTGTCAGTGGCTAAATCAGAGGATCCAACCATGAAGGACAACAGTTACTGAGTCATGTTAGAAGATGGGGAACAAAAAAGTACCACTATTCTTGGCATTTGTGATGCACATTAATTAAAAAATGCCTCAGTGATAAACCTCACAGCATACCTGCATGTCTTCAGTCTCTGGCATATTTCTGGAGTACTGCAAAAACTGAGCCACATACGTCATGATTGATTTTTCATCCGGGTTCGTAATGTCAATATCTACAAGAGTCAATATGCCATTTACATAATTATGCAGCCCTCTAGACTTGATCACATAATTACACACTATATTGCAGTTATTAAAACACATTACCATAAACATGTTTATTTTGCAGTAGCTCAGTTAATATACCACTGACAGAAATTAATATGTAATGAACATTTTTTCCTTGGGAATACTTCAATATAACATAATGAGCTAATGAACAAGTTTCTCCTATGAATGGGAAAGTTTTATATTCTTTCTTCAACATATTATTCCAGTGTATGGTGCCAATTCAAATATCCTAAAAATCCTAAGCACACTTTAAATGATATAATAAAGAACCACATCAGAGTTAGAGTATTACGGCAACGATCAATGTTTCATTTCAAACTTGAACACAGGCTTACTTTTTCCTCTATTACAAGTCAACACAGGCAGGATTATGTTAATCTCACTCCTTACAGCAAAGACATAAAAAAGCAGATCACTTACCTTCAGGTTCAAGAAGCCGTGGAATATTGAGCTCCAATTCTGCAATTCTGAAAGCCTCATCCAGGTTTTCCTTATTACTTCTGGCTTTTGCCGTCTCCAAATCAACTAGACCTGGTCTTAAAGCATTGATGATGGCTAAAAAAGGCAGTCCGCTTCTCCAGCTTGACTTGAAGTCAGTCACACTGATAGAACCATGCCTATTCCAAAAACAATTAGAAACAAAATGTCACAACAAGTTTACTCAGATGTCCTATGTACGAGTTTAGAAATACATCATAAATTTGTTAAAATAGGGTACAAAACAAAACAAAGGAGTTACATAGAAACTTGGCACAAAATTTCTGCAGAAGTTGGGTCAGAAAACAATACAGACAGTACTACCAATCACTGCAACCATATATATGTGTGTGTGTGTGTGTAGTTTTATATATATATAGTACATAAAAAAGAAAATATATACATTACTTTTTTTTGCAGAATTACAGTGTTTCTATCCTACATTGCATTTCCAATATTCTTTCTGAATATCACCTTTGCTCTCACTGTCTACACATTCTATAATCTACAACGTATTCTACACAATGTAAGAATAAGCAAAGCACTGAAGTTGCTGCAATAGATGTGTTCTTATGCTCACTAAAATCCTTCTTGGCAATCCTGCAGTGTTTTGACAGAATGTTTGTAATTCTGTTTGTCTCACGTTCCACATCAGATGTGGGAATCCTAGAAATGCTACAGTTTCCATTTTTAAAAAATATAATTATTGAAAGTTTGTTAACCAATGCCAACCAAAAGGATTAAAACTAACAAATCATGTAAGCATTCTGCTAGACTTATCACACAGGAAACTGTAAGTCCCTAAAAGAGAAAAGTGAAACAAACCAATTTACATTGTGGTGTTTTATTAGTAGGATTAACCTCACTTGATTATACTTAACGGGCTCATGTCAAAACATTTAGGGCCTGATTGACTCTAAAAGTGCTGATAGCATCATACAAATTTGAAAGTATTTTCTGCTAAGCTGTCACTAAGTAATGTTAAAAAAAAACAAGGCAAGGAAAAATACTCATTTAGAGAAAAGTAATGAACACAAAACGTAACACACTATTTGTAAGACTTGGATGGAACTTACAGTGAACACTGATCTTTTGCCCACAACAAGAGAGCCTTTGTAGCAGATATCTTCCACCGTTCCTTAATTTTAGCACTTTTTTTAGCTGATCTGCTTGCCTTTGGAGAAGAGTCAACAGTACTTGAACAATCAAGAGAAGGCTGATTGTAAGTGCAAGCAAGTGTCCTGGCAAGTTCTTCAATCTATCAGGGATGATGGGAGAGTTTAATCAGGTTTCAGTAAAAACTTACCAAGACAGCAACAACAGAAAATCACAGAGAATTAGAAAGGACTCAATTACAGCAGTAATAGCAGTCCTCAGCCCCCAGAGCTCACATCATCTTTCCCAACCATTGCCAAATTTTATCTGTTCAAGATGAATTATTTCGTGCTGAATCATTAGCTGATTTTTTTGGCAGGAAATATTCACCCAAGACATCCATGGGATACTGTGGGTACGAGCACTGGCATCGAGGCACCTCCTCAGTCAGTGCACTTTCCTACTTCTACCAGTGAAAGTAGCCCTTGGTAGCTGTGCTTTGTGCTGTCATGCCTTGTACTAGGTATGTTGAGATGTTGCCTGCTCACTCAGAGTGCAGGAAAACCTAATCAATGGGCCTCAGAGATCTACAGTTGGTTAAAGAGGCTTGGCTTATGTAAAAAGATTATGTATACAGCCATGTGCAGCACAAGAACCACAAGTACCAAAGTACCCTTACCAAGAAAAATGTGGGCTACATCTACTACAGTCAAATAACTTTGCTTCTTGACTCCTTCCCGAGCCCCTGTCACCAGCTCATCCCCAGTGCACCTATGTTAATTCACTGTGGGGCTCTTGCTAGAAGATAGTTTGGCTCCATCATTCTCTACAGTTTTGCAACAGGACTCCAGCAACGCCTTGTGCTTTCAAACACCCCTTCCACCCCATAACTTCATGCCACACAAGATGCACGTGCAGTATCTTGTGTAAGAAACATCACTACAACAGCTTTCATATTATTTCATGTACCTAGTGCTGAAAAAAACAAATAGCAAGAATTACAATAGCAAAAATTGTGAGCACAGCCAACACTGAATGAAGAGGGGTCTGCCCCTGAGGGAGATGGATGTGAACCACTTTGCACTACTTGCTCTATTTGGTGTTCTATTTAGAGCTTAATCATTACAGGCCTTAGACACATTAGGCAAAGTTTAGCCCATTTTTCAACTAGTTATTGAAAAAAAACTATGCATGCTACCATTTTCAATTAGATGTTGTTCATCAAGCTGTAACATTGTCATTGCATTGGAGAAACCACTCAGAGACACAGGCAAGATGCACTGGTGCATCTCTTCTCTGAGTTGTCACTTCAAGATGTCAGAAAATTATCTGTTTTGTACTAATTCATCTGTTTGGGCAACCACGTATGTCAACACATTTTTGTGCTCTTTCCCTCTACTGAAATATTCCCTTACGTTGCTGAAATACTTACATGAAAATGAAATATAATTGTCCAAATTAGGCCAAGCACAATGGAAGGTTTTCCTTCAATAATGTCAGCAACATGAATATTTATGAGCTTGAGCTAGTGGGGAAAAAAAAGGACCATTGTTAACAAAGAAAATGTTCCACCAGCTAAGCGGTCTTTACTTGTGAATTTTTAAGTTAATACTCACTGATTTGCTCCTTAAAAATGTCAAGGCATTTTCTATGTTGCTTCTGCACTGAAAGGTATTAAATCCTTTTTCCCGTGGCTGTGAAGCAAGAAGATTTTGTTACAATCTGAGCAGTAAAAATTCATTTTATTTTCATTTTGATAAGGAAAGTCTTGAAGTGATTTATGAATGACTAGAATAACTTCTTTCACTGTGTTTCAGTGTCTATGATGTAAGATTAAGTTACTTCCAAATAGTTCTGTGACTCCAGAGGGATCGCTCATGATCTCACAACTTAGCATATCCAAAATTCTCTTCTGGGTTTGACAAAGTATTGAGTTAATATTTGTGTTGTTCTGCCTTACCAGATGTTGACCTGAAAGAACTTCCAACAGATCCAAAAGCATATGTCCTTGCTGTATGTCTGTATACAGGTCTGAGATAACAGAAGGAGGTGTATGCTGCAAAATAAATTTCAGTGCTGATCACACCATCTTTAGCCATTTTGAATTCACCACACTATAGAACACGGCAGATTGTTCTACTTTATTGTTAAAATAATATTGTTAGCATCTTTTTTTTTCACAATAAGCTGAAATATAAATCCTGCATCTAATCAGCTATATCCTGCTCATTCTAACCCACTACTACATTTGTTTCTTATTCTCTCTTGCCCTGTCTCTGAGTTTTCTAAAAGTTTATATTAGGCCTTATTTTCCAGTATTTGTTATATTTTTTGAGGAGGTATGTTGCAAAAAACAGTAACTTTGTACAAAAGGAAAGTTATGAGCAGAGGTTAATTCATTTTTTGACTTCCTAATCAATGTACCCTGAGTACAAATTTGACTATAGGGCATAACTAAATCCTCACTCTTTTCATCCACTTGAAAACATCATAAACCTATCGTGAGCTCAATGGCTTCTGCTCAAGTAGGAACCAAAACAGGACTTTTTACCTGAACAAGTTAGAGACCCAACATATACTGCTCAAACTGCTTTGTGAATACACCTACACTACTAGGCCATCGGTCTTAATAAATACTAGTCCCATTAAACTCATGTTCTTGGATTGCATAAGAGAAAAATACTTCTCTAAACACAGTAAAACTAATCATAAATATAGAACCTCATAAAACGCTGAGACATGTGCCACAATCTAGCAAAATGTTTCTACCCAGTGAGAAAGATACTGTCATCTACTTACAAACTCTCTCTTAAAAACCTCTTTGGATTACTACCAATGTAACACCTATTAAACAAATACTTTCCAGGAGTTTATTTTTCCAGACGCTACCTAAAATCTTTAATTAATTTTGTTTATTCCAAAAAAGTCAATCTCCACAGAGCACATCTTAAACAAAAAGGCAAAAAGCATGTCTTTGCTGAAGAACACCATTCTTACCTTTGACAATAATGAATTTATCCAGGTAGTGAAGGTTTTCTTCTGAGTACACTCTCGTTGCACTGGGGAAAAAAGAAAAGAAGCAATGGTTAGTTAAAAAAAATGTAAGTTTTTCTTTTTCAAAAATCTAAGATCTCTTCTTCCAGATATGACACTAGATACAGTTTAGTATTAGTTTTCCTCAACTCTTATTTTCCTAGTGATATTTCCTTGTTTGCAGAGATGGTAACACAAGGATCTCTGCAACCATCAGCGACTACTGGATGCAGCAAAAATCTCAGCAAATGCAAACAGTGGTGTGAACACATCATCCTACAGTGTAATCCATCTAGAATAACTCCATTCATTCCTAATTGCTTGTTAAAAAACTCAGAACAATCATCAGTACGACACCCGTTCCTGTAACTCAAGAAAATCTGTGCATGGGGCTGGGTGATGAGACCAGGAGGGATGCTAGGGTTAGGTGATGCATGCACATCTGTAGGTGAAGCCATACAATGAGATGTCTTGGCTAGCTGAAGGGATGGATAGAGATATTAGGATGTTGTTGGGAAAATTACCCTCTAACAGCATTTATTTCACTAATAAATAGTGAAAAAGTGAAATAGGCCCTCCCTCGAGTACAGAGTGTGACCAGGCCACTCAGGGATCCAGCTCATCACCCAGGTCCTGTAGGCTGTTATGCAGTGAAAAAACTACCACCAGTTGTGAAGGGAGATAAAAATTATTTAAGCCGTGGTTTCAAAAACTGGAATATTTAAACCATTTCTCACACAAAGCTACAATTCAGAAGTGGGGAAAGCCTTTCTCTGTGGTTTGTGGGTGGCAGAGATAAAGAAAATCTCTTTCTTTGCCTGGTTTCACTTCGCCGCAGATATCAAGCTGCTCATCCCGTTCCCCAGACAGCACAAAGGCTGAGCAGCACACAACCAGGCAAGCCCCCTGTGGTGGTTTTACTCGGGTGGGCAGCCGAGTTCCACCACGGCCACCTTCTCACTCCCCCTCCTCAAAGAAGAAGGGGGAGAAAATACAACACAAAGAGCTCAAGGTTTGAGATAAGGATGATTAAATTAATATTGTGCAGCAGTAGACACAACACTGGAGTGATCCCAGTGCTGTTCTAGCTACAAGTGCAGAGCACAGCACTGTATGGGCTGCTGCAGGGAAAGTTAACTCCATCCCAGCCAGAGCCATCGCACCCCCCTATCTGCCTCCAGTCACATCCTGACCATCACACGATCCGTCCCAAGAAAAATGCCCTTCCCCGTCACCACAAAAAGCATAAGTCTCTGCTGTCAGTGTGCACACAAGCCCGAGGTAAGGGTCGGTGTTGGCCGCAGAGCTGACAGCCTTTCGACCCTCACCACTAAGCCAGGAGCTGCATAGGCCCCACTGCCTGCACAACCCACAGCGCGTCAGCGCCGGCCATCCCAGTGGCTCTGTGCGTGAACACAACCTCTTTTTTTTTTTTTTTTTCTCCCCTTCCGCATCAGCTTTGACTGCAAGCATTAGGGTTGGCTGCTCAAAAAGCAGGCCAAAAAGCACTGCCTGCCCCAGGGACCTGCCTGGAGCTGCAGAAGGGCGGTCGTCTCCTCCCTCTTCCCTTCCCCCTTACCATGTGAATAAACACCCAGAAGGCTGCACTGGTTTCACACAGACACTACAAAGCACATCAAATAGACTATTAACTGAGGGAGGGCAAGCTTACACTGGTACAGGAGTCGATCTTTAGGCTGAAGCCACCACCTTCAGCCTGTGCCTGCCACATAGCCCACCCATGTGTCCCCTTCCCCTGCAGAGGCAGATGCCCGGCCTGGCCCCTCTGTGTGTGGCTACATGGCTGCCCCAGGCATGGCTCCTGCCCCTCCTGTCTGCTTGCCTCTAGCCTTCCCCTCAGGCAGTGAGGAGGCAAGGAGTGACTGGTGGGAGAGGTGGAAAGCAGACAGATAGCACGAGGCCTCTCCCTGATGCTCTGGGCAGCCAGGAGCACAGGATGGGGCTTTGGGAGCTGCAATCAGCACAGTGCTGATGGGTGGTGGGATGCCAGCTCACTGCCTGGCTGGGGAGACATGAGAGGACATTATGTGTCTCACCATGGTGAGAAGCCAGGGCTGGGTGCAGCTCTAGCCTCACCTCATAGCTCCCTGAGGACTGGTGAGTGGTGGGGAACGCTGAGGTAACGCATCCCACTGCGGCGGACAGGCGACAAGAGACTCTGGGCAGGCAGTCAGCTTGCAAGAAGAAACTAATCTGGGGGGATCGGGTGAGGTTGAACAGCCTTCTTCTGCCCCCAAAAATCATGCTCTTGCACAAAAAATTAACATGAAGGGGTGTTTAACATTATAAGAGAAGTGCAAAACTGCTCAGCAATAGATATGTGTATTTGTGTAGGCCGGGATGGATGAAAGATACAAAATACATCAAGCACCTTGTGGGAAAAATAAAAACAAAAAACCCATCACTGCTCTGACCATAAAAATGAAATGCCACTTACAGGGAAGCACTACATGTTTAATGAGGCTCAGGGAATTTGGCAAAGACAAACCCAAGTCCTGGGTGGCTTCACATCAGCCAAGACAGCCTGTATGGCTCACCACGTGTGAACTCGCAGTTTCATCAGCTGGCAGAGCAGAGAGAGCTGCTTAAGAAGATGGCAGCGTCCTGCTCCTAACCTTCCAGCTGACCCAAAGACCTCCTGGCTCACCAGGTGGGCGAACAGCAAGAAAAACGTTCCTGCATTATACGCATCAAGTGCTGTAGTGCATCTCAGAGCTGACAGGTCTTTTAACACTTCTCCTTTAATCTATAATACCACAGTCCTGAGGGAGCGTGAAGCAGTCGATTTCCCCTGCTTGCTCAACTGTTTTATGCTTCTTTTTAAATTACACAGACATGGTGGCGAACAATAAGATCAGGGTAGTCTTAAAGACATGGATAAAAATGTGATCTCAAAATTTAGTTTTGTTTGGAAAACAGAAAGTTATTGCAAATGTGCCACACAGGCCAGTCAGTATCACAATGCCAGCCTACAGGACATAAATAGCATGGAGCTAGTGCATTCGTGTTAGCACAGGACCCAACCACACCCTCTGCTTGAATACCCATGCAGGAGCCATTCCAATTACCTAATGAGTGATTATTGAGTAGCTGCGCTCAGTTTTATCAGGAAGGCAAGGCTGGTATTTCTGGCACTTGAAAAGGGGCAGAAAGCAAATATTAAATACTTTGCCTGACGTCAGTGACTCTCCAGCTGTAGCCCTTGCCAAAGGCTGCTACTGATCTGCAGAACTTGCTTTTGGGGTTGGTAGTAGAAAGACCATCAGGATGAGGATATTTGGTCTTGTTTTGGTTGAATCTCTCCATGTTAGCATGCATACACATTACAACATGTGGGCCAGATACTGCAAGTGTTGATTCACACGGGCAGCTCTCAGGCAAACACCTCACATGGCGAAAGTACAAAGCAGTTACTTTGCTGCGCACACCTAAGCGCAACTTACACCCCCATAACCCACAGCTGCTGCTTAATTCAAACACCAAGCTGCTTTTCTGGCAGCCTCAGCTGAAGCCTGGCTTGTTTTACTACCAAAATAAAAATATATATCCACATGAATCAATAACAAAATTCAGTGCCTGCCAATACCTCCCCCGATGGCAGTGCAGCAGTCTCCCTCTTTCCATCTAGCCCACACAACGCAGCTCATTACAGATGTGTTTCTGGCACAGCAGCAGGCGGTTTTATTTCAATTTTCAGGCTGAGTGTATTTTCCCCTCCCAGCTACCCCTGACTTTACTCCTCAGAGGCTCTAATGATTTAATCAAGGTCTCAAATTCTTATCTGTACCACGTGGTTAATTAATACGGATTTTTATTTTTATGAGGATGAATGGATTCTTTGTCAGGCCTTTTTATAGGACTCTAAGTGACCTTGGTTTTATCTTGTCCTAGTTTACAAGATATCAGTGACCCAGAACAGAAAAACTATCAAAAAATCCTGATCATTTACTTCACTTTGGGCCAAAACTCACCAAGACACAAAGCAGATCTGAGAGAACAAAATAAGAACCTGCTAATCTGGAAACATCCAAAATCTATCACATTTCTCTTCACATTTTAAAGCTAATCTTCAGAACAACCCTTCAGAAAGGAATGACATAGAAGAAGTGTGTCACATAGACTAGCTGAAAATCAATAGGCTCTGCTGGACAATGACTATTTTATCCCGTAACAAGCTATCAGCCAGTGCTACAAAATAGGCTAATCGTTAAGAGCTGGAGCATGGGACATGACAGGGACTGCAGCAGGGACCACAGCAGTGCTGATTTCTCCCAAGAGAAAGAAGAGGAGGAGGCAGAAATGTCACCAGCCATGATTTGCTCTCAGCCTTCCTCTAAGAGTGATACAGAAAAGCCAGAGTTAAAATTAACCTCCTCTCCACAGCTGCCTTTCATGCCTTCTTTCCTGACCTGGGAGATGGCTCCAGGGAAACTGCTACCTCTCCCTCAGCAGCAAGCTGGGGGAAGCAAACCATGGCAGCGCAGATGTAGCCTGTCCGTCCATGCCTGTTAAAAAACATCAACAAACAGCTAAGAGGTTTTCTTCTATCATAAAGAAGTGGTACCTCACTGCTAGTGAACCATTTACAACTGCATGGCCTTTTTTTTCTTTTAAACTCAAGCAATTATTTGAAATTAATGAACACAACCCTGTCTGTCACCCTCCCATCTCTGTTTTGACAGATGGAATTACCACTTGTGTATGCTATTTTTGCATCTTCCTTCCACCCTTCAGGTCACCCAAGGCTACATGCACAGGAGCAAGCAGTACAGCTCAATTGGAGCAAGAGATCAGAAGGTGGTCAGAAGCTGGAGCACCCACATGTGTCAGGGGAAGAAAGTTTGTACTCAACCAGCTCTAGCTTGAATGCCCATAGGTATCCGGGGTATCTTTTTGGAGCATATATTTCAGTTTCATCCAAAATAACCATTTCCACACTCTGACAATTCAGCAAAATAAGCTAGAGGATGGCCAGCAGGGATAACTTGGAGAGCTCCTTCCAAACACCACTCCTACTTTGATGTAAAACATCCAGCAGGTACATGAGTAAACGGTAGGAACTATTGGAAGGACTGCTACGTATTTCTCAGCCGGGAGGGAGGGTGAGGAACTCACCCCCAGCCCATTACATTGTTTCTTCTCTTTCAGCCCGTAACATAGCTTCATTTACAGCAGACAGGAAAGCAGGGGAAAAGGAGTTATTTCCAGCATTTATGTTCTGTAACATGGTGTTAAGCAATTAAAAACAAACACGGTATTTTTTTTCCCCTCAAGATTAAGTGGTTTATCCAAAGCCCAATGAACGGGATGAAAATATTTCTACAGAAAAGGGTCTTTTCAAATCCAAGTACTGTATAAGCTAATTAACTACTACGTGTCTGTGCAGCAAGCGGGACCTTTCCTTTCTATGCTATCTCCTTTCAACCTCCTTTTCCTTTTGAAAGCAAATTATCCAGTTTATCGAAAGTGTTGCTAACTCAGGAAGCCTGTTCGAACTGCATATTGCCCTCCTGGCTTTCTGAAAGATTTTTGCTCCTCTCCCTGCCAGGATCCTGGAGCAGCTCTGAGTCACCGCTGTGTTTACTACAACAGCCCCCGAGGGAGGCACTGCAGTACTTGGGGGCACAGGCGGGGGCTGTAAGTGAAATTCTTCAAGAAAATAAGTCACATCATTTAGGTATCAACACACCTCTACAGATAAGGGCTTAAGTGGCTTTTCTAACATTTTTTTAAACAACTCAAGGTGGAGCAGGGACTTGAACGTAAGTGACCTTCAGCATCCTATAGTGGTGCCTCAGAAGCGACCCGTTCCTTAGTCACTGTAATGCCAGTTTTTAACCAGTTATGCACCCGACGATGCCTTTAACAAATGGAGATTTATCTAACAGGGAACACATTTACCCAACATTTTTTTTTCATTAGGCAAGATAAACAGACAGAAATAATACCCACGAGTGGTTTTTTTTTAAGCCAGTCTCATGTGTTGGCTGCCTCTCCAGTGGCATCAGCCCCGTCACATGCCGTGACGCCGCGCAGTTACAGGAACTGCAGACCAGCTCCTCACCCGGGCATAAACTGCAAAGTAAATTGCACTGCAGCTCCTACGGGAGCTTTTTGATTTGTAAAAGCCACCCTTGACAAACCATAAGCATGGACTTTTTGATCATTCTGTTTTAAAAAAACAACAAGAAGCAACAAACAAATGCGTTCACCAGCCTCAACAGATGAAGCATAAAGCTGGAATGAAATTTAAAAAAAAAAAGGTTGGATAAGAATTCTTATTATCGCTGACCTCTGGAAGAATTAAGCGTGCCTCAGAGAGATATCCTCCTTTAAGTCAATTACTCAGAGATAAGTGAAATCTACTCCAAGTTCCACAATAAAATCCATACATACATATCACAGCATTTAATTTCAGTTGAAGAGAAAATGGATTTTTGATCATTCCTAATGGGTATGACCTAACTGCATGAGAATAGCATAATTTACTTATCTCATTAAACATTCTTCAAAAAGTCTCACCAGCCACTTTGTTATGCTATCCTTTGGGTTACAAACAGTAACGTGCACGCAGGTCAATAAGCAGAGCCAAAAATTAAGACCCCTGCAATTAATCAAACAGTCAAGCAAGTGCATGCCCCAGACTCTGAGAGCTAAAACACACACTCTTGTGTCTGAATTAGCTCAGCAAGTGTGCAAAGAAAATGGAAAACAACATTCTGCACAGGCTCAGTGGAAAACGCCACACCTAGAGTCTGCTGTCCCAGGCAGGAAAGGGAAAGGATTCATGCATGGAAGGGAAGGTGAAGGTTGCATCGTCCCCAAGGTAAAGAGATTTAAATCCTGAAGGCAAAAAATATCTCCTGCTCCAGAGCAGAACAAACCTGCTCAGTTTCTGATGTAGCCACTCACCCATGAGTGGCTGCACCGTCCCCTCGCTGCAGCCCCACGCTCACGCTCGTCAGCAAGCAGTGAAACTTCTCCAACAGCTCTCAAAATGCCAAAAGCCCCTTGGCCTTACCAAAGGAGAGGTGCCTCCTCATTTCAGGTAGCTGAAAACTATTTTGAACCCCAACTGTGCCTTTTCCATTTACAGAAGGCCGAGCACCAGGCTGGACACCTCTTTGGGGGAAGTTATAGAAGGAGACACAGGACAGGACTCCTGCACTACTCCTGTGCTCATGGTCAGCGAGCCCCTGAGCTCCTGCCTGCTCCCTCAGTATCCACAAAAAACGTGGCTTCAGGTTCCAAAGACATGCCACAAAACAGCATCCCTCTGGAAAGCATCCTCTGTTCACCAAAACATTTGCAGCCTACCTGGCAGGAGCAATCCTTCCCTTAAATATTACCCCACAGAAAGCACCCAGAGCGGGTCCAGCTCCAAGCTTTTTGCCTGCACCGTTAGGTGGCTGTGAAAGGACACAAAACAGCTTTGCAGCTGCCCTAAGTTCTGCTGCAACCAAAAACCGGGAGAAAGCTGAAAGGTACTGGAGGAAAGGGCACAAATTATATTGATCTCATTCTAATTTCATTTGATTATCTATGAAAAAGGGAAGGAAACAAAGAACAGAAAGAAAAAGAAGCCCTAGTCCTGACATCATGCAATTTCAGTTTTCTTGGCAAGGAGGAAGGGGGGGTAATTGTTTCTGTTCTGGCTGTTGAGATCATCTTGAAAAGTGGAAAAAAGAGCTACATATAAATCTTAAAAGATACATATATAAAGGTTTATACTCTTGCTGCTCTTACTTCAGCCTCATAATTTTGCAACTACCATCATTTGAAAAAGTCTGGAGTTGGGAACATTAGAAACCATATTGCTATAATTTCTTCACCTATTTTCTTCCTGTTTTTAAAGCTTCATTACATCTCCTTAAATATTTAGCTGGAAAGATGCATTAAGAACAAAATTGCATTTTTACTTCTGTTCCAGTGACTTTCTTTATTGTACACTATTAAGAAAAGTGAATGTTCATCCTTGAACGCTCTTCTACCTGAAAACCCACTAACAGAAATCCCACTAAAGCAGGTTTGTACAATTTTAAGCCACTGGCATTAATTTAATAGGCTTTGTAAAATAATTAGATCTACTAAGAAGTAACCTCTTTATTATTTTAAGGTGGTGGTTCTTCCTCCCTTTCCTTCCTTTTCTTCCCAAAAGTGCACAGGTCTCCCCACAGAAGATTTTGACCTAAATCACAGTAAAATCTTATCTAAACAAAGTGTTTGGTTTTACATACATCAGGAAAAAAAGCTAACCATTTTGTTACATTTTTTAGGCATGTAACTTCACAATTACCAAACTGAAGGGTTAATTAGGACAAGACCCACTGAATGTGCCAGACAAACATGGTAACACGGTAACTAGACGCCATTCAGAAATAATAGAAGATTGAAGACCTTAAATGTGGAATAAAATAAGAGCAATCCAGACTAAATCTCATGCCTACTTTTTTCTCCTGTGTCAACTATTTACACATAACTCCAGTTATGCTATTATATAACAATGAATATACTCTCAAGCTATAACCTAACAGCTTGAGAAGCAGACCATAACCAGTATTACAAACATCTTTAATCACCCACAAAGTGAGCTGCTTTTCAAGATAAGAGCAGCCTTTCAATGAATCTGACATTTCTCTAACATTTGTCCTGGTGAACCTGACGATTTACAGTAATCAAAGTCTGTCTGCTTTACAAATCTAATCCCATGATTCTTATCACAAAAAAAAAAAAAAAAAAAAAAAAAAAAAAAAAAAAAAAACACCACAAACAAATAAACAAACAAAACCAGCTTTTCATTGAGTGACCCTATTAATATTTCATCTTTTCTACTATAGATCTGCAGGTAGGTTTACTAATGGTTTCTGTACATCGTGTCAGGGAACATGTTTTATGTGCTTCATCACAGCTGCACTTCCATTTGCCTGTTTGACCCAGACACATGCTACAGCATCACTGCTCAATACAGATGTGTCTGCACCGTTTGTTGCATCTTCAGTAATTAGAAAAATTGCTTATGTCACTTATAAGGTATCTCTCCAGCATCCAAGCACAAACAGCTTGGCTCCAGATTTGCACTGTGTTCATGTCAGCATAATCTAGGAGCTCAAATTATTACAGCACAGAAGTATTATTTAGTCATTTCAATTTTAACAAGCAGGGCTCTTTTAATTTAGATATTGATCAAAAAACACTACTTTCACCCTACCTATCTGACTTTTCAGAAAACATAATAATTTCAAAATAAAACTTTTGTCTTAAATCCCAAGTAACTAATTTGTTATCTGCTGCCTTAAAACTGGACAGTGTTTCCCAAACACATTTCATGACTACCAAAAGCCGAGTTTGACAGGCACAGGACATGTGCGTCTGTCTGTGTTTGGTGCTACAGCCAGACTAGCTCCTGCTAGGAGTTTTTGCATGCTTTTCAGAAAACATAACACTAAAACAAGTGGAAGAAAATTCACCATTAAAGACATTTGGCTTTAGACCACTGTTAACACTCACTCATCAAAACACATGGCTTCAATGACAATATTAGTGCAAATATGGATTGCAAGTGACTTGTAAGAATATTCTTTTGCACCATCTGTCTTAAGCATATTTACTCTCAACTAGGCACTATAGTCATTTCATTGAAAGTGATCTAAAAGGAAATAGCTCTGTGGAAACATGACTTAGCCCATCCATCCTAAAATAACCAGGCTTTAAACACATTGAAAACAGGCTTTCCAGCAGTTATCATCCTGCTGCCTAGACTATTGAACAGACCATGAATATTTTCATGAGTACGTTCAGAGCAAAATCAGTCTTCCCAGGAAATTCTTATAGAATAAAATTAAACAGAAGATTAAGGAAAATGCAGAAAGACTATGTGATAGGCCAGCTCTAATGCACTGATTAGCTCTTAACTGTACAGGTAGCTGCCATTAAAACAGAACAATTAAAAATCACTACACGAATGCTTGCTTCACTCAGTCAATAAGTGAAAGCAAGTGAAAACAAGATACAGCTCATTGCAAATAAGGATGAATGATGAAAGACTTTGACCTGTAAGAAATTTGTTTAGAAGCCACAAAAATTTTCTGCTTGTTTTGGCCACAAGCTATCTTTCTACATGTGTATGTGATAAAGTAATAAGGTTGAAAAAAAAATAAAACAAAAAGAAATGAAACAAAATAGTACTGTAGTTAATAGCCTCATTAAGACAGCTCAGTGCAACCAACTAATTGTCAGCAAATTGAAAACAAGGAAACTAATCAAATACCACAAATGTTTTCATGCTGGCAATTCCCTTGAAAACAGTTTACAGTAACATGTATTCTGAGTAACAAAGCATAAGAACCAGTCAGAACATCTGCACCAAAAAAGGCAACAGCTCTGCAAATACCATGAGAAAGTACTACGAGAGCTGTAATCTTTCATTTCTGAGTTGAAATGTTTTTCACCAAACAGGAACATCAGAAAAGAAACACTGACAAGAACAAATTACACCGATCATAACACTAGTTTTATATTTTAACAGGTTTCTCAGAATTTCCCTCAACCTGTGCATGGTCACAGGTTTTACCAAAAACTCACATTAAAATGGCACAGGAAACTACAGTAACCTACCTTGCAGCGACAGATGGAGATCATCTATTTCGGAGGAAGCCTGCTCCTCTGTTGAGGGAGATGACTTCATTGATGCCATATTAAATCCTATGGAGATTCTTCACTCAATTTCCAAACTGAAATTTAAATAAATAAATAAATAGATTAATTAACCACTACAGTTTTACAGTAAAATTGCTGATATCAAAGACAAGGCATGCACAGAGACATGAGTTTTGTTTGGGCTTTTCTTCCCTTGGTTTCTGTAGCTCACATGTAATAAAGTGTTGTAATGTTCCTACTACATGAATAAAAGTTTTTGTCCCTTGGCTTGCTCACTTTATTTTTGATGGGGGCCAGCAGTACTTCACAGCACAAACCACAGACTTAAGTGCACCTAGCCATCAAAACAAAAGCACTATGATTAGGAGAATTCAAACTCTGTCTCTTTCTTTAAGAAAGCCAGATTGAAACAGGCACACAGTGCCTTCAGCAGATTTGCTGCTGACAAACCTCCAAGGTTTTCTTCAAATCTTTGTACTTTTCTTCCTGCCCAGATGATTGTTGCAGAATGGAAAAAAAAGAAAAAAAAAAAGCAGAATCTGCAGATTCAGTTGAAGTGAAAAAGCAGCAGTTAACATAAGTGGAGAATCACAACTGCTGATTCTACCTGGGACTTTTGTTACTTCTCATCCCCTATGAAGAAGTCTTTTTTGTAGCTCCTCTATTTTCCTCTTCCTCGATACATTCCCTATCTCCAATGCAATTTGTGTGAATGATATGCCCTGACTTTCTTAAAAGCATAACACTATTTCTGCTCCTGCAGTAGTAATATTGTTCAATTTGCCACTGCAGGATACTGAACTAGAGGCTCTTTTTTTATGAAGAACTTTAAACAAGTTCAAAAATTAATAAAGCTGAAAATCAAATAAGTACTCGACTTAAGCAAGCTTTGTTACCTAGAAACCTGTACCCTTTCCTTCAGAAGAACTAGGATTAATACACCAGATGCTAGCAATTCATTCATACATCAAAATACAGAGTGTGAATAGATGAGCAAAGAAATACAACATTAAAGAATGCCAGTGAAATTTTCATTCAGTCCCTTGTGCATATATGAATCACGATGCAGTCTCTGGTTACTCCACTGTGTACTACTTTTCCTCACTCCCTGCACAGAAGGAAGACCACTCATTTAATGAGGAGCTATTCAATGCTTTGTTTTCCTCTTCCTGAACAATGCACGTCCTTGTGCTTTATTCAAAAGCTGCTTTGATGACAGGATTGTTAAGTTCCTCACAAGATGCTCTGTGGCATTCATCACCACAGTATCTGCACACTTCACAAACAGCAGTCAATTCACGTTTACAGCACCTACTGAATCAGGGGTTATTGCCCACACTTTATCAATGACAAGCAAAGGTACAGAGAGAATAAAGGGGAAAAAAATTGCTACTTTGGCTCCGGTTTTCCAGTGAAATAGATACTATTTCATATGTACAAATACTGATTCCAACTGTGGATACACCGTTTCTGCAAGTCATCACTAACTTAAGAGTAAAATTCAAGCCACTAGATACCCGAAAGGGGAGATCTAGCTGGGGTAGGTAAATACAGGAGCTATCCAGATAATCAGAGAAAAGGGAAAAGTAGTTTAGAAGAGTTTGGCTTGCTGATCCTAGCAAGAAGTGGAGGTAAAGGACTTCTTAATTTCTGGCAGGCACAAGAACAAAACGGTATAAATAAATCATGCCTTGAGGTTAGGATGGAAATCAGAAGAAGATTATTAAATACTGGGTTCTAACAAAGGCTCCCAACACATGCAACTGCCACAAAGGCCTTACATGATTTTAAGACTGGAATTGTTCAGAAATGGACAGCATGAAGTGGTTGCTTTTATGAAAGGACACTGGTACTTGCAGTCATGGAGATCTCTCAGAAGCCTTCTGTTCCCAAGCTATGAGTTTCAAGTGAGACAACCAGAAAAAAACACAGTCGGTTGCCATTGATAGAAGTTGGGGGGTAAGTGTCAGAGCAAGCATCTCACAGGAACTCAAGGGTAGGTGTTGGACAAGAATCCGGTTCCCCCAGCAGCACTGCCTATGCCCAAGGCTATGCAATCTTTCCTGGGAAACTCCTTCCTTTTCCTCTCAAGATCAAGCAACACAAAACCAAATTCTAAAAATGCAAAATGTCAGGCAGCCCTAGTATTTTGTGGTTATCATGGTATGTCTTGAATTTGATTTTGTGATTGCCACCTGGAAGGCTACTAAGGAAGCAGAAAGAGCCAAATGGGGGGTATGTAAGCAAAATCCAAACAACACCAGCAGACCTGTTGCTGTTTGCTCCCAGGGCACAGGCAGTTACCTGCATTCCCTGTGCCTCGAACCTTCCAGTGACATAGATCACCTTCAGAGATATATAAGAAATAGATAATACAGGGCAACAATGAATCCACATGTGAAAGCAATGAGCTTGACTGAATTTGGACCTAAGGTGTTCTGGGTTTATGTGGCAAGGTTTTGGTTGCGGGGGGCTGCAGGGGTGGCTTCTGTGACAAGAATCCAGAAGCTGCCCCATGTTAGATACGGGTCACTTTCAGCCAGCTCCAAAAGGGACCCAATGCTGCACAGAGCAGTAGCAGTTCCCCTGCGGCCTGTGGAGAGGCCCCTGGTGGAGCAGGCTGTCCCCCTGCACCCATGGGTCCCACATGGAGCAGATCTCCACGCTGCAGTCCCCCCATGGGTGGAGGAGCCCCCGGTGGAGCAGGTGGATGTGGCCTGGAGGAGGCTGCGGCCCATGGAGAGCCCCCGCAGGAGCAGGCCCCGGGCCGGAGCTGCAGCCCATGGAGAGGAGCCCACGCAGGAGCAGGGGGTCTGGGGGGAGCTGCCGCCTGTGGGGGACCCGTGCTGGAGCAGTTTGCTCCTGGGGGATGGACCCCGTGGGACGGAGCCGTGTGGGAGCAGTTCTTGAAGAGTTCAGGAAGGACGGCATCCTATGGGAGGGACCCCATGTGGAGCAGGGGCAGGGAGAGACCATGAAGGAGCAGCAGAGACGAAGCATCAGGGACGGACTGCAGCCCCTATTCCCCATTCTGGGGGAGGAGGTGGAAGATGGATGGGAGAAAGGTCTTCAGTTTGTTTTTAGTTTCTCACTGCTCTAGCTTGTTAGTAATAGGCAATAAATTACATTAATCTCCCTATGCTGAGTCTTTTTTGCCCGTGACAAGAGCTGGTGATCAATCTCCCTTATCTTTATCTCAACCCTTGAACCTCTTCCATCGTATTTTCTCCCCCTTTCCCTTTGAGGAGGGGGAGTGAGAGGACGTCTGTGGTGGAGCTTGGCTGCCCCGCTGGGCAAAACCTCCACATAAGGTTATAACTCAGATTGGGTGCCCATGTAAAGGAAGAGCGATAGGACTAGAAGCACAGACACTGACACATCAGCATAAACTAGAAGCAAGTCCCAAAACCGTGAACCAGCCCCTGCAGCTCTGGAGCATGCACTCAGTATCAGTTACAACACGTTCTCTTTCTCTTTAACACAAGTTTATTCCCATTTTTAACCTTATTTTCAAGTAAACACTGCTTAAGGGTTTTCTTTTAACGGCATGCAGTGCAGCACATAATCACCAATGGCAAAAACACATGTTTAATGCATCCAGGTCTGAGATGGTGACATAGGCAGAGCCAAATCATGTTCACCTGCCTTGCATACTATTGAAGTCATTTGGAGAATAGTCCAGAGAAAAGGAATGGGATCTGCCATGCATCTTTTCCTATTATCATAGAGGAATTTTCAAGAGCCATGAACAGCACTGATGGAAGTTTCAGAAAAAAAAATTATGTAGTTTTAACGTTTCTGTGACCATTTCTCCTCTGTCCTCACCCCTTGCCAGCTACAGCAACCACATAGTAGATTTTACATCCTTTTATGTCCTCGTATGGAACTTAATGTGATAGGGCCCCAATATTAGTTCAGATCTCTGGACATTAAATTGGTAAAAGTTAATAAAGTTTTCAGGTTTTAAAGAAGAAACTATTTTAAGTTTAAAGCATTAATGCATTGAGCAGGGGATGTTGGACCAGATGACTTCCAGAGGTTCCTTTCAAGTAAATTATGGCACATGATCATAGAATACACATAAATGGGAAAAAAAGCATATGCTCCTGTTCTGTTTTAAGGACAAATGAAGACCTCCCTCTTTATCCAGCGAACAGAATACACTTACACCATCTTATTTTTTTTAAACATAAAAATCCACTCAACAAATCCTCAGTGCAAGTTATAAAGCTACAGAGCTTTCACTGCCCTGAAACCATCCTTTCACCGTCTAAAACAGCACACACATTTTACCCTGCCTCCGATTCCTGCCCTGCCCCAGCAGAAGACTCCACAGCTGCTTTGGAAGGGAAACGAACACACTGCTAGAGGACATACATGCAAGGATTAATATTCTTTAAAAGGTACAAGGGGCAGATTGTCTGAGACGGGATTACATGGGGACAATACGCTAGTCCCTTTGCCCGCCCGCCCAGAAATTCATTCAAATAAAGCATGTTAAGTGTAACTATATCACATCCACCTCCAAAGAGTTTAAAACTGTAAAATATTGGTAAAAATGCCTAGGAACATTTTTCATAGGCTTTACAAACTATCACCTTTTCTACTTCATATTTTAGTTGATTATATTGTTTTATAACAATTCGATGAACCTGCAGAGCTAAACCAAATCCTTCAGTCCCATGAAATACCAAATAACTCTGAAATATACGTATCCATAGTGCTGAAAACAAAGTGCATGCTTTCAAATGAAAACATGACTTTTCAGGGAGATAAAACCAAAAGGTGAAGAGAATGCCCTCGTCTTTCCATCTTTCTGAAGAGTCTGGTGTTAATACAGGAAAGTGTTTAAGTGCTTACACCTTGGGATAGTCCATGAAATAAACTGTGAATAGCACAGAGCCAGAGAGACAGCTCCAGGAATGCAGGGACCTCGTTTCCAATTGATTTGTTTCTTGTTGATTAACTTTAAATGAATTGCTCTTTAGCTGTTGTGTGAGCTCCTCCAGTCTCGGACACACGAGCAGTCACGCAAGAAAGGAGCGTTACAAATGTCCTACTCAGAGGAAAACCTTTTAACTGGGGTTTTCCAAAGGAGCAACTTCTTGACCACCTGAGCTCAACCTGCAGTTCAGATGGTTCAATTGTCAACAAAAGCTTTCCCCATGGCAAGGACACTTACAAGACTCAAACCCAGGCTTTCCACTAGTGGGTTTGGGTAGGGAACTTCTTCCCCTACCTCTCCAGCTGCTTTCACAGTGGACACCTGTGAACACTGTTGGAAATTGGATCAGCACAGTCATAGCACGTTAATTTCAACCTAACTTCCTTGGAATCTCTCTTCGTTTCTCAAATTCAGCTGAAATTATTAAGCCAATTAAAAAAATATAATGGGTATTAACACACAGACATAGACACACTGACAGAGAGACAAAGAAGCCTACCAGGAGGTACCAGACTGGAAATCTCAAGAAATTAACCTGAAAATAATCATATCTCAGCCTTAAATTCCAGAGATCATCATGAGAATAGACAATGCTGATTTATACACCATGTCTCCAGTGAGTCCCAATGAGACTTAAGAGATGTTCTTCTTAATCAGTCTTTCTAAAACCATGCTTGTCCCAGAAGAGGGGAAAACGCTTCAGATGGATTTTGGTAGATTCACTAGCAAGGATTTCATAGCCTTTATGTTTCAGTTTGGATCAGTGTGGATTACAGATTTCATCCTTCAGTTACTCCAATCACAGGATACAGTAGGAGTTCACCATATTTTAATAAAATAGCAGTTTAGCAGAGCAATCCTCTACAGCGAAACTGCTGCTGTTTTCAAAACAATGTCTGCAACTACAGTTAAAATACAAATGCACATTTCATTAATTCTGAAAACACAAAAACCAGTAGTGCACGCTAACAAGGAAGCAAGATAACCTAGTCCACACTGCCCCACGTCCACAGAGAGTTTCAGCCACATCCTGCACGTCCCTCTATGCGCTGCAGCCTGCTGCACAGCTGTACCCTCAGAGTCCTTCTTACGAGCCAAACTTCAAATCCCCTTGCATGACTTTAGCTCATCACAAGCGCACTCCTTAGAGCTGAAGGCAGCAGCTATTCTGCAAACAAGCCTGTCTAGAGGCTGGTGAGCATTACAGCCCACCACCAGTAAGTCCCTACCTCGATGTTTTTGCCTTTGCAGACACGTGCCCTCAATTTCCCCAGTTATGCTGGCTACGTGTTCTCCATCGGTGTTGCAAGAGGAATTCCAGTCGTCTTTGCATGGCATCTCGAACCGCTTGTTTTTACTTTTCCTTCTTTGAAGTGCCACTGATTATTTATGACCTACTGCGGGACTCCAAAGCCTTTCCCTCCATAGAGGCCTCTCGATGTAAACTGGAGGCTGCTCCTAGCAACAGATTATTATTACTCATGTCTTCAGTCGAGCCAACGTCATGACTCAACCAGCAGATTTTTATCTTCAGTGAACGGGCCCAAAGGAAGTAGAGCTCCACAATGCAGGCTGACCAAAGACCCTTTTCCTTATTAACTAAGGCCTTAAGTTTATTTTGCATTCAGAGAGAAGCAGTAACGCTCAAAACTGCAAGTCCTGAGCCTTGCAAAGTGCTGCTGGACCTTCTTTTGGCAAGCAATCCTTCTGTAAGTCTGTTGCAGTCTCCTTAAAGACAAATTGTTGGGATCCAAATCATGATAATATGAGTTGAAGAATTATCAGAGAAAACCTCTTTGATCAAGTTGGGGTTGGGGTCGTGTTTTTGTGTGTGTGTGGTTGCTTTTTTTTTTCTCCCCCACTTCGTTTGGTTGTTTTGTTTTTACACTTTGTTATTTTCCCCTCACTTCCAATATATTCCTACTGCTCTTAAGTCAGAGCACTTCCCACAGCACTGAAGTTCAACAGCCACGCTTCCTACCCAACGTCCTCAATGGTTTCACCATTTTTAAGTACCAGGTTTGGGGCTGGGGGTGCCTGCATTTTCCAGTATCTTTCCTCTAAAACACTCTCTTTGCTGAAAGTCCAAAGCAAAGTTCATCCCTTTCACATTTAAATTGCTTCCAAATGTTGCTCTTGTGGGTGGCCTCAGATTGCATACATGTCCACAGCTGGAACGGGATCACCTGCAAACACACTGATCCCTTCTCTTCAAAGCCAGATCCTCAGGTAGGAAAAAATCAGAACACCACCGTTGATGGATCTGTCCTGATTTCTGCTACTCAAGGAGCTGAATACACTCTCACAGAAAAATAAATCACAGAAACACTGAATGAGGGAATGGCTGAGGTTGGAAGGGACCTCTGGAGATCATCTGGTCCAAACCCCCTGCCCAGCAAGAGCACCTAGAGGACATTGCACAGGATGGCATCCGGGTGGGTTTTGAATATCTCCAGGGAAGGAGACTGCACAGCCTCTCTGGGCAACCTGTGGCAGTGCTCTGTCACGCTCACAGCAAAGAAGTGCCCCCTCATTTTGATCAGGAATTTCCTGTGCTCCAGTTTGTGCCCATTGCCTCTTGTCCAGTCGCTGGGCACCACTGAAAAGATTTGTCATCATCCAGTGGAACATTCTCTGGGCTTTTCTGGAGGAAAAAAGTGGTCTTCCATTAGGTTTCCACGACTTTCAAGGTGATAGGGAAAAGAGGCTATAGCTTTCTGATCCCACATAATACCCTACTGCCGTTAGATGGGTATCAGCCAGTCCTTTAAGAAGTGGCATTAGAGACACCCTGGACTGCCTGGGACAATGCTGAAACCAGTCTAGTCACGGGTGTTGCTAAGCTCTCAGTAGCAAGAGATGAAGGAATCAAAAAAGAAAAAGTTTGGAAATGGCTGAACAACTCTGCTCAGAAAAACAACAAGCCCAGAAACATCGGATCTGCAGGAAATACAGAGACAGACACAGAACTACACCCCACTGCCATGGAAATAGGCTTAACTCATGTGAACCGACACACTGAAGTTACATGCACAAGTAAGGACTCCTCCAAACAGTAAGAGCTGAAAGACCAAGACATTTCTTATTAGTTTATTTATGACAACCAGCAAGAGCGCATTTTTCTTATCCAGGGACTTCCCAGTGATCTATTTATAATCTTGAAAATGTGCCAGGACAAGCGCATGAGTATACAAAAGCAACACCACTTTTTAAGGCCAGCAAATGTTGCTGGTTTGTCTTTGATTTACACATCTGTAACACTTCCTGCTACAGAAGCACAATGGAGCTTCTCATTGCATTAATCAATTTCCAAACGCGGTTAGAGAAGTGTCTTTCCTGACCTTTTCTGTTTTTTGTGGGTGGCAATATATCAGTCATCCTGGTACAATTACACAGTTTGAAGATGGCATTAACTCCACGCTGTTGTTAACACACACACAAATGCTTTTATTAACAGAGCTCAGCCTTGTTCACACATGCATCATGCACCTCCGTGGGTCAAATTTTATGAATTTGCTTGCACTCAGAACAAGAGCCTGTCTCACATTTATCTGTTCCCAAGTGGAAATGCAAGGCTGAAGCATGCTTTAAAAAGTTGACGAAAACGTGAATTTTTAACTGGTTTCCAAGTTTTCTGCATCATTAATAAAAACAAGAACTGCTTAGAACTCAAAGTCACAACTGTTCGTGAAAAAAGAGAGATTGATGGGGCTCGGAAAGGGCTCATCAGGCCAATGCCATGCCCAGCACACTGCTACGTAGGAAGCCAAAAATACCATGGTGACTGCACGCCTTCGCTACAGTCACGGGCTAGGATGACAATTCAATCCCTAAGTCACAGCCCAAAAGCACGCCCCAACCCAAACCTAGCTGTGCACTGCCCCAAAGTGTCCAACTAGGTGCAAAAAGCCATGCCAGCCGTGTGGTGCGTTGCTGCTGCTGCCACACAGCCCAAAGGAAAAAGCTTTTCCAAAGCAGGGCACGGTCATGCACTTCCCTGCCGCTCCACGGGCTGCCCGTACCGAAGCTCAAAGGCCACCTCCTGCAGATAAGAGGGCTGTGGGGAAGGGTTATTGTAAAAATAACGTGAGAAACACCACGTGGCCTGGGATCTGGACCTGGGAAGTGCATCCAGTGCATACACACCTCTTCCTACCCACGCCGTTAGCTAGCATGGTGGGCACGCTCCATCCGGCACTTGCCATGGGACCTGCTGAGGCTTACGAGCTGCAGGAGGCCTCGATGTGACTGTTCCTCGGCCGTGACCACGAACAAAGGATGGTGCTGCCCTACGTACTGTAATCTCTCACAGGGAAATAATGGATCACATCAGAGTCCAAGAACAGCACGGTAAGGAATCCAGGTTTGACTACAAGTCGATCGTTTTAGCTTACAAATACAATGGCCAAAGAAAAAAATGTGGTGGAGGAGTTTTTCCCTGACTCAGCTATGGTTCAAGACCAACTAATGCTGCATCAGCCCTCCACTGTCAGCAGGCAGAACCAACAGACACCCCCTGATCGTGCCTTGGACCCTGCAGCCTGGGCTCTGGGCAGCACCACAAGCGTTGGTGCCGGGAGGGACCAGAAGGGCTTGGAGGAAGATCCCCGAGGGGACGTGCATCTCAGGGCTGACCCTTTGAAGAACAAACTCGTCTGTGGGCAAACGCCACTGAGGGAGTAGGGTGAGTAATTTACTGTAGGGGGTAATTTGGAAGCCCACAAGTGGATTTAGACACCTACCCAGACCCTGCAGGAAGTTTCGGGTGAATCTTGCCATTCTCAAATCTTTACCTCACTCGCTGTTCCTATTGGAGTGAATTCTGTTTAAATCATTTTGTTAAATTTGCTGCTGACCAAACGCTGATGAAGTGCTGTTAAAACCATGCCATCTAACCTTGCTGTTTACAAAATAAATCCTAAATTGCTGCTCCATTCAAGCTGTGTCAAATCTTTTCTGCATCCCACAAGATGAAAAGTCCCGTCGTTTTGCTCCTAGAAGCCCCTCTCCATCTGCAGACGAAAGCTGCCCCTGTGTGAGGGCAGCCAGGAGCAATCCTTGGGCTCCTTTTGGCAGTGGGTGCACCGCAGCCACCACAGTCCCAGTGCTGTGGGGCACGCACAGACCTCTGACCTTCGGGCGTGCTGCTCCCATCCTGCGAGCGAACGGCTCCGCAAGCAGCTCATCACGGCCCTTCCTCGGCGCTTCCTGGACCCAGATCACTTCTTACAATTGGAGGGGAAGGGGCAGGGCATTGCCTGCAATCACAGTGAGCTTAACTCTCACCGAGGAGACTGCCTGGTCCAAACAGACCGGAAAACACTGCCCCTTTTGACCAAGCGCACCGCAATCATTTTCTTCTTTTATTTATTTTATTCACCTTCCTTTCCTTCAGATTGGAACCGAAATTCTTTGCTTAGTGCCTTTGTAGAGACTCATAACCAGCCTCCCATTAACGCTGAAACCACTTTACATGGTGTAAAAGGTATTTAAAATAGCACTAAGTAGTAATTACACCCACTTTGTATGAATGACATTATATTAATGGGAATCGGGCTCCTAGTAATATTCTGCCTTTGAAGGAACACAAATGTTTCCTTCCCACTGCCTTCCTAATTCCCTTCTTCCCTGAATAAAGGAAACAGTCAGATGGTTAACAAGCAGATTATGCTGTTGAGTGAACCTCGCCTAAGCAATAAAGGCCTGAAGTTTGCCAATTAAATCATAAGGCTGTTCTCAGTCAGGAGGATCTTTCTGAAAAGCAGCAAGCTGCTTTTTCCGGACACTGAGAGAAGGGAAAGGTGGGGAGAGCGGTGATCTAAACGCAGGAGTTTTTGCTGGGGCAGGGCTTGCTCTTACAGCAACATCGCTGGAAATGGCAGCGCAATGTTTGCACAACAGACCTCGGCAGACAGATCCATTGACGGTGTCAGGAGAGGGGAGGAAAGCGAAATGCAGCGTGTGTTTGGGAGCCAAATGAGACAGGGCTTGTCTCATGCGAGCCCTATCTGCTTTGGCAGTATTCCTGCAAGGATCACGGACTTGTTTTGATCACTAAATATAGCAGAGAAGAGGAATCCTGCTGCAAGTAGCTCCCCGCCAGCACTTGCTGTTTTACGCCGACGGAAGGAGAACACAAAAGAGAGGTTTGTCCAGCAAACGGCAACCGAAGCTTGCCAGCATCTGAAGGGCAAATTACAATTTTAATGATACGTCCTAGCCTGGCAGCTGGGAATTCATCAGATTTTCTCTCAAGCACATCCAGCCTGGGCTGCAACAAGGCAAATTGCTGTTTTTCCCCACGTACCTCTGTTCAGACCCGAAGGGGCTGCCTCTCCAAGGAGCGAGCTTCTCACTTCCATGTAGTTCTTTCAGCTGAAATTTCCCCCAAAAATGCTACTGGGGGTCTTTCTAGACACCTGCCTGTCAAAACCTGCATGCTCACATGGCTGTGTGGGTTTGGGACATGCGAAAAAAGCCCTTCAACCATGCTGTCTCCCACACCAGACATGCAGGGACGCTCTCTGGTAGGAGAAAATCAGCACATCGCTCCATAAAATGGAATTTTTGTTTTCTTCTTAAGACAAAATGTCTTTTGCTTTGTTTTCAAAGAATCGGTTGCTTTAGGGAAAAAACAAACAACAAAAAAAAACAACCATACAAGCCTAAATCTCTAACTTACAGCATAGCTTCAACCTTCAGAATAACTTTTTGTGTGCAGCCAAAACCAAGCCAAACACTCTTATTCCTTCCTACCAGTGCAGCTGCCAGAGAGGACCAAACAGCCAAACTGCGCAGAGAAAACCCAGGAGAAAGACCTTGGTGCTCTACGCCTGCCTGCTAGAATAAATCACCGTACCAACAAAACACAGTCGCAATTGCAAAACCAAGGACTCCAAACTGGAGACAGCTCAGCATGAAGGACGCCTTACTTGTTTCGTGCACTCCCCCTCTGCGTGTGCAGGATGAGAAGGCTTCTCTCCAGGCCCCGAACCACAGCGCTGCCCAGCTCGCTTTCTTTTCGAACCAGGATTTCTCACACCGGAGACAAGACGGGATGAAGGAGCCCTGCGCATCTCCCTCGCTGAAAGGCAGCAAGATTACTAGCACCGAGTTACTTATGGACAAGTTCAGTCAAGCAACGGAGAACGCGCGTTGCGCAAGCACCGCCGCTGCGCCACGGCCAAGCAGGTGAGGTAAGCCACGAGCCACGTCTGGCATCCCTGGCCAAGCCCAGCACACCAGCACGTGTTTCGGTACAGTTTTCTCCCGGAGCCGCCGTCCCGGATGAAAGTCCAGTAAGGAGCTGGCGTGTGACCACGGACACGCGCTCCTGGCACAGGATGTGCCTCGGTTTCCTTACAAGCCCTGCACAGCTTTCAGAAACAGGGGACTGGCTTTTCTGAGATCCTTTCCAAGAAGGAACACGTTAAGAGTCCCTTCCAAACCATTCGAAGGGAAGACTTGCTTGCAGAGGATACCTACAAAGCCTGCCTGCAGCACCAAAAAGGCGCAGCCGCTCTGCAGGAACACTGTCTGCTCACACCTTCGTTGTGCAAGTATCTGCTTCCTCCCCCTCAGAAACTGCTGGGGTGCCCCTGGCACACAAATGGGAAGAAAATTCAGATTTTTCCCTACTCCAACACACAGCCAGCTGTGCTCTTACTTCCCTCTTACAACAACAAGCTCTGCCTCCTCCGTCCCTGGGGTATTTCATCACCAACATCCCACCCAGATCTGCGTAAGAAATAGTTTTGCAAACAATCTATCAGAAACCTTTCTTTCACCCCCCTTTTTTTAAAAGAAAAACAGCAGTAAACCTGTCAGTCTGCTATCTTTGAAACCACTTGTTACAGTCCGAGTGGTTGATGAAGCAGGTTGACAATACCAGGAAATACCTGGAATTGATCTTCAACATTTATTTTTGGAGACTGGCTTTTCTTGCAACTCCTATTTAATAGCTTGCTCCTTCCCTCCTCTTCCCATTTGTGCTCCCTGGAATCAGACTGCAGCTTGTTTCACCTCTTGGAGCTCAAGCACGGACCTCCTACACTGAACTTCAGGATTCAAACCCAGGCTCGCACAATGCGCTCTTTCTATTCCCCTGCTCTCATATTCTTTCCATCTTATCAAAAAGGATAAGGGGACGCTCTGGTATTTGTCTGAAACTGGAGATGCAGCCGATCCATGTAGCGCTCAGTACTCGCCTGTACTCCTTTATCTCTGTTACACAGCAAATTCCTTCAGCAAATTCCCCCCCAGACGCCCAGCTCATTTGGCAAAGGAAGCCTTTCTGCTGCAAACTAGTTCTCCACGCAGGAGAAATCTCATCCTTACCCTACGTGGTTCACCTGTGCAGGTAAGTTAAGCTTTTTCCAGAAGAGCTGGTGCTTTTTTCTTTTTTTTTTTTTTTTTTTTTTTTATCATGCCACTAAATAACACAGCAGCAGCAGCCGCACTTCACAGAGGACCAGGTCGCAGCTTCCCAGGTACCTCCAAAGCTCCCCGAGGTCCAACTGAGTGTTTCATTGCAAGTTTCACATAGGTCAGTTTAAAGAGTTTCCACAGACCATTAAATAATCCTACACGCTGTTTCACGCCGCAGCAAGCCTGAGGTGAAGCAAATTTAACCCTAAAGGTTAAGCCCTAAGGTTTAACCATTTTAAAGCACGCCTGCAATCATTCACAGCAGCCCAGTGAACACACAGTAATTCAGCTGTATTAACACCTATGACATTTTGCTAGTTCCTTTTACAAAAGGGACATGTACCTACCAGGTGCCATCCACCACCGAGAGCTGAGCAGCCGGCGTCCCCCTGGGACAGTGGCAGGTCACGAGGCAGCCGCAGGGCGCCCGGGCACACCTCTGGGATCCTGCCGTCATCGCCACTGCCTCCACCTCTGCCACCAGCCCGGTGGGCGACCTTGAAAAAGCGCAAATCCCCCTTGGCCTCTTATTTATAGCAGACGATTGTCTCTTTCTGAATCCGCTGAGTGTCCGAGGAGGAGGACGGCGCCGTGTGGGACATCGCTGCCCACTCCTTGCTCCCAGGTAGAGCCTTCCAGGCTCCACCGCCCCGCTCCACGCAGAGGCTGGGTCTGGCAGAAAGGAGGCCACGAGCAGCCCTCCCAGAAGCTGCCCTGCGGTACGAGGCGCTTTGGCTGAGGTTCAGCCCTCCTGACATTAAACAGCTACAACAGAGATGGCTCCGTGTGCCTCCATTGTTTGGACAGGGGAGAAACAATGGAGAGAAACAGGCACTTTTAGGGCAGTTTGTCCGGTGTATTTTTAGACGTCCAATTCAGCGCGGATGAATCATGGCCCAGAAGTGTTTGTTCCTCTCTGGTGACTATGAAAGGAGTCTGGACAACTGTCTCCCGTGCAGACAGCTATGCTGTAGTTTGGCGAGACGAATCTCACACTTTTAAGCTGGGGGAAAGGACATAGAGAAGCACTCCTGGCTTTCCACAGAGGTGAGAAATAACGCCTCTGCCAGAGACACAAGTTGCAAGTGCCTCGTGCTTCCCTCCCTCGTAAACTTCTTGCAACTCAACAAGATGCAGTCGCCTTCGCTGAGAGAGCTTAGCTTTGCTGGAAGAGCCTTGTTTAATCGCTGAACTTCAAGCTTTCATGGAGTACTCCTACAAGCAAAGCTCCGCGTTGCTCGCTGCACAAGAGCTTCCAAGAAGCAGGGCATGGTGCTCGTGGGGCAGCTTTCATTTCTCTCCCTGTACCAGTGGTTATTAGGTGGTTATTACCAGCACAAAACAGCTCTCACTAGCACAAACCAACACAAAGCCACTTCTGAAGCTGCCCAGGTGCAGCGTCTTTACAACTCTTTGTGGCCAGTCGTACAGCGGCCACAGACCCACAAGGCACAGTCAGCCACGTGTTCCCCTCTCCGCCTCCACCTTTCACTTCATCATTCACCAACTTCTTGTGTTTCTCCTGGCAAGCAACAAGTCAAATGATCCAGAAAGTAAAACTTCTTCCTGTACAATCCACATTTCTGCCTCCTCCCTACACTTTCATAGAAGTAATTACAAGTGTTTGTTTTCTATCTTAATTGTCATTTCCTTTGACAGAACTCGCAGCCCGAGCCTTAAAGCTCGAACACTTCATACTATTCTTTCCTCTTTTTCCCCATTCCCAGCCACAAACAGGATTGCTTGTATCAGGGTCAGCAATTCCTTCAAGTCGTCTCGAGCCAATCTGCGCAGCTGCATTGTGTGGGGCGTTATCAGCAGGCTGCAGGAAGGCAAGAAAGCAAACATGCTTCCCTGCGAGACACCAGAGGCTGGAGTTAAGCGTGGAGTGGAGCTCTGCCCCATTTCCCCTCCTGTGGGGAGATACCAGCCTACCAGCCCTTTCCCCAGCACAGATTTCTTTTCCCTTCCAGTGTGCTCAGCTAAGCAAAACACAGGTTTTTCCCCACTCCCTCTTCTGCCCCTGTCCTGGCCCTGTAGCATCTCCAGAGAAGCAGCTTTCTTCATCTCCTGCTGTGAAGACGGTGAGCTAGGTGATCCGTAGAGGCTGTCTTCTTCATGGCCTCACTAGCACCAGGATTTGTGTCCTGCCATCCATGAGGACCACAGGAAGCTGGCCAGAATTCACAGCCCCCTTTAGCCTTCCCATCGCCACTCTGCAATCCCTTTGCAAACAAAATGACCCAGACATCTTCCCCCTCCTGGCATTACCCCAAAACGTGTTCATCCTTCACAGCAACTACTTGCTGCTGACACCCTTCATGCTCCATGGGACACGAGTCAGTCCAGGAAGGGCAGGCAGATCCATGTTCTGTGGGGTAATATCCACTATCAATTTATGATTCATGGTCCAGTAGCTGCAGGTGCTGCTGCAATTGTAATTTCCTCCTTCTCCCGGGCAATCAGCAGGTCTGCACAGGAGGGAGCAGGGTGAATGTGGCCTGGACGTGCCACTTGTACTCTCAGACATGTATTTGTGATCCAGACCAATTCAGCCTTAGCTGAAGTAATAACCTACCCCAGACCTAATCCCAGGATCGACCCTCTCCACAGAGCACAGCTGAGAAAACCCAAATAAACCTGACCTCCCAGCAGCTGTGCAGCCAGCGAGGATGAGACCTCAGTCTCAGTTACAGGAGTCTCCCACCCACACTGGTCAGGGATGAAACTCAGGCAAAGGAAGATTAGGTGAGAGGTATATGAAATGTCACCTTCCCTTTAATCGCAGCTTATGGATCCGGTCCCAAAGCGTTACTCATACTGCTCCACACTCCACATGTATAATCCCACCGACTAATCCGGCTGCTTGTTCAAACAGGCACGTTGCTGGGAGTGTTCCCTCGCAATCGCTGGCTCCCTTTCCAGTGTTTCTCCAAGTTCGCAAGCAGAGACTACATCCTCTCCCACATCTAAAGCCCTGTGACAGTTCAAAACAAACTGCAGGAAAGCTAGGGAAAGTGCGGTGGCACACATGGCACGCTTTCAAAACGAGAAACTTCACTGCCAATCGGTAGGTTCTCCCCCCACTGCTGCCAGGTAATGCTGGGGAAACACTTCAGTTGTGGTAAGCAGCAGATAAGCATCTCTTTGCACATATACATATAAGCATCCCAGCTGCCAGGCTTTTAAAACCAATATTCACTGTGCCCCAGGGAGGAAAAGGAATGGGGTAGACTGGCTGAAAGGCACAGCTTCACTCGTAAGAGTCTGGATCAGCCCTTCGCATCTCCCTATACAAAACGGGCCATTGAGAGTCCAGTTCTAAAACAGAGTCGCAGTTGCTAAGAAAACAGCGCTGCAAACAGATGTCAGGAGATGATTCATGAAGTAAAGGCATATCCCTGTACTACAGATAAACCCAGATGAATGGGGCTCTTTATACCTGATCTTTCAAGCTGTGCCTCTTCTTGCCCTCTTTGGGATTTCTTCTTTCATTCATTTCTATATTCAGATGGAGAGGAAACTGAATGAAGCTGAACTCGCTGTTTATGGAATTAACTACTGGTAAAGGGGGGTTACAATGAACTCCGTAAAAGGGCTAAATTGTGTCCATTTTTCCACCCAAACAAAGACTTACCAACACAAGAATCAACTGTGCCTGAAACCTACCAAAAGAAGTAACATAAAATCCCCAGTAAAACACTGCAAAGGAGGGAATAGTAGCAATTGTCCTTTTGCTACTTTCATTTATAACAGAAAACTAACAGCCAGGGAGATAAAGCATTTTAAACCTATTAGATCATTAAGGCATATTGCTTCTTGAATTACTTCATTGTGTCTATGCTTAAAATCTTTGCCTGACAAATAAATAAAAAATAGCTAGCACGCTCCAGGACCAGCTGTGTGATGACACCACCAAAGTTCTCATTTACTTTAATGAACTTTTGATGAGATTTAATTAGAGGAAATAAGTTCCTTTGCTCCCCTTAAACTGTCCTGCTTGGTTCTTAGCAAGGTCTGATAGCAGTGGCACTTAAAAAGCAGTTTTCTGATGTTATTTGTAAGTAGACATTTAAATAAAGGAGCTTTCATATAGATAGCTGTATGGCTTTGCTATAGATAGCTACAGTAAAGCCAGTTATCATTCGTCACCCTTCGTGATGAGGAAGAGAAGAACAACCACCATTTATACACTTCTGAATACGTATTTGTACAGCATCCAGCACAAGGGGGACCCAAACATTGCCACAGCACGAATCAGCACAGTGCTCACTGCAGTCACCGCTAGATTTTCCCTCCAAGCTCCCGCGTGCCACTGCCTATCCCCCTGCTCCTTGCAACCCGTCCCCATCCCCGCTGGCAGGTGCAGGGGCCTCTGCTCCCCTTCCACAGCGGGTCCAAGTGGCCCCACAGCACCCTTCTACTCCCACCACAACGTGCCCTGCTTTGTCCTGGAAATCTGTTACTTCAGCTGCCCTGATTTTAACGTGAGGTGGTTGTGTCTACTGTGGCTGTGTGTAGAGTTAGCAGCCGCTACTGTGCGCCTTCATGAGCTGTAAAACAGCCACAGAGGGGACAGGAGCCCATGGCCCAGCTCACCAGGCACCAGAGCCCACGGGTGTCCCTTTTTCAGGTATCACGTTTCGACCAGAAGCATAAACAGAGGTTCTGTTAGCTCAGCCAACACACAGTCGCAATAACTAGCCACGGTCCTGCACATGGCACTTCTGTCTTTGCCTGTCCTGTGATGGGTAAAGCGCTGCTGAAAGCGGAGATGGAGAAAAACGAGTGAATGATGGAAAGAGGGGGCAGAGGACAGGTGGGACACGGGGCACCCTGACAGCGGGGAGCAGAGGCGCGAGGAACACACAACCACCGAGCTGACAAAGGATGGAGAGGCGGTGAGAAACCCTCAAACAAACTCGCCCAAAGTTTTCTTGTCTGGGTGTTTCAAGGAAGTCGAGCAGCACGCACCTGCTCTGCCTCCCTGCACCCCTCAGGGACAGAGAGGGGACAGCAGAGGAGTGTTTGTGGGGACAGGGAGGGGATCCCTGATCCTGAGGCAGGTCAGTGCCAAGCCAGGGAGCACCATCCCCACAGGCAGCGACTGGAGAGCAAGCAGGGGGTGCCTGGGAGCCGGGCTGGAGGCAGGGCTGAGGAGAAAGAAACCCCCGAGCAGCGCGGGAAGCACGGGCAGGGCTCAGCGCCTCAGCCAGGAGGCTGCAAAAAGGTAAAACCACCACAGCAGCACAGCCCTGGAGCCAGCACAGAGCCCCCCGCAGCACACCGCTACTTTTCGCTCCGGAGACAACTTTGCCCCGGCCAGCACCCACCGGCTCTCCCCGCACCGCCTTCAGGCGGGACCCAGCGCCCCGGGATCCCCCCTAAACCCCCCCAAAGGCTGTGGGGAGCCGGGCTTTTAGGCGACAAAACCCTCCCGCGGCCCTCCGAGGGAACAAAGGCGGCGGGGAACAAAGGCGGGCAGGTACCGCCGCGGCGGAGCCCAGCCGAGCCCAGCCGAGCCGAGCCGTGCCCAGCCCAGCCCGGCCGCTGCTCCCCACACAAAGGCGCGGCCGCGCCGCAACTCGGGGTGCCCGGCGGGGCAGACTCACCGCGGCGGCGGGTCCGGGTGGCGGCGCTGAGGGCTTGGGCGGCGGGACGAGGAGGAGGAGGAGGAGAAGGAGGAGGAGGAGGAGGAGGAAAGGGGGGAAGGAGGAGGAGGGCCCAGGCACCGGCCGCTCCCAGCCCGCGGCCGGGAAAGCGGCGAGGCCGCAGCCCCCGCACCCCCGGGGCGGCGCGGCCCGGCCCCTGCTCCGCCTCCATCGGCCGTGGCCGGGCAAAGGAGAAGCGGGGCCCCGCTGGGCTGGGTGGGTCCTGAGGGGGTCTCCTGTCCCCCTGCCGGGCAGCCGGAGCTGTTTTCGTTTCACTTGGTTTGTTTTTTGCCTCCCATCCCGGCCCGAGCAAGCTTGCTCCCTCAGCAGCGCTTGCTCCCCTCGGCTTGCTCCCTCGCCCCGCTTGCTCCCCTCGCCAGCCCCAGCTGTGGGATTTGTCGGTGTTTTGCCTCCCAGGCTGAGCAGGGCACCGCTGTTCCCTCTGCCCCAGCTGCTGGAAGCAGGCAGGGGAGGCCACAGTGTGTGTGTGTCTGGGTGTTTGGGGTGAAGGGTCACGCTGGAGGTAAACAAGGGCACGAAAGACGTGTCCGTAATGATAAGAACCGTTCCCTGGTCTGGGATGGTCTGAACTAACACGATACAAAGAAGTAAAACGCTTTTGCATTGCCACAAACCTGCAGCACCCTCAGATCGTGTTTAGAAGATCAGAAACCTAAGCAGACAGAAACTGGAGACCTCTCCAGCTCCTACTCCATCCTACGTGGCCGCAGCATCCTTCCCTGCGCCCAGCTCCCTGCAGCCACACACGGACATCCAGCCTGGTCTCAGGGGCACATCACCTGCCTTTGCCTAGCCAGAGCTCTCAAAGTGTAAATTGGGTCCACTTATGTGAACACAGAGCAACTTAGATGATTTTTTAGGAACTTCAAGGAAGGGTTTTAGTTTTGTGGGGGTAGGAGGAAATTCCTTATTCCCTTTGAGACTGGGTAGCTTTTGGCTACAGACTTCACAAAGTGAGAAGATGCAGCTAGTGGGAACATTTGCTTTACACGCTCAGAATTCAGCTATCTATCCAAAGAAAAATGTAACTTTCCAAAAATCACTTCCTGCCAGTGCCAATGCATCAGTTTTCTCATGAATCTGTGCTGATAAAACATCAACCAACTTAAAAAAGTGGAAACGAGCAAGGTCCCATATTGGAAGGCTACAAAACCAAATGTTCCACTCCTTCCTGCCCTCCTCCTTATAACTGAAGCTCTTCCGGATTTGGACTCCTGATTATCCATAACATTTTTAATTATTTTTTTTTCCTCCAGGCAGAAATGAATCTTGCACCTTTCTGAGTGCTATTTTAGTTGGAGTCAAAGGACGCAATGTGTTGCAGGAGCACCAGTCAAAGCTGGTTACAACCTGACTGCCCTGCCTTGGCAAGCACCTGCTCTGATTCATGCTGCCTTTGTGACAAATCAACCCACAAGTGTTTTTTGTGAGGTTGCTGGGGTTTCTATAACATTTGCGTAACGGTGGTGTTGTCTTTGATATTCCACGGACACGGATTAAGGCAGAGGGATGCATTCAGGCAGTCTGCCACAGTTTCCTAACTTCTGTGTTATGGTTACTGTAGTGCATTGCTCAGAGTGAAAAAAAAAAAAAAAAAAAAAAAAAAAAAAAAAAAAGCATTTCCAACGTATTTACTACCGTTGACTGCTAAATGTCAGTCTTGTGTTTAAGTAAGGGAGAGAAGAAGATGGAACATCAAAACCAAGCTCTGTTCCTTCAAGAATTATTCCAAAACTCCTCTTGCTCACTTGGAGACTCCTCCCCACCCCATCAAATTCAGCAGAAAATGTCTCGTGGAGTCTTGACCTTTTGTGCCATGGAGCACTATCGCTCCATGCTTTTCCTGCTGGCTTAACCCTGCCATGAATCACACAGCTCCTCGTTCCAGCTTACACAGTGCTGCAGCTATCTGTCATGCTTTGTCAAACACGAGCACAGGTCCCAGCCCAAGGTGCTTGTTTTCACTTAAATTATTCATTTCATAATTAGCTTGTAACGCACTTTGAAGACACAACACGAAGTG
The DNA here is from genome assembly GCF_965140915.1 of Aythya marila. Classification (NCBI taxonomy): domain Eukaryota; kingdom Metazoa; phylum Chordata; class Aves; order Anseriformes; family Anatidae; genus Aythya; species Aythya marila. The sequence continues at coordinate 7,235,907 of NC_139046.1, read as the reverse complement.
TTATTAATGCTAAGTAGTATTATTGGACAGGCATAATGCAGGCAATTAAATAATAATACTGTCAGAAAAATGGTGTGAGACACAAAGGTAAAATTAAGTCGTAGATGCCTACTTTATATCCAAATCTTCCGGCTGTAGATTACTCGGTACAACCTGAAACTTTGAAAATAAGCTTTCATCTCTCCTTTTATACCCAGCCCTCCAGCTAGGAACTGGAAGAGCCCTGTGCTCAGATTAATGCTCTGACAGGTGAATGGGTGCTACCAGTGACACTAGCAAGCTGCTGCTGTGGATCAGTCTTTGTGGAGGACGAGCAACAGCTGGAAGCTGTGTGATCAGGGCTCTCAGCTACCACCCACCGGTGTCCAACATGAGCTGACAGGTTTCCAGGGCACTGGGGTAAAGACCCACAGAGCAGCACTGCAGGCTACAACCAGCAATGGTAAAGCTAACCACAGTGGGCATGATAAGCTCTCGCAACTCCTGTGTGCCCTCTGGGTGAGCATATGATCAGTTCTGCAGCATGTCCTGCCTCAGTGTTTCCATACCACTCTGCCCAGCAAACTCACAGAGCTGGGTGCTGCAGGATATGTCTCACACAAGGCATCCAGGTATCTCATGCTTGCAGGTTCTGCGTGGGTGAAGGGCACGAGCTCCGTGGCAGGACGTCCCTCCTGCAGTGGAGAATTTGCATGACTGGAATCCAGCATTGGAGGGAGATCAAATTCCCCAAATCCGCTGGATAAAGTGTTAACTCTGAAGGATAGCGGTGGCTGTGTAAACTAAGTTTGTGTGGTTACTACAAGTCATGTTTACCCTCTGGCGTGCCAGAACAAACCTTTGGCCTGGTGACCCTTCTCTTTCCCCTGCATGCAGCCCCTTGTGCTGTGCTAACACACTGTGTGTGCTGGAGCTGGGAGATAGATGAAAACTAGCCCAGAAGAAGAACATTTTGTTTTTATCTGGATCGTGCCTAGCATTTGATGCTGGTATGCACACAAACAGGTACAGCTGAGGAGGCAGCAGGATGCAGCGGAGAGATGGGTACGAACAGCATGAGCTGGAGCTGGGAACAGACTGGTACAGCAAGAGAACGAGGGACCAGCACCGTGCCAGAAACCTCTGCCTCCACACCTGGCTGCACTCCCCTCACCCCACCCCTTGTAGGAAAAAATGGGAAAGGGCAAGGAGAGGTGAGAGTAGAAACTCTTAGACTTTCCTACTCTCCTCCCTGCTGATGCAGCAATAAAGAGGAAGCAGGGTGGTTTTTCAGGCATCATTTTTGGTGGCAGCGCTCTGATGGAGCGGTTGGCTTACGCTCCCTCCATTGTGCTGGTGCAGCTCTTTATGCAGTTGTGTAGTCAACCAGATCTGGAGATGGCTTAAAAAAAGCAGCACCCTCCCCATCCCCATTATTTTCACCCTGGCTCAGCGCCCAGGTACGATTCACCTCCTCCCTGCAGAGGTGCAGCTGGAGCAACAGTGCAGGAGGGGGAAAGGAGCCGGCAAGCAGGGGTCTGCCTAAATCCACAGTGCCCCCCAAAATGGCCCATGGCACAACTCCTGGAGGAAGGTTTCTCTCACTCAGCAATCTCGGGCAATGTGTTTGTCAGAACTGGGGAGATCAAAAAGAGGGAAGAAAGGTTGAATCCACACAGGCACGTGCAGGATTTGCATACTTTTTTCCTCTGCAAAACATAAAAGGAAGCCTGAATGTAATCATGTTAGAAATGCTCCCTTTCCCCCTCCCATTTAATCTGAACATTATGTATGACAGTGTCCTCAGCCTATAAACCCGGCAGATCGCTCAGGCAGGGACGTTGCCTTTAACACCTGACTGTTCTGCTGAAGTCAGTGACAACACTTGAGTGTTTAATGTTACACATGCTTAAATGCTTCGTGAGGTCACCAGCTAATTTAAGGACAGAGAAGCACAGCTCCAGAAGAGAAAAATAGGTTAATAAACTCATGGCAAATCTGTAGGAAAACTGGAGTAGGTTCATAATTATTAAATCTACATTCTTCAAGGTAAATAACTTCACTTTTTCTTTAGTTCTCTTTTCTCTCTGATTTTGCCCATGGTCTATGTTTCCTAACTAAAGACAAGACTGAAGACTTCTACACCTACAAATGAGCATCAGAGCCTTACAGCAGCCTCCAGAAATCTGCACCACACACTTACATCTTCCCGTACAGCATCCTGTGTGAGATGTTTCAGAGGGGAAAATATCTTAATGTATCCAAGAGGAGATGCTGAGCACACTGGTCAGTGTGAACTCCCACATTTCTCATATTGGAGGTACCAGTCTCTGCTCATACGAAGACACAGCCCAGGCTACTCTCATGAAGACAGGCACCTGCAATCTGAACTGATCAGGGCTCATTTTGTTCCACTTACGATGCATGGCCTGTGCATGAATAAAGGTTTCCAGTCCACATTTTCCCATCTCTCAAATTGCACCAGCTCCTTGGTTGCAGGCAAGGCAGATTTGTTAGGCAAAGTGGCACAATTTTAGGTTCCACCCTGAAAATTAGAAAGTCAAAGCCAAGCAATTCCAGCCCTCGGTGCCAGCTGAGCGAAGTTTCACATGTTTTTACTGAGGTACCTCCAACCTCTCTGACTCGTGCTTCAGGTACTCAAGTGCCTTTTTGGATCCCGCCAAAAGCCTTGCATTCCTGATGGTCTTTGTGGGCTGTGTTTTAGGAGCCTGTTAGACTGACTGTAAGACCTTGACCTCATCTTATCAGTAAACTCAGGCAAGGTTTTGGGCTCAGAATCCCCTTATCTCAAACTCTAAAGTTTATCCACTTTTTTCACTTCAGTTAGCCTAATGAAAATATTGCCTCTTCTGCCCTCAGCCTGTTGCTGCTGCAGCACATGTACTGAGACGGGTTTGCCTCTGCTTCCTTTGCAGCACCTCCAGCCCTGGGCAGGCTGCAGCCCACTTTCCAATATGACTCGATGGAGAACAAAAAAACCCTCAGTGGAAGGAAGTGGGGTTAAGGCTTCTTTGGAAGCAGGATTCAGTAATCCCAATCACCACCTTTAAAAATTTGTGCCCTTGGGCCCTGGCCAGCCGTCTGCTCTGTCAACATCTTCACTGCCAACTTCACTAACACAGGCACACAAATGTAAATCTAGTGTGAGAAGAGGATTAAGCCCATTCTGTTTTTATTCTGTTTTTATGGCCTATAGTCTGTTGCCCTGCTGTCACTACACAGTGGTAAATGATACAGAAAAAGGGAATTCAGGTTGATATGGCATCTTCAGAATTGTAAAGGAAAAAATGTAATCGCAGAAACTACCAGCCAGTAAAGTACATATGCATACAAGGTTTCTTCTAAGTCAGAGACTAAAAGCCTGTATCGTGCCAGATGCTGGTTGAGGTACATTAATTTTTTTCCTGCAAAATAAGATTAGCAACACCAATTTTCCATGCATTCAAGTTTGGGATTTCATCTGCAAGGGGATTAAATCTCGAGCAAACATGAGTCTGCCTGGATACTGCCCTATCCTGTGTATGGCTCTCACTTGGGATGAGACCTGTGCTATTTAGGAATCCCACTGCAAAGATTATTTCTTCACCAATAACTCAGTAAGCTGAGATTTGCAAGAAGGACTGAGGGAATTACTTGCCTGGTTTCTTAAATTTCATTAGGATGTATGTATCTGACTCCCTTAGGCTGACGCTTTCATACATGTGTAAAGACTAGAAAGGTTTTTGTTTTGTTTTGTTTTGTTTTGCTATAACATTTATGATTGGATTTCAGGCAATATCTTTTGATTCCAGGTTTCTGTAAGCTTTGTGTATGGCTCAGATCTCATAGTAGGACCTCAATGTAAATACCACTAAATAATTGTTATGATTATTAATAGAGTAACTCCACAGAGTTGTCAGCAGAAAAGCAGCCAAGCTATGTACATGTATTTGTTCAATGAAAGGCGCAGAATTAGGAGTATTTATGCACAAACCTGAAAAGCAGACAATATTTAAAATGTACTCCAGAGCAGAACATATAATTAACTTTTCATTACCTTTATTATTTTCCAATTTATACTGGTCTAGCTCAAAAGTCTCATTCAGCCCTTAAGTGTATGCAGTTGCCATTGCCTTCAGTGTAACATTTTCTGTAGGACTGTGACTTTTTTGGTTGCAGGGGATAACTGGGGACTCTGATGAGATATTACACAAATGATGGCATTTGCCAAAGTGAAAATCCAGCTTCCTGGCAGACATTCATGCACATTCTACCTCTTTGCTTCATTTTTCGATCCTCACAGCTCAGATTTTGTGCAGACCAGACAGAAAACCGATAGACTGCAGTGACCCCTTGTTTTGGTAGTTAGTGCTGTTTGTTTTGGCATCAGGGCTATATTTAGTAAACTGTCATCTGTTATAATTTGTATGGGGCAGCTCTGATGTTTTGAGAAGCGTTCACTCTTCGGCATCACACGGAGTCTTTAAATTGCTCCTTCGTTTACACACCCGGCTATTTTAAAAGCAGCTTTAGGGGCTGTGTCATCTCCCTTGAACCCTCTATGAGGATCCCGAGCTGCTGAACCCTTCTGCAGCAGTACAGCAAGCTGTTAGCTCCTGGGTAAACAGCTTTGTGTTTATTCGTAATTGTAAATAGTTTTCCTGAAACCAGGGGAAAAGTGTACGAAACAAGTCACTGTCATGTTTTCTGACTGTGACTGGCTTTCCCTGCAGCGTGGCCCAGTCCCCCCAGGGGTGTCACCCTCCTCATGACAAACCCAGCTATTTTTGGCTGTCGAGGGCCTGGTGCTGGGCACGGGGGGACTGTCTGCTCCTCTTGGCCCCGCTCTGCCGAGGGCAGCCACCAGCGATGTGCCAACACCCATCATGTGCCTGCTTTCTCCAGCCCTCCCAGTGGTTGCATACATGCCAGGGCCTCGCTTGGAACTGGAGGGGAAAACAAACAACCGTGTTATTTTGTGTTTTGCCTTAACATCAGGGAGTCAGCAATCAGCAACACGAAGGGAGGGAAGGAAAAAGTCAACAACAAGAGCCCACAGCAGCACAAAGCTTGGGTTAAATCAGTGACATCCACGGGCAGGCCCCCACAGCCCCTGCTCCCCACAGGCCTCCTCACCCCATCCTGCCCCTCAGGTGCAGTTCAGGGGGAGCCCATTGCCCTTTCTGAAGTCAGCTTTGGGCTTCCTCAGCCTGCTGGGGCAGCAGCAACCCCTTAAACCTCTCCCTTCATCCCTAATTGCTCCTCACACTGACTTTTCCTGTGACATGGCCCAGGCCTCTCACTCAGGGATATGACCAAGGCCTCAGCATGCAGCTGAGCTGCCCCCTCCAGCTTTGGGCACCATCTCCCATCTGCTGTACGGTCAATCTCTTGTCCTCGTTCTTCAGAAATAAATCTTTTTTCCAAATTTCAGTTTCTGGAGAATATGTATGGATGTGCAGGCCAGCATGATACACTACTATGTGTCACATATAGTGCTGGTGTGTGAGAAAGCAAGGTCAAAGAGGCAGACTTTGTAAGTGCAGGGGAAATTTTGTGATGATTGCAGTTCTGGAAGTTATTATTATCAGGGTTTGTAGTGCTGGGTGTAACAGAGTTGTTCAGGGTGTCTGTGCAGGGGCTTATTGCTGCTGGAGGTGGGTAGGGCTGGGACCGACTCCAGCCTCTGCTGGTTAAAGAGATGCCTAAGCCTTGCCGGGGTTTGATGCTTAAAATGTTCCCAGGGAGCAGCCCTAGGAAGAGGGGACAGAGGTGTCCCTGTCAGAGCAGCTGCTCACACATGAGAAGGAGCAGCAGAACAGGGAGTAAATATGGGTGTGCAGAGCACTGAAGTCCTGGCACAGCTAGGATTTGGATGCGGCATGGTTGAGGTAAGACCTCACCACTGCTCCAGGAAACATTTCAGTCCTCCCCCACCACCTTCAGCTGGGTGGTCTTCATGCCTGCTTGACACTGGGACTGGCTCTTGTGGGAGCCATAAATCCCAGCCTAAATGAGCCAACAGAGCTGAAGAATGGCCCTGAGGAAGGCATGCAGGTGGTTTTCAATGGGGTGACCAGATCCAGCACATGGGTCCATGGTTGATGGATCAGAAAAGGGAGAATGGGTTGCAGCTCCTAGCAGCAATATCCATGGAGGTGAGCATGAGCCACTTTTGTTCAAGCTGATTTAAGCAGGGTGGTCACAGAGGGGGAATGCCATGCCAAGCTGCCCCGTCTGTGCCCCCTCTTTCCTTCTTACAGCAGGTCTAGTGATGAGAGGCCCCTGAGGGTCAGCCTGACCAGCAGATCCAACAGAAAACAACTCTTCAATAGAGGTAGTTTCTGGGATGTTTTCTGCTCAATCTGACGGCACGTGTGGCTGAGCAGTACTCGCTGACCACACTGAGATCTCACCACCCACAGAGCTAAAACAGCCAACAGCTCTTTGCAAAGAACAAAATCAGCTTCTGGCTGGGCTGGTTTAGCTCCCTGACTCACTGTGCCGGTGTGCACCAAAGCAAAGTGGGGATCAGGAGAACTGGATTCACCGGTGGTTTGATGAGCTGAGCTGTACCCTCAAGTCAACCCTCCAGCATGGCTGGGCTCAGGCACAGCAAAATGGGACCACAGTAAGAGATGCAATGCCAGCCAGCGGGAGGACACCAATGGTGACAATTAGGCAGATGTGTCACTGACCTGGGATGAGGAGCCAGGTCAAGGTCTGTCCAGGTGATACAAAACAAGCTGCAGGCAGACGTGCACCCTGTATTTCTATAAATAGTACCTGATAAAAGAAAATATCTCAGGGTGAAGCTCAACTCTTGCCTGTCTGAGCAAAAGTAAGCTGGATGTGGGGGAATGTGCCTCTTGGAGCAATGAGATCCGTCACTTGCATGTGCCACCAAGAAAGCCCTGTGTGACACAGAGATGCTTTTGTTCCACTGCTACCATGGACCAAAACAAAATGTAAATATCTCTCAAATATTTCAGCTTCAAAGTATTATTCCACACTGTTTTAATAACAAAGTTCACTGTGTAATTTGGCTCCGTGCTCCTTGTTCACTTCAGGCGAGTCCAGAAGTGAAATGGAAATGGGGTGAAAAGCCAGAAGTGCAAAGAGAAGTTGTTCACAGCTGATATTTAGTTCGTGCCATTAAACCTTCATTTTCAATGCTGCTAATCCTTCATTTTGATGGCAACTTTGAAGATTGCTTATAACTACAATTTAATGAAAAGGCTGAATCCAGATATGTAGATGCAAAAGGGTAATTGCCTACTGTGCATTGTGTTTAGAAGAGGCAATTAACTGTATATTCCAGGGACAGATTGAAAAGATGATTTCACAATGACAGAGTTCAACAGTCAGGAAACCTTGGTTAAAATAAAGATAAAAATCTGTCTGGTACATTTATTTTCATTTTCATTTTATGTTGAGTCTTCATGGTTATTTCAATTGTTAAAGAAGGGTAGATTTCAGTGACAGCTAGCATTAATTAGGTGTGACTAACTAGGAGGGTAACTGTAGCTTTTACTTATTCAAGAGAGTCTGTATTTTATATGCATTTATTCAGATTCCTAATTATCTTTTAAATAAAACTATTAGAAATGGTGAATGATGCTTTTTTTAAGGAAGATTAGTTTCCACGTGGGCCATACTGGCTGGAGGTTGAGTTATGATTTAAAATGAGTAAACACCTGCTTTAAAATTTATTTTTACTGTACAACATATCTTAAATGTTTTGAAAATACACAGAAGTTGCCCTTTTAAAATATTAAAATGAGCAGATTTGTTAAGTAAAGGAACATTTTCTGTAATTGGATTTGGACTTTTTTATGGATTTCAGTACTTCAGAAGTGATAACTCTTGGCCTCATCTGTCTTCCTTCCTTTCTTGGGTTAAGAGGAGGAAAACAAATTTTCTTTCTTTTTCCATTTTCAATCACTTTATTGAGCTCTCCTTAACCAGGTATCGATCAGACTCTGATTAATGGACGGACTCTGTCAGTTCCTGCCGAGCAGGCTCTTGCAGAAGGCAGGACCCCCCTCCTCCAGGACACAGCCACTGCAGACATCGGGATGTTTCAGGGGGTTAAACCGAGGCGCCTGTGGCTCGTATTTAGTTACAAAGAGCCCCATTTCCAAAAGAGCAAATCCAATTAGGAGCCGTAAGGATCCTGCTGTTTGTGCCGGGTCCTGCAGTTTGCAGAAGCAACGCTGACACCTAGCGGGCCGCTGGAGGAGTCACCAGCTCTCTTGCTAGCTGATGGAGAGGCACCTACCAAAACGATGTGGGTATAAACCCAGCTGTTTTTTAAGTCGTGCCTGGCCCTGTGTTCCTCCACGCAGTAAGGGAAGAAGGGCTGGAGGGTCTGTTCCCAGCACTAAGACCCGCCGCGGTGTTTTTTGTTCTGTCTGAAACATCACAGGATCAAACTTTCTTCTCTTGGCCTGAAAACTGCCAGGTTAAAACAGCTTAAGGAGGCAGTCCTGTTGTTGAGCTGAAAGCTATCTTTTGCCCATTTCATGACTCCATGGCTCATGTAGACATGGACCAGTGGCACACACTAAGCATCACTCCCCTGCAGTCCTGTCTGGAGTTAGCTGTGAAAAGCTGAGACGGGATTTTTAGAAATGTGCTCCGTGCCTCCCTGGGTGCCTCTGAAGTATGATTTGCCAAGAAGTTGGATCAGAAGAGAAATTAAAGAGGAAGTGTTTCCCTAGAAACCTGTAAAAGCAATAGGCAGATTTATAGCCCTGATAAAGGGAACAATGTGGAAGGGAACGGCGAGCTTCCTGTGACTAAGAAGCATGTGCAAGACTAAGGTGGGAAAGCCCACAGTGGGATATCAGGAAAACCTGGTCCACTCTGCTGTCTGTCATGCCAGGGCACGGACAGACCCCAAGAATCAGCAAGGGAAGCTGGAAAACCAGGACAGATCTGGGGTGTTTAAGATTTGTTGTGTTTTTGCAACTCAAATTGCATAAGGTCTAGCTATAAGCATCCTGCTTGGAAAATGCTATTGCATGTCAGGGCTTTAAACTGTATTAACCCCTTTCTGATTAAATTTGCCTCCAAGTTCCAGATTTCCTATAAGAAAAATGAAGACAGAAGCAGCTTCCATGGGCAGCACCAGGCGCTTCCCCAAGAAAAGGTGACTGTGAGGCAGAGGTGCTGGGGACATCAGTCCCATGAGCTGTGCAAAGAGCATGGCCTGCGAACCTGTGAAAATTTCCTGTTTGTTTTTTTTTCCTTGCCTTGACTTATAACAAACCTGTAATCAAATAGGGCACGTGCTTTAGCAATATGTAGAGGAAAATGTCTAGTTTTCCTTTATTTATGGAGTTCCTTAAAAAGAAGATTCTTATGGATGCAAAGTAAATTTACAAAACATGACTTCTTTTTTTTTTAACAAAGAAAAAAATAATGTGCACTCCCCACATTTAATCACAGCCTTCAATAATGATTTCAGTTACACAGAGAGATAAAACATTCCTCAGTTCAGGTTAAAACCTAAACCAAATATAAAATGTTGGGATTATTCAGGATTACTATAGCGTTCAGGCTAAATCTCTGGGTAAATACTTGACTCATGTTTTCTGCTCTGCAAGTGTATTAAATAGGCAATAAAGCCTCTCCCTGAATAAAGAGTCCTGTGTCTCACAATACCTCTTTCAGGGCTGCAGCAAACTCACAGACCCTGAAAGGCCCCTGCCTGCCTGTGAGAGGAGCAGGACATAAATGCAGAGGGATGCTGCACCCTCCTCATCCATACCTTGTGGCCAGCTCAAGGAGATGTGGGCATCAGGAGGGGGTTTCTGAAGTGATTTCCACTGCAATAGCTTCTTTCAAAGCAAATTGTCCTCAATAGCAGTTCCCAGTGCCTCATGTCCTTGCAATCATACATGATTTTACTTGTTACATCTCCATGTCTTTTTTTTTTTTCTCTTTTATTTCTTTTTTTTTCCTCTTTTTTTTTTTTTTTTTTTTCTTTTGTTTGCCTCTGCTGTTGCATGCTTCGTTAAGGCTTTACTGGGACACCAACCCAATACTTTATCAGCAAAACCTCACACAAAGCAAAGGTTCAGCTGCTGAAAGAAGCCGAAAGTATCCCATTCGCACCAAGCTTTGTTTGCTTGGAGTAGAGCAGAGTGAACTGCATGGAAATAGCAATGTGCATCAAACAGGAAATCATGCCAGCACTGGAGTGCCTTATAGTATTCACTTCTGGTCTTGAATAGCAGATTTGGAGACTGAACACCACCTCCCAGCATCATTTCTTTGGGCAGAAGGGTGTCAGTGTTTCAGACTTACCTCATACACTTATGTATGTGCTTTCAGTTTGCAAAATCCCATGCTGGCACACCAGCACCTACCCCAGGCACACAGCAGACATACACACACTGGCTCTGCGCCCTGCCCAGCACAAACGAGGAGGCTGGAAGGGCTGCTGCCATCCTACGAGTGCTGGCTGGTGCCTTCGCAGCTCCCCACGGCCTGCAGGCAGCCTGAACATTGCTGAGCGAACGCCTCTCGGTCCCATTCCTCTTTTCCATCGCTGTTATCGCTCAGCTCACAAATGCAGAGCTCCCCTTGCTTCTGCACAGCTGCTCACACTGATAACTGAGTTGGCTGCTGAGAGTCAGGAAATCTCTCACATTCCCCGCTAGAGGTGGCCAAGAAGCAGAGCTCCTTTTTTGCTTATTTTCTTCCCCACCTTGTCCCCGTAAAGCACAATAAATACGGAGTCCCCATGTCAGCGAGGGGATCTGCAGACAAGAACATCTCTTAGCTGTGAGCTACCTGCATCATGTGAGGTTTCCTTCTTGCCTCTGGTGCCCACGTGGGTGAGACTTGATAATAAATCCCCCATTTTGGGACAGGAATGAAGCGGTTGTACCGAACGTGCAGCCAGGGCCTGAGGGGTTGCGGAGAGCAGAGGACCCACTGCACGTGTCCTGTGGTCATGCAGGGATCGGGGCATGTGGGAGGTGTTGGTGGGGACAGGTCATCGAATTTCAGCTGCTGCACCTCTGGAAATATTCAGTGAACAGAAAGGTTGAGTCTGTGTACAACTGCCAGAGCTTCCAGGCACTCTGACACACAGACACCCACACCCATCCCCTAAATTAGCCTCATTCTAATTAACTTAAATGAGCACAGAAAGCTGAAGGTGAGTGTCCTGGGAGGCTCGCGTGTGCCTTCTCACTCTCACACAAGTTTCTCTTTACCTTCATCTGGAAAGCAGACTAACTTACTCCAAGCAATATTACAAAGCTTTTGCACACAGGCTGGGAACGCTGCTCCTCACAACCCTACAAACAGGGCACATTTCCAGAATTTTCATCCCTGGTCCCTTTTATTTTTTGCCACAAATTTCCATCCCACCGCTTTAGGTTTCTCCTCACCCACGCTGTACCTGCCTCGGGACGCCTGAAGGGCTTTCTGTGGCCAAGTGCTGCAGGAAGAAGAAAGAAATGAGGTGTCTTCAGAGCAACGCCCCATGACCCTGAGCAGGTCGCAGTGTGCACAAGCCAGATATTGGGTTAGTATTCCTTGCTCCCTGCTCCCATATCCCAACCTCCCAGCCCCGTGCCAGCCAGGGCAATGCTGATGCTGCTGGATATTTTCCTACATGTCTCGCCTCCTCCTCTAGCTCCACAGATGCAATTCTGTCAGCGTGATTTCATAAATGCTGGGATTTACTTGACACCGGGATCAGCACATTTTATGCACCTACTACCTGTAGCGACCATCAGGCCTGGGGTGTGTGTACAGACATATCTAAAAAACTGAACGTTTATGGGTAATTATTCTAATTGCCTAGCTTGACCTGCTAAGCCTCCCGTTCTGGCGATGAAATTCATTTGCCTAAAGAGGTTCCATCTTCAGTTTCCCTTTCTGTGCCGTGATGTTGGAGGCAGGTGGCAGCGAGGTTTGCTGAGTCCCCAGAGCTGGATCCACATCTCACAGAGGGCCTGCAGGCAGGTTGCTTGCACGATCCCACAATTTCTAGCAGATGTACAACCCAGCTGCAGCTTGGCATGGTGTCCCCCTTCCCCCTCCATATGCCCCCATCCCTCTCTCTGCCCCCACTAAATGCCCAGAACAGGCTGCAGGATCCTGCAAGGTCTGTCAGTGTATTTTTTTTGTATTTGCATGCCTATATGAGCTAATCCCTCCGTGTTTGCAAAACTCCCCAATCTGGGTGTTCACCCACAGTTTATGAGCCTGTAAATGAGAAAACAATATGGTTTGAGCACATAGCTGCAAAGGCCTTGACGTTATGAAAACCAAGCCTCTAGCACACGGGTTGCAACTTCACATTTTGATGATTACACGCCATTTAGATAAGAATATGCCATCTATTCTGTTACTTGTTACAAAAGCTTGGGTTTAATCATTGATATACTGAGAGGAGCAGTGCCTTCACTCTGGCCCTTGCAATGACTCTCTGTTGCTTGCACAAATGTGGAGAGTCCCCCAAAAATGGAGCTGTTGTGATAATTCGCTGGCTTTTCTCAGCCTTTCTTCAAAGGTAGACTTTCTTCTGTTATCCTGATCCATCTCACTCCCCAGCTTTCTGCTAGGAGGGTGAATTTGATTTGTTTTTTCCAGTTTGGATGGTTTTCCCAATGCTTTTTAAGAGATGTAGAAATTGTCTTCAAAAAATTAATCAGTGGTATCCAGAGCTGGGATACAGCTTTCAGACAGTCCTTTTCCTCAGCTGAGCCAGCAAGAAAAATAACACGAACTGATTTCATGCTCTTTTAATTCTCTGAAATAGATCTAAACAATTTTATTGTTTACACAACATACATAAAACAGGCAGCCAGCCAACACATAGTTTTGTAGTGCTGTCCTTTGGACGATTTATTTAACATGTTTGTGGGTTTCCTGTTTGTGTATAAAATGCATTCCAGACTCCAACAAGTAACAGCAAACAGCCTCATGGCATGCCACGGCGTGGTGCCCCCGTGTGAGACCCAACCTGTCCCTGTAGCTCAGATGCACGCCCTTCTGCTGGGCACCACGTCCCCATACCACCAGATTCAGCTCTTCTATCCAGGGTTTTACACCGCCTTCTTCGAAGTCCCTACTCTCACATGCAGGCGGCAAAGTGCTGGAAAGCACAGAAGGAGACTGAGACATCATTCAGCACGTGAACTCTTAAACTCTCCATATGCTTACAGTGAAAGCTTTTCAGATCCCTTATCTGTCCCTCTGATGTTTTGTTTCATTTTGAGTAGCACAAGGTGTCTGCTCAGGCATATTTGTATAGAAAAAATGAAAATTGCTAAGTATTTTATAATAATTTGCAAAAAAAATTGCATGCATCTAATTTTATTATAGACATTCTGGTAGTGCATCAGAATAAACCAGCTGGTAACACAGAAGCATGATGGGTGCTGTTTATCGAACTGCACTGTCTCACTCACAATGTACAAAAATAAAATAAAATAAATAAAATAAAATAAAATAAAATAAAATAAAATAAAATAAAATAAAATAAAATAAAATAAATCTAGGCTTCATATTTCAGAGATTTTACTTTGCTGCAGATATCTTTTTACCTAAAGAATTTTACTCACTTATAAACACTGAAAATATCTGGTTACAGATAGTATGTTTTTCCAGTTATATCTTTTTCCTCTTGATGTCTCAATATTTTTTCCAAACAGAAAAGCCCTTATGAGCTCATTGGTAAGAGGTGAGAAGTACACAACAGTTCTGGGGGAAGGAAAAGAGCCACAATTCCACATTTGCATTAAAAATAAAAAAATAATAATAAAAAATCTGTAAGCTTGGCCATGTCAAGTAGCAGGTATTTGAGTATTCTATTGGAAGCACAGCCCTGCTGAGTTGTTCAGAGAGAGACCAGAGAGACATCAAAAGTTTGGCATAAGAGCTCATAATTTACATCACTCACAAACTCCAGTTATTTTTTTTCCTTTCACATATTTGACTCCTTTTCTATTACAAAAATGGCCCCATATTGGCAGAAGAGAAGCTCAGAGCTCTCTCCTGACAAGGACACTTCATTGCCATGAAAATCCACATCAACAGCTCTTGAGGCAGAGCACAGCAACACACGTGGGATTCACACGCAGATTTTAAGGGGGGGCTAAGCCTGCAACTGATTTTAGACACATCAGGTAAAATTTCAAAGAGGAAAGCCAGCTTCTGCCAGAAAGGCTGGAAAGCCCCTGTTTTAGCAAATAACAAAGAGAGCAGGCTTTGGACCTGATTACCCATTCAATAGATTGCTCCCACCTCCAGATAATCAGCAGAGATGGACTCAGCCTGGCAAGAGAATGCAAAAATCCAACTGAGAGCTTCTTTGCCTTGATGCAGTGCTGCTTGTGCGTGTTGCTGTGTTCAAGCTCTAACCAAAACTTGAACCAAAAGACCAGTTTTCATTTATCGTGATGGAGTCCTCTGCCCCCATACAGTTCCAGCCCCTGCCCGGTGTGGAGCTCCTGGCTGCCAGGGGTGCTGCAGCGCCTGGCTTCACCCGGGGAATGGCACTGGCCGACTGGTGACAACCTCTGATCTCTTGGCTGTCCCTCCAGCTCTATTATCTCTGCAAACATGCCCTTCCCTTCATCTCTATATAATATTTTCCCAGACAGAGTAATTAAAAACCCATTCTGTGACTTTTCACTGCCTTCTTTTAGCTAAACATTTTGCATCCACCCCCCCTTGTGCCCACAGTCTGCAAATGTTGTCCTGTCGTTTCTGTTTTTTAAACCAGACTTTGCTCTGCTCTGTCAGCTGGGCTCTTTATACCAATTTTTTTTTCAGGTGAAATGTCATCTTTTCCCTTCTCTTCCTCATGGAGCTTTACTCATGGGCCTGGAGCCTCTTTTGGAAGGATGCTGTGCTTAAAAACTCTTTAATCAAGCTCCTTAAAACCTGGTTCTGCCTGGTTTTTAAACACTTCACGAATGTCTGCCCTCTCTTCTGAGCTGGTCGTGGCCACAAGCCAGAGCAGATGGTGCAGGGAGAAGCGGGGCCTGCGCGCCAAGGGCTGGCTCCTGACCTGCAGCAAACCTGGGTGTACAGATTTTGGTACAAGGGCTATGGGGATGTGTGAGCCCTGGGAGATGGACATTTCTCCAGAGGGACACCTCTCCAGAGGGACACCTCTCCCAGTGAGGCCTGGGCCACCTCCTGTGCCCATGGCCTACCCTACTCCCAGCCCTCAGAGTTGCCCACCACAGACTACGTGGTTCTTGGCCATGAGAAAACGGGGCACGCTGCTGGGGGTTTGGTGTTTCTGCCTGCAGGTGTTCCTCTCGAAACCTCCCCTCCTGTCACCTTCAGAATGACCTGCTCTGGCTGTGTGCCTCTGTGAAGGACTCTGATGCCAAGCACGGGATGGGCGCATGCTCTGGTGCACTGGTTTTTATGGTTTTGGCGTAGTTAGCTGGCGTGAATAGGAGTTTGACAGCAATGTTCCAGCACAAGGAACAAACATTATAATCTTGCACCCTCTGCACTTCTCCTTCAAGTGCCGTTAGATCATATGGGAAAGAGTTTGAAAACTGCTCTTACAAAGTACCCATTTTGTTTTATCAATAACTGTGTGGCAATTTGTACTTCAGATTTCAATTGTTGACGGCAAGGACACATCAGAGGTTTCAGTGAAATCATGTTTTTGCATAGGGGTATGAAGGCTCTTGTGTCTGAAAGGCTACGTGGAAATTATTCACAAACGCTGCTGAGAAATTGATTGAAAACAGCTCTTCTGCCACTCCTCATCAGCTGATCTACAGAGGAAATCGTGTCCTCGTTTCCCTGTTATTGGCATAGAAGCACGGAGAGGAGAAAGCACTTGATAACATTTTCACCTCCTGGTAACAACATAACGCCTTTCGGAGGCGTTAAAGACTTCTGGCTCCTCTGAGCTTTATTTAGAGCTAGGAGGGCCCCAGAGGCCCATTAAGCAACTCTCAACCTGGGCCTAAATAATTTCGTTATATCTCACCCTATTTATAGCGCTTACCTTTACCATCTTCGCAGAGAGCATTTCGACACTAAGAAAGGAAATTGCTTCTTCGTTCTCGCAGCAGGAGTCCCACGGGCTTCCCAAAGCTCATTTCAAACATTTTATGCCCTTGCCAAGGCTCAGACATATTCAGCCCCCTGGACTTCAAGGAGACCTGTGGGCCTGATGCATAAAGATAAGTCCTTGCAAAGTCAGAGCACTGGTCAGTATCTGCACTGGAAATTAAATAGTTCATGACAAAGTGTTACAAAGAGGCGTTTTTAATTTTAATTTTTTATTATTTTTTTTTGTAATTATCCACGTGGTAGCTCGATGTGCCTGCTTTACTTCAGAGACCACTTTGTACTGAAAACCTACAGAGAGTGCCCTAAACTTTCAAGAAGTAACCCTTAAAATAAAAGGTGATTTTCTAAGTTTATTTATTTATTTTTCCCTCAGGTTCATGCATACAGGCTTCCTCCATCTCTGCATGAAAAGAGCATTTGTATTAGTAACTGTATGTGGCCAAAAACGCAGCTGAAACCAGAAGGCAATAAAGGTCAATTTATATAAACATTTTAAACTTGAGTTTTTAATCCAGTTAAGCCAAAAGCTATAAGTCATGCCAGATTTTTTTGAAGACATGGCCCAGCTTCAGGGATAATAAAAAAACTTAGCCAGACTTACAGATAATCTGATCTGAGTTTTGGATTTGTGATTTACTCTGGTTTCAGGCTGTCCTGCAAGTATTTTGCATGCCCTGGCAAATACAGCTGCATTTCAGCTCGAGTTGTTGGGTTGTTGTAAGACTGTGCCCTGGCAGACACCAAGCTCACGTTAAGAGAGTCTGACATGTGGTAGCGTAACTTTTCCAAGCACTTGTTTCAAAAATCAAACCAGCTTGTTAAAATACAGAAAAAATACTGTATTTTTTTTCTAAACTAGAAAGCTAGAGTCAGCCACTTGGGCGAAGGGCTGTTTGCCAGGGTTTCGCTGAAGGTGGTGTGCAATAGCAGCATGATGAACGGCCTCTTGCACCATCTAGATGCCATTTCTTTCTGGGTACAAAAGTCCTGGTTCTGCTCTAGTGAGCGTTTTGTGGGAGGGCAGTGGTTTTGCTGAGCTAAGAAGGTGTTCTTACTAGATCTGCATTTAAAAGAGGGCTGCTAGTCATTGCCACGCTGGGTTTTTCTTGTTCTCTCCATTATTCTCTGGACATAGCACAGATCAAGCTGGCGTTAAGGTGACCTCAAAGCTTGTGGACTCAGAGGCTGCAAGTTTCTCTAGGACGGGAGGGTCAGCTCTACTTTCATACTGGATAATGTGCACAAACCTGTGATTCTATCTACAAAGCCTTATCATTTTAGTTAGGCCTTGTTTATGATTTGGTTGTGTAAATGATATTGGATAATTAGTGTCATGCTCACCCAAGGACTCATGATTGTCCTCAAGCAACTGGATCACTCTGTGTCTCCTGCATCTTAACAAAGTCCAAGTTAACTATAAATAAATGAGGAAGATCCTGCCCTAGGCAGAACTTACAAGCCATAGCCTGCAAAGAAACAACACTATTAAGAGTGATTCTGCCTGGATTTTTATTTTATTTTTTTCCAGAACAAACCAAATGTTGCTCTTGCTGCTGTCATCGTCACCAGGGCTCCGCCAGTGCCTTTCTTCAGCTGGCAGTTAAACAGTGAGAGAAAACATGCTGAAATATAATAATACAGCCCTGGTATCACCCTGTGACCAGGAATTTGAGCTCTCCACTGGTCCTGGTAGGATTAAAGAGTAGCACTGACGCAGTTGTACAGTTTGTGTGTAAAACCAGATAGCGTTTTAGGAGTCCTCCTGACTGCATGCTTGGGTTAAGTTTCCACCACACAAAAGCAGGTGAGAAAGGAGATGAAGCTAATGATAACAAAACACACTAAAAGAGGTGTACATGCGTATGTACACATCTCTATCTAGATATAAGATGTCTATAGAAAGCAGGACAGCCATACAAGTTAAAACCACATTACATAAAGTAAGCATTTTCAACCTGCAAGAAATAAGGAGAAAAACATGAGTTTAGCCATAAAAATGGCAAAGTTTAAGATGAGGTGAGTGTGATGACTCCAGCCCCTTCATGAATAATAATTTGTCTTCCTTTGTTGTCAGCTAAGCTGGTTTTAAATGCTTCTTTATCAACAGTATGTAGTTGCACAGTAAAGGTGCAAAACCAAACAATCCCCAAAACACTCAGCCTCACATCTGTTGAACCTATATTCCAAGTTCCTCCAGTCACAGTTTGTTATTAAAAATTCCTTTCTAAATACAGAGATCAAACAGACATACAATCTCACACCCCCCAAAAATGAATAACTGCTTCAAAATGTACTCCCTGACTGTACATCACATTTTCCTGCTTGTTTCTCAGCAGCCTAGCAGATCACCAGGGGGGCATTAGAAGATGTGCAGGCGAATTAAAGTAGAGCTACTGCATTCTGGCTGTGCTCTAAGCACAGTTGCATCACAGCCCTGTGAATCAGCAGCCCGGTGTTCTTGGCCAGTTCCAGCCACTCACATACCCTGACTCCAAACCTGCGGCTGCTTAACTTTCTTTGCATGACTAATGCCAGTAAGATCCAAGGGCAGGATTTAGGAGGGCTCCAATACAAATATTGCAGCTCCCAGTGCCTGTTGATTCAGATCACCTAACCAAGAGTCTCTGCTCCCTTTTCAGCCAAAGGATTTAATCTCCATCAAATAAGGAACTCCTACATCCCCGATTGCCAAACTGCAAATCATGCACTGTCTTGCTTGATCTCCTTCTAGCCCGCTGCATTTTACAGCCAACAGTCTAAATTCAGGAGGAGGGATGCAAGATGCAATGCCCAGCCAAGGGGGATTCCCCAGGGTTTCAGGCAAAGCATGGACACGTCTTTGCTTTGTGCCTGGCCCTACCTGTCCCTGCTACCGGGGCAGTCCAGGACACTCCAGTTTAGTGACCTGGGCACTCAGGTTTAGTGACCTGGGCAGCTGCCAGGACAAACAAGTAGGTGGTGGGAATTCTCACTACCCCTGGGGTCAGGCAGCTGCCCCAGCAGGAGGTTTACAGGTAGTTTTCTTGAACCTGGCCCAGTGGATCCAGCTGAGTCCCATTTCTGGTATGCAAAGCGGCACTGCGGAAGCCATCCATCGTGACAGTGCACTTAAGAACTAGGATGTCTGAGGGCAAGTCATAGAAGTCTCCTATGTATTTCAACTCAACCACCCCTAAAATTGTAATTACTCACCTCGTTATTATATTTTTAAGGCTTAATTTACATTCGAGGAAATATCACAGACACCCACATAATTCTAAGCACTTTCTGTGTAATTAAGAAAAACAGCAGTGATCATGCTACCCGGAGAGCTCAAGCCTGCAGGACTACTGGTTACTCTCAGCATACTCGTTACACAGGTTCTGAATTGCCCTGGGATGCATGGGTTGCATTATCTGAAAAAGGGTGCAGTGGTAAGGCAAGCACATTGTTGTGAGCAGCCTCATGTGTTGAGAGCACCTGGCCTTTTCCCGAGATCCTTCCCATGACAGGGAGCGTGTAATATCCCAAAGATGGGAGATCAAGAGAGGTGGCTCGCTGGCATTTTCAGCAGATTGAAGGAGAAGGCTCTTGGTGATGCTGTGGATGTTCTCAACTCACCCACAATGCACAGAACCATAGTGAGAATGAATTAATATTGGCAATCACATTGTAAAAAAGGCTTAGAAAGGCCCTTCCCAGGCAAGAGCTCTAACCACTAAGCAGTTACACTAAAAGTGGGCATCCTACCCTGCGAAACAGTGAGCTCTGCCCAATTATTTATAAGAATACTCCTAAGTAAGTACCATCAGTATTTGTCCTAGATCCAGTGTGGCACATAACTCAGGTTATCTCATCTGGAGCCCTGCCTGGGGTGTGGGACAGGGTTTCAGAGCCGTCCTCATATCTGGTTTGCTATCGGCTGGCTCCCTCATCAGCCTGTAGACTTCCTGGACTGCCTGTCAAGGGACCTGCCTCCCCCATTGCATTGCAGAAGGAGTCTAAAAGCTTAACTTTGGCCTCTAGATTGTAGTTTGAAGGTTAAATTGAAAATACTACAGTGCTTCATGTGCTCACACACACTTTTTGTTGGCTGCAGATCAGATCTTTGTTATAATATGGATGACCTCATTTGTAATAACATCTATGGTTACAAATAGTGCTTCTGAAACCCAGGCAAATTCGTAATTAGCATGATTTATGAATGTATTCCACAAATCGTGGCTTCTTTTTCACCTCTGAATAGAAAATGAGCAAACATTGTCAGAAAGAACCCTAGGGAAGCTTTCACTCCTACTCCGATGATGAGTAACTTGACACACCCTTAAACATGAATCCATTTCATAATCCCAACAATTGGGATTTTCCAAGAAAAAAGCCCAGAACTGATTAAAATATGCAACTGTGCATGCTAAGGCAAATTCCCATCTGCTGCATATCTTACGCTTCATATCCCAATTCTCATATCGTGTGAAATCTCCCTTCCCCTCTGACTTATTGCAGCGTACTCTCCTTGCCTAGTTTCTCCCACATGAACTTCCGAGCTTGATGGCAGGGTTTGAACTCTGTCTTTCTCCTCCCTTTGATGTCCTTGGATGCCACTTGGTAAACTCTCCTGCTCCGGCTATGCAGCCTGATTCCCGAGATTTCCTTTCCAGCAGTGTGGGGTGTATCCCGCTGATGACTTCCAGTAATCAGAACACATCTAGCCTCTTGAAAAGGCATCTCTTATTTTTGGTGTAGTCGTAACTCCTGCAATGGGAGAGTCTGTCCTGATCCCTGCAAACTCCAACGAGAAGCCACTTTCTGCTATCAGGGGTGTTGGGCAGTCATTTCCCCTGCAGCACAGCACTGATGTGACCCCTGCTCTTGCACCCAAAATTCCACTGAACATGCAGGAATTGCAGTTGCTGGGAGTACGTATGAAAGAACTGACTCCTGTCTTAGTGAGAACAAAGATCTTTGAAGGATCTGCAGAAATTACTGTGATAGGCTGCAAGAATTGTATAACTGCAAACGCTCAGATGATGTGGGGAAGAAGAAAATCCCTTGAATTCAGGGTTCTGACTTGATTAAGAGCTGTGCACAAGTGTATATTTTATTCTACCCCTTCTATTTCAAGTAAAAACAAACCATCCTACTGCTTAATCCCTGGTAGCCTGAGTGAAGAAACACCTTCTGGAAAGGGGAGTTTTGCATCCACCGCTAAGCATTATTATCCCAAGCATTTGAAGAAGCCAAAATCTAAACCTCTTTTTGATTCCTTCTTTCTGAAAAAAAAAAAAAAAAAAAAAAAAAAAAAAAAAAAAAGCAAACAAACCTCAACCACCACCCACAAAGCAACCAACCTCTCCCCAGCCTTCCCCAATTTAATTGTTTTGAGTCCCAAATCCTGGGCCTAAGAGGCAAAAAGACCTGGGTTTTTGTTTGTTTGCTTGTTGGTTGCTTCAAGACTTGCTAGTCTCTTTGAGACACCACAGGAGGCAAATTTCCATTTTCCCACCACAGAGACAGTAGATTACACAGTTAAAAAAATTTAAATTACGGGAACCTGGGAAATTGGAAGAAATGGAAGTGTAATGCAATTGCTACAAGTCTGTATCTCTTTCCCAGCTGTAAAATGGAGGGGGGAGGGTTTACGCCTTCCAACCCCTTGGGAAGTAGTTCTGAGGAGTTACCAGTTAACGACTGAAAGACAATCTGATGCTACTGTTGAGGACATATAAGAATTTAAAATAACGTGGAAAAAAATGAATAATCTCATTTTTAATAAAACAGAAACATGCCTTACATAAGGTCGCTTTATTTGAGTTGAGTTGGCATGTGACATGGTTAAATGCACGGATTTAAGTTCACAACAGAATGAAAAAGAATATAACAGCTGCATTCCTAGAATAACTTTGCTGAGCAGATCCTATCACTGCATTTGTTGTAGCAAATCCTAACACCACGCACCCTGTATCTGTGTTACCTGTCACCGTGTTTCCAAGACCACGTGTCAACATAGGCACATGGAGGAAAAGCAACACCAGAGCAGATTCGGTGATGATGGGCACACTCAGCCCTCATCCAAACAAGGTGGCAGTGTAATAAGAAGTGTGTCCTGTGACACATGAACTTGTGCTCTGCCCCTCCATGCTAAACTAGGGGTGCACTGATGCCACCTTTCTCCGTTCCTTGGAAAATCCGGGTCTGTAGCTCTGAAGCAAAACATTCTCCATTTAAACACAGCTCGGGCTTTCTGCTTTTGTTGCTGTCACTAAATTAATGTTCCTTGGGCCGTCGTGGCTCAGTTTATCTGGCCTGCCAACAGATCAGGTTTCCGAGGCACCCGGTGACCTTCCCCTATCATACCAAAATACGGCAGCAATTTAATAGTGTGTGAACAGTGAAACTTGCCCGAAGAATTCAGCAAATTCACAAAAGCCAATTACACAGTGAATGTGTTATAAAAGCAAACAAAGAATAAAAAGGCACTGTTATATACTATCTTAGCCTCACCCATTGAGAATAACACAGCCGTTACATTCCTGGTACTCAGGAATAAATGAAAGCACTCTGCTTTGTTTGTTTGTTTGTTTTTGCTTACAATAAGCCATACGAATTGGAAATAATATCCATTTCCTTATTCTCCCATATATTTTTCAAGATTAAATCTTGTGATGAATCAAATCTGGGTACTCAACTCACTAAATTTCTTAAAAAAAAAAAAAAAAAAAAACAACCCTGGTATGATTACCATATATTTTTTTCATTTAAATTCAAAATTACCTAAAAGGAAGCCTGCCTCTGACTGTAGGCACTTTAATATCATTAGTAGTTCAACAAAACCCTAGAAGCCTTAGAATAATCATTTCACCAGGAATCGAGCCACTTAGACCTCTACAGACACTCCTTTCTAACCTTCATCATGCTGGGAAATTACTTTAATTCTCTTCAAAAATTGCTACCAAATAGATGCTTTTTGCTCAAAAAAAGATGACCAAATTTGAGCAATTTCAGTTAATGACAGAAAACAGGTCCCACAGCCCTGGAGAATGCCCTGCCACCTGCTCCTTCAGTTATGTTAGGAGAGAAAACCAGCTGGCTGGCGGTGATGGAGACAAGCTCTTCTCCAAGTGTTAGAGCTTCGAAGGCAGAACCAGCACCTTAAATACAAGCAGCAAGCAGTGGCCATCCACATGGATACCAAGCAAGATTTTCTGCTTAATAAATGGAGTCCTGATTCTGGCAGGTTGTCAGGGTGGCCGCAGCAGCAGCTGTGAGCGTGCCGTGTTCTGCGCCTCCTCTGCCAGCCCTTCCCGCAGCTGTCTGCTCGAATACCCATGGCCTGTGGGAACGCGGCTGTGAGCACGCTGGTTTGCCAGGCATCTTTGGAAAAGCATGTGTTATGGGTGTCACACTCACAGGGCACTTGCACGGTAAACTGTAAGGTATTCGGAACAGTTTTGGGGCCATCTATTGCAGGCAGCACGAGGAGACGTTTTCTGGGAAAGCTCAGTTGCAGGGAGAACTCCACCCTCCTCCCGAGTGCCCACTGCAGCAGTTACTCACTTCAAATACACAAAGGTAATACAAAAGCTTCTTCAGTTTCAGTGCCATGCAATTTTCACACTAATAGTTCAAAGACAAAGTAAACAAGTTTCAACCACACATGCAAACACTTCCAGCTTTTTTTAAGAGTTACCAAGTGCATACCATAAAGACAAGTCTCACTACATCCTTTGTAACCGCTGTGATTTTTTTTCCCTGCACAGTTATTCAGATCTCATTCCAAAATTCAGATCTCATTCCAGAATTCATCATTAAATTAATTAACAGATCTCAGTTTGTTCTGGGTTTAAGGGGAGATTGTGGCTTGACTCTGGGAAGAAAACACAAAAGAAGAAGGCAGCTTGTTTTTCAGCTCCCGTTTTTGCATTTTCTGCTCAAGAGCCAGAAAGAAGGGAAGCATTTAAATTAGAAAGCACATACGTCTTGCAGGATTAGCATTACACGTTTCTCAGGAGGCAGAGAAATTGGAAGACGGAAAATTTATCATGTACCATTTCAGGGGTGTTTTTATTTTTTTATTTTTTTTCTTCTTCTTTTTTTTTTTTTTTTTTTTTTTTTCTGTTTCTCTGCCAAGCTGCTGAACTGAAATCTTATTTATATTTCATTCATCCCTCTTTCTGTAATAACAGCTGCTCCGTTGGTAATATAATTGCTTATATCATGATAATGCCTCAAGTGAGGTTAAGCCTCTGTAATGCAAACATATGCAACATATAAATATATATAACGTACAAAACATGAAATCTATCAGGATTCTTTTGAGGCGTTGTGATTCTCTTGGCCTCGAGGCAATTTTAAATAATTGATATGCGTGGTGTGAAGTTTCTTGGATGATTACGATACAGATTTTATATGAAATTTCCAGGCAAGGATCTATTATTACTTCAGAAATTTAAATGGAAAAGCAGAGTTTTATTTTTCAAGTAATCCCAAGAGGGTAAATTTGGGAATCAAAAGGCCAAAACCTCCAGATCGTGTCTCAGTAAGTATATTCTGCAGTCGAATGCTTAATTCAGATCTGCTTTTTATGGAACATAAGTATTTCAAGGGAAAAAAAAAATGATTCTAATGCTCATGGTTATTAATGAAATGTCTCCTTCTGGCATTTACAATTTAAACCATGAAGGTCCCACTAGATTAACCTGACACGATGCATATCATGGACCATCAGATTTCAACCCGTATTCATCCAATAAACCGAAATGTAACTTCTGCTTGGCTAAAAAATGTTTTTCAGCAATACATCTAATCTCCAGCAGAAGACATAAAACGATGGAAAATCCTCAGCTTCTCTTGGGAATGCTTTCTGGTGGTTAACCATATAAAATGTGTGTCTTATTTCCTATTTGAATTTGTCTGGCTTTTGCCTCCAGCCACTGCTGCTTATTATGCCTTTCTTCAATAGATTAAAGAGCCCTTTAATATCCTGTACTTTCCCCCAGGAATGTTCTTATACACTACAATCAAGTCACCTCTCAATCCTTTTAGATAACTTTTAACAGCTTGAGCTCTTAAAGCCTCCCAGTGTAATGCATTTTCCCCAACCACCAGAACATTTTGCTTCAGTGTTTTGAGCTCTCTTATTTTCCAGTATTCTTCCTCAAAAAATGAAAACCAGAACCATATGCACTGTCCTGTGGATGGTGTTGAGGCCAAACATGAGAAGTACAATAAGCATTGGTTTATTCCATTGTTTATACATTGATTAATCTTTTCCTTCTGCCACAGCATTGTACAGAAGAGCCCTTATTTAATTGCTTCTTTATTGTGACCCTTAAATCCTTCTCAGAGCCGTTACCTTCCCAGGGTTTAATCTTTTATCCGACAGTTACAGCCTTCACACCTGGTTCTTTGACAGACAGCTTTATGTTTGGCTGGGTTAAAGCTCACTAAGTTTGGAACGCTCCTACCAGCCGTTCTGGCCATCGTTATTTAGGACTCCACTAATCCTTGACCTGGATTTTTGCAGCAGCTCCCAGGCTGCTGATACAGATTAGGGATCTGCTTGGGATCGGGCCACACACACGGTTTACTGTCACAGCATTAACGAGGCAGCAGCAAAGTTATTTTTCTCAATTTTTATGATCTCAAAGAAGCACAAAGTTATTTTTGCTATAAAACTGCATAGATTTGTCGGGTTCCTTCAACTTTTTATACATAGAATCGTTAACGTTGGAAAAGACCTCCAAGGCCACGTGGTCCAAAGATATTATTATTTGAATTCCACACCACATTTGAGTTATTATTTGAATTCCACACAGGAATTGTTTTGGTTGGGATTGCTGTTAGGCTAAGCAGCCACTCATGTTGTGCTTTAACAGAGATGGCGTGAAGCAGCTCATTTCCCACTTGCTTAACCTTGTGATTTTGAGGCAGAGTACACATGGGGTATCAAGGCAGGGCACAGAACTGTTGGGCAGCGGGGAGCTGTGGAGGTTAAGCTGAGGGAGAGGGGCTCGGCGTGGGTCAGGAGGGAGGACAAACAGAGAGCTTCTGGGGACCGCCATGGGGACAGCGCGGCCGCGCCCCACACTCGAGGCTGAAGCGGAGACTGAGGCAAAAGCACGCCGCCCGCCGCCTCCCTCACCGCCCCTCCCTGATTGGCTCCTCCTTCCCTTGTGGGCGGGAGCTACGACCCACCGCGACCAATCCGCGCCGCGAACAGCTTTGGCGGGGAGCTCCCCACCCGTGCCGCCTGGCGTTGCGCGCAGGCGCGGAGGGGGGCGGTGACGCCAGGCTGCGGGCGGGCAGGCGGGCGGGCAGCGAGCCTGAGGAGGGCGGCGGTGGTGGCGGTGGCGCTGAGGGGGGTGCCCGGTGCCGGCCATGGCTGCGTGCCGCCGCCTGGCCGCGGGGCTGCGGGACCCGCAGAAGGTGGCCGCCTTCCAGCGGCTGTGCGGCGTGGAGGGGCCCTGGGGCTGGCCTGAGGCGGAGCAGCGAGCCGGGGGCCGGGGGCCGGTGGCTAACGGCGGCCCCGCGGGGCGAGCGGCGGGGGACAGCGGCGCCCCTCAGGGGTGGCGGCGGCGGCCGCGGCGCAACTCCCTGTCAGGGGAGGAGGAGGAGGAGGGGGGCTGCCAGGAGTTCGCCACCCGCAGCCGGCTGCTGTACTACCTGTTCAGCCTGGGCACGGAGCTGGGCAACGAGCTCTTCTACATCCTCTTCTTCCCCTGCTGCATCTGGAACGTGGACGCGTGGCTGGGCCGGCGGCTGGTGATCGTCTGGGTGTGGGTGATGTACGTGGGGCAGTGCACCAAGGACGTGGTCCGCTGGCCGCGGCCCGCCTCGCCGCCCGTGGTGAAGCTGGAGGTGTTCTACAGCTCCGAGTACAGCATGCCCTCCACGCACGCCATGTCGGGCACCGCCATCCCCCTGGCGCTGCTGCTGCTCAGCTACGGCCGCTGGCAGGTACCGGCTGGGACCCCACACACACCCTGGGGTGCCTGCACCCCTGGGGGGGGGGGGTATGGAAAGGGTTGGGTGGGGGTGGAATGTGAAATCCCGGCTCTTTGCCTCTGCACAATCACTGCTTCGTTTTTCCGGCATCACTCAGGTCTTAAGAGCAGTTGTAATATTTCCCAGCAGTTCCACTATTTAAGTATTTCTGCCGTATTTCGGAGCAGCTCCGGTATTTCTGTCCTCTGATCCTTACTCTGAGCGATCGCCTCGTCTTCCGAGCCCAAGTCTTACTGCGAGCGAACGCCTCGCTGTGCCCTAAAAATCAGCCCTAGGAACGTTGTGCCTTTCTTGAGGTTTTCCAGGTTAGCTGTTGTAAGGCTGGGTGGTTTGCATGCACGCCGTTTGCATAGGCATTGGATGGCTTTGCAGTCTTTTGGTCCTGCTGACTGAGAACGGGGAGGCAAGTCAGCATCTGAAGTTTTTTTTCTGATTTTTTTTTTTTTAATTTCTTGCTTTGAGGCACTTCGTAACTTGAATCAATTTGCCTTTTCTTTAACTCTTTTTTTTTTGGGGGGGGGGGGGGGGGGGGTGGGCGTTAATTGCTCATAAACTGGAGATGCTTATTTTTGCTTTGAGGAGTACTCATACTTTCAGGTGGTTTTGCAACTCTTAACGTGCCAAAAATTAGCAGGAGCCGATCTCTGAACCTTTTCAGAGCCTTCATTCAGCAAAATCTGGAGATGTGTATTGCATGTTGAGTCAGTGTGTGTTAAGTTGCAGTAACACGGAATATCTGGTGTGTGCAGGCTGTGCTCTTGGTTCGGTGCTGGCTGCTTGCGGTATGGGCAACACAACTCCAAAGAAAGCGCAACATGTACGTGGTTCTCCAAATCACAGCACCAATTCCAGTAGTAAATGGAGAGCATTTTCCTGGCAACAAACTTCAGATTTTAGCATTCTGTGCATAATATTTAACAAGTTAAGCAATAAGTCTACTTATAAGCTGTTAATATTTACAAATTCTCATTATAATACCTGGCTATCTTAAGCCACATGTGTCACCTTTGCGGAGAACCCTTTTCTTAAGCTTTATTATGCAGGAGCTGAGCCCTTATCTTCCAGTTACTATTAGCAGTCACCAGTTGTCTGCTGTCATGGTGTGACACTTTGTGGCTTTATCTTTGTATATCGAATGGCTGCCTGAAAGGAAGGAAGGAGCTGAGGGTTGGACACAAAGTCATGTTTGGCCTCTATTTATCAAAGCTTATGTATATATTTGTGTAAGGTGATACCGTGTGCCCAAAAGGAAGCCCTTAGGGATTCATGTTCTTTGCTAGGAAAATGTGAAATCCTACTCTGCTGCATCTGTGCAGGCATCGGGTGTCACATCTTGTGGGAGTTCACAGAATAAATGTTTGGAGTTCTGTCACCGAGATGCTTAAGATTAACATTGTTTTTTATGACTGACTGCAATCTGAATATTTGATTAGTGTTCTTGTTAGATGTGTGGGGCTGATGTCACCTAAAGAATGAATGGGATTTTTTCTTGGCATGTAGGAAAGCTCATGGGGTAGTATCAGGCAGTTATTTCACACCCACTGTCATGTGTACAAAGGACAGCCTGGCTTGATTGTTTTTGTATATCTGGCAAACTGACAGTGTTAAATAATAATTTTTAATTTTTTTAACTTAACTGGATTAAGTTTAACTGCAGTCTATGGAAATATTGTGCTAATTAACTAGATGCATTTGTAATGAATGCATATTAAGAAATTATAAAAATTCAGCCTTAATGTTCTTCACTTAAAACCACTCTTAAGAAATCAGGGAGCAAATCGAGTCTTCAGATGAATTGATTTTTGTCTATGAAACAGATTTGAAAAACAACCTTTCTGAAACAAACTTCCACTACTTCAAAGCTTTCATGAAAACAAACAAAAAAACCAAGGCATTTAAAAATAATTTCTAGTTATTAAAAGTTAACCTGTAAAATGTTGAATATCTTTCAATATACCTCTAAAAGAGCCAAGTTTCTATTTAGTGCTTCTGTTGTTCTCCATATTTCCCTTACTTTGAAAGGGAGGAGAATCTGACAACCTTTGTGTCATACTGTTCTGGAAATGGGATTTAAAAAAAAGAATGAAACAACTGACATCCTGACTTCTTGGAAAGCTATTAGTGATGAGAGAGGTTGTCACAGCTCTTTTATTAAATTGCAGCTATTTACCAGCAGCTCCAAGTGGTGAGATTTAAACTTGTTGGTAGACGTTGGGGTACAGTTTTCCTGGGTGTTCAGGCAAGCATTACTTGGACCCTGACTGCAGTAAATGAGTCCACATCTTAGCGTTATTTGTTCAGAAAAATCGTAGTGAAATGAGACAGTGAATTTAAGGAGATACAGCTGTAACTCCGTGCAGAGGTCTCCTGCTGGAGTAAAGGTAACTTTAATTGAGTTTGACAATTTAAGGTTTATAATAGACCAAAGAAAGCCACTCTCTAGAAGAGATTACTCGGATGAAAAGGGAATCACTTTCCTGTATAGCTTATTTGGAGCTTGCCTTCAGTAGGTTATGACTTCCTAGTATTGTGTAATTTTCTATCAAGTGCAGTCTGTGAGTCTTTCCCTTGAACAATCTGGAGAACAAAGAAAATCTGCTCTTAATTTTGTAGCTGTGGCCCAAATTACCCATTTAAAAAACAACAATTTTGGTTTTCTTTTAATCTGTTGAATTAAGTTTGTGGTTTTCTATTTTTCAATGTCTGTCTAACGCTGTTACAATTCCATGCCTTTCACAAAGTATTTGGAAGGATGCGGGGCTATCCATAGTAAAACTAAAATACTTCCTTATAAATGCTTTTTTTTCAGGTAAGTTTTATCAGAGATGCTATATTTTAAAGATGATTGTGATAATTTTTTTGTTAGAGGTTTTGGACACAAGGAATGCTCAATGCAAATGTACTTTGGGGTGAAAGTCAGATGTTAAGATAATGCTAATTATAGCTAACTGTTCTGTCTCTTGTAGAACATAATTTTTTAGTTTCTCCTTGTGTTAGAATCA
This sequence comes from Aythya marila, assembly GCF_965140915.1. Lineage (NCBI taxonomy): Eukaryota > Metazoa > Chordata > Aves > Anseriformes > Anatidae > Aythya > Aythya marila. The sequence continues at coordinate 7,205,866 of NC_139046.1, read as the reverse complement.
TTTGATTCTACTTGCATCACATGTTAAATATTTATTTTTTTAAATTTCAGCAGGGAACACAACCTGTTTCAAAGACATTTCAGTAACCTCAAATTGCAAAGCTCAAGTCGAAAACCGACTAGAATTTATAAGCATTATAGACACTGATATTTTTCTTTCCATCTTTGAAGCTCTGATACCCTGAAATAAGAGGGCAAACACTTAAGACAGTGAGGTTTCAGATCTTAATATGATGTAGGAAACACTAAGCCTTTATCACACTGGGGAGAACCTGCTTACTTTGAAATACTGACAGCTCGATGCAGGCCGGCTTATACGCTGTGCTGAGCAGGGAGGAAGAGGTGGTGTGAGGTGCTACTTGTTATCTGCAAAATCTCCAAAAGCTTAAGTCTGAGGCTATTGGAAAAAGCCTTTTTTGTTTGTTTTAATTTTGATGGCTTTGAACTGCTGCTCTCAAATAGACAACTTGTACTTTATTATAAACACTGCTTGGGTTTGGGTGGTACCAGAATGTGTCACAACCCTGCTGGATTGTTTTCAGGGGAAAAAGGATCAGCCAGGGGGACAGAAAAGACCCTGTTCTGCCCGATTTCCTGCGGTGCCCAGCCTGGCTGTGGCAGCAGCTGCTGGGCTGGGACAGTGATGGGTTCCTGAGCCCTGCCTTAATGAGCTGAGACTCCCGCTGGAGGCTGCAGAACAAACCTCGTTAAGTTGATACTCGCTCAGCAGGAGCCCGGAGCCTTGATTGATGAGCAGCTTGCCTCTGTAACTCCATTAACCAACCTCTGCGGAAAGGGCTTATCTCGGGTAGCAGCTGAAAGCATTGAATATGGCAGCATCGTCCTCCCTGTGTGCTGGCAAGCCAGTGTTTTATACAGAAATCCTGTCCACAATGACTCTTTCCACTCTGCTGAGGATAATGGTGACCCTAACAAGCACTGCAGCTGAACTTCCAGTAGTCATCTATTCTGTAATCGTTTCTTTGACACACCTCAAAGTATTTTCCAGTTTTCATTTACTTTATGCTCTGATCCTTCATGCTCCTGATTGTGTGTGTAATGTGGTGCCGGGTCAAACACCCCTTCAGAAGTCTTTCATCTGCACCCTGACTTTTATCAACCAAAGCTGATGAGTCTAGTAACACGAGATGGGTTTGACAGGATCTGCGTTGGGATTTCAGAGTTCTGCATCATTATGATTGACCACCGCTAAGTTTTCCCTCTAGAATTGCCTGCCTGCACTCCAGTTTCTAAAGGGTAACTTCTGTCAGGTTCCCCTGGGCAGGGGGATTAATTAGCTGCTGGGGTTCGATGAACTCCCATCACAGCACTGCTACAGCGGGAATTTTACAGCAAGCTGTATGCTTGTCTAATGAGTTTATTACACAGTTTGCTTAAAACAATCCAACAAAAACTCTTTTGACTTGAAAAGCATAGAAGAAGAGGTGATCTGAAAGCCCCAAATACCACAGTCAGGAGGCCATGAGAAAGAGCTGGGAATTTGAAGGGTCAGCGTTGGCATTGTGTGTTTGAGTTGTGAAGTCATATTTTGTAGGCTCTGTTACTGTTGTTAGCTTATTTGTAGGGGAAGCTGGAAAAAATGGTGTGTCTTATTTAATTCAGGTACTCTGACAAGTTTGAATTATTCTGTGCAAGCAACCTATTAAAATCCCACTGGGGAACCTCTGCTGGGGCTACACACCGGCCTGTCCTATTGAACTGCGTTGATTGGCATTCAACACTTCCCAGTTTTGTATAAACAAATCGTTAATTTGTGTGGAGCATCTTGGGGGACTACACAAAAACAAGTACAGTAAGGTTAGAGGCCGAGTCCTTGGAGCAGAAGGGATTCAAAGGGAACACTTCACTTCTGAAGATATTTTTTTCTTGGTGGATTGCACACATGTAAAGCACGGCTCATACTTTGACATAAAGTCTGTTGGGTGAACTGAGAGAACTTCAGTTTGCAGGAAAACATTTCTAGGTTTTGAGGGCATAAAAAGAGGAAGCTCTTGGTGATTCTTGCTGGGTGTGCCGAGGGAAGGACTGCTGTTTGATGGTTGCGAGGAGAAGCAGTAACAGGCTGCAGCTCCTGTTGCAACTCTTGATTTCTTTTCAGATGCATAGCAGAAAATTAAACCTTTAGCTCTCTGCAAGGCTGGCTTTGATATCTTTATATTGGGATTTAAAGAAGAGGCACGTATCACTCAGATTTGTGCTTTTTTATGTTAAGGTTGGTCAGCAGAAGAAAGTAATAAATGTAGCTCAACCACTGTTATTTACCCCTTAGCATCTTTTGAAGAGGCTATTTTTTGTCTTTATTTTTCCTAAAATGGCTCGTAAATGGTATTTCCTTTTCTTTTAAACACCATCTTCTCCCTTTTCTGCCTTCTCCAAAAAAAAATGATTATCACATGCTGTGTGTTTTGTACTCAGCTGGCCCAGCAGTGCCTCGGTCATCTTGCAAACATCGCTAACAGCTCCTGCATGGGCTGCTGCCCACACAGAGCCCAAGCCTCTCGGTAAAGGCACGATGCTCCGAGTATTGCTTGGGTTCTTCCTACTAACTGGCCCACTGTAATTGTTTCAAGCTCAAGCTGAACTTCTGAGTTATTTATTACTCAATGATCTTTTCTAATCATAGTGCAGAACTCTGAAAATGTTTGGAACCCGTTGTGGACACTGAACATTTCTTGGGTACCGAATGCACTCCAGGGGTGTAAAAGAAATGAGCATCCTGAGCGTCGAACGAATCTTCTGTTATGAAAGAAGGAGTTTTCTGACCGAGGTCAAAGCTTTTCAGATGGATTGTTTCCTTATGAGCATTTCTAAACAATGGTTGTTATTAAGACTCTTGGCATCAAGTCAGATCGAGAGGAGGGAGGACAGGCACTTCAGGGAAAAGCTTGCTCTGTGATCCCGTCAGATGCTTGCAAGTCCTCTTTAGAGGATGAGGTTGAAGAAAGTGGGAATTTCTCACTTGAAAACATAAGGCTTGATGATCTGTCCCTCATTTTTACATATGAAGACTGGAACGCTTCCCCTTTAAAGAAACATCAATTCAGCATTTGAAAGCCCAAACGTCAATGACTGTATGTTCCTAATCTGTATGTTGCATTTCTATATCTACGATCTCTGCATTGCTGTCGATTCCATCTGCCTCTACTGCAGTTTGTAGCATGGTGTGCTACGTGCTTACGCATATTATCAAAGATTTATTCTGACCTTTGGGGAAAAATATTTGTGCAAGCTGGTTATCAGTGCTGTAATGTAATAGGAAGTGTGGGTACTTTTCTCAAGGAGAAAAATACCAGGTTAATGTTGGTTTTGAGTCAACGTGTGATTTTGAAGTTCAGACTAAGTACTATGTGAGTGTTTTTGTTATGATTTTCAAATCACAAGGCTTCTTACTGTAGAACAAAGAATGCCATATGCAGTTCAATAAATATTCCACATAGCTCAAAACCGTTGAGGTGGTGTGGAAGTGATGGAGATATAATTAAGACCATCCCCCAAAAATTCTATCTGACTTAAAGTGACCTGAAGTATGGTCAGGATTGAAGACGCGTCAATTCTGTTCTCAGAAGGAACAAGCGATGCCTTCTGCATGAGAATAGCGATGACCTGGGAGAGAGGGTAGAAGTGAACTTGTCTTTTTGTTGTTTTGTGCCTTTGTGGGTCTCATGTGGCATGTGAGGAGCCATGGGACTAGAATTGCTGGAGGTCTGCAGTCTTGATTTAGTCTCTTTCATTTAAGAAACTGTCAGAATGTATATTATATATACAACTGTATAGACAAAATATGAGCTTATAACTCAGAAGTAATTGATAACTATTCCCATTTACAAACTTAGAAGTTATATTTTCCAAAATAAGACTTAATAACCCCCCCCTTTTTAAAGTTACTTTCTTCCACAAGTACTTCAGATTGGTTTATATTAAAGCTTTCCCATTAATCTTTCATACCACAGCCATTTACAGTAGAAGACACAGTAAAAGTTGTTTTTTCTTTGAAGATTCATTTGTGACTGGGAGAGAAGCTTTGCGAAATACGGTTTCTTGCGAAGCAGGGCCGATAAGTGTTAGTACTTGTACGGCATTATGCAAGTCGGTGGCGGATGGTGTTTGGGGGATTTCACATGCCTAGGCAGTGGGAGGTTGCAAATACCTACGGCCATGGTATAACAGCCATGGTGTAACCTGTGTGTGCATATATGCAAAATACAGCCAGGCAGTCATTTTCCAGATGCAACAGCACTTAGACAATGCTTGTTAGTACTTCTGTACCGTTTTATTTTCAGACAGTGATTTGGAAATAACTTCATAGCATAAGTTTTTTTTTTTTTTTTTTTTTTTTTTTTTTTTTTTTTTTTTTAAGGATTACGGTGATATCCCCTGTTGGTGTTACAACTTGGCACGCTGCTGAGCAGCTGTCTGGTGAGCTGCAAAGTGTGTGGGAGTGTTAATGTGCTCCTTTAGTCACCTGGTGTGCTCATCCCTTATGCTGAGGACAAAATTTGCGATTGCCTTATCACCTTGAGGCAGATCTCAAGCAGGAGCTACCGGTTTGGTGCTCGAGGAATTCTTGAACCCGGTTGCTTTGGTTGCTTTTAGGAGGCAGGAGCGAGCACCCAGGGGAGGCAGGGACTGGTGCTGTGCCTTGTAGCAGGGCGGTGGTTCGGCTGGATTTCTGCTAGCACCTAAAGAGGTCAGTGAGCTTCGGAGCCCTGAAGCGTGCCTGTGGCTTTGTGATGCTCCCCGGGTGGGTTCTGGGCTTGTGGGAGGAAAACCGGAGCAGTTGGTTACGCAGGCTGTGCTGGGAGGTGTGGACGTAACACCGTCACAGACCAGGAGAGAGGAAGGTTAAAACCTTCTGTAGGTTAAACATTATTCCTGCGCATTGTACACAGAGGTGGCTGTCTGAAGCTCCTGTGTATCAGTCTCTAAAGTAACTGTCCCTTGAGATAAACTGCTCGTTGTCCAAGCGTGCCAGTGGGGACCAAGGGAGAGGGAATGCTTAGCGTGGGAGCTAATCACAAAAAGCTGCTTAACTATTTCATTGTAGAATAGTATTCCAGAGCAAATTGAAATAATTAAAAATAGCAAATCAGAACGTGCCTAATGCTGCAAACACACTTGTGGGCCAGTCATATGAACTCTATCCCAGTCAGAGTCATTTGTCTCTGCTACAGTTAAAAATTCTTCTGCACTGCAGAGTGTGTGAATCAGTGCAAAACTTATCTTTGGCTTTTTATTTGGGACGTGATAGGGAAGGTTTTGAGCTCTTGGATACAGATACTTTGGTGCAGAGGTACTGAGCTGGTGACTGGTTTCGGATGTTTTAATGGATATCTGTTCTCAATAACATTTTAAAAAAAAATAGTGTGAAAACTCTTTCCAAAGTGTTCTTCAAAGTAGGAGTTTCTGTTCCTAACAGCCTGCCTAGGACTCCTCACGCATGCCTTTTCCTTTATGCTCCTTTTTAGGCTGTTGCTGTTCAGCTGCTCCAACATCTTCTCCCCCACAATCCAAACTTATCCCAGTATCGTTCCTGCTGCAGCCTGCTGATCCTGGCACTTCCTTCATCTTCCTGTCAAAGCTCCAGCTTCTGAGCTCATTCCTTCATCGTTTCAGCTAAAAATAAATTATTAGGGATATAATTTTATTCAGTTACAGTTTCTAGACAGTTGCTGTAGCAGAAACATACTGCTCCGTGAATTAGCATAGAGCAGACGCAACACAATTTTGAGCTGGGCACTTAAAACAGATTTTAATGTGAAATGTGATTTTCTGAGAGATTTTTTCTTTTTGGTTTGTCATACTAACATGATCCTGGAAATGAGAATTCAAACAATAATGGAATAATACAGAAGGCTGGTAATACTTTCTCAAACCTTTTGTTGAAAGACTGATTTAGAAGCTTGTTAACTCCGTTACAAGCCTTCACAAAGAATGACTTTCTCCAAGTAAATTAAAGATCTTTTTCTCTAATGTGCTGGATATTCCACCTTTCAGCTTGCCCATAAAAGCAGCAAGGGAAAAGGCAAGAAAATTGCCTGTCATTTGCAAGTCTTCTTTATTCTGACATTCAAGTATATCCAGCCTACTTGTTTAAATTGTGAGTAATAAAAAGTTTATCTTGATATGCTTTTGTGTAGGAAGTGAAACAATTTTGGAAATGTCATTTTTTTGCCTTATGACCTCTTTTACAGAACTAAAATATGTTTTTTAAAACTGAAAAAGGAAGTTGTATCCTGTCTTGTACAACATCTTGCAATACAGTAGTGGGGAAGTATTTCTTATCGTGGTGTAAGACGTGAAGTTAGTACAGTACATTTTATCCAAAAACCTATAGAAGTTAGCAGAAAGTGTAGGAACTTAGTATATGATGTACAAAGTAAATTGTTTGTTGCCAGTTAAGAGTCCTTATAATATCTTCTTCTACCAGAAGGTGCTGGAAAAAATTATATGATGTTTTTGATACATTTCTTAGACCAGCCATGTAAATTAATAAGGCTTTATAGAGATCAAAGAGGATTACTATTCTAGGAGTTTCACACTGATGCTCAGAGACTGAGTCAAGGATTGCAGAACATCTAAAACAATCTGTAGGGAATTGAACTCATCAATAAATTGTTACGATTTTTTTCTTCTCAGGAGAAAGGTAGAACTGCTAGATTTTGCCTGGACAGCAGTTGACGGTACTAGCATGTTGCATAGCTGCTTCACCCAGAGTTTATAACGCAAGGGTTACCCCTGGCTATGTTCCCTGTTTAGGATACCATAGCACAGCAAGACTGTTAGAGATCTATCAACTTGTTACTGCTTTGTCTGGTAAAAATAAATAACTAACTAAATAAATGAAAAGAACATCCTGAAATTCATATAGCCTGAATGCAAAGGAAGAGGACAAGGAAAAAATGGAATAAGTTTGACTTTACAAAGTTTTGACTTTATCAGTAAGTCTGCTTTTTATAGGCTTGGGTAGGCTAGGGCAAGAAAAAGGGTAAGCAGAAGTTGCAGTAATTGGTTGTTGCTAAGTTCCTTTTGTGGGGTTAACCATGGAATTTTTATAGAGTGAACTTTTTCTCCAAATTCTAATACAATCTTTCTTTTTTTTTTTCCTACCAGTACCCCCTTATATTTGGACTGATCCTTGCATTCTGCTGGTGTTTATTGGTTTGCTGTAGTCGAATTTATATGGGAATGCATTCAATTTTGGTAAGATACCCTAAATTTTTATTTCAACTATTTCTGATAATTTCTGGTTTCATAAACTTCCATTGCTTTTTCAATATATTTCTTTACAGTACAATAATTGCATCTAGCTTTATTTATTTTAGAATTTGCTGTAATATAAGGTACAGGATAGATACACAGGATGTATAGGGTACGTACAGGAACAGAATACTTGTATTTCCTTAGCAGAGAGCATCCACTACAATGTGATCTGCAATGTGTACTTGCTTTTTGTAGGCCATCCTTACCATGCAGCAATCGTGTGTTAACAGGAATGAAGCATCCAGACACATTTAGCTGTATTTCTTAGCTTCCCCTAAAATAACTGGGTACTTGATGTCAGCAATTTGGGTCAATTTTCTAGCAGCTTACTGCATTATTATTTCCTTGTTTCTGTAACTGTTGTTATTTGTTAAACTTGGGATCAATACAAATAATGATGTTAATACCCAGATGCAGTACCTGGGTAGCTGATTTGCTGATTTCTGTACGAGGTCTTCTAGATGACAGTACTGCTCGAAAGTCTCAGTCTGTCATAAGAAGTGACAGCTAAATGAAACAGAAAAATGTAAACAAATGCATTATCAAGATTTACAGTAATGCGTACTTAAGAACCTTAAAGATTCTTAAATCTTTTTAGAAAACTGTTGATTTATGGTTGCAGTATTTTAAGATTGCATTTGCTCTTGTTGGCAAAAAAGAAAGGTATGTTGAACTATATTGAAATGGTCTCAGTGATGTTTTACAAAAAAGGGAGTATCACTGAGCAGAAATAATTTTTGCAGGGTAATGGAGTGGCTGTTAATGTACTCTCATATTTCATGTCAGCTACTCAAAGCATGTGCTAGTGTTTTATTTGCCAAAGTTTCAAAAGAAACATAACATAGCTGTCATCGTTGAAAAACATAATTATCTATTAAAACGGATTTAAAAATATATGTGTGAATGCATGTAATACACAAATGGGAGAAACAAGAGTGCTACTAAATGGTGATCTGAAATGTAAGACCACTAGTACGGATGGCTAAAGAAGTTTTTGAAGATCACTTCCTAAAAGGAGAAGAGCTGACAAAGTGATAAACTTGGTAATGAGTAATTAAATTGGTGGATGAAGGTAGTGTAAAAGGTGCACGTGAAAATTATAGTATGGTTTGGGTTGGCAGGGATCAATCTAATTCCATCTAATCCCAGCCCCTGCCATGGGCAGGGACCCCTCCTGCCAGCCCAGGCTGCTCCCAGCCCCATCCAGCCTGGCCTTGGGCACTGCCAGGGATGGGGCAGCCACATCCCTGTGGATGAAAATAAGGCAGCTGGAGAAAAAGATGAATGATTTATTTGCATTAGTGATTAGGAGGCTTCCTGAGTCAGAACCATTTGAATGGAAGACAATTGTGATGAACTGTTTCTTCAGCTGACAACAGATAATGCCTTAGAACCAAGTCATAAAAGAAATAGCTGTGCGTCACGTAGATAGGGTTTTTCAGAGCTCTCAAATCTCGGTAGCATTTGAGTGAAGTCCATTAATTTTGTAACTTATTATATAAATGAACTGTGTTGCCTGAGTTTGGGGGAGAAGGTGGCAAATACAGCAGAATGCTATTGTGATCAATTTTGAAATGAGCAAGTCTGACTTTTGTATCAGTCAAATATTATGAGAGCTTTTCTCAGGCATTTAATTAGTGGAAGTGAATAAAAATGATTAATTAAAGACAGCAATACAAATACTGCTGATGAAGTCACACCCAGCTCATGGAGAAGTTGATATTCATGTGAATAAAGGTGATCTGGTCTCTAGTGCTTGGATTTCTAACAAACTTCTTAAAGGTGACAACGTTTGTGGATAGCGTGCAACCAAGTGATTAATTAGCAGTGGTTGAAACTTAATGATAAGCTGAAAAAGTATTAGAGGAACCTTTTCATTAAGAACAGCCACTTTTAAAAGATGATAATAAAACCCAAACTTTGTTTCAAACTTTTCTCACCAACTGTGAGAAGCTGCAGAAGTTCTCCCCTCCCTCCTCTGCTTTAATTGTTGCACCCCTGGAGCCAGTCCTCAGTTCTTTCAGTGTTTGTTCTGAAACTGGAGTTGTGTGGAGTCTCAGCTGCCCTAATGCCTAGCTGCAGCAGTCCTCTGCTGCCTCACCAGTTTTTGGTGCCAGCCCCCTTTCTGTTGGCCCCAGGCACTGAGGTCTAGTGTGGAGCTTTTCAGCAAACTTAAGTTGGCAGAAGCCATTTAGCTGGGCTGGCTTTGTGCCGACTGTAGGCTGGAATGCCCCAGTCCTGGATAAAGGCTGTTGTAGCCAGCAGATAGGTAGGTCTACGTTATTTGATCATGATGCAGATGTCCTGTTCATAGTTGACCAAATATAATTGCTTACTTTACCCTTAACATAAAAAAGAAGAAAAAAGTCTTGTGCAGTGAATGTGAAAATGTGAAAAGACAGGAATTTGCAAGTAGATTTTAGCAACAGAGCAGCTAGGCTTGTCTCCATATTACTGTAACTTCTTTTTTTGAAATAGTTGTTACACTGAAAACATCTTTGTCTTTCCTCACAGGATGTTATTGCTGGATTTCTGTATGCTATTCTCATCCTGATTGTCTTCCACCCAGTTGTGGACCTGATCGATAACTTCAATTTAACTTACAAGTATGCACCTTTAATTATCATCAGTCTCCACTTAGCCCTGGGCATCTTCTCTTTCACTCTGGACACGTGGAGCACATCGCGAGGAGACACGGCTCAGATACTGGGCTGTGGTGCCGGAGTAGCCTGTGGCTCTCACGTGAACTACCTGATGGGCATAGACCTAGATCCTCCTCCCGACGCGCTTCCTTTATCTCTTTCCTCTCTCACCGTGACTGTGTTTGGAAAAGCCATACTGCGGTTGCTGATCGGAGTAATAATCCTGCTACTAACAAAAATAGCGATGAAAAAAGCTACCATCCCACTGGCGTGTAAAATATTTCGCATACCGCTTGATGATGTGCGGAAAGCGAGACAGCGCATGGAAGTCGAGCTTCCCTATCGCTATATTACGTACGGAATGGTTGGCTTCTCCCTCGTGTTCGTTGTTCCTCGCCTCTTCAGTTTCATGGGTCTTTCTTGATGCAGATCCATCACTTGAAAAAGGAAGAAGAGAGCTGGTTGCTGTCTGAAGAGGTGCACTAGTTTGCCAAGGGAAGGCCAGTGAGCTTGGCTTTCGGCAGAGTCTTCGCTTTAACAGCAATACGTAGCAGGCAAAGCATTTAAAGGACATTGCACATCTCCGGTGGGGTATGGGGCTGGGGGTCAAGTACAGTTCCTGAGAAGTGCTGAACTCTGTAAATGCTATGTCTGGCCTTATTGCTGTAACCAAGTCTGCATGTTTGTGTGCGGGATGCAGTGAATGTACCTGGGATGTCTGTCATACTGTACCTGTATACACTGACGTTTCAACAGGTATGTCTAAGCAGAAAGCTCCCCTCATGGTTTGTTTTCTATTTCAGAGGAACTTATTCAAGTTGTTGGACCATACACTGCCAAATTTGTTCCCCTCAATTATTACCTGAAGCCCTGCCTCATGATATTTCAGCTAATTGGCGTTTTAATGGACCAAACTTGTAATGAGGTCAAATTTTTAAAAAAGGAAACAACAAAAAAAGCTTTTTTCTTTAACCTCCCATGCAGAGTACGCTGTCTGGATTGGCATTGGTGATAGATAGAGAATGTATGATTCAGGTACTGTATCTTATGGGTTAACGACTGTGCCTTTCTGTTGTTAAATTAAGAAATGCCATATATACTGTGATGTAAAAAGACTAACATTGTTTAAAACCATACGTAATTAGGCAGATACTTCTTAAGTGTTAAACTGTCCATGTTGCTGGCGTGGTTCAAGTTAACCGGAACATTCACAGTTCAGCCTGTTTGAAATTGCATAAATTAAATGACCCAAGAATTGTGCTTTTGAGCTCAGAAGGCTGTAAATGGACAATAACCTGTTTGTAGGTATTTTTAATGTGTATTGTAAGTTCCCGAAAGAGGATATATTTTTCTGGAGATTTTTACAATGGAGAGATGTTCAAAATTATCTAAAAATATAAACAAAAAATACCCCCTTCTATTAAGAAGTGGACCTTGCATACTATTCCAAACTGATTGAGAAGGACCATTGTTTTTAGAATGTACTTAGAAAATCTTTATCCTTGGAAAAAATGTGTATTTTTATTCATTAACATACTGTATTAAAGGTGGTAATCCCTTTTACCCATTTTAGCTGTAAGATAATACAATGATCAAAGTAAATTTTTAAGCATTCTGATAGGTAGGTACGAGCACTAAGAAGACACTATGGTCAATGCATATATGGCTTCTGCATATGTAGATCTTGAATTGTTACGCACTTTTCAACTTTTCATGATCTTTTTTTCCAGTGATGAGTACAGCATGCGACATTTGAACTGTAATTTCACATTCTTTTTTTCTCATTTTGTCTATTTTACTGTTACCTAATATGTTACCAGGAACTGTTCTGTTACAGGAAGAAGTATTTAACTGTCTGGTCAGACAATAATTACTTTTGTTTTTGTATCAGTGCATTTTCTTTTGTTTTTTTCCTGGGGGGGGGGAAAAAAAAAAAAGAATAATTTGGGTAGGAAGTATAGAGAATAATATAGTTAGAATACAAAACATAGGTTTTCTTACAAAATATTTGGAATTGAAAGGTTTTTTTTTTTTGTTGGAAATATGAGCTCCAAAATATTAATTTGTAAATTAAAAAAATAACTTCCCATTCCTGTCTTTTCTCAAGCAAAGTTATTGTGCACAACGTTATTGTACACTCCTATTAGATGATATGAAAAATCTGACTTTCTGATGTGCATTCAGAATACACTGCTATGAATGTATTCAAAAGAACTGAAGTGAGTTAAACACCTTTTATAGTTGAAAAGATCTTACCTTGTAGAAAGAAAAAAAAAAAAAACAAACTAGAAATATGCACTGAAACAAGCTAGCTATCTTCTGTCTGTTCCTTTATTGCAGTTTTATGCTGAATGTGTAGTAAAAGATAAATTTGTTTCCAGTTTTTTGAGGGAGGGATTTCCACTGGTTTGGCTTTGTGCACTGAGGTAATTGTTGAATAAATAGCTGGGAGGAATGTACACAAAATGCCTTATGTTTAAAGCCCTGAGCAAGTGTTTGTAGTTCCAATTACATTAGTCTGAAGCCTGATAAAAGTGATGGGATGACTTTCTCTGAAATGTAGGGCATACTAAATATCTTAGTTTCACATTTTATAGTGAAGAATGTTTAAACTGTAGCACAAAAAGAATGGGTCAACAAATCTTTTTTTTTTAAGGTACGTATTTGATTTCTAAGAACTTCAAGTTTACAGAATTAGTGTGTTCTTAAATGTGTCTTCTCTAGCTGCGCTTGCTCTGTTGTACTATTAATGGAAAAGAAATCCTATTGTGGAAAATGTAGAATGGGTGGGAAAAAATAGGTAGGGCTTTCACCAGGTTCAGGAAAATTGCACTGTAGCTTATTCTGCTGTTACTCAAATATATAATTTATATTTTTATACATTACATTGGGTAACTTCAAAATGTCATGCTTTGTGTACCACATTGTTTAGTCTGCAGGAAATATATATCAGAATGTTGGTTTCTCCAGCACCTTTACATCCCTATTTGTAAGATTGCAACTACTTTGCTGTAGTTTACGTGAATAACTTTTACTATCCTATTTTCATGTTTTATAAAGGACTTGGCTCAAGAGGGCAGTTCAGCACAAAATAATCATGCAATGTGAATTACTGTTACAGAGTAAAGAATTGTAAAAATACAACAATTTAAAAAATATATTTATTTTAATAAATTTTTTGTTAATAAGATTTCTCCAAATTAGTCATAACAAAACAGGTAAAACTAGAGCACTTTTTCCCTAAGCTATTGCTAGAGTTGGACATGAAAAAATGTTTCCAGTGTGAGCATCAGCTGCTGCCAAATTATTTATAACTAAATTTAACAGAGCTTTAAAAATGTAGTTAGATGTCTTTTCAGAACGATAATACACTTAAAACCTCTCATGAAGTGGTGCAAAAACATTATTCATGTCACAGTAAACTTTGTTAATTGCAGTTCACGAAGTCCTGAAGGTAGAAATACCCTATTACTGAAGTAGATAGGGATACACACTTACTACAAAAAGATATGAGATTTGTTTTAGGTAATTACTGTGTGAAATACAAAACTGAAACTAACATTACTGTACAGTGTAATTTGGCAATAAGTTCTGTTTTCCAAGAGGCTGAAGAGACAGGAATTTAGTCTCATACTGCCTTAAGCATGAGAGAGCCTTTTTTCCTGACCTGGCCCTGAAATAGCCTAACACAGGCATTGCATCTTGGGTTAAAAGTGCTGCGGTCTAGTCTTATGAAAAAAAAGTTTCATGTTTACAGTAAAGCTCTTGCTTTTGCTTCCCGTTCTGTGAACTGGGGTTGAAGCATCTTCCATGTCATCCATGTGAAGCCCTTCAGCCTCTGATCACATTTGCCTTACTCCTTATCTTGCAAATTAAAAAAAAAAAAAAAAAAAAGGTAATTTGGCAAGCCAAAGGGAGTGGTTTTTTTGTTTGTTTGTTTGTTTTTTTAAGAAACTTTTTTCTTAAGCTTATATACAGCTTTTCTCGGGGTGGAGGGACAGACACCAACTAGAAAAATGCATTTCTTTAAAAATGGTATCTTTAAATGTGATGTGCAGTTTTGTTTTCTACCAGAACAGTGTTAGATTGTCTGGATTTTAAACGCTGGTATGTTTTCCTTTGCTACTAGATTTTACTATACTTTCACTGCGTTTTTTTTACACATTTCTTGCTTATTTCCCAGGAAGTGTCCTGAGCTTCTTGTAAGCAATTGCTACTTATGTGAAGATTGTTGGTTTGAACTTGTAAAGACTTAAGGGCTGTTAGTGGCTGTTAGCTGCTCAAATACATAAAACAAACCTTGCATGCTGTAAGTAAATACATCTGCTGTGTTAAAAGTTGCTTCTATTTCAGCACTTCTTTTCTCAGTACAAAAGAAGGGAGATTGACATGCAATATATAAAATATGTAATACTTCAAGTGTATGAGGGGGGCCTTGCTGTCTAACCCGTTAGCTTTGCTGGGAGTTCTGCACCTAGTTCCTTATTTCATTGAGAGTGAACCCTGAAGGTCATGTCCGCAGTCTGATGTGCATCCATGAAACAGCGTGCATTAAGTGACTTACTTCGTAAGGGACTGTTCTTTTTAAAATCACTTAGCCCGGTTTTTACAGGACTTTTAAAGGGCTTACCTTGGAAGATGTTTCTTAGCCGCTGGAACTGCTTGTACATTTGCAGTGGATTGATTCTTTTTCCTCTGTACCATAGTGGTGCTGAATAACAAGATCACTGAATGTTAGTAGATGAAATGTTGCCAGGAGAGTTGATTCTTGGGGGATTAATTCTCTGTAACTGTTTGCGCTGTTTTCTTTAAATGCAGAATGTTTCTGGTTATACAACTTACTGCTATATTCGACAAATGATTTAGAGGAAACTTTGACTTCTTATGTGGGAGGAATTCTCATTGAATGACTTCATGCCAGGACTTTATTCTAGTGTAAAGCTTAAGTGGCATTTTTGTTTCTGCAAAAAATATACAAGCCTGTTTAAAATTTACTGTAAATACTGTCTTTGTCAAATGGATTACTTGGGTCACTGGGTTGTTTTTTTTCTGTAATACTTCTGAAACAAGGGCAAACAAACCTTAATTTGGAAACAAAGAAAGGTGTCATGGCAGAGAGGATATTGGTTTTTAGGTGTTCTCTAATTCTAACCGCATGCTGGAGTTGAAACAAATTTACTGTGCATTAGAAAAATGTGTTTTGTGCTTAGTTCTGCACCTGAAATAATTTGCATGTTAGTAAGTGTCCATTTAACAGAATGAAGGGGTACAGAGGAGAATACCTTACCTTAAAGTGATTGGTAAGTGTAAATAATACGCCCTATCAATCTAGACTAAAGTTTGTGACTAAATTAGTCACTGAGCTTTTTTCTGACAAATTTGTTTTGTTTGGAAGTCAAGGCTGATATGCCAGAAATGAAAATGAGTTTTAAGACAGACATTTGAAATACCGTAACTGAAAAAGGAGAATTCAGTAACTGGTAGCTTTAAAAGTAAGAGCAAAGACTGAGGGGGTTTTTGTATTAAACTTAATGCACTTAAAATTATGCCAAAATTTGGCCTATACTTGATTTATATGAAATCTGTAATACAATATAGATATATATATATAAAATATAGTGCATACTGCTGTTTAGTTTTTTAAAAACATATGCGTATATTTTTCTTGTTACTGCATTCCCTGTTAAAGCAAATATCTATAAAATATAAAAGAGCTTTGTCTGTATTAGGTGAGGCTATATGTTGGTAGTATTTTGGGAAATAGTGCGGTTGTAACCCCCAGTCTCTCAACCTCTTGGAGAACTTGTAGTTTAAACAAAACAAACAAATGCTTTCAAGTGCAAGCCCTGATTTTGGTTGAGGATCATATAGTGATTGCTGTATAATAGAATACAACTGATGTGTAAAAGTTAATACATGAGAATGTTTTTGTTATCGTTAATGATTTTTTGTATTTGTACACTTTATGCGGTTGTCAACTAATATTTAAACTTGTATTTGCTGGTAACTGAAGTGTCTAACTTCATCTGCAATGAGCGTAATAAACTACTGTTGGATTCAGATGCCTTCTGTTGTCTTTATTCCTAACAGTGCTGAGGAGCACGTGATTGGATTCATATCATGAATGTGAAACACTGACCACAGGAAAACTTGCCTCATGTTATCACAGCAATAATTGTTAGAACAATACTGTCTCCTAAGATCCAGCTTTAGATGCAAAAATTGAGGAAAAAGAATGAAGAAATATCAGAATGTCTTGAATTTGGGGCTGCTTAGTTTCATATTCTAGGTAATAAAGCTATTGTTCATATTGTATATAAAGATTTAGGTTGTACCTTTCCATAACTTTTTTCTAGTTGTTGCACACTGATAAATGAATATGGAAACGTTCTTATTCTTAGTGACAAAAAATTTGCTTTCCACAAGAGTTCCTGTTGTATGGAAGAAGAAAAACCTTCACAAGTTCTGAAACTACAGAAGTCTGGGTTTCCAGTGTGTATCTGATGGGTACTTTGACTTAGGCTGCAGTTGTAGCTTAATGAGATAGCTGAGTTCTTATTTAAAATCAGAATCCTTGTGGAAAACAACCACGAGTTTGTATCCTGTTGGTCCACCTTCTGGTAACTCACCTTGCTAATATGCTTTGAGAAGCAGCCAGCTGTGGGTATTTTTTAATAGACTAGTAGTGAATACCTACAGCTGTTCACAGAATGCATGTAGGCAGCATGTTAGCATGAGCTTTGATTTCATAGTAAACAAGTCTAATTTCAGAATAGTGTTAATTTCTGATACTTAATTTTGCATTACTGTGGTCCCAAGATGCTGTAACTGCTATGTAATACATAAATGCTGTGAAATACTGGTTCATTTTAATATTTCTGTGACTATTTCTAGCCTCAAGCTTCCTGAAGAAGATCAGAAAAAAGCTGGTTGGCATAAGTCTTGCTTTGTATCTTCCAGCAATTGTACAGTATCAAGTGAGGAAGTATTACAGAACACGCTAGCATAGGGGAGAACTGACACTTAAGAGGATGCAGTTATGCTATTTCAAGCCAATTTATTGAGGACTGCACAGGATTCCTCCTTGCTGTACTAATTGCAAGGATTTATGTGGAGCTAGTGCACAGGATTCTACTTGCATAAGGTAAGAATTTCTATGATAATCAATTCTGCAACTAGAAGAGATTGTTGTGGTTGTTGCCTTATTAAGGCCTTCTTGTCCTCTTAGAGCTGTCAAAATTTAGATAATCAGGATGTTAATCCCATGGACCACAAAAATGTTTGATCTGTTGGTTATTAGTTTGTTCTAGTTAACTGTTATAACAGATAACACACTTTTTTTTTTTTTTTTTTGCCTCAGCATCTTCAAAATGATCTTTAAAAAGCTCCAAAGGATAAACCCAAAAGAAAAAAAATATATTGTGAAAACCTCACCTGCGCTGCATGACCCTGCTTGAGCACGAGGGTTGGACCTGATGGCCTCCAGAGGTCCCTTCCAACCCCAGCTGTTCTGTGATGCTGTGAGATGTAGATCAGCTGCAATTGTGTTCCTTGCTCTTCCTGTGCGACTGTAAGATCACAAGAGTGGACCAAATACAGGAAAAATAGGTAAACTACATCAGTACAAATTATCTTTAATAGTCCCTTGATGTAAGTTTAACCACAACTTGTATATAGATTGTCTAATCTGATCTGCCTTCTTGCTTGCTAATTAGTTTGTGGAAAGTCATTTTGGTTAAAAGCTAAGTTCCTCACTGAAATTGTAAATCTACATTATACTAGGCATTGTCCCTATTTCCCCATTTTGCATGCTGTAACAGTGTAAATGTTTATGCAAATGACTTATTCTGACCTTTATTCTGAACCTTCCTGAATTGCGTGGCAAATACTTAATTTACAGATTGTTTTAGGTACAGCATGAAGAAGCCCTACACGTGGCTGGTATGCTTGGCTTTTCATACCTCCAATACTCTGGTACCACTCCTGGCCACCCCTACCTTCTGGGACCAATATTCTCTTCTGTCTACACAATTGTTGAAGATGGATCATATCCTAAATATAAATCTTTTTTGTTTTGTTTTTAACTATATAAAACACTTTTTAGGTTTGGGGAAGGTTTATAATTTTACTATAGTTTTGTTTTCTTAATGTATATTGAAGAAATTTGTGTGGGAGTCAAACATTTCTTAATCTCAGGAAAAAAAACAAACACTTTATGCTGCCATAAAATCTGCGAGAGGCTGCTGTTCAAACAGATACTTCATAATGAGATTCAGAGAAGCTTAAACAACAGTAAACTCCTCAAGAGAATTTCATTTCTGTGGATGTTACCCTAAACATGTTAGCTCAGCATTACTAATGCATTTTGTTCTACTCCAGAAAACCCTAAAAGTTAGTGATAGAAAACAGCAATTTTACAATACATGAAATTTCCTGCAGCTGGAGTCTGATCCGCCTTTCATGGGCGGTGAAGTAATAATTTCCTGATTTTGTTTAAGTGGTCACTAACCTGCCAACAAAGCATTTTTCTTCCCTCTCATGGACGTCTCCTACTTCTCATCTACTTTTCTCCTTTCTCTCTTCAAGTACCTTAAAAGAGCAGCATCCTGCTGAGCTTTACAGCCTTACATTATGCCTGGTGGTATGCTGTGGCACATGGGTCCTTCAACTCCCACCAAAGAGCCTTCACGTTCTATACTGAATTCCTTCACGAGGTCATCTTCTGCAGAGGCAGGTATCTCAATCACATCTTACACTCTGTGGTTGGTCTGAGATATGTGGAGTAAGGCTATAGATGAGAAATAGCATGAAAGAATGTCACTAGAGCATTGTGTAAGGAAAAGGGGGGGGGGAAAAGTGTAGGTAAGGTAATATGTTGGCATGTGGAAGAGAAAAAGGACGTGGGAACAGGTAAGTGGAAGAACAAAAGGGATCAGGAAGTAGGCTGAGGAAAATATTGAGAGTTGGGAACAAGATGAGCTGTTGATGCTTTGCCATTTTCATAACATTAGGGTTAGGAACAAAATAAATTCCATCTTGATAGTCTTTTAGTACCTTTTGTAGCTGTGTTTTTTTTTCTTTGCTTGGTTTTGCCTCTTTCCTTAGATGACATGCAATTACATATGGGTATAGTTTGAAAAGGGACTGGTTAGTCTCATGAATTTGAATGTTGGGGAGCTGATTTGGCTTGGAAATTGTGATCATACGGTAGCTATAGAACAGTCCATTGTCTGCACTATTTATCTATCAAGGTTGTGCAGCTTGATTCCAGGTAGCCTCAGATTTGTTTGCAGACGGATTAAGGAAGGAAGTGTTCCCATAATTTTCTAAATAAAGATAAAAATTAAAAAAAAAAAAACATTTTTTCCCATGTGTGAGGCTAATTAAATTTCATAGCAAGTATTTGAAGAAAGTATGTTGTAATTCCATGTCAGTTACAAACAGAAAATTTAACTGTAATATTTAATCCATCACGTTTTATCATCTCTCCTAGTGTTTTAGTAGCTATACTTGGATAATTCCTGCTGTAGAGAATTCAGTCCTAGTGACTAATCAAGTCCACAACTGCTTTGGGAAGATAGCCAACAAAAATGCCTATATAAAGAGTTGCTTTGCAGTTGCTAATCTCGTGCTGTTAAGCAAAGGGATGTAATCATATTTGCCTTGCACAGAATGATTACATTCCAGAACATGTTGACCCAGATTTCTACTAACCTGCAAAGATTTTTAAGCTGGAAAGTTAGAAAGCCTGTTACTTATGCTTTCCCTAGTTAGCATCTACTTTAATCATTCATTTTTTTGGTAACTTACTGTTAACAGCATTATTCATGTTGTAACGGTTACTGATTGCTTAATGGTTATTGCTGTAGACTACAGTGGATCCGTTACAGATGCTGGAACTATAAATTAAATGAAGCTGTTGCTCAAATGGACACACGCTGCTTTAAGAATGATTTTCCCTGGGCTAATGTCCATAGGACAGAACGCAGTCTGACAATTTTTATAAGTCTTGAAGGGGTAAAAGTTGCTGGCATCTTTAAGACAGTGGTAAAAGCACAAAGTGAACCAGTTTAGCATTCAGACTGATTTCATACTAATGCTAATTAGTGCACTGCATTGTGCTTGGCTTGCAGCAGCAGCAGTTCTTTTCTGGTGCCTTGGCTGTGTGACAGTATTGGTATTGTGTCTAGACTTCATGCATAACCTCACTAATATGTAGCTGAAATAAATTAAAAATTATAGTCGGGTTTGGTTATTTTCATTTACAGGCATGTCTTTTTTAACATCTGGTTGCTGAGATTTTTCTTGTTAGTACAGATAAATGTCTATTAAAAACTTATGTACATGACACTTTAGTTATGCAAAACAATATTGATGATACAGCGTTTTTTAAATATGTATCTGCTCTAAAGATCTTGCGCTTCTCTCTCTTGCACAGACTTGAACGTTTGTGGGCCTAGTCTTACATAATTGATCTCATCACCAACCAGTTTCAATTAGAAGACCAGACCTTGAACCAAAGACCAAGATGGTAACTCACAACGATGACAACAAAACAAAGTACAGCATGTGGAATCTGACAAATAACATCCATATTCTTTAAAAAATAAATAAATAAAAATGCCAGAAACAAATGAATGGGTAACAGATTTCATCTGTTTCATAATACATGTCAGTGGTGTGTTAGGAACCTCACATATCAATCTGTTGGCTTGATAATGAGATTGTCAAGAAAAGCCATGAAGAAGGGAAATAGTTCAAGCTAAGCTATCCACTTTAGCATAAAATTAGAGCTATCCTCCTCTGTACAAATACAAAAAGGGCAGAGAATGCTATCAGATGAGCCCTCTGGGTGGTCTCTGGCTACCAGTTAGATGGAGGACTCCTGCTGTTTTTTCCACTTTAATCTTTCTGCCTTCAGGGAAGGCATAAGGAGTCCTTGCCACTAACTAAATGGCCAATTAAAAACAAATCTCAACACATGTACACCCGTAGTAGGTGATCAGAAGGAGGAGAAGAACAGAATACCTGTCTGCAATTAATCTGTTTCTTTTATCTGAACTTTTCCTGAAACACCTGCTAGCCTTTTAAGGGTAGTTAGAAAGTAGTTGGGGAGGCTGAGGATGAGCCCACACTGCATGGCCTAATTTTCTCATGTTCAACAGGATCATCTATGAAATCTTAAACTGGCACCCTGTGCAGATTATGAGTAAATGCTAGCATTTCTACCAATAGTAGCATTTGCTGATATAAAAAAATACTTCAGAAAAGAGATGACAGCTCTTACTAGAGGATGCAGAAAGTTAGCTTAGGTTCTCTGAAGTCAGAAACTGGTAGCTCTGAGCTAAACTTCAGTAAATGGTGTCTTTATCAAACAGCTTGACTTTGCTTTCAAAATACCCTTTTATTGTTGTATATAATTAGAGTACATGATTTGTTTTGATTTATTCATCACTAAGTGGCAACTAAACATCAAAATACCATCAGTAATCCAGGAGCTTGATAATCAGTCATAATAAACTTGTGTCATTTTACAGTTTTTCTCAAGTTCTGTTTCTCTTGACTTCTGCAGGTGTATCTGCAAAACATGATGTAGAGAAAATCCAATTGAAACACAAGTGAGATGTAACATTTCAAGGTGTTCTAAATCAACCCTTCTTTTGAGCAGATCTCATTATCTTTTAGTACTTGACCTGCAAAAATCTGCTGAAGGAATTATGTTCATTGATTCCAGGTATGTAACAATTTGTCTATGTACCTATGCAGATTAATTACAAATTGCTTCAATGTACTAGTTGGCATAGCTGGCCAAAATATACTATCACATAAATAATCTTTGCATGCTGGAGTGAGCATACAATGGAAGAAGAGACATTGTATGAAGCAGAAAAGTATGAAGAAGTTTATACAAGAAAAAACTTCATTGTATGTATTTATTTCATAGAATCATAGAATATCCCGAGCTGGAAGGGACCCATAAGGATCATCAAATCCAACTCCTGGCACTGCACAGGTCTACCCAAAATTTTAGACTGTGTGACTAAGTGCACAGTCCAGTCGCTTTTAAAATTCAGACAGGCTTTTTTTAGATAACCAAGTAGTTAGCATACCTCTGCTTGATTTGATAGACCTTGCCTGAGTAGCTCCAAGTAAAACTGCAACCGGCAATATTCATAGAATTATCAAGCCTTACTAACATTATTTGACAGGGAGTAATTGAAAATATTTTCAACTTCAATTGAAAGTAATTTCATCTACATTTAGATATTCTCATTTCTTTTTCTGCTTTGAGTGTTATACGTTAAATAACTAAAAATAATGGAGCTTTCATTCTCCCTCCGTTTTTAAATTGAGCTTTACTGGGGGGGAGAAGAAACGCTGTTCAGTGACCTGTATTTGAGCGAACACAACCCAAGGACAGGTTAAAAGCAAGATACTAAAAATATTTATGGTGCTTTATGGTAATGTCTAGAAGTTACTGGGCACACCTGGGGACAGTCATGTGCAAGAATATAGCAAAAAGTTCCTGTTCCAGAGAACTTACTATTCGAGTACTTGAGCTTAGTCCTGGACTACATGACACTGAATGTCAGCTTTGTCTAGACAGATTCGCTTTCTTTTAAGGTGGGAATCATAAAGATGCCTTTCTAAAAACATGTTTTAAGTTCTTTCTGTAATGTAACTGTCAAGAGTTACAAGCGATCTCCAGAGCAACTGCCATGCAATTACTGTGGTGAACTTCACAGATATATTTCTAATATATATTGTGACTCAGTACCTTCTGTAATATAGCTGGATTCATCTGGGAGTACTGAATGCCAAATGTGAGGCTGTGTAACTATGTCATTCCAGTTGATCTTGCAGCTGTTTTCGCTATGTGAACAATGAACAGAAGGTATTTGTTGAATTTGTGGCAATACTAACCAGCCTGGGAAACAATAGATGGAAAGCTATTGACTAAAAATATTTCTCACTGTATTATTGACATTAACCACACATCCTTAAGTATTATAATGTATTAAATTCAAGATTATTTTCAATGAAGCAATATAGATCTTGTTTTGACATCTTCAGAAAAAGTGATTACAGTGCTGGGTGTTGGATGGACTTCAGCAGGAGTAGCATTCACAACAACGATGGGAAGTATTTACTGTGAAAACTGTGCATGTAATTTGTGTCTTTGTGCTTTGTTGTCATGTATTTAGGCATTTCAGGAGGAAAAAAAAAGGGGGGTCCCCAAATGAACTAGAGCAAAAATTAACAAAACAAACAACAAAAAAAAGGGCACTTCATGGCAGTTGGTGAATTGGTCTGTCCTCGGTGATACCTGCTTGATGAGCAGTTTTCTGTCAGCTGTGCACCTGAGCCTCCACATGAATACAAATAGCTGTATTTAATCTGGTTCAAATAAACCATTTAAAGAGCAGACTTTAAGGTGAAATCTAGGTGAATTATTAATGTTATCTGAAATGCAAATTGAGCATCTCACAATTTTGCAGAGTGATTATAGAGAAGGGTATGAGGGTACTATCTTCTGATAGATTATAGTGCTGGTAGGTACTAAAACCAACAATACTATACTTACACTGGAGTATGTAGAATTAATTAAAATTTTGCACTGAAATGTCAGGCGACTGAAATGTCAGTACTTTGAACTAGCTTTGGACTTACGTTCTGTGTTATGAGTTAAGCGTTACGTGTTAGGAGTTCAGAGTGCTATTAAACTGAAGCAAAATAATATTTTTAATTGTGTTCTGTGGTTATTACCCATGTGACCTGATCTCATTACTGGATTTAGTTAAAGCTCCTTTTTGTCTTGCTAGAAAAATATAGTTAGTCCAAATATTTATATTTTAGGTTTAAAAATGCCCGTGGAAATCAAACATGAAAATATTTCCATGTTTAAAGATGCTTGTTGAAATAATGCATTTATTAAAAACTAAGACTTTATCTACGACATTGATACTATTATGCACCATAGTTTACAGAATTTTTCAAAAAAAAAAAAAGACCACAAATCTAATGTTAAGGGGTACAAAATAAAGATTTAATCGGTATTTCTCATTAAAACCACTTTATTATACTTGTCAGGGCTGGACAATTCGAGAAATATTTTGATGATTGAAGGACAAACTGCTGTCCGCCCTTAGGATGACGTTATTAGCCCAGTAAAACACGTCATTTTATTTATTTATTTTTTTGTGCGGTTCCCGACGCCGCCTCATGGCGGCGCTGCCCCGCGGCCTCCCGCCCCTTCCTGCGCATCACTTCCCGCCCGGCGCACAAAATGGCGGCCGGCGCGGCGGGCGGGGAGGCCAATGGGGTGGCCGGGGGGGGGGCTGCGGGGGCGGGGCTCGCGGCGTGCGCGGCTCGCGGCGTGCGCTGAGGTGAGGGGCGGAGGGGAGGGGGGGCGCTGAGGGAGGCGGTGGTGGAGGGGCGCTGATGGAGGGGCGCTCCTGGGGCTGCGCTGCCTCTTGCCTCAGCCCGAGCTGCCCTCCAGCTGTGTGACAGCGCTGCTGTCCGTGCTCCTGTGAATAAAAGCACGCGTGTCCGTGTTGGTGCTCGGGGGGGCAGTCACCGCCCGGGTTGTTTGGGGGGCTCCAAGCGTCCTGAGGGGGGCTCTGACCCGGGGCTGCGCCCTGACCGCTAATTTTTCTTATTTGAGGGGGAAGAAACTTGTTTTCTGTTCTTGAAGAGCAAAAGTGTACTTAAACTACTGTCAAAGATGTAATGCTTGTGCTCTTAAATAATAATTTGTATAACCAACGGGTATTTTGGAATACATTGTGCTACAGAACTTAACTTCTTCCTGTGGAATATCGGGAGTGGAGTTGTTAATATTAAGTCATGTCAAGGGCTATCATGGTTATAACACTGTCATTCCAAATTCACTTTCCCTACAAACTTATTTTCAGAAGAATCCAGAAACGTGAGATCTTCTCTTAGTATGCCACGTCTTGGGTCTGTAAGAAGTTTTATTCTAGCAACTAAGCCCTGTTTTTGCCTTTTATTCCATAATATTTCAAATTAATTTCCTTTTTGACAGTAATCATCAGATGCAGAGAAATGTGGGCACAAAGCAGCTCCTGTAGGATAACTGGTCATCAAGAGTAACCAAAAAGATTTCTGTAGCATCCCGGTGATTGCTTTCTATGTGCTGATTTTACAGAATACTTCTTTAAAGCTTGCATGTAGGCTTCTGTTTATTGAAAAGTTAGAAAACAGAGTGGTTTCATACATTTTCCTCCAAATACCTTTTTATGGGAGCAGCCCTGTAGGGAGGGTAGACCTGGTCTCTTTAGCATACTCTGTGTGTTTGTAGGCAGTGATGTGGGGCCTGGTCAGTAGCTTTTTAAATGCCCTAAGTATAAGGTGATTTTTATTTTTATTTTTTTTTCTTCTGAATGAGTCTTGGGAACAAGGGTCCTTTTGCTGGGCAATCCCAAGATCTGGTCTGTACCGACTGTGTGGGAGGGAGGTCTTGTGTGAAATGACTGCTGGCATTATGTGCTGGTAGCAATTCCCAGCTGGGCTCTGCAGCCTTGGCATGCTTTTACTGTAACTGTACAAACAACAAGATTTCTGAGCTTTTCTGAAAAAAGTAAAGCTGAAGGAAATCACTGCTGCCATGCTGATGGGAAGTTGCCAGTGCAGGATTCTAGGGCTCCATCCTAACTGGTGGACGAAAGACATCTGTGTGGGTCAGCATCTCCTGTGTGATGACAGCTCTGTTAGAGGGCTTCACACAGCCATAAAGTGTTGAGGCTTGTGAATCTGAGACTTGTTCTGTCCAGGTTTTGGACATGGGTGTGTTTTGTGATTTGCAAGCTTTTTAGGCTTGAGCTGGACAATGAAGGATGTAAGACAAGCAGGAAAAGTGTATTGCCTGTAGGCATGTGGGGTTAAGAAGTTCAGCCTTAGATGTGACTTTGCCTCTTCAGATTTTAGCCTGACCCACTATGAACGTCTCCCTTAGTGCAGCAACATGAGAAGGGGAAGGAACTGTCTCTTCCTTTAACACAAGCTTACCTAGATCATGCTGCTGTATTATCCTCGCTTACTTCCTCCTGTTACCTTTTCCTTCCCTTTTCCTCCTGAAGCTGCAGGAAGGCACAGCTGAGCTGCAGCCCTGCACACCTCCAAACCAAGCAGTGTTCTTGCTGGTTCAGCGGTGGCTGAAGGGTACTTTGCTGACCGGTGGGTTGCTGCGTTCAGCACGTAAAGGTGAACGTTGTCAGTGCAGTCTGCAAAAGATGCTTAGAGCATTTCGTTTTGGGTTAAATAGGTCCGAAGGTAACCGTGATACATGGATGTGACCAACTCTAGAGTGTTGTATTAGCTTCTAAATCAAATGGGAGGAAGGAAGATTATGAAATTGTGTGTAGAAGATTGTTGCTTTGTTAGATTTAAACTGGAAGAGAAGGATGCCTGACGCTGAGATCTTATCTCTAATTCAAATGTCAGTAATTTGGTTGAAATGCTTCTATTCTATCTTAGCTGATATTTTGCTGAGAGTTTTGACTAAAAATGTTTTGGTGAGAACAAAACAAAAAATGGGGGCAGACAGTTCACTGGAAAAATAAACCAATCTATAACACTGGCTCAAATTGCTGGACAAGTACTGAGTAGTTTCGTTAGGCTATTCTGAGCATCCCAGCTTTAGAATGTGTTTTCTATGCCCTTTCTAGGTCGTAGGGGATATGCAAGCATTTTCAACATTCAAAATATTTTGTAAGTAGTGGAAGGAAGCAAATACAGCTATGCAGCTGTCTATTTTGACAAGTTCACATTAATATTTTCTTAAAAACTCATCAATCAGACAAATTTGGGTTATTTCATTATGCCAGATGTTCAAGTCCAGAAGGACTATTGCATGATCCAGTCTGATCACCTTTGCAAGACAAACTGTACTGCAGCTTATATCCATTACAGCCTTTGCATAAATTTATGTTCCATTTTGAGGTGAACTTAATGTTTAGTTTCAGACTAAAAGTTGCAACAGATGAAGGAAAGAAAATATTTTCAAACCTATTAGTCCATATTGGTTTTGTAATTTTGAGTAATTATTTGTAATTTGTGACTTCTTGCTTTGTCAGACTTCACTTTGCTTACTATTCTTTCATTCTCTAGTTTTTCAGCTGTTCTGGTAAATGAGAATCTACTGCAGAATGAAAACTAAGGGATTCCGGAAATCCTTTTCCTGATAAAGCAGCTGAAGCTGTGAAAAAGCAGAGGTGCACTAAAATACTCAATTCTTACACTAAATTAAACTAACTGATTCAAAAAGCTTTAAAATTACTTTTTTTTTTTTTTTTTTTTTTCGCTATATTGTGTTTGTGTGTAACACCGATTCAGTTTGAAAATGTTGAATGTCTCCTTTTTGCACTTCCATTTTGCTTTAGGATGGAGGAATGTGCGTATGGTCAGTACCTGTAGCCACTACTGACATTTTTTCACTAGAATCTTATCTTTGTTCTTGAGTTATCAGCAACTTTTCACTCACTTCTTTCTGCAGCTGGACATAACTGTTGTGATATCTTTTTCCCTCATGCCTGTTATTCCTAGGCAAAACTTTCCTGTTGCTTAGCTTCCCATTAGAAGTAAGATGTAAAAGTGCTGTCTGGTTGGTAAGCAGAACTAACAAGCCAACAGTAAAATGAAATTGGCAGATGGCTTGCTAGCTGCGGTTACACTGGCAGTACCTGGAATGGGAAGCTCAGATGCTGAAGATTTTTCAATAATTTGAGGATCTTTTAGTAATAAGCTTGTACTTACGTTTGTTGCTATGGGAATGATTGAGAACTGGAGTTAAGTGCTGTTATTCCCTTGTGCAATCAGAAGGACAAGCAGATGGCTGGGAGAGCAGGAATTCCTGTTCAGAAACATCCAAACATTGCTCTTTTACAAGCAGACCTGACTTAATCAAGCTTTTTGAACAATTTGTGGGGGATTTCTTGAGGGAAGTGAATTTGATTTTAGCTTATTTTAGTTTAGTTTAGTTCTCAATAAATTTAAGGAGCTAAATGACCTGATTATGAACGAGGAAATGGATTTAAGGAAAAAAGCATTTAAGTGCTTTAATATCTCAGGTAAATATTACCACACTGCTATGTTTATCAAATATTTTTGCTTCAGGAGTGTTTGTGGGACCCAGACGTGAGCCTCTCAGACTGAGAGGGGCATGGTTCTTCCTCCTGTCATAATAGAAAATTTAGTGATGGATGTTTCTGGACTTAATGCTTCTGGGATGCTTAAAGAACAAATACACATGTAAAAGTCACTCAGTGTGTGCTGCTTTGTGTGTTTGTTAGAAATACCAGATCTGGATCAGGGTTGTTGTGCAGGAGTGTAACTGTGATCCATGTGTGTTCCCTACACCTCAGGGCATTCTGTGGTTCTCTGAAGTCTGGAAGACAGAGAGCTCTGAATTGATTTCACAAAATAAGACTTCTGGACAGCCTGCAACTCAGCCTGATTTGGGAAAGGAAAAGTTGCAGCGCAGTTGAATTTGAGGTGGTGTTCTTCTCGGGTTTTTCAGGCTCCATTCCTATATATGAAAGCTGTGATTTTTTTTTTTTTTTTATTAATGTTCTGATTTGAGGTTCTTTGGTTTTTAAAAGGGGGAAAAAAAAAGTTGGGAACCAAATCCTGTTGCTTGTAGTACTTCAGACTTATTTCCTATGTCTTACACTGCAAATTTAGTTTTTATTTCTTTTTAATGTCACTCTGTCAAGGAGATGATCAGATTATCATAAACAGATTTAAAGGAGTGGAGGAACACATAGAAGTAACAAGAAGAGTAAGAGCTCTCTGGTGGAACTGCGTGGTCCAGAGCCGAGCTGCGGGCGCTGAGTGATGGAGCTGGCTGACTGCTGGTCATGGGTGACATCCAGCGGGCTGAGTGCGAAATAACACATCCTGCACGCCCTGGGAGCCCCAGCTCCGTGGGGTTGGCTGCGTGTGACTGTTTGGGGGCACGCTCAAGCCCTCGGGCTCCCCTCCCAACAATTTCAAGGGTTTGTGGAGGGAAACCCATCGCCAGCTGGGAGTTGGGTGCTGGCTGTGTGCCTGCCTGCCCTCTTGGTGCGGGTTTAGTGCCGCTTCCGAACTGCCCATGAGCAACTGTTGCTGGCTGGCAGGAGGTTTGGTGTCCTCCAGAAAGAACTGATGAGCCTGCTTATCTCGCAGCTGCTCGCCTTTCAGTCGGCTTTCCTGTTTGTGCAGGGACGGTTGTAGGTGCCAGGCTGACGAGGCTCTGAAGTAGATAAAGCCAGCCAGACTTTTTTGCCCCCGCTGTTTCGGTTGGAAACTCTTGACAGTTAAACTTGATTATAATTTCTGCTCTAATTTTTATTTATGGTCAGTTTATAGTCTTAAATTGCTGTGCCAGTATTGTTCTTCAGCAGTTCCCCTCCCTACCCAGCACTTACTCCTTTGATGTATGGGGAGATAGTAATCGTGTGCCCTCTCAGTCTCTGTCTCTGCCAAACTATACAAGGCAAAGTATCCCAGCTACGTCTTGTAAAACAAACAGTCCATTCCCTGGATCATCTAATCTGTCCTCTTCTGCTCTTGATTACAGTTTAGTTATCAAGAGATTGGCTTCAGCAATGAGTCCTGCTGGCAGCCTGCCGTGACCCTGGAAAATCTGGAGTGACCAAAGCGATGAGAACAAGTAGGGCTTGAGAGCGGGGTTATTAAAATGCACGAAACTTTTGACTTGCCTTTTTGACCTTGTCTTGTTTTAGAGCAACATATTCCACTGAAGATGTTGGAAAGGTCTCTGTGGATCTCTGGAAAGTAAAAATTTCCTTCGTTGGTTGTAAAAAGCATGTAGTTTCTGTTTGGATTTGCCAGCTCACTTGGTGCTTCAGCATCTTTTATATGGAGACTGGAAGGTAAATTCTCTTCAGTATCATAGAGTCAACATAGCTCCAAGACCTTCTATTTCAGCCTCCTCCATCCTGCTGTTGTCACTTAGATGGCCTCTTTTTCCTTTTGTCTGCCACAAAGCATTGAAAATTGAGCTTAGAGCATGGTAATGGTTCACCAGAGCCTGCCAGCTGTCGGGCTCTGCACAAAGGGCATGTTTTGGAAACTGATAGCCCGTGAGCTGCCACAGGCATGCAAAGATCTCCGCTTTCTCCTGTTTGATACTGGAGAGGCTCTGACAAATCACCTCGGTGTGGTGCTGTTCTGGATTAGCTGAAAGCTGTGGGATGTGGTTGGGGAGGATGCCTGAGGGAGCTGCACGTTCCTGGGGAAGCAGACAAGGAAAACAAGGAGATGCCATTTCCCCTGCTTAGGCTCTGCAGTTTGGGCTTGCACAATGCACCTAGAACCAGGCACAACGGTGCTGGCAGCGTGGTATCAGACTGTCTTGCATGTGACAATGTAGGGGCCACGTCTGCACCTGCAGGGGAATATTTCTGATCAGCTCACCGGCAGCATCCTTAGTGAAGGTGTGAGCTGTAGTAGATGATTTGAGCTTGTTTTTTTTTTTTTAAGAAAAGTATCCTGAAAGCATAATAGCCTCGTGTTTTGACGCATGTGTGTACTTAAGCTAAATTGCTGTTGTGAAAGAACTTCTAAAATATCCTGGTAAATAAAGCGTTTTATCTTGTTATAGGTATTTTGGCACCAACGTGTGGTAGCAAGAGCTATTTTTCCTGCTGTAGCGAAGTTTCTTTATATCCTTTTATTCTGGTTGCTGCTAAATTTAGGCTGAAATTTCCCAGGCTTCCTGTGGTGTAGAAACAAATTCCTTGGAAGAATTTCAGCAGAATTTACTAATCCCTGGGAAGGCTCTTCTCATTTCCAGTTTCTCATACGAGGCAAGTGGCAGTACCTAATTCAAGGGAAATAAATGCTCTTATTTCCGAGCCGCTGAATTATTCATGCAGCAGCACAAGTAATTTTTTCTCTCCGCCTTTCCCTGTAGGGTGGATCTTTGGGGTTGCCCGCTCGTGTGGTGGTTTTGTTTTGTTTAAAATGGCACTGAAGGCTGTCACTCCTGGAGTCCTGTGCTGTGATCCCAGACTTGAAAGGGCATCGAAGAACTTCTCAACTGGGGAATTGGAGAGTGCATCGCAGCATTCTTGTGACTTCTGCTTTTTGTCTGGTAGCACAGACGTTCAGAACAAGGCTTTTCTTTGAAAGTCTGCTGCTGGCTGCACTTACTAAGGCTTCTGTACCTGGCTATTATGAAGTAGGCAAATACCATCTTCATTTCACTGATTAAGAAAGGAAAGAGTGAATGTTGTGGCTTGCTGGGAACTCAGTAAGCTGTCCTTCTAGGATTGGGACTGGAAAGTGTTTGAAGGCCAAAGTCTTGTCCAAATCCAGCCTTCCACTCAGGTACATGGCATCGTTCCTGCCTTCCTTCCCTGTGAGATGGCCGTCTTGGCGCGTAGCTCTGGTGCCAAGTCACACACCTTGCTGTGTCTTCTACCAAAAGCAAACTGTGTTAGTGAGAAGGCAGGTGAGAAATAGTTCAGAGGAAGCTGTGGGCCTTCTCTTAGCTGATAACAGTTGTGTTGTGGAAGTGTGAGCGGAGACAAACGTGACGCTGCACCCAGCAGCACATCACACCCCATGAGTCTGCTTTGCAGCAGCGTTGCTGGCTCCGTGCAGAGGGATGAGTTCCCTCTCCCCTGTCCTGTGCTGGTGGCCACGAGAAGTCAGGTCGCTTGGTGTCTGCAGTGGGACGTGCTCACAGGAGAGAGGAAATGACTTCTCCACGGTTGCTGTGCTTTGAGAGAAGCACAGATGCAGAAGGCTGAGACTTTGATTCCCTTCGAGTTTTGCAGCAGCTGGGTGACGAGCCGTGGTGGTGTTACAGACAGGCACCGGGACGTGAACGTGCTGTGCTGTGAGGCTGGGAGCTGCCAGGCGTGCCCTGGGGCTGCGAGCGCTGCTGTTAGCACAGCGCTGGGACCGTGCAGGCTGCGGGAGCTGCTGGGTGCACATCGCCTGCCCTGCGGTCTGCCCGCAGTGCTGGCTGGCACCCCACGTCCCTCCCTGGGTCAGGGGTTGTTAGAGAAAGGGTCAGCGGCACAGAACCAGCTGCGATTCCCTGCTGGGCAATTTCTCTTGCTTTAGAGGGTGATGTGGATGCTTCACCACGGGTGCTGTCTGCGTGCTGGGCTAGAGGGCACTTCGGGTGCTGATTGTGCCTGGGGGAGAAGGAAGGAGCTGTGGGCACGAGCCTACCTTGGATGTTTGCTCCGGTCCAAAGATGAGGGCCCAGCACTAGGACAGTTTTCCTGGCAGTTCTTGCCTGTCTCCTGGCATCCAGCTGAGGCTGTGAGTGTGCGATTCACATTTAGATCTGCCTTTGCAGGGAGTTCGTAAATAGAATATTCTTTCCAAAAATAAAGCAGGGAGAATAAACATCATTTACAAGATAAATGCCCTGGTAACGGTATCCCTGTTTGTCATTTAACCTGTCCTTGGGCATGTTTGGGTCTGCCGTCCTAAAATAGGATTGTTTCCGCTGCAGCACCTCTCAGCTTGGTCTGGGAGTAGCCAAGAGAGTAAAAGAGAGCGTCTCCTATCCTCCTGTTACTCCTTCTCCTTTTGCTGGACCACCTCAGCGTGTGGATGCAGTTACAGCCTCTGCCTGGGGAGGTCACTTCTGAGAAACTTCCCTCCTTGATCAGATCCAGCTGCTCGAGCGTGGTGACAGAGCTCTCACTTTGCTGCCCCTCTGTTAGCAGGTCTGTGTCACCAGCATGGGAGCAGAACAGAGAAGATAAAAAATGCAAGACCCTCAAATTCCTTTGAAATAAGGGTTGACACTTGTTCTGGAGTGAGTAGCTTAGTTGTCTGGGCATCAGATTTTAATAATTCTAATGTAAATTTGAAGCCAAAATGAATAATTCGAGCATTTTTACAATTTGTACAGTATTTTCTGGCTTAAATTATTTATTTACACATTTTTTGTGCATCCAGTGGATATTGGGTTGTTCTACACTTAAGTTTTCTTTTGGTTCGTGAACTTTTATCATAAAGCTTTCAGTCACTGAAGTTTAGATACTGACGCATTGTACTTTGAACCTGAGGGCATGCCTCAATTTTTAAATCTTCACCTGCCTCCCCCATATCTTTGTAGTGTTGGATATGAAATCAGGATAGGTCTTACTATTGTGAATGCAAAATCTTTCACCAACAAACTTATTCAAAAGTTCTGTTTCAAAGGAGATATTCAACCTGTGGATTTTGATTTCTGCTTTTAAAATCAAGCTTAGTCAAATCCAAAAGCTGTTCTCTCTGTAAATGTCTGGTATAATTGAAAAAGAGGCCTTGTTCCTGGATGCCACGACTGTTTGTGCCCTCCAAAGATGAGTACCCAAATACTGCAGTTTCCTTTTCTGTTGTTGCTGTTTCTTAAAGCCTAAAGCAGCAAGGTCCTGTGATGTTTTCCCTTTGCTCTTTGCTCATTCTGATTCATATTTTTCCTCTCAGCAGTACTGGTGTTTAAGGCTATGTCCTTGGTTCTCTGTCCCAGCTACAGATTCCATTCCTGAACAGGATTGTAGCCCTGAAGTCTGTGCTGGAGGGAAGGCAGGATGAAATTGAGTTCATGGGATGCAGAAAGTTCATTAGCTCTGTTGTTTTTTGTTCTTTTCATAGACTTGGGCAGTCATTTGTATCTTTTTGCTACTTTCTGTTCCCTTGATGTAATATTTTTCTCTGTGCTACAAATGCAAAACGGATGAATTTTTTTTTTTTTTCTTGCTGTGCTTTATTTGGAACCTACGTGTAGCTGATCTGAAAGGATGAAATAATTCTGGCAGTTTACGTCTTGTCTCTGCACTTTAGCACAGCCTCTTGTGCATCTTAGTCCCTTCCTGCGTGGTGGGCTGAGTGCTGTTCTCTTTGCCTTAGCAAAGGCTTTATGGGAACGCTGGAAAAACACCTTATCTTGCTGTTTTGGTAAAAATAACAAAATCAGCCCCGGGAGCTTGTATCCTGCAGAAATTATGCATGCCTGATGGGGTTTGTGCGCTTCCCCTCAGTGCTTAGATCGTTTGGCTGATCCATCTTCTGCTGTGAAGTGGTGCCAGCGAGGAGAGGTCTCCGAAGACGTTTTGCATTAGTGAAGTGCAGCGTGCTAATGCGTCTCCTGCACCGACGCTGTGCTTTGCATTTTAAAACAAACCCGCAAAGCACACGTAGCCTCGCCTGCGTGAATTGCTCCCACCGTCCAGGGCTTCAGGTTTAATCCTCGTTTGTTCTTGAACTTTCAATAATCATAAAAATAAAGGGAGGGCCTCTTAGCATTGTTTATAGTAGGAAAGAGCGGTGCAAGATTTCATCTACTGTTCAAATCCCTTGCTATTTTTGGTATTTGACCTCTGCGGAGAAGATTGCCAAACCTACAGGTTGTTTTCATTTTTATTACGCGCGTCTCTTCTCTCACAAGTTACTCTCGTGTATTGGCTCAATCTTTGAGGCAAAGTTTCATTCCTTCCACGTTTCCCATGGTGGTTTTCAGAGGTAATTTTATGTTCCTATATGCTGTTGAGCTAATGTTCCCTTTCAGAATTGAGACCTATGCAATTTCACAGCATCTCATGTGCAAAACTAAAAGGAGAAGGAAAATTGCTTATGAATTGCTGATTTATTTTTTCAAAAGCTTTCTGGATTATAAAGGACTCGGGAGCCTGTTGGCTTGAGTTTAAACTGCGATGTTTGGAGTGGTACACAGAGAGCCCAGCACTATGTGCCCAGACAAAATGAGAGGTTTAGTTAAAGGGTGGCTTTGGGATGCAGCAGCAGTTTGGGATGAGGAGCGGCACCACTGCGGGTGGCGGTGGGCATTGGTTTCGGGAGCAGGTGACTGGTGATCGCCAGATGCTGCAGCCAGCGCATGTACTTGTGTAAATGCACGTGGTATTTATTGCTTTTCCTGGCACGTTGACAGCGCTGCGTTTGGTCGGCGGTAAGACTGTACTCAGTAGGTCCAGACCGTGGGCCTCTGTGAGTTGGAATAAAGGAGGAATCTGAACTTAAATCGACTGCCTCATGCCCACAGCACCGGCCCAAACCTCTTCTTTTCCGAAGGCCTCTCTGCCTTTTCTGCTGAGACAGGAGCGGCGCAGCCTCTGAGCCCTGCAGCTTGCCAAATTGATCCCTGTGATGGCAGTTGCGCCGTGTCCAAACCGTGCCATGCTGCGAAGAGGCTGCTCAGTGACTGACCCAAACCAGGTGCCTGGGTTGTCGAAGTCGGACTGCGCGAGGCTAAACCACCGTGCCTGTGCTTCCCTTCTGCGGCGCAGAGCAGTGTGTGCTTTGCAAGTGGCAGCACTCCAACGCGTCGTTATCTCCTATTGTGTTTGGAAGACCATTGTTTCCTATTTGTCTCATAAATTTAACGGAGATCCTATTCCTGCCATTTAAACTTTCCCATCAAAATACAACAGCGACTTCCCCTCCTGCAGAGGAAGGGCTGGCAGCTACACCCTGAAGTTTGAGCATGAGTTGTTTATATAACCTTCAATCACAATTTCGTAATAGTCTGAAGACTTTCTTGCTCAGGCAGACATTTTACTGAGTTTTTAGCAAAAACCTGGCTGCCATCAATGCGCTATTACGGCTTCTTAGTTGTTGCAGTGGAAATAGGATTGAGAACTGTACCCTCCAGCCTCCTGATGATATATAAATTGCACATCTATCTGGAAAACATGAAGTGTTTGCTGGTACTTTAACCTAGCTGTACCTGCGTCATTTGGGAGTGAAAGCTTAGGAGCTATCTTGGGCTAATTTTATTTCCCAGAGAGTATTATTAAATCTGGATGAAACATGGTTCTGCAGTCTGGCCTTTCACAACTTCCGAGAACCTGCAGAATTCCCTCACCCTCCTCTGACGTCAAAGCCCTGACACGAGAGTTGCAGAAGCTGCTCCCTGAGTAATCTTCCTCTATCACAGCCGGTAATGCTGAACCACTTCAGCCTGCTTCCCAAATGGGCAGCGTTTGTCAGGAATGTGTCCGAGCTTACTTGGCCTTCTGAGTATAAAAAAAATAGGTCTCAATATTTTGAGCTTGAAGCTTGGGTCGGTCTGGAAAAGTACCTTTTTCTAACGAAATTTACAGACCCCACCCCAAATTTTCTCTAAGTGTGGCAGTGCAGGATAGCTGGCTTATTAAAAAAAAAAAAAAAAAAAAAAAACAACAACAACAACAACAAACTCCTTTCTCCATGTTCAAGCTCGTGCTTGAAACTGCATTTTATTGGAAGCTGCTGTTGTGATTCTTCAGACTGATTTGATTCTTCAGATTAAGTAAAAGCTGTCATTATTAATAATATTGTTAATCATAAAATATTCTAGATGTTTAAAATTTCAATTAATTTACATGGAATTTTAATAATTTTGTAATTTTCTTGCAGTTCTGTCTCTTAATATCGTGTTATGATTTTTGAGTTACCTTAATTAGCCTGACAAAAATACTGTTACAGTGCTATGTGGTGATTTTTCAGAAATGAAGTTCAACAAATCCAGATAAAATTGGGCCTTAGCCTTGCATCCCGCTGAGCAAGTGGCGTTTAACAGCTGCCTGCTTTTGGTTCTGCTAAAAGCTTGTTCCATTTGAGGACAGACCCGGAAAAGTGGGTAAGAAGTAGGCTCCATGGGTAGGTTGTACACGAGCTAATGCCAGAAAACATGTTGAAATTCTTCTTGGAGGGGAAAGGAGTTTCCACAGGATGTCTGCATTTTATGGCAAAAATTACTTGTAGATGTGCTCTGAAAGGCAGCTTTGATGTAGGAGATTAACCTGGGACCTCGCTGTCGGGATATTACCCAGTTGAATAGCCTCGGCACATTATTTGTGACTTGGGAATTAAGCTTTTATGAGTGTGCCTACTTAAGCTGTTTTATAAGAATTTGCTCATTTGTCACACGGTGTGATGAATATCTGTGGGCGCCTAACAGGAGCGGGGAAAGCAGAACCTTGAAACTATGAACAACGGGGTTAAATAAAAACAAAACAAACGCAGAATGCAGTTTTGTCATGGCAACTTTTCCTTTGTTGCTGGTCTCTCTTGGAACATTAAAATGATTTGCCAAAACCAAGGAATCGTGGCAACTTGCTCATTCTGTCCCTAAAAATCTAGCCTGAAGAATTAGGAGGAAAAATTGATAGGACAGCTGGAAAAGTTTGAGGATCTCTTCCCGCATTCTGGCCTGCCTGAGTTCTCTTTGGTTTCTAACTGGATGTTCTCAAAAAGAATCCATCTGTGTATGTGCTGGGCACTGGCCTGGTTCTTAAGGCAATAAGGAGATTTTTTGAATACTGCTTTACCCATATTTACATTAGCTGAAGTACCTGTACAGCTGAGAACTTCAGAGTTGACCCCCCGAACTTACTGATTCTTTTTTTTTTTAACGCAAAAGAGTAGTCTAATTGACCCTGTAATTTGGACAGGAATCATCCCTGTGGATGGTTATGCCTCCTTTCCATACCCCAGCCATGTCTTTTTGTTGAAAAATGATCAGTTTGTGAACTGTGATGGGGTTCAGAACACAGGGTTTGAAAACACCTGCTGTTTGTAGTGGTAAATACTGCATGTCAATTGAAATGTTTGAGGACTTTTTCTGACTGAATTGATGGAAGCCTTCCCCACAATTACAGAATTGAGTTTTCCTTTGTGCTGCAGCAAGGAGAACTTTTATTTTCCCAAGGACTCCTCATTCTTTGTGAGGGCTGAAAGAATATGTTTGAATGTTGCTTTTGCTTTGGAAAATTTTATACTTCTGTATATCACCAAAATACTGTCTGTTTGAGAAGAATTCAGTAATTCCAGATGAAGAACTGCCTCTGAAGGGAAGATTTTTCATATCCAGGTGCACTAAAAAAAAATAAATGCGGGTATGTGTTTTCTTTAGGAGTCTCAAGATGAGTGTGGGCTCTTAGGAGGTTTGATGCAAATGCCAAAGGCACTCAGCTCCTGCGAATTGTGGTGTTACCCTGCTGCCCGTGTAGGTGGCCCATGGTACACTTACTGGCGTTGGTGTGTGTCATTGGGCACCTGAACACTTGTACAATTTCCCTCATCTGGCCATTTCAGGCTGTAGTTCTTAATTTTGTCTTGTTCTCTGCCTATGCTTTGTGTGGCTCTCAGTGGAGAAGTTAACCCAGGAAGGCTCTGCAGTTGTCCTGGTGGAGCTGTCCGTGGGCTGTGCCTGCTACCAGACAGAATTGTTCTTCAGGTGCTGCTGATGCCTTTGCCTTTCCACTTGTGGAACATCGCTTTGCCACTTACTTCAGAAAAACAATAAAGCAAATGTAGCTAAATGACTCCTACAGCATTCACAAACAGACTGTGTAATCTTTGAAGGGGATTGTATGATGTAGTGCTTACAGTCAGGAGAGACTGAGCACCTTTACTTGGGAAACCCTTGCAGGTTTTCTGTTTCTGTAAATGAAGTTGTAGGCAGAATGTCAGGATAATCAGATTTGATTTCATACATTACCTCTTTGCAACAAACTTTTTCATATATATGTATATATATATATATGTAAAAACCTCATATATCAGAATTTTATAATTAAAACTCGGATTTTATTTATTGCAGATTTCTGACAAGGCCAGGAACAGTGTTTGAGATGTCTGCACTCGAGAAGATCGAGGAGCAGCTCGCCCGGCTGCGCATAGCGAAGCGTTCGGTGCTGAGGGAGGAGCCCGCCTACTTACTGGACATCGACGTTTCCCGCTCTGCCCCATCCGAGAGCAGTCGCTGCGTGGCAGTTTCGTGTTCCAACCAGTCCATTAGGCTGTATAACAGGGAAACATTAAACTTCCTGCGGGAGTACAGTAGCCGTCCTGGGATGCTTAATGGAGTCAGGTTTGCGCACACGTGTGACAGCCTGGTGTTCTCTGCGTGCAGCGATGGCACAATAAAATGTTGGGATATTCGTTTAGCGGCTCAGAAGGCCGTGCAGATATTTAGTGGCTATCCTTCCAACGTCTTTATCAGTTTTGATATCAATTGCAATGATCTCATAATTTGTGCTGGAACAGAAAAGGTTGAAAAGGATACGTTTCTGGTGTTTTGGGATGCAAGAGGCAACACAGACTGTGCCGGCACGACTAGGGAACCCTTGGGAGTCTATTCTGAAAGTCACAATGATGATGTCACCAAAATCTGTTTTCATCCTGTCAAACCCAGTTGGGTAGTTTCCGGGTCAACCGATGGCTTGGTTAATGTGTTTGACATCGACAAGGACAACGAAGATGATGCTTTGATATCAACCTGCAATTCAGATTCATCGATAAGTTTTATTGGCTGGTCCGGGAAGGGTTACGAACAGATCTACTGCATGACACACGACGAGGGATTTTGTTGGTGGGACCTTGCTCAGTTAGATACTGAAGAGCCCATAACTCTGCTGCGCATTCAGGACGCCAGAGACACGGTCTGTATTGAGAATGACAGCTTGAATTACCTGGTGGGCGGTGCGTACCACGAAAAGGCAGACAAACTTTTTCTTATTGGAGGAACATCAACAGGAAAAATTCACCTACTGAGCTGCGGTGCTGATGGGCTGAGCCTGGTGGGCACCCTCGGTGGAGGACACTCGGCCACCGTTCGCTCTTTCTGCTGGAACCTGGCAGATGAGTCACTGCTGACGGGCGGAGAG
Source organism: Aythya marila (assembly GCF_965140915.1). NCBI lineage: Eukaryota > Metazoa > Chordata > Aves > Anseriformes > Anatidae > Aythya > Aythya marila. Next base: position 7,166,296 of record NC_139046.1, on the reverse strand, counting down.
GATGCTCAGCTGCTGCTCTGGAGGCCCGGAGCTGTGGAAAAGTCCCTCGCAAAGAAAGAGACTCTGAAGATCGCTTCCTCTGTGCAGAAGAGAGTCAGGGTTCACAACAGCTCCCTCAAGAGCAAGAAAAAATGAAATTCTGAAAATAGGAGCCTGCTCCGTGGAGTTCTTCCATTTGCTCAGTCTCCTGGGCAATACGTGGCCATTGCTTTATTCGGAGGTGCTCTGTGGAAAGAACCATGCTGCTTGAATTCTGCTTGGGAATGTACATCCGTCATCAGATGAATGCCTTTTTTAAAAAAAAAAAGTTCCTAATATTAATCTGAAAAGAGTAAATGTTTGCTCTTTAGTTCTTGAACAATAGATCTTAAATCATTTTATATAAAAAGATTTTTTTATGGTTGTTTAATGTCTCAGCCAACATATTTAATGTGTAATATAGGCCTGTGGCTTGCATAATTTGTTACTTTCCCAGTGAAATTCCCTGGCATGTTTTAAAAGCTTTTGTATCTCAAGCTGTGTTTTTCTTCCTTTACAGAGAACTTAATGAAATTGCTCAACATATTAAAAGATTTTATGTCACTTCTGAACGCTGGAGGGAATTACTTCTTGATGAAACAGAAAATAAGTCCTGTTCTTGCATTGTCATGTTACTGGTTTGTAGCAGGCTCATAAAGCAGCACTTGACAGAGCCATCTTTTTCATAGCAAAGGTACAAATGTATTAAACTAAACAGGAATGTGCTGTTCCATACAGCTAATTCTTTCAAGTGTATGAGAAGTGTTAAACTGGCATTATTTAGGGTGTGTTTCCTGCATGAAAACACGTGAGGATCTCCCCAGCAGCTTCGTTCTGTCCTGGTGAGTGCATCTCAGGGAGCGCACCTGGAAGACGGGAGATGTTCAGCGAGTTAAAGATGGGCATAATTACACCAGTTGTGCTTAAAATCCCCAGTCCTGCATTTGAAACCAGCTAGTGTCATGTGCAGGGTGGGAATGGTAAAACACAAACCAAACATGGCCTTCTGAGAATAGTTCCTGAGCAACAGACCGACATGGGGGAGCTTTAACAAAACCTTTTAGGAGTCAGTGCCTGTCCTTTAAGAAATAGCTCTCTTTGCAGAGTTTATGCATTTCTCTCAATGATATCTCTGACTGCTTTGTTTCAGTGTTCCATCAAAGAGCCATTAAGTGGTGTAAAAATTGCCTTGTTCTGAAAGGGCTGAGTTTTTCTGCTTATTCTGCTCCCCTGGCAGCCTGCGATCTGTGCGTCTGGCTCTGCACACACAATTACCTTCAGCTTTCTGAGTGCTGCTGCAGTCAGATTTCGGGTGTAATTACACTGAATTGAACATACGGGAGCCACAACTGGAAGCAGCAGAAGAGTATTTAAGGATTGTGATGTTACAGAACAGCTGGCAAAAGAAGGGAGAGGGTTGTTCATGTGAGCCTGGACAGGTGATTCTTCCACAAGTTATGAACCTCAGGCTTGGAGGATTAGCTTGGAGTTCAAAAACAGTTTCTGAAGTACAGAAAATACCTCCAGTGTACGGTCACGGCTGTGCCGAAGATGCCTTAATGATCTCTGGAAATGAATCCCCTTCACACAGAAGTACCAAGTTTCCACATGGTGTGTTTTGCAAGCTGCTAATGCCCTCCAGCCACAGCTGTGCATCCATCGTTGTTCTGGGTCTGCCTGGTGGTAATTAAGATGTGATTCACTTTGCTTTTCTTCCTGCTGGTTATTTAAATGTGTGGCTTCAATTCAGAAGTCACATCTCTCTGAACCTTATTTTTTTTTAATTTGTGTTGAATTTAAGTTACACCAACATCCTTATACATGAAGGATCATCAGAGTCTGTCGCTTCCCAAATTAGTTCATGCTATTTTAAGATAACTTGGGTGGTGTTATGGCTATGATGCACCTGCACCATGTGCCCTTTCAGGTGTCTCGGGTCACAGGTTATTGCCTGTTCCTGTGGTTTTGTAACAGAGTGGGCCAAAAGATTCAGACCCCTCTGAATTTACCTCAATGGCCAGATGCGGACATGGGTTGGTACCAGCAGCTGGCGGTGGGGAGCTAAAGGAATGTTCCAAGACCTGTTTCATTGCAGGTGCAATGTCCAGCTTGGTTTTTGTGTTTACCGACCCTTTTCCTGGTATCTCAACACGTTCCATGGAGTAAGGTCTTTTTCTTGAATAAAGTTGTGTGTGTGTTGCAGAAATGCAGAGAGGGAGCTTTGGGTGCCTCTGCTTTCTTTGAAGTGTCTGAGATCACTTGTGTGCGCTGTCAGCGGTATCTCAGTGAGAGCAGTGGAGATGGGAGTTGTGGGACTGGCATGTTTGAAGTTTTCAGCCTCTATCTGTTAATTAATTTCTATATTAATTTGATCCATAACAAATCCATACCCATCACAGTAGTTAATTTCTATATTAAATTGATCCAACAAATCCATACCATTGCAGTTAAGCCATGCCTTCCCTGATAAGTTCACCCTTTTACAAACGTGACTTCTGCAAACAGTGGGATGGGAAAAATGTGTGTATATCTCAAAAACCTGCAAAAGCACAGCAGCTGGCAGGAGTCTTGGGCATGTGGTGCCCCTGAAAACATTTGATTCCTCTTAGTTTTCTTTTGTGTTGACTTAATTTCAGGTTAGTATCCACTAACAACTAATTAGTGCTCTGTGCTTTTGTGAACTGAAACTTTCTTAGAGCACAAAGCAGAATATGGAATCATAAATAACAGCCTTTAAGTGAGGCAGGTTAACTTGTCTGAGTGCACTTCAACTCTTAGGTCAGTTTTGATGTCTCTGAGTTGGCTTCAGTATTGTTCAGAAACAGATTTGACCTTTATAATTGAAACTGCAAGTAGCAGGCATTCAGAAATTGGCATTGTATTAATTGCTTAACCCTGGGGGAAGCTTTCATTCCGGAAGCAGTATCAGATTTTTTCCAGTAAATGAAAATTAAAAATCCAGATAAATTACCTGAGTGAAGAAAAGTGTCTGTCTTTATTCAGAGGTGACAGCAAACCCATGGTACAGTATTTCTGAGCAGCAGGAGAACGTTATTTAGTGAACACGTGAAAGAAAACAGGTTTACTCACATTCAGCATGTTCCCAAATTTCCTCTCTGTTTATTCTTCTGTCCTCTGCAGGTAAAACCCAACACTGGCATGCCAGCCCTTGTGCTCTGTATATGAACTTCCCAGAACCAGAGAATCACAGAATGGTTGGCAGAGACCTCACAGCCCACGTGTGCCGGGGTTTGGTAGGGATGTGGTTATTTGTAGTTATTTAGCAGAACTTTTATGCTCCTGAAAGAATCGACACTTCTAGTGCCCCTCACAAAGCTCGTCTGTGTTTGTCATTGTTAATTTGGAACGACTTCACCTCATCCCACGAAAATCATCTCCTGTTTGGCTCCTTGGTTTGTTCTGGGGGGAAGCAGTGAGGTGTGGTTTGGTGACTGCCTCTCTGGAGTGGGAGAGAGGCACAGCAAAGGCAGGCTGGTGCTGGTCCCTGCCAGCCCCTGCTCCACCACGGGACCCTCTGCCTTTGAAGTAAGCGTAACGGCTCGATGGAAGCAGGATAGGGCCTTCACTGAATTATGCACAACATAAACACCCTTCAAGCATAAAAGCCAGTTCCTGTTTGTCCCTGGGATGAGCAATTTGCCAGTGAAGCGTGCAAGAGAGGCAGAAGCTGCTCCCAGGGCTGGGTGTGCTCTCAGCCTCTGCTGCCGCTGCCGTGTTTCACAGGGCAGGGAAAAGGAGAAGGAAAGAGCGAGCGGGGACGTGACAGAGGTGGCAGTTTGGTCTGTGAGTTTGCGACTGTCTGTTACAGAGAATCCCAGGCTGGTTTGGGTTGGCAGGGACCTCACAGCCCATCCCCATGGGCAGGGACCCCTCCCGCCAGCCCAGGCTGCCCCCGGTCCCTTCCAACCTGGCCTTGGGCACTGCCAGGGATGGGGCAACCACATCTGCTCGGGGCAGCCTGCACCAGGCATCATTGTACTGTGCTCCATTTCTTGGTTCCTTATCAGAATTACTTGCACATAACTCAATCTTGTGAAGATCTTTGGTAACTTCTAGTTTTCCCTACCAGTTTACTAACCTGCAGGGGGATGGTGGGGTGACAGGAGCGGAGCGGGGTTAACTTCAGTTGCTGCTGTCATCGTGGTCTGTCCTTCTCCAATATCAGCACGTGTTTCGTGAAGTCATACATCTTCACGCCTTTAGATCCTTTGCAATCTGTATTTTGAAAGTATTTCTACCTTTCTGGAAAGTGAGTGACAGAAAATATTACTCTTCACTTTGATCCTATATACTCTTGCTGCAATTTCGACACCAGTATTTTTATGGGAACACATTCTATTTTCAATTCAGTATCAATTTCAGTCTCACCCTCTCATGTTCTGAATAAAGATTTGATGCTGCTGAAAATCCCATAAAGGCGGTGCTCGAGCAGCTGTTGCCACAGGAAATCAGAACTGGCAATGGGAAATGCGAGGAGGGATTCAAGAGAGTTCCCTGCACTAATTTAAAACGATCGCTTGGGAAGGTTAAATATTTAATAAAAGTTTAAAAGAAAAATACGCAATTTCAGCAGATCACCAAAGGGCCCTTGCATCCCAAACCTGCTGTTATTGATGGCAGAAAGTACATTCACAATGAAGCTGAAGCACAAATGCAGACTTCACTTTTCTGGATGTTTTTAATCCAGGGACTCTCAGTACCCAGTGGAGCACAAATCATGCCACCATCCACTACTTTGGACCCAGATTAAAACCAAGGGGCGCACGCACACAGGTAAGAAAGCTGGAAGTGACGGTAACTCAGCTCTACTGGGACTTCTCCAGTGATGGGGAGCTATGCCTAGAAATTAGCACGGTTGTTCTGAGTTTTTGTTTGATACCATTCTTGCGGATATATAAGGAGTGAAAGCATAAATCAGTAAACTGTTTGTTACACTACCTTAAATTGTAATTATTCCTGCCACAAATTATTCTTCGCAGGATGTTGTAAAGTTTGCATTCACAATTTCATGTCTCTTGCTTTAGGGAAAAATGATTTCATCCTGTACTGTTTTTTTCCCTGCTTATCCTATCAGAGTAAGGGACGACAAAGTCTGGACTCTGTGCCCAAACTCTGGTTCTGTTGCGGTGTCAGTGGCTGCCCAGCTGCATGTGCCTCTGAAATAATCCCCGGGTTTCCATCTGGCAGCAACATAAGATGTTTCTTTGGTATCTCAGCAGCGGAGTGCTGGGGAGGACAGCAGTCCATGTGCGAGCTGGGAACCATGACTTGAAAGAAATTGAGTCTGACTTGCTTTGATGATGGAAAGGGTTATTTGTACATAGAAATCTCAAATACTGGTTTAAAATTATTTTACTTGGGCATCTAGAGAATGCAGGTGCAGCATTTTTGGGATCTGTTTGAAGAAAGAAGCCTCAGGACTTCACTGTGCCGGTGACCTTGGTGAACTGTGTCAGTTTAGGACTGGTACGTGAGGGATCGGGAGAAGTAGGCGGGGTGTCCCTTGCCATGAAGTACGGTGTTTTATTTGTTGTTTTATTTTTTTCACAACTTTGTGTAGCTGTAGATTTGCAGCAGGAACACAGAGTAGCATTGGCTATGCTACACTTCCTCAAAAAACACATACCGACTATACCTGAACACGCAAATTTAAAACTTACGCTACCAAATGAGCGCTTGGCTGCCAAGCAGTTGTGTGTCTCCACATCAGGCCTTTTTGACAAGACTAAATGGGGAACAATTACATTTGTCATTATGCCAGCACTGCAGAGACAATACCCGGAGGGACAACAATGTCTTGGATCAGCCGGGATGGTGTTTGTGCTTGACACCCTGAATCAAAGCCTAGCTGAGGCCAGTTCTAGGCAACCTGTCCTTTACTAGAAAGAAAGGAGCACTTCATAAAACAAATCTGTTTTGCTAAGTGACAATGTACAGCGATGCGTGGGTTAGAGGAATACCTCTAGATACCAAACCAAGGTAGTCATAAAAGATCTCAGATAGCCTTCTACTTGTGTATATCATTAGAGCGACAAGAAGATTAAATGATTGCTGGAGATAATTCTTAGTTAGGCTGAATTTGTTAAGTCCTAAGTATTGCAAGTAATAGAAGGTATGGAGGCAATACAGGATTGTAACAGGAGCACAGAGGCATCCCATCCCACCCCATCCCATGGAAGGAATGGTAGCAGTTTGGTAAAGCATCTTGGCTAAAACATGCCCAAATCCTTATTTATTTTTATAAGTGTTGTTTAACATTTCTGATCTGGTTAATTGCCAGGATGCCTAGACAGAAAGCAAACGAGCTCTCGGCTGTTATGAACCAGAGTGGTGGCACGTGCAACAAGTGACTGCTTCTCATCCTTTTAGGCATCCACCTGCTGACCAGGACATCGTGTTTCTCAGTTTTCAACTCATTTTTGCTGACCCGTTCTAAGCCTGAACATTTATTTTATTTCATTTATGAATTTGCTCCCATTTCTTTTCTAACCTGTGCATGCCTTCAGATGAGACGTAAGTAGTTGTGGATTCTTACAGGCACATGTAATATATTAGGCTCATTTGCTGATTGCTGGATTTATTAACATAGTAAAGTTGGCACATGGAGTCACCTAGTTATGCATTAATGCGGCAGTTTTAACTGTCCTGACAATACCCCTCAAATATTACAATTCTCTCCCCCCCCCCCCCCAAAAAAAAAAAAAAAAAAAAAAGGCCCAAGACTTGATTCTAGTTCACAACTTCTGTAGGTCTGGGCGTTTTTAAGAAGTTTGGTTCATGAAACAATTCAGAAAAGCTCTGTAGTATTCTGTAAGGGAAAAATCAGTGTTTCTCAGATGGCTCTATAAATACATTTGGTAGCTTCAGAAATAAGTGAAGGTATTTCGAGAGCTCCAGGCGTGTTTTTGCACATAATGCTCTGGTGAGCTAACAGAGGAAATGAACTTCCTCTTGTTTGCAAAATAGAAACCCCCTCAAGTTCTTAACATTTTTTCCACGCTGCTTGGAGAGTTAAGCTACGACGCAGGTTTTTCTTGTCGATCGCAAGCTTCCACACCTAGCATGTTTCTGAGCCCTCCTACAAATCCTCAAAGAAAGGTCACAGCATTAGCTAGTGAGGATGCAAACCAGCATGCTCAGTTAGGCCAGAATCAAAGGAACAGGAGAATGAAGTGTATTCATATAGCTGACCTATAGAAGGAAAGAGGAAGAACAGGTAGTGGTGTGTTTGTGCCATTTTTCCATTCTTTTTCCATTTTTTTTTTTTTTAAGTTGGTTTAATGTACTCTTCAATCCAGGGTCATTTAGTATAGAAGAGAAAGTTCTCTGGTACCTCTGAGAAACTCCTGTCCTTGTTCTCTTCTTGATCTCTCACTATTTCTGCCTTTAAACCATTTCTGTCCTTCAGGCACAGGTGAACTCAGCAGTTACCAGGATGATTTCCAACTGTACGGCTCCCAGCACAAGAGCTGGGACAGCACCAAAGAAACAGGAAACACTGTTTTTAAAAAACAACAATGTGTTTTTACTCGCCAACCTGCAGGAACATTACCGAGTGCTCTACAAGCACTGTTTGGTTTGCTGACGTTTTGGGCCACGTGGTCTCCATGCAGGATGCGGAGCGTGGCGTCTGTGTGCCTGTTATCAGTGGGATTGCGCAGAGGAATCTCGTGTTCACCCACACCTGCTGAAATGATGCTCCAAGAAGTACTTCGTGTGATGGGCCAGGTGGAGGAGCTTGCAACTTGCTTATGCAGGTGATCAGTCAGCTATCAGAAGTGTTTTAATGTGGTGGATATTAAAGCAGCTACGTAAGCGGAATATTCTAAATATACATGTGGAATTATAAACCATCGGTAATCTTCTGGAAGGAAATGGTGTTCTGACATTCAGCGCTTACTTTTCCCAGATTTGAGACAGGATTTGATTTTTTTTTCCACTGACTCCAGTACAACTAAAAATAAACCGCCTCATTTTTAAAGGCACACCTTTAGGCTTTACGTGGTTACTTGGTTATCCTCAAGGAGCGACTTTAGGACTGCTAACCCTTACAGCCCAAGCACAACCTGGGTGTCTAAAAATTGATATTTCAGTTTTTGTTTCCCAGCCAGGGGAAACAAGGCAAAAAGCTCCCCACTTGCACATGAGAGATCTGTGCCAGAACTGGCTCGGAGCTGAGAGCTCCTGCTGCTCTCCTCCAGTTCCTCTGCACGAGGCTGCTGCGGCTTTGGCCTCTTCTTCAGGAGCTTATCGTATTACTCAGAATTTATTCTGTTCATTTAATGCCTTGAAGCCCCTGCTGAGGTCTAGACCCCCCAAGGACAGAGACGGTCCGTGCCACAAGGAGCATGCAGACGATGTACCATAGGGAATAAAACACATAAAGAGAAACAGATGGGTGAAGCAGGTAGGTAGGATGTGGCCTGAAAAAAAGTTTTATATTTCAGTAGATCCATTTAGCAAACATGGTGGTAGGAGTCCTGATGGCTCTGTTCTACCAACATTATTTTCCTTGCTAGGAGAAGGCAAGCACGGACAAGCAAGTGCTTGTGCCAGTCTGACAGGCAGCTGCTCTTGGGCAACGAGGGATGTGGGGCTGACAGCGTGCTCAGCTCAATTTCTCTCCTCTAAGCAAGGATCTTTGCCAAGCTCTGCCCTCAGACCTCTCACGCTTTGCACCTGTACGCACGTGTCATGCTGCTGAAGAACAAACCGTCCCTGTGAAACGTCGCAGAGCTCAGCCTGCTTCGTTCCCACTGCCCCAGCCCCACTACTCTGTAACCACGTAAGGAGCACACCAAACATCGTGTGTTGTGCTTCAGCTGCTGTGCACAGGTCGGGACTTACAGTTTGGGAGCCCTGAGGTGGGATCTGACCTCAGCATGGTTGGGCAGGTGCTGCAGGCTGTGCTCAGAGCGTGGCTCCATGGCTGGTGGGCTGCATCGAGTGCAGGAGGCTGGGACCAGTTCAGAGGTAGGAAGCCCGGGCTGTGATGGCAAGTAGCTCCGAGATAAAGCTGTGTGAAGGCTCTTCACCTGGGTGAGATGAAAGCAATCTTGTTAGGTTTTCTTGGTCTTTTGTTATCGAAGAGCTGGAGGGGAGAGCATTAACGGCAAGCCTGAGGAATGGCAACAAAGGAGGTGGCCGAAGTGGGAGCCAAGGGAACATGCAGAGGCTGCTGCCTTCTGAGCTCTGCTGGAGTGCCTTCGTCTGCCCGCTGCATTCCCCAGCGTGTCCCATAAGCTGCAGCGCCTCTCGATCCATGCCCATGTGGGATGGCAGCGCGAGGTGTGTGACGGAGGAAAGGCTGCGCTCAGTTCCCTCTGCAGATTGCGTAAGAAGCAGAGATGGTACAACAAGGGTTTTGTTTCACTGAAGTTTGACAAGCCCAAGGAGTTTTCCTACCAGGTCTGTTTGGTTACCGACAGCTGAGGGTTGTTGCATTTCATGCACTAAAGCCACTGACAATGCCTCTAAAAGCTTTCTCAGAAACCAGGGCAGGTCTTCAAAGGCTGTGATCATTCCTAGCCTCCATTATGAGAGTTAAATATGTTTTTAGTACACATTTGGGCTTTCCCCAAGCCATGGAAAACACCTGGAAAGCATATGGAACACACCCTGACACCTGCTGAAAAATCTTAACTTAGATAAAGTCTCCCTTTTATTCTTAAACAATGCAGGGGAGAAAAACCTCCTTCATGCAACACAGACCTCAGCTTCAGAGATGCTCTCAGGTGGAGCGAGGGCAGCTGTTGCCCTTTTGGAAAACTGTACAAATCCCCTGGGGTGATGCTGCTGTGTAATGGTGATGGAAAGCTGCCAGGGCAACCCAAGGGCTTCGTGCACCACCATCAGGGCTGCTTTTGCAGGGGTCTACATGCTGAGGCGACACACTGGTGGAAGGTCTGCCAGCAAAGAAGTGGTGGTGATGTTACTGCAGCACTTGCACCACAAACCTGCTTGGAAGGCTGCTTAGTGAAATGCATTTCTTCAGTCGTGTGATGTTAGAAGCACTGAATCTTCCCAGGAATAAAAGAGCTGCTGTTGCAGCCAGGCGCAAGTGCTTTGGATGTAAAACAAAACAAACAAACAATCAAGAAAACAGCGCAAGTTGTAAAAATTATGATCTTTAGATGGCACTTCTGGTGTTCTGCAAGTGACGCCAGGACACCAGTGGCTGGATTTTACACTTACAGAGCGGCTACTTAAAAGAGAATTACCGAATGTGTTTTTTATCTGGGACTGTTACAGTTACAACTGTACCTTGTAACTCCTCAGCTGGCTAGAAATGTGCACATAGCAACATGGCCTCGATTAGTAACGTGGAAATACACACAGCAAGCTGAACTCTACAAATAATTGTCATTTCTCTAACTTACGGTGCTTTGCCTCAAGTGCAGCATATAATTATAATCCCAAATTAGATGTGAGTGGTGATCTGCTGCAGGGTAGGAGGGCTCTGGACAGCAGGACTGATGGGCTGAGGTCAGCTGTATGGGGTTCAACAAGGCCAAGTGTCAGGTCCTGCACGAGGGGCACAACAACCCCATGGCACACGATGGGCACGGGGAGGAGTGGCTGGAAAGCTGCCCAGTGGAAAGGGAGCTGGGGGTGTTGGTCAATAGCCCAATGAATATGAGCCAGCAGTGTGCCCAGGTGGCCAAGAAGGCCAACAGCATCCTGACTTGTATGAGGGACAGTGCAGCCAGCAGGGCTAGGGAGGTGATCGTCCCCCTGTGCTCTGCTCTGGTGAGGCCGCACCTCGAGTACTGTGTTCAGTTTTGGGCCCCTCGCTACAAGAAGGACATCGAGGTGCTTGAGCGGGTGCAGAGAAGGGCGATGAAGCTGGTGAGGGGCCTGGAGAACAAGTCCTACGAGGAGCAGCTGAGGGAACTGGGGTTGTTCAGCCTGGAGAAGAGGCTCAGGAAAGACCTGACTGCACTCTACAAACAGCTACCTCAGAGCAGGTTGTAGTGTGGCAGGGGTTGGTCTCCAAAGCAACAGGACAAGAAGAAATGGCTTCAAGTTGCAGTGGGGGAGGTTTAGGTTGGGTATTTGGAAAAATTTCTTCACTGACCAGGTTGTGAGGCACTGGAACGGGCTGCCCAGAGAAGCAGTTATGTCACCATCCCTGATGGTATTTAGAAGATGTGTAGATGTGGTGCTTTGGGATATGGTTTAGTGCCCCATGGTAGGCTTGGCTGCACTAGGTTAACAGTTGGATTTGATGATCTTAGATCATCACCTAAATGATTCTATAATACACAGCCTCTGTACAACTGAAACCTACAGACATATTAAAAAAAAACTTAGGGCATTAAATGCATAATACTTGGACATGGCAATTTTTAAAATTTCTTTCGGACCAAAGGTTTCTCTGAATACATTAGAATTAGGGTAAAATTAATTAACAGCCAAGAATGTTAAGTATCTAATTCTGCAACACATCTGTGAGAACTGCTGAATTCAGATTCGGTAGGATGACTGCGCTGAGTGGGAGCTCAACTCATCAATATTTTCCTTGCAGAGGTCATAATGGAGAGAGAAAACATGCCCTTCGGCATGTGGCGGTTTATCTGTGTACATTATAGAATTCAACCTTTGAAGACTTTTTTTCCATGTAATTACAGTTACAGGAAGCTTACAGTCTCTCTGAAAGGCATGTGAGTGTGGGCCCTCTAGGTGGGGTGCCTGCACTGTTCTGAGGCGTACCTGCTGGTTTGGGATCTCAGGTGCAAATAGGATCCCCTAGAAAGGAGCCCTGGCTCCGTGGCCTCTCCTCCACTGCCATACCCTGCAGTCCTTCATCTCTCCTGCGTGCCAGAGAAAACCACAGGAATGAAGTCAGAAGGATGTACAGAAGCTGCTTACAACAGCCCGTGAGCACTGCAGCCTCTGCTCTTCAGCTACCAACTCCACGCAGGATAGAACTCAGTCATTTATTACAATAACCGAAGTGCGAGAGGATGAATGCCTGCAAGCTGAAACTGGACACCAGTCAAATTGGCAATAAGGTAAATTATAACGGGGGTGGGGGGGGCACAATTAACCATTCCAACAACTTCCCTAGAACCAAGGAACAAGATGCCGCTGGAAACTTTGACTGGAGGTTTTGTTTGTTTGTTTGTTTTGTTTTGTTTTTGAGAAATGGTTTAATGCAAGTGCCAATTTGCGTTGTATCTTCTACCAGACTAAGTGATCGCAACAAATTTCTGGCCTTATCCCTCTACAGTTTGGGCTGCACCCTGTCCCAGTTAAAATATGAACTAGAATAAATGCAACTGTTAGATGTCTTGCGACATGAGTGCTCCGTTTGGCAATGCATGCAGACTCAGCACAATGCATCGAGTCTGACTTCAGCCTGCACGACTGTTCCACTGGCACCTGCTTTCCAAGGGAACTTGTGTGATATGAAGGGACGTTAAAAAAAAACTTTCCCAAAGTGTCAAAGGACTTTTTGTAGAGTCAAGAACAGAGATGGCTTAATGCTGGTTTTGGTCTGAGCAAGCCAGCTGGATCTGGGAAAAATCACCGTCTTTCTCTTAGGTGTTCTTGGAGTTTCTGAACAAGCAGAAGCGATGAACTTGTCCTCTCCAGATGACCAGAAAAGTCTATTAATGTATCTGTCCCCATTCGAGAAGCAGAAAGGTAAGATGTTTCCGACTGGAGGTTTATTTCAAAACAAAGAACTGCTGGCCTTATTTCCTCAGGCAGCCTCAATTTCCAGGTGGGGTCTGCTGTGGCTGTGAAATGAGCTGGATTGTGAGCTGTAGCCTACCTGACCCAAACCCAGTCTCCACAAATATCTGGTGATAGAGGTCTTGTAGCAGTCAACTTTGGCTTTGACGAAGTGTGGCTGGTTTTGGAGGAGAAAGTTGCTCTGAAATCAACCTCAAGTGATTAAATCGTGACCGATGGATAACAGCTTTCGGAATAGTCCTTGATCACCTTACTGACCTTGATTAGTATTTATGAACTAATATTCTTAAAGGGCTTTTCAGCATTTATTTTGCTCCATCTTTTGTTTGCCAAAAGAAAATAAATAAATTGTCCACCAAAATGTATGTTTGTAAGCCTTTAAGTTGTAGATGAATGTTGTGAAGGCTGTTGTGCCTTGTTTGTACGGTACAAGGATCCAGATTTTCTTTAAGTGTTGGATTGATAATTCTAGGTAATCCTAGTGATAATGCAAACTACAGCTACTCACTACTGCATCATGTTTAAGCACTAATAAATATTCAATTTTTTCCCTCAAACTTATTTTACTGAAAAAAATCAGAATTATCTTTGAACTCGTTAGCCAGGAGTACCAACTTTCATTGAATTCTACTCCCTTCTCTTTCCCCCATTAAGAAATTCTCACTCTCTTTAATTCATTTTAATAATTCTGTTGAAGGCATTGTGCCCTCTACACTTCCATCAATTCTCAGCTTTCCTTAATTTGAAACATTAAATGTTTGAACTTCAGATCCAAACACTTAAAAAAATGAAGTCAACTCCCTGAAAATGCACATGCTAGCCCGGCCTTTCTAAATTGGGCTCTGAAGTGAGACTTAAGCTGTAAGCAACACCGGATTGTTTCAGGACTGCATGGATATGGTCCACGATGCAGGTGCAGTTCTGTGAGTGAAGAGTTGAGCTTGTGTCTTTGTCTTAATTCTTGAGTACTTTTCATAATAAAAGTGCAGATGAGCTCCTCTGAACAAAGGAGGGAGCCAAAGGAGCAAGGAGCTTTTGGAACCACCTCCCTGCTTTGGTTGCCTTGATACTTAGCATAGCACAAAAGCATGAGAAGCTCTGAATGCACATGGGAAGGATTTGGCGACTACCAAAGGAGCAACTTGTGTAAACAGAGTGGAGCAATTATGGAAGCAGCTGCTAAGGATATGCCAAGCAAAGAACTCCGTATCTTTTAGTAAAGAAACCCCACGTGTATGTGTGTGACCCTAAGCCAGAAACCTCTTCGTTTCACCTCCCAGAGCAGAACCAGATGCTCCATCCTGCTGCAGGAGGGAAAGAAGATGCTCTCACTGGGTCAGATAAGGAACTGAAGGAAGGGCAACATCTTCAGTTTGGCTTTCAGAAAATGTTTATCTGTGCTCCTGGTGTATTTTCCCTTTGTTTAACTTTGGATATGTTGTTTTCTTATCCATTTTTAGGAAAAGCCTGCAAAGCTGAAGGAACCTTGTGCACCCTAGGACATGGGAATGAGAGAAACTAGTAAAGGAAGGCATAAAGGGAAGTTTTTTCCTCCTCAGAAGCCTGATGAATGGTGCATTAATACACATAAGGTTTTTAAATTGCAATTTGTAACAGGGATGAGAGCAGCAGGAACAAAGATATATTTAAATACACACTTATGTATTTCATAACTATATTTAAAGGTGTTAAAGAACAACAAAGTTATGGGAGAAAATGGTGCTAAGAAAGACAGGAAATAAGCAATTCACAGGAACAAAAGAACTATAGGATGAGAGAAATTTGCTAGATTATGTGTTGTGTGTTGCAGACACGGAGTGGTTTGTTTGTACAGTCTAATAGGTGTATGTTTGAGTACAGCATTATTCCTATTTCCCCCTAGGTTACAAGATCCAAGGAAATGGTTCTGGTTGAGCTAAAAAGAACAGTGAAATGGGCGATGTTTCCAGAGGGGAGGTATTATGCACTTACTGGGAAGGTTTGAGAATTCCTCTTGCAATGATTGGCCCTGGTCCCTCGCTCTTGTTTGTATCTTGAATTAGCAAGTCACATAATGAATTATGCCAAGTGACAGAAGGGAAAATTTCTGTGTGTGGAGCAGAGTCACGCTCCCACAGGGAATTGGCTTCCTTGGCATTATCAGTGTTTTCAGGCACTGGTGACCCTCTGAGTGAGAAATGGAAAGAAAAATGATGAGCCAGATTTTCAGACAGGCATGCACAATTAAACACATTTGAATGTGCCTTATTTATGCTCATAAGGAGTTGTTTGTACTTCTCTCCTGACAAGTTTCAGCTTACTGTAACCTTCTTTGATAGCCACGCAGGTTGCTGCCCTCCTAAAGGGCTTGATTAGCTTGACCTTACTTTCATCCTTTCTAGCAGCAACATAGCCCTGGCGTGCTAGAATAGATTTCAGCCCGCTGCAAATGCATGCACAGTAGTTACAAATTAACTGGGGAGGAGAAACGAGCTAGATGTAAGAGATTCATATACTGCATCTTTCTGTGTAAGGCTATGGAACAAGAAGCTGAGGGGCTGCGTGTGTTTACTTTGGGCTTACCAGCATGTGTTTGAGGCTGTGGCTATGATCAGCACTTTCATATGAAGTTTCTTTCCCACTTAAAATGTATAAGGCTGTAAACGTGGTTTTTTTGCTCTTTAATGTAACAAACATCAGTAGAAATCATTTTACCTAATGACATCTTACCTAATGAGTTGGCCTACACTTGAACCTGGCTTTCTGGGTGAGGAGTAACAGATTCGGATGCCTCGTGTTACCACTGGTATCGTTTGTGATGGTTTTACTCAAGCACACTCGTGTGTGAACCAGAACTTTTTGTACAGGTGGAAAAGTTACCCTACTTCTGGGGCTCTTGGGTTTGTACTGTTGTCCAGCTTCCCAGACAAGAAGGGAATTCTACATACATAAGCATGTGTCTTACTGTAGCAAGCAAATGGGTTCAGGGATGCTTTTGCTGAGTTAGTGGAAAAGTTGAATAAGCATGGCTGTGGTAAAAAAAACGCAGAATGAAGATAAGAAGTAGATAGATACAACTTTGCAGCTCACAGTTTATTTAAAAGTACTTGCAAGTCAGTACAAGCAGTCCTGGAATCTTTTTTTTTCTAGATTAAAGAACCAAAAGAAGAACTGAAATATTGCAATTAATAAAACGTAAGGAATTCTTGGCAGAGTTCAGTGCATGCAGGTAGTCCACCCGATGTCAGTACCCATCTTTCTGTGGCCAGGGTATGTGGTAGGATAAAGCAAAAGGAAGCTCTGCTCCATGTAGTGGAAAATGCTGACAGATAGGTTGTTTTTTTCTGTAGTATTGATTTTTCTGAGCACAATCTTTTTTTTAAAAAAAACATCCTCTCAAGAAATTCTTTGGCTGTGTACAGCAGTCAATGGCACTTAGTCCCATTAGTGGGAAAATGGATGTAACCACCTAGGGAGTCTCTGTTCAAGGAAACACGGGAAGACAGACTGAATGGAGTCTCATCTTACTCAAACTAGTTAGACATTTTGACCAACAGTGTACTCTGTTTAACCACAGAAAAACTGCTCCGAGAGGATGTTGCCATTACTGGGAGTTGTACCAGAAACGGCATCACCATGATCACAACTCCGGTGAGAAACCTTTCAAGTCTCTGGTTTCACAGTTCCTGCCTCCTGGGTTGCTCTGAAGTGACCAAACAGTGAATTGAAGGATGAGACAGCTAATGATAACGCGATATGATGCAAAGGACATGGTATAAAGTATCTTAAAGCACAGTGAAAATGGGCCCAATGGCCAGTTTGTTAAAAAAAAAAAACAAAAACAAAACACCATCAATTGCAAAGTAATTGGAAGTGTAAATAACTTTGATTTTGTAAATAAAAAAGACTTAATGGGTTTTGGAGTGTGGCCAGTCTACTGGATTCTCAATGAAAACACACATTTTACAGCCACTGGAAACTTTCTGTGTTGGTATGATGGAAGAGAATATCCCGTAAGTACTACAAATCAGAGAAGTTCTTGATGATGAAGGTATACAAGGGTAGCTAATGCTAGATTAGCTTGCACTCAGCCATTTTGGTAAATAGTATGTGTAGAGGAAAAACATCAGGAATTTCATAATTGTTCAGAATTAAACTGGCCATAAACATGCCTAAACAAATGGCGTAATTCTTAGGGCCTCAGATCACAGCAGAACAGATAGGTAGCTCACTGAAGATTTTCCACGCAAAAAAAAAAAAAAGAAAAAAAAAGTTAGTATACAGGGTCTAGAAGAATGCAAAGTGGTCTTCGAAAAGCTTTATTTTTTCCTTAGATGCTTAATATAGTCAGTGGAGAGTGGTCACAAGCAGCTCAGAGCAAGCCTGCCATTCAGTGGAGAAAAGTTTTAATGGAGAAATGGTGAAGACTGTTCCCAAACTGCCTCTCCCCAAGGGACAAAGCAGCCTCATGATTGTTTTAAGACTTAAACAGAGACTACTTGCCTGGACCTTACGCCAAGGTTGCTCCCTTGTTGAATTTTTAGGAAAAAAAACTGTGATGGGAAGGGGTCCATGAACACACACATGCACACATACAGGGGTTGAATCTCAAGCTGGCATTGCTGCTAATTCACCCAGGCACTGAAGTGCCCTTGCTTCCAGGATGGGGGGCGGTACAGACAACATCAGCATTGTGCTGCTGCAGGAATACCAGGCTAAGACATACCTGTGGCATATGTTGGCTGATTGTTAGCTGAGGCAGAGAAAATGTGTACCAGTTCCTGCTTATTCTGACAGCACCCTGAGCAGGGACTGGCTTTGAGTGTTAAGGAGAAATAATTCTAAGTCCTTAAGTCATTCTAAGAGTATGACAGATCTCCAAAAACCACTTAATCACTGGGATAAAATAAACACGTAAAAGTTCTGACAGATGTATTGTACAAAGGAGCTTTAGGCTTGATTACCCAGGCCATACATGGGCAAGCTGTTACCAGTCTTCCTGCAGCTCTGGATGGATCAGGAATACAAGGTACGTCCCTCTGTGCATCCATTCCAGAAAGCAGGAGGATCTGAGCTGTGAAGAACCACCACGTAGGACTGCCTTGGGCTAAAATGATTTGTGTCTGGATCCATGCTTCAACCTGCAAGAAGGATATTGGGCTGGGATTCCAGAAATAAGACTTCTGCATGGGAAATATGAGCCATCCTATTCAGCACAGTTTGTAAAAGTAGCAGCCATCTGTTGGGGTTTATAGAAGGCTGAGAAACACAGGATGTTTACTTTCATTCAGATGTGCAGTGAATGTGCCTCCTATGAGCAGACTTGTTACAATACTAATAAAACAACTGGGACATTAAGCCCAAGAGAAAAGCTCGTTAAATGTAGCAATTACATAAATTGAACGAGCAAGATAGAAAGCATTGCAAACATACATGCACGCACATACATACATAATCGCTTAAGTAAAGGGTCAGCAGAAAGGAGGTCAGACAGAAATATGGAATGAATGCACTAACTTCCAGACTCAATTGACTGCTTTCCTGGGTGCTCTATGGAAATAATAGGGGAAAGGTAAGGTAAGAAAGGATCTGCTTTCCAAATAAGCCAACATAGTAGAATTATGAGCTGAGGTTCATGTAGGCAAACTCCCCCAGTTGGAATCTGGCGTTTCCAACCATACTGAAACATCGGCCACACAGCACCAACAGGACTTGGGACCTCTAAAGGGGAGACAGCAGCATTCCCGTATCACTGATGGAGACCACCAAGATCATGTAAGACGGCTGAGAGGGGATCAGGTCCAGGTGTCTTCAGCTCTGGGAAAATGTGACTCACGTGAATAACCTGATGCTACTGTGAATTTTACCGCTAAACGGGAAAAATTCCCATGAGAATTCAGAGACGTGAGCAGACCGCTGCAAACACTAAGAGAAAGAATCCAAGAAGTAACCGAAGATGCAGATGGAGACACTGGCAAACAGCACTAGCAACAGCTATGGTTGTTTTTGCCAACAAACGAAAAAGTTAAGTATAGTAAATCAAATCAAATTAAACATGTAGCAGCATAGATAGATGTACTACCGTCTTTATTTTTACTATTTTTTTTACCATTTTTTCCCCAGCAGGTAATATAATGTCTTTGTAGATCACAGAGGAAAGCAGGCTACCTTACCTAAATTTGTTTAATGGTTTGAATAAATGGGTAACATTTTGGATGGCAAATATTTTTGCTAATGAAATTGAAATATGCATGTGTGGCATACTGGTGGAAATCTCCTGCAGACGATTACCAGCAGGAGCAACAATAGATGACAATTTTCTTGAAGAAACAATTTGAATGGGATGATGGGCAATGCTAGCGTGTGACAGCTTTGGTGTGCATATTTGCTGTAATTCTGTCAATCTGTTAAAAGCAAGGCAGGGAGTTGTGGTAGAGACCAAGAGGCAAGACGTTAAATTGCTTATATGTATATATCCAAACACTGTGCCAAGTGTCATAGCATCAGGAATGACAAAATCTACAAATCTCTTTGTAAAATTGTTCTCAGCCAGCCACTGAACTTGGACTCAGCCAGGCGTTGCCCTTGGAGCATCCCACACTCAGACTATGAGCTGGTGATAACCTTTCAGGAACTACGCTCATCAAAGTTAACAGGGCAAATAAAAAATGTCTCAAAAGCTCATCACTAAAACCCAGTAAGACACGGGAATTATTCTAAAATAACTTTGCAGGGAAGAGCTAATTTGAAGAGCTCTCATTAGCTATTTGTGTACTGAAGGCTCTCATTATTAGAATGTCATTGTCCAATCTATTTTTTCTGGACTTAAATAAATGCAGTGCAGAGGTACACCTATAGAAACTGCAGTTAAGAGGTGAATCTACTTCCATGTAGGAGCTCACTTCGAAAGGCACATACCAGAACTAAACATGCTCAGAAGTGCACAATTACATTAAATATTTATTTATTCAGGATGAGTGAACAGTCTATGTGGTCTGATTATCTTTTATCTGTATTTGAGCTGATATGGCTCAAGTGGGAGCCACAGTTTCTTTGAATGTACTAAACATAGCTTAAAATGAATTTTCCAGAGGTGTCTGGTGGTACTTTTGCAAATCATGTTTTTAACTCCTATTTGCGTTCTCTTAAAAAAAAAAAAAAAGAAAAAAAGAAAAAAAGAAGAAAGTCTTAGTTCTATTTTTGATCTCTCATTCAAGTCTTGGTTATAGATTCTGGCTATAAATCCTTCTGGGAACTACCTGACAGTGGAGAATGTTGAAAACTCTGTAAGTATGAGGGTTGGATAGCATAATAAAATATCCACTTAATAATGGTAATAAGCCAAATCTTACCATAACACATTACAGATTTTATATTGGTTCAAATTCTTTTACGTTTACTGAGTTATCCTACTTTAAATCTGGTTTCTAGACTTCTCTATAGAAAGCTGATCGTGGTGCATTTTTATTTAGTGGCAGATAAGCTTCTAAACTCATTAATGTGTTGTATATATAATGTATGTCGCAATTATGCTAGCATGTTAAAGTCCAAGGACAATCTAATCTCCTTGGTGTTCTTCAGCATGTTGTTTTTTTTTAATCTGTTCATACCTTTCGCCTCTGTAATGGGATGTGAAAGGTTGTTTATTTCACCTTGCCAGATGTACATATAATACAAAACAGTTTTGTAAAATAAGTCACTCATTCACTGTCTCCACTCCATCAAAGATATTGACAGACCTCTGCCAAATTCAAACTGGAGTTTTTTTTTTTTGTTTTTTTTTTTTCCAAGCTCAAGATTCCCAGTATATGAATCCCCTCCTTGTGTGGTAATTGCACCAAGCCATCTTAACTTTCAGTCTTCTCATATTCTTTTTTCTAAATGCAATCTATACCAAAGTAGGCGGCATTAAAGATAAGGATGCGTGATGGATTTGTACAATGGTATAATGACGTTTCCCATTTTATTCTCCATTCCTTTCTTAACCTTAACATTCTAGTCTCTTTTTTGTCATCAGGTATGTGAGAGGCTTGAATACTATTTCTTTTCAGCGTTTCCAAAGAAATCAGTTATATCAATATGCTCATTTAAAGTGAGAAATTCTCATTTCTTCAACTAAGGTTTTGAACTTCCAGCACTTGCACAGAACACCATTTCTGTTCTTGTTCCAATTATCTAGTTTTGTGTGGTCTGCTTAGTCAGTTGTTTGCTATTTTTCATCTCAATCTAATCGATGCCTGTGTTTTTCCAGGATTCATAGCTTTCTGATTTCAACTCCAGTTCCTGTTCTCATTTGAAGACAATCCCTTCCTTGCTCATCGTTTATATGGTATCTCTAATTCCTGCAGAGTGTCAGCAAAAAACTACAAGCCTTCCTATTCATGTATTTTTTTCAGTGGTAAAATTATCCTATTTGTTTAAACTTGACAGTGGGTTTGGATTTTAGAAAATGCTCTTACAGCTTTTCTTTTCCTATCCTTCCTATTCCAGCAGTATTCACACGTTCCTCTCCAGGCAATGTTCCTACAGCTATACCTGCCAGTCAGGGAACAGACAGCAGCACTGAGGGGCTTGCACCTGTACTGTTTATGGCTCGCCCTCACAGTGGGTGTAGAGGGCACTACTTGAGTGCAGGAAACAGCCAGAGCTAAGTTATATGGTGTGGATGTTCAGGAGCCTGGTTCTTCACCTTTGATTTAGCAGTACAGCTCCAGACAAGATACTAGCAACCACTTTGCAGCTGCAGAAATACCACACCATCGTCGTAACAGAACACCTGCCTGTATGTTCAACAACCCAGGCTCTACCAGGCATTTCCTCCCTGCTGAGATCACTGCTCCAAGGAAAATATCCTTACTATAAAGTGGTATTTCTTGTATGGAAAGAATTCTGCTCACCTGTCTGCTTTCTTCCCTTCTCCAGGCCAATGTTCCCCTTGAAGTAAGACCCTTTCTTTCACTGTAATCTCATCACCACTCTAAAATGTTCCTGCGAGTTGCTCCGTATCTTGATTTTCTGTGCAAAGAAATCATACTTTATGGCCTCCACTGACTACAGTCTCTTAATTTGCCTCTACCACATGCACCACTAAGTGAACTAAGCTTATCCCACTCAATTCCTGCCTCTGCTGCAGTTTATTTGTTGTGTTCTCCCCCCCCCCCGCCATGTTTTAGCCCATTATTTTTCTGAAAAGGTAAGGCTGGAAAACACATTGCTCCCTCCCAAACTCTTTGTTTTGTTTTGCTCAGCGTGAGGGCAGTCCTGCGCATGCAGCAGGCTCCCACGAGGATTTGTGTTTATACCTGTAACTAACACTCAGCCATTTCCTTCTAAGTATTTCCGCTCCTGCTGTCTCTAACAGTTTGTTCAAAAAGCCTGTGGAAATGCCCTCGGCACCTGTACAGCCCCTTCCTCTGCCTAGGTTCATGTTGCAAGCTTTGAAACCCATCAGGACTTATATTTTAAACTTATCTAAGTGCTTTAAGACTCCCCCTGATGTTAAACATTCCCTACAATGCTGAGCTACAGAATATAAATGTATACTTTTATTTGCCATCATTTGAAAACTTTAAGTTGAAAAGTATCTAAACGTTAAAGCTGTAACATCGGACTGGTGTGGGGTTACGTGGGTTTTGGTAGTGGGGGGCTGCAGGGGTGGTCTCTGTGAGAAGAATCCAGCAGCTGCACCGTGTAAGGTAAGGGCCAGTTTCAGCCAGCTCCAAAAGGGACCCAATGCTGGCCAGAGCTGAGCCAATAGGTGATTTTGTGCCTCTGTGAGAGGAGATTACAGAACACTCGCTTGTTCTCTTTCAAAAGAAAATTCTTCTGTCTTAGCCTACTCAGGCCTTAGTGCCTCTGTACTTTGGGTGAATCTCTAGTATCAGCTGCTGCTAGAACCACAGATACGCACTAAGCGTGGGAGGGAAACCAACAGGTACCTCACAGGAGCTGCGGGAAGCGCTCTGAGAGCTGTTCATACATGCGAAGCACTGCTGGACACCTGGACCACCCACTGGTATCATATCCATTTCGTTCGTTCTGGAGTGTGACGATGCTGGAAGCTGGGCCAAAGGAGAGGTGCTCGTCTGGAGAGGCCGGCAGCTCATCAGAAGAGGCCAGCTTTGTACTGGGAGAGAACTGAAACGAGAAAACTTGAGCAAAAAGCAAAGAAACAGAAGAAGAAACAGGAGGACTTCTTTAAGCTGGGATTCAGACATGCTGTGGTGGTGCAGGGGACAACATAACGCGAGTTGGCTCTCCGTTTCCGTGTGTACTTTCAGCCCCCAGAGGCAGCGCCGCGTGTGGCTGCCCCTGGGGAGGGCTGCGGAGAGCTGCAACCCCCCGAGGCCGTTGGGCAGCGACCGTTGGAGAGGGATCGAGGACGGCACCGCCAAGCCCGAAGCAGGCAGAGGGAAACAGGCAGAGAAGGGAAGTTAACTAAAAACCCAGAAAACTACGCCCAAAGAAGCACCTGGGACTAGAAGGCAAGTAAAGAAGCTGGGGGAGGGGAAGGATTTAATAATAATTAAAATAAAGAACAAAAAAGGTAATTGGGGAATAAGCAAAAGCAGCTCGCTTGTTGTGCTCGGAGGCAGCTAGCCAGCTGCAGAGGTGAGCACGATCCTACTTATCTTACCCGGCTGACTACAGAAACAGGCTTCTAGTGACGCCGTGTCTATAAACAGAGAGGAGTTAGCTCCCATTCAGGTAGTTGTGTCTCTGACCCTAAAATCCTCACCCCACAAGTTTATCAGGAATTCGGCTCCTGAGGGCACTGACAGCGTTATCGCAGAGCTGAGACGTGGAGGAGCGGGAGGCAAAACATCCATGTAATAACACAGGCTTCGTATGCCAGAAATTTGGCACAGCAATTACATGAGTTGGCCAAAAGCTGGCCGTACCTTTCCTCTCCAAAACGTGAAACATAAAAATCAGAAGTCAATTGTGGTGTAAACAGCCAAAATAGAATATTTTTCTTCTTTTTCATTACAGACCGATTTGATTCAAAAGCAAACAAAAACTCTCAGATTGTGCTGTTTCAATCAAACTGATGGAGCAGGACAGTCACTTTGATGCGGTATTCCACTGTGTTCATTTTTGTTAAAAGATGCATCAGAAAAGCCTTGTGCTCATGCTGATTTGCCTCTTCAAACAGCACTGCTGCTTCCTCCATAATACTTTCTCTTTCTGGTCTTTTTCCTGCTGGTCTGAATAATTAGTTCTCTGGGGAGATCATGTCTTTTCTTGCTTAGCAGTATTGGAACAGGGAATATCTGAACTAATCCCATGGTACCTCGATAATGCTCCTTTTGACATATAGGAGATCCTTTATGAAGCATTATATGACCCCTTCTGTAGACAAATACATGTCGGATGTGCCACGTGAAACATTTACAAGCTCCAACTAAATCCATTTATGTTTATCACTCAGCAGAGCAAGACTTCCACAGCGTTACCTATTTAGCAATCCTGTTTGATAAGTTTCTATGTAAAGAGCAGACAGAACGCCAATGTGGATGCGGGCTCCGTATTCCTGCCTGGGTGGCCATAACAGATGGTCTATAGTGGAACTTCCGTCACAAAAAAATAACGTGAAGCAGAACAAATCTGAGTCACTGGTACAAAAACTCTGTTCTGGAGGACTCTCGACTGCTGTTCTGACTGCTAGGGTGCTAAAAAGGACCGTGCGTAGCTGGTGAGGAGCTGGCCCTGAAAATTCCTCTCCAAGCTATTTTTAAAAACCCTTTTGTAGACCAGTAAGGCAGTGGAACTTTTAAAAGGTAGGCTCATCTTGTGCCTTTGACAGCAGTGGAGAAAGAGTGATCAGAAAACCTTATTGTTTGTAGCTCTTCAGGAGGGGTTGCAGGTATCGCATGCATGCCTATTTGTAGATAGCTCCACCGTATGTGAGCCATCGGTTGTGAACTTTATCTGGTGACAGTTCATTTTTATTCTTGCAAATTAGTATTTTATATATTTATACAGACACATAAAATATGCAGATGTGTAAAATATCTGTAGTACTTTTTCTTTTTTCTTCTCCTTCACCTCATTCTTCTCTGTTACACTGGGACCTGTGTAATCATTTTTAAAATACTAAACTTTACAAAATATAGGCCAAACAGGGAATAGGAGAAAGACAAGTAACCGTGCCCCTTTTAAATATTAGGAGTTTTACATTTGTATCTTACGTTGTGATCTTAAATCTCCTTACAGATGGAGATTTTACAGACCGAAACAGAAAAAAGAAGGCAACCTGGAAAAAAAAGGGAAGGCAACTCTGTAAACTCTGCTGGCCAACTGATAAAAAAGAGGTAAGATTTTTCTTTATTCACTGATAAACCCCATATTTTTCTTGAATTGTTACCATAGAAATATCACCAAGTATAAAGCATCATAAAAATGTTTTACACGGTCAGAATGGACAAAACCATAGCACATGAAGCAGTTCTCAGAGAAGACAAACTATCTGAATGCATTATTTACCACCCTGTTCAGCTGTACTGAAGAACTAATTCCATAGCTATTCCTCAACGACAGAACGACAAGTATAAAGCCTTGCGTGCAGGGCAGCGAACTCGCACTGGGAGCTCTTCAAGCAGTCTTGAGTTTTATCCCTTCTACGACAGGCACCTTAATAAATACCCCTACCACGTGCTTCAGTTTTAGATTTTTAGCATTTCGCAACGATCGGTCTTCTCATTGTGAAATGAAATCCAAGAACAACCATTTCACATGCCATGCTCAACTTCACCTAAAAAGCCTGTCTAGCCATCAGGCTGCGCTACAACTTCCCTTTTAGAGTTTGCCATCAATAACTTCATGAGCTGCTCCCCATGCACTGTTCAGTCCAGACCAAAAGAAGTGCACAGGCCAGTGAATAAATCTCAGTATTACTGTGTGAGGCTGACAAACAAAACTAATGGAATTAAGTACACGTAACAAAGCCAAATATGTGCATCTGTGGGTTTGGTTCCTCATTGATCAGAGCAAAAGGAAGTTAATGTTTTTGCAAAATTTTACCTGATGTTGGTATAAAAACCAAACTGACCTACATTCTTTGTTACAAGCCACTGCTTGCATTTAGGTTATTTTTGTGAAGTTGGTTTAAGTGAATTTAATTATATACAAATACCTCTTTTAAATTCAGTTACACATTCTGTAACCATGGTACAGCTCAATCTCTGCTGAATTTTGGTCTTCCAACTACACTACTGAGGAATGCAATTGATTTACAAAGATGACATGTTTACAGTTTTCTGACTTAAAAGCACACAGAATTTTATTTTAAAGGATGTCTTGACTGCTTGATTGTCCATCTGTCCAGTAATAAAAACAAAGGGAAAGTATTAGGACTGTTGCAATAAATCAATTCTCAAGTGGCATTACTGTCTACTTGAAGTAGAAATAACTGGCTTGGTAGGTCAGCAGAAATGGATGCTGGGGTAAAACAGCTCAGCAATATTGTGAATAAATCACACTGTCTGAAAAGTATTTGTATTGGCATATGTAAACAGGAACATCGTCTGTGATGGGCATGACAGAGCAGATGCTGGTGTTTATGAGGCCTTGGCTGTAGTGCTGTATCCAGTCTTGGTGCTGCAGGTCAAAATAAGATGTGGGTGTTTTTCAGAGAAGACAGTGAAAAGAAATAAGCGTATTCAGAGGATTAAAAATTAGACCCACAAAGAAGGACTGAAAAGAAGTAGAATTGTTCAGTCTATATGTAGTAAAATTTAGAGGAAACATGCTTCTTCGGATATGCAAGAGGCACATTGAGAGATGTGAGGCAAAACTGTTCATGTCTATCACAGTTACCCTTCTATAGCAGTGAGCTTTTATTTAGTGCATTCCTTCTTCCCCTTAGGGCCGCAATGTGAGTTGGACCAGGGAACTTACCTGACTGAAAATTAGTAATTTTGAAAGCAGGTTCATGAGAGCTTAAAATCGGTCTCGGTTACCTCTGTCACAGTCCCAGCTCCTCCATTAAACCTGTGATGGTGCTCATGTAGCAGAGGAGTCAACAAAGTGGGACAAATACTGGGTACCCTTTGCAGGATTTTGTAGTTCTCAGGGACATGACTGACCCACCAGAACAACCAGCCTGCAAATTGCCCTCAAGCTCAATTCATGAACAATTATTGTACATCAGGGGGTTTTGGCTGTATCAACCCAGAAGGGCTGCAAGTAATCGATTCTTTTTTTTTTTCTTTTACTGCCAGAAGTACAAGGGCAATAGGGGATGGTAGTTTAACCACAGCAGCCATATTAACACCACTAGATGTAGTCTGAGAGAAATCGAGCCATCACGCCAACAAATCTAAACAAAACGATGGCAATCCTCGATGCCACCTACAACCGCTCATCGTGCTGACCGCTATGCATATAAACACACTTAAAAAAAAAAAAAAAAAAAAAAAAAAAGGAAAAAACAGAAAAAAAGCGAAGCCAGACAGATCTTCCCCCTGACAGCCCCCCGGCAGAAAAGGGCCCGGGGGTGCCGAAACCCCGCTCCCTGAGGCGGTCTCGCGGCGCTCCTCGCGACGAGGGCCGGGGAGTTTACCTCAGGATTACGGGTTTTTACCTCAGGATCACCGTTTTTACCTCAGCAACACCCTTTTTTACCTCAGCTCTACCGACTTTTACCTCAGAATCACCGGGTTTTACCTCAGCCGCCGCCGCTCGTCCGCCTCCCCCCTGCCCGCCGCGGGACGAGGAGGGCGATGGCGGTGCCGCTCTCCGCCACCGCTCTCCCGTCGCCGCCCCCTTCTTCTCCTCCTTCTTCTCCTTCTCCTTCTCCTCCTCCTCCTCCTCCTCGTCGTCGGGCCGCTCTCCCCTTTCCCGGCTGTCCCGGCGGCGGCGGCGGGCGCCAATGAGGCGGCGCGTCCCGGCGGCCGGCTCCAGTGGGCGGGCGGGGGGCGGCGGCAGCAGCAAGGCTGAGGCTGTGAGCGAGCGAGTGCCATGGCCGGAGCCCGCTGAGAGCCACAATAGCAGCGAGCCGGAGCGCGACCCCGCCGCCCGCCGGGACCCCCCCGCTACACCCGAGGCAGCCGCCGCCGCTCCAGCCCCGTTCCGCCCCTCGCAGCGCTCAGCCTCCGTCGCTAG
Source organism: Aythya marila (assembly GCF_965140915.1). Lineage (NCBI taxonomy): Eukaryota > Metazoa > Chordata > Aves > Anseriformes > Anatidae > Aythya > Aythya marila. The sequence continues at coordinate 7,138,474 of NC_139046.1, read as the reverse complement.
CCCCCCTCCCGGCCGCTCCCCCTCGGCTCGGCCCGCACTCCTCCTCCTCCTCCTCTTCCTCCACCTCCTCCTCCTCCTCCTCCTCCTCCTCCCCCCTGAGCCGCCTCCTCAGGGCCCCCTCCGCCAGGGCTCCGCCGGGAATGTGAGAGCGAGGCAGCGGCCATCGCAGGCAGGGGCCGCGCCGAGTGCATGGGACTGAGCGGAGCCCGCGCCTGAAGCCGCCCGAAGCCGCCAAACGCCGCCCTGCGCCGGGGAAAGGCCGCCGCCAACGCCGAGGCCTACAGGCTGCGGGCCTACTACGAGGCTGCGGGCCTACTCCGGGCTCCCGGCGTACCGGCTGCGGCCGTACTACGAGCTCCGGGCGTTCAGGATCCGGCGCCGCCGCCGCAGGGAGCGAGCCCGGCGCCTCCCGCCCTCGGGCCGCCGCCGCCAAGCAGCGGCCGCGCTCCGCCGAAGCCCGGCTCAGGCCGCCGCCCGCCCCCGCCCCGTCTCCTCCGGCTTCTCAACCAGGAGGGTCAAGGTAACGGCGCCGGCGGGGACGGGTGCCCCGGGGTTGGGGACGGCCGATGGCAGCGGGCAGGAGGCGGCCGGGGCCCCCTCGGCTTCCCCTCGGCGGTATTTGCACCGCTTCCCCCCCCCCCTCCCTCCGGGGCGAGCACACGAAGCGAGCCCCTGTGGTGAAGGGAGCGACCCCAGCCCCTGAGCACTCCGCCCCACACAATCAATAACCTCCCATCATTTTATATATATTCATATTTTTTATTTTTCCTCCCCTCGCTGAGGTAGCGTGGCTCGCCGCCGCGCCGTGCTGAGGGGAGCGAGGGCTCGTTTGGAGGGATGAGGGGGAAAAAAAAAAAAGAGCTCAGTGTTTACTGTAAGGCTGCTAGGATGTAGCCTGGTTGAATTCGAATGAGGTTTTAATAATTTATCAAGCAGGTTAGGGAAACTGTTACTAAATTTACAGCAGGGAAGTGTCAGGAAAGCTGCTCGCTGACACAATGAGCCTGCAGTTTGAGTGATCTGCTCCGGTCGCTGTCCATTATTGTGGTTGTTATTATTATTATTATTTTGGTAATTTCGTTCTGCGAGAGGGCGCAGGCATCCCTGCAGAAACGGTTACACTTCAGTGATGCACGTGATGAGGAGATGAATCTTTTTGACGAGATGAAACAAGGCCAGCAAATTCAGGCTCCACGTATATGTTTTTTTTTTTCTGGTATCCCCAGCGTTTGCTTTATGTAACAGGTAACTTCGGGCTCCTGTTTTTTTTGGCGGACTGGTGAAATCTTAGAAGTGGGCTGCTGAAGTACAGGCTATTCTATTTCAGTTTATCTGACTTTTTTTTTATTTATTAATCTTGGCTGGGCCCTGAATGCCCTGGTGATGGTGGCATTTTTTTTTCCCCCCAGATGATAAACAAGGCCGGTTTAAGGTGCAGGATCTTGTTGCCGATACCGTATTATATTTAGCAAGTATGAGTCGGTAGTGGAGAATATCTCAGGAAAAATAAAAAAGATGGTGTAAGGTTTTTTTCGTTACTGTAATGCCAGCTGCACACTTTAGCATCTGGGTGCTGCACATGCTTCCTTCAAGAAGCTCTGGAGCTTGCACTTCCATTTTTGATAGATTTAGTGCACATATCTATAATTTTGCATTAAACAGTTCTTGTCTTTCTGAACTTGTTTACGCTTGCAGTAAATCCTGCTTTCCAAAGGTTTTATTCTAAAAGACAAATCCAAATAACGTCTGTTTCAATGGATTTAATAATTTCTGAAGCACACGAGTAAACAAATATTTTAATAATAAATAAAAAAAGTACTCATAAGTGCTCTCGATCTTCGGGAATCAACTTCTTTCAGGCTCCGAGTCACTTTGGTAATTGAAGTCAACAGACACTGAGGATGAGTAATGCTTTCCAAGGACACGCTCTAAGACCCTGATCCTGCAAGTGCTTATGTCGATGCTTAACTTTGCACGAGCTCGTGGCCCTCCTGAAATCAACACAACTGCTCTTGCTGCTTGTCGTGCTATTGATGTGGATAGTTCTGTTCATTTCAGCAGAGGTGCACGTGCTGGTGAAGTTAACTGTACACAGAGCTGCCTGAAGGATGTAGGCCAAAATCCCTCCTTTCTTGTTTTCCTTGAGTATTGCTCCTGTATTGCACCAAGATGTGGTAGGCCTTTTTAGCAGCCAGCACAAGATTGGTGAATACAGTAGCTGGGTGGGTGAATTCACTGTTTAAATATTTCTTTTCGGTGTTTCTGAGTATGGAATTAGCTACAGCAGCATTACCAAGGCCTGCTTTATAGGCAGAAGCAATGCTTATTTCTTAGACCAGCTGATAGAGTTGGGAAACAAACAAACTTTTGCTTGCAGAAACCTTCTCTTGGCTCCCTGCCTCTCTCTGCAAACCTTGTCTGGCTTATGCCCTTAGAACTATTATGGCTACCATGCTGCTATTATTATAGAAATGCCAGAACATGGAGTAACTGCGTGTTGAGAGACTCAGTACAGAAACTGAGAATTTTTAAAATGGAGAGTAAACAAGCAGTATGTAAACTTTGTCAGTGCTAGGGCAGTTGTGCAGCATAACAGGACTTTCTGCTGTACTTTATTATGTTGCTGCAAAATCTTATATGGAGTTGTGGCAACTAAACTGTTTTTTTTTCATCCTATTCATTTTGATGACTCTGCTGTGAAAAAAAGACATTTGTACCTTTTCAAGTACCCATTATTTAGCTTGCATGGTGCCTCACAGCATGAGTTCAAGGTACTTTGTCCCAGACAATATATAGTTCAAGGCTTCAATCCTGTGTTAAGTCTACAGGTGTATGAAGTTCTAGTGACACAATAATGTCATCATTAGGTCTGAATTTTTCCTGTTGCAGGATTTTTGGTAAGTGCGAGGCAGATAAAAAAAGGGAGAGAGAAGAACAATTCCAGTATTCCATTAAGGTTATTCCATAAGGCTTGCTTGTATGTTGGCGGGTTCCTAAAACTGTCTGGGTAAATTGTCAGGAGGAGAATGGTAAAGAAAGAGTGAGGGTTTGGGAAAGTTTAAATTAATCTTTACCCTTTTCATTTGTTTGGAATATGTTTGTAATACTTGTTTTCCTTCAGTAGGGATATGTCCTCAGCACCAACTACTCCTCCATCAGTGGATAAAGTAGACGGATTTTCTCGGAAGTCCGTCAGAAAAGCCAGACAGAAGAGGTCACAAAGCTCCTCCCAGTTTAGGTCTCAGGGCAAGCCTATTGAGTTAACTCCCCTGCCTCTGCTGAAAGGTAAGATCAAGAATGCTTTTTAATTCAAAACCAAAACAATTCTACTTTACAGCTGACTTCTGAACTCAAAGTATTCTATTGCCAGAAATTGCGGGGAATTTTTGCCAGTAATGAGGAATGTTTCATGCCAGAAATGTATGTATTTAAGCTCTACAAAATATTTTATCTGTGACTTGAGGGTGTGGTAATTGTTTGCGATACTTGTGGAAGTTTTAAATGCTAATGTTAACCCGTACCATGACTCGGATTTTCAAGGCGCACACACTGCTCAGCAGTTGAGCTAAATGAGCAATAATTTTGGCGAGGGCAGATTGATTTGTGAGCAGAGGGGCACTGCGTGACTTTTAGGATCTTACCTTGTAACGTGTGGGCCTGCAACCTGTGGCCCTGGTGCCAAATCTAGCCCGCAGGCAGATGTCGAATGATCTACAGCAAAGCATTACCGAGGAGATAGCATTTGTGAGTAGGTAACTCCCAGCTCCTGGCTTCTGCTGGGTTTGGAAATTGAAAGGTCCCATGAGCTGCAACATCTCAAGAGGAAAGATTCTGCCAATCAGGTCTTAGGCAAGACACTACTGCTTGGACAGCCTGCGTATCCCCGCTCCAGATGAATTTCTGCTGGCAAATTTAACCTCTAATTTGGGAAAGAAAATCATGATCCAGCATACAGCTCTTAAAAGGATGCCAATATCTCTGTAATATCTTGAATGCTTCCCCTAAATCCTAGTTGTCACTGACTTTCAGCAAAAAATACAGGGGCTGACAACACTTCTGAGAATTGCATCTGGCTTGTGTGGAAGAGGGAATCACCTTCCAGATGCGTTTCCTTCTACTGAATTCTTAAATGTTCTACTTGGTTTTTATTTTTTTTTCCCTTCTATTCCTTTTTTTGTTCCCTATTACAACTAATGAAACTAAGCACAGTTGGTGCTGATAATTCTGTAAAATAACAGGATTAATAAGTTTAATACGAGACCTGTCCCATTTTTGCTTTGCAGGCATGTAGATTTCCCATGTCCTGTCCTCTACCTGTTTGACAAATTTGGTGATATGTGTACAGATATATGTATTGGATGTGTAATTGCACTTTGGTTTGGTTCTTAGCCATGCTACTTCATAGGAGTAGAGAAGGTGAGGGAAAACAAACAGGCAAAACCCAACAACCACATGCCCCTTATATGTATGTCTTTTAAATTAAATGAGACTTAGATTGTAGGATTTGTTCTGCTGAAGTTGTTACTGAAACATTTGGGGCTTCTTTCTGTGGGATGTGTGTGAGAATGCCCAGATGGCCATGCTCAGCCACAAGCAAGGTCCATCCAACTGCGCCGTGCTGGGGCTGCCACTGACCCGTTTGGAGAGCAGAAGAGCGGGTTAGGCCTGGAGTGACTCTGGAGCACGACTCTTCTTCTCTTTGCCATCTTTCAGCCCAGGGTCTGCCAGTGCTGGTGGATTTTTGACTTTGTAGTCTGCAGTGAATGTTCTTTGACAAAATTTTCCGGTTGTTTAGTGAAAGTATGATAAAGAAGCAAATGTTCCTTTAAAATAATTTGAAAACTCATTTTTATACTTCTGCAGGTTGCTTTTGATCATTTCTCTGAAATGCAGCAGCCAGTATTTTTAAGTATGTGAATAGAGTTTGTCCTTTTGTTAAATGGATAAATGACTGGTAAACATTTAGATTTATATTTGTATAAATGACTAAATCAAAGTTAAAATTATTTTACTTTGTGTATCCCTTTTCAGGGAACGCACTAGATCTCAAGCATAGGAAAAAACACTGGCTTTGTCTGAGGACCTGGTCTTGCAGGAACACGGTCATATGCAGGTGCTTAATTTGACTCCTGTAGCTAGTCCCATGGATTGAGATATAAAACTCTAATAAGATAAAACAGATGGGGCGCAGAGAGTGTTGTTGAGACATTTATGATTAGTGTCATAATGAGTTACAGTGGTCCAGCTTCAAATTAAGAATCTGATCCTGTGAGGTAGTTTTCCTTCTCTGACTTAATGCGGATTCCCGCAAGCACAGGGATCTACCTGCACAGGTCAGTTTGTAGGATTTGGGCCTAACAATCTGAAACAACAGTGGGGTTGGGGTCCCTCCTGAAAGGACACTGGCAGTTAAATACTACACTACTCTTTAGAAATGTTCTTGACCTACCTATCAGTGTTCTTGGTATTTGTGACAACTAGGAGTATTTAACCTGCAAGGAGTGAGAAAACAAAACTCTTCTGCGTTTTTTCATTCTTTTCCTGGAAAATTGCCTGGAAGTCCTAATCTTTAAAAGCCTTTGGGATTGCACTTATCTTCAAACAAGTGACCAGTCCTATTACTTTATTCAGTAACCATATGATTTCCAATTTTATCCTTATTATTTGGGTCTTCCAAACCAAAATAGAAGAGTTATCAGTAAAATTGTTTTTTTTAAGATCCTGAAAAATTGAGATCAGTACAGTTGCTAGGTTTATTTAAACTTCTTGTTTCGGCTAAGTTTCAAGTTGAATCAAACCTCTTCAGAATTCCAGTACAGGAAAGTTTTAGAGGACAGACTTTGAATTCAACCTCAAATGTATTTTATATTTGTGATGGAGGGGTTTTGCAGACAAAGCTATACGTGCTATGCTCTTCTATTTTTTTTTTTTTATTAGAACTATATTGCATATTGACAGTTGCAGGCTGTCTTCTTTCAGAGAAGCATCTGCATGGACCTCAGTATCTTTTTCTGATCACAAGTATCAAGTGTGCAGCAAACCAGATAAATGCTTAGTCCATTCTTTGCAAGTTCTTATGCTGCGCCTGTCACCATAATGATTTGAGCACCTTCCAGTCGTGTATTAAGTGACGTGACTACACATCTGTCACATCTTATCTGCTCTCATTCCTTTCCCCAGGGGCAGAGTCATATATAGTGAAATGGCTTGTTTTGGTAGTGTTTTAATGCAGCCTGCTGCTTTCTGTGAACATACATGAGTGTGTTGCAAAAACAGATAAGTCAGCGTTGTTGTTCATTTGGTAATAAAAATGTTTCAGGAAAGAGAAATAGGAGACAGAGTATGTTTCAGTGTTATGGACAAGTCTGGATGGTAACTTGCTACTTAGGAAATGTAGTGAGAAGTGGAGTTTTCAGTGCTGCTTCCTCCAGGTAAAGAAAGTATAGGGAAATGAAGTTGTTAGCATGTGTTCTATTGTTTTTTTAATTAGCAGAAGTGTGTGTATTGTTTAGCACTATGTAAACAAACACTTGATGTATTTATAAAATGCAAGGTGCCTTCTGAGGCTCTCTTGGGCTCTGTTCAGACTTCGGAAGGCTCTGAGCCAAAAATCTCCTGTGATCTCCTACAGTCAAGACTTAACATTTCTGATAATTTAATTATTTTGTTATTTATTGCACTGTAACTCAATCTAATTTGGAATTCCCTTTTACAACATGACTGATGTTGAGTATAACATTTTGAAAGCAGCCTTTGCTCCTTTGTTTTGAGTGTAGATGAATGGGACAAGTAGTGCTGATGGAAGTTGTGATGCAGTTGTCCTGCATTTTCAATGTGTGAACTCTTAAATATGTTTCAGTCTCGCTTGTATTTAAATGTTTGCATGCTCTTGCCTGGTGTATCTTGCACTGTATTATGGTTTCACGTTTTGCCTTTGCTTCTAAAGAGCCATCAGGGCTGGCAGGTCCCTTAGGAAGCTGGTTTGTGGCAGAGCAGTGCTGGTGAAGAGCCCTGTTCTGGGGATGCCTACATCCACCTCTGTGCCTTAGCCAAATCCACACCGAGTTTGTTAACCAAGTTTGTGGTGTGCCTCAAATCATGCTTGGTCTGTAGTGGAAGGTAGTACTGTGTGTGCCCTGGCAAGGGGTGTTGCTTATGTTGCTTACTGGCAGATGATTTTACTTTCATTTTGTACAGATATCTTTTTGCTTGGAAGTCCTGAGCAGAAGAGCAGTAGGAGTGCAATGCTGGAAAGCAATTAGTGGGGGAAAAAAGTGTCTGGTAATACTGGACATGTGAAAACAGACTGATTTCAGCATTACCTGTAAAAGCTGAGTTCAGTCCTGTTTGTGCCAGTACCTGTAACAGTAGGGGAGTGGCCAGGGGATGAAGACATACATGCAGATGACTGAAAAGATCATATGGCTTATGAAGAAATGTTGAGCATCTTGAGAAATTGGGCAGAAAAGTAGCATGTAATTCACAGTATTCCCCCTTCATTCATATCAAAAATACATGAATAAGGTAAAGCAAACCGTACACAAGTACAAAAGTAAGGTTGTTTTTTTAGCAAATTTTAAAGCAATCTATCCTATTTTTTTAATTTCAGGGTATGCCTCTTGCTTCCTATCATTCTTCCACATTTTCCAATGGTCTAATATAGTGTAGTTACTTTCGTTTTTTTTTTAAACTAGTGCATGTTTTTGTTGAAAACAGGCCTCAGCTCAAACTATAATTTTTATTTTTAGATAATTTTTCTTAATTAAAACAGGCACTCAGAACAGAAGTTCTCTGTCAACAATACCAATTGCTTTGCTACCTCAATATTATGAAATTTATTGAGCTTCTAATACATTTATCAGATAGTTTCCATGGTGTTAAAGAACTGCTGTATTGGCAACAAATGAGCACTGCATAGTCAAAAGGGGAAAATCTTTCACATGCTGTTTGCTTTTGATCAGTATGTTATTTCCCTACAGGTGAGATTTTTATTATAAGCATTTCGTAAGAATCCTATCTGTAGGTTGAATGCTGTTGGTCCTAAGCAGTCAAAAATCCTATCAACTCCAGAAGACTTTTGCTTAAGTGAGAACTGCAAGATGCATACCACCTTTTTCAAACATAGCTACATATGATTTTTTAAAAATATTTTCTTTATCATAAGATTTAAGACTGAAAAAAGCTGTTTGTTTTTAGAATACCACCTTCAGAATTGTACGCATGGGAAATGATTATTATTATCTGAGTTGTAAAAGAAGAAAGCCTCAATTTTCTGTTGACTTCCATGGGGGTTTGGCTGCTTGTCATTTCTGTGCTGGTCTCCATTTGTGAAATTTGGAATGCTTTACAAATGCCAACCAACTATGAATAAAATATCTAAACTAAATACTTTCTCCTAATTTATAAACAAGAATGTGGGTTCATAATGGCTGTGCCTTTCCAAAATCAAATTTTGCTTTATTTCCATAATTGGTAATAGATCCCAGGACTCCTCATTTATTGTTTGGAAGAAATGCTGGAACTTGGTTAGTTCTGCACATAATCAATGGTGAATCAAACATCAATCCTGCAACTATTATAAAGAATTTTGCACTTGTTCTGGTTGACATAGATCTGGACATAATGGGCCAGCTCTGTGTAAGATTTGAGAAAAGGGCCCTAATCCCAAAAGTGAGAAGGATTTATCCCCGTTATTTTCCTTAATGCGTGGGGTTCCTGTCATACATAATTAAAGTCTTCACTTTTTCTTGTGCTCTTGGCAGTTCTTTTTTTAAATTTATATTTAACTTCCTCTTTAATTTTGTAAACATCTGGTGCTTGTAGAATAATTCCTCCAATGGTCTTAAAGATTTCTGTTTCTGAAATCTATTTGTTTAGTGGTGTTTAGAGAGGGCCACGCACCAATTACATTCCGTCTTTTTGAAAGTTTTGCTGCTTGTTGTTGTCTCCCACATCTGGAATGCGGTTTTGTAGAATTACATTTGTAGAAAATGTGCATTTGTACAAATGTTGACTTGGAAGTTAAGACCATATAAAACAAACAAACAACACCAACATAAAACTTCTTACTCCAACAGTGTGTTAGTGAAGCTGCAGGTGTTGAGAAATCCTCTCTGCTTAGCCCTGATTTTCTAATGGTCTTTGTTGTTGTTCAGTTGTCTTTATTTATGTGTTTTTAAGTCTATTTAGGTCTGGAGATTTTTCCTTTAGCCTGCTACCAGTCCTTGAGCGTAGTTGCCTTACTTTTCAAATTTCTCAGTCCACCTCCTTGAAGTGTTAAGGGATGATCATTCCCACCTCTTTCTTTTTTATTATTTTATTTTTTAAAGTGAAGTGACTTGCAATCACTGTGTACAATATATTTCTGTACTATTCACAAGATTGAGTCTAAAATCTTGATAACTCTTTGCAGGAATGTCTAGACTTAACCATCATCAGAAGCATTTGTTGTCAGTCTGCATTTCTCTTGCATGTCTCTATAATATACTTACTAGGATTATTTATTTCTTTAATAATCAAGTTTTCTTTTCTGTGTCCAAGTGTAACCCTACGGGTCTGTAATAGAACCTACTCTTTCTGTAATAAGTACCTCCTTTATATCCCTTTCCCAAAGTACTTTTGACAAATAAAAATTCTGGTTTAGCCACGCAGTCAGTTCTGTGCAGCATACATCATTGTTGAAGCTTAGTGCTGCCTTGATAAGTAATTACGATACAGAGCTTTACTGTTAAAAAAGGCATGTTTTCCATAGCTTTGGAATCATGTGTGTGCTTGTAAAAATGTGAGCTTATGTGTATTAAATGTATATACACACAGATGTATATACACATCTGTGTATATAAACAACTTACATGTTTATTTAATGTCACATAAAGTTTAGGTATTGAGTTATTTCCTTTCTCATTTATTTATTATTTTTAAAATTCAGTACTTGGGATGGTATACTACTTCTGTTCCTTGGTAAAGCTCTGTCGTAAGGAGGCAGTCCCTTCGTGCTCGTCCATCAGAAGCGTGTGTCTGCCTGAAAAACGAGCGCCTTTATTTGTGCTTGCTGGGGAGTGGGAGGAGGACGATCGACTATTTTTAGGTTCAGGGTAACTTCCTTTCACCTACAGCTTGCTCATTCAAACTGCTGCTATTTCTTTGGCTCAGTCGTGCAGAAGTTCTTAGCTGAAACAGTCGAGAGGACTTGCTGAGCTCAATGAGCTTTGGTAGGGTTAAGTGTTTATGGATTAGCTGTGGAACTGTGTGATCTTGATAACTGCTTAATTCAGAGATACCAACAAATGGACGCGTGCTCGTTCATAAAAACTTCAGGAAAATCTGTTAGAAAAATGCTGCAGTCTTGTTTCAGAAGCCCACAGCAAGGTTTTATCTTAGTTTGAGTCCCCGCTGACTGTGGTGGTTGTTGTTGTAGATGGAGTTTGGTGATTTTTTTGTTGCTTTTATTCTGGTTGCAAACCTTTGAGAAGTTGCCAAGAGTACACCCCAGTGTACTGCCTCTCGTTTGTGCTGAGGCAAGTGTTTTTGGGGCCACAGTGTAAACCGGATTGTTAAATATGTTCTGCCTCCCCCTTCTTGATTTTTTTCTTCTTTTTTTTTTTTTTTAACCATGATAATCTCAGTGATCTGCTTTATTACCCCATGCCCTCTCGAACAGTTGAATCAGCGGAACTTAAACGGGGGTGAACTTCTCCGTAGGGTTGGTGGCTTCTCTGTGTGTGGTTTTATGGGGGGAAAAATGCTGCTGCAGCGTGAGGATCTGTATCAAGTGTTTTGAAAAGATATGGTAGCTGTCCAAAGAACTAGTGTAAAATATTTCTGCATGCTTAGTCACTGCACTTGATTGAAAAACTGCCTGTTTTGAGCAAAGGCTTGAAGTCAAGCTATAGGGAAATCAGTTCTGTTCAAAAGTAGTAATGATTTACGATAATGGCTTGTTACAGGGTTCTTCAACAATAGGTTTCTCTAATTGATAGTGATGTGTGTATAATTTTGAAAATGTGTATGTTCTTACATGTAGTCAATGTAAAAACATATTTTCAGCCCATGGGAGGTTTATTTTTTCTATAGGAATTTTATTTTTGAAGTCACAGCATGTCTTATACTGATTAACTGTTACATTAAATTGTATTACTTGAAAACAAAGTATATAATAATTTCATTGCAAAACACTGCCAACAGTTCATGATGTTTTTCTTAGGATAATTATTTTGCATTTAAACAATTTATTAAGGTTTGTCACCGTTTTGCCCTTTCTGATTCACGTGTCAGGTTAACTGGGGGAGTTTTCTCTGAACGTGAAGTGCTTGGCACCTTCCTGAGCATCTGCAGGAGTTCGTGGCAGGGAAGGATCACAACATAACTGGGTTGATCAACCTGGTTAAACGGTCAGAAAGTGAGAAAGAGAAAGGGGTCCGTTCTGGGTAGCTTCCTAGAAGGAGAGATAGAAGAGCAGATCGCTGTAATGTCTGTTGAACATCTCTGGACATATTGCTAGCTCTGTTGTAACAGTGGCTTCATGTGTTCCCTGACCTGGAGAGCTTCTTTCAGTAATTTAGCATTGGACTTCACTACTGAGCAAGTTAAAAGAGAGGTGGAGGCAAGCAGTTTGTTCCTATAAGTTTGTGCGTAATTCAGTGGTTTGGGACCATTAAAAGTTGAAGATTTTAGGAATTTAAATAAATGTATCTGCTGCAAAACATCAGTCACAAACTTAGCCTTCCTTCGTTGATGGGTGTTCTGCAGAAGTTAAAATAAATTATCAGTGGTGTCTCCACGATGATGAATAAATGCAGATAACTGCGTGTACCTCGTGGCGAAAGTACTCGTTTTTCGGACTTGACCCCTAGTTGCAGATAATGGTGAAGTACTCACATACAGCCATTTGTTAAGAAAAATCTAACACCTTTGTGAAGAATAAAGGTAAGGTAAAATTCTATCTTGTCTGCAGAAGTGCTCAACTGTCAGACTTTCATTAAAACAGTGAAATAAATGCAGCTTTTATAGGCACCCGTTTTATGCCATTCATTATGAATGGTGCCTACGTATAAAAGATGCTTCATTGTGTAATGAGGGGAAAACTATTTCTTTAGCTATTCTTTTATCCTATAGTTAAGATCTGCTGTTGGCATTATTATTTTTAATGGGTCTGTAACTTTTTGAGGAGCATGAGGAAAAGATTAGTGTTATTAAGAAGAAATAACTGTGTTTTGTGTTGGCTTTGGTCTGTGGTTTCATCCCTTAACACTTCTCACCATGCCTGTGATACCTATCTGCTCCGGGCTGGCCTTTTGCTTGGGGTTTCTGTGCCTTTGTCCGGTGTCATTAATCTTATTTAACGTCATCTTTACTTTCTTTGTTTCTTTCTTGTGTGTGCTTGTACCAAACTTATAGGTTAAAATTTTTATATACAAGTTGCAATAAATTTGCTTTCAAGGTTTTGAATGTGCCGTCACGTGGATTATGTTGTAAAGGGAGACTACTGAAAAAAATGTAATTAATATTGGGGATGGTCAGAAACAGAAGAAAGGATGGTTCAAGACTTTAGGGTGATTAGATACTGTTTTCTGTTTTGTTAACCAGCAGGATGTAATGCGAATGCATGAGCTCTCATTACTTCACAAGTTTAGCTCGTGTCCTCTCCACTGTCAAGTTCCAAGAGCAGGGCATAGATGTTCCATGCAGTCTATTTTTAAAAAAGAAATTCGGTCTAGCAAGTGTTTTCTGAACTCAGTTTAGAGCAGTTAGCTGTGTGTGTTTATACAGAATACATTTTTCCATCCAAAGATGGAAAAGGTGCAAAAGACGATGATTGCAGCTGAGGCAGTGCTTGAAGCCAGCGTAGTGGACATGCTTCTTGAACAGAGTGAATGTTACCGAGACAGTCACTTTGGCAGCTGGTTATCTTTTGGTGTTTTCAAAGAACATTTTTGGGATAGCTTTTGCAGACCAGAGTAGAGGTGGCACAATCCAGAACCGTCAAACAGCTTGGGTTGGACCTTACAGATCACCCTGTCCCAGCCCCCTGCCATGGGCAGGGACCCCTCCTGCCAGCCCAGGCTGCCCAAATCCCATCCAGCCTGGCCTTGGGCACCTCCAGGGATGAGGCAGCCACAACCTCTCTGGGTTGCCAGTGCTTCACCATCCTATACCCTAACCCTGCATCGCTAGTTACCATCATTCACTTCAATTTCTCTTTATTCCACCCACCCCATGCTTTCCTTTCCTTGTTCTTTGCTTGTTCTCTATCACTGTCTCCTTTACTCTGCTTTCCTCTTCTTCCCATTACCTCTGACAGATACAATTCACTTACTTTTCCACAAGAGGGTGATAAAACTCACTCATACATATGAAACCAGGCGTTCCAGGTGGAGTGGATTGCAGAGCTCATTGAAAATCTCCATATAATAAAATCAGCTGTATTTAGAAAGGGAGGGGGGAAAAAAAAGTCCGTTCATCATCTTAAGCTCCGTCAGCGTGTTACGGTGGTTGTTTGTCTGCGCTTCTGGAGGCAAGACGAGACCCGCCAGGGAGAGATCCACCCTGCAAAGAGCGTGCCAGTGCTGTCCTGCCTCTGCTGCAGTAAGCAGACCTCACTGCAAGGCAGGCTTCTGCTCCTCGTGCAGTAGTTCTCCTCAGCCTTTACGCTCTGTGTGCTTTCTTGATATTTTTTTTCCTGTTTATTATTAGAAGAAACAAAATCTCCACCCCCCAGTGCGAAGAAATTACAGCGGTTGAAATTTATTCTCACCTTTCAAAAGTGCAAAAAGGGTGGAAAAGGCAAGACAGAGAGAGAAAATAGAAATCTCTATCTGCTTTTGACCAAACCTAGACCTTAGGTATTTTATTAAAGATTAAAATCCTCCCTGGTTTGTGTTTCTAGGATCAGAAAGGGCCTATTGGTTACAGGGCTGATGGAGAGAAGTGGTTATTAGTCCTTCTGGGAGCAGGAATGGGTATCTGTTGTGCCTAAAGCTCTGACACAGGGTTTGACTCATGGAAGAGTGGTTTATTTGTCTCAGTACGCTGGATGGCAAGGTGCAGTAGCAGACCCTGTAGGCATGTGTGGGAAGGTTTAATGCTTTAATGCACTCTGAGGAAGAGGCAGTGTGTTGGGGGTGCTCTTAATCAGTGTTTTGGATGCCATAAACTCAGAAAGTGTCCGTTGCTATAAACTAAAGAATATCAATGCTGTAAACTTAAGAATATCAGCTGCCAGGTTGTCTTGTTAGCCACAAGTGAAAAGAGCTGCAGCGAGTCCCTTACCATTAGAGCAGTGAGCAAGCGGGATCTGTGCTGTGCGCCAGGCGTAAGCGAAGCGGTGGAAAGGCTCCTGGAAAAAGTCTAGACACTTCATCGCGATGAGTCAAAAGGAGGCCTGGCAGGGAAGGAGAGAGGAACAAAATGCTGGAGGTTATGTTTACCCCGGCCTCCCGTTACTGTGAACTTCCAGGTCACAAAGTGAAATTTCTTACTCCTCCTTAAATTCAAGAAGAAAAAACACACGCCCCCCAATAATAGGTTAAAATTGCCATCTTTCAGGAAAAAGTCACTCATAAAACGAGTGGTCCCTTTAGAAAATCTCAATATTTCATCTCTTTCTCACAGTAGGGAATGTTAAAGGCAGGAGAAACATGGCCCATTTCTCAGGACAGGTCTGTTCCTCTTCCTCTTCTTTCTGTGTCCCGTTCTCCCCCACCTACCACATCCTGAATGAGAACAGCCGTGCTTGTGCGGAGCTCCCTGCTGCTGGGGCAAGCAGGGCCACCTGCAGGTTAAGGTTTGGTTCAGATGTCTCTAAGGGACAAGTGGGACAGATTCATCCCATTATCACTCCTGAGGGAGACACTCCCATCCCAAAGCAACCCTTCTACAAAAGAAAACCCCCAAGAAACCCAAATCAACATTAGGAGTTCTGCAGGTGTTTCTGAGCTGGTCATGAGAAAGTGAAACTTTAATTTACATTAGCAATGTGAAAATCTTGTTTTCAAGGTAGTGCCCTGATGAAGGAACGTCATAATATCTAGAAAGAGAAGTGGCTGGAAGCAGGTTTTGAAGCATACTTCTCAGTGAGTTACTTTTACTTCTGCTTGGTAAAGAACAGCCACTCCCATTGCAGAAACTGTCTTAAGGATTTTACAGAAAGTAGGATTGACATGCTCTTTGGAGTCAATTCAGAGGCAACCTCATTTCCATGAGCACATCGTTGATCTCCATTTGTTTCTGCACAGTCGATCACAGCAGAAATTCAGTTGTTTGGATCTGAGTTGATTCACTTGTGGTGAAGTGTGCCAAAGCTTTATGGTCAATAAAAACCAAACAGTTTGGAAGTGAATGTATTCTCATGTTTGGTTTTGGATATGTATTAGGCTTCTGAATTAAAAACCCTCATACTTGAAATACAGTTAATTGAAAAGTTCTATGGTGGTATGTAGGACGGAATAAAGTCCAGACTTTTTTTCCATTACAGTTGGGTTCTTTAGTAAAGCATTCAGTGCTTAATGATACTTTTGCCTATGTACTTTTACATGTCTCGAGCACCAGGAACAATGCGGTTTCTTGCACTGTTGTTTCCCAGGTTTCTAGTGCCTATTGGGTATCTATATTTGGGATTATTTTTCCCAGACGTATTAGCTGGTGTTTTTCCAAACTGAATTTCACTTTATTTTCTGGCCATGTAAGGAATTTGCTTAGGTTCTTTTGTATTATTTCTGACCTTACCACTATTCAGTGTTCCCTGTTCAATATCCTCAGAAGATGTTGTCTGTATGCTATTTTAGTCATATAGATCATTAAGGAAGTTATTAATGTCTGGACTAAATTGATTCTTACATCTCACTGGCATTGCTTTTCAGTTGGATACCTTGAGAATTTTCTCTTTTTACTTCCAGACTTTTCGGCAGTACTGAGTTTCTCTGCCTCTCCTGTCCCCCCAGAGTTGGAATCAATTTCAAACACAGGGCTTTGAGATAAAGAGAAGTGTGATTTTTCTATTTCTTGTGCTAGAATAGAACAAAATCTGTAAGTCTAATCACAATCAAAATTGTAGCTGTATTACCACTGCATATATATCTACACATTGATTTCAATCTGCTGTCTTTGCACTTTAATTTGTACAGTAGTAGTTCTTAAATGATAAATTATTAAGTAAATATTTTCCTAGCGGAATGTGCCTTCTATTTTTATATATCATCTCGAGAACAGAATGTGATTCCTTTCTGTAGGGTCAGCTGCTTGAAATACTTGCCTCTGTTTGTTCTAACTGCTTAATCTATAATCCTCAATATGTCTTTAATCCACTTTATCTCTTACAGAACTGTAGCTTTGGGATAAGGAAGAATATTGTATGATAGAATTTGAGGGTATAAAACTTAGAAAGACAAATTCTGTTTCTGAAGTCAGTATTGATAGACTTTGACAGATGCCACAGAGAAGAAATGACTAGTTAAGAAAATTAAATAGTGGTATTTTCATTCCTATAGAATGAACAAATAATAACAAAAGTTTTATGTTAGTTCATATCAGGGACTATGATACAATTGAAGATGAAATTTACCACTGGGCTAATCTGAAACGTCTCCTGCAGTGTTAAGGGAAAGGAATTGATTTGTTTTATTTTGACTCTTTATGGTTATTGCGTGAAATTGAATTCAACTTAAAGATGTTTACTTCTCTGTGCATGGCTAGGGTAGAAAACTTTTTTTGCATTGACCGCTTGAGATTGAGTGAATCCATTCCCTGGAATAAACATAGTTGTATGTATGCAGGAGAAAAACTTTTTAAAAATAAATTGCTTGTAACCTACATATTGGTAAAATGTGACCTTTAAACAAAATTACTGGTGCTGTTAGGGGCGTCTGTTTTGATGGACTTGGTAAACTGTGTCCTTTTTCCAGGAGGATTATAAGGGAAAACCAGGCATAAACAACCAGCTACCAACATTTCAAAAGATTTATTTAAATCCCAACGAAGATTTATTTAAAATAACTGTTTTCATACATAAATTTCAACTTTTTTTCTATGTATATTTCAGGTAGAGTACTTTATTAGAGGCATGTTGAGTTCTACAAGGGTTAGGTGTAAATATAGATGTTTGTTTTTTTCTTTTCCAAGTGTTGCTTTTGCTTTTGTATGTTTTGGTAATTGACAGCAATTGAAAATTGTTAAATAAGTTGTCAAAGGTCAGGTTTCTATGTTTGTCTAATCCTAAGGTATTAGGTACCACTTGGCAGGGGATGATGGATTTCTCATTTTGTTTAGTGACAAATAATCTGATGTTACGAGGTTTTTGGGTTTGAGAGGGTTGTGCAGTGATCTTGTTAAATGACAAACCTGTGCAGCACAAATATTTGTTATGAAGCCACACCCCAGAGCAGGCCTGGCTGCAAACACCACCAGTACTTCCGATTTTTGTTAAATGTGGTTGATGTTAGACATGAATGTTCCTGGTTTCACATTGTAGAATAAGATCAGAGATGTTAAGGAAACCTGGCACTGCAATCCTAATGTTTGTTGTTCTTACAAGTATCTAGGAACATGCATAGCACTGAGAACCCCACACTCTCAAAACATCGAACAGGAGAAAAATGTTAGTGTGGAGTTTTGGAGTCACACATTTACAAAACTTCTGAGAACCCTGTGAGGAGGTTCAAATTGCACTGAAGCTTGTTTTTGTGAGTAGAGATTTCCTTTATAGGGAAAAAAAAGATGCTACGTAGAGCAGCATGGTCCCTGCTTGCTGCTTCCATTCCCTGGCAGGATGGGAGGGAGGGCCAGCAGCACCAGCAGCGTGCGAATCTCAACACCTAAAAATCAGTTCCTGCCCTTCTGTGATGCCGTGCCCTGTGGTTACGGGGAGGGAGGGCCTGCAGGACTGACAGCCGCTTCGAACAGAATCTCATTTTAATTTTTGCAGTGAAATAAGTGGGAATTTGCATTTTTGCTTTTAGACAGCTAGAGATTGTCTACCAGGGCATTAGCTCCTCTGCTTAAATTCATACCGTGCTTTCTGCACTGCCATACCATTTGCAGTAAAAGAGCAGTTGCATGGAGACAAAGAGACTGCTGATTTAAGTCTCAATAGAGAAGTCTGTTAGGCTTCGGCTGTGGGAGGATACTAAATGTAGCTAAGAGGTTGGCAGATGCTACCTGGACCAAAACTACTTGAAAATATTAAGCAGCTGTTTAGGTTTGCTTAAAAAACATGTGATGGCTGGACGAGATGCTGGGAAAAATATGACAGATACAGGAGTTTGGGTTTAAAAATATATTGTTTTGGATTTTATTTGCTGATCGTGTTGAATAATAATAAAAAATAGAATTCAGCTGCAAATATTTTGCCAGAATTGATTGGGAGGGGGGCAAGCCAGTCCTTCATCTTCCCACCTGTCTTACAGTTTTTTGTCTTGGCTTATGCAACATCCTGGCTTTCATTTTCAAACGGGGTTTGATTATGTAAGTTAAGCTTAAAGCTGCCTGGTGTTGTCTTTTGAAGTTTTCAGAAAGCTCGGTGTATCTGCTGATATTAATGCTTTTCTAAGGTGGAACACTGTAAAAATGTACCGAAGGGGTTTGTTTTGCACTGCCACCTCTGAGAGCACAGAAGCAGGGTGGTGGGACCGCTGAATTTCTTCTGCTTGTGAGCTGTGCTGCCCAAGAGGGGGAGCTTGCTTCACCTGCTTTGGACCACGATGGTCCTGGGAGCTGCCCTGGTTTCTCACCTTGGCGCTGAGCTGGAGCGTAAGCGCTCCTTAGCTCTGTCATTTCTGCCCTGGGAGCGCTGTGTGGGACACCTGCAATGTGCCACCCCAGCACGTTTGGTTTGTTTTTCCTCTCGGTGGGTGGAGAGGGGAAACGAAGAAGTTCTGCGAAGCTGTTGTGCCGCATGCCTGAACGTAGAGGAAAGGCCCGCGGAAGCCATTGCTCAGGACCACAGTAGTTAATTTAGGAAAGTGTGAACTTCTAATTAATTTCTAAGTGCAGTTCCCTGTATGATCTGTTCCATGGGTAGAGCTGATTACAGGATCTCTGGGCAGGGTCATTAGGCAGATAACGTTAATGGAGATATTTATGCTTTGCAACCTAGGTTGGCACACGTGTGAGTATGTTTCCAGTAGAAGGCATTTGATGCTTACCCTGCAGAAAGTCAAAAGAGATGATTAATGTTTTGTGCCTCTGGAATATGTCTAATATTGTGTTCCTAAAGCTTTTAGTGTGTGTTACAGAAACTGGAAGAAAACGCTTCTTGGTGTGTCCCCGCCATTCCTCACATAGAGCCACAAAACAATGCTCAGATGAACAAAAATCTCCTGGTTGAATCTAAATGGAAAATGCAGTTTTCCATAGCTTAATTATCGCAGAAATGGTGGTTTCATTGCGGGCAAGCTTCACTGAAACCTGGCAGATTTCTGCAAAATTGTCTGAAAGAAATACTTCTCTGAAATGAGACAAAGACAAGGCAAGAGCTTTACCCATGTGCATTTATCTGGGCTGCTGCTCCTGCTTGTGATGGAAAGGGGTTTTCGGGCTCCATGAACATCCCTTTTCATTCATTTACTGTGGTGGCATACAGCAACTATTGTGGTTAAAATTTCTGCACACAAGTAGGTTTTTCTTGTACAATTTCTAAAGGGACTATTTCTGAAGGAGTAGATAGGAAAAAAATGCACTTGTGTCCATACTAAATGCTTACTTTTAAAACCTACCTACAGGCTCCTTGCCATTTGCCTGCCGTGGTTTTTGTGCCCTGGCTGAGACTTTTGCCTTGCCCGTAAATACCAGCCCGAATTTGTCAGTGTTGTGAGGCGGTGGAAACTTTGTGCGTAACAGCTAGATAGGGCTATCATCATTAAGCATGATGAAGCATTTAGCATCTGTTATTAACTAACGTGTGTGTGTGTGTCATCCTCGCAGGGCAAACAAGTGTGGTTTGTTGGCCCTTAGATGTGAGAAAGGCGTCGGTGTTACCTCTGCGTGGCATTGGGGAGATTGATGCTAGGAGGTAGCACGGTGTTGGGAGATGGCATGCTTGGAGAAGCTACGGGAGAATCACAGCGAGAGAGACCCATTAAACGACTGAAGAAACAGCAAATGTCTTATCCAGTACGTTTGGGGGAAAGAAAGTCTTTGTATTGGTTATCCAGAGGTTGAGAGGGGATATGGTTATAACAATATGGGGAGAAGATCCTGGTCAGATGTGAGGACTAATGCTGTTGGCTAAAGCCAGAAATGAGGCGTGCATCGTGAGGACAAATATGTGCTGGCAGGAACTTCTTAAAATGACGTTGGGTTCTGTGTTGCGTGCTTCCAAATCAAGAGTCAGGACTTTCCTGAAAGTTATGGTGTAGTCAAACACAAGTTACAGGACTTAATTCAGGGGGGTTGCTTCACTGTGGATCTTACGGACAGGTTCACTTGCGTTAGGTGGTGCCTTCTGGTAGCCCCTTGCAGCTTTCAGTTTTTAAAATCTGCATAAAATCCCAGCCTTATCCATTTCAGGAGCTGTGGAGGTTTGTCAGAAAGGCCCTAAGGGATTTGGGAAGAAAAAGTGAGGCTTTCGTGACTAGAATGGTTGGGTATTTCCTTGGAGGAATTGCACTTTGTTGTTTCCTCAGCTCTGTGCATCTTGGGTGATGCTCTGCTAGCTGTTCAAAAACTGTTTGCCCTTTTTGCTGCTTAGCCTGAGCCACCAGGTCGTGGCTTACAGAATGGATGATGACTCAAAACGTGAAGGAGCTTGGTGGGAACTGGTCCTGACTACTACAAGGTGCCACATAAACATGCAGAAAAATACGGATGTCTCAAATTGGGCATCGAAAATTAATGGAGGATTTTAATCAGAATCTTTTTATTTCTCAGTGCGCTTTCAAATTAGTATCTTGTGAGTAATACAGCATAAAAATTACTTTCTTTAGAAGCATTATTCTTGTTTGGTTTGAGAAAAACAAGAAACAAAAATTAAGTATGACATTATGCAAACTCTCTCAGATTGGCTGCTTTTATTACAGCTAAGTAACTGGAAGATTGCTCTAATCTTATTTAAAAGGAAACAAGTCTGATAGAATTCATTTTGTTTTTTTCTCTTCAAACATCAGACTGTCACCAACACTTTTCAAAAGCCTTGGTTAGAAGAAATGATGCAGCCCAGTGAAAGGCAGGTATAATCCAGAATGGAGTGCTGTTGCTGCGTTGCCTCACCTGCAGAAGGAAGGGACTTCACGCTCAATCAGCTATTTTTTTTTAGCAATAAAACTTTTAATTATCTTGGTTTTTAATTCACCGTTTTAAATCATTATTTCATTATGCAGAATCCTTAGGAGTAGCATGCTGTGTTAGTGTTTTTACTGAAAACCATAATTCATTTTGTTTCATCAGATGCATTTATTCTCATTAAGCACGTTCTGGCAAGCCTCGCAACGTTCAATAGCAGTGTTGCTGGAGTTTTAAAATAATTTGAAACTGTGATCCCACCTAAGCTCTTCCGTTTTCTCGCTTCCTTCTGCCTGCCTTTAGTACAACTAACTTCATGTGCCCTCTCTCCTGTCTTTCTGTTTAGAGCACCACTACCACATGCATCTGTCAGGCTCATTTTCAATGTGTTGTTCCCTTCTTTGGCTCAAAATCTTAGGGAATATCAAACAATTTCTACCAGAACTGTGAATTGATATTGCACAGAGCCCAAAAGTTCATCTGTGAGGACAGATTGTCAGTGCCTTTCAGTATCATGTTCTACGACTAATTCCATGGTGTAATGAGTACTAATTTATTGCAGTGTGTTACAAGCCCTTGCACTAATTTTTGCCGTTCTTGGCTTTTGCCTTCTCATTTCCAAGCAACTCTCTTAAAATGAATCAAGCAGATCACTAAAGATGAAAGGGAATGAGTGTGAAACCTCAGAGATGCTGCTGAGGAGACTTAAAATAAATAAATAAATAAATTGTGGCTGTGTGTATAAAAACTTAAAACTTGCTTTTTTGCTTTAGTCATTTTGTGAGGTTCAAGAAATGAAACATTCCGTGCTGAAGAACACAAAGTTTGTGCAGGTTCAATATGTACTTAAATACAAGCAGTGAATTGCTAAAATGAAAGCCACTTGGCACACCTTGTTGAAAAATGATTACGCTCTTGTTCTCTGAAACTAAAGGATTGTAATTTAAGGCTGCCTTCTTAAAAGAAGAGTTTTCTTCCGAGTTGTTCCAAGGTAGAGCGTGAAAAAGGAAGTAATTTGTAAAATGCTGAACTACAGTTCGGTGTCAAAGCAGCCGAAAAAAAGAATTACTCAAAATAAATAGTTGCTCTTATTTTGAAAGCGTGTCAGAGTGTGGGAGCTTTATTTATGCATAGTTGCTATTGGCTGTACAAAACCCTCATTTCTGCGGCTAATGATAGATAGGAATACTAATAATATAACTCATGCCTTGTCATATTTTGCTGCTTAATCATCTTGTTTGGCACTCCCCCGTTCGTGTTGTGTGTGGACATAATTCAGGACCGAAAGCTCACTCGGGCACTGGTGTGACAGTGCAGCAATCACTCGGGCTGGGATTATGCAGATAATGAAAGGACTGTGACTGGCCTCTGTTTACCTGCTAAAACCCGAGTGAAGTTGGGGACAGCAAACAGGCAGCGTGCCGGGAGCAGCCTCCTCGGCAGGACCATGGCCACCTCTCTTGCGTCACGACTGCTTTAAAGATCCAGGGTGGGTAAGCAGAAACCAAGAGCTCTGGCAGGCTCGGAAGCATGTGTCAGCAGGGTTGCTTTAAACTTCTGCCACGCAAAACTTCGTGCTCTTCAAGTCTTAAAGACTGCTCTGCTTTCAGAAGTAGTATTAGAAGGACATTGCTGACCTCTTACTAAAAATATTTGATTTATAAGCAAACAATTGCCTGGAAATTGACGTGTATTTGAAACGTAATGGGGGGCTGTAGCATGAGTTTGAGCACACATAAAATAGAGAAAAAAAAAAGTGTGTTGTGTGTTTTCCTTAGTTTTGTGTTAACAGCTTCAATTTTAAAATTTAAAACTAACATTTTCCTAGATGCTAGCACTGAACCTCGTGATTGTGATTCAGAGCCATGCTGTCT
Source organism: Aythya marila (assembly GCF_965140915.1). Classification (NCBI taxonomy): domain Eukaryota; kingdom Metazoa; phylum Chordata; class Aves; order Anseriformes; family Anatidae; genus Aythya; species Aythya marila. The sequence goes on along the minus strand of NC_139046.1, from coordinate 7,115,390 downwards.
TGCTCTGGACATCAGTTGTTTTTTTTTTGTGTGTGTGTAGAAAGCAAATCCTTGGCTTGATACTGACTGTGGGTGCACTTGGGGGGTGGCCTGTAACAGGTAAAATGATGACAGGATAAAAGGAAGCATCTAAAAACCAAATGGGAAAGAAGTTTTATTTATTCAAAATCCTTTTTCCTTCTCCTTGGCTTTTAAATGGCATTTCCTCTTTAAGCACTATAGGTTCTTCCAAGATAGCCCTGATTTTTTTGTGAAGTGGTTTCCATGCTCTTGTGGATGCATGAATACCAAATAATAGAATGGGTGGGGAGGAAGTTGATTGCAGTGTGACTTAAAAGCATGCATGTTTTGACCTCGACGACTGGTTGTTTGAAAAGAGTGATTTGCTGTGCTGTTTGTTTGAGCCTCGGGTTGTTTGGTGTTAATCACCAGCCAGTTATGAATATAATTCAGTAGTTAGACTAGTGAATTAAACCATAGGCTGGTGTTGGACTTCCAAACTTCAGCCAGCACTCGAGTGAAGAGGAGGGATGTTGGCGGTGCTGTGTTAATGGAAAGGAGCAGTATTCCACCTGGGGATGGCATGAAGGTAAGGCTCTTCAAGCTGAAGAGGAATGGAAAGATAAGGTGTTTGTAATTACTGCTGTGGTTGCTTATCTGCTTCAAAATGGATTTTCTGCGACGTTGTGAGTATTCACTGTGAAATGAGGCATAATAAAAGGGCAAGTTTTTTTTTTTTTTTTTTTTAACTGCTTGCTCTTTCTATGTTGTTTATGGTGTAGGTTCTCCTAAGTTTGGAGTAGGCGGCCTTTTTGATTTGCTTTATAACTTGCTATGTCTTTCTTTATCAGACTTTTATTGATATCATTTAAAAACATTCTCTTTATGAATGGTGTAGCAAAGCAGTGGACTCAGAGGAAAGCTGATCCTTTTTTTTTTTTTTTTTAAGTGATTAATCATATTTACAGATGTGCGATGGTTTTAATGAGAAAGTGAGTGGAAGTTAGATCAATTTAGCACCAGATCCTGTATTCTGGATTCCTCTGGCGTGTGAAGGAAAGTGGGATCAGTCCCCGTGTTACAACAGTTCTTCCAAAACTTCCGAATCAGGACCAGATCTTGTGCTACTCAGGAACAAATATAACTTGATTATATTAGCATTTTGTCCAATTAAGGATTGCTGAATAGGGTTAAAAATGTATAAGACAGGCAAGTAAAGGAGGATGGGTGTCAATGTCAGTGTTACTCTAGCTCATGTATTAAGTGGCTGATCTGTGTTCAAGGATGTTAACAGGGACTGTATTTGGTTTTTAATTCAAAAGAGATCGCATGTATTTTATTTTTTGAAAATCTTTGCTGAAATTAAGACTACTTTTGAAGTTGTCATTGAATGTGCGAGTGCTTCGGTTAATTTTCCTCCTGTTGGATCCAGTCGGAGGTAGAAAACTATGTGCAGAATGAAGGCAAAATTGACTTCTAAGGCCAAGGTAGAATTCCAGGCTTTTATGTGAAATTTAGAAATCCAGAAGATTTCTTACCAGTCATGTGTTCTAAAAATTTCCATAGGAAAAAAATACTGTTTCTGTTTGGCTTAGGAAAGGGCACTGTCATTGTTCAGTATGGATAATAAAGAGCCCATAGTGCAAGAAGCTTAATTTTCAAATACCAGTCTGGCAGGAATTTTGTAAGCTTCCTTCTAGCCTGTGTGTTCTACCCCTTGGACATCCAGAAAATGCTGGCAGTTTAAATTATCACAAGTTAGACACTTGTTCCCATCATCAGTTTTGTTATATTGTTTATTATCATTCGCAAATAGTTCTAAAATTCCTACAACTGGTAGTAATTTAGTTGCATATTTTAAGAAAATAAGTTTTGTTTATTTTTTTTAAGGTTCAGGAAGTTGAGAAACATCAGATGAGCTGTGGTGCTTATCTCCCACCCACCCCTCACCTTTGTGAAGGGTGAATGGCAGCACATTGGGTAGTCACAAGAAATGGTAGGATGGTCACAGGAGGGGGAAAACCGAGCAGAAGACGTTGCTCATTCGCAGAATGAGGAAGTAAAGAGGAACTGGAAGGACCTGTTGTATAAAAAGGCCGGGGTTATAGCTGGTGCAGAGGTATTAGAGCTGCCTAATACCGGAAACCGGGCGCAGAGGAGGAGGGAGAGCTCTGCCTGAGCTCATTTATTCTGCGGGAGAGAGGAGGAAACGCTGCTGCAGGCGCGCTGTTTCCCGTATCTGAACTCGCTCTAATATCTTAAACCGCTTTCTCCTCAACTTCTTTAGCTGGGAGGGCTTCCTAACGTTGAGAAGTAAAAAATAAAAATTCAAGGAGTACTTAGCGTGCTGCTACTTGGTGATGGTGAGCATGTGGAGAAATGATAAAATTTTTATTCCTGACGAGGGTGGAGTACCGTATTTCATCATAATAGGATTTTTTGCCTTACAAGTGCTCTGGTCAAAAATACTGATGCGTAAATTTGCACCTGTCTACAAGCTGATTTAATTCTAAAGGATTTTTTTCGGGTGACCTGAGATACTGAAGGGAGGGCCACAGGTAAATAAATGCTTGCACCGTGAGTGCCCTAAGGTGGTGCTGCTGCCTGGAGGAGGGATTATCTCGTAGAGGGCAGAGAGAGTAGCACCCAAAGCAGAAGAACCTGCCGTTTTCCTCCTCATTGCACAAGCAGCTTTTTTGCAGTTCTCCTGCCTTGCTGTATCCTTATCTTTGCTTCACAGTAAAACGAGGAAACCTGTGTGTCCAGCCGTTCTCCAGGGAGGGCCTTGTGCAGGAAGAGAGGACAAACTGGGGGCTTCTTGTCTAAGTGAGGAAAACAACTCGGAGATCTCATCCAGCTGTGGTAGGCAGGTCCAGATGAGTGCAGGAAATGACCCTGAAATGTCAGAAAAGCATCACAGGCACCTTTGGGTCCAAACCAAGAGGGGAGCTGGGTGGATGCATGCCATGTGAAGTCAGCAGTGTCCTCTGCAGGGCTCAGGCCAGCTGGGGGACTTGGACAGGCTGGAGCTGAGTGCCACCAGTGAGCCCCAGAATCTCCTGGTTGGTCACATATTGTTGTAGCTTCAAGAGTGCCACACCTGCCTCGGAGCTCAGGTGTGTATTAACACAACAAACAGCTGTCAGGCCTCGGTCTGTGCAAAAAGTGCTTTGGTTGTGCCCGTACACCCCATGAAAAATGTGAGTACACAACTGGGAATAGCCATGTCCTGTCCCGTCCCAGCTGTTTCCACAAGTAGTAGCCCCCCAATGTTTTTCCAGAATTTTGGATCACCAGGCATGAGGTTTGGGAGCTGGAGAAAGAGCGAGAAAGGGCACTCTTTAGCTGGGTACTCAGAACCAGGTTGCTTGGTGGGCTCTGCTGGTCTGACAGGGGCTCACTGGCCTTCAGCTCACATATTGTGCTGCTGAGACAGCGAGTGCCCCTCAGGTGCTGTCATGGGAAGCCAGGACTTGTTACCTATGAGGCCCCGTACATTTGAAGCCAACTAAAGAAGAAAAAAGGCAGTGGATCTTTTCCATAATACAATTAATTGGAGTTTTTCTTCGCCTTATTACCCATACCTCAAGTCTGTACTAGGGCTGAACACAACCATATAGAACACTTTTTGTTTGTTTTTTAAATCTAATATGGAAACGGGCAGTAGGACATGCAGGATTAACAGTGTTGGTGGCTTCCAGGGGAAGGATTGCAGTCTGCTGTCCGAGTTAGTTCTTTTTGGCTGTATCAAATTCAAAGCCCATCCTTCTTGCCTTCATTTCAAGCAGAAGCAGCTCCTTTCTCAGCGATGCAGCAAAACAAACCATCACAGAAACATGCAGCTTCTCATTTGCAGAATAAATGATTTCAAGTTCTCTTGGGTCCACATGGAAAAAGTACTCCACCGTTTTGCCGGATGCTGTGTTCTCCAAAACATCCCATTTTTTTTATGGCTGTTTCTTAATGATCCACAGCTGAAGGCCCTTCCCCTTGCTCTTGGCAGCCTGTGCAGTCTTTATGGGCTGGAACAGGATCTTTCTTTCGTCCTCGGGAAGAGCATTAATCCTGCCAGTATTTAACTGAATCCGGGATTACTAATCTGCTGAAAAGCTCTGCTTTTGGTCTTCACAGCTGATGTACAGGACATCTGATGGTTGTGTTCATGTTATCGAAAACGCGTGATGTGTTTGTTTGTGGTAACCTCAGACTTTTGAGAGGGGATTCATTAAACTATTATTAAGTGATTGCGGTCTTCATTAGTAAAAATGAGTCAAGTTCTCTTAATAAAATGCTAATTTTCTCATTTATGTTGTATATTTCTGAAGTAATGGCTTTTAAATAGTCAGCATTTGAATTTGCCTTTCTAGTGGAATAATAAACTACCATAATGACTAAAGTAATTTAGGATGAATTTAGATCATTTAGCTATTTACTTTTCCCACTGTTTTCCTAGTAAAAGCTGCTTAACTAGTCTGTCTTATGATCTGTTTTTTTGTTTGTGTCATCTTGGTTGGTAGCTATGCAGAAGCAGAATACCAGAGAGGAAACTCTGAGATTCGGTAACTTTTCATTAGCAAGATGATTAAGAAGCACACACAACTCCCTGAGTTGTGTGATTGGTGTCTGTGAAGCCTGCTGTTTTATGTCATGTATATAAGATAAGTCTGTGTGGAAATACACCTGTGTGAGACTTGGGTGCTCCTGTGCATGTATTTTCATCATTTATTTCACTTCTTGCAAATCTAATTTCGGCATAGGTTTTCTGTCATTTTGTTTGAGGAGATCTTTGCATCTTTATGTATTTATCTAGATAATACATGGAAAAAAAGACCAGTGAATAAGGAGAAAACAGTTGATAAATGCTACAGCATCTCTTGTTTTCCGTGGTGCTTTCTCACTGGATTTACAATGTTAAATATATAAAATCCTCATGCAATAATGTCATTACTTTAAAAAGTGTCTGAGTGAAGTCGCTATAGAATTTGACAGGCTAAGACTTGGTTAATTTGTATTAAACTCTGCGCTTCCCCTTGCATGGGAACAAATTTACTGGAAGTTTCCTCATTTGAATACATGCAAGTATGAGGCATACGTATTCCTCAGTGCAGCAGCTGAGAAAGAGTTACTCGACGAGGTTACTTTTCCAGTTGTGACTAAGGGGCCAATTAGCAGCATCCGGAATGAGACGGCAGCACCTGGGTAAAAATAGATGGCATTTGGAGAAGCTGGGGGATGTTTGGGAGAAGGTCTTCAGCTGCAGACTGAGAGAAGCGAGACAAAGAGGCGAGCTTCAGAAAGGAGTATTGCAGACATGATTGTGAGAAACTCCACGAACAGGCAAAGGTAGGAGCAGCCACGGACATGGCAGGAGGTAATGGGATCAGCTCCCCAAACCAAGGGGCCTCAGCTGCAGGAGGAATGCAGAGCTGGGCTCTTCACTCCCTTCTGATAAGAGGGATAATGCTAGCGTTGATATTAATGTGAAGCAAGCTGTAACATCCTCTAAATGCCAAGAACCAGAGGAGTGGGTGTAAAGCTCGCTAAAATTTTAGGTCTTATATTAAGGATTGATACTTGAACGCTTCTGTCAGAGGGAGGAGTAATGCACACAGAAGTGCTGCTTCAGTAGGTTTGCTTGAAGGTGATTAGTTGTTGCCTGACACTCTGAGACCAAATAATTGAGTAACCTGCCAGATACTGGGAGGTGAGCTTGATGTTACGAGACTGTATTTTGCTTGCCAGCCCTTACAGTTATAAATTCATCCTACGACTGCAGCAGTTTCAGAGGTCCTTCTGTGCCGTTCCTGTAGGATACGGAAGCTGCTGGATCAGTGTTGTTTAAAACTCTTTTGTTCTTTGCTGACCTGTTTTGACTGCGTGTTTGCTGCTGGATTGGGACAGGGCCGTCTGCATGTGCTCACTGATACAGCCTAAATGTAATGTAAAAAGAATGCAGAAGGCTGGCTGCTTTCACTTGGTAGACTTCAGTCCAATGGAGGCAATTATTTAAAATACTTGTTTTCATTGTAAATGGCATGCTCTAGTTGTCATTTAATAATGTATCAGTGAATTTGATATTTCATGACAAATAAGGCGAGAAAAGATGCACCTGAAGTCCTATTTTGTAAAATCCAGCTAAAAGTAAGTTTTAAAAAACAGGCAAACGAAGCGTGAAAGTTCAGAACTCTTACTAGTGGCCTAGTAATGGAGCTGCCAATCCTAAAATGTTTGTGCCAACTAGAAAATGTACCATTTCTGTGTTCATATGGTCAGGTACAAAGCATGCTTGCTGTACTATACGTGCTTTCTTAGTCAGTGCTCTTAACTTGCAAAGACTGTGTAAATTGCCTTTTAAAAGTTATGCTAATTCTTAGATACAGCATATTTGCATATACATATAGCATATTTGGATAACCTCACTTATGAAGAGGTCTGTTTAGACTTACCCAAGTACATTTAAAGCTGCAAAGTACGCACTTCTCCTGTTGAGTCTTTCACCATTAGTTTTTAGTGGAACACATGACCGATGAGATTGCTCTTCCTTTTCTTGATTACTAAGCAATGAGCTTTCTGCCAATTAGAGCAAAGGTGTAATTGCCGTTCTGATGAACTGATGTAACACTCCCATGAGTTCAGTTTGAACAAGATGCCAGCTGAAGATGAAGTTTGCAACCACAGTATGACTGAGGATAAATATTGTTGATAATCTAATTTCCAGCTTATCATCTTCATTCAGTACAGAAGCACCTTAACTAGTGAGTAGTTTGGGAAGAGGTAGAGAGAAGGTAGCAGTTGCCAATGAAGTTTAATGTTAGGTGACCGCAGAGGAGAGATTTTAATTGAGTATATTTAATGCCTAAACAGTTACGTCTGGTTAGCACTTGTAATGGGCTAAACTAATAAAGTTTTGCAGAGTGACTCTTGATGTGCAGCAGAGTCATACCTTCAGTTTTATTAGTTGCCTGACATATCCTTGGTTATGTAGTTTTCATTTTTCTTGAGCTTGTTTATGAATCTTAAGAACTAAATGTAAAACTCTGACCTACTATAAATATTTTACAGATAACAAACTGTTGTAGATCGGTCATAATGCAGATGTGCTAAATAATCTTTAGTGGAATATGCTTCAGGTCCAAAGGTGCATTGATCATCAGCAATATTTGTCTGTGCAGTAACAGATGAAGTTTCTGAAGGACAAAAATAAAATACCATGACTTATATTAATGGGTGCAGGTAATATATTCTACCAAAAGAAAACTGCTTTCTTTTTTTTTTTTTTTTTTAATCTAGCGTTTTCAGAAGAGGTCAGAGCTAAAGATGATAAAGAGAAAACTTCCATGGACATTGTGGTAATGCAGAGCTGTGAGAAAGATTGTTCTTTGGACAATTACAAATATTCAGAAATTAGGTCTTTGCTCTCTAGAACTTTGTGTTAGGGTGATAAAGTGTCTATCCCATTTAGTATTCAAGCAGGAAAAAAAAAAGCTACTGTTAAAAAGGTAGAGAAGTGTCCTAATGTTCTACTTCAGTCAGATTTCCAAGTTTTAGCAAAAATACCCATTTAGGTATAACAGAGCATTGAACTCAAAATGTGAATGCTAATTACTAGTAAATGAGCATCTCAGGTGTGGTTTTAAAACTGGTAACTTGAGATTTGCTGTTCTGTGATGGAAAAGGCACTAGTTTTGAAGAGAGAACTGGTGTTTTTACCCAGAAATAGGTAACGTTAATACACATGACATAAAATATCCAGCATGACATGGACTAATGTGGCAGGTTACTGGGGAGTAATATTTGTCATTCTTTCTCCCTCTATTGTTGAACTGTTCCAGATCCTGAATAATCTGAAGATGAAGAGGTTGCTGGAGGAAAAAACCTGGAATGGGGATATATTTCTGTGCCCTGGTGTGTGTGGGAGAGCTCTGCGGGAATTGTCAAAGCAAAATACAATGAAGTAGATTTATTTAGTTAGTCAACTAGATAGATCTATGAGGCTTGGCAGTATGAGAAGGGACATTCCTGTATCTTAACAGCTTGGCTAATTTGAGTTACTGTCATAAGACACTGAAAAACAGTCTGAGCCATACAGATGGCCCTATCTTGAGGGGTGGCTGGTTGGTCCTAACTGCTGGGGAGCCGTATGTGAGGGAAATATCTTGAAGGAGAAACTGATATGGTAACCTCCTCTCTTGGCAAAGACCTCGTGTAGCATCTTTGAGTACTGCTTTCTAGCTTCTCAGCTGGCAGGGGGCTCAGCATGTGCCCTCAGGTTTTTGGGATGTAACGGGGAGAGCGGTGACTTCCGTGGCTGCCTTCCTGAGGGATGAGTGCCCTCCAGCCCCACATGGCGTTGGTGTGACACTGAGTGCAGCTGGAGGTGCTGATTCTCATCTCAGAGCCTCTCAGTGGGTAGAGGCGGTGTTTAAAAGACTGAATGATGAAGGCCAAACCTGGTAATTTTGTTCTGCCATTGTGCTGGAGCCTCTCCAAGAAAGAGGGAGCTTGTGTGAGGAGAACTTCGTAGGCTTCCTTCGGAATGAACTCTCAGCTTCTGCACCGTCCAAAGGTATTTATTATACATCTGGTCTCTTTTCTTACACAAACCTGTGCGGTTCCATAAAACTCCTGCTCCGTTACACACATTGCTCCCTCTGTGGAGAGCATGAGAAGGCAGACACGAGGTGGAGGAGTCAGCTTGTGTAGCGTGTTACTGGAAAACGCTGAGAGGCTGCTGTGCTGAATTACTGCTGAGTAGAGTGTGTTCTTGAGGAAATTTCTGCTGCCAAATGAGAAGAGAATGGAAGCTGTGCTTTCAGGGTTTAGTTAAACTCTTTTAAATACATAAATTGGGTTATGTATTTTTTTTTTTCTCTTTTATATCTCTGTGTATTATTCAAGTAAATAAATGTAAACATTTTGAAAAACAAGCCTGATCTCTTCAACAGTGGGTTGAATATGTAGAATAGCTTTCACTTAATTACTTCTCTGACTGGAGAACGAAGTACTGTGACTTCTGGTATGATTTATTGGGTTGGTATCAAGCAGAGCAGCAGTCCAGGTCCTTGTTCTGAGCACATTGGGGTGAGAGTTATGCTTTGGCTTTCCTGGCTTTTGGTTCAGTGTGTGTCTGTGGTGGTGGTGGTTTTAAAGCATCTATGTGTTTCTGAAGAAATTTCATAGAGATACTCTGTGGTTCGAGGAAAAGGAGTGTTACGTGTTTGTGTTTGAATGCAGAGCAGTTTCAGAGCACTTCTGAAGCCAGGTATAATTACTGCACTCCTAAAGGAGGCAAGTACACGATGTAGTTCTGTCATGATTTCATTCTGCACTTAATGTACAAAACAAGGAAATTCCAATGCAAATCCTGAGCTGCCTTGTGACCACAGAGTGGAAGGTAGCCATTAAGATTGCTGCGAATTATTTGTGTTCTTACATTTAATAATCATTACAGAGCAACAGCTTCTCGTGTCATCTAGAAAAGAAAAAAGTGATCTGATAAGAATCTTACCAAAAGAAGATAATAATCCTCTTAAGGATTCCTGTGTCTTAGGTCAGTGGGCCATCCTTTTTTCTTTCTGCGCAGGTGTTTGTTAATAGCCTGGAACTTAGAAACATTCTTCTGTTTCTTGTTTGTTTGTTTTATTTTTATTTTTTGCCATCCAAGGAACGTGAAAACCATGAGGAGTTCATTACAAAATGCTTGTTCTGCCATTTTTCTGATATTTGTCACTAATCTAAAATACAGACAAAAGAAATGATGAAGTTGAGGCTGCAGCGTCATCACTCACTCCTACCTAGTACTGTGTTAATTTTAGACAGACGCACTCATGGTCTGGCAAAATGGAAATGAGCCAAGATTTGCATCTGGGCTGACACTTGGAATACCAGTGCTCTCCTGAAGTCTCCAGGAATGGGGAGAGGGTGGCAGTGGTCCTAGAGATGAGCTAGGCAATTAAAAATACACACTGAAAACAGCTCAAAGGGCTCTAGGCGTCCTTAAAGGAAAGGAAGACAGCAGGAGCAGGGTGACCCGGAGGAGCACTGAGCTACCAGTGACACTGTGCTCTACATCTGTAACTTAAGAAATCATTTGGAAAAGGAGATGTTTGTTTACACTCTGTTCCTGTCTCAGGTGCTTGTTAGGAGGTTTAGCATAGAGGAGCTGAGCAAATAGAAGGCATTTTGGAGTGAAGTTCAGCTGCTTTTGTACCTGCTTTACCTGTAGCTTTTGCAATTTAAATGTGTACAGAAAAGCCTGAATGTTGAATTGAGGTGTGCAGCTCCTCTGGTAGCCACTGAAGGAACCAGTGGAGGGTTTGGAAGAGCAGGCACGTGCAGCTAGAATTGGGCAAGGAGTTGGACTTTCTAGTTACTGGTGGTGGAGTCTCAAGATTTTTCATGTAGAGTCTCGTGTTTGTAATGGAATATAATGTGACAAATTATATTTGGGGGTTTGTGAATATTTTAATTCTTAGTTTAAGGATGTTCTAACGCAGCTCCAGGAGCTCCTGAAGTGTGAGCTTTTTGTACCAGATTTTACTGTTTTCTTCCAGCATACAATTGGGTTGGTGGGTTGTTGTTGTTGTTTGCTTTTTCCATACTTAGATAAATTACCAGGCTGGTGCCTAAAAAGAAGAAAATAAAATCCAGTAAGCAGACCTGTGCTTGTTTTTACATAAACTTGGAAAATAGAAGATGAACAGTTTTTTTTTTTTTTTTTTTTTTTTTTTGTGCGTGTCTAAAAATGTTTAAAACTTTTCTACTATTTTTTTCCTTGCCCATGGAGAAGACTGAAAAGAACCAGTTACGTCTTTCTCATCTCATGGTGGAAGATTAGGCAGAAAGTGTATGGGAAATGTGTCCCTTTTTTTTTTTTTTTTTTTTTTTTTTTTTTTTTTTTTTTTTAAAATACCTCGGTTTGGTATCCCCACGTAACCAGCGGGACACTCATGGACAGCAGTTCCTTCTGGTACGGGTTGAGCAGACCCAGTGACTTTACCTCTTCTGAATGAAGGTTGGCTTGTACTTTGAAAGTGCAATTTGGTAATAATCTACTTAACACAACTAGCATGAACTTTCTGAGCCAGTGTAAAAGAAACTTGAGTCAGCTCAGGAAAATTGGCCACAATAATTCTTGGTGTTTCAGCAGAGTATTTTTGTCTTATTTGGGGATTTTATGCCACGTATGCAATTTAGGAAATAGAAATAACATCTGTATTTCTGCCAGCCTTTTTCACTTCTGTTGAAAATAAATAAATACATATATATATAAATCACTGGTATTGAAATATTAATAAAACATGGGGGAAAACAGAAAGCAATCCACAAAAACTGTGATCACTTTAGGACTTAAAAAAAAAAAAAAAAAAAAAAAAAAAAGTGTTCTTTGACATTGAGGTGAACTCAATGTAAATATTGTAATGGGATTATTAAAGTTGTCACAGTGTCAGGAACCTAGAAATATGTAGTTGCTTAATCAAATCCAGACCCTAAGCACTAATTCATTCATTGTGTTTTGCTTAAATGCTTCTAGAAAGAAAATATGGGAGCACAAGTATTCTGCTCTGTTAATTGTGTTACCTAGTCTCCACAAAACTTTTTCCTCTGTCTTTTCTTGCTCATGCCTTACCTCAATCTGTTTCTCTCTTGGTCTTTTAATACATTTTTATGCTCTTACTCTGCTTCTTTGCTTTCCCACTCTCCCCTTCTCATAATACTTCAAGTTGTTTTGTCATTCTTTCATCTTTTCCAAAATATTTCAGTATATTTATCCACTTGCTCTTCTATCAGTTTTTCCTCTAAAATTCACGTCATTTGAATTCTTTTCTGTACCTTCTCTGCCATCTTTTTTGACCTGGATTGGTTTTGGTTTTGGTTTAAATGTAGTTGTAGGAAGAATAGGTAAACTCTGCCTGTCTTGGATTATGTTGTTAGTCCAAACTTCCCATTCCTTGAAGAACTAACAAGGGAAGGTTGAAAAATATTGTCAGCTTAAGAAGCCATTGCTGTTTGGTTATGGAGAAACACGGTGATTATTAGTACTGGCGTCAGCGTTGCTATATACTGCCGGGTGTCCTGTGAGTCACTGTACTTTCGTGGGGCCCAGAACAGCAGCTGATGTACCCAAATACCTGATAACCTCTTGTTCCATGAGGTGCTGGAGTTCTGATTTCTGTCCACTGTGTGTTTCCTCAATGGCTTATTGCTATCTGAGATGTTTGGTATCACTTTGTTTCATAAGGGTTTCATCACGTTAGGCTAGTGATGAATAAGAGTACCCAAACTTAAAAACCTTGTGTGCTTGGGAAGCTTTCTGCTCACATCATTAGTGCTAATTTGCATTAATACAGTCCTCTTGCAACATGTGTGGATGCAATAGTGTTTTGCTATGCATCATCAGTAGCTTGACAAGTGAGCTCGTGGTCCTGGTCCACTTCCAAGCTGAAGGATGTCCACAGTACAGGTACCACTGGCATAATCAGGAGTGGGAGGAACATGTATTGGTCATACCCCAACAAAGCATAGCCTAAAGGCATCTCTTCATGGAACCACGGACTGCCATGGCTCTGGATTGAGCTGTATTGGCACATGAAGAGGCTTGAATTGTTGTATGCACCATGCCTGCTCTGGAAGTAGGCAAAAAGTTTGGAAGTTCCATAAACTTTAAAAACATAGTTTTTAAAAATACCTTTTTATTGAATTTTTTCTCGTTGTCTATTTGTTCTTAATTCTTGGTCTTGCTATGAAGGAAACAGCCCCCCTTCATCCATGTGTTCTATTCAGAGACTGAAGTTCGTAATATTTTACATGCATGAATAAAGGCTGAATTGTGTTTAATATATTTAAAAGTGTGTCTATGTCCAAAGATTCAGGCAGCGTATATAGCAAAGAGTGCATCTATAAGAAGTAGCCCCTGTTGCTTGTAATGCTATTCTGTACACACGCAGGGCACTCAAACCAAATCCCAGATCTGTGCTGTTTTCAGACCACTTGTCCCAGTAAATGATGTTTGCTGAAAACCCCTGTAAAATGATCAGCAAGTATGAGCAAGCACTAAAAGGATTCGCAGTACCCAAGATCCCTGAGAAAGCACCTGGGAGATTCCCACCTGGTAAGAACATGCTCGGTTTGAGCAGGGAGATGTTTGCAGTCAGGTGAATAATTCTCAATTTTCTGATTGATGATCTGAAGGGACACTGATTAAGAAGCAAGGTGATGGAGCATATCCTCTGCTACGTTTCTGCTGTGAATTTGAACGTGCTGGAAGCAGCGTGTTAGTGTTGTGCTTTGCTTTCTGTGCGTGTTCGCTCATGAAAGCTTGAGTTTGTCCCACTGTGTTTATTGCTGTGTGAATAATGTTGGTGCTGGTTAGGCTTCGTGTATGTTGAACACAACGTCTCGCTGCTGCCCTGCCTAATTATTAAGTAGAGAATGGATTTGGGAAAATGGCTTTAAAAAGAAGTCCTTATTATAAATGAATGATTACTGACTTCACAAAGCGTTCATAATATTGACAGCCAGTCATGAAAATTAAATGAATGTAATCAGAACAGTGATTACTTCCCTTAAGAAGTGTGTGTGAGAGGCTGGAGGAAACATTTGTACTACTTGGCATCTCAAGACCAATTCTACCATGAAAAGTGACTTATGGAAATGTAGCTCATTATACCCTGGGTGTACATACGACAGGACCTTCAGTTAGCCAGGGCTTTGGGTTGAAGTTTACTAGGCTTTCTCGTAAAGTGAAATCTTCAAAGAAGACCAGCAGACTTTTACATTCAACTTTGCAGGTTTTAGTTGAACAAAAACTAGGAATTTTGCTTCTTGAACAATAGGAACTTCATATTATATATAGGGGCTATATATTGCCAACAGTAATACACTGGAAGTGGTAGTTTTTCTAAGAACATTTTGATTTTAATTAATAAGTGTTTTGATAGCACGTATGGGCAAATCATGGTTTTACTTAAATATTTTATATATAATCTGCAGCATGTGTCTTGTTTCCCTCTTCTGTATGCCGTCTTCTGTCTTTTGTCTAACTTTTCCTTGCAGTCTCAGTGCTTGCTTATTAGTTTGGCACCCCATCGTCATCACTTCTTTGCTTCCCAGCATTACACCCTTCCCTGCAAACTACAGCCTGAAGTGGATCACGGGGAGATGATTGAGGTGTTCAGTATCTCTCTTCATGTTTCACTGTCACTGCAAGGAGCATGTTCAGAACTGCAGCTCTCTGTTCCCTGGATGCAATTTTACAAGTTTGCATAATTTGACTTTTCCATGATCCAAAAACCTATTACCTGTAAATTATTTTTCTTAAAGTATGCATGTAGCATAAACACTTTTATTTACTTTATGTTAGAAAGTTGCAATGAAAGTATGCTCTCATTTTTCCATTTCTTCATTTGGTAAAGGAGCTGGAAGGCAGAGACTGCAGAGATGATTGATGAGAAGGGATGGGCTGGTTGGATTAGGATTGTTTTGGAAAAAGGCTATCAAGAGAAACTGAATTGCTTTGGCAATTTTAGAATTAGTATTCCAGTTGTTGTAGTGACAATTATTAGTCCATGCCTGCAAAATTGGTGGTATTTTAGGTCAATTTTTCTGATCACTTTATAAAATACTTCAATAAAAATGAAGGTTTTAGATTTTTTTATTATTATTGTTCACACTTATGAGTAGGTGCTGTCACTGAGCTAGTTTCTTCTGAATCTGTGAGTACTCAGTGTATTTCAGAAGCTCTGTGCTGTGTTTAAATGGCTAAGGAGAAGACTGATAAGCTTCTCAGCATGAAATTTAACTGGTGGAAGAGACCTTTTTCCGAAAATGAGCTGTGTTCTCACAGTCATCCAGACAGAAGCTTATCAGTCTTTAAATTTAGTTCTTAGTAAATGTATGCTCTCCTGAGCATTGGGCATAAATCACACAGGACACTTAGTATGGTCATTTTGATTTTACTTTATATATTATAAAAGTATTCTAGATCTTTATACAGATTTATTACTGCCCTTGCTCAACTTTCTGTTCTTTCAGCTGAAAGTGGTTACAGTGGTGATACAGAAGGTTACTAAATTTCAGCTTTTATATGTTTTGTTGCTTGTTAGCACAAGAGTAAAATGTTGCAGTATTCATTGAAATCTCTGAGTAGCTGTCTGCTGAGAACAAAACTATTTGCTGTTACATCAGCGAGTTGGGAACCTCTGCAGTGAGCTGCGTGTTGCATTTCAGGCTGTTGCACTGAAAAGTTAAGCTCCTCTGTGGAGCTAGGTCACACCTCTACCCCACGTAGTAAGTAGTCTTGGATGTCCCTTCCTAGTGATCTTTAAGTTAGGGTTGTATGCCTGCAAAAGAGGCACCAGAAGATGAAGGAAAACACCAAACACAAACAAACGAACCTCCAAAAATCACAAAACTCACCCTCAAACAAACAAAAGTCCAAACACCAACTAATGATATGGTTGTGGAGGGGAAGTTGGGAGCATGGAATACCAACTTTATTTACACTGCCCCATACGTGGCCTCCAACAAGTCTACTCCCAGAGACTTTTCCTGTTCCCAGGTAGAAAAATCAAGACATTAGGTGTTACCTGTTCCCAAAGTACCTGAAATCCTCAAAAACAATAATAAATATTGTTACATGAGACTTGTTGCAATTTTATGTTGCAGTGTGGATGGCAAATTGCTTCGTAAACAAAAGCAGTTTTGATCAGAACAGGTTCGGGGTTTTTCTTCATCTTTGTTTTGTTCTGAAGAGCTTGCCCATATAGTTTGTGTGGCTTGCTGACATGGTGGGTCTGACGTGGAATTAATGTAGTATTATTCTATGGTAGCTTTTCTTGAGAAGAACTTAATTATATTTTTCGTTTCTTTCTCACACCCCCAGATACTTAGCTGAAAAAGGACAGTAAGCTTTTATTAGTTACTTTAATGCTTTAGGTTTTTTAAAAAATCCTTATTTAATGGTGACACTACAATAAAATGAATGCAGTCTTGAGCCTGGTTATAACTGGTGGTGAATTGAAAATCTTAATGGATTCTCATTTGATTTCAGCCTGTGTTTGTCTCTGACTAGGGTGTCCTTGTTGGCCAAAGTAAATGCATGCAAGCTATGTGGAACAATGCAAACAAAAACCCATTATGTTTATGTAACATCATAGATTTTATTGATGCCATTTACATGTTGTAAAGCCATGTCCTGCACTAGCATAAGGAAGAGTGCAGGTTAGAATTGAACATAATGCTCTTGAGAAATAACCAGTTGAATTCTTTATCTCTTTTTTCAGCTTGTTTTTACAGTCTGTCTTTTGAGAGAAGTATTTAATCAATGAATTGTTGATTGATTGCTAAGAACAGTGAATTCTGAAATCCATTTTCCTTTTTCTGTATCATTTGTGGGCAAGGAATGAAGAAAGCAGTAACGCATTAGTTCACAAATACACATGTTCCTTAGGCCTCTCATCTCTTAGACTTCAAACTGGCTTCTACCTTGGAAAGGGCACTAAAAGAAGTGATCTCTTTTGTAATGAGTAAGGGCTGATGACTTTCTCTGACTCCTTGACTTACCTTAGGTTTCAGGACAGCCTGCTCTGAGAGACCTTGCCAGTGGAATGACTTGATGGTGCCCTGATTTTGTTCCCTTCAGTTGTCTTGAGTGTCTGGGGGGATTCTTCTCCTGCACAGCTCTTCTTGATGGAGTTCTGCAGGGCCACGTTGCTTCTGTTCCACAGATGAATAAACCCTTTGGGAATGTGGGGTGAACAATTAAGAGGAGGATCTGAAGTGTGGTGTCGTAACTATACAATTTTTCTCCCCCTTAATTTTCTTTAGACAGAGCAGTTGCTGAGCTTACCCAAGCCTAATGAGTAGTTGACAGGTGCATGCTATCTTGTTTTGTTAGTTAAACTTTGCCAAGATCTTCGTTGTTCTTTGTGTAATACAGTTTGAGAACTATTGAATCCTGTCACAGCTGCGTTGCTGTGTATGGAAGGTTAAATAAATTATTGTACTTGTCAGTTTAGAAAGCATCTAGCATATTTATTTGTACTGAAATCTGTATTTATTCTTTTCAGTGATTAAGCAGTGCCAGGAGTTGATGCGAAGTACATGTATTATGACCTTTTAATATTTCATAGGTCTTATGATTTGAGACTAGTAACTGTCGTGTATGTGGTTTTAAATTAGACAGATTTGTGTTTTTTTGTCCTTAAAAATACTGTAAAGCTACTAACAGCTTGCAGTGTTTAGCAAGTATTTCTTGACGTGATGTGTTCTGTGTCTTAAGAAGTTTCATCCTAGGTTGGCTTTTAAACTTGTGTCCAAGTTTTAAGAAAGAAATATCAGTTCTTTACTACTTAATTTTCAGTTCTTTACTACTTAATTTTTCTATCAACAATTTTTCTATGATCAACAATGTTTTTCATTTGCATGTGGTATTGTTGCTTTGAAGATCACTTGCTGACACACCATTTGTGCCTTGAAAACAAATTAAAAAAAACAAAAACAAAGAGGTAGATCAAAGGAAGTGAAGTACCCTCTAGTTTGAGGGCATATTTCAGAATAAAAATGCATATTTAATTTCTGCAGCTCTTCTGTATTTGTTAACTTCTTACGTACATGAACAATGAATAAACTGAGCTTTCTGTGCACTTGTGATAAACTTGGTAAACTAACAAACCACTAAGAGAAGCTGATGTTCCCTTTATTACTTTAAGTCTTACCCGCTGAGAACTAAGAAAAATGAGAAAAAGTTGTAAGTAGTACACTCTGCTTACTTTATTGGGCAATTAAATATTAATATTCCGTGTGATATTTTTCCTATTAATGCATACTGTGTGTTTGTAATACAGCAAAAAGGCCTCACTGTTTCAGTAAAATTGCAGTTGATTTTGCTATGGAAACTGTCAACGTGGGGGTAATGATTGAGTCTGAAAAACTGTCTGCAGAATTAGTCTTACTGTATGTTCGTATAGAGTTCTATATTCATGTATATTCATACGCAGTTCTAAGTGACGCAGTATTTTTGGAAGTAGCTATTAATCAAATGTGATCTGACAGTTCTTTCATCTTCCTTTGGTGTGGAAGTTAACAATGGGGAACGTTAGCCTCCTGTGAAAGTAGTGGTGTATTGTATTAAGTCCTGAATGCTGTTGCATTTGTATTTTCCACTCAAGCCTGGACTTCTTTTGTGAACCTTATTTTCTTAATAGCGGTTGATTAACTTACTACTGCAACATGTTGTTTGAGATCGCAAACACAAAATAATAATATAGTTCCTACAGGGGGTGGGTGCATTTGTTTATCTGAGCTCTGTTTTATGAAAACTGCATGAATGCTGCTTTTCTTTGAAATTAATCTTCAAAAAGAAATCCTGTTTCATATAAAAAGATGCCAGACTCACCAAGATTTCCTTTCTTGTTTCATAGACGTTCCATCTTCAGAGCAGCCTGAACTGTTCCTAAAGAAACTTCAACAGTGCTGTGTCATTTTTGACTTCATGGACACGCTTTCAGACCTTAAAATGAAAGAATACAAGCGCTCCACTCTTAATGAACTGGTGGACTACATTACAATAAGCAGAGGCTGTTTGACAGAGCAGACTTACCCTGAAGTAGTTAGAATGGTGAGTTTCTTCTTTCTCATGGTCTCTTTAAATCCACTTGCAGCTCCAGTTACACGTTGTGGGCGAAATTGAACCCTGGAGTAGGTGGATTAAATGAGGCCTTTGGTTTGTGTTTTCTGCTAGACATCACTTGGGGATGATTCTCCAAAGGCAAAGTTATTAATTTTTATATATATACTTAATTAAAGTCAAGTAAATGATGGTTATTATAGTGTAAGAAGTGTATGAAAGGAAACCTGGCTTGTTTCCTGATCGAAAGACCCAGCAGACATAATATCAGAGCCTGTCTTTCTCCCCTGTACCCTTCCCTCCCCAGTATAAATAATGGAACAATTTTAGAATTTTCTTTTCTTTCTTTGAACTTTATCCAAGCATTTGAGTTTGTACTGAACTCTGAGATAGCTCAAAGTATGCACGGGTAATTAATTTTAAATAATAAATGGTAGAAACGTTGTAATAGGAATGGTGTGAAAATTTTATGGGTGTATCATGTAAAAGCCATACCTTATCCATAAATTGTCAAATAATGGTATTTTCAATCTAAAATGGTAACAGAATCAAATGCTATATTGTGAAGAATATTCATTATAATTGGCAAAACCAATCTATGTTTTGAAATGTTTATTCTGTACTGCCGTATGGAACTCTTATAACCTGCTATCTAAATGAAAGGACAATTAGTTTCAATGTCAATTTGGTGATGTTGGTTTCCTAATGGTGGTACCAGGTGATCATGGAATCCACTGGCTATATATGTGCTGTGAGAAGAGAAGCGTGAATAGATTTTATATTGCAGAATATGTGTTCCTTATTTATTTCCTGGCATGCAATTACATGCTGTGTTGCTTGTCTGTAGTATTTAGAAGTAGCTGAACATTGTGACAGAATCATCCAGCACTTAATAGTGAATTGAAAAGCAAACAAAACAACAAACAAATGTTAAGTGTGTGTGGAAAAAATCCTAATATGGCTTCTTAATCTGTCTGCATTTACACAAAGTCTACAATTACGTGATGAGACTGCTCCTTCATCTCTCCTGCTCTTCCGTTTTCCCTCCTGTGCTGGTACAGTCTTCTGAAGGAGCTGCTGCTTTTCAGTCATTTGTGTTATTTGTTCAGCATGAGGTCTAATGCACCATTCAAATACTGTCTGAATACAGAGTTCCTAGTCCATTGCTGAATTCTTCTGCTGGTGCTGCATTGTAGCATCTGAATGGCTTGCAAATGGTACTTTATTCTTCCTGGTACCCCTCCAGGTGAACTGATGAGATCATACTTCCTGTATAGACAGGACACTGCACGAATAACTGCAGTAAAAATGGGTGCTTTTTTGGTACATAGAAGACACCTTGAACCTTGCTTTCTGTAAGAATTTGGTATTTATTTCAATGTTTCTGTTTTTGAGATTATATTTTCTCTTTGACTTTGTTTATAGCATTTTTTTTACCATAGCAAGAAATAAAAAACATCTGATCAGTAACTGCTCATAATTCGATTTGAAAAATATTAGATTTGAATAATATATCATAACCTGTGAAGCAATCTGAACATGAACCTGTAATGAGACCCATTTGCTTGTGTGTTCTACAGTCCCTGCAGTCGCCTAGGTTGATTCACAAAACTGTTTTTATCTTAAGGAAATGAGGCATTGCCTAAATAGTTTGAAAAGCAGTTTTAAATAATTTACTTAAGTGTAGTCTCTAACTGTGATATAGAGCAGTCACTGCAAGTGAAGACAGTGTGATTTTTTTCTGGTGGATTTCAGATATTTGCTACTGGAGATTCAGGAATTTCAGTCCATCATTTTTGATGGAAAAGCGTTCTATCTTCTCCTGTATTCTCATGTTCCTTTCAGTGCATCCTGCTCTTCTTATATCTGGACTCTAGTGCTGAACTCAAGCCACGTTTTATCCTTGCTGCCATGGTACTTAAGAATGGAAAGACTGAAGATATTCTCAAGCCCTGTAGCTGGCTAGTCAGTAGCCCAAGCCTAGTTTATTTTTCAAATAAAAAAGATGCCTAACTCATTAGGGAAGTGGACATATTTTTTTTCTGAAATAATTTCTGGAGAAAGTTAGAATCGTAGACCATCATGAGGTGAAAGGGGGGACCCGCAAGGATCGTCAAGTCCAACCTCTGGCAGATTGGACTGCAGGTATTCTCTATTTTACAGGTGGGCTATGTAGTATAAGTGCTATTTTTCCTCCTGGTCTTTGCCTGTAAAAAGCAAGACTTCTCCAGTATTGAAGTACTGAACTGAGTGAGTACAGTTACACAGGTCACAGAGGCAAAGGTGGGATTCCTAATATTACAGAAAATAGGTTTTTAGCATAGATTACCTGATAAGCAGCAAACATTAGTCTGATTTGGTGACAGCAAGTGCTGTGGTGTGATGTTTGGTCTGACTTTTCTATGCAATAAATGCATCTTCTTGTTTCAAGCAGAAGGTGCTTACACTGTAATGCCAAGACAGACGTAATTGGACGCAGTTGACATCTGGAGGTCACCTGTGCAACTGCCACCATTGTCTGCTTCCTAGAATTTTCATCTAGGTCTCCAGCTGGGTTCACAAATGACTTGTCAAACTGACAAGCTCTGACCTGTCACGATAGCCAAGAAAACAGCAGCATCTGCAGCCTTACCAGATCGGTGTCTGCACTGCCTGCCTGCCACAGTTGTCATGGGAGTGTTGTGGTTGAAAGACCAGTGTCTTAAAACGTACCATAACAGAGCACAAATGTTCTTTTTTTCCTTTGGAATGTCTTCCTGATTTTTTTTTTTGCGCTCAGATCCTAGGTTGTGACATGAGTGCAAGAATTAATTGGGCTACTGAAATTTGGAATAGAAAAGAAGAATTCTAATCACAGGGGAAAAGCAAGCAGCTGTTCTGCAAAACGTGGCATCATTTAAGAGCAGAAGAAAAAATGCAGCGGTCTGAAGCTGATACTCTAAAAAAAAAAAATACTTACATTTATAAAGAAGAATTAATGGCAGAAGTACTTTCTTACCTTAGTTATTTAAAACGTCAAAATAATTGGTATCTCTGGAAAAGCCTTAAAGTTTTACTAAATTCATGTATATTAGTGTTCTGTTTATGACCCAAATTTTCAGATTTACAGATACTAGGATAGAGGAAAGCTGCCTATCAAATTCATCAGAAACTCAGACTTTTAATTACTTTTAAGATGTGGTACTGTCACCATATAAGGATTTGAAAAACAGTCGTTTGGGGTAGCTAGCATGACAGCACCTGGGCATTTTTACTGTTGGTCATCTTAAATGCTATTAAAACCTTGCTTCCTAATCATAATATCACATTTTCTCTTCTGTGTATGATATGATATTGTTTATAGCTCGGTTTGAAATCACCTGGCTATTTCTCAGCCTGTGTGCCTGCTTCTGTAAACCACTCACTTCAGCTTGGTATATGTAGAAGTGCTGTATTGTGGTGTTTGTTTATTTTAAATTACTAATGGTCACCAAAGCCAGTCTGCAGCAGCTTCATCACTGTCATCAATATGGCTTGATGGGGAGAGCTGCTGGGATTGGTGTTACTGGCGTAAGCTGGACACATTTATTCAGAAGGGTGCTGCTCAGCGCACAGCCCCTGCAGTTTGGATGCGTTGTTCAGGAGGGCACATGACATTCTCTAGAATTAGGCTAGTCTTAGGAAAAAAGGTCCTTGCCAATTAAAACACTCTCTGCTAAGAAGGAAATGCCAGTAATGTGACTTTATGAGCCAGTAATTGGACACTTCGGCTAAAATTTGATCCTGTCTGAGCAAAATGCAGAGGCTTAAACTAATGATGCCAATTTTGCTGGTAGATTACGCCGTGGTAGTTGACTGAAATAAATGTTTGTTGTTATCTACAGTATCCTGCAGGGTGTACATAGTACAGCTTTTTGTGTTTTCTGGAGATTGACTTAGATTGAGGAAACTGATTTGTTTCATTTCAAAAATCAAAAGACCGTGGAAATTAGCAAGTTGTTAAACTGAGAAATCTGGATGCATCTTCTCGTTGGTGAGGAACATATAAGCTCTCCTCCTTGCCTCTTCAGAAATTGGGAACTCAACCCAACATTTTCTGTGATGTTTATGTAACATGCATAGATGCTTCTCAGCCCATGAGAGTTGGTTAAACTTTTTTGAGAGGTAGCTTTTAGAATAGAGAATTACTTTGGTCTCCATTCCTGTAGGTGCAGAAATATCTCTAGTTTCCTATTGTCCTCTCCCTTTTCTCTAATGAATAATCAAGTAAAACAAACAGCAATCTCTATAACCAAAATCAAATACCAATATATATATTAGGTGTCTTGTGGCTTACAACACAGAGAAAGAAACTTCGATTAAGTGAATATCCAAGTAAATACCACAACTTTCCGTTGAAACCTCAGATTCTAATTCTTTTCTGTAGACATAAACCCAGAGGAATTCCCTTCCTTTTCCTGCAGGAAGGATCCTTTCAACAGATGTAAGACCAGATTCTGCTCTGGAGCTTTTTGTGACTGATACACTAAATATAAAGAATACCTTACTAAGCCATGAATTTTGGGGCATGTTAAAATACTTTTTTTCTTGGCTATTTGTTGTCTGTTGATGGGCATTATGAATTGCTTTATAGTCTGTAATTTTGCTTATGTCCAAGTGTTTTTACTCAGCTGGGCATCTGAGCTCCACCACAGCCGCTCTCTCACTCCCCCTCTGCAAAGAGAAAGGGGGAGGAAAATATGACGGAAAAGACTTCAGGGTTGAGATCAGGACAGGGAGATCGCTCAACAATTATTGTCATGGTCAAAACAGGCTCAGGGTAGGGAGACTGGAGAAATTTATTGCCTATATTACTAACAAGTTAGAGCAGTGAGAAACTAAAAACAAACTAAAGACACCTTTCTCCCATCCTCCTTTCCCCAGGGGTGCAGGGGAACAGGGGATGGGGGCTGCAGTCAGTCCCTGATGCTTTGTCTCCGCTGCTCCTTCACAGTCCCTCCCATGGGATGCCATCCTTCCTGAACTCTTCAAGAACTGCTCCCACACGGCTCCGTCCCATGGGGTCTATCCCCCAGGAGCAAACTGCTCCAGCACAGGTCCCCCACGGGCAGCAGCTCCCCCCAGCCCCCCTGCTCCTGCGTGGGCTCCTCTCCACGGGCTGCAGCTCCGGGCCGGGGCCTGCTCCTGCGGGGGCTCTCCATGGGCCGCAGCCTCCTCCAGGCCACATCCACCTGCTCCACCAGGGACTCCTCCACCCATGGGGGGGCTGCAGCATGGAGATCTGCTTCATGTGGGACCCATGGGTGCAGGGGGGACAGCCTGCTCCACCAGGGGCCTCTCCACAGGCCTCAGGGGAACTGCTGCTGCCTGCCTGCAGCACCTCCTGCCCTCCTGCTGCACTGACCTTGGGGGCTGCAGGGCTGGGTCTCACTCCTTGTTCTCCCAGCTGCTGCGGCACAGCAGGTTTTTTCCTTTTCCCTTTCTTAAATCTGCTATCCCAGAGGTGCAAACAACACTGGTTGTTGGCTTGGCTCTGGCCAGCATTGGGTCCATTTTGGAGCTGGCTGAAACTGGCCCTTATCTAACATGGGGCAGCTTCTGGATTCTTCTCACAGAGACCACCCCTGCAGCCTCCACTACCAAAATTTTGCCATGTAAACCCACTACAGTGTTACACCCTATGTGCTAAATATTCATCATACTTTTTTTTTTTTTTTTTTTTTTGCTCTTGGCTAGAACTCTTTATGCAAGTCTATCTTTATTCAGTCTTACTTTTTCAGTTCATCGAAATCCCTTTGCATTTTCTCCTGTTGGTTCAAATATTTGATATAAAAATATAACACTGAATGTCATTTTTAGGGAAATAAATAAAACCAGTTACTCTTCTAAGAATTGACAAATAATGCATCTTGTCTAATACAAATTTGATATATCTTCTGGAAGTGTGCGAAATAGTAGGAGTTGATCTTCAATTCAGCTTGAATCAGAAGAAGAAAAGATTGTTTTGAATCCATCCCAAATGCTGAAAGGAAGCTGCAGTGTCCTGGGACACCCCCCAATGGACTTGGAGTGAAAATTTTCACATGGGTGCACCTGTGATGAAACAAACATGCCATTGAAGTTTACAAAAATACATAAAATCATTTGGTATTATAACTTATCTCCTCTTTAACCTGAGGTTTATAAATTCTGTAGAAGCAAGAAAAGAATCTGTTTTCTTTTATGCATTATTTCTAAATTCCTGTTAGATGCTTTATAATATTCACATTCTTTATACGCTTAGTTTGTATTAAAAACAATACTTACTAAAGGAAGAGGCTCCAGCATTCTCTGTTCCTTTCAAAAACATCAGTTGGAGGCAGCTCCTCTTGCAGCAGTTGTCCCTAATAATTTTTCTCGACAGTCTGTAATTAGGTTTACCCGTATCCATTATTCCTCCCGCTGGTTACATAGGCCTCTCGTTCGTCAGACTTTATCTGCATAATAGTACAGTGGCTCGGTCTCAAGCAAAGAAGCAAACTGGAACAATATTTTTATTCCGAGGAGTACTTGGATGTCAACTGCATTTTTTGTTTGTTGGTTTTGTTTTGGTTTTGTGGAAGAGGGGTGTACAATCCCACCCTCTGTTTTGGCTGTGCCATCTTCTTGAATGCCTTCCTAGCATTGCACCTGCCAGCAGGCTCAATGTGAATCTCCTGGGGGATTGTTTTCTTGGGTTTTGAAGTTCTGTTTTGTTCCTGAGGTTGGAGTCTGAGACGGTTTGAGTTTTGTGATGCGGTCTAGAGTTCAAGTTCATGCACTGGCAGACTTCTTGCTCTGTTGCCTGCTGTAGAGACAAGGGTCCTGCTGGTACTGTGCGCTTTGGTTTGCCCAAGATAACTGGGTTATTTCTATGATATTGTGCTGGTATAGAATTAGGTGGCATGCATTAAATAGATTTTTCTGAATTGTCTCAAAATATATTTACGAGGCGATAGTGGTGCATGGAGTTGTTACTAGCAGGGTACCCTGCCATGCTTTGGGTCTAGGTGACCTAGAGGGGAATTTCACAGCTCTGGTTTCCAGCAGGCAGAAGGTGTACCTGTGAGCCTAGGGATATGGCAGTGTTAGCACTTCTAACTCAGATCATCTGCATGCTTTCAAAGTGCATCTCCCATTTGTTCTCACTGTACTTTGATGCTTGTCATAGAGAAATCTTGGGGTTTGTGAATTACATTCGTTCCAGACAAAATGTGTACTTCAGGAGCCTGCCTAAAGCTCTCCAACTCGCTAATGGACTTCAGTGCAAGAGATCACTAGAAAATAAGTCCTCCCTCCAAATAGAGGTAATGTGGGTTTTTAGGACCTGAGCACCAGCCATTTTGTTGTACCAACCTGCTCCAGTTGCACGTGCCTGTTTGCTAACACAGCCATATCCTAAGGATCTCAGTTCTACCACCTGCACATCTTAATGGGCAAAAAGCTGCTGCTACTGCTAAAGTGGGTGATAAGAAGTCAACAAGCTTAGGAGACCTGATCTAGAGCTAAAATCTTGCAGGTTTTTGATAGTATTTTTAGAAAAAAACATGAAGAGGACCCACCTGCCCAGTGGTCCAGATAGTTGACTGTGTTCATGGTCCATAGTTCATGTAGCCTGGCCAAAAGTAACACTGCTGGGCAAAAAGAAGGTATATAATAATGTTTATGTTAAACTCTGACTGTATTCTGGCAAGAGTGGTGCAGACAGAGACTTGACCATTTTGTGTGACTATTTTGGCTATCTTAATGAGAATTTTTGATGCAGCGCACGGTTCAAAAAAGGGAAATAACAGGGAGATGGTCTGGCTTTTTATACATACCCCAATGCATCTGGCATGCGTTATTTGGAGGGGTTATGAAAATACAGGTGGGAGCTTAATGGAGGGTGGCAAAAACAATCACAGGATTCAAAACAAACCAACATCTGCCTGAGCTCTGACTGTTTAGCATCAAAGAGGTTGAGAGGTGTCATTTATATAAATGTGTGTGTATGTATATGCGTTACGTATGCATAATGTAAAAATACATACACATATAGAGACATGCTGTGTATGCAAATATGTATATGTATATGTATGTATATGTTGAAGAGATCTGATGGTTTAACAGGAACCAGTGGGACTCAGGCTAGTTCAACCTTGAAACCAAAAGTAGTGCCCTAGTCAAATTAGTAGTAAATCTTCAGGTTACGAGAGCTGGTGGAATCATGATATGTCAAAATAAAATTGGGCTTTTCTTTTTGTAAGATGTGCTGTCAAACTTCTGGGAGCGGTGTAACGGGATATAAAGAAAGATTACAGCTGAGTGACTGCAGTAGTCACTTCGGGCTCTAAAACATGTAAATCCATGAGCAATACTAAAAACAAAAATGCAAACCCGTGTATGCAGATGTGCTTCAGAAGGACGAGTGCCAGTGCCTGTTCCATGAGATGTTGTGTCTCAGTTCCAAGAGTTTCACATATGCTCTGATCACATTTTGTTGTTGCAGTGTGCAGGCGAGTTTAAGCAGTGTGTGTGCACAGATATCCAGTTTCAATCTCATATGCGCAGGGGGTTTATTTGGACAGTTCCACACACCGGTAACAGAAGAACAGGTGTTCCTTGTGCACTAATTCATTTATCCTGTTTTATATAGCTAATACATTAAACTTCCCTGCATGCACACTGTTTTTGTTTCAGGGTTCATTCAAGAAAACTATTGCTGATAAAAATCTTTCTTCCAAACAGCACGGAATATGAGCACCGAGTTGAAATTGAATTTGTGAAGGGTTTCTGCTATAGCACTGATTTTATTGTGCCCCAGTGAGGGGCAAAGAGAGGGCTTCTCAAAGCAGACATTTATTCCTGACGTCAGACTTAAGCTTCTTAGCACTTTATTTTCAAAAAGTTAATATAAATAATAATATATTTACATTTCAAGTATAACTATGGTGATAAAATCAGAGCATTCTTGAAGCCTGTTACTTTCAATTGTGTATTCATACCTTTGTAGTTGTGGATTGCCAGGTACCAACCCTTGGATCTGTCCAGAACTTAGGGTTCATCCTTTGTGGTGGTACCAGAGCAGCCTTCTCTATCTTTTCGTTTCAATTTTAATGAATTGATACTTCTTTGTAATTGCCTGGAGGTTTTCTCAGAGTTGTGCCTGAGTGACACAGGCATTGAGCTCGGAGGCTTCTGGGCATCTCCAATTTAAAAATCAATCACGTTGGCTTTTCCCACTTGATCCTGGAATCTTACTTGTTGCTGATGGATTAATTTCACTGACCTGTTAAATTGGTTTCTGGCACTTGGGTGTTCAGGTTGTGGGGAAGGAGCAGTAAGCTGTTTTGTGCCTGCTTTGATGTGATCTCCTGTAAGGAGCAGTCCTGGAGAACAGCGTGCGGACAACTTGGAGCTCACGGTAGGGAAGATCTGTCATGATGGAGCTTTCTAGACTATCAGGCTTCAGGTTTCCCTTGCAAAAATAACATCAGGGCTTGGAGGCGCTCCTAATCAGGGGAAGATGGAAGTCGGTATTGATTGGTAGTCATTTGTGTTGGCCGTGGGAGAGGAGTCATCAAGAACTGCGTGCGCAGCCTGGCAGGGATGTCCTTTGGCTTGATAACTGGCCGGGGTCAGAAGGGAAGTGATTCATCCATCTCGCTGAAGGAATTTTGGCACACTGCTTGGGCCCAGGGATGAATACTAAATAGCTGCCTTCTGCCTAGCGGAGAAAAATTACTCTTTCCAGCTCTGAGGCGGCACATCCCCACCTCCGTGTGACGGCTGTCAGTCCGTAACGCGCAGCTGGGCAGCTCGAGGACTTGGTGCCTTCGGTTCTCCCTCGGAGGCTTGTAGGCATCAGGCACCCAGCGGCTGCTGATTCACAGGAGCGTGCTGCAAATTGGCACTGCGGGTAAGCGAGCTGTCGTGCTGCGTCGGGGTGATTAATGGAGCTGTAATGGCACGCATTATCTTTGGAAATGATGATCCCCCTGGGAATCACCTGAAGATAACCTGTTCTGTCTGTTCTCCTCAGGAGAATAGCTGCAGTTGGGCTCCCCATCTTTGCTCCTTGTGCAAAAAGAGAAAATTAAAGAGAACAAACTCTATACGAGGACTGTATTCTACCTTGCCTTGCATTTACTCCTGTATGTTGAATCTTTTATGTAAAATACTGCCTTTGAGTTGTCTTAAAGCTTCTGTCTCTTTTTAATGCACACTCCAGAAATCATTCAGGCTTTCTAACAAGCTTAAGGTTCAGGTGTCGGTGCTGGCACTTCAGTCGCTGTTGTTGAAACCTTTGTTGTTCTGTCGTGCTGGTAAGGCCCTGGCACTAACCGTATGAAACTTGGATTGCCTTAATTTAAAGCTTACAAGAATTTGTATTTGATTAACTTTTAATTCTGGCAGTACATACTTTTCCTTGCAGGTTTTGCTTGTGCCATACTTCAGCATTTGTTCCAGTTTTAAAATGTTAATAGCTGATAAATACCGATCTTTTCTGTGATGGTACAAATTTCATTAATCTGTATATCACTACATTTATATCTCACAAGAATTGCCTATTTCAAATGAAGTTTAAAGCAGAAAAAAATAGCTGCAGACTGCTTTTGATTTTGCTAGTTCCCTATTTTTGTTGAAGTGCTGAGAAAGTTGGTATTTTCAGATGTGAAGCAGTGACCAAAAAGGCTTCAGTAAGTATTGCAGAATCCCAGATGTTCGGATGGAAATGTTCCTATTGGTGCCTTCCCCTTTTTACTTGGGAATCTTTTGGGATTTCTTCTTTCTGTTTCCTTGTGCCCTGATACAGAAACAACTCTGTCCTCGTAATTCATCACTTTCCTTGTCTATTTGCTCATCTACCTTCTGTATCCTCAGGGATATAGAAGGGGGAGCTCAGGAATCTCTGAGGAAGGACAAACTGAAAGCCGTGTCTTTGGGAGCGCTTAACCTGGTTTAGAAAAGTCTTCTCTTGGAGGGGCTTTTGAGAGAACTGAAAGAATCAGGGAAGAAGATGGAGAAGAAGGAAGGAGAATGTCTTCTATTAAATGCTAGTAATCACCTGGCAGGTGTGCATACAGAACTCTCTCTGTATGTACGTTCAGTATGAGCACAGGCTGGGAAGTGCCGTATTAGGGTTGAAAGTCATGCGACTTGACAACAGATTTACATGGACAGGGAAGGCTCCTGTAACACTGCTTTAACAGTAGTGAAATACTCCCTCTTGTGGCAAGACGAAAGAAGTCCAAGCAGAAAACCCATCTGGCCAATCTTTTTCTGTGCTCTCTGGTTTGCCATATTTATTCTTCAGTTAGCCAGTTTTGTGTTTTTCCCCTTGTGTCCGGTGAATATTCCTCACTGGTATGTACAACGTGTGCTTTCCTACAGCTTCTTTTTGCTTCATCCTTTTATTTATGCAGTTCCTGAATCTCTTTTGTTTATCTTGCAAGTTCTAAAACTTCACCTTAACTTACAGTCTGTTTTCATCAGTACCTGGATTGTTTTAAACTCTTGCCTTTAAACTGCCCTTTCGTATTAGGTTGCCAACATCCTGAAAACATGCCTTACAGACTAACTTTCGAATATTTACAGGAGTAAAAGGCTGGAAAAATAAATTAGGGTGCTGAAGAGTATGCTACTTCTGTTTCTTAAATAGATTAATTTGTCCGAACTGCTATGCAGGGGTCATGTATAAACAGGATTAGGAGATAACATGCTGCTTTTCCCAGCTGTTTGATTAACCAGCTTAGAGATGGGTCAAATGCAGTGGCAGAGTGTAAAGAAGGCACACCACCACCTTCAAAGTGCAGAAGAGGCCCTGCAGCATGTTTACAGTTTATCAGATTTGCTGCATAATAAGCTGTACACTCCATTCAGCAGTATAATTAACTCAGGAAACCACTCCAGTTGTCTCTGCTTTGTGAGGCTCGTGCCATCAGCAAAGCAGCCTCAGCAAAGTACCTCTAAATGAGATTAAGCAAAGTGAGGCAACCGTGAAGTAAAATCTGGGCTAAGCGACAAGCAAATAGTATTTGTTGCTTGCATTTAGTACCAAGTTCTGTGCTTGGCACGAAGTGTCCAGGCACATAAATGATGGCAGATGAGGATGATCACTGGGAAGGAAGGATGGGATGATCACTGGGAAGAAGTGTGGAAAGCTGGAGAAGGGGAATCCAAGGTTGCGAAGCGATGGGTTCCTTTGACCTATACCATTTATAAAGAACTTTGTCATGCATAAGTAAAAGAAACCCTGCTTATGCGATAGAAGACACGTAGAGTAGGCATAGACACAGTCCTGAAATCTAGCACCTGTTTGAAAAACAGATCTCATTATTCTTTCTTTCACCTTTCAGGTATCTTGCAATATCTTCAGAACTCTCCCACCTAGTGACAGCAATGAATTTGATCCAGAAGAAGATGAGCCCACCTTGGAGGCATCGTGGCCACATTTACAGGTTTTTGATCATTTATCTCAAAAGAAACGCTTATAATTACTTATTGTATCTAATCATTTTCAGCAGGTTTTTTTTTAACCTGTGAGTTAGAACTAGTCTCCGAGATATTATAACAAAATTCTATTTCTGCTCTTCTAATGTTGCTCTTGGCTTTCAACACAGTACCTACAAAGACAGGAGAGTACTTTGTAAATTTGCCCCATGTTAGAACTTTATTTCAAACTCGAGTTGACGGTGTCTCTTACATTCTTGTTTTCCTTTGCTGATTTAAAAATTAATTTGTTTTCCAAACTGCTCTGATGCACAGGTATTTTTCAGCAACATCAGCAAAGGCATTGTGGGGATGCTGCTGCAGCAGTTCTGCTTTACTCAGGATAGTTAACTTTCGTAAAGAAAAGCATGCAGGCGTTGACTGCAGATCAGAAAAACAAATGAGAATCTACATCCCTATCTGTCTCCCTTCCTCTCTGTGGGTTGAAGTTTGCTTTCAGGTGGTCATAGCAGGATGCATGCTCACTGCTGTCTGTCATCACTTCCTCTGTTTCTCAAGTGTCAGTGGAAGGTATTTTGAACAAAAACATGAACTAATTTTGGAGAAAGACATCATAATTGATGGTAGTGCAGTAGTTTCTTTATAGACAATACAGGTGCAGATCCTGTCTCTGTTATCCAGGACTGTGACTTATGCCACAAGTAAATTTAGAAGAAGTTTGCCTGAGTAGCAGTTTGTGAAGTCTAGGAGTGTCTGTGAGCAAAGACATATGATTGATCTCAGCTTGAAACGAGTGTTTTATTTGACAGTTGCATGCAAGTATTTGCCTATGAGCAATTTGTTTCACTCTTTCGTTCTCAGATTTAGAATCCATCGGAACGTAGGTTTTTACCCCTTATTTATAATAAACTTCACAAAATAGAAATCTTAAAATCTTCAAGGAAGCTATGGACAGCTCTGCCTGCCTGGAAACAGCAGAGGCAGATGCATCTGTTATCCTGTGTTCATTGACATTGGTACTGTAGTTTTAAAAGTCACTGTTTAAAAGGAAAGGATGGAAAAAGAAATATCAGACAGAGAGGTATATTTGAATTCACATTTTGTTTTGATATTTAAGCGTGACACTCAAGTTTATGCCACTGTCCATGCAAGTTTAGGATGCTGAATAATTTCCTGATAAAGAATACTAAGTAGCAATCCCCCAAAACTGAAAAGGTGCAGTAAAGAGAATTGCTAGCTGGTAGCTCATCTCATCAATGACAGGTCAGAGTTGCTGTCCTACGAGGCCACTGGAGTGCCTTTCACTTCCTTTTTGCCTGTTTTTATACTCTTTTTCTATATTGAATAAAAGTGAGTAGTTTGGGCAGAGATCGAATTGCATGAAAGCAGGCAGGTTTTCTCCATCCCTCTGGCTAATTGTTACAGTAAGTTAGGAAATCCTGATTAAATTCTGTTTTGTATTTTTTTCCATGTTTCAAGTTGCCATAGAACACTACTCTAAGCAGTTTCTAAATTAAATTAAATATTTCCAACTGTTTCACCACCTCTTTCAGAATCATAAATTTCTGTATTTGGTATGACTTCCGCAGTTCAGAGACAGTTTAAATGTGCTTTCGAGTTACCCTGGTAAGCTTTAGGAGATGATAACAAGCATTACAAGATGGCAGTGTGTTCTTGGTGATGAAATGTCTCTGACTGGAGTTAAATAAGCAAAACTAACTTACAAAGCTTATGTATTTAATTTTAACATTAAGGTAGCAATTTGATAATAGAGAATGATATTTTTCATTTTTAATCCTTCAGCTTTGTGGAAAAATAAGTATTTTATTTTGTATGGAAAGAATTTACTGAAACACTTAAAAATACAAAGAGTAATGAAGTCATAAACTAAAACATTTTTTTCCCTTTTGCAGCTTGTATATGAGTTTTTCATACGATTTTTGGAAAGCCAAGAATTTCAGCCCAGCATTGCCAAAAAGTACATAGATCAGAAATTTGTATTGCAGGTAAGCTGATCTGTTTTCTTTAAGGCTTCGTTTTGCTTTTGAAAAAAAATTACTTTGAAAAGATGCTGTTTGGAATTTGAAAGTGAAACTCTATTTGCATCAGAAAATTATAAACAAGTGCTTACAATGCAAGTTGTCAAACTAGAGATAGAGGAAGTATGTGTGTTTATATGCAAGTCTCTGTTGCTGTAGATATATACCATACTTGGACAGGCTCCAGTTTTAATATGTTAATCAAAATATTTGACTAGCTGGAAGTGAGAGTGAGCTGAAAGGATAGCTGTTGAGAAATGAAAGCCTTTCTGTCAAGTCATCTATAAATGCTGCCATCTAGAGAGACTACTTTAACCCCAGTTTTAATGTCTTAATATTGTTAAAATATTTCTGTTGGAAGGGGAAGCTATTTTTCTCTACTGGAGAGCTGGCAACAAGGGCAGAAGTTCGTTAACAAGCCTGTTCCCCAAGTAGCATTGGAAACAGTGATGCTATAGTGCTTGGGGAGGAAGTAAATCAAAAGGCCATATAAAGTTCAAGCTCTATTAGAAGCATAGAAGTAGCATCAGTAATAAACAACATGGAACAAGGAATGGGAAGCTTTATCTTTGAAATTTGCTTGCCATTATGCCTGAGTGGAGGAGAGCCTCAGTCAGTGAGCTGGTAGCCACATAGCTGGCATGTTTCATCCTCCTCCTCCTGCTTCACGTGGAACTATAGCAGGTAGACTTCTCTGCTGGGGAAGTTTCTCCCAGACATCAACAGAAGTCAGAACAGAGATAGCTGAAGGAAGGTGTTTTCTGGGATAAACCAGGTAACTTCACAGATAGGCATCCTTTGCCTTTTTGTCTTCAGCTTTCAACAATACATCTGTCTTGTGTTTTCTGTTCCCACGGTGAATTAGTGGTTCCCATTTAGAACCACTAAATCAGATGGAACTTTGTGTTTAAGGCAGTCTGCAGCTTGCTTTTGAAATCATGGAAATTCATAAAGATTCCTACTTAGCTGGAAAAGGGAGTTGCCTTGGGGAGTGAGACTTGAATAAAAGCCAAACTAGATATGGCAGGAGAGACTCAGCGTTTCTGAATGCCTTTCTCTCACCTCTTCTTCATGGAGCTTTTACTTTTCTCTGTGATGCTCAGGCAATAAAGGTAGTGGTTTTGCTGCCCTTGTACATTACTCATATAAAAAATACCTGATAAACTTAGCAAAGAAAGCAGTTTCTATTCTTAAATTCAAAGAAGGGACTTCAGTTCCCTTCTTAATATCCCAAGACCTTCTTTCCTCTAGAAGAGCATTAGAATATGCATGTTTTTATTTTATCCATCTCCTAAATATGAGAGTGTTTTTTATGCGGATCAAACCTCTGTGGTGGAGCTTCCTTTTTTGTTCATCCAAATATTGATTTGAACAAGAGGTTGCAACAATCTTGTCATCCAGTGCCTGATGGAGATGTCAGAACGTGACTGGGGGGAAGTCACTCTTGGCAGGTTTTTCCAGGCTAATTTTATTTTGTTCAGGTAGAGCAGGATTGACTTAGAAGGAATGTTTGTGTTTGTCTTCCAAATCTAGAGAATAAACGTTTCCAGGTGCTCCTATTACATGCTGCTGAGTTTGTTTGTGACTGATGGTATCCTACTCACTTAAACCTTTTCAAGGCATTTTTATGGTTTGATGATTTTGATGATTTTATGATTTATGCCCTTTTATGATTTGGCACAGCAGGTGCCAAACACTTCTAAATAGGTCTATGACAAAGATTTTGAAGATCTTATTAGTCTTCAATAAATCTGCTAAATGACAGAATATATCTCCTGAAAGGGGGAAGTGTGATATTTTGAAACCTACGTATCTGAAATGGATGATACAACAATTGGAGCTTAAAAGAATTCTAAGAATTTGAAGCTCTTGCCATATGGTTAGGTGATGCATTTTTATATAGTGCTTCGTATCGTGTGTCAACTGAAAATTCATGTTTTTCTATCAAAAGTTCTGCTGAGCCTTACATACATGTGCAAATAGATATATTTCTGTGTCTATAAGCGTTTCCCTGTGGTCTATAGGAACTTGAGTGTGCTTGCGCTTCTTCTTGCAGTATTTTTTTGTATGCCCAGAGTTAGGAACCTGTGATTACAAATGACTTATATTGGAAACCAATTTGAGCCTTAAGAACTTAAAGCATGTTGGGTGTTTCATGACACCAGTAGTACAGCTGTGACAATCTTCCTAATCAGCTTTCTCTTATTTTTTTAAATTTGATGGACTTCTTTGAAATGGGCATTTTTCAAGTTTTTTTCTTGCTTGCTTCTTGTTTGCTTTATTTTTTTTTGTTGTTGGTTTTTATTTGTTTTATTTAAATACAGATTTGTTGCTGGCTTTCAGCTGTGTGTTTTGCTAAAATGTTGTGCACTAACAGTGTAACTGTTCATTTCTAAAGACCGCTGGTACACAGCCTGAAATGGTTGGCAGTGGTTGCTAAGAGACTTGCTGTTGAAATACCTCCACAAGTATCTGTGTTGCTGTAGGTTGCTATTTTGGAAATTTTATTTCCCTTTTCTGTGTATGTTTAGTGTCAGAGTAGTCATGCAAATTATGGAAGTCTTGCAGCTTATCCATAAAAATAAGTCTTTATTGTTGAAAACTGATAACAAATTGGACAAATCAAAATAATCTTTTTTTTTAAATGACAGAATGAGTCTGACTTCAGTAACGTTTCCACAGAGGACCTGTATTACAGAACTGGAAATATAAATATTTTGCTCCTAAAAACAATCCAATAAGAAAATTAAAAACATAAGTGCTTCCAGCTGTTTGCTATCTTTGGGTGAAATTTGCTATTTGGGGAAGGATGAGGTGACTATTTATTTATTTAACTGCAGAACTGATTTAACGAATGAATGTGTTTATAACCTCGAGTGGGCAGCTGACAAACCTTGTAATTTCCTCATGAAATTCCCACCACAGCTCCTTACTGCAAGGAAAAGTGGGATACATCTGACACAATGAAAAAGAACACACACATCAGTCCTAAACCTAACTATTAGAAAGCAAAATCCCAGAAAGCTTAAGACTCTTTAATCATCTTTTTCTGTTTTTTTTTTTTTTTTTTTTTTTTTTCCCTCCTTAACCTCCTCAAAATGGAGTAGCAGTTTAACAGAGATAAGGTAGCATATATAGACTTACATATCAACTTATAATAGGTGTTTATAATTTATCTGATTGTAAAAACAAGATAATTTTGTTTTCTACCATTCCTGTAATGATTTTCTGGCAGCATCTTAAACATTTGTAAGGTCTCTTTGGCATATTTAATTTCTCTTGCAAGAGAGGTACTAGTTCACAGTTACTTTATTTTTCATGTAAGAGAGATAATGGTTCCTTTTGATTACTAGCTTAGATTTCATTATTTTCTGTGTAGTTGTTTTTTGTTTTTTACTTTGTTTACCTTTAAATTCATTCCAGCTGTCTGCCAAAATAACAAATGTTGTGGTGTCAGAAAAGATGGAGAAGGGGTGAGGTGAGACTCAGATATTTGTCATAGATGATTCAAGGGGAATAGAACAAAGATGTGTAGCTGACATTGCTGCTGCTTGTTCCGTACCTTAATTCTAAAAGGCAACTTAGGGTAGCAGTGTTCCAAGATATATTTTGTACAATAAAACACAGAGGATGGTATTCTGTTTTGACTGTGTGCCACGTAACTATTTTGCTGTTTTAAAATCTGATTTAACAGTTTCTTAGTAAAGTTTTTTTTTTGTATGTTTTTGCTTTGTTTAAACTGAATTGAAGATAACATTTTGTTCAACCTGGAGGATTAATTGTCCTTGATTCTTTGATTCATGTTGAGATTAGTGGAGATCCTGTGACAGCGGATCCAGTGCTGGCACAGATGTCAATGTTGAGTCTTTCCACGTTGTGCAGGCCATGTAATCACTAGGAAGACTTAAGAGCTCATAATATAAATTACAAGCAATTAGGAAAAATGTGACTTTGACACAAAATTGTGGGAGTAAAATATTAGAGCAAATGAGCAATGTCTTTCAGTTCTTCAGAGTGAGGGGGTAGGTAAATTGTCTTAATTT
The DNA here is from genome assembly GCF_965140915.1 of Aythya marila. Taxonomy (NCBI): domain Eukaryota; kingdom Metazoa; phylum Chordata; class Aves; order Anseriformes; family Anatidae; genus Aythya; species Aythya marila. Next base: position 7,078,251 of record NC_139046.1, on the reverse strand, counting down.
GTAGATGCGACAATATCATATTATTTATTTTGGGGGAGGAAGAAGGCAGCGTTTTAGAGCCTGTTAAACAAAAGTGTCTTTGTTGTTGGAAGATTTCCAAATTTTTATGTCAGAAGTGAAGATCAATAAGCTGAGCTTCGTGATGTTGTATCTGGGTTGCAACAGATTTTTTAAATTCTGTATTTCTACACCTTGGGTAATATAGATGTTCTTACTCGTATAAGCTTGCATGAATTTAACTGTCATATAGAAGTCTGTGTCATACTTGTCAAATGTAAAGTCAATATTCAATTTTTGTTGTTCTGTTTCTTTTAAACACAGCTGTTGGAGCTATTTGACAGTGAAGACCCTCGAGAACGGGACTACCTAAAAACAGTCTTGCACAGAATTTATGGCAAGTTTCTGGGTCTTAGAGCATTTATCCGAAAACAGATTAATAATATTTTTCTACGGTAAGTTGTGGGAGAATGTATTTTTCTCTTAGGAACATTGTAGGAAACTGATACATTACTGATGTTTAACTTTTTTTTTTTCTTTTTTTTAAGATTTGTTTATGAAACTGAACACTTCAATGGCGTAGCTGAACTGTTGGAAATTTTAGGAAGGTAAGTGAGTCTTTATTATCTATCTCTAACTTCCATCCTGAATGTGTCAGAATAGTGTCAGACTTAGAAGGAAGTATTGCTATAAGCCCCTATTCTGAAAACAAATGTGTGCATGTGGTCATCTTTAAGCTCATGTGCAAATCTATCACATTTTTGCCAAGAGTATTTAACTGGGTGCAAGTTACAGCCAAAGAAGTGTTGGATGGATTTGTGTGTGTTACACTTCATTCTTGCATGCTATAGTTTTTTGTTGTTTTTTTTTTTTTTTAAGTATGCTAACAGTGTGAATGTTTCAAATGTAATTCTGGTAAGTTAATTACCCAAGAACACCTTTTGTATATGAATTTACAGAACAACAAAGGCAAGTTCTTATCTGTTTGGCAACAGGTTTGTGCAGCTGTTTATATCATTGTTCCTAAGTCAGAGCTGAATTACTACATAGATATACTGCACTGCTAATATAAAGGAGGAGAAAATTTAGCACTTGTTAAGACAGCATGATCCTGCTGTCTGTAAACAGGTGCTGACTGCTAAATTATTTGAATGTAGAAAGATCTTGTTCAGACCTTCAGAATGTTTTCTATGATAACACTAACAAATATTTCTCTTCTAATTTCTAGTATTATCAATGGTTTTGCTTTACCTCTTAAGGCAGAGCATAAACAGTTCCTGGTGAAGGTGCTGATTCCTTTACATACTGTCAGGAGTTTATCACTCTTCCATGCACAGGTAGAATTTATAAAAATATTTTCTGATCAGTTAGAATGATGATTTTTTTGTTTGTTTGTTTGTTTTTGCTATTTAGGAAATTTAATTGACTAGCACATAAAAAAGGTGGGGGAAAATTTTTGTAATGTGGGACAATACAGCAGTTTTTTATTCTTTTGCTATGTTTTTTGTGATAAATATCTTCTATTCTGATTAGGTAATTAAAAATGTAACCTACATGTATAATTTTGTATAAATAAAAATGTAACCTACGTGTATGTTTAGTAGCTTAACTCTTCAGTTTTCCTCTCTGCAATTTTCCCATTCTCACAAGGTTACCTTTCTCATTCTATCATCCTCTTTCCGTGTCCCAAGAGGATATCCAGGTTTCTTTAGTCTTGTCCTGGCTAAACTCTTCATCGCTCTGGCAACTTTCTGAATAGTAATCCCCTCACTTTTGCATAACCTTAAACGTTTTCACTCACAGACCTCTTAATACCGCGTTTATGCTTTCATATGTCCTTTTATACATTCAGTTTTCATTATGATATTTTTCTTCTGTTACGTGATACCTGTTGCCTTTCTGTCTGATCTTCAGATAGTGCAGTCTTTGTTCTGCGTTTCAAGCAGCACTTGCTGACTATGTTACAGGTTTTAGCTGTGCTAGCACATCTTGTGAGTTTTCATGATTTTGCCAATACACAAGAAGTGTAAAATGTTATTTCAGAGAGTAACAATCATCTAAACTTCTGTTATCTTCCTGTTTTTAGAATTCTGAGCTGCTCTGGTTTTTAATTGTGTATGGTACTTTGTCACCTTAAGGTTTTTGTAACGTGTTACCTGTTGTTCCTGTGAACTGGACTTTGAATGGATTTACACAGTGCAAACTGCATCTCAGTGTAAAATTGGATACATTTTTAGAAAGCTGTATAGCATCTTGCCTTGAGCCTCTTTTTTTTGTTGTTGTTGTGGCTTCTTAAAATATTTTTGTGATATCTGTATAGAAATGTTCTAACTTCATTTTCTGAAATCTTTTTCTCTTCACAGCTGGCATATTGCATAGTACAGTTTCTGGAGAAAGACCCCTCGCTCACAGAACCAGTAAATATTTTTCATACTTTTTTTTTCTGTCATAAACAGCTTATTTTTTTCATGAGGAATTTAAAAAAATATATGTCTAATTTCTTTTTTTTCTTATTCAGGTCATCAGAGGCTTAATGAAATTCTGGCCAAAAACCTGCAGTCAGAAAGAGGTAAATGACATGCTAGTATTAACAACAACAACAACAAAGTTAGTTTGCTCTATGATATAATGTGCAGGGAATTCTTACGTTTCTCCAGGTAGATTGCACATGCTGTATTGGATGTTGGTGTTAGTTCTTGTAGAAGATTTTCTATGCTTGAATTCTGCTTTTTTGTTCTTTTGTTTTGTATCGTTTTCTGGATAGTTTTGACTATGAAGAGAAAAGCTTCTGATAGCCATTTCTACTCACAAAATAAGCTCTAGTTTTTACACAGAAAATACAATTTTGTTTTGTTTTAGAAAGGGGACAATAAATATATAGAGGATAGATTGGAAAAAATGTTCGATTTGGAATTGTTTATATGTGAGGAGAGTATTTTCCCAGGGTGTATAAAGAATGTTTTATTTTCTGGGTTTACCCGCTGAACGTGTTAAGAGGCAGTTAATACTTAGCATTTTTGTTTCAAATTCTTAATGCAAATCTGAATATCCCTGAGATTTCATGACATAGCAAAACTGTTATTTTCAGTATTACTTTGAAAAATGAGTTAAAATTATATGACTTTCTTTAACAGACTTAAAGACTTGGCTATTCAAAGTCTTTGTATGAGACTAGGTTTTTCAGCATGGGTATCCTGGTGCAATTCTGAAGTTTGCTTTAAAGGACTACCAATAGAGCATTTGCACATACTTCTTTCTTTAAGAAACTAGATCCAGAAGCTGTCAAAGCTAGAACTGATTGGGTTTTTTGACCAAGGGTCTTGTTGAACTGGTGGGAGCTTCTATTTTTTCCTGAAGTGGTGGGATTTGAGGGTATGCAGCATTTTATTGATAAAGATAATTCATAGTTGTTGAATTCAGTGCTTCATTCCTTGTCTGCAGGTCATGTTCCTAGGAGAGCTGGAGGAAATCTTGGATGTAATTGAACCGTCACAATTCGTCAAAATCCAGGAACCCTTGTTTAAACAAATTGCCAAGTGTGTCTCTAGTCCTCATTTTCAGGTCAGTTTGTATAGGAATGTATAGCCTCAATTTCAAACATAAAACCCCCTCAAATGTAAATACTATTTTATATTATGTAGTTTAAAATACTTGTTCTTCTGGATTTCTATGGAAAGGTATGTTGCAGTAGATGTTTAGTTCTGAGTTCTATTATAACATTTTAAATATATTTGGGGTTACAGCACAGAACCTAAGCCACATAAGAGTTTAAATTTTATCCAGGCAGACTTTGAGCCCTTATAGGTATAGGTACTCACTGTATGGCCTTTGGACTGATAGGCCCAGTAAGATCTATTTGCTTACTTTTTTAATGTGTCTCTTGTTCTACTACCTCCATCCTTCTCTAAAGAGATGTCTGGTTAGAGGTGATTGATCCCATAAACTATTTTCTTTCTTGCATGATGGTGAGAAGGGGGATGAATAGGAATTAAGTTTAATCATATGCGAAGATGAGACAGGATTCATGGCTTGTATCATCCCTGTATTAAGTTACGTGACCTGTCCTGGCACAAAGGCAGATGGGAGTGCTGTAGGCTCTTCCTTGGGCTACATCTGTTTTAAACACTATGTAGATCAGTGTTTTCCCTCCTAGTTTCCATCTCCCTGCCAAGGTGATTCTGTCATTAGTCTTCCCCACATTTAAGACCTCATCTCACGTATTCCCTGCCTTCTTCCTCTCGTATCCTGGTGCTGTTACTTCCAACTGGGAAGTCACAGGATTGAGAGAAAGGGGAGATGGTAAGTCCTTCCACTTGCCCTTCTCTTCCATAGCTGCGGTATTGTTGCATCATCTGCTCTTGGTCTTCAGTGAGTCACACTGTATTGTTCAGGGGAAAGAGAAAATGGATGCTGTGGGATCTGAATTACAGTACAAAGATACCATTAATGCAGGTTATACTATTGATTAAAATAGAGTTTTATTTCCCAAATTAATGATTTCTGTTAATTCATCTTAATGAAATTTCTATGACTTGGTTTTGCTTCAGATTATTACAAAAAATGTATCTGAATTCCCATTAATATTTTATTCCTTTGACTCAAAGGTGGCTGAAAGAGCACTGTATTATTGGAATAATGAATACATCATGAGTTTGATAGAGGAGAATTCAAACGTTATACTTCCCATCATGTTTTCCAGCCTTTATAGGATTTCTAAAGAGCACTGGAATCCGTAAGTTTTTGCAATTAAATTTTAAATTACCTCTTGTCAAACTGCTGATCAACTTAAGGAAGTGTCTGCTGAAGAATGACAGAACAGGAAAGATCCAGATTCAAAACTGACATGAGCAGGTGCAGCTCTGTTCAAGCCAATATAAATTAGACCATGCTTAAGCTTGGCTCAAAATGTTATTAATTATCTGGTATGTAAACAAAAATCAGTACCTTATGGGATAAAAATAAACCTTCTCATAAATTGGAAGGAAGAGAAATTAGATGTTGCATTGTTACTGAAGAAAAAATGTTGCTCATCAAGCATTTCTCGTAAACAGATTTTTACAAGCTAGTTAATGTGTTAAGTGTGTTCCTAAATTATCTGGAATAATATCACTTGGCATTAATAAGGCTTTGTGGCTGTACTGCGGATGGTACTGATCCCACTGGTAGACTTCTGGTACAAGCATTTTTCTAAACATTTATGCAGCATATATAAACCAGTATGTTATTAGGTTGTTTTTTTTTTTTTTCAAAATGCATTTAAATACAGCTGTTCTCTATTATGCACAATCGTAGAGCAGTAGCTTCCTACTGATATCCTCTTAATTTGGCTTTTTGATTTTTAAACTTGATGACGTAGTAGAAAATGTTGTCATAAAAAACAGTGTTACAGTTGGATGTCACACATACTCTACTTCGGTTGAAATGTGTTTCTAAGCCAGAGTGGTGACTGTTTAGTAAACCCAGTGTGCTGTGGTCAGGTCCCAGCTGATTAGGTAAGGCCTTACTCTAAAGTATTTGTAAAACATGTCATCTTTAAAAAGGTAAAATATGTCACCTTTTAAAAAAGGCGGCTGAGGGGAGGGAGGCCTTAATGTTCTTTACAGTTACCTTAAAGGAGATTGTATCAAGGTGGGGATTGGGCTCTACTCCCAAGCACCAAGTGACAAGATGGGCAGAAATGGCCTTAATTTGTGCCAAGGGAGGTTTAGTTTTGATATTAGGAGAAATGACTTTACTGAAAGGGATCTGTGGTGTTGGAGCAGCCTGCCCAGGGAAGTGATTGAGTCACCATTCCTGGAGGTCTTCAAGAAACATATAGATAACAGAACACAAAAAAAAAAGACACTTTCCATGGCATTAACACTGCATTGCGAGTCTCAAACCAGCCTGCCCAACCTTTTGTGCTATGTACTGGGATGCTTCTGGTAATAAGAATACGCCAGCATCCCAGATCTCGGAGTTTTATACCCACAGGAGTGTTGTACCTTTGACATGCAAACTGGGTTAAGATACATGTGAAATAAAGAAGGTATTTAAGGTATCTTTCTAAGAACATTCTTAAATGCAGGCAACAAAAATGAAAGCTTATTGAAAGAAGCGAATAAGACGGGGATGGGGAACTGGCGCATTTTCTGGATAGGTTATCTTTAAATGTTCCTTGCACCTGTAGTGTTCATTTACTTTACTGGATGAAGAGTTGTTTCATAAGCAGATCTGTGTCTGTATATGATAACTTTAGTATTGGGTGAGGAACTTGGATTTCTTGATAGATAGTCTATTCAAATTCTTTGAATATTTTCAGATTTTTTTCTCTTTTTTTTTCATTTTTTTAGTTGTTTATCTTCATCTCTGCCAGAAAAGAATTTTGAACTCTGGATAATCAGACTATTGGCAGACCCATATTACTTTGGAAATTGTTATATTTTAGGTTAGTTATCTAGTCAGATGGTGTAAAAGAGTAAACTGACTTTAACTTTCTTGAACCTTTGTGGGACAAGATGCCTTTGAAACCTTTTTGAAATTACTAGGATTATACATCACCTCTTATATAAGCCCACTTGTCACATTTTATGCAGTTAAGCAACGAGAAATAAAATAAGTGATATATTGGCTTTTGTGTAAGGTCAGGAACAGCAAAAAGCAAAGAAAGCAGAGGTTTATATAGATGCTCTATACTGCTTTGCATAGGTACTGCAATATCTCATCCATAAGTTTTTTTTTTTTTAGATTTATTTTTTTGATATACAAACGTGAAAATGAATATGAAATGTAGTGGTACAAGGAAATCACTCTTGAAATGAAGCCTTGTATTTTGCAGAGATGCACTGAATATTCAGCTTCCTAGAAAAAAAAAGTTAAGGAAATATGAATCATTCCCTTCTTGTGTTTAAATTCTGTTACTTCTGCAAGCATTGATGATTTTAATCTCTGGAGTTGCATTCAGAATTGCTCCACATCAAGAGCTATTACATCTTCAATGTGATAGCTTTCTGTTGTTACCTTTTACCATAGCATTTTGGTTTACGCCATGTAAGTAGTCAGTAGAGACATGAGAGCAGATTCTCACCTTCAAATGTGTTAATCAAGAGTAGTTCCATAGAAATCAAAGAATTAGCATACTTTCAAGAGCAGAAATGATGGTAAGAGAAATACTTTTCTTTCATGTTTGATTTCACCTGAAACTAAACTCCTTTTTTTCTTTGTTAATGTTTCACAGGGCTATTGTGGCTTTAGTCTACAATGTGTTGAAGGCTTTTATGGAGATGAACAGCACCATGTTTGACGAGCTGACAGCCACTTACAAGTCAGATCGTCAGCGGTAACTTTTTAAAGCTTTTTTTGTCAGCTGTGCATAAGGCCTGCTGTTTAGTTTATTCCTTACACTCAGCTGCAGTTGCATTATCTCACACATAATTGACACAGTGCCTTGTTTTTTCCTCTATATTCTCTTGAGCCTTCTCTTTGCGAGTTGTAAGATAATGTCATGTAAATGTTGTTCTTTACTCCTTATAAAATACAGTACCTGTTGCTTAGCTTGGGAATCCATCCAGAATTCCTTTTGACCCCATAATGCAAGAGAGTTAGATATATAAAGCTATTTTCTCTATTTGCTGTCTAAACATCAGGAAGCAGGTCTTTAGTGTGCTCTTGACAGAACACTGTTCCAGACCTCTCAGAGAGGTTGTGGAGTCTGCCTTCTTGGAGATCTTCAAAAGCCATCTGGCATGGTCCTGGGCAACCTCCTCTGGGTTTTCCTAAGAAAGGGGTTATACCCAATAACCTCCAGAGGTCCCTGCTAACCTTAACCATTCTGTGAAGCTCTTCAGCAATAAAAGAAAACAAGTGTTTAAAGATAATGCTTCACTTAGTGATGTAAAAAACAAACAAACAAAAATACTTACACAGTTTGGAAAAAAGCATAAGGGAAATCCCAAAGATTTGATTCTTCCAAAACACTGCGCATAGGCTAGATGTCTTAAAGCAAAGAGGCATCTCTCAGTTCTTTTGGTTCTGTTTCGGAAGTCTTGCTGTAGCTGAATCTTTGAGTATGCAGGATCCATTAGGTGCACCACTCATACAGTCATTAGTTATGATATTATGATATGGTATTTTTATTTTGCCTATTTTTCTGTGCTCCTTAATTTTCATTTTGCAATTACAGTGCAGATTCTTTTCTCAAGAATTTTAGCTTATACAGAATAGCAGGTGTCTCCCCCACACACACAAATAAATAAATAAATAAATAAAAAATCATGAACTCTGAACAGTCTGCAACTTTGTCATATGTTTGGTGTGACTTGGAGTTCCCACAAGCAAAGCGAAGGGTACTGTACGTGCTGTATGTCATCAGAAATTGCTATGTTGGTACAGTCTTTCAGGCCTCCTGGATGCCATTTGTTTTGAATTGTGTGGCTGGATTCACACCGTCCTTTTGTTCTGCTTAATTACTGTAAAATACAAAGTTTTATACATGTAAAATCTACAATTGACACATTAATACAGCATTTTACTTTTAGAGACTTAGAGCTGTATTTTAGCAAAGATGCAGATGAATTCTAGATATCTGATGATAAATAAGGCTCAATCTGCTAGATTGAGCACTATGTGGTTTTCTTGCAGAAAAGGCTGAGGGTCTGGTCATCTAATCCAGCCTTTTATGAAGGAACCTCAGTGGCTTAAATCAATGGCAGTTGCACTTTGTACCTTAAAATGAGGCACTTGCCTCTTAGCATGATCAGACACTGGTGTAATATGTCCTGTGTCTGGATAACTAATTGTCATTATAAAACTTTTAAATACTTTCTAGTATAAACTGTGATAATTACATTAGTTTTTATAGGAAAACTTAATTATTTTAACAGAACAGTGTTTTCTTTTTTTTTTTTTTTTTTTTTTTTTGCTAAACTAAACCAGGAGAAATATATTCAATGTTAATGACTGTGATAGGTCAGATAGGTAAGTTGAATGAGGTTATCATTACCTAAGGGTTTTACTAAGTAGGCCTATATTTCAAAATGATTGGATGATAAATATCTGGTAAGTAGCCTGAAAATGTCAGGCTATTTATATTTTTTCTCAGTTTTAAGTGCGTTTTAGTGACAGTGGGCTCTATTCTTTTTTTTTTTTTTTAATCTGTTAAGAGACTTACCTAAGAGTTGCTTTTATTTTTTGTATGCATAAAATACTATTGGAAGTTACAATTTAAAATAAATGGGCTAGATGTTGGCATTGTGGCTGAATTAAGATGTGTATGAATAATATTTCTAATCTACTGAAATATTTTCAAGAATACTGTAACACAACAGGCATGGAATCTGTATCTCTATAACTATTAGATTATTACTTCAGATGAACCTGGAGGGTGATATAATAGAATTTAATGCATTTTGCACCTTGCAGTATCAGGGAGATTTATTCAAAGTAAGCTACAGCAGATACAGGAAATTTAGAAAACAAATAACGCAGGTTCAGCAAATATTAGTTTAGCTGTTTAATTTTATCAAATCAGCTATTTAAAGCCTGTTGTTAAAGCAAATGCTACATCGAATTTTTTATGGGGAAAAAAAAAAAAAAGCAAAGCACTGACCAGAAGACGTATCTTAGGTCTGAACTTTCCCTTGGAAGATGATGCCTAAGGTGTATGAAAGTATTGTATGTAATAACAGTGATTCTAAAAGAATAAAGGAACACTTATTCTAGAAAGTGGCTGTTATTTTTAAAGTTAAAAATAGCTTCCTTAAATAAACATGAAAATTATCCAATGAAAATTAGTACTGAAAATATTCTTTTTTTACTAATCATGATATATTAGACCCATAATAAAAGTCCACTGCATTTTTTCTTCTGTATTACAAGGTAGTGTCTATGAACACTGTTACTGTGTTCAGTGTATGGACGTACTCCTTTTTTTTAGTGATACTTAAATAGGTAACAACATGGAAAAATAAAAGTAATTTACAAAAGACAAGTATATGTTAGAATTGCAAATGTGTTGAACAAAATTAGTGTTGCTAATTAATGTCAACTGTACATTTTTTATATAAGTTCTCTACAGTCTTCTCTCCTGCTAACTTTTTGTTTCATTTCATCTGTCAGTGAGAAGAAGAAAGAGAAAGAACGTGAAGAACTGTGGAAAAAACTGGAGGATTTGGAATTAAAGAGAGGTCTTAGACGTGATGGAATAATTCCAACTTAACAAAAAAACAAAACAGCATTATTAACCTGTGGAGTCACACATTTATGTAGTAGAAGATGGAGCAACAGTTTTCTGTATTGTGCAACTTTACAGTAGATTTCACATTTGTTTCATTATTACAACAGCACTGTATATACCTGTCTCTAAGTAAAGGAAAAAAATAAGGACTTTAATCCAAAGTTTGGACAGCAGATGGACTTCTCAGAACTTTGCAAACATAATCATTGTTTTAACCCTTCTTTAAAACCAGTCTTCAAAGATCTGTTGATGAAAATTGCAATGTCAAATTCCATTGTCAGGACCTGTTCCTTATTTATCGTTGGCAGAGAGTATAATACAACTTTCAAATGTGAACAATCTTAAAATTTAGCTTGTCTTTCTGCTAAACTGTTAAGTGTATTTATAGTAAAAGAGAAAAAAAGACTGTCATTTCCTTATGAGTTTGTGTAACATCCTCCTTCTCTGGATAACTTTACTGTAATTTGACTTTTTTTTTTTTTTTTTTTTTTTTTTTTTTCCTTTTGCACATCTTCATAAGTTGAATGTCCATTCAGATCAGGGCCATGAAAAAACATAGGTCCTGAATAAAAGTTTTGTTTACTGGTGTGAGCATTTTCTAGTACCAGGCTGTCTCTGGTGCTTCTTTAATTTGAACATTAGGAATAAAAAAACTAGTAGGTGATAAACATAGTAGAAAAGGGAGCTTTGGATTCACGCACCTATTTATTGCAAATCCAAATTAGTGTCCACAATCCTTTAAAAATGGGCAGTGGTAACACCCTAGATTTCAGTACCTAACCAGTATTAGTGTTATGGAATTGGACACACATACCAGACCTGTTTTAGAAATACTAATTGCTAAATTATTACAGTATGTTTTTATTGGACCATTTTGAAAGAATAAAGACAAACACTAAACAGTGCAAGCATGAAATTGATCTCCAGTGGTCATGGATCTGATTGGAAAATGAGTTGAGATAGCAGTTTGGACTGTTTGGAGTTGTTGCCTTACTTTTTAATATGTATTTATAAAGTGTTCCAGCAAAAGAGGATGTAGCCTCTAAGAAACATACTATAGTGTTTTTGTGGTTTTAGTACTATTACTCATCACAATACCAGCCCTATGATCTTAGCTGGAAAGGATTCTGGATAATATACTTCTGCATTCTCATCTGGATGCTCATTCCTAACTACTGTATTTGTTACCAAAAGTGGTTCTACAAATGCTACTGAAAAAAAATTCTGGAAATCCTAATGTTCTGAGTATTAATAATAAAGTTTAAAATGCTTTTATATCAAAGGTGCATTGTGACCAAATTGTTTAAAACAAAAGAAAAAAAAACAAAACAAAGAAGAGGGCTGTATTATAAGTATGCATTATTGGCTATCTGCTTTGTATTTGAAAGTGGAATCTTACATCTTTGGTAGGTAAAATGCTGATAAGACTTATGTACAGTATATATTTAGCTAATGCAGTTGCATTATTATATACCGAAAGGTATGTGTTTTGGGATTTTTCTCCAGGATGCTTTTGAACTGTTATAGACATATGACAACAGTGAATTGATAATCCTAAACCATCAATCCAGCAGTATTTACCGTATAAAACTGAATTGGTGTTCATGAGTCTTTGTGATAGTTGCAAACATGAATTTATGACCTGTTGCCATTGATAGAAGTACAGTATAAATACAAGCTTGTATATTTTCCTTCCTACCATTTAAACGTGCAGTAGGATTTGAAGTTTTCTTGTTTCCAGGCACGGAAAAGAGGAAAAAAAAAAAAAAAAAAAAAAAGAATTCCCTCCTAGACTACTGACTGTTTCAGGATTATCAGGTCACAGTGTATGTACTCCTGGGTCTGCGCACACAAATGTTGTAAGCTCAACAATTTTGTAAAAAGTTGGCACTGTTAATTCTGGAAAGAAAAGGTGGAACTACTCATATGCAACACCAAACACAACATGGTTTAATGGGATTAATGAGCTTCTTTAAAGAACACTGACTGGGACGCAATGTAAATTAGGCAGTTATTGTCATAGTTGAAACATTTTATTTTAAAGTGCTGAAGCAAAGGTGCAAGCTGAAATACTGAAGATTAAATAAATTTATAACAAATCATGTCCCTTAGCCCATTGATTTTGACAGTCTTTTATTTCTGTTATAAAAAGAAATATTGACTAGTGTGATTTCTGTGTGAGATGATCACGCTTTGCAAGAGGGTGGACTTTAAACTCATGCTTAAAGACTGTGTTCAATTGTGGAAAAATTGAGATGTAACAAAGGAAAAAAAAAATGTTTTCCACCTGGTGGAGTAAAACAGAACAATGTGAAATTAGAAAAAGCACCTTGTCCTGTACTTAGAGTTTAGGTGAGTGTTGTTTGTTCATAACTTTTTGGTTTTGACATGACATTTTGGTATTGATCATACAAAACTGATGAGAACCTGATGGGTTGCAATATTTTGTTACCTCTGATGTTACCTCTGATGTGGGGATAGTGGGGAGTATCTAAAGTTTATAGATGATTTATCACTTCCGAGAAGGAATGTTTTCTTTAAGCTGAACGAGACGATGTGATATTAGTCACTTGACTCTAAAAGGCTGGCACGACGCTAGGTTGCACTGTGCGATGTATGCGAAGAAGCACTTGCCACAATGATCTGACTGTACCCCCGGGATCCGCTGTTTGCCGCAACCCAAATGCGATATTCTGCCGCTGCACAGAGCTCCCCTGGGGATCGATGGGAGCTGTAGGCAAAGAAGAAGGCAGCATATGGGCCCAAGTGTGATCAGTGCATCTATTTAATTGTGCTTTTCATTTGCTTCTTGAGTTCCAGAAACTACCTTTATTTGTGTAAATGTTTTTATGAACTGCTCGGAGGGCAGTTGCTGGGTGATCGCTCATGTCCTGTGCCATATTGGTTTCAGGGGCAAGGATTGAATACTGTCTGGTAAAAGGAAAGAGCTGCATTTTCAATACTAGGGCATTGCATCAGGTCATGGGGATGTAACAGCTGTAAAAGTGAAGTTCCTCTCAGATACTTTAAATTGAGCACATATTGCTTTCTTCATCTTGCAAGTCTCCCTTATTGTTTTCCTTTCATTGCTTTTGAGTGGTTTTTGTCTCTCTTCCAAAGGTTGGAATGCTTTAAATAAAAGTGTTCTACTGCCATTGGAGCGTTCACTAGTAAATTTAATCTTGGTTTTCTTAGCACAAATAAAAGGATTTAATTTATTTTTTATCTCCTCCTATATATGGAAAAATCAAGGCTGTCGGAGCCAAGAATTGCTTGAGCAAGAAGTGCAGCAGCTGTACTTACATTTTACATGTGTAAGTACAGCCTCAGGCTCTTACTCTATGGAAAGGAAAATAAATTTGAGCTTTAAAAACCTTTTTATTGTTTTGTGAGGAAGGAGAAAGAACTGAACAGATTCTTCTCCCCCCGAATAAAACCAAAAGGATTTGGTTTGGGTTCTCTCTTGGAAAACAAAGATGGCCTTTTCTCTTAATTGTGTAACTATCACTGCTAGCGGTGGCCCTAAAGCAAGATAAAGGTGACAGTGCAAGATTGAAGAATGTTTTTACTTACATGTGACCTTTTTCTTTTATTTTTATTTTGGCTCACCTGCTTCCCTTAGCAGCTAAGTTGTGAGACACAAATTAGTTTTTCTAGTTGGTATCTGCAGCAGATTTTGTATTGCCCAGTTTTTCATTTAAGGTTTATGAAACAGTATCTTGAAACAGGATGGAACTAATTTTCATTGAAACCTTTTATCCAAGTGTTGCTTCCCATCCACAGAAGTGTACACTTTTTATCATGACCTCTCTGAATACAAGTTTTTGTTATTTGGATCACTTACTGTAAATATGTTGTATTCATAACCTCATGTAAAGATGAGGAGTTTTCAAATATAAATAGTACCGATACATTTCTTGTTGTTGTCCTATTTTCGATTGTAGTATAGCGAATGACCTGTCATGCTTTTTGTTTAAAGGTTAGCATTAGATTCATAGATCTTAATATTTTAGCATTTCATTGTTTAAGCAGGAGAGGGCAGCAAAAGTTCATTTTTCCCCATAGGAATGCTCTGGTCCATTACTGTTTTTAAATTTAGATGCATTAAACTATCTGTGGGTAGGGGGGAAAAATGAAACATTTTTTATATTATATTAAAAGGTGCATATGAAAATATATAGACTGGTCCAACCAGACTGTGAAAATGTCTTCTACTTACATCAAAGTAATAATAAAAGAAAAATATCTTCCACCTCTGGATAAAAGTACAAGCAGGTCTTAAGCTCTTGGGTTTCAATTGTCATTCTTTGGAAATAGTTTACTTTCTTAAAAATGGTATCAAAGAAACTCGAACTCAATGGTGCTCCCAGCTATAAATGTGTAATCTTCCTCTTCTGCACATGCTCAAGAGGCTCTGTACTGTGGGTGCATCTAAATAAAGAAGCAATGAAGTGTTTTCCAGGTGCTTGGCTTTTTTTTCCACCTCCTCCCGCCTAAACATCATCTACCTTTTCAACAGTGAGCTACCAGCTACCCATTCCTATGCCTTAAATGTAAGGACACTAGTCTAAGAAAAAACACTCAGTGAGGTGGTACTGTTTATGTTTCTGCCAGAATTATCAGCATAACCTTCCAATTTCATTAGGTTTATGTGTTTTTTTAAGATCCTTTCATGATGATGAGCATCCTCATACTGCATGCTTGTGAGGAAGGTAAAAGCAGTGGCTAAAGGAAGAGAGGCATTAGATCTACACAGTGTTTTGATAAACCCTTTGAGCTGTAACACAGCAGGTGAACAAGACTTACTCTTTGTAGCATCATTCTACTGTTTCAGTCCTTGTGCTGCTCTGCCTTGCATTTTAGAAGTGAGGAGAAGGGCTCAAGATGGTTACTTGGATGGGAAACAGCCTCTGGAGAGAAGGACAGGTAGAGCTTGGGAAGGGGTAGTGCTGGTGAACGGCTTTAGCAGAAGCACGGCTATGGTGGATGCTGAGATAAAACTGGGGACTGTATGTATTAAACATCTACTGCTAATTTTAAAAGGTCAGCTTTCCTAGGTGAGTTATTCCAGTAGACTGATTTAAAAAAATTCTTTCCACTTTGACTTTTTTCCAAATTGAATTTTCATCAGTTGGATCTTGCATGTCTTCGTTAGAAGAGCCTGTTATTGGAAATCTCTTAAATACTTGTAAGACCATATTCAGATCGCTTATCATCTTTCTGTCTCTTTACTTTCTTATTGCAAGGCAAGTCTTTTCCAAAGAAGTTCAAAAAATAAAATTCGAACCTGCAGTAATTTGGCCTTCAGGGTAGGATTTGTCTTGAATACTTGCAAGTTAGAAAGCAACCCTTAAAGGACTGGCATTAATAACTTAAAGCAGTTTCCTACTTCTTGTAATGATAATTGCTTTGCTAATTTCTCACTTTGTCTTTCCTTCTCAGGAGTGTTCTGGTTTCCTCATGTAATAGCAGAGCTCCTAGTTTATCTTGCATTAAGTTTGGACCCAGATCACAAGTCTGTGGCCTACGAAAGTGGTTTTGCATGCAGGTAAAGGCCCAAGTCTCTATTCAATTATTGCTTTAACGTGCAGTGAAGCAATAGTCTGGATATTAAACTAGAAACTGATACATGCTCTTGCAGTATGAATTCAGAACGATTTGGTTTTGAAGATTAAATGCTGAAACCAAAGTGAATATCTGAAATTTGTTAGTAAGTACCTTGAAAGGAAGCATACTAACCTGAAGTGAGTAATGACTTCAGGTTTCTCTGGAAGCTCGCCATCACATGAAAAATTATATACCGAAACTTTATTCTTTTTTTCCTGGGTGTTTCTTTTATTATTATCGTTATTATTCATTTTGTCTACTCAACACTTTTCTTCCTTCAAACCACTGAAGGTTCAAGATGCTGGAGATCACTCAAAAAGAATCGAAATCTTGTGGTATATTTAAAAAGAAAAAACACGTACTTTGTATTACTGGACAGTGGTGCATGCCTTTGATAAACACTTGACAATGTCTGGGAACTTGTTCTGCATTATCCCTGAAAAAATAGCACAGGGAAGGGAATGCAGTCAAAATATTCTACGTGGCTTCTGAGCCTTGGTTTTGAGCTTATTTTGACACCAGCAGAGACAAGTTTTTGATGTACGAAGGCTGCACTTCACCGACCAAGCTAGCAGCAGCCCAAGAGGCAGTATTTGCAGAGCATCTGGCTAGCAGAGTGGTGCTCTGAGGATATATATGCCAACCTGCCCGCCAGAGCAAAATGAAGCTCGAGTGTAATTGGCCTGACAGTAAGGAAGGAAAGACAGTATTTGTACGAGTGTCTGTGCAGGCTTCTAGCAACAAATGCAGAGGTTACATGCCAGGCTTTGCTTGGGTTGAGCAAGCTCTGGTCAGTTCTGTAATTCTGAATCTTCACCTCCTGAGGAAGCAGACAAGGGTTAGCTGGGTGAGCCTACTGGTCAAACAGCCCGGCTCAATTTTGGATATCTTTTTAATGTTCATTCCGTGAAATGTACTGAGTTGGACTACAGATTATGCTTATCTCTTGTCCCTAAGATAATGTGATGACTCCCATGCATTTTCTGGAGATTGCTTTGGCTCTGCAGATAATGTGCAATGAGTGGAAAATAGCTGTACACATAAATGTCTTACATCAGAATGTGCATCTGTGTTCTACAGCCTTCATTTTAGGCATCTTGGGGGCAGTAGACTGGTCTGCTGTTGATGCATCTCAAGGTAAACTGAAATTTGGCAAAAGACCCTCGATTTCTGCAGCGAGGAAATGTGGAATTCAGACAGTGGTAATTAATTTATTAGCCCACAGACTATTTCACAAACACAAAGGGGTATTATCGCTATTTGCTGTGCATGACACTCATCAGACAGTAATTGTTGATTTGCTTAGTGATTATTTCAAGCGTCAGTTCTGGCCAGACTAGAATTACCCCAAGGAATACAAAGGAGAGAAGGTTTCCCGCTGCAGCATGGTGCATCTCGCCGCCCCCGCTCATGCCATCCTCTCGAGTGATGCCAGCCTCCTGCTACAAGGCTCCTCCAACGCAAGCGTGAGGACTTGCCACGAGCTGAAGTTGAGCAAAATTTGTTGTTTTGGTCAAATTCTTCCTAAGGAAGATGGATTTGGTGTTCTGGGCCAGTGGGTATTTCGGCCTTACCAAAGCAAATGGCTTTTCATGTGGTTAGCTGAACATCTGCGAGATTCAGAGTGGCCCTTGTGAAGTAGCTGTGCTTTAGCAGAAGCTGTGTTGAAGCTTTTTTTCAGGTTAAATTCTGTTTCTTTAATGACCTTCAATCGATTAACTCCCTCTAAAATTTCCAGCTTGACTCATTAAATAACCCACAGCCTGCTTCCAATCCCATTACTGTCTCTTTGGTTATCTGGAGTTCGTTGGCAGAGTATTTGCAACTGTTGCATTCTGTAAATTTACTCCAATTATTAGAAATGCAGTAGAACAGCTGAAGATGTATGTAGGACGTCAGGGCTTTGATTTGACACCCTAATGTAAGATCACACAGGGAATGATTTTCCCCTCCCATTTTTCTTCTCCCATCTGACCTATTTCTATTTTCTTTTGCTCTAGAGCTATTTCTGCTGATGGTAAATTTGAATACATGCAGCACAGAAGACAAACGAGAGGAAAAAAAGGAGCTGCTTTCAGGATCCGTTCCTCCAGAGGTTTGTAAGTTCCCCTTACAGTGTGATCTTCAGTGCTCCTCCCTCCTACCCTTTTCATGTGCATGAATATCCATGTCCAGCCATCCCCCAAAAGCTCCTAGAAGCACCATGCCTTAATTTAGGGAGTACCTGTGGTCAATATCTGCAAAAATCAGGTCCTTAAAGGTAGTTAAGCCTCTTTAAGCCTTTCTTCTGCTAAAACAGTTCAGTCAGGCCAATGGTATGCAAGAATTCTTGCTGGTTTGTAGGTTTTGTCAGAATATAGGAGTGTTAGAATATGATATTTTACTCTATCAACTCATTTGTCTTTTTGTCCCTCTGAATTTTCATCTGTTTCCATTGCAAAAAGTGTATGTTAGTAAATTTACGCAGTCTTTATTTAATAAAAGAAAAAAAAAAAGGCAGTTCCGGAAGGCTGCAGCAGAAGCTCTCACACCTGGCTTCCCATGTCCCTCTCCCCCATGTGGCTTCCTTGGTACAGCTTGTGGCACCTACAAGAGCTACAACCAAGGCAACAACTCCTCGGACACGTGGTGGGACTCCACAGAAGCTGGAGAGAAAAGAGGAGAACTACCAGCAGTCAGGTACACATGGTGCAATAACACGGGATTTGTTTCCATAGGAGACTTTACCATCAAGGGGTAGCAGGCTCCTTGCCTGGATTGAGAGGTGTTGATCCAACAGCAGCCCCATAGTTTCTGCCAAGTGCTTCGGACTTGCTTGGCCAAACCAAGAAGGCCCTGGCATTCACATGCAGGAGCACACGATCGTGCTGAAGGTACCAGGTATGTACAGAGTCTGCCTTTTACTTGATGAATTCAGTGTCTAGGAAAAGAGATTAACTAAATCAGTTAGATTGTTAAGAAACTCTCCCACTCTCCCCTTTTTCCTTTTACCCCTTTTAATCGAACATAATTTATATTCCTGCTAAATCCACTACCATTACGCTGCTTTCTCTTTTCCTCTTCTAAATTACCAAACCAGTTTCAAATCCTTGGCGATGAAATGTATGCAGTGTGTAACTTAATGGAACAAAAATTAACCTATTATTGGGATTTGAAATCTAATAATTAAATGTAAATGCTTGGATTCATTGTCTAGGGAAACAGAACCTATAAATAAGCCATTTAATGTCATACTGGTATTTTCTTTTGATCGGACTTCAATTAGTCAGTGATGTAGGATATCCTGTTTTGGTTGCATCATTATTGCAGCAGGGAGTGTTAGCATGAAATCCAGATCCCGTACTCATAAATAACAACTCATTTTCCAAAGCTTAAGATGTCTTTTCAGCAGAAGCTTGATTTCATGGGATAACTGTTTGACCAACCCTTGTACATTATGGTAGGACAGTCCTGAGGCAGAACTGGGAAATATATTACATCTCAGTGCTTTAATGACAGCAGCAGTAAGAACAAAAATCAGCTAAAAGGGAAAACATTTGCCTTACAACACCCTTTTCCAGTATGCAGGATGGGTAAAATACAGGTGAGGCTTGAGGTAAGTGATACCAAGCTTGGTATGAAAATGCTGGCCATCAGTTAAAAACGTGACCTTCCTCCCATCCTGGCTTTTCTCCGTGTGTGCTGCCTGACTTGGCAGTGGTTGAAGCTTCGAAAAGTATTTTCCTTTGCTGTAACCTTGAATTGTTTTCCATGTGTTCTCATTCTGTCAGTCGCATCCATTATCCTCATCGGTTCGTTCATGCTAATCCATTTTCTAAGTAACATCTGGAAATGTCTCTTCATCAAAAAAACAGAATTGGGGTGTTTGTCTCTTTGCCTGCAGAGTGGACTGGGCAGGTAGGGGAGGAGAAGGGTTCCTGGCGTCTCTGTGCTGGTGGGATGGGAGTGTGAGCAATGCAAGGTGGACAGGTCTCTGTATGGGTGCTGTTCCTCCATGCCCCCAGGTCCACTCTCCCCAGGAGGTCATCAGGTTTCCCATCCCATAACACGCTTTCCAGCGCTTTGGTGAATGGAAGCCTCCTGTTCTCTCCTTCCCCCCGGCTGGCATGCATGCTTTCTCATCCACAGCTTTCTTTTTCTCCCTCTTACAAGAGGCATTCATCCTTCCCTAACTTCTTTCTGCTCCCCCAGGTGCCACCATTACTCGTTATCCCAAACCCACTGCAGCCCCAGACCACGTGCCTCTGACCTGGAGCTCGTGTAGGCTCTGGTTGTTTTGTTGGGACCTGCTGCTCCTGCTCTCCAGAGCTCACACCCTCATCAGCCACCCTTCTGTTGGATCCCTTGGCAAGTCAGGTCGAGCCTCTCACCTGGCTCTTCTAGAAGAAACAAATCTGCTCTGCTAACACAAGGATGTGAAAGACATAGTGAGTAAGTAACGGTCCAAAATCAACCAGTGCTTAGAGGTCAGGGTGTGTAGACAAAAGGAGTGTGTTGGTCCTGAACAGAATTTGTCCCTGTGTAGGAGGTGATTCTGTCTTAATCTCAAAAATAAAAAAGCAACAGTATGTTTTTCTATCAAGGACTAAGTTAGAAAGAATAATAATTTGAAAAGAATAAATATTTTATGACTTTTCTTTGGGTGCACTCATGGTTGCTTGAATGAGGGAGAAATACCCCCTTCTAAGAACAGAAACATGTCAAGGCAGCTAAGGACTCTGTCTGGGAACTGCAAGACTTAATTCTGGTCTTGCTGTGGTCATTGGGGGAAGTCCCATTGCAGTCAACAAAAGTAAAATAAAGCCCTATGAGGCTTTTTCTGCTGTGTCTCTATGGGAAACTGGACAATAGTAATAGGAGTGATGTGGACTCAGTTTCCTCTTCCTGCAGTACATTTATCCTATTAATATCATCTGTTGTTTTGTGTACATTAGCTGCATGACCTCTAGAAAGCTTTTATGCCTGTAAGCTCAGAGAGGAGTTCAGTCCCACTTTGCTTCCTGCACGTCTTAGAAGGATGTACCCATCGCCTCCAGACAAAACTTTAATAAATTTATGCTGCATTATTTGTGAATAGTACGTGAGCCTGCAGTCAAACATTTAAGAACATATAATAAAACCCAACCCCCTCATGTTAAGTAAAGTGATTTTTTTTCTAAGGCTGTCTAGACACAATGTCTGTGTACAAAAGAATTTTGTTCTGAATAGGGCACCATTGTTAAACTGATGATATTGTGCTAATGTGGAAATTGAAAAGGAATTTTTGCTTTCAAGGGTAGGGAGCTATCCTTTTCTGGTGCAGTTGTCATCTTAAAACCAGTGTTACCAAGATGCTGTCTTTTCTCTTCTGAGAGTTTCCATTAATATTACTTACTTAAAACATTGTTTTGAGCAAAAACTGCTTACTTAATCACTGAGGTGAGGAAAAAATGGAAACTAAGCAGTGTAACTTCACTTCCTTGTCTGGAGAGTACCAAATGCATACAGAAGAGGTATTTTGTATGGGTTGCAGTGAGCATCAGTGTGATGCTGAGAAGCAGGATGCGTGCTGCCCATCGTGGCACCCTGTAAGGAGGTGGGCTGATATCTTGTAGACTCTGGAAGAAGTTGGCATGCATAAAATGCACTGAAGACCAGGCAAAATCTGTTGCAACGTTTACCTTCCCTCAGGGTGCTCAGATGTATAAGAAATAGGAGAAAAAAGAATCATTTTTGAATAATGAACATGCGAAATCTGTCTACATCCAGGAAAAATCTTTACTCCAGTCGACCCAGTGTATCAGGGCAGAGTTGTCATAGCCATGGAAGTCAAGGGCTAGTCTGGGTCTCTTGCTCTTTCTGTCTGTGCCATTCTAGTGGTTGAACATTATAGCTTTGTCTCATAGCTAGTAATTTCTTGGATATGTACAATGGCTGATGCAAGGTTAGCATGCCTGATGTCTCCCCAGGAGTAGCCCAAATGGAAAAAGATAAAGCCACCTCTGGATGAAATGCCACAAGCCTTCTTTAGGCTGCTGTGAAGATCCTGATTCACTGCCTGCTGCTTCGGGGATTAAAACTTCCCCTTGACATTAATGGTAGCAAGGCCAAACCACACGGCAGGATTCGTTGGATGGTGAACTTGCCACACTTCTGTGACACAGAGTCCTTCTCGTTCCACACCTGCCCTTGGGTTGGGGTGGGAGAAACCCTTGCTGCTCAGCCTGGAGTCACTGCCTGGCTCTTGGGTATTAGCAAGAGGTTTGCAAAACTTTTACCTCAAACCGAAACCCAGTCTGGACACAGTCCTGCACATGTAATCAAACAACCGAAATGGGGGAAAATAACAAGTTAACCAATTCTCATCATTCTGTCAACACTGTAGCTCCTTGGATTAAAAATAAATGAAGTACTTTCTCAGTTGAAAAAGACTGTGAAATTCAGTGTGCAGAAGCTGTCATTGTCACTGATCTCTTCAGAGGCACATTGCTAGTTCCACCAAAACCCTCTGCACTAGGCAGACAATATCACCTAACACGGGAAAATGTGGAAACCCAAGTGTCACAGCCAGTTACCCAAATATCTATCCCTTTTCAGCACCCTGGGACCAAGCTGTGTGGGGTGTGTTTTCCAAAAGGCCTGTGGACCAGCCTCATTGACCACTGTCCGTGTCGGTAGGGCATTGCCCAATGCTCAACTCTTGAAAGTATGTGTTGCTCTTGAGTGATACCAAAGGGCCCTGGGTTCAGAAATTCAGTTCCATACAGCTGGAGCCAGCAGGCCATCTGATCCCTTCATACACTCATCACTGATATTATTAGGCAAACTTTCAATTTTCTAGCCATGCATTTAGGTTCAAACCCAACATCTTATTATTGTTACAGCTTTATCTGCGAGTCATTTGTGATGCATTTTCCTTATAAAGCAACATCTGTGTGTTGTATTCTTTGCATATTGATGGGGGTTCAGAGTCTTTCAGTATTTCAGCTTGAGTGGGAATCCCTGGGGTACAGTTTGGCACACTATTCCGAAAACATACCTTTCAGCCGTTTCACTGCTGGGTTTCAACTTAAATGGCTGATTGAGGATTTAAACAGCTGGATTTCGGCATCTGTTTGCCACATGCCAGCTGCCACCAAAGCAAGAAATTATTACGCTGCGTCATGATTTACATATTTGACCTTTGAGCATAGGAGAATATAGCAGAAATTGTCAGAATCAAATGCAATATAAAACCCTGTGAAGTACAAAGCTTGTCTTGTCAGACCATCAGGTCTGTATAAATTAATCTCTGGTTTGGAAGTCTTTTTAAACGACAAAAACATTTTGTTTTTATCAGGATTTATCTGTCTAATCTAATTAAATTAGACACATTTTACAAAGGCTGCTGAATATAAAGTGCTTGAAGAAAAGCAGAAAGTATATAGCAATAGCAGCATGAAATTGAGTGTGGTTCTTTTTCAGTTAATCTGTATTGATTAATTTGTATGCAGAAGACTACTGGCTCCCACTTGAACTTGCAGCTCAAGTAACTATCAACATCTTTTACTAAATTATAATTCCTGAACTTGTAAACAAGTTATAAATTATGAGTGATGTGATCCCGGTGACAGGGAGCTATTCCCCTCTGGGGCAGAGCTGTGTTTTGGAAAGCCCTCCATGTATGAATGCACTCCTAGGGACTGGACATCTGATCGTCCTGTGCTGGCATTGGCATCTCACGGGTCATGGCATGTGTGGAGGCATGAATGATTTACTGTGCCGTAGTGTGCCTGCTGTTGGTTTGGTTAATAAGGGTGGTTTTGAGATGGATTGTGGCTAAGGGGTAATATTCAGGACTGGTCTATGATAGTTGTTAAAAAGAAATAAAGGTGCTAAATATGATCTCAGTATGGCCTCCTCGTTTTTCTTTCACAAAGAATGTGCTTGTCTGTCTCCAGCTACATTACAGAAGAGTTAAAACAGAGATTCCTGCAGGAAGTGCATGGGCTTGAGTACAATGAGACAGTTGCAGTGATGCTATGGTGTGAAAGCAGGAGCTTTGGCATCTCGCTATTCTCATGGTCCTCACCTGGTAAATCTTCAGTTGCTGACAAGTCGGTGCGCCAAGGTAGACAACAGCAAATGGGCAACCCTCTGGTCACCTCAGCTCACTCTGTAAGGTTGTAGAGTTTGTTTTTCAGGCCTGACGGTTCCTATATTTCTGTGTCTCTCTGTGTTTATGTGAGCCATGCTGGTTCTGTGACATGGGATGACTGCACCCATGAGGAGCTTGTTAAAATCAGCGGGAACAGGGTGATGAACTCAAACTTGAAATAGTCTGAGAACTCGGGAGTGTTGACTGAGATCCACATTTCCCCAGAGGGTGAAAAGAGTTCAGGCTGGAGGGTTTGGTTCTGTCTGCTGCCGAAACATCTTGCTCATTACTGTCTGGGTCTAGGCTGTAATGAGCTTTGATTTGGACAAGTGCCTCTCTGGGGTTTGGGACTCATGTTGTATTTGTTTTCCTGACTGGATTTGATTAGTTCAGTAGTTCCATGAGCTTATTCTAACAGGATTCACAGGAAGAGACAGTAGCTTTGTTTCAAGAGACTCCACTTCTAGCTTTGTCTAATTTGTAAACTTCACTCATCACCGAGGCAATGTTGAAAACAGAGCATTAGCTCTGGTGGTGATGCATGTCAAAATGAGAAGTCTTTTTTTTCCAGTGCACTGGACACAAACAATAGGGAAAATAGTGAATTAAGATAATGCATCTTTGAACTTATATAGTTTTGACTAAGAAGCTTCATCTTCCACTTCTGAGCCCAGAGGAGAGGATTAATAGAGTTATGTCATTGCCTGCTAGGCTGTCCTAAAAGCCTAAAATCTCTTTTCAAAAGACCATTAGAGGAAAGTTACGGAATGCAGAATTGATCTGAGTTAAATTGGTTATTGCAGTCACTTATAATTTACATAGTATCTAAATTTATTGGAGAATCTTTTCACATTGCAACGAACTGAGGGCAGATCTGCAGACAATTACCTGCTGTGCAAATAGAGAGCTCAGCTCTCCTCTATATCAGCATTTAGCCAACTATTGGGTTTGAACTCTTGATTTACATGGGACTGAATGTGATCAGAATCAGGGCCACAAACAGTCTGTCAAGCAAGAGAATGTGGCCACAGCTGAGGACAGTTTAAGGATGTGCACACTTCAAAAGTGGGTTTGAGAAGTGAGAAGCAATCGCAGAGTGTGGTATTCAAAGTCAGTTATTCACTACGGGTTTGATAAAGGCAAAAACAAAGCATGAGAGTAAAGTGCTGCACATTTAAAGCTTCCATTCTATACCCTTAAAAATATAAAGCAAAACAGAGTGCTGTCATCTCAGAGTAAATGTCTACTATTCTGCTGCTTTATAGCATTTCTGTCCAGATTGAAAAAAATAATAATAAAGCAGGCCTTTTCATATATCAGTTAATCCTCCTATTCACCTTACTTCTTATTATTTCTGTCAAACCCTTTGGCTGTTTATAGCAGCTTTGACAGAATAATATTAGTATTACTGTAGTGCTTATTTATTAGTTTTTATATTGCTTAGTGTTTTTCAGATATTATAAATACATTGGTAGGGTCCATGTTACTGCCCACCTGAGCAAAAGCTGCAGTGCTGGTGCAACCCATACCAAACGTCAGGGAACCCAGGTGTCAGTTTGGATGCACGTGTCCACAGGAGCACAGATGTTATGTTTTAGTGATCAAAGAATGACCTAGTTTTGTGAAAATGTTTTAAGATCAGTTAATGCCTTGTTTTTTTCCCCATGCATTATAACAATATATCAGTGTTGTTTCAATCAGTGGTTGTTTTGCCCGTTTCAATAGCTTCCTTTGGCCCTAGTTCTGCAGGTGTTGCTCAGGCATTTTTCCTTGTTGAGTTTCCCCTGAGACAAGGTGAAATGTTGAACAGAGAGGAAGCTAATCTTGGAAGCTGTCATTTACAGGGTGCCATTTATTTTTACATTCACCCACGTATTGCCTTGCCTTAGAGATGTCAAAAGAGCTGAAAACTTGGCAGGAACCAGGGACTGACTCAAGGACTTCATGCCAAGCAAAAGTCTGTGTTCTCTTGAAAAGTTTGCACGTCTCTGTATTGAGGATGAGTTTGGAGTTAATTAGACTCATTTTCGTGTTATTTCAGGGTATGTTAGTCAGTCATGGCCAATTGCACGTTTACCTGGTGGCTGTTGTTTTCAGACCCTATTTTTGACTTTTTTTTTTTTTGCGTGTATCTCTTAAATTAACACTTTTTTCCCCAAATATGTTTTCTAAGCTCTGATCATACTGTGTATTTGACATTGGGGGGAAAATGGATAGCTCTCTGTTTTGCCAATTAGTAGTGTTTTCTTCCTTGTTACTGGGAGCTATGCACCTTTCCAGAGCAAGGATATGGTAGCCTTAAGGAAGGAGTTGCCTTATTTTCATTGGGATCACGATTAAGGACTTCCACAGCCTGAGTGTGGGGTTGTGCGTTTACTCACTCCTCCTCATCGATTCTAGGTATCTAGATACGTCTTATTTTTCCTTCTCCTTCTCCCTTTTTTTCCCCTGATATCACTCAATATGTGACAACTCCTAAATCTTCAGTGAACTCCTTGAGAATGTCCCTGTTCCAGGTAATTTCTTCCTGGTATCACCTTTTGAGAAATGTGTCTTAAGCAGATCTTAATCTTTGCAATGCAACTCACCAACTCTAGAGAACAAGCTACAGAGTCAGACCATCACCTCTGATAACATAAAGGCAAAACCATGCCAGCCAACACTCTTGATACTTCTACCCTTTCATTCTTCATTAAGAGGTAAGTGACAGCTGAATTAGCATTTGCATGACATGGACTGGGATACTTATCAGGCAAACTGGTCTGCTTTATCACTTCTTTATTTTAAATTGTGGCTATCCTTGCACTATTGGTATTTTGTTGGGTGTATTTTGTTGGAAGGTGTCATTTTTTTTGAGCATGAACATTCTTAACTTCCTGTTTTCCTTTCCATTTTTCCCTGAGTTTTTCTTCCCAAACATTTTGCAAGGAAATCTAACATTTGAGAAATTCATTTTTTCTGAGGTGCCACTTATATAAATATGCCAGCTGTAATGCAGGCTATCCTGTTAGCCTGTATTGTGTAAACCCAGGTTTTGATCAAGATCCTGAACTGAACCTTCAGTTCTGCTATGGATTTGTCTTCTATTGGTATTACTGTGTGTTAGAAATGCTCGCTACCAATTTTCAGAAGCTCTGGCTCTTATAGTGGCTTTAAGACCCCCATTACCTCTTCTCTGGTTTGAATCCATCATGGCTACAGGCCCTTTTCAGCAGAGCAGTGTTATCTCACTGAGTTTGACATGCCTGAAGCAAACTGTGGATTAGCATTTTTCTCTTCCTGTTTAAGCTTACTCTTGGATTTCATTTTCCAGGACTGGATGCAGAGGGAGATGAACAGTGATTGATAGTCCCCCTGCAGCAGCAATGCTAGAGAGACAGTGTCTGTGCTGGAGCAGCTGTGGTCCTGCTGCATTTAGTGCTGTGTTGTTTCACAGCAGATCAAACCTCCAGGACTCAACTTTGCAGTTTTCTTCGCTGGCCAATTCATAACACAAGCAGCACAGAAAACAGCAGAGAAATAATTATCTCCTTTTTTTTTTTTTTTTTTTTTCTTTGTAAGATAGGTTGTTCCCTAAGCACTAAGCGTGGCATGATTTATTTCCATGGCAGGCTTGACAAATCCTCTTTTCTGACTCCATTTTTCGCAACTGAACACTCATTCAGCTGGTGCCAGTTTGCGCTGTGATAACCTCGGGAGGCAAAATGAGTCTTTTAAAGCAGGAGGAGTGGATTTGTGTGCCTGAGACCTTCAGTTAGGACTGGTGTCCATTGTTAGTGGGGCAAGTCAACATTTATCTAATTACCATTTGAGAATACATTTCCTGATTGCTGCATTGTGCTTTCCCTGCTTACATTTGGCAGTATTTCTGTCAGAGTATTTGTATGAGCTTTATTCGCTTCCTTTGATTTTTAATTTTTAGATCAGCCATGCCCTCTCAAGGTTAAACCTATTTTGTCTGTCCCTTTGTAAATCAATTCTTCACATCCTTTAGAAATTTAGCAAATGACAGAAAGTCACATTCCAAGACACATCTGCAGCAGCTGTGAGGATAGATTAAAGAACTGTAATGTACTTGTCTGTAATGCTATTCTCAGGATACAAAATTTATCTTTCTTTCAGAACTACCAGCAAAGAGCAAACAACCTATTGAGGCAAAGTCTGATATTAGATAAAGCTTCTAGAGGGAAAAGTGAGTCTGGTGCTATTTTTTCCAGTGAGTACATCAAATTACCTCTGCCATACATAGTTTCATCTACCTGCTTCACAAACCTGGCTTTCTAACTCCATTCTAACCTGAGTCCTAACCTCTCTTCAATGCCTCCTCTGGGGGACTTGGCCAGTAAATCTTTCATCATCCATTTCTCCTTCTCTGTTACTTCTGAACACACTGCCACCATTCTCACAGTGGTGAGCGTCATTCTTAACTCTTCCTTCTTTCATATGTTTAGAGCGACTACAGATTTTACAACCTTTTTGTTGTAACCAGTGCATTAAGATCTGCTATCTAGTTACTGGCTTGGCTTGTCTGAATGGCAATGAGTTTCTTCGTGGCTGCCCAGCCTCCTACTTGGCTCTCTGCAGTACTTACAGTGTGCAACCACTCAACATTACCGTTTCCCTTGGTCTTTCCCATGAGGTAGCACACCCTGGTGCCTTTCTCGCTTTCCAATGGCTGATCCCACTTAAGCTTCTAGACCATTAACTCCCTATTCCTTACTGCACCTCATTGCCTCATTCTACAGCCTGCCTCCTCCAACGTCTGTTTGTACAGTAGTATTAACTCAGCCTCCTGACGATCTCTCCATCCATGCTCTCTTCCATTTCTTTACTTCCAGGGCATCTCAGGAGGAATGTTTGTAAGACCTCCACCAACTCTGGTTTTCAGTTCCTCCCTGAAAATCAAAGATGTTGTTGATATCCATTGAAGTCAATGAATTGAGCTGAGGTAAAAATGTCTTCTTCTTTTTTTTTTTTTTTTTTTTTTTCCCTCTTCATTTTATCTGCCCCTCCACAGAATTTTGTAAGAAAATGTACTTCTGATAGAAACACCTAGAAATCTGGGGCAAAACTTAGATGTTTTTGTAGTGCTAGACTGAGAAAATCCATGTTGTCTGAAACCAGGAGTTTGACATCTGATGTGAAAAATTATAATTTTTCATTGGAAAACCTATTTTTTTTTTTGTTAGAGTAGTGTTGATAACTTTTTTTTTTTTAACCTACTCCAAATGTTACACAAAATACTAACACAGTCATTGTCAGTACTTTGCTTGTGTATAAGCTCTCACTTTCCTCCCTCACTCTTTGTTTCTCTCTCTCTTTCTGAATTGTGAATTAATCAGGATACAGACAGATTGCTCATAGAGTGGGATATCTCGAGACTGGTCAAAATAGAAATAATCTGTAAAGGTTTTTAATACTGGGAAAAAATACATTAGGGCATGTTTGAAGTTGAGAGGCTCATCACTGAGGAACACGGATGGAATTAAAAATTTCCTGTGTGGCTAAGAATAAGGGTGTTAATGTTAATCTCTTTGGATAATTTTAATTTTGGTGTTTTATGTGGTGTTAGAGCAATACCAGGTGCTATTCACTTTATTTCTGTGCATGGGATAGGGAAAGACTGAGCATGAAATCACATCCAGAAGGCAGTGAAGAGCCTACACACATCCAAGCTCTCTTGCAGCAATGGAGTTCCCCGTGTTTGAGACTGAAAGTCCAGAATTCTTTTGAACAAGAGTGACTGTTTTTCAGAAAGCCTCTTGGAGGGCACAGGCTGTATATCAAGCTGCATAGTGGGACCTCTGCCAATGACAGGTCAGTGAGGGGCTAAATCAGGAGCAAAGCATCCTCCCTGCTGACAAAACCTCCCAGGACTGCATTTGGGAGTTGTGCTGTTTTGCCAAAGGAAAGTGTAGTCATTGGGAGGCCAAAATGGGCAAAACCCTTCCAGATTTTTCTAGGAACTGGTTGAATTAAGCCCACAAATACTTTATAACCTCAGCGGTTACACATTGTGGAGGGTTGCTGTGTGCTTCCACAGCAGTTGTTGTGCAAAGCCTGTGAGATTCACCTGAGCTTGAGTGATGAGCATACAACACTGTGAGTTACCGGTGCTGATAACCCTGACACCTTGAACAGCACATTGATTTCTGTGTTCTGCCCATCCAGAATTTAGAGGAAAAGCCACACAAGCCTGAATGGATGAGTGGATACACAATCCTCAGCAGAGGTTCTCCCTTGGTCAGTCTCTTTCTATCTTGTTCTGTGTGTCTCAGAAAAGGAACGAGAAGGCCAATGGTAGTCATAAAGATGCAGCTATTAAAGATGAGCATGTCACACTTTATTTCAAATAATTTTGAAATATGTGGGGAAAATAAAAATACACAGCCTTTAAATTTCTGATGTACCCTGAAGGCCAAGTGTACAAGTACTCAGTATATTTGTTAATTAGCTTAAACAAAAAAAATAAGCCAGCAAAACAGTACCTGGAAAAAAGCCAACACTCATACTTTTCATGAGACATGATGCAAATCCTTCAGAAATCAGTGTCTGTCCCATGAATAGACAGGACTTTCATGAGAGGAAATAAATAAGAAGGGTCAGTTTGCCATTTGTCTCATTTTGCTTCATGAGGCTTTTCAGTACAAGTGAAGACAGGAGAACAGAATCTCAGCAGAAGTCAGTGAAACAAACTGGATTACACAAACCAAAAGTCCAGCCCTTGTTTTTCTAGTCCATAGAAGAAGAGGAATCTGTCAAAGCTGGTTGATATGCCATCTGGAATGTATTTCCTGTATCTGTGTGTAATCTTGGGATGATTTTTACTAGCACATTTTCAGAATCAGATGAAAATTTGCAACCAATATTTTTATTTTTTACCTGGTTTCTCTGCAAGTAGGAACTTCTAAACAGTATTTTTTTTTTCAAGTTTCTAAAGGTTTCTTTTAATAGCTTTATTTTTGGTCCACAATGGCAAAGAAACAAGCAGAAAATCAGAGATTTTTTAAATGGAAAATTGCTGATATTTTTAGATCAGTGGCAAGACTTTGGCTGTTTCTCTTGACCTCCCTGTGATCTGATGTGGCTTTGGATCTCCTGCTTTTCCAATATGCTATTGGTTTCACTGACAGAAAAGGTGCCCAGGACATGTCTGGTGATGAGGTCTGTGGAGTCCATTGCAATACCTCTCC
Organism: Aythya marila; assembly: GCF_965140915.1. Classification (NCBI taxonomy): domain Eukaryota; kingdom Metazoa; phylum Chordata; class Aves; order Anseriformes; family Anatidae; genus Aythya; species Aythya marila. The sequence goes on along the minus strand of NC_139046.1, from coordinate 7,047,125 downwards.
AGTATTCCTCCTTCATCATCTAACGTGATGGGTCTTGACTTGAAGCTGGAGTCCTTTGCTGCTAGCTGTCACTCCTGGAGACTCATGGTATGAGAATTGTCCGTACCCAGTTTACTCCCAAGATCTCCATGTGCAAGGCTCAGCCTCTCTTACTGCAGACTCTGGGCAGATCTTTTGGATGGCTGATAAAACCTGAGACCTGAGAGGGACCTCATGTGCTGCTGCATTAAAAATGCATAAAACAAGAGTAACTTTGGGGAGGGAGAAGGTGGAAGGAGAAAGATTAGGATGATGGTTGTAGAACAAACAGCGGCTCTTAGCTATGCAAAACGTCCTGAGGTCAGCATGAGACTGCAGACAACAGAATTGCTTCCCCCTTTCAGTCCTACCAATCACCATTTCCTAATTTAGACAGAAATGGCAAATTTAAGAGGCAAATAACAAGCCTTTTACAAGTCAGTTTGTGTGCATGTACTCAGTATAATTTACTGACCAGGGAAGTAGCAGGGCCACAGAGCAGCAAGAAAAACAGCCAGGCAGTGGCTGCTCCAAGCTGAAAAGTAAAGTGAAGTAAGAGCTCTGTGGGTTCCCAGGAGGTGTTTGACTGAGTCCAAGTCCTGCTCCAAATTTATACTGTTGACCTTGGAAGTGAAGCCAGGACCCTGAACCATTTTGTTTTAGTCACCCTAAAACACCTAGAGCACCTATGTAATATATCTTGTTTGTTCCTGTGTGCTTAGATAGCACATTTACTCAACAGCTAGTTGCTGGTTTCCATGTCATACAACAGAAGGCTGAAATGCAACCCACCAGATGAATACATTTCATACTTGTACTCACAGAAATCACTTTTTCACTTGCACTTCTTTCATTACTTATGTTTACTACTTATGTTCCTCAGCTTCCTTCTGTCCTATAAATAGCTGAAATTGTATTTGCATGGTGAAGGCAGTGGACACATTTCCATGTTTCCTTTGCATAGTGTTGCTTACCTGTGTGACAGCTGCTCATCCTCCCCCAATCCATTGCCCTTGCTTGTGCAGAACAATCAAATAAATAGGTCTTATCCTGTTGGCAAAAAATCAGGGTTTTGTTAGCACGAATATTTGCAAATTCTTTCTTCAGGTTGTTTACTCAGGACTTGCTGAGTGCAGGGGGTAATGATTATTTCAGAAGCAGCCTACAACCTCTTTGCAAAGGTATTGCAACTCTTCTATGGAAAAAAATAATAAAAAAATCCCTTTTGCCCCAGTGCGTGCTCATTACTTTGAAGGCACGATGTCACTCACCAAGAAAATCCTTTTGTTTTGGGGCTGGAGTTATGAAACAATATGCTGTAAGCTAATTGCTGTTGGAAAGGAGAGGCTTACTTTTACAGTCAATGACTTCGATGCCTTGGGTAGTTCATGTAAGGATCTGCCTCAGTCTTGCCTTGATTGACAAGACCCTTTCTATAAATTGGAGCAATTAAGCAGCCCAGTAGCAGCTGCTAAGGAGATCTAGTGAGCACAAACCTGACAAAGATTGCTGTGCAGGTCTCCTGCTGCTCACTCTGACACTCTGAAACACCGTCTGCAATTTAAACCTGCTGAGGGAGATCTGACTCCAAAAAGTTAGGTGAGTGTGCTTCTGTGTTTGTTCCATCATGGCTCTGACTCATGAATAAAGCAGCGAGTTTTGCTAAGGTGGCAAAGAATAGATGTTCAATTTGTTCTGAAGTTTGTCTCTTTTGCCCTCAGATGCCTGCTATTAAAAATAAGGAAAAATAGATTTTTTTCTTTTAACTCTGTTGAAGCTTATATATAAATATATGTTCATTTAATCACATGTGCATTAATAACAGCATATGCATGGCCACATAAGTGAAGGGTTCACTGTAGCAAACTCCATGTGCTGATCTAAAACTCTGGTTTAGCAAATTTAAAGCATTTGGTTTAATGGAAGCCTAGAGACTCAGCTTCAGTCAGGCAAAAGGCAGGCAGAGCTCATTTTCCTGAAATGTATCCAGCTGTGGACACAGCCCAATGCACTCAAATCTCTGCGCCGTATTCAGCCCCTGACCTTCTCTCTCAAAGTTAAATGTCAAGTCTGGGGTTTCTAGGTGGATGTTTTTAAATGCAATGCAAGTATGGGAGGTATAAAGTGGATATTGTGGCTTAGAGCTCGAGTTACTTTCCATTTCTTTCTCTTTCTGACAGTTTTCCAGAGAGACTGGTTGCTCTCTTCACCAAAGGTTTGAGATAGAAAGGCAGCAAGTACTAGAGGGACTTGGCCTATGGCAGGCTGTGTGGAGGCATGAGGAGTCCAAGCCTCCTCTGGTCACCTTGGCCATGTCCCTCCTGTCTAACCAGCTCTGCTCACCAGCTTGGCAGCCTTGATTGGGTTTCAGCTGGCTGCTAGGGCAGCATTCATTAGGGAGAAACAAGGGTTGCATCCACCTCTCTGGTGGCAGCCCACGGAGTGACCCAGTGCCAGATGAATGCTCAGGGTCTTGGTAATGGTAACAGCAGTGCTGCTTTTGGGAGGTGCTGGTCTCTCTCCAGAGGCTATAGCACACGCTCAGGGATGCTTGGCTCCTGACTGAGGCTGAAGGGTAAGTAAGATAAACCCAGGAGCAGGTGCCCTCAGCAAAATGCCAGTGTGCTCTGCAGGCCTAACCCTGCTGAACGCAGGGAGCTACAGCCATCCTGCTACCTCTTGTAAGCATGCATAGCAGACAGACAGACAGACACAGCCCTGACAGACTGTCCCTGCCAGGGCTGGTACTGCTGTGAGTGTGCCCTGAGAGGGCGACCAAAGGCCTGTCTGCCTGTTGGCCTGGTGCAAGGGCACCATCAGGGGTGGAAGGAAGGCATTTGCTGCATTGTAAACTTGAGATATGGGGATTTCAGTGGGTCTGAGGCACTGGCAGGTGGCTATTTTCTAGAAACTGGCTGGATAGCCGGGCCCAAAGAGTCGTGGTGAATGGAGCCAAGTCCAGTTGGAGGCCAGTCACTAGTGGCGTCCCCCAGGGCTCGGTGCTGGGGCCGGTCCTCTTTAATATCTTCATCGATGGTCTGGACGAGGGCATCGAGTGCACCCTCAGTAAGTTCGCAGATGACACCAAGTTAGGTGCGTGTGTCGATCTGCTTGAGGGTAGGAAAGCTCTGCAGGAGGATCTGGATAGGCTGGACCGATGGGCTGAGGTCAACTGCATGAAGTTTAACAAGGCCAAGTGCCGGGTCCTGCACCTGGGGCGCAATAACCCCAAGCAGAGCTACAGGCTGGGAGAGGAATGGTTGGAAAGCTGCCAGGCAGAGAAGGACCTGGGAGTGATGGTGGACAGTCGGCTGAATATGAGCCAGCAGTGTGCTCAGGTGGCCAAGAAGGCCAACGGCATCCTGGCTTGTATTAGGAACAGCGTGACCAGCAGGGCTAGGGAGGTGATCGTCCCCCTGTACTCAGCTCTGGTGAGGCCGCACCTCGAGTACTGTGTTCAGTTTTGGGCCCCTCGCTACAAGAAGGACATCGAGGTGCTTGAGCGGGTGCAGAGAAGGGCGACGAAGCTGGTGAGGGGCCTGGAGAACAAGTCCTACGAGGAGCGGCTGAGGGAGCTGGGCTTGTTCAGCCTGGAGAAGAGGAGGCTCAGGGGCGACCTTATCGCTCTTTTTAGGTACCTCAAGGGAGGCTGTAGCGAGGTGGGGGTTGGCCTGTTCTCCCACGTGCCTGGTGACAGGACGAGGGGGAATGGGTTTAAGTTGAGCCAGGGGAGTTTTAGGCTAGATGTTAGGAAGAACTTCTTCACTGAAAGGGTTGTGAGGCATTGGAACAGGCTGCCCAGGGAAGTGGTGGAGTCACCATCCTTGGAAGTCTTCAAAAGACGTTTAGATGTAGAGCTTAGGGATATGGTTTAGTGGAGGGCTGTTAGCGTTAGGTTGGAGGTTGGACTCGATGACCTTGAGGTCTCTTCCAACCTAGAAAATTCTGTGATTCTGTGAAAGCCTGCAGGCTGCTGCTTTCTGACACAGACCGTGGCAATAAGATTTCCATTATGGGAGCAGGTGACCCCTCATCTGCCCACCTTCTTGTAGGCTGAGTTAGGAAGGGAAAGAGGGGAGGAAGAGTCGTCCTGGCTCTTGTGCTGAACCTATGGACTTGGACTTCTCGCTTCCAGGACTGTGCCACTGTCCTGGCTCTCCCAACCCTTCACTCCTCTCCCTTCTGCCACAGCATGAAGCTCCAGTGCATCATCCTGGCCACTCTGCTCTTCCTGCTGCCAGCAGGCCGCGGTGGCAAGCCCGAGAGCTCCGCCATCGACCTGCGCACCTTCATCGGCTGCGCCGTGCGCGAGTTCACCTTCCTGGCCAAGAAGCCCGGCTGCAAGGCGCTGCGGATCACGACGGATGCATGCTGGGGACGCTGCGAGACCTGGGAGGTGAGACTCCAGGCTTTTACCCCCTCCCAAGAAAAGCCCTCAAAAGAAAAGCATTAAATAGCTTGTGGTTGCCTACAGGGCAGACAAGGGCTGTGTCCAGCTCCATGAGCCCCTTGCTGTCGGTGTCAGTGCCTTGCTGCAGGTGGTTCCCCGCCTCCTTGCAGGGTCTCAAGGGGCAATATGCATCATTATGTGATGATATTAACAAAACACTTGAGTAACGCTTGCGTCTTGGAATTTCGAAAGCCTCTTGTGGCTTAAAAACTTAAGGAGAGGAGGCCTTTATTACTTTACTTAAAGAATATTCCTTTGAGATCAAGATGGAGCTCCCAGTTATGAGGTAATATATTGTGTTCCAAAAGACACATCTCAAAGATAACGTCAGTTTCTAATTTGGCTGTGTTTTAAATCACAGCCCTGTGTAAATGTGAAGTAGCTATGTTTTGGGGGTGTAGGGAAAGAGAACACAAGTCTGCACACACTTCAGAGAGCAAGTTTCTGACTCGTTGCCTTTCTGCCACCGAGCGGCTCAAGGGGCCAGACCCAGGCCCTAGACCTTATTCAAGGAAGCCCCAGAGGGGTTTTGTCCACGTAAAGACAAGGGCTCTGTATAACTGAGCAAAGCAGGAACATGTGGGCTCTGACAGCCCACCTGCCCTGCTTGGTGGGACAAGGGAAAGGCCACCAGCTCCTGGATTTCTCCAGTGGAATAAGGTTCCTTCAAGGGACGTAGTGAGCACCTCTGGTAGCACAGACTTTTTAGGCTCTCATACTGCACTGCAGTACCATGGGGATGTAGTTCAGCTGAATGGATCTGGCTGTAGGCTCAGCAGTTTCTAGAAAGACCCCTGGATGGGGGAGGTTGGTTATAGGGAGGGTGTCTGGATATCTTCTCGATGAAACATTGCATCTGTTCTTTTCCATGCCATCATTCTTGGTTCCTAGTGCAGGCTCTTTCCAAAGCACAGAGGGAGAGAAAGAAAATGCTAAAATGTCTTCTGGCTGCGTTGCTTTATGCTTTTTCACATCTGTGTGATGAAAAGGATTACAGTGGGCTCCCCCCGCTCCTGTCTGTGCTGCCCCTTCTTGGAGTCTCTGGAAAGCGCGTGCTTCTGTTGAGGAAAAACTTACTTTTCAGCAAAATTTATGCCACTATCATTCCACGTGGGAGTGCGGGGTTCAGGGCCTTCAGGCTCCTGTCTCTTTCTGGTTGAGGTCTCTGGCCAAGCTGTTCATCTCATGAGGAACATCTCATGGGTGCAGCCCATATGGGGGGGCTAGGATCTGTAGGACATGCAGCATGACTGGGGGGACTGGTCTGGCTGAGACAGAGCCAACTGCATGGCACCCATGTGCACCTCTGTTCTCAGGCACCTTGTGCACAAAGAAGGGTTTCCTGCAGCGTGTGCTTTCTCTGATGGAAAATCCGCTTCTGGAAGAAGGCAGCTGCTTTTGGCAAACCAGAATTTGGTTGAAACACTAGTATTCTGCTGAAAAACAGCTTTTTTGAGTAGGCTTTTGTCTTCCTTCAGGCAGCTTTAATTGGAACTTAGTGCTTCAGGCTCTCACACACATGCACATATGCCCATTCCCCTTCATGGCTGGACCCAAGGGGCAGGTTGTAACCTAAAAATTATTTCTGTGGCCCCTTCCATCTTGATCCAGTGGTTTCTCTATCTACACCAAGTCCCCTTGAGGAAACTGGGACCCCAAATATTTGTTTTACATCTTGCCTGATGCCACCATGTGTCCCCCACAGAGGCCAATTCTGGAACCGCCTTACATCGAGTCTTACCACCGCGTGTGCACCTACAACGAGACCAAGCTGGTGACGGTGATGCTGCCGAAGTGTGCCCCAGGCGTGGATCCCTTCTACACGTATCCCGTGGCCATCCGCTGCGACTGCGACATCTGCTCCACAGCCACCACTGAGTGTGAGACTGCCTGAGCTCTCCTTCCCCAGGGCAGGTGAGGGAGGGCCAGATTCTTCCCTGGCTCTGCACCCCTGGTATCTCCAGGCTTACGGAGGGTGTGAGTCAGTCCAGAGTTTGATTTTACCATCTAATGTTCCTAATCATTGACTTTCCTAGGCAGATGAGGCTTAATCCCTTCTCCCCATGCTGTTTAAAGCACTATAACTGTAGAAACGTAATGCAGAGCCTTACAATAGCAAATCCTATGGAAAAGAAAAAAAGGATGCTGTTTCCCTTCTTCACAGGCTTTTCACAGTATGTGACCTTTCTTCATGCACAAAATGCACATGGACTAAATAGTCACAGAGCAGTTGGAAACAGGCCGTGAAGGCATTACAGCTGGTGGAACAGCCTCTTTATTCATTTCAGGTTTTAGCGCCTTCCCAGTAATGTAAATGTAATTACCAGCATTCCCCCCTTCTCGCCCCCCTGTTCTTCTTACACTGAAGTCTATCAGGAATAACTGTCAAAGAAAAGGCCGTCAGGCCAATTAAATGGAAATGGGTATCCAAATCACCACCTTGAACTTAGGGTGAATGCATCCTTAGCCCTGGCTCAGCAAAGTACTTAAGCTCATGATTAAGTGCTTTGCTTAATATCAGGGGACTTGAAGTTAAGCACGTGTTACAGTAATTTGCTTAATTGGAGCTACTCTGTTGAAAAAAATGTTGCCTCACAAGGGACTATTCCTTAAAAAAAATGGAAAGAAGCACGTTAAATCTGTAAAAAACACAAAGATGCATTTCTTCCCATCCTGATGTTTCCAGGATTGTCCTGGAGCAGAGCTGACCTCATATAAAATCAGAGAGGCTCTGCACAGCCCAAGGCACCTCCCTTGACAATTTCCAGAGTTAGACGGACCAAGCCAAAACACGGCGATGATGGTTTGGTTTCAGTGAGCCCTGGCTGAGGTGATGGGAAGGAGGGGGCCATGAAGGGTGTTCCCACACTTCCTTGCACTGCTGAGCTCCTTGGAGACCTGCTTCTCAAGAAGGACGTGCACACAGAGCCAGAGGGTAGCCAGAAGTGCTCACAGGAGAGGTGTGGCGTTGTCTGATACCCAATAACATGGCCACCAAGGGTGGAATAGGCCCAGGCCGAGGAAGACAGCAGACATGTCAAAGGTTGGTTCACACCTCTTCAAACCCACTATTTACAAACCAGGGCACATGTAGGAGCTGCTGCAGCAGCCCCCTCAGTGACCACAGCTCCATAAGTGCCTTTGTCCTCTGGTTCCCACCTGGAAGAGGACAGATGCATGTTCATCTCATTTCTCCCCTGAACAAAATTGGACATGATGTAAAAGCATGAAGATTTTGGCAAATGCAGTGGGCTCACAGGAGTTTACAAAACAAAGATGACTTCTCAGATAGCCATTAGGAGAGAATTGCTGCTGAGAGAAATATCAGCACCTGACTTCCTCTCCAATTAATTGTCTTCTGGATACAGTTGACTTCATTTCTAGGGATGCATGCCTAAAATTTCCCCAGGTGTCCTCTCCTCACTGAGACAGATTTTTTTTTCTTTTTAATTTAACCTGTAATTTATTAGTTGGTGTCATGTTTTGTCTGGAATCGTGAAAGATGCACTGTGGCTGAGTAGGAAGGAGGTAATTTTATCATCTGCCCTCGGTAATTCGGAATATAGACTGCTATATCAAACAGCAGCAGGAGTGGTTTTCTGGTGATAGTGAGTTTAACTGCCTTAAAAAGTCCTTGTGTTTTCTTACAAATTGCATTTCTCAATCTCTCCAAGCTTGTTATTGTTCTAACCAGCATCACAACTACTATGGGAAACCTACAAAATATTTTGTGTCCTTAATAAACCCCCAAATTGTAGTATGAATGCGATTTAAAGCAACGTGTCCTTCTTTATTTATGCATAGAGGTTTCTCGTATAGAACATGTGTAAGCTCCTATAAAGTCTTTGCCAGAGTTGTGAACACCTGCAAAACATCTCCTCCATGCTGATGTGAAGTCATTTCCTTCGTTGGATTTCTCTCACGGAGTCTGGCTGTGCTATAATCTCAGGATTAAAAGTAGGGTTAGAAAGTGGCAAACATCCTTTGCAGACAACGAGAAATACAGGCAGTACCCAGAGATGGTGAGGCAGTAGAAACCCAAATGAGGTTTTAGAAGAAAACACTGCAGGCTGTGAAGGAAGGTTTTGACTGACATAGTAGCAGCCAGACTTGGGAGGCAGAAGAGGAGGAGTGGGAAGAATGTATTGACTGAAACCAAGCTAACACTTCTAGATGGTCTTTTAAGGAGAAGAGCCAAAATGAATGGAGTTGCTGTGGTTTTACTGTGGGTGACAAAAATACAGTGAATACAGAAATACAGATCCCAGCAACCCATTTGACCTGCACATCCCTTTTTCTTAGAATCTCAGAATGGTCTGGGTTGGAAGAAGCCCATCTAATTCCACCCAACCACCTGCCATGGGCAGGATACCTCCCACCAGACCACATTGCTCAAAGCCCCATCCAGCCTGACCTTGGGCACTGCCAGGGTTAAGGCAGCCACAGCTCCTCTGGGCAGCCTGGGCCAGGGCCTCACCACCCTCAGAGTGAAGAATTTCTTCCTTTTATCTAATCTAAATCTACCCTTTTTTTAGTTTAAAGCCATTACCCCTTATCCTGTCACTACATTCCCTGACACAGAGCCCATCCCCATCTGTCCTGGCAGGCCGCTGTGAGGTCTCCCTGGAGCCTTCTCCTCTCCAGGCTGAACACCCCCAGCTCCCTCAGCCTGTCCCCACAGCAGAGGGGCTCCCTCCTCTGAAAATCCTTGTGGCCTCCTCTGGACTCACTCCAGCAGGTCCCTGTCCTTATGCTGGGGCCCAGAGCTGGGTGCAGGGCTCCAGGTGGGGTCTCAGGAGAGCAGAACAGAGGGAAACAATCCCCTCCCTTGCCCTGCTGTCCACGCTGCTGATGGTGCAGCCAAGGGATGATTTCGTTGGCTTTCTTGACTGCAGGTGCACACTGACAGCTCATGTGTGTGTTTTCATCTACCAGTACACCCAAGTCTTCCACAGGAGTGCTCTCAATTTGCTCATCCCCCAGTCTGTCCTCATGTTTGGGATTGTCCCAACCCAGGTGCAGGACCTTGCACTTGGCTTTGTTGAACCTCATGAGGTTCACGTGCCCATTTCTCAAGCCTGTCCAGGTCCCTACGGATGGCAGCCGGCAGCCCTTCATTCTTTTGTTATCAATTGCACCAATCAGCTTGGTGTCATCTGCAAACTTGCTGCAGGAGCACTTATTTTCTAGCTCTGCTGGGCTCCCACAAGTGGGGCACACCACAATGAGTTTCAAGGAGCCAGCTTGATTCCTATTCCTCATCTTTTTTTTTTTTTTTTTTTTTTTTTTTAAAGAAGTTTGTATGCTCCTAGGTCTTCAGCATGTTAAATATTCACCAATTTTAATACTTGGAAACAGGTCTTTTGGCTTTCACTTCCTTTATGCTGCAGATGGGAGTTCATGTCCTGCCCAGAATTTGCAGGCAGGCAAAATAGCCCACGCAGTTCAGAATATGAGGATCTTCTTCCCAGGCTGCTGCCTTTTCCTTGGGGGCTTTTTAATGCTCCTTAAAGCCATAAATTTGTATCTCACCTTCCCACCTGTCCAAAGCAGTTAAACAGCCCTTCTGTCTTTGCTGTGCAAGTTTGCAAAGGAGAGTTTGTCACAGAGGCCATCACATCCCACATCTTTTCTCAGCAGTGGAGCACAACCAGCACATTTGTTGTCACTTTCACCTGGACACTGAGCACCAGCACCAGGCAAAAATCCTCAAAATGCCTGCTGCAGTGACTTTCTGAAGGAAGGGAGGTGGTTGCATCTACCTGCTCAGAAAGGAGAAGGTGCAGGTGTGGAGAAGGCATAACTCCATAGCTCTGAGTCTGGACTTGGCTCTGCCATAAGCATGCCAGGTGATCTTGGGCAAAACAGTGGATTTCTTTGTGCCTTGGTTTCCCTCCTGGGCACTGGGAGTGACAATACAGCCAGTTTTTTCTCCCTAGTGCATTTTGGAGCAGGCTGTAGGTCTCTGGTGACTCATGTCTGCATCCTGCACAGCTCTCTGTTTCATGGATTTGTTGTCACTCTTCTGATGTGAACAGCAATAGTCGCAGTCACGCTGTGCTTTCATTTTTGACAATACTTTCAGAGTATTGTCAAGACAACCACTGTCTTGAGGCTCAGCTCCCCTTGTTTACATGCAGCAGTTGGCATGTCCAGCAGGACCGACCCCATCAGAAATCAGTCAGGAATATATTTTACCCCATCTTCAAACCTGAGTTACAGCGAAAGGGAGGGCAGGATGCGACCTTGGGTGCGTGTTTCCTGCACTGACTGGCTTTCTCTTTGTAGGATGGGATAGGCAGCTCTCTCCTGCTCTCATTGTGCTCACAGGAAAACAGGAACCACTGCCCTGCACCCGAGCTAAGGGCTGTCTCACCCGATATCCTGCCTCTGACCCTAGCCAGGAGCGGATGCTCGGTATAAGCATTGGGCTGTATAGCAGTATCCTTCCCTGGGTACATCCAGGCAGCAGTTTGGGAAGTTTCTGCTCTGGAGGATGCATTCAGCACCTTGGTGTTAAAGGCAGTACACGTCCTCCACGCTGCTTCTTCCTGGGTATGGCCTGGCCACAGCAGGACTGGTGACTAATGGCAGCTTCCTCCAGTGGCAGGCAGTCATATTCTTGATTTTAGCCCAGCATTTAAGGGCTGTCTTTCCTCACCTAATTTCTTCAGCCCTTTAACCGTTTCACTTTCCTTCTTTCCTCTCCTCGTCCTGTCTGTTGGGCCAAATGTTACACAACTCATCATCTTCCTTACCCCCGCTAAGGGTTTGTTGGAGGGTTTTGTTATCCTTGTGTTAGGTTTGCCAGGGGGTAACAAACTCCCCTCAAAACTCTCGGACTGATGCTTTCCCTAGCTGTTTTACCGAGAGAGCTCCTATGTTTGCAAGGCTGCTGCATGCTGGCTTCTCTCCAAAACACTATAAATATTCACTCAGGGGAGAAAATAATCCTTTTATGGTGCCATGATATCTCAGTGGAGACCGCAGACAGTAATACCAAGAACCCCTTATCTACAGGCCAGGGGGGAAGTAATACCTAAACAAACAACAAACCAAGCACCTCAATATTGTTTGAGGATGGGAGAATAAATATTTCCAGGCCAGTCCTTGTGGGATATGCAGGGACTGGAGTAAGCTGAAGGCTGGGGGCCAGCAGGAAGCCAGACCTGCAGGTCCCACATCTCCACCGTCCCTTGTGTCCAGGCTGCAGGGGGGTTGGTTAGGCAGCAGTTTGCCCAAAGGGACATGCTTGAGACCTAGCAAGCCTAGTATCACCTCCTGTTTCACTTTTTGTGTTGCTGGAGGGGTCACTGGAAGGTGCAGGTGGTTCTTGGACCACCCAAAAGCAATCAATCCTATATATCAGTGCATATTTTTCCTGCCTAAAATGTCATGCTGAATGTAAGTGATTAGCATTTGGGAAAATATGCAGTGCGACACTACCTTCTTCGAATGATGCTGTCAAAATACTTAGTAATACATTTATTTTGTTAAAATAAACTATGTACAATAGAGGCTATTAATATGCAGTTACAATATACAATAATTACATGTTTAAAAGAGGATAAGCAAAAGAGTACAGAATCATGTGCAGTAAATAGGAAACTAATACTGTTTACATGATTTTTAAAATATGCAAAACAATTGCTGGAAAACTGTATTGCTTTGACTTGAATTTTGAAGACTTGGTTCATCTTTAGAAAGAGATATGGCACTCAGAAGTCAGACATAACATCCTTTGGTTTTACCAGACCCATACTCCAGAGATATTGCACGTAGCAACTTTTAAGAGAGGAAACTTCAGTTGCTCACATCAAGTAAATGATGCTCTTTCTTAACTGGCTAAGAGCTGATGGGTGATGTGTTAGGCTCTGATTTGGGCTGAGGTCATTGCATTTGCTTCATGAAAAAAATCAATGAGAATAACTTGTTGCACTGTATCTGTAAGTATTGCTGAAGTACTATGCTAAAAGAAAGGAAAGAAAATGTTCTTGTCATTGTGTTCTCAGGGAAGCAGAGAATCTCTTTGCAGCGAAATGCCTGTACGTAACAAGTGCGTCAACATCATGACAGGTTCGACTGGATTCAGTTATCCTTGCACTCGAGGACAGTCCAGGTCTGTCTCCCTGCTCTTCCTCTCTGCAGCCTTCCTCTTTGAAGCCCTCCTTTTCACAAGGGGGAGGCTTGGGGCTGGGGCAGCAGGGCTGCTGTGCCATGCCCTGCTCTGTGGCACATCCCACCCGGCAGCCTGGGCTCGCCACCTCAGGTCACTGCTGCTGAGGAGTGGAGATGACTGCGGCAGTGTCTTTCCTCTCTCACAAAGCTTTACGTTAATGCTTGTTAAAGGGTTAATATTTACAGGTTTGGGGAAAGTTTGGGCTCGTTTACTCCATATCGACAGGGTGGTTCGGTGCCTGCCGGTTCAGTAACGTTGTTAGAGCAGCTGCCTGTTTTGGGGAAGTGTGCTGGGAGAGACGGTACGACAGTCACACTGTGGACATGGCTTACGTCCAAACTACTCTGACAGACATCAGACAAAAATTTCTACACGCTATCAGTACAAATAACTGTTGTGCTGGACGATCTGGAAACTGTAGACTGGCGACAACTGTTTGCTGTGAATTCATTAGCCTCTGATCAAAGTCAGAATTTGCCAGAGCTGCTATCAGCGAGAGCTCAAAGTGATCTTTGGCACAACCAAATGCAAAATTCAATCTGGCGTGCTGAATGCTACCACTCCACTGGGATGAGATGAAATTTAATGACAGCAATGAGTGCAGTGTCAAACTCAGCAAAGATACCTATTTGTCTTGATATTACACTGCTAATGTAATCATTTTCATCTTTGGCTGCAGTAATGGTTGAAAGCAGGAGTTACAAATCCAGTCTCCAGAGCTTGAGCTTAAGATCAGATCAGATCAAAGTCTCCAGATGCCTAACTTCTTTAGGGAGTCAACAACCAGCAGCCAAAAAATATAGCAGATTCTTGGACCCGGCTCAGTGTATCTGTGTGCTCAAAGCTTGGGCAGCCACAGTAATAGGGCAGACAAAAAGGAAACGAGAAGATGCTCAGATGCTTTCCATGTTAGTCATGTGTAGACCCCACTGAAATTTTCCATTGTCTTCATGAGAAATGAAGCTGAAACACAGCACCTTTGAAAATCCCATCCTGAAATTATAGTTAAGAGAGTCAGCCAACCACTATGGCATTACGGTCTGAATGTTCTGGAAGGAGCGGAGGGGGGATCATGCTCAAAATTATTTTTATTAGCACGTGTTTTCAAAGTCAAAGAGACCTTTCACCATTGATAGCAGTTCATATGAGCTTGTCCCTCTGCGTTATGTGGGTTTGTGAGCTCATTTTGCTCTTGCAGTGAGGTTCTGACTCTCTTTGTTGTTCTGTTGGAGCTCCTGTAACTACCTGGGAAAAAATAAATTCTTGTTCACAAGTTTCTGAAAGCTTTAACTGAAACAAAGAAAGTAGAATGAAAAAAAAAAAAATCGTCCTTGTTATGGGCACCCCCTTAATATCTTAAAATGAAATTTACATTTCAGGATCAAGCCGACAGTTACTCCGGACCCTGATTTTGCAGCTATTTGTGTTTTGTTTTGATAGGTGAGGAGAGCTGAGATCACAAGGCACTATTGAAGTCAGTGGGAGGCTTTTTCCTGCCCTCAGAGGGTCTTTATTCACTAAGAGGAAAATAGGCATTTATAGTAGAGGCTTGTTTTCATTTTTACACAGAGCACAACTGTGTCCGGAAATTATCTGACATAGGTTGCTCCATGCTCACCTCCTGGCACAGTGAAAACTCCTCTAGTCCTGTAGAGATGTGAACCAAGAAAATATTCTATATTTTCCAGATAAATATGGAAGCAGGATGAAACAAATCACACATACTCTTTAGGCAAAAGGAAAATACAGGAGCAATGCATATGCAGCCAGATCCCTGCATTCAACCTGTTCATTAAACAAATGGTTCCTGGGCTTAAATGAACATATGTTGTATTGCTGCGGCGGAGAAGGCACATTTGCCTTCTCCATTTGTGTTTGTGTTTCAGACCAACCTGCCTTGAGACTGATGCCATTGCAATTTATTTTTAATCTGGAGGAGGTTTCAGTGCTGTGAATCAGGAGGTATTTGCTGTGCTGCTGGGAAAAAAAAAAAAAAGCTGAAGAAAAGGTCATGGACTACAAGTAAGCTTTCATATCTGAATTAGAGGGATGTTTTTGTAAGGAAGTGCCAGCTCCCGTGGTGAAAATACATCTGCTAGACACATACTCTCGGTGTAATTGGCCAATGTGTCCCTTGCTGTGTACAACACTGGGTGTGATGAAGGGAGGCAGTGGTAGAAATTGTTTGCAAGAACTTCTACAACGTTTTCCAAGCTCCTGTAAAGGGCTCTCACTTTGGGTCTCCAGAGTCTTGGGACAGTATCTTGGATGAGATCTCGACAGCTGTGTTTGTTTTGAACTGAAGCAGTGCTTTAAAAGAGAAGAAGGGTGAGAAGTATCAGTGACAGCTGCTGAAATGATTGTTTCAGTGGTCCTGCTGGACTCTGTGTGAATGCTGCAGCTCCCACTTAGCACGAGAGGCTTCCTTTCTTGCCTACACCGACCCTTTGTGTCAGGCACTCTCCCGGTGTATTGATGGTGGAGAAGATTAGTGGCAGGTCCAGCGGGTGTCGAAGTCAAGGGAAAGGCCCACATTGTGCCTTTGGCACTAATTGAGCCTAATTCGAGGCAGCATGAGACAAAATCTTTTTATTTCTCAGTCTGATGCAATTGATTGTTCTTTGTGAGCTACACACTGCTGTGACAGGAGGTTTTCGCAGGGCAGGGAGGGAAGGTCTGGGAGTGTTTGGCACGCAGGACAGTCAGGGGGAGCTCAGCTTGGGAACTGCTCCCCTCCGTTCCTGGAGGATATAAGCACACAGGGCTTACATCTGGCTGAACAAATGCTCTTGTATTGCACTGCGTAGTGTTGGAGCTTTGTTTCCACATCTTTCTTTGTCAGAGAAATTCAGGTTAACAACTCCCGATAGAACATCAAGGTTTCAGAAGAGGCCAAAGGAGATGGGTTTTCTAGGATCTAGCAGACTTCTTTTAAGTTGTGAGTGCATTAGGAATGGCAGCAGACTATTAGCAGGGGCAGCTCCGTCAGGAAAGGCTTTGACATTGTTTGCATTAAAAGGACACTGTCAAATAGGTTCTTGGGATGGTTTATAGCCTTTATACTGCCCTGCTTCTGCTCCTCTGAAGGTGAAATCAGGGTCTGATTTCCAGCTTGTCTTACAATGAGAAAACCTATCTCCTTTCAGCTGGCAATCATTTATTGATTTTCTTTTCTTGTTACTAATGGTGCTTGAAAATAACTTGAAGTTTATATCTGCTGCCTTATGCCTGTGCTTGCACTGTGCCTGGTGTTTTGATATTTCTGAAAATAGGCTTTGCTGCCTGTTCACACACCATCTGTTGGCTTTTAGGAAAGGTATTAGGTATGACTTGCCAGATAGTCAATGAGTCTCCTGGCATCTGTCTACAATGCCTTTCTGAAGCCTGTTGCCCTATGTTATTCCATCCTCCCAAAAACAGAAGGATATCAGGGCAGATCCTTGAAAAAATGTCACATTTGCATGGATAAATGTGTGTACATAACACAGGCCTAATGTTTATGGGACCTGCGTTAGCCGTGTCTATTTTAAAAAACAATTATTTTTGTTGGAAGTGAAATTAAAAATAAAAGGAGGACAGAGGTGATTTCTTAGTGGATTGTGACCACCCTCCCTCATTTCGAGCTCCCAAATGTCAAATTTTGGTTACAATCAGCTTGAAAAACTTATAACTGTACTGCTTCACAAACTTATGCACTTCATTTTATAAATATGAATAAAACCCTGGTTAGTGTTAATATTTTTACATGTATCTGCTTTCACAGTTATGTGATGATTTGTGCAGGTTGCTACTGTTTAATACATTAGGATAGGAGCATTTTAGCTTCTATATCACCATACGATTTTTTAGTCAATTTTCCTCAAACCACTGTAGTTACATTGGCGCAACAACTTCCTATTTGATTTTTGATTTTATGTGGCTATCCTATGCCATCCACTAATAGGCAGCCCTGATACTAGGCGACACACAGAAATATCATTTCAGTATTGTGGCTTTCTCTGATGCATGCCGGGAATGCTATATTGCACTTTGCCAGTGTGCTCATTATTTTGCGATAAGCTCAGCTGTCAGTCTGGATTTTTGTTTCCTCTGTATTTTGTGAAGCTCTAAGAATATCTGGCAGCTCCAACCTGAGTGTTTGCATTGCACTTCAGCTACAGCAGACTTCACTTACTTCAACCCGAGACTTGTGTACAGGCTAGTGCTCTACAGCAGCCTACATCAGCTGTAACAAAATCATCACCTATTTAATTTCCACTGAAGCAAAGAGCAGCACACTGGAAGCTCTAATTGTTTTCTTTGATATCTGTTGAAACCTTTTTTTTTTTTTTTTTCTTCCCCAGTGGACTTTTAGTCACTCCTAGTTTCGTAATAGTCTTCCAATACCTTTTTGCACCTTATAGTTGAGCTGATTGCTGGTGTCCCAGCTGTGTGATTGCTCACTGCTACACGTGTTGGGACAGCAGCACAGCCTCTGCGGCATGACATGAGCTCCTTCACCAGGCTTCAGCTCTGTCCTCGCTCTGAGCTGTGTTGTATCAGGCAGTACATTGGAAGCAAGTGTCTGGGACATAATAGAATCAAATGTAATGTATGTAGGGTTAAGGCCAGTGGTAAGGAAATCTTTTTTTTTTTTTTTTTGTATAGCTTTGAATTAGTGCAACTTTGTTTTCATCCACACTTGTGTGCAGCAAGGAAGAGTGGTGAGTGAAAGCCAGCTGGGTGAGAGCAGCAAGGCACTTAGCCCAGATTTGATTGCTCTTTTCACTGAAAAACATTGATCTCCACTTAGAAATGTTTTGAGGTGTCTGATCTGGTTTCTGTCGGTGTCCATGTCAAATAAAATTCATGCTAGAGTGAAAGCAGGAGTTTGGATCCATAATCTTCAATGGCTGGAGGACTGGGCACTGCAGCATGCTTCTCTGCACCAATGGTGAAGTTCCTATGATCCTGCTGAAGTCATTGATTCCTCAGATTAACACTGGGTCTATAATTCAGCACTGATGACAAGGGTTTTCTGGTTGCCTGTGTGCGCTCAGCCACATCACAGTGCCTCTGGAGAGGAGCGGGGCAAGGGGGCCCAGTACACGCCGGGGGGTACTCTTCTGTTAGCTGCTTACTCTGAGCACTTCTGGGATCACTAACTGCAGGTGCTGCTTTTGCAAGGAGTTACATTTGAGGTCTCGAAATCTGCATTTGCTGGCACTGTGATTTTCTGCTTGGCAAATGAAATCCACAACAAAATAGTCTCATGGAACTGCCAGGGTACCCGAAGGCAGATCCCCTTCGAGTTTGCCTCTGAGCATCTATGTTGCTGTGAAGTGCAAACGTACAGGCTCCCTGGAAAGGCTTTAGAGTAAAGCACACTTTTTTTCAACAGCACAGGGAGCTTACAGGCAGCTTGTGCTCCCTCCAGGTCTGCACTTCCCACCTCTGTGCTGTGGGCTGCAGCCCATCATCCGCAGCCTGCCGGAGAGTCTGCTCCTGAGGACTGTGACTTGACCAGCACTTACCATAAGGAGAACGGAAAGTGGGAGCAAGGAAAGAAGTAATGAGTGAGAGGAGGGGGAACTACAGTAAATCACTGTGTTTATAACTCCGCTTTGGTAAGTTTTTTTTACATGAGATACTCTAAAAAAATCTTAAGGCACTTGGATCACCTTAAAACACTTGAGATCAACATGACCTTTGGCTTTTTGGTTTTTGCTATTTTCATCTGCTGGGTGAGATGCGGAAATCCAGCTGATCTATAAGGTGATTTTTCAGTTGCCATGGCAACGTGTCTCTTTGATGTTCTCACTTTGGAGAGGCGATTGTCGCATGCTGGGATTTCATGTCTAGGGCAATACTCTTTGGTGGCAGAACATCTTTGTTTCAGTACATAAATGCTACAACTCTGTTCTTCCTTTCCCAGCTTATGGAAACGTGGCTCAGCCTGAACATTCCCCTGTAAAAATACAGTTATTTGCATTTTTAAGTTGTAAGAACATTCCTTAAGTCTGGAGGTAAATGTTGATCCATTTTGATAGCTTGGGTGCAGCAACATATGGACGCTGTGAAGTTTCACCATTAAATGAAAATAAACTGAATCACTCCACCTTTGCTTCCATGTAGTTTGAACAAACTGAAGTATATCCTGACCTAGCGAGCTTTAAAAAAGAAAAAGTAATTTAAAAGTACTTCCTAGCTATAGTGTACATCTTACATATTAGATTTCTACAGATCTCCATGTGCTTTCAGTCAGTTCAGATTCAATTCCTATGTACTGTAAATTCCTAATTTTGATCAATACTTGCTTAAGGCCACAAATGGAATTTCTCCAGTTTCTTTTACCACCTTTAATTCCTTGTTTGTTTGTTTGCTTGTTTTCCAAACACCTTCCCCTTATCCCTAAGGTGAAGAAGAATCGAGCAGGAGCAGGCATCTTGGTTTCTGTTGGCTCAGTGCAGTCCGCAGCAGTGGGAACAGGCTGCGTACGGCTCTGGAGGTTTAGGAAAGCACATAGACATGAGATGGCCTAGCGTGATACAGCTTGGAGGTTTCACAGAATGGAGGGCTCCTCTTTTGGTAAAAAGGACCCTTTTCTGGTCATGTTCCCCATTTCAGTTGCATGTGACTTTCATTGCCTTTCTAACCTGCTTGGTTTCACTGAACTCATCTCACTTTTCTTTCCAAGTGGCTTCACAAAATGGTGCAGCAGCGGTGGCACTTTGCACAACGCTTCTTCTTCTTCTTGGGATGGAAAATGGTCAGGATTGCTTCATCGAAGACAGTCTTAAGGCCTTTCTGTGTGAGCGCTGAGCACTCCAGGTAGCATTGTGCTCCGATCTGAAAGAGGAGAGAGAAGAAGTGAGCACCCACTGTTGGGAGAAACAGAGTGACCCCGTTCCAGCATCTTTGTATGTCCACGTGTCCTAAACATCAGAAAGGGAGGTGAGATTCTTGCTAGGTTTATATCTGGTTGCCTGTGGGATTGAAGGAAAAACTCAGTGCTCATCCTGAGCAAGAGCAGGGATGATTAGGAACACCTGTATCTCACAGGGGGTTAAAGGAGCATGGAAATGCCCTGCAGGGCCCTCCAGAGATGGAGGGGGCTGCACCTGTGTCCTCCTGCTGAACTTCTGGACCAGGGGCTTGGCTTCCCAACTGTGCAGCAGGGGGTCTTGAGGAGGTGCTGTCTTAATAGCATCTACCAAGTGTAGTCTAATTTGTCAGTGTGAAAAAGACCTGCTCTGTCTGCGTGTTGTTGCTACCAAGTGTGGGGAAATGCAAGTTCCAGAGCACTGGATCTCTGGCTGGGACCAACCAACAAACACAGGGGAGCTTGCCTTGAATGAAAGACACCCAGTGGAAAGCTGTGATCGATCAATTTCCTGGGACCCCAGAAAAATGTGTTACCTCCTTAGCCAGCTTCACTCCGTGCTCGTAGGTGAGTGGTTTCTCCTTCATGTAAAGCAGCCGAGCCAAAGTTTTGGGATCATCTCGAAGATCAATCTAGCAGAAAATACACAAACCCCATGCTCTGTAGCACCTTGCTGTAATTCTTGAAAGAGATATCTATAGATTTACAAACCCATCATGTCTTCTCAGCCTCACATGGTAATTAAAAATGAATTAAATTTTTTTTTCCTTTTATTTTTCTCTTTAAATTTTCTGTTTTACATGAACTAGTTCTCACTGGCCAGTTATCAGGGCACAGCTCAGGTGCAGTACAGGAAAGATGCATTTCTCAGTGGCTTTCACTATTTGTCTTGGAAGGGGTGGTAGAAGCCTGAGCCACGTTAGAAAGGGAGGCTGCTGTGATCCTGCACTGCATCACCTGTAAAACACCGTGACAGACCAGACACACACAGCTCTGGCTGGCTGACTTGAAACAAAATCCTTTATTTCCATGGAAAATATCAAAGTGAAATGTTCTGGCATTTCAGACCCATCCATTGCTAGAACATGTGTTCCAAAGGATAATACTAATATTTTAAAATTGGTGTTTTAGATTAGTCCAGTGTTTGAAACAGTTTGAAAACTAAGCCAGTGTTTGAATAACTGGACTTTGCTATGGCATGAAGATTTTGGTTTTGCCCAGAGTTTGATCTCTTTCTTTGATTTGGCTTAGGTTACTCTCCAATGTTTGGACATTTTCCAGGCTGTAGTATACCTGCTCCAAACCCATGTTTAAGGCATTTTCATTTGACTGATAGGTTCATAGGTTTTAAGGCTGAAATAGAGTGTTCTGATAATTCAGTCTAACATCCACTAAAGCACAAGAGGGACAATGAGTCAGTAATTATAGTGTTGATGTAAGGCATGAGGGAGGCTGTTTCCATCCCTTGTCTCCAAGTAAGTTGTTTGGCTAATTATTCCCTTTCTTTAAATTTAGTTTAAAGTTTAGCTTCAGCTTCCAACTATAGATTTTGATGTGTGTGTGTTGTGTTCTTTTTCCCCTGCCAGAAATCTTGTCTCCATATAGGTATTTATACATTGAGACCACATTAACATAGATGTGAATAAAGAGATAGGATGAGTTTTGCCAGTTGTGACTAGCACAAAAGGACATCTGCATTTTGGATTCTATTCTCAGTCCTTGAGTTTTCTTCTAATGCTGAAGGCTGCCTGACTTTCACAGAAGAAGTTAAATAGGAAGCCTTTCCAGAGAGCTCAGCCTCCACCCCCTGGCTCAGAGGTTGTGAGGACCCCTGCGACAGCTGGCAGTGCCCCAAAGAAGCATTACCTGTGTTCCTATGAGGACGTAAGGCACATTGGGCATGCAGACTTTCAGCTCGGGGACCCACTCCTCCTGGACATTGTGGTACGAGGCAGGGTTCACCACCGAAAAGCAGATCAAGAACACGTCCGTGTTGGGGTATGACAGGGGCCTCAGCTGGTTGTAGTCCTCCTGCCAGGGGAGAATGGGAAGTGTGTTATGGGATGGGGGATAACTGTGGATGGGGGCAGCCCTGGTTTACAGCCCTGGCTGTGAATTCCCTGCTGTGCTCTGCACACTTCAAGGGACAGCACGTTTCTGACTGGATTTAGTTTAAAGTCATCCTCCCTTTGACCCAACCAAGGGGAAGGAGAAGGTTTTTTTTTTGTTGTTGTTGTTGTTTTTGTTTTCTGGAGCTGTTTGAAATCAGAATACTTCATCTGAGACCTCTGTCCTTCAGTGAGGATGCTCCCTTGGTGCACTGGGGAAGTCAGGTGATGGAGATAACCTGCTGCTTTCTTCAAGCCAGAGTGTTTGTTGAATGACCTGTCTCACCAGCGTCACAGAAAGGCTTGGTTTGAAGGATTTACATGGTAAGAGGAGGTGCTTGGATGTATCAGCCAAGACAGGCTGGGTACCAATGTACAGGGAATGTCAGGAAAGGAAAATCAGAAACACTGGTGGGACCACTGGAGACTGAGGCTATGAAGTTTGTTATGTTAGTGTGGGCTGATGCTCAGTGCCTGGCAAAGGCCTTTCCTGTGTGCTTTCAGTTTAATCACTGCAAATCAGCCTCCTGAAATAGCCACGTGGTGGCAGCAAGCCCTCGAGGAATCTTGATTCAAAATTTTTTTGGGAAAGAAATTGGCTAAAGGTAAGCAGTTTCCATATTCCATACGTGTCTAATTAGAGGGGCCGGGACTTACTGTACCATTAAAATAATGAACTAAAAGCCACGAGTGCTCTGCCTAGCGGTGGCAGCTACAGAAGTGTGCATTTAACTGGAGTTTGCTTGTTCCTCCAGAGCCCCCAAAATATTATTTTTCAGGAGGAAAGGATATTCCTTATTCCTGATAAACCTTCCTGATTTGTGCTAGCAGCACAGAGCCCTGTATAAGCCATAAGGAGGGACAGCCACCTGTCACATAGCGGAGGTCAGGGCACACCAGAGCTCTTATGGATGTGCTAATGCACAAGCACAGATGTCATGAGTATGAGTTGACCCCATGCATCCCCGTCTCTAAGCTGCAGAAGCCTCCAGAGCACATCAGGTGAGGACCCTGTCTCTCTTCCTGCTCACTCTGCTACAGGGGAAGGCTGCAAAACCGTGCAACAGACCTTTATGAAATAAAGCACATCAGGACCATTTCTCATTCAGAGACAGTTTGTTGTTGAAGTCAACCAATGTAAAAAAGGCACTGGATGTTTGCCTGGATTCGGGGCATATCTGGAGGTGTTGCAGCTAGTGATAGTGATGTTTGGGAAGGGATGTGAGTCTTCATGCACGTGGGCTGTAGCTGATCATTAATTCGTTTCGCTGGCTCATGCTTGCATTTTTCTGGCTGTTGTTTGGAGAATGCAGGGCTTCCAGCCACACTGCCTGGCTACTGGTTTGGCATGGAAAGGCCAGCGCCAGGCCTGGCCTTGCTCTTAGGTTCCTGTGGCTTGCTGTGCCTGAGAAAGTTCAGCAAAACTTGTATTTTATTTATTTATTTTTTACTTTTTCCCCCCCCCACTGTTTTTTTTTTTAAAAAAATTGCTGTTGTTTTTGTTTGTTTATTTGATCCCCCTGCATACACTTACTGTCATTAAAGCATTCCACACCTGAGTCCAGCTTGTAGAAAAAAAAAAGAAATAGAAAAGTAATTTTTTTTTTTTCTTCCTAGGACTTTTGTGCCAGGGAAGCAGAAAACCAGATACCCCAGATCTGGGGTCCCTGCCAGCTCTCCCTCCAGGCTGACGGAGGGTCCTGCTGCAGGAGTACATTCTCCAATTGTTATTTCATTAGCATGTGTTTTATAGCATTGTAACGGCAAGTGCTATTTTTGGCTATGACTTCACACCAATGCCTTTGGAAAGCCACACAGCACAAGGAGAAGGAGGGAGGAAACAACCCAGATGATCTGTCGTTATAGCTTGAGCATGTGGGAAGCATCATCCCTCCAGCCTCCACGCAGATACAATCTAGTCATCGAGAAGTGATTCACACTCCAAGTTTTGACTAGATGGCCACGTCTGCTGGACCCAAGTCTGAGATGGAAACAATCCTGAGGAGCTGGAAATGTCGCCTGGAGGCAGGTGGTGCTCTGGCTAGTTTGAAGCAGGAGATGGCAAGATGACTGTGGAGGGACGGAGGGAGGGGTGAGGTTTGTCAGCCAAATGGATTTATGTTTTTTTTTGGCTCAGAAGGACAAATAAGAGGATGTGTTGCTGAGGAAATGGGTGGCAGGTGGAACTGTCAGCCCTTCAAAACACACAGAAATATTAAGGCACTGGGTAAAATCTGATTGAGATCTGAATATAACTCCAGTCTCATTTGCAGGGGCTTGCAGAGCTGCCAGATCATGACAGACAGTCTCAGAGCTCCTCGTTTGTGAGTGCAGAAAAGAAAGTTGCACAAGCACTTCTCAAATTTCTGATGCAGGACAAGGACTTCGTTCTTATTTTGGGTCTGGCTTTTGGATTGTCTGTTTGCACCTTGAAAACAGAAGGGGTGAGTGGACTGTAACTAGCATGGAGCTAGGCATGAAGTGACCTCTGCTGCCTACAGACACATGATAGGAATAAAACAATGTGAAACGCAGAGCATAAAGTCCTGAGCTCTGCTGAGTACAGCTTTTTCTGGAAGTGATAGTCTGTTGTGATGCAGTTTTTGACCTCTGCATACTGCTGTGAAGTACAGCCTGTAACGAGTGGCCTTTGGCTGACAGGAGAGTCTCCTTCTGCATGGTTTATGAATTTCATAGCAGTCGTGGACAAAAGCATGCAGATAAGGAGTGCTCCTGAATGCAGAGCCCAGCACCCTGAGCTGCTCTGTCCCAGTTGCAACCTCCCATATCTGCTTTCCTCTCCTGCTGCCTCCAGTGACAGCTCTGACAGGAGGAGCTGGTGGACATTCCCTGTCTGGGAAGGACCCATGACCCCCTCCCTCTCTCCCTTGCTGGCATTTTGGAGGTAGGAGAGGAAAATTTCATTGTGAACATGTGGTGCTCCTGGTACCTTCCCTTGCCCTTCTCCTGGCAGAGCAAGGCAGTGAGAAATTCTGCCCCCATATATCCAGGGGGTGAACGCAGCCCCCAGACCAGGGCTCTTCTTCAGCCTCACAGTGCACCCACGCTGCACCACAGCACAGGCAGTGGAAGCAGTAAAAACATCACATCTGCAAGTTAGCACGGGGTACAGGCTCTCCTGTAATGGATATCCTTGGCCTGGGTGTTGGGATGCTGGGATGGGTGCCGAGCTGCCTGGGTTAACATTTAAAAAGTTGATAGCTGGTGACCAATAGCCTGGTGCTATGTTATGTTAGTTTTCTGGTGTTGGAAACTGTAATTCTTCTCTGTATCTCCAATGCCACCATGTGGTAAGTGGAAGAAAATACTGACTTTTGCAAAACGCTGTACCTGCTGTAGGGGATAGGTATATGGGAGGCTGAACAGCCTCATCAGGCTTTGTTTTTTGCCTAGACAAAATTCCATCTTGGGGATGTGTGTATGTTTTACTGCTGAACCAGAACGAAACCTACGTGTAAAATAATAAAAAGTAGGTCAGCAGTTCAACCATTACAGCTTTACATTTTTAATATATATTGTTAATGTTGAAATAAATTTTAACAAATTTAAATTATTAATATCTGTTAAGCAGGCAAATATTTGTTAAACAAGCAAACAAAAAACACAAAAGCACAACAGCACAAGCAGCAAAACCCAATATGCGACAGTAACAAACAAATCATGGGACAGGAAACATAGATGATCTGTAGTAGTTTACCTGCCCTGCAGTGTCGTAAAGTCCCAGCAAGTGCTGCTGTCCTCCCACAGTCACAGTTACTGAAAGAGAGAACCAGAGAGATGCTGTTTATGCACAAGGCAGTGGACTCGGTTTTGTGACCTTTTAATCCTAAAATGCCCATACACCCCTGTGGTAGACATTGATGTGTGTCTTGCGGTATGCACCCTAAACCAAACGTATAGATTCAACCCAAATCGAAGGGCACCTAAAGTCACAACTAAAGCAAATGCTTTTGCAAAATTATTTGCTGCTGTGTCTGCAGCCACCAGATGATGCCCCCATGGTGCTAGGACTTAAAAGCAAAGGATTCACCTCACTGCTGTGTGTGTTTGGTAGGTTTGTCATGGTTTGTTCAAAGTGGTTTTTATTCTTTTGTTCATTCCAGGCTGTGACGCAGTGAAGCATTCAGAAAGGGGTGATGCTCAGTTGGTTTTGGAGGTGCAATGCCTGTCCTGTGTCATGCAATTACAGTTAAAATGTTAGTGCTTAACATGGAGATGTGTGATGGATGCTTTGAAGGACAGAGAGGAAGAGGAGCACTAATGTTTGCAGGGATGTTGAACAGATTCTGTTGCAGTTGAAGAGAAGCATGGCTTGGTTTAGTGATCACCCTCAGGATGTTTACTCCTTCAGCTGAAATCATGTTGGACTTCATTCTGAGCCCATCAGCATGGATGAAAATGTTTTGTTATTGTTTCTGAATGAACCCTGTTATTAGCTGATCTCTGTAATCAGGGTTATTTTGTGTCACGGGTATGATATGTATTAATGACCATTGAATCTTTAACCAGTTAACCAGTTAAACAGTGAATCTCCTTAAGTCGTTACTACTCAACAGGAAAGAAGGGGGGAATCTGGTTCCACCCATTAACCAGTGGAAGATGTTAAGCATTCATTAGGACAGTTGCTCAAAATAATGTGACTCTCACAGCCCATGGACTGTTACTTGTTTTAAAGCATGAGGAACATAGAGTTACAACTTAGGGGAGGCCAAGACTGGCATCATTGTCTGATCACAACTTAATGTGGGCTAGGAAAGATTTGTAGTTACTTTTGCCAAAGAGGAGGTTTGAAAATGTCAGATTTTTTTTTTTTTTAATTATTATTTTTTTTTAAAGTGGTGAGAGCTTTGTAAGAGAAAAGCACCTACCAGTTTTTAGAATGTAATAGCTCCTAGACTGGCAAACAAAGTCCTGCTTGAAATCTCCTAGACTTGAAGTCTCTGTCAGTGTGTGTCGGACAGACCGATTATTCAGCAGCTTTACTTGCTTGCAAAGCGATGTGGTAATTTTGCAAGCACATATACAGAGTAAAACTGACATCCTGAACGTACAAAGGCTCAGCAAGGACCAGACTTGCTGATGAGAGCACAACAGGCCACTATGGGGTCTGCCTTGTAATTGGAAAGAGGAGAACGAGAAGATAGAAAAGGGTCCAAGAATTCTCCTTCAGCTCCTTGCTTTGTGAGGTTGCTTGTATGCAGTGCAACTCCTATTGGGAACTTGAAACTGGTCTAGGTGTTGACCATGGAGCTACCACAAATGCATGAGGGCATGAGGTCCATGCCATGGGTGGAAGAGCCCAGGACTGTAATTTTTGGTGGTGTTTAGGACTGCAAGCGAGCATCAGTCGCACTGTCAGTCCTTGGTTGAATTTGTATGGAGTCTGCAGACCACCTCCAAAGCACCTCCATGTACCAAAGCCCACCTCCACGTTCATGTGGCAGCTGTGTGGAGGTGCAGGTGGCCTAATGTTACCAGCTTTGTTTCTGATGCTGGCTAGCCCTGAACATAGGCAGAGTGAGCTGGGTTCTGCTTGCAGATCAACTCAGATCTTCAGTGTTTTAAACACTGAGAAGTTACACTGAAATTCACTCAGGCTGATGTGAAGTTTTGCTGGCCCATCTCTTGATGCCTTCTGACCAACAGAGCTACACTGGCAAAAAGCCCCAGTGCAGATGCAAATTGCTCCCTTGCTGCGGGAGTTGCTATGGCTTGGAGACTAACCCTTTGGATAGCAGTCCAAGACATCTCTGATACGTGGCATATCCATAAGGATGTGCTGCAACGGTTCCTAGGTTATTTTCTGTGCTCTGTGGTCCATGAAATCATGGTGAATATTTCACAGTGGGTCTGTGAAGTCACACTGAACAGTTGCTGATAGTTTGCACACCTCCGTTTGGCTCTTGGTGGTATTCTGGAATGGCTGAGGTGGAATTAAGAGGTCACTACTTTGCACCTACACAAGGGCTAAGAAATTTCAGAAAAATACACCACAAGTCTACCCAGCTTGCACATCATTTTTAATTCTCCTTAGAGCATCCTGCTGTGAATTTCTAGATGGCAACACACATTTCTTTTTCCTTTTTTCCCCATTCATCTTTGTATTTTCTTGTTCCTTGTTCTAATCTATCTCATCACTGGAGGATATCCCACCTATGCACATCACCTCTCTAAGTTCACAGCTACGACCCCAGCAGAACAGTTTTGCTGGCATAACTTCAGCAACAGCAAACTGCTGTATTTGGATCCCTGGCTCCAAATGCAGAGGCGACCAAATGGCCCACACTGACAAGTCAAGTAATTTCTGGCTCTTCCAACAGTGTTGTCTAGATTAACGTATTAGTGCTGAAATTTCTACCACAGCAAAACGGATGCCAAAATAAATGGGTTTTGCCTGTGAAAGCATCATGGTATTTTTATACTAAAAGTTTATCTGTCTGTCTTTGTCAGGCAGAAGACCATTCAGCATGTCCACTCGGTAGGTCATATTTATTAGCTGAAATTTTTCTGCTAGATCCGTAGGTCTTGCTTTTGGCTTTATCTTGGTTTACTCTTACTTACCCTGTCACTATCGTTTCCTGTTCTCCAGTGGCCAGGCCTATAGGAAGCCAACAGTGAATTCTTTTGCGGTCATGGGGGTAACATGGGCTCATTTACAGGCTTGTGATCTAAGTTTTATGAGTAGTCTTGGAGTAACCCGATAAATATGAACTCTTCTCGCCATTTACCGGCTGTTCTGATTTAAACAGATTGATGAATCAGAGTGTATATTCTTAGGATTACAAACCTGGAAGACAATCTTACAGCATTTTGGTTGTATTGCACTTAAATGGCATGGCCTTTAACAGCAAGTACAGTGGGGTCAGCAATAAAACATGGCCAAATACTTCAGCAGCCCTGGTTCTGCTTTAGCTCCAGTTTGTGTGGTGTCAGACTACACAACAGTGCAGACATTTTCCTCCTTTCACTTGGTGGTTTTAACCAAGTGCAGGATGGGCAAAACAATGCTTTAAAAATGTTTGTTGAATCATAACTTGGCTAGGTATTGCCTACTGGAGTTTGAGTGGCAATTTTGGGTCACCTCCAGGGCTTTGTTGCAGGTCTGTACCTGTTTTTTTTTGTTTTGTTTTGTTTTGTTTTGCTAATGGGCCTAAACAGGCTGTCCTGCTTGGAGGCCACAGCAGAAAGGTAGTGCTAGATGGAGTTGCTGGGCTGGGTCTGGTGTGTGGACACTGAACTGGTCTGAGTTTGGAAGCTCTGTTTTTAAGTAAGTGATCTGTTTGGGGATAACCTGACCCTCTTTTTCAATGTTCTTGTGGCCTGTGTTTCTCCAGATTCACCTGTCAATTGTCAGTCTTTACCAAGCTCTTTCCCTGTTGTGTTTCATTTCCTTGCAGCAAAGCTCTTGCTACTTTGTGGGACTGAATCATGCCTTTGGAAGAACCCTTCAGCAATGCTCATGGTCTGCACTGATGTAAATGGTCTGCAACCCTTCCAGAATCTCTTCTGCTTGATTAATGGCATGAAGTAACAAGTAAGTCTCTGGTATGACACCAAACTAGGATACAGTAGTTCAGATGCCCTTTGCTTAGGTACAGGGAAGTGGACATGCACATCACGAGGAATTTTTCCATGCCTTTGAAATGCTTGCAGAATCAAAGGGTTGTGAAACCAGTAGTCAGCATATATGCCATAGTTTAGGCAATGTCTAATGTGATAGCACATGGGAGAAGTCATCTATTTATTCTAGTGCCTTACTGCCAACAAATTAAGGTCCAGCTGCTTTGGAGAGAGATGCCAGGAGCCTGACAGCAAGCAGAGACAGCAGTACCTGTATGGTACTGCTGGATGGAAAGACTTTCTCATTTTTTGGGGCAAATTATTCTGTCAAGCCTTGAATGGTCATAGGAGCCACCTTATGCCCTTGTTTTCAAGCTTTGACATTTAAATTTGTGTATTTTTCTCTTTACTATGATCATACGTACCAGATGCATGTTACTTTACATAGACTAATGGACATCAGTATAACAACTACAATTCAGGTTGACCTGCTGGAAGTAGAAATGCCCCAGTGTTTTTTTCCAGCTGGGAAAGAGGGTAAAAATCAGTAAGATGGAAGAGCAGAAGTGCAGGTTTTTGTCAGCTGCAGTGGAATTTAGATGGAAGTTTTGAGTTCTTACTGTTTTAAGGGATGGGTAAACTCTTGACCAAAATTTTCATTTCTGGATAGAGATGTCTTCACAATGTATGCCTTACAGATTTCCTTTCACTTCCAAAGGCCCTTGTTCATGGAGGCCTTGCTCAAGAGGAAACAATACTGTCAACTTCAGCTTGTGCCCAGTTTCAGAATGCTACTGTAAACCAAACTTCTTTGTAAGTTGTCTTCTTATTTTAATTCATAATCCCTAAATTGGGGTCTTTATGGCTGAAATGTGAGGATCTTTTATGCTCCACTTAGGGTTCGAAACCCAAACATGCCTCAAAGACGTTTAGGTCTCTAATTCCCTTTGTTTCCCACACCTAAGTAGCCACTGGGACTACATGTTCCAGGCTTTAAAAAATAGCATTTTGGATATTCAACAAGAATACAAAGTCATTGTGGGTAGTGTGTCAGGTGCATTCATGAATCAAGGAGTAATGCTTTTAAAATAAAAAATAGTAGATTAGATCAGATATTAGGAAGAAATTCTTTACTGTGAGGGTGGCGAGGCCGTGGCACAGGCTGCCCAGAGAAGCTGTGGATGCCCCATCCTTGGAAGTGTTCAAGGTCAGGCTGGATGGTGTTTTGAGCAATGTGGTCTAGTGGGAGGTGTCCCTGCCCATGGCAGGTGGGTTAGAACTATGTGATCTTTAAGGTCTCTTCCAACCCAAACCCTTCTGTGATTCTATGAACACACTCATGGCAGACGAGAAGCAGTGTTACAAGACCCCTGGCTCACCCTGGGCCTGCAAGTGCCCCATGACTCAAGCCTGGGTCATTCTCTGCTCCCATATGTGTGCATTGTCTCCGGGAAATCAAGTCACACGTTGCTCGTGGCATGTTCCCTAATTTCCTCCTTTGTGACAAACAAGATCTGATTACGGGAAAACTGATTTCTACTCAAACTTATTCTGCAGCTTGAGTATATTCTTTCTGAAAGGAAAGCCAAAAGCATGCTGTTTTGCCCTGTAATTGGCCTAAATACTGTACTTTAGATGTAAATTGTACTAAATGCCTTTCTTTAATTACTCCTGTAATCATCTACTACCGGCTTGTACAGGCCTTTGCTAGCCAGCATTTTTCAAAAGAAGGGCTCTGAGTAAACCTCACCATTTGCTGTCACCTCATCAATGGATGAGATCTATGTTCTGCTGAGCAAAGATGTTTGCCCATCTGATATTTACAATATCTGAAAAACATTTCCAGTCTGCTCCCTGAGGTGAGAGCACAGAGAGGCCTCCAGGGCCAGGATTCAGCTGATTTTACTCAGTGGAGCTGTTGGTCTAATGAGGTGGTGAAGAATTTGCTTTGTCTGTAGGCCACAGACATTTAGTGATTTTAAAGCCAGATAGGATTCATAGAATCATTTTTTTTCTGCTCTAAATAGCTTATCTAGTGTCTTCCTACAAGGCATATTTTCTTGTTCTTAGATCATTCCTGTAGCTCTATTCCAAATACTTTTTTTCAAGCAGTCACTAGGATGAGACAGTGTGGTCTAGCAAGAGTTTTACTAACGATCTAGCCAGCAGTAACATGACTTTCCCATTTCTACCTGTCATTCCTCAACTGCTGACATAAAGCTTGCATTGGTTGATTGTTCTCATTTTCTCATTATTTAAGTCTTGCAGTAGTTTTTTTTTTCTTTTTTCTTTTCTTAAGGCCAAAGTCAAGTCATTCCTGGCTTTTCAGTATTTAGTATTTTTATTACTATTTAGTATTTTTAAGTCTGCAAGTGCATGGAAAACCTGGAGACTATGACTCAAATGCCCTCTGAAGCTTCACAAGGTGGGAGGCAAATAGACATGTGGAGTCCTTCAAAGTTCTAGTGGTATGGAAGTCAATGTTACAGATTTTTGAAAGTCTGGGTTTGACTATGCAGAGACAAGCTTTGTCAGCAGGATGTTTCAGGTTCTTCTGGAAGCATCTGAGATGCAATATCTAAACGTTTTTCAAAGTTCCCTTTCCAGGCAACTCTAAACTGCCTCTAGGGATTGCTCTTCCCCTTGGGCTCTAATTTGTCTCATCTCCACCGTGATTAGGGTTGAGCAAAGACAGGCAGAAGGATATGTGCAACAAGCATCCCGTCTCCTTGAATGCCATCTACATCAGTTTTAGGACTCCAGTAGAATTAGTGGGAAAATGCCCAACCCTGACCTCCATTGCAGCTGCACTGGGAAAGCAGTCCAGCACCAAGTAACAGCTCTATTGTCCCATTCTGCAACAGGAATGGATTCATCCATACATAGCCATCCCACAAAAAGATTTATGATTTACTTCATTTTGTTGTTTTTGTTTTATCATCTTGCGAAGAAAGAGGCCGTAGATTAATAACATGCCCACAACTCTCCACAGCTGTGTATTTGCTGTGCAGAGACAGCTAACAGAAGAGAGGTACCGGTCCACCAATCACTTTTATTAAGAATCATAGAATTATAGAATGAATTCAAACAGCTGATATGAGGTGCTGCAAATCTTCCAAAGTGCATTGAGATGATAGATTTCAGTGTTAGCCAACCTACATGACAAAGAACACAAAAGCAGTGGAAGTGGATTAGGAAGATCAAGCAGAGTGATTCTGGTCCAGAAATGGTTGAAAGAAAATGGAAGTTCCCAACACTTTCAGAACAAGCAC
This sequence comes from Aythya marila, assembly GCF_965140915.1. Lineage (NCBI taxonomy): Eukaryota > Metazoa > Chordata > Aves > Anseriformes > Anatidae > Aythya > Aythya marila. The sequence continues at coordinate 7,014,655 of NC_139046.1, read as the reverse complement.
AACACTAAAACATGAGCCAGCTTCTTCCCAGTCTGGGACATTACTTATTTATAGACATCATGAATGAAGTTGATTTATCGGAATCATTGACCTCATTGTTTGTAAAATCAGCACTGGAGGATTTCCCCTGCTTCTCAGTAAGTTATTGCTCTGCTAATCAATCTTTGAACAAATTCAGCTTTGCCAATAGCAGAATCCAAGGGGCTTTGGAGTCTCTGCAAGAAAAGCTGTGCCCAGTTCCTCCAGTAATACAGTCCTAAGGGAGCTGTTGGGACCTCAGTGTTGTGCAAAGCTGTGTTAGATGGAAAAGACTACCATGATTGTAGTGTTTTGGGAACTGAGGAACAACTGACATCGTGTCTGAGAGTGTTTTGATAGGTTTCATTCTGTCTAAATATAGGGCTCTGCACTGCAGCAGACTGGTAGATGCTTCCTGAGTAGTTCAGCTCCCTGTGCATCATCAGCTGTCCACATGGAAGGCAGTTCTGCTCCTGAGTTGTGAACTAGTAATAACTGCTTAAGTTATTACTTAATGCACTAAATTTGCAGGCAAGCAGACTTCGTTGTGTGCACTTCGGTGATACTGTAGTTAAGGGTCTTTTTACTCTTTACTTAAAGTAATAGCTCTAAATCCAAGCAAATGTTAGACAGAGGAACAATGTAGCATTAAGTAGTATAAATAGAAAGAACCTGAACATATTATTAAAAATACTATGATCACTCCTAAACAATGAAGAATACTAGATGTCATCTTAACCCTGATGGAGGGGAAGTGCCCTTCATGATATCATGCAGTTTTTGTGGCATTGAGACGAGTGAAAGAACAAAACTTTGGCTGTGACTGCAGTGTGAGCCTATCCAAAAAATGAAAGGCAGAATGTAGATTATTATCTATATCTGTATTTTTAGCTCTATGAAATATTTTTAAAGTTTCCATTACCATAGCACTGTGTCTAGGAATACATGTTTTGCTGGAGCTGGGGTTATGGCTCAAGTCAATAGCAGAGGCTATTGTAGTAGAGCTCTGAGATAATTAAGAGTTACTGATAATTGGAACAATCTTATTAGTATTCTAGCTGTCTGTGCTGACCTGTCTTGCAGAAGACCAGATGCCATGGCATTTTCATTTATTTTAACACAGATGAAGTCAGTCAAGACTCTTTAAATGAGCTCTTTATTGAAACCTAATTCTGCAACGGATGTATTTGGAGTCTCTTAACAGTGATGCTGAGAGCATGGTAAGTAGAGCAAGGAGTGTGAATTTTTCTCCAGAGAGAGAAGGTGGGAACAAAGGGAGTGTTTGAGTGTTTGCTGAGTTCCTCTCTCCTGTCCGTGTATGGCAAAAGTCATTTCTCTAACTGCAATTGAGTGCAGCGGAAAAGACTATCTCTAAAGTTATGACAAGTATCTGGTTATCAAGGGAACATGAGGCTTGATAAATCGCATTGGAATAAATGGAAGATTAGTGGCAAAATGAGACAAATCTCACTGAAATGTGCGCAGGCAATTCACAGGTTGTTTCACAAAAGAATTCCAGAGGCTGTCTGCACGGTTGGTGGAATCAAGGCAGCTCTCTACTGCTTCTCTCCTTGCACTGCTTGAGGGTCAGAGCCAGATTTATTTATTTATTTTGCCTGAGAGGGAGAGAAAAGCAGTCTGGAGAGACAAAGCTCGCTAATAGCATCATCTGTTAGACACTGCTGTCTCCCTAAAAACAGTGATGATCTGCCATTGTCTCTGCTAGATGGCAGCAGGAGCTGAGCTAATGCTGATGGAAGGGCACAAAATCCAGAGATCCCAGGTGCTTGCTAAGAGGGACTTCAGCAAAGGCATTTTAATCCTCACCAGTGGGTTGCATTATTTGAGGACTGAGGCTGACAAGTTGGGGATCTTTCATTTCTAGGAGTGCTGAAGAGTTCCTGGTTAAGAATGGCCAAGGAGCATCTTGGTGTGTGCTGGCCAAGCTGGTTCTCAGGGCCACCCCAAATTAATCAGCATTAGTAATTGTGGTAGAACAGCCAAGGAATTAAGTGCATGGAGCTGTATTTCCCAGAACAGCCTGATATCAGGGGAAATATGACTGACGTGCAGGAATACAAACCGGGAAGCAATCACCAGCTTGGCTGCTGTCTGTGCAGAGAGCCTGGGTCTCCTGTTGCTTACATGCAGGTGCCAGGGAAGCTGAGCAGATCTGCCTTGAGCTGGCTGCAGTACCTGATGCAAAGATGTGGGTTGTGATGGGCTGAGGTGTGTTTGGATGCTGAATTTGGGCACACAGCCACATGGATGTCCCCAAGGCATCGCCACGTGCGTTTGAGCAAGTCCCCCACCATCAGACCTGTTCTGCTCAGCGAGCAAAGAGGTGCCTCAGGCATCAATTCAGGTTATGGCAGCATAATTAAAAACAGCATCTTTGGTGCTTGAAAATCAAGTACCTAATTCTGGGACTTTGGAGGGCCATGACAAAATTGCTGCTTTGTATTCCCAGCAACAAGGTTGGGAAACAAAAATTGTGCTTAGCTTCAGGTACCAAACTTCAGCTGCTGTTTGCCTGCAGCTTGCTAAGATCAGCCAAACATTTGTCCAGAAGTTCTAAACACACATGACTGAGGAAGCAGAAATGTTAAACACCATAAGCAGAAATCTCGGAAATATTTAAACTTTACGATAGGAAAACCTGAAGTTAGAAGTTTTTGTTTTTTTTTTTTTTTTTCTTTTTTTTTTTTTTTTCCTCCTCTCCCTTGGCTAGCATGGAGGTTTTAAATATTGGTAATGCTTTCTCTATATCCTGCTGAGATGTCTTCCACTTTCTTCTCAGTGTGGCAGCCGCTGCGGACAATGAACTGATTGTCATGTTGGAAAAACAACAGATGCAGATGGATGAAATGCCTGGTCTTAACCCTCTGCATGTTTGTGTGTGCATACATGAGAGAAGATGGGTGCAAACCTGAGCCTATGAGGTCCTTGGCCTTTATTTGAGTGTGATTGCACTCACATGAAGCGGAACATGGGACAAAGTGAGATCCAGCCCCCATAACCTCAGAAGGGTACTTCCCACCCTCGCGTGTCTGTGGGATGTTTGGTGGCCTTTTCAGTGCAGGCTGGGTCTTGCAGGACCCAGCTGTGTAGTGGCTGCAGCCCAGCCCTGGATGTGCAGAAGGGGATCTGAAGGGCCTGAGGATTTTGTTCTTTGAACAGAAACAAAAAATAAAAAATAAAAATCTAAATTCCTGCATAGAGCTGGACAGGAATTTTCAGCTAGAAATATTGAGTCAAAATTTTGCAGGTTGTTGCAAACCCATTAAAAATAAGGCTGATACAAATTGGTGTGAGCACCCCTTTGATTTAAAAGTCTTGAAATGAAAGAGCTCAGCTTTTCCAGCAGATCCTCTTGCTTACTTATTTATTTGCAGAAGGTTTGCTCTTAGCATGTTTTATAATTTTTAACCTCTCATCCTGTTTTACACTGAAAATTAATTCTGAAATGTGTGGCTTTTTCAAGAGAGGAATTTGTACTGGGTTTCTGCTCTTTAAACTGCTAACTCTTAGGTTAGAATTAATGCACCTAACCTTTCTGTTAATCATTCCACGCCTGAATGCTATTTTTGAATCAGGTCATACGTTGCAATTCGACTAAGTTTCCAGGAATATCTTGCACTCCCTGTTGGCTGTGACTCCACTTAGACTGTATTTACTCTTGAAAAAAAATTATTAGGCTTCATTCACCTTTTCTTCTACCTCACGAACAGCAGAGGCAGCTCTGCTGAGCTCAGAGGAATGACTTCTAGCTGGGAGGAACATCAATCATAATGTCTCCTGCTTGGAAAAATAACCGAATGAATTTTGAAACAAGCAGTGTATATTTTTATGTAAATTGCTCTTAAAAGACTTTATTTTAAGAAGCAATGGTCACTTTAGTCCCAGAAGAGCAGAAATTTATGATGAAATGATTATTTTTATAACATTTCCTTTGTTCCCTTACACAAGAAAAGAACCTCGTCAGCAAAACATGGCATAGCAGCGTATACCTCAATTAAAAAAAAAATCAAAATATTAGCCAATATGAAATTGGCTTCTCTGCAAATTATTCTTTCATCTGGCAGAAATATTATTTATTTTCCATCCACCATTATTTAAGGCTGTATTTTCTCAATAATTGACTGAAATAGAGAGCTCTTAAAACAGGCATTCTGAAAGATAGTTTTCAGCATAATGCCTGGCAGTTTTTTTCTATTTCACACTGCTCTCCTGAGAGCCAAGCAGTTCACACCACCCCACCACCCCCTGCCTTGTTTTCTGGGGCTTTAATCTGTATTGGAAAATGTCGACACACTTCTTTAGTTACATGAAAGCGACACTAATGGGGATCAGATCTGACTTCACAAAAAAAAAAAGGGACTTTGAAGAAAAATCATATTGCAATGTGTTGCAAATAAAGGGGAAATTAATCCAGGTAGAAAATCCATAGCTACTTTCTGCAAATTATTACCAAGCATGATACAATTTGTGCCTTTGATTTGAGTCACTGGCTAGCACGGTGAATAGATTTAAAAGCCTTGTTTTTAAGGAAGACATTGTTCTCTGTTTCTATTTTTATGACGGCAACACCTTGGATCATGACTCCATTGTATCAGGCCTGTGCAAACACGGGCAGAGACCAGCCTGGCTCTGCAGAGCAAACACGCTAACAATGAAGGTGGAGAAGGAAAATTTCCTGTTTCACAGGAAGGGAAGCAAGGTGCCCAGGGGTGATGCAGCTCCTCAGGGCCACAGCGGGCAGCCCGTGGCTGCTGTGGGTGCACAGCGGGTGTCTCCTGAGCCTCCATCCAGGGCTGTAACATCCCACACCCAACCCTCTTGGCTGGACCATCAGATAACCTTTTCTCCCGGTTCCTGCCCTGTCAGAGCAACGTGGCTGATGAACTTCCAGAAATTCATTCTGAAAGTGCATCCACAAAGAATCAAGCTGTCAGGTTAAATAAAACACGCAGGGTTGTTTCCTTATGCCAGCGGGTGAGCACTGAGTTATCCCAGCCAGTCATCTGCCCCTGAATGTCCCCGTGATAAAAGCAGGTAAGAAAAGGCAGGTAAAAGCAGGACGTGAGGCTTTTGGGTGGGTTCAGCCACTTTGTGCTGTGGCTGTGGAGCTGAGCAATGCTTTAGGAGTGCTACAAGGGAAGGCGCTCAAAGCTGTATGGGCTACAGCAATGCCAGGGCTCCCCTATACCAACCCTGGGCTTGATTTCTGAAGCCTTTGCTGCTGCCACAGACTGGCATTATGAAGGATATCCCTGTGGCTGCTTGCAACCCCACACATGCAAGGAACACAGCCACTGAGTACATTGAGAGGGAAGTGCAAGGGGGGGGCTGATGCTGGTTTTAAATCCTCTATGATACTGCCTGCATGGGGTGAAGGAAGCACCCTGTCTGTCTGGGATGTGTAAGTCTGTCTGTCTGCCTGTCTGCTGGCACTCTGAAGCAGTGGGGCACTCTGCTCTGCAATTAGTGACCACATTGTGTGCTCGTTATGGCTTGCGGCAGAACGAAGTGGAAGGAAAGGGGAAGTGAGTGTAGACCGCAGAGCTTTGACCTAGAACCTGAAGACATTGTGGAGAGAAAATTTAAAAAGCATATTTTTTGTTTTAATTGATGGTATTTTTAGTGCTTTGAGCAAAACACCTTTTTTCTTTCATTCTATATTTTTCTGTTCTTGTTTCAACCTGATGTCTGTGACAGGGAGGCTGGGTAAGCCAGATAGACTTCCACTCTACAAAACACAGAAGGTAGAATAAACTCAGCTGCTTTCACCAAGTGCACTTTGTCTGTCTTTTTCACTGATCTCAGGGTTATCCAGATCTCCAATCAAAGTGAAAACGGAACAAAACCAGTGCATGAAATAGTGCCTACACTTTGGCCAAAGGCTTTATGTAACCAGGCAGGGAGTTGCTGCAAGGACGGGGCTGTGCAATCTCGACCACGTGGCATGAGGCAGCAGGAAGGCAGTGATGGTGCTGCACCTCTTCCAGGCTCAGCATCACAGCCCATCCACTGTGTGCATCCCCATCACCTGGTAAAGAAACTGTGTAAGTCTCAAGACAAACGTTTTCCTAAACGCCAACACCAACAATGCAAAAGCAAGCAAAATCCCATCCTGTTCTTGAATATTTTGGTTAAAACAGAATCTGTGAAAGTGCTGGTCAGGGAAATGCTTGCAGACCTCTGGCACCAGCAGTGGTACCTGTCACTGGAGTGGCCTGGTGGCTGCAGGGTAGACAAGCTCTGCTGTACCCGTGCTGACCCAGTGCTGTGACAAATATTACGTGCTGTGGGACAAGAAACAGTTTACATGTCCCTGTCCAGAGGGCCACCATGCAGCACAGACCGCAGAGGGCACTTTCCTAGTGCAGCTTGCCAACAACAAGCTCTATGTGTGTGTGTGCAGCATTTGCTTTCGTGTTGCTTGCTCCTGGGCCAAGTGACATTTTCCACAGATGCTGGCTGAGATCAGTCTGCACCTGGACATGTGTGTGGAAATGGGGCCACAATTATCCAGTTTGTTTGAACAACTGTGGTTTCGGCCCTAAGCTCCTTCCCGTCTCCCCCTTTCCTCCCCCCCATATTTGTACAGCTCCTGTTTCTAGCAGTTTGATGCCTTGCATGTACTAAATCTTTACTGCAATAGATGCACTGCAATTACTGTCCTCTCCCACTGTACA